>NC_138783.1:100592007-101792007 GCF_965178545.1 Coloeus monedula
CAGGCATATGCATGTCAGTTACTAATCATTTTTATATTAAAAGAACAAGATTGATACCAGGGCCTATGACTTTGGAATGAATAGGACTGACACCTGCAAAAACCTCACTGCTCATGTAGGCAGGGCCACTGCAGACAATTCCCTAGGATACCTGAATGAGAAAGAGAAACTGCTTGAGAGCATGGAGCCAGAGCCCTCCCTCAAGTTTTTCACTATTTCTGCAGAGTGTTCTGTTTTAAAATGTTCGCTTCTTTGATTACTGGAGCAGTCAGGGCTTTTCAAATGTTCTGTGCATCTGTACCTATCCCCTTCCTCTCAAACTGCTGCCCACCTTCTGCTGCTGACGCCTCCTTCAGCCTCATGGCACATGGTCTGGGCACTGCACCAAGAAATTGCCTCAAACTGAATGACTGTTACGCCTCCAAGAAATTGGAGGCAACTTGAAATGACCGTATAATTAACTGTCCCCAAGGTTTGCTTCCCAGGCAGCTTCACGCATGTTTGTGGCTCAGAAAACACATATTGTACACACTTCCTCCACTCCCAGCAAGTTGAGACTGACAAAGCAAGTCACCAAAGTGTAGGAGCTTAAGTTTCTCCTCTGCTCCACTCTGCCTCTGTACTTTTCTCTCCCACCTGGAGTACTGTGTCCAGCTCTGGGGGCCCCAGCACAAGACTGACATGGTTCTGTTGGAGTGGGTACAGAAGGCTGGAGCCCCTCTTCTAGGGAGACAGGCTAAGAGAGCTGAGTTTATTCAGCCTGGAGAAGAGAAGGTTTCAGGGAGACCTCATTACCTTCCGGTACCTAAAGGGGGCTACAAGACAGCTAGAGAGTTTTCCCATGGGCATAGGCATGGTACATGTAGTGATAGTTTTTAAAGGAAAGAGGGAAAGTTGAGACTGGACATAGAGAAATAATTTTTTTTAATGAGTGTGATGAGACACTGAAACAGGTTGCACTGCTGTAGATGCTGCAATCCTGGCAGTGTTCAAGGCCAGGATGCATAAGGCTTTTAGCAGCTTTGTCTAGCGGAAGGTGTTCCTGCCCATGACAGGGATCCCATGCCCATGGGATCTTTAAGAGACCTTCAACCCAAACCATTCTTCGGTCCTGTGCTTCTAAGTAACGTGGAATCAGCAGAGAGAAGTAATGACTGACAGAGAGTAACTCAAAGTTACTCGAGTAACACCTGAGTTAGGTGTCTGCTCCTGGACATATTTCAAGTAGCCAGAGTTCAGTCACTGTTGTGATGTGATAGAAAGAAACTGTTCTGGTTTACATACAGATGGTGACAATTAACTATGACACTATATTCAAGTTACATAGGACAGAATGAATTAAGATGGAGCATCACCAGGAGGAAGAAAATGTCTCTGACATGGAAACGTTACAGAGGGAAAACTTCCAGGATGGACAGAGTTGGAGTGCAACTCAGCCAGGGGATCCCGTTCCCAGGCCTTTGCTAACAGCAGCAGTAAATCTAATCCTCAGGAGAGAGATAAGCTTGTCCTTAATAAGGGATGTGAACTGTATTAGCTACAGGATGCATGTTCCTCTCTCTTACATGGAGAAAGGGATGCAACAAATACGTAGTTCCTGGTAATGTCCTTAGTTATCAAATGACCTAAAAAGAAAAACCATATGGCCATTTTTATTTTTCAGTAACTCTCAGTAATATTTCTATTAATGTCTCCATTAAAATTAAGCCCCTGAAATCCTTCACCCAACCAGAACATACCACAGGTGTAGCCTGGCCCCAGTGTCGGGTCCCCAGTCCCTGGAGATGCCCAGAGAGGAGAACAAGTGCACAGCAAGTGCAGCCATACAGCACACTCCTGTCCACTCCCCAAGAGACAAGCCTCTCCAGCTGCCTCCACATCGTCAGCACCATAGGGGCTGGTGTGCAGAGAAGAGGACCTGGCCCTATATACCTGTCTGGGGGTGCTATTCTGGAACAGGTAAGACTCAATGCCCCTTTGCACATGGAAAACATTAGGTGTGCTTCCAAAGTGCATCTTCTGAGTGAGTTTCACCTAAAAAAACTTCAGCTTTTGGGCCCTGAGACTACAGCTGGGCAAACCAAAGCACAGGAGGCAGGGATGGATGAGGCAACTCCTTCAAAAATTGTTTCTTGTTGCTCTTTGTTCCTTCTCTGTAACTCCCAACTTTTCTTTTCTTTTTTGATAGCTACTGAACTGCGTCTACAAAATTATCTGTTATAAACTTAAGGTCTTATTCCTAAGGCACAGCAGATTGTTCAGACCCACTATCAGCAGTGAAAAATTAGACATTAGAAATCAACTATGCCCAGCTTTTTTCTTTTCTTTTTTCTTTAAGGATCAGATCACAATTATGGTCAAATATATCCCATACCCAAAACCACAATTAATCCCTCCATCAGATTTTCTCTCAACATTCCTGATCACCAGTGAGCTTCAAATTAACTACTTATTCTGACTAAGTATCTCAGAGGAAGATGTTATTTTCTTCCACTTTGCAGAACAAAAATGTTATGGTTGGACACATTGGGCAAGCCAGTGTGGTGAAAAGCAGGAAGAGTAATTGCACTCTTGCAAATAAGTTCATCACCTAAGTAAGTCTGGCTGCTGGCATTTCTGCAGGATTGAAAGGAAGCCCTCTACACCACCAAAGAAGTTTCCCAAGCTCCAATTGCACCAAGCTAAATAATCCAATCTTGGAAAAAGAGGATCCTCAAAGTCAGAGGCATCCTGTGTGGTTCATCACAGCTCCAAGGGGTCCCTGGAGGAAAGGGCCAAGGTATGCCAGTGATTCCAGTTGCACAACATGGAAGAGGCCCCATTAGAGATGACAAAAATCATGTCTCACCAACCCTTTGTGGGTCCTGCCTGCGTGCTTCAAGTGCATTTGTTTTCTTTCTTGACCAAACCTGACCCTTATAAGTCATTATAAATCAACCCTGGCCTAGAATGTTGTTCTGCTAAAGATACATGCACTCTTCAGTTCTTCTTATGCCTGCTCAGCAAAATAACAACTGCTGCTGGAGATGCAAGGACAGTGTGTCTAACCAGGCTGCACTAGGGGTGCTAGGACAAAGGTTGGGAATGAAAAAGCAGATGAGAAAGGGGACAGAAATTCCTGACTTTGGGGTCATCCTAGTTGGAACATCTCCTGCCTCAGGCCCACGGACTCTGGAGGTGGTGACTTCACAACAGACAAGCTGCACTGGAGATGGAGATGTGGTCCTCAAGGGAGTCAGCCAGTAATCCCATCTTGTCAAGCATCTCCTGGAGCCTGCCTTTCTTTGGTAAGAATTCATCACACCTAAACTGCTCTAGAAGCCATCAATTTCTTCAACCAATAGGATTGTTCTAATAAACTTACATTTAATTTTGAATTCATTCTAGTCTTTACAAGAATTTAAAATTCTTGAGAGTATTCCTATGCATATTTACGGTAATTTATGTGGGTTATACATGATAGAGAAGTTTCTTACAATAGTTTCCCCTTCATTTATCATGTCCCGAATAACTCATTTGCTGGCCCTTGCCCAGAAATAACTGAACTATTCCCATGTTAATGCTGATAAAGCTTTCCTTCAAATCATCCTGGATTTTCTTCCCTATTTGATATTATATACACAAGAAAAAAACATGGACAGATACATTAAAATGTACTAAATTAAGGAATTAAAAAGGAACAGGAAATAGGTTCACTGCAACTTTATATAATGAAAACAAAATGTGTTCACATCAAGGCAAAGTCCAGAGCAAGAAGTCGGTCAACTCAGCATGAAATTAAACAAATATGCAAGGAAGAAGTTCTAAAAGAAGGTCCAGATTTCATCCAAGGATTCAAGTTCAAAGGGGAGGCAAGGTGACAGCTCAGGCCCCATATACCTTCTTGCATGCAGGAAGAGTGGGAACTGGTTGTCAACAGAGGTAATAAAAAGCATCTTGCAATATCCTACAGAACAAATTGGCTATTGGTGGCAGCTTGCTGAAGCCAGTGTTCAGGGACTGCAAGAGACTAATATCTCTATCTCTGATCTGCAGACTCCAGGATTTTGATTTTCATTTTGCTCCCTCATCCCTTCCTTTGAGTTGGAATCTAAAAAGAGGTAGAGAAAAATGGGAAAACATCAATCCACTCAGTTTCCCTTTTCAGTAAGGCCATTCTGGAAGATTGACTGCAGCCCACTTTCAGTACAAGAAATCAAAGGATTGTGCAGAAAGGGCTGAGGGGAGTTACTGAAATAACCCAATAATTGGATTCAAACATTGGACCCAGCTCTCAAATCTAGTGCCCAACCCACAAAAAGGAAGAAAAAAAGAGCAAAGCAAGGGCAATAAGGAAAACCAATGCCATATATTGCCTGAATATTCCAGCCATAGGCATAGTTATTTATGAATATACATAGTTTTGACTAGATGCCCTACTACCATGTAAAAATGATGATGATAACTCTAATGAAACTTTGTTCACTATAGCATAAATGCCAAACAAAGGTACAATATTCCACTTTTTTTTTCTATTATTTTGTTAGGAATTTATTTTAAAATGGAATCAGCCAAAACAAACAGCTGCCAAGAATTTTTTCCAGTATTATGAGCAATCTGCTTTTAATATTTACCAGGTTGTGGGTTTGCCTTTAGAGAAAAGAAAAAAAAGAAAAAAAGTCCTGTGTTTGGATACAAGAAGTCACATGCAAAATGCTAAGTGCTACCTCTTGCTGCATCATCTCCTATGCTGTACAGGTAAATTCCTCTTGCATTAGAAACATCTGCATCCCATTCAGAGGATGAGAGATCAGCCCAGTGTTTCCATCAGACAGCAATGGCACTCGTCCCAGGACAAGCAGGTGATTTTCTTCAGTCTGCAGCATTTCATGATGGCACTGCTCCCTACCATTGCTTATCTTCCAACTACAAGTGATAGCGTTTCAAATTTTGAAACAAATAAATCACAATTAAGATACTACCTGATCCTCTATATTTTTAGAACTAGATCAATAGTTATTTTATTCCTGGAGCCAAAGAAGTTTGAGCAAGACAAGCTGCATCAATCAGTACAAGATGTATTCATTAGTTTTGCGTGTGTATTGGCTTAGATGTCTAGTCCAGCTTCACCATTTAAGTACTGACATGAAATACATTATGCTGAAGCAGATAACCTTACTAGATTTTGACCTTCACTACTAACTCTGTCTAGTTAATGTGCTGTATCAGAAATGTAAGTTACATGTATGGTCAGAGGTGTGCATATAAGCATTTAAGCATTTCTGACCCATAAAACCAAATTTCTGCTTTTGCATCTTAATTGTGTCAGAAAAAGAAACCACAATGGAAATGTGCATTTGTCTGATAAAGCCCAACTCTCTTACAAAAAGCATGCAATGCCCTTTCCCCTTCTACACAATACAATCAATGAAAAGATAGTTTATTTAGTAACACTTCCCAGCCCTATCCTTCAACAGTAAGCCTGAAAAACCTGTTGGTCACAGTATTTTCTCCACTCTTGTGGAGAATCACTTGTTCTGATTTTGTCCGGCTTTCCTAATGCTTTTCCCTTAACCACTCATGTTTTTAACATACCATCTTTCCATCCCAGGGATGGTTATCAGATGACAGGGAGTACCTATTCTGCCTTCAGGTTAAGCCTCTGACAGACAAAGGACAGAATTTTGGGGACCAGGAGGCTCTCAAGCTTTTGTCTCTTTTTATAATGCCCTTCTTAGTTTACTGTGAATAAGATAAATCAAACATTTAGTTAGGTCATCCGGTCCACAATTACACATCTTCTTTTCATCACAAAAAGGCTAAGAGTAAAAAAAGGGATCTAATTTTCAAACAGGTTATGTACCTGACATCTGGAGACAATGTATCTAACAAAAAATTAGTGTAAGTGTTCATTTGCTTTTAATGCATTTAATTTTGTACTTATGAAAGAAAATATCACATGCTGATTTATTTCAACCACAAGATGCTGGGGTAGATACAGGAACAGTTGACCTCAACAGAGGTCAACCTGAATCATCATGTTCCGTTCTTGCCTTAAAGTCTAATACATTATTCTGGATACAGCAGAAATTACTCTGAAGAACACACAGGGAGATTTTCTTTATGTATCTGCATCTGCATGTGAAAAAACGAAAAATGCTAAAGAAGAAACATATACTGTTGTCTGTTGCCAGTATATTGCAAAACACACATTTCTTCCAAAGTCTCAGTGCAGAAAGGTCTCAGATAGGATGGGAACTGGTGTAACTGTTCTAATTTGTAAAGAAGTTTATTTAACATTTAAAGATTTGATGTATCCTCTGTGCTTTTCTGTTATGTTCACACGCATTATTGCCCTTCTGTAAAAATAACTTTATTTATTTTTAAAATAGAAACTCTCTATGATTAACAAAAATAACAGTGTCTCAACTGGATTTCCTGCCACCCCAATTCCAATGCCAAAAGATGTGGAGGAACAAATCAGTAACATTCGGATTCATGCTCAGATTTCACAAACATGATGAGAAAAGGGTGACAAAGGAGACTGTATTTCATCACCCTAACTGCTGTCATCTAACATAAATATTCAAAAATTTTCCTGGCATCCATCATTAAATAATCCCTGTAGGTTTTCTCCATCATGCATTCGATTAACCAAAGAAATCTCAAGTTAAATTCACCCTGAATTACAGAAAGTCAAAAGTGCTTTTAAGGGGTGCAGTGACAGAGTTTGTAGTCCAGTGAGGACAGCTTTGGCACTTGGATAGCCCTCTACATGCAACTTTCCTCTTCCTGGTTTGTGAATGATACCCTGGGAGGCAGCGTAGTAGGGAACTGGACCTCTTCTGCTTTGTTGTACGTACCAAAATGGCAGTAAAGAACAATCATTCAAGGGTTTTTAGAAAATAAGAACAAAGACTGAACACTGTGAAAATGAGGTCAAACTACAAAAACTTCAGTTCACAGTAATTAAATTAAACTCCCTGTTTTACATCAGCTGATTCTGCAGCACAAACTTAACTTGATAGCAAAGGTCAGCAGATACTACTGGGAACAGATGCATCAGGAATAAGGTAAGGAAATGCTGCTGTCATTTTTGAAGCTCCTTTATACAAATCCACCATCAGAAGCATATAAGAAGCATAGTTAAGGAGGAAAATCAACCTGCAAGTATGACATTTCTAGAATTTTTAAATTCAGTTCTTTAGTATAAACTGCTGGAACTTGAACTGCATTACTATTTGCCTGAAGCACTATAAAAGCGCCTTACATGCCTTTGAATCCAAATGAAACTACTGAACCTCAGGAAGAAAAGAGGAAAAAGAAAAAAAGAGAGAAACATTTCTGGCATAATATTCTGTTCAGAAGCTGGCAAAGTTCAAAGCCTTAACAGACTATGGTAAGCATCCTGTAACAACTTGGCATATTTGGGATCCACGAGAAGACTGTTTAAGTTAGAAGTTCAGACAGTGAACTTCACTAAATGCCTTTTGTAGACATTCAGCCTGGGGTGTGGGAGTTGTCTTTTAAAGCTGGGAACTTGTTCCATACGCTATTGATTTTCACAATTATTTTGGACTAAATATGTGTCAGTAACAGACAGAAAGCTGCTTCCAACTATTATGGAGAGTAATTAAACAGCAAGGCAGCAGAGGTCCAAGAACCATTTTCTTGATTCTCTTATTGACCATGTGAAGGAGAGCCACAAAAAAACCAATCATGCTGGGCTGTAAGACAAATGTCTTAATATCAGCTATAAATGTCTGGGTTCATTCAGCACTCAGAAATGTGATTAATTCCCAGTAGATATATTAATTGCTGCAGGAATTTAGATTAATTCCTGCATGAATGTCCTTCAGCAGTGTCACTCTTTGTCCTTTCTTTGCTGGCTGTTGAGGTAGCAAATACTCAACAGAGCAGGGAGAGAAAATAAATCCCAGTATCTTCTGATCTGGAAGATCTGAAGCAGAGCATTAAACAGGCTCAGATAGTTACCATCTCCTCTGACTCACAAACTCTCAGGAAACATTCGCCTATAGTATCTGCAAGCACATTCAAAAATTGAGAAATATATATAAAGATAGCAGGAAATTAAAAATATTTACATTACAGTTCTTAAATTGAATTTCCTCTATTGAAGTATTACATTAGTTAGAAACCAAGACCATTTACACACACACAAAATCCAGCTGTTGTATTTGGAAAGCCATTTCTAAAACAGTTTGTGTGAGCACAGTTCTACAGCAAACATTCTTCACCTCTCCTAAAGTTTAGTTTTAAAAAGTTATCATAGTAAAAGCTGTTGGGCTTTTTTTAGAGCAACAACTGGTGTACCCTTTGAAATGGCTTATTTATTTATAAACCATTTGTGTGTGTGGAATGGTGATATTTGTTAACTGTCTTGGTGCTGCTTTGTTTTGATCCCACAAATTGCTTGTTTTGATTCTTTGTAACACTATGAGATGCTTACCATCCAGGCTAGAGCTACTGAGGCTGAGAGATGGAGATGAGGTAGTACTTCACGAGCAGTTACTTTCTGTGGAGCCCTGAAAACTGGGTATTTTAATATCATGTTAGGTTTCACGGAAAGAGTTAACCAAATGCTTCAGTATGCATGCAAAAAATGTAGAAAGTATAGCGAGAGGGACAGGTCACATTAGGACTATTTGCCAGGCTAAGCTGAATATGTGAGGTAGAACTTTTACAGGAATGTGGAAGATTAACATTTGTTTAATTTTGACTACTTATGGCACACAATACAATACAATAACGATTTCCAAAAATACTCTGGAGGTGTTACTGCCTTTAAGACACCTGTTAAGAGTTTAGACAAGCCCATACAAAACAACAGTACTTGCACAATGCACACACTGCCATTATGGTCTAAAGGCTTTAAACAGAATAGTCCAACATCATGTCATTGCTCATGACTTGCAAAACCACCAAGGAATGATGTTTATCTTAAGTGAAGTTCAACAAAAGCCTTCCACAAAACTCAGCTGTCAAGTGTTTTCTGTAAGTCATTACAGTTTGGGGAAAGTTTGTATTAATCCCTGTAGTGACACCCAGGCAGGAGAATTTCCAGCCTGCAGTGGGCAGCAGCAAGTCAAAAGCCACACAACCTCTGCAGCTCCAAGGGCTCCAACTGGTCCCAGTTCTTGGCACGGCACTTATCTGACAGGGAATGCTGTAAAGCACGGGCAGGGATGACTGTGTTGGTCTTGCAGGAGCCATCTGAGGTTGAGACACAACAGCATCAGCCTTTTTTTATTGACAATACCCTGCCTCCCTGTTGCCATAACAAAGGTAATTCATTGGGCTGCCTCTTCTGTCCACATGCCTGCGAGGCTGAGCTGCTTCATTCATGACATCTAGCTTTATTGTGGATTTTTAAATGTAAATTCCACCTCTGGAATACTGACCCTTCTAGTTATCTCTTCAGTGCCTACTTCTTTAATATTTCTTCTATTTTGCCCAATACAACAATGGTGTAGAATGCCTTCTCTCAGGATACACTGTGTCTATAAACACGCTGTACAATTCCTTTAGGAAGAGGGGAGCACTTGCTTTCTAGTATTGTGAGGTTTACTTTTATGGTCCTATTAATTCACAAGTTACCAGGCTGTAAATCTGCCATTATTCTAACACTGTATTTTGGCTCCTCTGCCCCTCAAGCTACCACATACTTTTCAACCTTGTAAGAGAAAGAGGCTACTCATTTTGAAGAAGGAAATATTTCTACAGACACCAGTAAGGAGGATGTTTCAGCCAGCAAACAAAACATAGAAACCAGTCACCTGATAAATATGTATTTTACCTTTAACTGCAAACTCTACAGTACTCCTGTTAAACACTTATGCATACTTGGCCAAGGAATTCAGAAACAATAATTTCAGAAAATTAGTAAGACAGTCCTTACAAACTGATCATATGACTGGTTTGAAATAATATTTTTTTAACTGAATGATAAATAGTATTCCCCTTTCCCTTTACTTGCCTTTCCAATGAACAGAATTTGTTTATACCTGATTGTAGCAAGCATAAGTTAAATTTAAATAGTCACAATATACAGGAGGCTTTCAAGCTTTTTGTAGATTCAAACTTTACTCAAATAAATATTACGGACAACTTCAAATAACTGAAAAGAGACTTACTACAGACCGAATTATTCCTGCACAACTACAATGATTCCTACTTATGTAGTTACTCCAAAATTCAGCAGCCCCCACCCTCATTGCAGGGGAAAAAGCAAGACTGGAAAAGATGTTACAAAAGGGCCATTAACATACTGCAAGTTCATGAAACTTGGAAGGACGTTGTCTCCTGTGATGCTTTACAGATCCAAATACAAGGGGGTTTTTTGTGATATTATGCTTCCACAAGTCTTTTTTAACCCTAAATTACAGTCATTTAGCTATGTAAACAGAAGGACTAGAAAAAGAGGCAAAAAATGCCGGAGCAAATCCTGTGCACCCCTCCCACAAAGCCCAGGGCTGTCTATCTGGAATGTCCTTAGAGAACTTTATACCAGCATAAAAAGCTAAAGCTGTGACACTTTTATGTAAGGATAAGCTGGCTGGAAATCATGCAGTCATGACCAGCTCCAAACAAATCCTCCTGTCCCTCTTCCCATGAGGGTGATAACACTAAATCAGCCCTCAGAAAGCTGGTATCACAAAAACCATTCCTCTTTTGGAGAGACAGACGGCCTCAAGAGCAAACACCGAAGACACCAAGTTGAGAAAGAACAGACCCATGAGCTGGGAGTTTTTCTTTAGCACTATGCCAAATATGACATCATGCTTGAACTACAAATAAAAGCTAATAATAGTTTCTGATCTTAATTTACAAAACAGAGTTTTTACACATTTTTGGAGTCTTACCAGATTTAAAAGATCTATAAGGCTTAATCATTGCCCAGGAGAACATTCATATTCCTCTCCAGCCACCAGAAACAATTAATTGCTCTGAATCTAGTGTAGTATCCCACAAACATTCAAAAGGTTGAAACTAATGACTACCAACTGCAAAAGCCCATTTACCAGTTAGGGGGGGAAAAAAATCAATATTTGGTTTTAAAATAAGGTCAAGTTCTTGATTTTTCATTTCGATCCAGTGTTTTCTACAGTAAAAAAAAAAAAATCCTTACCAGATGCTAGCAACACAGTAGACCTAGGGAACCTCCTTGCATTTTGAAAGAAAGACTAAACAGGCCTGTCCCAGCAAGGACACCAGAGCTTTCAGCAGCTCAGCAGAGGGTTATGTAAGATAGTTCTCAAAGCTAACAAAAAAAATTGTGGAGAAAATGTCAACCAAGTAAGCACTGAAGCCATGACACCAATTTTGCTCTTTCTAACAGTGATTCTTCTGGTGCCAATGCATTGCTTCCAGCTGACACCTACAGAAGGAGCCAGCAGGTGGAACAAATTACTTGAATGATGTTATTTACATGGAGAAAGACAGCGCACATCAGCAGCTATCATGACGCAAGCAACCTTCAATATTATAATCACAGACATTTAGGGTGTAGAAGGTATTTGACACATCAAAACTGAGGACTACAGTTAATGTTGGTGCAGCAGATGGCATCTCAAATATCTATCTGCGAGCACTCCCATTATTATGTCATGAAAAATGTTCTAATTTTGAGACTGGTTCACTGTTTCAGGCTAAATGCTGATATTTGAAATGCAATTTAATGGCTCACAACTCAGGACAATCTTACTAACCTCACTAATCAATACACCTTTCTGGTGATGTTATCCCCACGATTCTGGTCCTGAGCTGTTTCATCCTACAGGACAGCCAGCCAGTGCAAGGAACTGAAAAGGTCATCTTGGATCAACTAATTGCACTCCACTTAGGACAGAAGTCCTTTCTAATTTCACCCCAAATGCAAAAAGAATAATATTTTTTTTAATATCTGAAGGTCAGTCTGTCTTCTATCCTTTTCTTCGGTTTGTCACAAAATCAACCTAAGGGCTTGTACTTCAACTAAGTGTTGACTACTTCAAGTTCCAAAACCAGATCTGAAGCTCAACATTTCTAATAAGCTTACTTCCTTTTCTTTAGGCGTTCCCTCTTCATTATTTCCATTCCATCAAAGAACACTTCCAGTGCAGCAAAACAAAACAAACTCAGTAAGAAACCAGACTCTGGCAGGTCCTTGGAGATATTACCCTTAATCTATTAGATAGGAAAAGATCACAGTGCCCAGGTGCTCTGTTCCTCTTTCCACGAGTTTACAGACCTGGGGTAGCTTCTCTGCAGAGTAACAAGTACAGTCAATACAGGGAGGAAAAAATCTATTACTGTTATTGCTCATGAAATAAAACTCTTAAGTCACATGCTGCATTGAGTATAAAAACATGATGAAAGCAGTTTAATGCCTACTTAAACCTCTGCTATAAGGAAATGCTCATTAAGCCAGGGTGGTGAGATGTGGGTGTGAGTGACTTTGACCCACCACAGTGACCAGCATCAGGAACACAGGAAAGAGGCAGGAGCTTTTTCCCTCCTGAGCCAGCAATGGAGGGGATTACCCAAAGCAGCTCCCTCTGGAAACCAAAGCCAGATCCCCATAATTCATCATTTAATTATAAGTACTTTGCAGAGCACACTGCAAGAGCAAAGCAGCCTCACAAACTACCTAAATTGCTGAAGCTGAAAAGAAGAATTTGCATTGTGTACCCTTACCAATATGTTTTTGTGATTTTAACTTTTTTAGTGACTTCATTCCATTCCTGTAAATCTGTATTTTGAATAAACATGCTTTTATCATTAAATATCCTCAGTGATAAAGCTGACTCAGAGTAATATGACACACACCAACACCTCCTTCTTTCCAGGGTACCAAGTCATCTTTCCAGGGCAAACCAGTGCTCTCTTTGTTTCCCACTGAATAGCTCAAAGCCTTCCTGAAAGCCTCCCAGTGATCTGCCACAGGGGCGCAAGGTTTCAGCTATAGTTTCTCAAAAGCTGTGTCTGTGCAGCCCCCCTCTCTCAGCAGTGTTGAAGTCAGTGGGAGAAAATCCCAGAACTCGAGCATCAAAAGAAATAATATTTACACTCAGCTTTCCAAGAAAAAAAAAAAAAGAGAGAAGAAAAGATAAACAAAGCTGTAAAAAATATTCAGCTGGGTCCTTAAGAAGACAAGCGTAACTCATAAACTCTAGGTACCAATGCACCTCAGGGTTCCTGCCTGTCCCATCAATTTGTAAAGAAGCCTCAGCAGCTCTGAGCACAGAGCCTCTTTATTAGGGTGGCTGATTAATAGCTGATTACAGACATTCATCACTCCCCAGGTGATCACATGAGGGGGCCATCCCTGTGGGCAGCCTATTCTGCCTGTACATGTTTGTACAAGGATCTGAATGCAGCACCTTGGGCAGAGAGGTCCCTGTTTTGGGGTGCCAGCAGCTGGGGAGACTGGGATTCAGGGGCAGCTACAGACTAGACTGAGAACATGTATGTGCATACATACACTGCATACTGGTGTATAAAGATGTGCTATATACATGTCTGTATTTGACTTTGATCTTACATAGCTGGAGGGGAGAAACCAACCAGGCCATCGACGGCACTCCTATTTGTGTCATGGCCGTGTATCCTCTGTCTGTGTTGATCTGTGAGTCTGTGTAACCCTGTTTATACGCACACACATATATGGTGTGCACACGTGCCTCTTGGGGATACAACCAGACCTGGGGACACAGAGCCACAGCAGTCTCACCTCCCTTTGCCTGTTAGATTCTGCACCCCCTCACTCTGCATATTCTTGAAACACTACCAGCCCTTCAGAATGTATTTGGAAAATGATTAGTATAGCTTCAAGTGTAAAGTGCTGTTGGAAAGCATCAAACAGTTCTTCTGAAGACTGCATCACCAGATACCAGCCTGAATCATAAAATGCTTTTTGCAGCTCTGCATGATATCCCTGGATCCATCTGAACAATCGGAATAACTACAGGAGGCTTCAAATGTCTTTACATAACAATTTGCAAGATGAAAATATACTACTTACTTTATACTGCTAAAACACTTAAGGTGCCCTCTTTTACCATCTCAGAAAGCGATCAAAGAATCGCCCTTCTTCCAATGCTGAATTCTTGTAAAAAACAGTTTCACCACCTTGATCATGTGTATCTGAATGTTGTTAAAGAGTAATATAGATTTAAAAAGGAATTGGACTAATTCTTTTTTTTTAAGAAATCTATATATAGGTAACTAGTAAAAGTTCAAGAGTCCATCCTTATCAAGAAAATACTACAAATACATTTGGAAAAAGAGTTTCCGCTCTCTGAGAAACCATTTCAGCTGTGGAGTACTATGAGGACACACTATAGCCAAGAAAACACAGGGGCAAATTATTCACTGGCTCAGAGATGGGAAAAGTCTAGGAAAAGTGAAAATGAGGAACCAGTGTCCAGTTTCTTGATTCTGAGAGTGGACTGCAGTTAGAAATCAGATGTTTTCTATTAAGTACTAGGTACTGCTTTTCACTGGGGCATAAAAATAGAAGCAAAGAACAGATTCTCCTCTTCTATGTTCAGTTTGGAAAGTAGCAAGCTCTGGTTCTCAGTGTTACTCAGGAAGAGATAAGCTATACCATGGCAGCTGGAGTCAGTTACAAACATAAAGAGTTTTGAGATTGTTCCAGTTTCTTGCGGGAATGGGTGGTCTTTGGTGTAGCTTCAGCTCCCAAGAAAGGGTCTGACACAAAGTTCACTGAAGTCTCTCTCTGGCTACAGATAGCTTTACATCAGGTACAGAGGACCATGCAAGGGGACTTTCATTTATAGAGCAGCAACATCAGGACCTGATGGGATACAGCTGGTAACAGCAGTCTCCATCACCAGGAAGATCCTGAAGGTAGCAAAGGATATTTGGCTATGGGCAGAAAAGCCAAACTGCACACAAATGCTGAAAGAAGACACCAGACCAGAGTTTTCACATTCCTGATGCTGAATTCTGCACCAGTCATTGTATACAACACTAGCCACAAGTTTCTTCAAAGTTCATTAATTAAAACTGTAAGCAAAAGATATAGACTTATTTGGGACATCAAAAACAAATGGATTACTGCAGTACAAAGCGCTGTAAACAGGTGCACACATTTGCCATTTAAGGCTGTAGATATTTGGGTATTCTTAAATGAAATCTTAGACACAGCTAAAAAATTTAAGCTCCGCAAACATAGTCAGGAAAAGAACTGACTGTGCCTGAGTTCACATGACTTAAGACGTACAGCTGCAATCCAGGTTTATAACTTGTCATCTTGTGGTATCTGTGGTTGCTGCTTCGCAAAACCAAAGTGGCAAGAAGACCTTCTGTTCTTCCAGAGACTATGCTTAAGGACATTAGAAACCATTTCCTCAGACACAGACCCCTTACCCATATTTCCTGAAGGCAAGGGTTCTCAGAGGTCCTCTGTTAAAGCCACTTTAGTTAACGTGAGGATTATGCTTCACCTCCTGCCTAATGACATTAACCTGCACCACATGCCATCCACTCCAGAACAGCAGTGCACAGACAGTGAGTCCACCTTAGCAAAAGGATGCCCTGAGATGGACACCAGTTTCCCTTGGGGTGCTGGAACAGTGCTTCCCAGGGGTGAATGAGCAAGGAAGAGGCTGCCATTGAGCTCAGTTTAGTTTGCACCCTATTCATATAAATATAATATAAAATAATATTAATATAAACAAATTCTTATTTTACTTCGATTTGAGCCAAGGAACAATTTAATTTGGGCTAAGAAACACATTTTTAGCATAAAACAGTTATACTGTACTCTAATAATACTTTCATTACAGAGGATAAAAACCTGTATGTTTCCTATTAAAATAACAGTGTGCATTCATGCTGAGGGTAGTTCCCAGCACCAATTTTTGGTAGTCTAGCTCAGGAGATTAAAATTCAAAAAGTAAGCTTTTCACCATTTATGGCTCATGTTTTCTTGTTTACATTGCACTCTGCTTTCAGAGAGACAAGGCCAGTCAATTGGAGTTTCAGTTCTTCAACATCAGAGCTATGTTACTGTGCATGGGTTTCCAACACTAACAGAATTACTTGTCTCCAAAATAAAACCGTTAAATGAAATTAGGAAAAATATTTCACGTTCATAGAAGTAACACAGCTATTCAGAGCAGATTAAATGCCCTGTTTTGCATTTTGAAAAATTAATTTAGAAGACAAACTGCATAATCCTAAAAAAATTGGTGTTTGCCATACTAAAATGTACAAATATAAATTACATCTATTGCACTTACCTGGTTATTTTTAATCCTAAAAATGCAAAATTAAATTGTTTGAGGACAAAGTCACCTTGCTGATTGTTGATATGGGGATGGGGGCACACTGGGACATGCATGCACAGGCAGGTCATTTTGCAGGATGCTCTCGTGTGTCCCATCACAGCAAAATGTTGAGCACTACTGTTTTAGCTTGTTCTGAACACATTTATTAATGTTAATCAGAAGCTCAACAGCAAAGGATAAAAAAAATTCCATATTTCCTAAAAAAGCTATGAAGAAATCCCTGAATTCTGTGTTCTACCCTATGGGAAAGTTCCTAAGAGGTCCCCAAATGTGCCTCATGCCTTTATACAACAGGAAATCTAGTTAGATACAAATGCTGACACTCTTGTGTGCTCTATCCAAGAGGTTTCAGGTCATGAAACAGACCTCGCTCAGCTAAATACTACACTCATGTTCACAGGACAAACCGCAGCAATACTTTCAAACCACAGCTAATCCTATCCAAATGGGAATGTAATCTGTTTGAATAAATAAGAAATAAAAGGAAGAGCGAAGCCAAAGAATAATGAGTGTTTCTCAGGGCTGTGTGTCACAGCTGAGTATTTGAAAATGGGGTTGCATCATTTGTACTGTATACGCTGAAGAAGACAAACTGTGCCCTGTAAGGCAACACAGACAAATGTCTTGGGACAGAAGACTCCATGCGTTAAACCGTGATTTTCTGCCTGCTGGAGAGTGCTCTTTGAAGTTACTGTGGATGAATTCCTTCTGTACTTGTATTCACACAGGCACACACACTTGCATTACGAATTTTTCATCTGCTTCCACAGCACCGAGCATTAGGCACAGACAGTGACAGAATGACCGATTCCACAGCATAAGGTCTGACTAGTGCAGAGATTCTTGAGCAGCATGCACTAACTTAACAGTCATGTCCAAACACTGTATTTCCTAATACTTTTTCCCATATCTACTAAAAATGTTTCATACAGCTGCAGTGGAGCCTACAGTTGTGGAGGGCTCTGAGCTCTTGGCACAGGAGCTCTTGGCACTCCCTTGAAGAAAAGAGGTCTGAGGCCTCTCCCCAGGGATAAGCAACCTTCCTCAGGTCATGGTGACAAAGTGAACCACCCCCAGCATGCCTTGTTTCTATATGGTAATAGCCTGTACCCAGTTGGCTAATTGGTTTCTACCCCACCCCCTGCCTTTCCCATAAAAAGCCCCTGTTTCTGCCCCTGACCAGGGAGCATTTGTTCCTGGCCTTCCCTTCACAGGGGCTGCTGGACATAAAAGGCACCTCTGTGGAGCTGCCAAACGAGGCTCCTGTCTCTCTGTCCCTGAGTTTGCCTTGGGTGATTTCACAAAGAGCTGAATCACAAGAGCTGGTATCACTTTTAGCTGAGAAGTTGCTACACTTGCTGGAATCACCTGCTGCCCAGGGAGGCCGGCCACCGCCCCTGGAAGAGTTGTTCCTTGCAGGACACTCTCTCTAGGAAGGTCGCTGCACACCGGTGCTGACCAGCATCGGATCCCCTGCAATATACAGTTATATTGCAACTACTCCTACTGCAAAATGATTATTATATCCCATGCAGAATGGATGGCTATTGCAAAACTGAGCTGCAATCACATGAGTTTCAGCTCCAGCACAAAAACTTCCCACTGCATAAGTTAAAGATAACATATTTGGTATGTGAAATGATAAACAAAAGCACAAGTGGGTATTAAGTGCCTTTGCAAAGATGAGGTATTTGGCCACATGTCACTCTGCCATGCCAACTGTGCTGACTGCAAAGGTTACAGCCCCTGGCCTGCCCCAATGCCTGTCATCTCCCCTTCACTGGAGATTAACACCTGCCCTGGACTGCTGGCACAGCCGCTCCCAGGAGTATTCCAGCACCTTTTCAGCAGAAATAGCACAGTACTGGAAGCTGAGAGAATTGAGACTTAACACAGTGTGGATCCCAGAAATGGCTGTGCCAGACACCTGCAGCAGTGCTATGCAGGTAGGAGCAGCCTGTGAGCAGCTGGATGGGGACCTCTCCATCTTGGGAAGCAGGAGAGGCAATGTGATCACAAACAGGACACAAAACCCTATTTTCTTTGTCTGACATCACCAAGTGTCACGGGTTTGCACCCATAGACACTGCACCCCACAGACCCACAGACAAGCACCAAACCTGCTCTGAGCAGGTATCTTTTGAAAGTCCCTAAGAGACTGAAGGGCTGAACACTGCAGGTCTGGTAGATTTCTTTCATTTATGTATAATTTCTAAAGAAACAACCTCTTAATATGTATGAACGGTGGAATGAGTGTTCTCAATATGTCCTACAATAAATCTCTCTGGAAACATCCAAAATCTACCTCCCTCCCTCTAGATGATCCCACCTTCCCCACCAGGATTTCTTCAGAGTTTGGGTTTAGGATAAAACTATCCTAACTCTGTACCTCCAGTCTTCTACTCCAGGTTTTAGTGTTTCTATTTCTCCTTCCCTGTGAATATCCATGAACTAGCTTTTATAACTATTCCTGTCATCCAGAAGAAATTTAAGTGGAAGCACACGTGACTTTTGCCATTTTCTTTTTTGTCCCAAGGATTGAAATAGCCACAGGGAAGCTGCCCGCTATGTTACCAGAATCACTTGTCTGCAGTTTGGCAAAGTTCATGAACTGGCAAGTCCTGGAGTTGTCTAATGGCAAAATCTGGAAAACAGCTTTTAGCTCAGCACATTTGGGAGAGAGGTTCTCCTGAAACCAAAAGAACTACAGATGTTTCTATCTAAACTTAAATTCTACTGGAACTGGTAATGCGTGCGTCTTACTCCCTCAGCAATAAAATACAGCCTCACTTTTTTTGAAATGTTGACCTGGTAACTTCTTTGAAAATATCCCCAAATAACAAGATCTAAAAGCCATTAGAATACTCTTTAATTATATCACCATGTGAAAAGAATAGAGCCTCCCTTTTTGCTCAGCAACAATAAAGATACTCAGAGATAATAGAAGCACACTGGTGGTGCTGTGATCTATACCGGACTCCAAATATGCCTGTAACTAAAACCTCTTTAAAGCACAGCCTGGGTTAAATAAACAAAGACTGATCATTGTAAGCAGCAGTGCTCAGCTGAGTTCAGTCACTGCATATCCAAAGGTCTTGCTGGATGAATATTCAAACAATGCATTCAGCCTCATGACCCTGGACTCTGCTAAAGAAAATTCCAGGAGACCATCGAGGTCTGATTCTCCACAATCTCCCTGGGAAGAGAATGTAGAGATTAATGACCTAAAAGTGTAATGTAACAATCTGGAAGAAAATATAAACCATACTGAACTAGAGTTGTGAAAAAGGTAAATATCTGCACATAGCCATAAAGGCACTTTGACAGATATTAAAACCACAGTAGGGGCAGGGGAGGAAAGGAAGGGAAGAATAAAACTGCAGTATCAAATGACAGCACATAATATGCCAAAGAAAAACGTTGTAGAAAATTGACATAAAACTCTGTGCACACACTGTGAAATTTTGCTGCTGTAGTCAAACTAGGGATCAAACTACATGAAATAATAAGCCAAGAGTTGACAGCACTCCCTACTCAGAAGAGCTGTAATGCTTAACACGTTGTTCAAGTACACTCATTATATAGAAAAAAAAAAATACTAAAAGGAATACTCTTTCCTTAGTAGAAAAAAAGCACAGATTTTGCAAAGATCTCCCTTTGAACAAAAAAAAGTCTTCTTTTATTTTTCAGTATCAGTTCTTACCTTGGACCTAGACAGTCCAAAAGCAACAAAGAAAATTTTTCCTCCACTTTCAGTTGTTGCATATACAGACAACCACAACCCTGTGCCAGGTGAGCACAAGGAGGATGAGTTCATTGACTTGCATCCCACTAGACACGTAGTCTATGCTCTCATGGGATATCTACACAAAGGTTGTACATACACTGCCTGCTTGGCCAGCTGCAGGCTCACACTCTGCTGTGCGCAGTACTAAGTCATGAACCCAAAACACCCAAAAACTCTTCTCTCACTGCAGTCCTCTCTAGCCATGGGGCATTTTTGAAAACGCACTAAGGGCAGACCAGCGGGCCACAGCCACAGAAGCAACACTTCTTGCTTCTCAGAACACAGATGCACTGTTCCTTTGCTCTACTTGTCACAGCCCAGTGCCGGCCATCAAAGAAGGACACGGACAACTCTGAGCATACGGGACACCCACGCTGATACAACTGGTCACCGGGAGGCAGCAGAGCACGATTTTTCTTTCCACACATCCCTGCCACTTCTGTGCTTACATCACTGCTGACGCCAGTATGAGCACGAAAGAGGTTCATTTTCTCCAAGATCACATCTTAGAAACAGAATCATGGACTGGTTTGGAAGGACCTTAAAGATCATGTCCTTCCAACCTGCTACCATGGACAGGGACACCTTTCACTAGACCAAGTCGCTCAAAGCCCCATTCAACCTGGCCTCAAACACTTCCAGGAACAGGGCATCCACAGCTTCGCTGGGCAAATTGTTCTACTGCCTCACCACTCTCACCGTGAAAAATTTCTTCCTAACATCTAACCCAAACCCTGCTTCAATTTAAAGCCATTCTCCCTTGTCCTATCTTCTTCAGGTACTGGAAGGTGTTATAAGGTGTCTTTGGAGCCTTCTTCTCCCAGCCTGTTCTCACAGGAGAGGTGCTCCAGTCTTCCGATCATCTTCATGGCTCTCCTCTGGACCCACTCCAACAGATCCATGTCCTTCTTACTTTGGGGGCCCAAGAGCTGGGTGCAGCACTCCAGGTGGGGTCTCACAAGAGCAGAGTAAAGGGGGAGGAGCATCTCCCTTGACCTGCCTAGGGTGCTCCTACCCATGTTCTGGAAGAGCCACTTTGCAATAACAGCAAACAGAATAGGTACAAGAAGGGACAAGAAAATAAGGAAAACACACAAAAGATGCCTGATTTCTTTGCATCTTCTGTATTCTATCTTTATTCTGGAAGGACATTAGCAAAGTAACATCCATACTTACTCTTTCTGAAATATACTGTTGATAGATGAAGATGAGAAAGAGCAGAAGTAATGAGGGCCAGGTATGATTTGCATCCAAGGGTTTTGGACACTAGAAGTATCAGTGACTGACAAAATACATAACTATTTATCTAGAGATCTCTCCCTTTAAAACAGCACACGAGTCATTATAACTCAGCTACAGTGTATGACATCCTTAACACACAGAAAATATCTCCAAAAAAATAAACACACTTTCAGAATGTGAAAATTTCATTTACTATAAACTTAAGTTTTCTTATTGTATTAAAGAATTTATATTAAATTTGAAGAGTAAATAGCTGCTGATGAAGTTTACAAGGAAGTAAACACTCAACAGAAGAACAAACTTCTAATCACAAACTATTTTGTTGATAATAAAGAGCATTTTCTTTAGTTCAGCCTGGTTCAAGAACAGGTTTGCTTAAAGTGTGAAGAACTGATTGGAAGTAAGGACTTTTCCCCTTCCAAATCTCTACACACTTGGCAGAAGAGGCTGACATAGCTTCAAGAAAGAAATGGAGACCAAAACCAGTCCATTCAGACACCTACATATTCCTACCTACAGATTCTATCCAAAATTTATAATAACCTGCCCTCAGCTGCAGAGGCAAAGCACAGTTTGCTTTGTCAAAGATCCTGAGTACCTGATATTTGGCAGTCTAATTTCATACAAAACCAAATGCACCCACATGCTCCAAGGCTGCTCCAGCATGTGAACCCAATCAAACTCAATGAGCACAGATAATTAACAGAGTGGCTTCAAAATACACACACCTGATCCAAATTAAAATAATAATTTTAATGCACATAAAGTGCTGTTTAACTGATTTTAACTGATAATTCCCTTAGTCTCAACAACAAAATGTGGTTTTGCACAATTTCCAGTTCTTCTCTTATATGTACTCAGTATTATTTAAACAATGTTATAACACTGATTTTCTGCCTCATGAACTGAATTCCAAGATATCACCACAAATAAAACATGACCACATACTATATGTATTATTCACCATTTATAACAAAGAGTATGTATGCAGTTTGTCAGTCTAAATAGCAAAAGAAGTACTAAATTAAGGAAAATACTGTATTGCCATTGACACTCAACACATGAAACAACTATCAAACAATACAAATCATCTTGCAAGAAAAATAACTCTGAAATATAATCCAGAAAGTTTTAAGTCCCTCACTTACTAAATTAAGCACACATTTAAAATCAGTGATGAAAATCAAACTTCAAGCCCAAATACTATTTAAAGGGGTACTAATAAAATCATAACTGAAGACCCAGTCAAGAGACAAAGGGTTATAACTCAGATATATATAGCATATGACATCCTTAGCACCTGTGAAGTTCTCATAAAAGATTAAATAACAAACTGTGAGAATGCCAAAAGTATCTAAGGACAAGAAACACCTGAGTAATTCTTGGGTTTCTAGTTTACTGTACTTTTAATGAAATTACAGATGTGATTCACACATTTGTTTGTATTTTTAAGAAAAATTTTACAGGTTTAGTGATAGTCCCAGTGACCTCTTTCCTTCTTTTTTCCTTGATTAAAGGAAGTTTTGTTTCTCTAGATATCCACAGCTCAGGTCTGCAGCTACATTTATTTTAGCAATGGGGTGAGGCAAAGTTTAGATGTTTACCTACTCAAAACAGACAAGAAAGCCTTGCCAAAGCTTTTTGATGCGAGCTTCCAAATCACTTCAAATTAGCTACATTTTCTCTGGGAGTCTGTTTCTTATTCCTGAAGGCTGTTTGGCAACCCACAATTACATTATCCTAAAGAAATTAACCCCATTTTAAAGAGTTAAAGGTGAATGCATTTTCACAAAAACAGCCAATCTACAATTCAACTGAGCTCTGAAAGCCAACGGGGACCTCAAGGATACTGCGGACAGGGAATAGGAGAGGACACCTCGCCTACCCCTGCCATTAGCCAGGGAAGCATCAAGCATTCTGGATCATCTTAAAGGAGCAGACCCCAGTAAAGCAGAACAGAGTGGAAGCAAGATAATGAAGATACTGTATGAACACTGAAAATATTTCAGATTAAATCTAAAAGAGCCCTGGCCTTCTGAAGGCCCATGTTTATACAGATTGTGCTGAAGTGGGTGGAATTTTAATCATTTCATTGGCAGCTCACCATTAACAAAGCCAAATAAAACAACACCAGAAAAGATCAACTGCAACAACTCCACATTTCCACACATATATAGAACTGTAACAGAGTAACTGTTATTTTTTGAATATTCCCAGAATTCTGATCTGGATAGACTGACTTAGAGAAAAAAAAAGAAAACAGGCATCCTTCTCTTTCAGGCTTAGCATTTTGGCAGCTGATAAGCGCAATCCCATATGACAGGCCACCTCACAAGAACACTGAGTGTTCAACCCTAGAAACTTTCAATGATAAAATTTCTTGTGTAACTTTGACTCTAAACTCAAGTAGGAAGCAGTCATTAAGTAAGTAAGTACACAATCACCAGAATTTCTCTGGCATGATGCTGTACACATTTTTTTCTGTAACTCTAAACATAATAGCATTGTTGTTGAAAAAGCAATGGACATGTCACATGCAAAATCAAAAAGCACTTGTGAAAGTCACATAATAAAAGTCACCAGTTATACAGCGCTTTCTGCCTAATATGCAGAAAAACCCTGAGAATGTAAAGAGACAGCCAAACCAAATCTTCAGCTAAATTAGCTACATGGAGTATTTCAGTGACAGACTCGGGAGTTCCTCTGTGCCCTTCGGTCCTGTTGGCTCTTCTCCCTACCCAGGGGCAGGACCTTGGTTCACACTAGACCTTCTCACCCCACTCCCTTGCCTCTTCACTTCTACATGAAGGAAAAAGAGTTACACACAAGGGAAGCAAGATTGAACCTATTCAGGTGGCTCTTTGACACCAGCAGATGGGGATCAGCTCCCCAACACGTCCCTGTCCTAACGTGGCACTTATGTGGAGACGTGCTACGCTCACGTCTCAGTTTGCTGGTCAGTACTCGACGAGCCAAAGCTCCTCCTCCTGTGCTAGAATGGCACTGAACAGGAAGATCTGAAGCTCATTTACTAAACAAGCCTAAAGAGGACTCTGGAGGAAAATATTATGCTCTAGAGCTTTCTCAGATGTGAGGCCAATAATGAATCTTTATGTTTGTCCAGTTTTCACACATAAAATTCAGCCTGCCAGAGACAAACGTGGGAAACATTCTGTCCTGCATTTGAACACACACAAATTATTCATGCACAAAACTATACAGGAATATACACATGCACAAGAAATATATTTGTAATGATATATGGATATTGTTCTTTCAAATCTTTTCAGCTGCATATTTGTTTCTGGTCTCAGCATGTATAGGTGAAATTATTTTTTTATGGAAACATAAAAATGAGTGATGTCTTCCAATTCAAGGAATTCAGAACACAATATTGCTTGTATATATAGAGATACAATAACTCATATCTTGTTGAATGCTATTTCTAACATGAATGACATGTCAACTGTCTGCCTCCAAAGTGTGGTAAAACGTCTAAGAAAAGCTATGTAATACCCCATACAAAAATGATCAGAAGTATTTTGTCATAAATACTATCTTATAAATGCATTCATGTGTTCATTGACCAGTTGCAAACAGCATGACAGGTAACTGAATAATCAATCATACATTGGAGCAAGTCATAGGAGCAGCACACTTTCTAGATGAATGTTGCTAACTCCTCTTGCAATACCAATGAGTGTCTCCATGAAGATCTATCTAAGCCATGAAGTACTGAGTTATCTACAGAAAAAAGAACAGTGAAGTGGAAGAAGTCTCAAAATTAAATAAGCCTGTGGATGTATGAGGTCTGGAAAGAGACAGATCACATCTTATATAAAAGATTATCAAGAGACTCATGCAGGGACATACTGGAGTCAGCCACAGCACTGCTTATGGAAGTGAAACACAGCTGTGATTGATGGGACAGCTTAAACAAATATGCACACAAACCAAAATTTTCAAAATGTTTTTTAAAGAAATATGGTAAATATGAAACAGTGTCAAATAAAAGCAAATCAGGTCCTTATCTCACCGCTGCAGTTGACATTGTATTACAGCTTCCCAGCAGGTGTTCGGGTTAGATCAGGCAGGGTAAGATCTAATAAATACAGTCCTCCCTACTTCGGGAAGGCAAATTAACTGTAAAAACAAACCCCCATCACAGACAGAAAGAAATACTGTCAAGTGAAGACTGCAACAGAGTCCTGACTGACAACATCATACCACAGCTTTTTTTATTGAATGTTACTTTTCATTTTATTAAAATAAACACGTTTAAAACATACCATGTGTTATGATTCCCTGACAAAAAAGTTACATTGCTTCAGTCCCAAAATAGGAACCAGGATACCCTGTATTTTTCCAGTATAAAAGAACACATTTCCTTCATGAGCATTATATGATCAACCCTAATTTTAAAGCTGAGTTATTTGTGACCTTTTCCTGTTAGGAAGAGCAGGGTGTTTACACATCTGTTGAAACACCATGTCATTTGCAAAGTAATAGTTAACTGATTCCACAAGGTGTTACGACATGTTTTAAATAAGACCACCACTAATAGATGAACTGTGGCAATTAACACCAGATGCTGCTTGATAAAGCTTCATGTTTGCTGGCCAAAACAATCTTCCATTTTTTTTTGAAAAGCAGAACTTGCTACAAAAATCTCTGATTTTCTGACTAGAAATATTTTTCCTACAGACTAGTGGTTTTTTTGCAAAACAATCAAAGCATAGCTATTTCAAGTCAGACACATTCTAGCAGGATAAATGTACCATAAATATTAATAATTCTTCAGGTGAGCAACTCTCTCCCACTATGTCTATGAGCAGAACTGGAGCCCAGGATCAGAAATCAAACAAAAGCTGATATACATGCCTTTAAGGAGAGCGAACTGTATTCCTTTAAAATTGAAGTTTTTATTTTTTAAAATAGTTTAAAGAGATTCATCAATTAAGATGAAATACGTACTTCAGCTAATTCTAAGATTCAACTTGGTTACTTTCATTTAAGACAAAAAGATTCAAAAAGAAAAGTATGCAAAATCTTACATGCTAAATATTGACTGGAGATTATAATTTTTCTTGTCCTGTTATTGGGATTGCACGTGTTTAGGAGAAAGATATCCCGCAGGGCAGGGGGACACACACCCAAGGACAGCCAGGAATGTTCAGCTGTGTCACCAGTGCTGCAGACCAACCCTGTAGTGGCTAAGCCTGGGTGTGCAGAGCTGCCCCACGAGTCACAACTGCTGCACAGGGAAGGCTTCTGTGTATTTGCCTCCAACACAACATATTTAGAGCTGGCAGAACAGGCTTCACTGCATCTGCCACTGGATCCTTTTTGCTGTCCTGTTCAGAAAAAGGTAAATCATTATATTCCTCTTGGTAATGGCTAACTACTAGGGCAGGGACTTCTGTGAAAGCCTTCAGTGCCCTAACGAGGCTGAAATATCGGAAACAGGAGTTGCCTGTTCCACTCTCAACCTCTCACACAAAGATCTAATCAAGGCACTGAAATCCCTATCTTCAAGGACAAAAGGTAACAATTCTTCTTCTCAAGTGACAAGGTCACCAATAATTCAAGTCACATTCCTGAACTTGTATTTCCAAGTAAGATATTTGGCCTCTTAAATGGAGAAGGGTCTTCATATTGTGGTGGTTTTGTTGCAGCTTTTTCTCCTTTTTTTTTCTCCAGTATTACAAAGTGGCCACTGCAAAACCAATTTTTACTGAAGTTTCCTTCTTATCAAAGAAAGTTCTCACAGAAGTGGTCCCTGGTTAGGGGAGCATGACAGTTCTGAAGGGCAGCAGGACTGGGACCAGGAACCATGCAACCTTGGCTATAATACCCACCAGCTTCCTCCAGAGATGTTATTACAAGGGGGAAGCTTGACAGTCTGTCCCCAAAGAAGATACTAAATGGAGAACACAAAGATACCCATCCAAATGAAGACACTGAGAAGCTTTGGCATGCACATCTCCTTGTCAGGGGGCTGAGGTGCTGAAAAAGACAAACGCTGTGCTTGGCTCTGTGCCCCACAGGCTGCTGTGGTCTAGCACTGGGTATGGGCAGGAATGGGGCTCCAGGGAATGAAGCACTCCAGACTACTGTGTATGGTTGAAGGCTGGTTTACCCTCTCGTACAGAAACATTGAAGAAGGTATCTAGAGAGGAGGCTTACTATCACTGCTGCTGATAGAATAACAGTTCAGAAGTAGTTAAGTGGTCATAACAAACAGGTAAGAAACCCTGAAGTTCATGAATAGCAGCACTGGAGGAGGTTCAGCACAACTGTTACACGTAAACAACCAACAGCCACTTTCTTCTACATCATCTGCACCTTCATTAAAGCACAGGCTTGCAAACTAAATGTTTTCATACTGAATTACAGAGCTAAGATTCAAGGGAAACATATGTAAACACCCATTAGGTAAGTGTTAATAATTCACAGCAAGATGCCAGCTCTCCAGTAAGACATTGAATGTGCAAAGAAAACATTGCAAAAGGTCCCTGGAATAAACTGGATAACTTTCAAACAAAAGGAATTGCTTTGTGTAGTAGTGTTGTTCATGAAGCCATTCTTTCGCTGCTTTTAATTTTTTTTAAATACAAGTGTTTCTGCCTAAGGTTTAAATCTGTGTACTTAAAATCACATATATAACCTCTTCTTTTTCTGATGATGATTCCTCTGCCTTTGCCAGACAAAAGGGCAGAATCAGGCTGTATCAGGTGTCAGCCGGACAGCAGGATTCAGTTGCCCACCACAGGGGGTGGTACCTTGTGGCGGTAGCCAACAGCTACCACAGCACTTGGGTAACTGGTTCTCAAGGAGCACCATCCCACACACTCATCAGAGCAATGGCGTGACAACAACACTGCTCAGGGGGATCAAAAAAGATTGTAAAACACCTCTTGGGAAGAGGAGTAAAACTGCCCCAGGCAAGGAGCAGTCAGAGAGGCAGCTAGGCTGGGACAGGAAACAAGTGGGCTGGTGAGGTATCCCTACATGGGCAGGAGCTGAACTTGGT
This sequence comes from Coloeus monedula, assembly GCF_965178545.1. Taxonomy (NCBI): domain Eukaryota; kingdom Metazoa; phylum Chordata; class Aves; order Passeriformes; family Corvidae; genus Coloeus; species Coloeus monedula. Next base: position 100,620,365 of record NC_138783.1, read on the forward strand.
TTTATGCTTCATCTCTGGGTAATCTCACACATAAAGGTGTCAAACTCCTCTCACAGTACAAGCACGATCCAACACCCCCCAAGTAAGGTATAATACGCGCTAATCAAAACAGACTTAGTTCTATAGAAATAAAAGTAGACTGATCCTTAAATGCATTTACTTTTAATTTATTGTTATTGTGATTTACCAGACTATTAGGCTTTATCATATTTCTTAGCTTAGTCACTGTGGGCTGTGGCTGCACTACTGCGGGATCTTAACAGATCTTGTGGCACAGACATAAACTGCATCAGCTTCTCAGTTTAGACCAGAGTTTACACCATGCCACACTGTGCATCTACACACAGTCTCCAGGACACCGAGAAATTCTGATGCCTATGGAAAGGGAGGCAGGAAGGCAACAAAGGTCAGTATATGCAGTATTCTTCTTATCACTGACCCCTGTCTAGGAGCTAAAGGAAATTATATTTATACACAAATTATCAATGCACAGCCTTTTCACTACAAAACCCAGGTAGAAATCCTAAGCAGACTGCTTTCTTCTCAGTGGCTCTGGTATTCTCTTTCCTCACCTTTCCATCTGTTTATATTCATCCACAATTCTCTGCAAAGGCATTTTGGTTTTGATGATGCCACCTTTTTCTGTGTAGCATTCCATTGTATCTCAGCCTTTTATCACATCAAACATTAAACATTTTCCTTCTTAACTAGTCCCATCCTCTCCATCATCCTCATCTACTGCCTATGTTCATTCCATCATGTCAGGTCTCTGTCACCCAGTTTTGCGCACTAGGAATTTATCTCCTCCCCTCATTTTTGAAGAAATTACCACTAAATATTATTATTATTATTTATTATTATTATTATTATTATAACATTGTCCCCATGGTTTAAGAATCTCTAAAACGTAGCAAGGCCGAACATTTGCTTTCTCAGGCCACTAAATATCACAAAGCAGTCTCTGTACAATTCTTGGTGCAACTGTATCTATCTATTGTCTCTTCTGCAAAATTTCTGGAAATAAAAGACTCTTGATGTTTATACACCTTGTACAGTGATGTCCTAAGCCACAAATAGGGTGCCAAGATACTATGGTAATGTAAAAATCACTTCTGCAATGCAAGGTGACCTGTGATGCAGGAATGCCCACACAAATTCTCTGGATTCTATATGGATTTGCACACTGCTGGATGCATATTTCTGTCCCTCAATCCCCCACAGTCAGGGGAGAAATCACAAATACTCTTATCACTCACTTTTACTGTCTTGTCCCTAATTTGGGCATAAGCCCAATTTAAACCAGTTACCTAACAGCTAAATATCATTTCTCTAGCCTGTGTGCTTTCCAGAAATAATTAATGCTGCATCCCCCATCAGGGGAACACCCAGCAGCAATTGCCAAACCCCACTACCCTACTCGGTAGGGCCATGTGGCACAGACACCTAGCCCCCACAGCAGACACTTCCCACACTCCTGCGTGGATTAGCCATCAAATCCACAGGCTCATCTGCAACACTGCTTTCTCAAGCCTTCTCTCTTCCTAGTGCTTCAATGAGCCACCCCCATGCAACTCCTAAGGACCAAGCAATCACCTGCCCACTGCTTCTGTCCCACTCTTTGGGAGGTAGTCAAAAGATACTCTTAAGAAACATCTGAGCTGTGCATACTGTAAATAAAGTGTATATTCTTACAGAGTGGATGTAGCCCTAATCCACAGTACCAGAGGAGGAAGAAGAAAAATGCAAAAACTTTCTTAGTCCCTGAAGCAAAATCTGCAGCTGATCCTTTTCCAAGCTGAGCAAATTAGTTTTTCCCTCAATGGTCTTGAGCACTGTCTCAACCCTTTTAATTCAAATATTTCCTAAAAAGCTAGGAAGAACAAAAGCAAAATCAGAAACAGAGTATTTCCAGAGTTATCCTAATACAAAGCATGGAAAAAATATTTCTTCATTTCTTTCAAATTCAGTATGTTAGATCCTTTTCTACACACTGATGTTGCGCCAGTTGAGCATAATTCACGAATTCCTCACTCTGAAGTAAAGGCAAAAGCCCAAAAGCCCTCCAGTTCTCTCTGGAAGCGAATGACCTCCAGCTATTTGATCTCACAACCACTCCTGGAAGTTCCTCCACAGGAGGCGTCTGAAGGAGTTTGGTAGGGACACCCAATGTCATCTGAACCAAGCACGGTGGTCCCTGGTGTGGTGGCATACGGAACTGTGGAACTGCTGTACTGGAATGCAAACCAATATCCCACTGACTCACCACAGTGAACAGTCAGACACATGTCTGAGGAGCCCCGGCTCTACCCGCTACAACCTTCCCCCACCCAGCTTTGCAGTGTCTCGTCTGCAGGAAACAGTATCTCAGAGCTGGGAGATGTTTCCTGACAAAACGAAAGAGATGGAGAATAAAACCTTGACTTACATTACCAAGAAATAGTACATTTTATATTATTTTTCTTTTCCCTGACATTGTACGCTGCAATGTTGTATAAGTAACAGCTTTTTAATAACCTGGACTCCAGATGTACTTAAATGACTGTGAAATGGTTAAACTAACATTTTTCCATGTGGCAATCACTCACGGCAGCAAAGGATCCAGACACAAAGAGTATTTCCCATGCAAAAATGTAACACAGCAAACACAATTTTCAAGTTTAGAGCGAAAGAAACAATATATGTATTAAATATAAATGTATTTTGCAGGCAAAATATTTTGTCACAAAAGTTAAATAATTCTCCTGCAGTTTATAATTTCAACCATCCCAAAGTACCTCTAGTTTCCTTTTCCCTTATTGTGCTCCTAAACTCTTCCCCGTTCTCCCATTAAACATTTGTAACCCAGCTTTCCTGGGCAACTACACCTCACAGAAGATGTGATAATGGAGATGCAATTCCCAAATTCTCTCCTCCAAGGTTCAATTCCAGGCTTCATTAAGGGTTGACAAATAAATTAGAGCACTTCACCACTGCACAAAATAATTTCCACGTCTAAGACAACCCCCAGCAATTCAATTGCTTATCCCAAAATGTATATATGGCACTTTGAGTGCATTAACACAACAGCTAACCCAGTTCCATCTCGCACCATGCTCACTGATCTACAGATCTCTGTTCGGTCATCCCAGTCTTTCCCAAATCTTCCATGCCCCTCCCAGCAGGGCTTCTTAGTCTCCCTGCCTGAAAAGGCTGGGTTATAAAATAACCAAAATAGTGGGGAAAAAAAAAAAACCCTTTGGACCTGATGGGAGGTCCCATTATACTCCCCACATGCTGCTTTTTCTGTGTCTTCGACAGTTCAGCAGCTGCTTCTGCTGCACCAACACCCCCAGCACTCAAACTTGGAAGCAAATCCCTTCACTTGTTCCTCCAGCCCTTTATCACTGGCTCCAAGGAACATGCCAAGCAAACTCCCCTTTGCTTTTCTGTTTTCAGCCTTCTCTAGCCTTGGATTTTCTTTCAAGTGGGGTCAGCAAGCAAGCCCCTCTGTAGCTCCCCCTGCTATGTATTTTCTACAAAAGTCTTCACATTCTCCTTGGGAACATCCTAACAAATTGCTCCCATCCAGCTTTGCTTTGATTTGGCCCAGATGTTGCCAACCATATTTTTCCTTTCCCATTGGCTTCCACTCCACCTCCATCTGTCTGAGTCAGATCCAGCACAAGAAGAGCTCCTGCTTTCCTACAAATGCTTTTGTCCTATTTTAATTAAGGGGCCAGTCACCCTCTAGCAGAGCAATATGGTTATTAAATGCCTTTATCTCAACTAAGGGAGTATATTTCAAAAAACTGTAAAGGAGCCAGAAATAAATAATTCACTGCAGTAATCTCAGTCTTTTCAACCATAATTCAAGTTACATCTAAAGCCTGCTATCTTCAGCTCAGAAAAGTTCTATGGTTAAATCTCATGCTGCATGCTAAGTCCAAGTAGCTGGACTTGGTCCAGAAGAAGGGTCTCCAAGAGCTCAAACCACTTAAGAAAGGCGTCCTACCACCTGAGACCATGGCCACCACGAATGCAGTATGGCCATAAAGATGAGCTCATTGCTGCTCCCAGTGTTTCTATTCCCACGGCTCAACAGCTCTTCAACCTGCCAAGTGATGAGGGTTCTCTCTGTTCCATACCCCACCTTTGGGATTCAGCAGCTTTGGCAGAAATGTTTGTGTTTGTGGACCACAGGCAATAAGGATCATGCCCTGTTATCTCCACCCACTCCTCTTACAGTGGCCACTCACTGTCTCCGCAGAGCTGTAGCTTTTGACAGCCTTTCAGGATAATGGAAGGATAAGCAAATTTATGTCTAGTTTCCAGCCAGTTTGTCAGACAGATTCCCAAACAACCAGGCCTTCAAACACCTGAGAGCTTTGCTTTAAAAAGACTTCCAGAGAGGAAGCTCTGATAAATATAGCAGTGCAGCCTAGCTCCCTCCCTGAGAGTCCCCTCCAGGCCAGCTATCACAGAACATAAGTTACCAAAGAGCAGCAGATATTCTCTTTTTAATTCTGGCAGTTATGCCAGATCCCACATTCTAGGGCAATCAGAACTTCCATTTACCATCTGATCAGCTGGATGCTACCGGTTTAAAGAACTAAAGTGCACACATTTGGACTTTGATAACGCACTGATACAGCCTCCAGATGTGTTTCTAAACACAGGTAAGCTGTACAAGCTGAAAACAACAAACGATAGTAGAAGGCAAATATTATATAGCAAGTTGTGCTAAAGCACATAGCTATCATCACAAAACAAGCACAAACAAAGCATGCACATTTGAAACAGCAACAGCTGAAAGTGCTACTAAAATGAAAAACTGCACAAGAAAACATGAACAAGGCCTAAGACGTCTTTACAGCTAAAAAATAGTAGTCATTCATGTGGAAGACCTCAGCATTACAGTCCTCCTTCTCTGAGAAGGAAGAAGAAAGAAGGCGCTAATTACACTAGCAAAAAGTAACAATACGAAAGATCTAGAATAAGATTTCAAAAACTATCTAAATAATCTAGGAACTCAAGGTTCATCTTCAAAAGTGAGTCAGAAGCTTTAGAAAATCCCATCACAGAGATGATGATGAGAACTACTCAGGGAGCACAAAGCACTGTGGCAGCCAGTACAGACCACACACGGCTGGGTCCAACACCAGCCTTTCATCTTACTGAACCACACTGAGGGCCTGGAGATGTGGCAGGCAGAGCCGCAACGTGCTGAGCCACGCCAGGATGGCATCTTGGCCTTAGCGCTCCCAGCAGTAAACCAGGACATTGCACCATGAGCAAGACAGGGCAGGGACACCCAAGCAGAACTCAAAGCTCTTCTCTGCCCAGCAGTGGTGGAACTTCAGTAGCAATCATGCTTTCCAGCCTGGTGTTCACTTAGCTACTCATTTACCACACTGTGTTGCCTTCTGCCCTTCCTTACCTCTTCTATTTGAACCACACAGCTGTGAATCACCTTTTCCTCTTCTTATGTTCTGATCCATGAAGGAAAAACGTACTTACTGAGACTGTAAAGGTTATGAGTCCAAGCCATCGAAGCTTTGTTTTACTGTGGGCAAGATCCTTCTGTCAGCCCATTTTCATACTTGATGCTGGAGGCTGCACCTGCTTGACAAAACCTCTGCCAGCTAAATGTAGACTTGCCAAAATCATTTCTCAAGAGCACGGAAAAGACACACAGATCTGATATTGATCAACATGATCCAGAAGCTCAAAAAACCCACTGCTGCATTGTAAACAGCAGCAAATTATGACCTGTACTCCTTTTAAATAGCAGAATGGAAGCATTTATTTCAGCAAGCCAATTTGGTACCAGCTTTTTCCAGGCTGTGTGGCCCCATCTGCCTATTCCAGTTTAGTTTAGCTTTGACTGATCCCAGTTACGTAACTGTACCCTTAAGCTCATAAATTGTAAGGTCAGTATCAGGTTAAACTCTTGCTGTGTAAGACAATATAGGCAAATCCTGAACAGTCCTATTACCACACCTATTTTTCTCTGTATCTGATGCAATTCCCAGCTCAAAGCTCAGCAGGAGATTTCCTTTCCTTCTTGCATACCTCTTCAATTTTTTCCTTCTTCCATTTCTCTCACAGATCATTTTTACTTTTATAATGCAAGATTACAAAAATGAAAGTTAGAAAAGCTAAATTGACTGCTACGCTTCTGAACCATCATTTTATTACAGTCATTGAACTGAAGTGTTTTAGGCAGCGCATCATATGGCCTGTCATGAGCACACTGAATTACCATGAAATGGTAGGAAAAGTTAACTGTGTTTTGCCAAATCTTCAATATTTTTAAACTTAAGCCACAAAAAAGGGCACAGCTCAACAACAGAACAAGTCTGTCCTAACAGCACGCTGTCCTGAAGGCATAAGCCCTTTTAGCCCTGGGCTCCCTGGTGCCGGAAGAAGCAGGCTGGATTGGTTAAATGAGCTGACAGGCTGACCTGGCAAGAAGTTACTAAAACTTCCCTGCCAAATCCCTGCTGAAGTTCTGCTAGAGCACTGTCCAGCTGCCTCTGAAAGCACTTGAATTTCAGAAGGGTTTGGTTGTGGTTTTGTTTTGAATTTTACTGACATCTTTAAAGAGCCACCCTGGCTTTCTTTGCATTTGTGAGACACCAGGAGTAGCATAAGAGTAGGATATGCCTCACAGAGTAGAAACATACCAGCAGCTTTGGAGAATGATTGAATGAGAGAAATTACTCTTCTTACAAGCCTGCTTCAAATGTTGGTGCTGGAGAGCATCATAATTTCTGTAGCTCAGCAACTTTTGTCCCATCAAAGGTATGTTGTAGCACAAGGGAGAACAGCAGTTTTCATTCTACCATGGAAAGAAACGATACTCTGAGTCACAGAATCACAGAAAATATTAGGTCAGAAGGGACCTCTGCAGGTCATCTGGTCCAATCTTCTACTCAAAGCTGGGTCTCATCCTAAAAATTTGATTGAATCCTTTGGGCCTTGACCTGTCAAGGGCTGAAAATTTCCAAGAACAGAGATTCCACAGCCTCTCTGGGGAATCCATTTCAATAGTTAACCACTCCTGCTGTGAATGCCTTTTTACTTAGATCTACTCAAAATTCCTCTTGCTTCAACTTGTGACTGTCATTGTACAACTCTGACAATACCCAGCTGCATCTTTTCCTTAGTCCCCATGTAGGTAGTAAAAGTGGATTTTCATCCCCCCTTAATTTTTCTCCAGGCTGAAACAAATCTCATCCTTTTCTTACGCATTAAGCACTCTCATCCCTTAATTGTCCTAATGGCCCTCCACTCCATTTGCTCCAGTTTGTCAACATCTCCCTTCTGCAAAGGAGTCCAGATGGGGCCTCACAAGGCTGAAGTCACTTCCCTTGACCTGCCTGTTACCTCTCTGCTCATGCAGCCCAGTATGCAGGTATCCTGCACTTCACCTTATGCACCTTCCACAGCTCACTAAAGGAGTTAGATTAACTCGTTTTCCTCTGGTCCATGTGAGGTGGTGTAATTTACCTGCTTTTGGGCTAAAAAACAGGTGGGAGGCTCTGTTATGTAATTTACTCCAAGAAAGAAAAGTATTTTAATCTGTTACATTCACTCTGCCTCTGTTCAGGAGAGGTTTACGAAACAGAAAGGTTCCATCTGAGCCTTTACAGAGCGAGGAAATCGTATGTGCTCATACCTCAAGCAGAGAAAATCATCAAGAAGCATTTTGGACAGCGAGCCAGAGACTTCAAAAATATGCAAATTTGCCAATGTAAATCTTACTAACTATTCTATTAAAAAGTTGCTTTAAAACCCTCCATATGTATTGGCTGCCAATTGCATTGCATTCCTTTAGTGACTACAGAATTGAGGCACTTTATCTCTGAAATAAAACTTCCAATTGTGTCTATTTAAGTAATTTGGCTGCCTAATTCTCCTGGCTTGCTATGGTTTGATACCCACTCTCTGGCACAGCCCACTCCGTGTAGCATTTCTGAGTCCGCCGCCCCCTTCTAAAGACCGACAAGATGTGTCCCTGTGGTGTGCTGGAACAAGAGCTGTCACTGGATGCAGACACAAACACATGCCTGAGAAACAGTAGTGAAGCAATGAGCAAGAGGCACGCCATATTTTGTCAGTAGGAGTGTTATGAAATAGCCACAAGAAAACTCAACCATGTTGTTCTAATTTATGACAGAGTAGATAGGGTCTTTTTCTGGAACATGAAAATGTAATCCATCCCAGTCTCTCTTTCCCCACCACCCCTTTCAAATACTAGTCTGCACTGTCATCAAATTAATTTAACAGTTAAACAGAGCTGATTTCCAACCAGGACCTTACAAGGTCCTTTAGCCTTCCTATAAACACATACACTTTCAAAAGGAATTGTGGTGATGAGATTGAGAGCAAAATATCACCCAGAATCCTTTAAAGATTGAAGACAGGGAAAACAGAAAAGGCATTTCTTCATGATTTAAGAAAGATAAATATGAGATTCAAACAATCAAAATAACAACATTTGAGAAGTGATAGCAGATGTGCCAATCCACATTCTTTAGCTTCAAATTCTCCCATTCCACGTAATTGTCAGCTGGCCCCAGAGCCTCACAGCACTGTATAATGAAACAATTGCACATCTTCTAAAAACAGAAGATGGTGAGATCTCTTAAACAGCTTGCCCAAAGACACTATTGTGCCAAAATTTTTATGGGTTTATTCAATAAATTAAAAGAAATACCTCCTATGGGAAGCAAAAGACATAACAGAACTGAAAACATTTCCTGTAGGAGGAATATTTTTAAACTTTTACAGAGAGAGGCAAATGAAAACTGAACAGAGCACAGCCAACTGGTTTCTCACCACATTACTCTCAGTAGGGTGCTACTCAACTGAAATTACCCTTCAGAGAAAAAACGAAAAAGTTAGTGCTCAGAAATCATCTTGCCATATTACAACAGTGGTAGAAAACAAAGGGATAAAGTAAATAAAACCTGAAAATAGAAATGGAAAATTTGTATTAGTCTTCCTCTTGCAAAATCAGTTTTAGACGCTCAGCAGAGGTACAGTTCCATCACTGAAAATCAAGTCCAGGCTAACTCCAAGGCAATGCAAAAGTAATCTTAATTGCACTAAAAAACCTAAAACTAAATCTTTCATTTGTTAGCAAGGTCTGTAACATACTTTGTACTTTGCTGAAAACCAATTTGTCCATTTATGAGAACAAAAGTACTCATTAACATTAGACTTGGCCAACCCAAATAGGAGGCAACAGCTACAGTAAAGCAGCTTTTTTTTATTTTTCAGTATGAATTTCAGGTGAGGAAAGCAACAAGACACAGTATTGTCCTTTTTAATGTTTGGCAGGGAGGATAACTGAAGATACACATAAAAAGGAGTCCTAGAAATGGATAAAAGACAAGCCCAACTTAAAAACGTCCAAGTGCATGGAACAGGAGCTCAGAACTTAGCAGGTGAGAAAGAGAAAAGCAAGTTCCCAGCAGCCACCAGGAGAGTTTCTGCATTGGAATGAGCATTCATGTGCATCCTCACTAAGTGCAGTGCTCAAAAATCTCTTTTTGACCTTACACACTCATAGAGTCCTCATGGGTAAATACTTAAGTCAGAAAGTCTTTTCTTTGAGAGGATACAGAAGAGATGAAGTAGGAAGATCCAGAAAAGACAATTCTGGTTTCACAACTGGGGATGCTGATGCAAGCTGTTCCCATAGCCAGGACTGTGAGGATGATGACCCAGGGATGACAGCTTTAGGGTGTGAAACTGATGCTTGGTTTTATGAGCCAGAGACACAGTACCTAACCTACTTAGGTCCAAAAACACAAACATGTGGTACCCAGCATCTGGTTCCAGTACAACAATGTGGCAAGCATCAGGGACTGGAAGCTCATCAAATCCTTCAAAAACACTCTCAACTCTCCCAGGGATTTAATAATTCTTAGCTGACAACTGGAGTGGAAAAAACGTGTAACTTGAAATAGCCAGTCTGTATACATCTAGGAAAAACTAAAACTCAACCAGAAAGCCTCCACATACATCTCCATTGACATGTATTATCGTTACAGGATAAGAATAGAGAAAAAATAATAGAAATTATTTTGAACTAGCACAGCTTAAAAAATTTTAGAAAATAATTAATACAACAGTTTTAAAGAGAGGTGAAGAAAGTAAATTCCTAAGATTGAATGGTAACTAAAGGCTTTGCTTCCTTCCTGGTACTCTGGTTTGATAGTAGTCACCAGCCAAAAGGAAAGCACACATCTTAGTACTCTGTTGAAGTATGAAAGTTCAGTACCTTCCAAAATTGGCCAGTGAGTTGCAATGTCAAATTCCAATGAAGTCTGAACCTTGCCCTGAACCTCCTTATTGCTCCCTTTCCATTTTCCATAAATTGAATGGAATATTTGGCCTCTTCTCCCACAATCCAGACACCTGGTTCAGTTAGCAACCAGTGTAACCCAGGAGGTACAAAAGGTACATTTTAAAATGTTAGCTCAATTCCAGTAATCCTTATGCTCTCAAATACTGTGCCACATAGCCAAAGAATCAAACATGAGTGGTGTTTTATCATGTTTAAAGAGACTAAGACAGGATTGCCATTATAATTTTGATTTTCAGTATCTTTTTTACATGAAGATTTCAACTCTCCAACTTTGACACTGCTACGCTGAAGTTACTACTATGCCATCATGACTGTTCAGCTCTACGTGCTCACAACTCCCTGCTGGTTTCAATTATGACATTTACATCTGGAAGGAAAAAAAATCCCCCAAACAGGCTTAATACCTGTGCACTTATACAGCCAGAACACTGCAGAAGAAACTTCTGCAATGTTCTTCACCTGCAAGCTGTCACAGCTGCAGTTCTTGCCGTACAATAGTCTGCAAAACTAAATGTGCTTCAACTCCACCATGAAGTCAAGACAGCAGTCTGGATTGTTAATATTTTAGAGGTTACTCAAAATTACTTTTCAGTCTCATTTCTATTATTTTCACAAGTTCCTTTCCCATTACTTAAGCAATGCACACTTGAAGAATTCTGTCTGTCCTAGCCATCAACCCCCATATTTTCATCCAGTGTCTTCAGACGTAATTTAGTTGAGAATGGGAAGAGTACATTTGCCAAAATCAGAAATACTGAATATATTTAGTTACTTTTAATGGCATTCCTGTCATGAGAGACCCACAACATTCCTGCCCACCAAATTTTGCTATTATAGAACTCTTACAGCATTGAATGGGACAGACTTATGCTGAGACTAATCTGTGTGTCCAGTGGTTTGGAATGTCTTATGGATGAAAATAAAGCAGAACAGTTAGTTCACTGGTAAATACGAGCACACACAGATTTTTACTTAAAAAAAAAAATCTTCCAAAGTACACTTCTCACACATCTCATTAAAAATCCCCCTCAACAGAAAAAATGCAAGTTAGCCATTTAAACATGCCAGACCCTCATTTTGCTTCCAGGACAGTTAATCAGAGCTCTGCAAGGGAGTATGTTCCAACATGTCTTCTATCCATACAGCAAAATCCCTGGGATAGGTATCAAGGTGCTTAAGGGTAACAGACACTGTGCTCACAATTGATGTCCAACCTGAACCTCCACTGAGAAAGCTTGAGGCCATTTTCTCTTGTCCTGTCACTGGCTGCCTGAGAGAAAAGCCAACCCCCACCTTGCTACAATGAAAGAGAGAATCTGACACTGCCTTCCCAATGAACTTAAACTCTGAAGTATCAAGCCAGTGAACTTACCAAAGCTGACCTCCCAAGGCACCTGTCAGCTGAAGCCTGTGCTGTGAACATTCACTACTTCTGATGGCCATGCTATAAAATAATTCAGTTAAACTAATGTTGTTCTGATAGTGAAGATTGGCTTCTCCAACATCCTTGCAGCTCGTCACAGCTTGGCCAACCAGCAGCGCAGGAGACACCTGGACAACTCCTGGCTTCTCCCCCAAAACCTGGTGAGGAACAAGTGCAACCTTCCCTCCCACGCCATGGAAATCTCCTCCTTTAGTGATCAACAGAAAGCCTTTCTGGGCGACCCAGGGATCGCAGGTAGAGTCAGGAGGAGGAGGTGACGAATGGCTGAGGCATCCACCCGCAGCAACCCGGTTTCACTGAGAAGCAAATTGCAAACTAAGGATGCTGCCCCCTGCCACCCAGGGGCCAGGCGTGCAACTGGGAAGGCTGCAGATGTTATGCTACCATTGCTTTAAAATCAGCTTCCCCCCCAAAAAAAGCATATTAGTTGGAGATGGTAATGTTTAATTAGTTAGTTACACACAGACTATGACAGCAAAATAATCAGGCCATTGAAGCTTAAGTTCTAGATTTGGTTCATCATAACAAATTCATTACTCGGATACATTCCCATGATTTGCCATATTTTTTATACACATGTTGTGGCTTTCCATTACCATCTTTAAGACAGAAAAATAAGCAGAAGAATTAACACAACTTGAGACTTCACACAGATCTATTAATCTTGAGTAATTCTGGACCCAGCAAACGTATTTCAGCCAGTCAATGTAAACGCTTGCATCCTTAACCTGTACAGGACTACTCAAATATGTTAGCATAAATGTGTGACCAATTATTGGCAGAATCAAGGCATCAAGGTATTTCTAGATATTTCTACCATCTTGTCCATGATATTTAGTTTACTTAGAGAGTCACTTGAGCATATGAAGCACTTAATGAAAGCATAATAGACTTAATTTTGCAAGTGAAAGTGAATTTTCTTTAAGGAAAATGGCATAAAAGGACAGCTGGGAATGGAGGATGAATGGTTATTTTCCCCTTATTAAAAATCCCCCTTGTCTTTGTCCTACTGAAACCACTGGAAATGTTGTTGCTGATTTCCACAGACCCAGGAATGGGTTTTTTTATTTAAGCAGCTTATATACATAAGCAGAAAGGTGAATGAATAGCTGTCAGCAAAGTAAAGCTCTAACAAAAATAATCTTTACAGTTGTAAAATATTATTGTGAAGAAAACAACCTGTCAATAAAGAAGTGCCAGGTCACGGAGTAGTGAGAGACACATCTGTCAGATGAGGCTTCACATTCAAAAATCTGTGGACCTAAGCATACAGGGCTAACACACTTAGGTGTGACCTGCTGCTGAAACTGGAAATCCCCTGTGCATTCAGGCATTCCATTAAAAATTATTTATGAATGGTGGCATGAACTTAGCAGCAACCTTTCTCTCCCTAGGCCAATAGACAGGCTTGTGGTATAAAATGCAAAAGTCAAAGAATTACAATGCAAAAAAGGTAAAATAAGCAATCCATTTTATTCTCATGGCCTCATAACAAAGTTAGTATGGACATTGTGGCCTCATATACAGAAATCCCAGATAAGTAGGGCATGCATGCTTTAAAGCCTGACTAGAGCTGGGCCAGGTGCCCCTACCCCTGCAGCCCCAAGGCACCAGTTGTCCTGGCAGGATTCATCCAGCGCAGGCTGCAAACCCCACCTTCAGCATGTCCCTCTAGGTGCCACCACACAGATCCAGCCTGAACAGGTGCAGGAGGTCCTGCCCAGAAGTTATAATACTGAAGGGGTTCTGAAGAGCAAACCTCCATGGCATTTTTACTTCTCTTTACTCCTTTACACATTAAGGTAGCGGGGGAGAAAATAATTCCCACATGTATCTCCTAGTGCATAACCCTGTTGCTTCCACAGTGGCTCTAGAGCAATATTTTCTAAAAAGAGCAATTACACTGAAGGTGTTGGAATGAAGGTAAAGAAAACAGATTTTGCAATGAACATTTATTTTACTCCCAGCTAACAGGATTGGAATTTTTAAGTACCACAACCAAAACTTTCAATGTTCATTTTCATTAGGCAGTCATCTGTTCAGCTGTCTTTTACAGCCGACTAAAATCATCATTGTGATGTATTTCATTTCCTAAGTTGAATAGAAATGGAACTACAGATTTCTTATTGAGAATACAATAATTTGAATAATGGGACCTTTTAAAGTTATAATATTATAAGCAGTTACTTCTTTTTCACCCAATAAAATGTGGATTTTTTCACCTCCTCAAGCACACTTTCTTTGCTGCAGCCAGGATGAAGCTGCAAAGACAAAAAAATCCTTGGCTTCCAAAAAACTGAACCTTTTCAAATAAACGCTAAATAGGAAGCAAACAACTAAATCCTTCAGTAATAATGCTATTTTATAATGACACCAGACTCAATGACCATTAGGACACATCCCTAAAATATGAAGGGGAATAAGATCAAAATTACAAATGTGCAGCTTCTTTTAAAATATAGATTAATATGATTTGTACATGTCTTTGCTGAATAAGTAAGTTCATATTTCTATACCATCTTGAAAATAGCAACTCTGAAACTACCAAGTATCACGTTAAATGACAACTGACATAAAATGCTACCAATTCATAGTGACAACACTGACCCTCTGCAGGAGGCCAGCACACCCTGCTCCTGCATCACAGCCTCACCACTGTGACAGCTGGGACAATGACATCCCTCCCAAAAAAAGGTTTGACTATTTAAAAATGCTAGACACACACCAAATTAAGAAAGGACCCAGTATTTTTCAATCTGCAGTCTGAAGATGTGCTGTGCTATGTGTTTTGACAACATACAGATCTGAAAAAAATGCCCCAAGTGTCCATCACCTTCAAATAGATTCAGAGAAAACCTGCCTAGATTTACACATCAGAGACTGTGCTGTGAGTCTCGGACTATGTCAGGAAACTCTGCACAGGAAATCTTATGTATCTTATACTTTTTGACGTACCCTATAAAATCATAAGTGGATAAGCAGCAAACTTATCCTTAATTAGTGTGACCACCTATTATCTCACTGTCCACTGGCGGGTTTTTGCCACTGATGCTGCAACTCCCACAAAGTTCTTTGACATCGTGAATTTTTTACTATCTTAAAATTCAAGCATCAAGATGAACTCTTGCTAAGAGTAACTTCTGATTACAAGACTTCATAATAATCCATTTTTTAAAACTGATAAAATTCTTCATCACCTCTTTCAACATTAGCCAGCATGCCTGAAGTCACCACCCACATGTTGACACTCCATCCCAGTTGGCAGATGTTGACAACTTTTATACTCCAAGCAAACAGGGGGATATGGGAGCTCAGGTAAGAGGCAGCCTTTGCCCTTAAAAACTACATTTTGTAATCTTGTGCTGTCATGGTGCCTAGTTTGGCTTTGGATCTCAGATCACTGCGTAAAGTAACCATCTTACAAGGACTTCCACATCCCAGTGCAACAATGGGACTGTTTTATTGATGCATCTAATTATTACCGACTATTTATAGTAAGTACATCTGAAATGGAAATTGAAATGGGAATGGAAATGGCTGCCTTCTGATCCCAGTTCTCCAGAAGGCACTACTAAACAGTTAAGCAGGAAGCCTCATCACCATGAACAGGATGGAGAATTTCTTAAAACAAAAAAATTTCTTCTTCTTCTTGTGCTACACAGGGCTCAGCATAACCAACTCGCTGAGCAATCGCTACCAGGAAACAACACTACATTTTTTGAAAACATTCGTCCACATGGTATGGTATCTGCAGCCCAACACCGACGACATCCAAGTTAAATGAATAAATATTTGCATTGCAAAGTTGGATTTGTCTTGGAATACAATTGCTCCTCATGTGGTTTTGACACATGTGCGCTGTCAAATAAATCACAGCTCACTGGGTGTGCACATTAAAAATAATTTGTCTATCTTGTTAGAAGCCATCACATACTTCAGTTTAAGAGGTGTGAAACTGGAAGGGGAAGGTTTTACAGGCGTGGGACAACTACACATGGAACCCATCGACGGAACGTCAAATACCCCGACCCTCCGGCGCCGCAGATGCCAGCTCCCAGCACCAACAACCACGGCGGCCTCGACGGCCCCGCCGCACGGAGCGGACACGCGCGGGGTCTCTCCGAGCCGCGCACCCACCACCGGGTGGGCGCTGCTAGAGCCCCGCGAGGCCGCCCCGCCGGACGGACGGACGGACGGGCGGGCGCGCAGCGGCGGCGCACGACGGGGGCGAGGGCAGCGCGGCGAGTGCCCGTCCCCCGGGGGCGGGCGTGCCTACCTCGGATTTCCACACGACGTAGGCGGCGGGGCGAGGCTCCGGCGGCGAGGGTTGCCCCTTCCTCTGCTGCAGCCAGCGCCGGGGCGAGGAGAAGATGCTGTTGGCGGGGCTGGCGGTGCCGCTCAGCGCCAGGGCGGAGGGGGTGCGCGCCAAGAAGGGCAGCTCGCAGCCGGGGCTCCGCTTCCCGCGGAGGCTCTCCTCGTCAAAGAGAGCGCTGCCCGGCGGCGACCGCTCCAGTGGAGTGCTGGGGGTGGAGAAGGAGGCGCCGTGGGGCGGCGGGGCGCCCCGAGGACCGCGGCGCTCCCCCGGGGGGCTGCCGGCGGCCCGCGCCCGCGCCGCCCGCCCCGCGCCCTCGCCGTCCTCCCGGCCGCCGCCGATGATGGCGGGGTCGAGGCTGCGCGTCTGGCGGAGCCTCCGCTTGGAGAGGCTCTTGGCTGCGGCGGGGGCGGCGGCGGCCGGGGAGGAGCAGGAGAAGACGCTGCTCAGGAGGCTCTGCGCCGACATCGCGGCGGGCGCTGCCCCGGGCACGGCGGGGCGGCCGGCGGTCCTGCCTGGGCTCTCGCTGCCTCTGGCTCCAGCCCCCGCCACGGCGGCGCGGAGCCGCTCTCGGGGCGTCCCCCGCGCCCGGGCTCAGTCCCCGGCAGCGCGGCCCGACGGCGGCACCGCGGGGCTCATGGCGGCGTGCGGCGCTGGGGCTGCTCCGGGGCTGCCGCCGGCGCGGTCACTTTGCTGGGAGGGAGAGGGAGGGAAAAAAAAAAAAAAAGTTACGAGAGAAAAGGGGAGGGAAAACGGCAGCAGCGGAGCTTTTATCTGGGCTCGCCGCAGGCTGCCAGAGTCACTCCCCCCTCGGCCGCGACGCGCAGGGGAGTCGCGGGCCGCCCCACACACACACACCCCGTCGGGTCCAGCGGTGGCGAGGCTCGTCTGCTTCCTCACACGGGGCGGGGAGAGCCGCTCCCGGTGTCGCCTGCACCTCGGTGTCGCGCCGGGCTGCGCGGGCAGCGGCGCTGCGGGTCCCGGGCGCTGCCGCACTGGGACGGTGCAGTTGCGCTTTGGGGAGGGATCGAGTAGCGGCTGTTTTCCGGAACGATCGTTCCCGAGGTGCAGCCAAGCCTCGGTCTGGCCTTTCTGAGCCCTGCGCCGCGTCCCACTCCTGCCCCGGCTGCTGCTTATGGGACCCCCGTCCGCCCCGGCTGTGTCGGGCAGAGATGATGTCTTCAAGAAAAACTTCCAGCAATAAACAGGATGCTCACCGTGTGCAGCACACGGGACAGGGTCTTCAACGGAGCTCGACCTGTACCTGTGTGCCGGCCCATGTCTCTCTTTCTATCCTCTGCCAAAACACCTACTTTGAGGGCACATGGACGTGAGCCCCACAGGCAGCATGGGTCACCAAGACCTGTAACTCTTCTGCTGAGTACCTCACAGCCACAGAAAAAGAAAGGAGTGGGACCAGTGGAGCTAAGCCTGCTGAGGAGTAGTAACTAAACATGTCTGATCCTCCATTGAGATTTTCTCTGTTCCCACTCCAAGCATAGGCAAGGAAACATTTACCAGAGAAACAGAACAAACTTATGCAAAATTATAAAGAAATGCAGAAACAACACACAGAGAGGGACAATACCATGCAGCCCCATGAAGGCAGCCAGCTCCTTCCTCACCTGGAGTGAAGGAAGAAGCCCCTCAGCTGCAGAATCTGACTCCTGCCTCTTCTCCTAGATGGGAATATTAAGAGTTCTCCCCTCACAGGGGGAGTTCAGCAGATGCTTGTCAGGTTCTTTCTGGATCCCCAACACCATCATTTACTTAGTGTTTAAACTTTATTAAGTAACCTTTAGCTTCATGGGTGGGTTCGGTTCTGTTGCTATTGTGTCAGTGAACGCTACAGCCGTTATATTTTTCAAGTTGGAAAGCAAAACACAGAATCAAATCCTGTTTTTCTTCCTGACCTATACTTTTATATGGAGTAAGTGGAAGATGCCCAAGGACAACTCGAGTGCAAGTGGCGAACCTCTGCAGTCTCAGATGAACTCACAGTTAGACTACTGATTTCATGGGGCCTAAGCACCCTTCTTTTGACTTGAAAACCCACCGGCTCCATAAACCCTCCAGTCTCCCCAAAACTCTCACAGGCAGCTCTTAGAAAATTTCCCTAGAAAAAGCCTGGTTATTTTGAAAAAAGAAAAGTGCTTTAGCATGACACAAGGCTTATTTTCTCCTCATGCTGCATTTTTGCCTCAAGCCCTAGTGCAGGGTTGTGTTGTTCTCTCTGGGGTCCTGAAGCCAATGCAGGTAAATGCTCTATGGCAGCACTTTCGGGTTTCATCAATAGAGTAGACAGTTCTCTGTGGCTTTGTTTAAGGTTCACAAAGAGCAAGAGCACACAAGTCAATCCACTTTCAAAGGGAGGTGTTCTGATTCTAGGTAATGTTTCCGAATGAGATTTTTTTTTTTTTTTTGGTCTGCAAAGTAGCTTTCCCCTCTTATTTTAATAAACTGTCCTATTGCCTAATTCCAAGTTCCTCCACAGCTAAGGTTGCAGCTGTTTCTGTTTAAAGCTTCATTTCATTTTGCCTCTTCATTAATGCCTTCAATAAGTTCTCATGCTTGAGACTAAAAAGAAAGTCTGAAGCATAAAACAACAATCTGTGTTTGTTTCTGCAGTTCTGTGCCCATTCTAGCAATTTGGTTGAGAGACACATCTGCAATACAACCCTACATACGTGTGGCTCCAAGTATTCTCTTTTTTTGTCCTCTACAAACATATCATGGGAACATAAAGGGACAGGAAGACATGAGGAAAAATGCAGAGAGGGAAATTCAGAGCTGTAAGGAACTCATCACGTGAGGAGTAGAGAGGACAATCACATTTGCTTCCAAAATTCACCAGAAACAGTTCCCGCCACTCTCTGTGAGGTGCCCTGCCCACTTTGAAGAGCTGATACTCTTGGGCACAGCTGGTTGCCAGCAGGCAAACCTCCAAGTTTCCGATTCAGATCCTTATACACTGCATACACAGCCTGTGAAAGGAGACTGAAACGATCAGATAAGTGCATAGTTAGGAGCATACATCAGCTTACGAGTAGCTACTCTAAATGAAGTGGAGGCAAAGCATTCTTATTTCCACCTGCTTCAGCCCAGGTATTTCTTACTGCCCAGCTGGTTTAGTTCATGAAAGCCCTCATGAAAAATTATAATTTTCATAAGACAGAGACCTGGAGGATCACAGCTGCAATTCAAAGAGTAAATGCAGCATATGTATAGATACGTTCCATGTAGACAACTTCACTAATGGTCTTAGCTGCTGTCTGCATCTTTCAGGGGAAACGGCAATAAAAGCACTTGTTAATTATTTTTGAGGTTTCTGTTCATCATCACTATGAACTGCATTATTGTTAGACCTGACAGCACCACCCTGAAATAGGCTTGAACTCTAGTGGGCATGGACAAAAACATAGTCCTAATTCCCAAATTTTACTGATTACTTCCAGCCACAAGATTCTGGCTGGGCAGCCATATCTGCAGAGGATTAGTGAGATAATATTAGTTGATCTGATGTTGGTCATCATCCCTTCTCTTCTGAAGCAAAGCACTGGAACAGACTGCCCAAGGAAGCAGTGGAGCTGCTATCCCTGGAGGTATTTAAAAAACTTGTAGAAGTGGCACAAAATGATTCTATGATTCTACTTATGCCTTCATTGCCTTGACCTTCACCAGCAAAGTGTCCCCGCCCTCTGTGCCTCAAGGTGAAAAAACCTGTAAATAGGGGAAAAGGACCAAGTCGTGGATCTTTGCTTGAGGAATCCCAGGCCATGCAAGTCTCAGGAGCCAGTGGGGATGAATCCGAGGGTGCTCAAAGAGCTGGGTGATGTCACTGGAAGGCCACTTTTTAAGTTTGAAAGGCCATCAAGATTTGGAGAGGTACCTAATGGCTTGGAAAAGGCTAAATGTTGCACCTATCTTCAAAAACAGCAAGGACTACCCAAGCTGCTACAGGCTGGTGGCTTCACTTCAGGAAAATCACAAAAGCAAGTTCTCTTAGAAGCCATTTCTGGGCACACAGAGGGGAAAAATGTGACTGGAAAGACCCAGCATGGGTAATCATCAGCACTGAAACAGGTTGTGGAATCCCTATCATTGGTGGTTTCCAAGACCTGAGTGAGAAAGGCACTAAGCAACCTTGTCTTAGTTTAGTTTCTGCCCTTCTGTGACCAGGAAGTTGCACTATAGACCTCTCGAGATTCCTTCCAACTTGAATCCCTCTCTGGTTCTAAACATATATTAATTTTGAATCAAAGTCAAGAAAACTTTAACCTGCATAAAATTTTTAGAGACTTTGCATAAATGCCTATAATCTGACTTAATAACAAGCCCATTGAATGGGTTAGTTTTAGAGAAATGATGGTCTTACTGTTGTTTTAACAATGTCTGGTTTTATAATGCCCCATTAAACTGAAATTGGAAGGAGATACTGCCAGCTGTTTTGGTTGAATTTAAAAAAAATAATTGTTTATCCAAATGTGTGTGTATTCATCTCAAGAATTAAAAAAAAGTCTGTTTTGTTCAGACTTCTGAACAAATCCCTGAAAACAAGGGCGATTCAGAAAATAGCTTTTTGTTACTCGAATTATTTCTTTAGAATTTGTTAAGCATTAAAAAAATTCCCAAAGCCACACTTTTAGCTTACTCTTTTCTTACAGAAGAATTCCTTACTTTGTCATTCCTGGGATTTGATATTTTTGGACAAAAATACTTTTATCTAAATTATATCTCTTCCAGTCTTTCTGTGAAAACAAAAGAGCTGTTATTTTTTTTACAGAAGTCTTGTCTGTATTGCAGTGGAATTGATCTATAGACATTTCAGCACAGCATGCAAGGCTGGTCCTCCAGAAGAGAGAGTGCTACAGAAGTGTTTGTGGAAGCAGCTGTGGAGTGGGTGCATAAGTCCACACAAGGAGCCAGCACCCAGATTTGGCTCCAGTGGGGTTCAACCTTCACCCAGCAGGTGATCTAGTTAGTGCTTAGCTAGGACAGCTGATGCTGTGTGACAGCACACACAAACAAACAAAAAAAAAATTTAAAAAGAAAAAAGAAAAGAAAAAAAAAGAAAAAAAAGCCATTTTCTATAAACGGAAAATGAGGCTTATTTATACTGGGAGAAGTGATCTAATGCCATTACTCCTCAAAACGTTTGCTGCACTGAAGCAATAACAATGACAACTGGGACTGCTACTGTATGTCTACTACATATCCTTACAGCAGTTACATATACAGCATGCGTATGTATTTTATAGCATATAGAATATATAACTAAATATGGTGTACGTATTTATATGTGTGTGTCTACACGTATATACATATGTACGTTTAGATATACATATATATATATAGCATGCATATATATACACTAGTATTGGGGGTTATTTTTCCAAAGAGAGAGAGAGAGAGAGTATTATGCTCTCTGCGCGCCAATCCAAGCATTTCAGTGTCACACAGACGAATCCAGGGAACGTCCCGGGGATCGCCGAACCTGGGCGGGCGGGGGCGGGGATTCGGGCCCCGGGCCCCGCCCCCGCGCGGCCCCGCCCCCCGCCGCGCGCGCCGCCCGGAGCCGCCGTGTCGATGCCACGTGGGAGGCGGCGGAGCCGCCGCCGCCGCCGGGCCGGAGCCGCGGCCCCGCTGACGCTGGGGACGGCGCTCGCCGGGCGCCGCGAGGAGGGGAGGTCGCGGAGCCCCCGGGACCGCGCCGGGATCGCCGAGACCCGATGGGTGCTCGGCGCGGTGGCGCCCGGCTCGCGGCTCGGCCTCCCGGGCCTAGAAGCGCTGGCGGCGGCAGCGGGGCCTAGAGGCGGCTCCCCGCCCTGGGCGGCGCCCTCGCTGCTGCAGGTGCCGGCGGCGGCCCAGCCGGCCCCGCGGCGGGACGGCAGCGACCTGCCCGCCGGCGCGCCCGCCGCCCTGGCCGTGCTGCGCCTTCAGCCCGGCGCCGAGGGCTCGGCGCGGGCGGCCGCGGCCGGGGCCGCGCCGCGCCTGCGGACCGTCTACGTGAACCCGCGCTGGCTGGAGCGCCAGGCCGCGCTGGGGGCGGTGGCGGCGGCCGCCAGCCCCTGCGCCGAGGCGGCGGGGGCGGCGGCGGCAGCGGCGAGCGGCGCGGCCGGGGCCCCGGCTCCGGCTCCGGCTCCGGCGGCGGCGGCGGCGGCGGGGCAGGGCGAGGCCGAGGCGGCGGCCACCCCCTACGTGGGGCTGCGGCGGCCGCTGGGCTACAAGCTGGCCAAGGCCACCAAGGAGCGGATCTGGCGGGGGGAGTTCATTGACCTCTTTTCCTTGCTCCACACAGAGCTGGCCCCCGAGCACGGCCCGCGCCCGGGGGACACGCTGGACCAGTGGGTCTCGGCCTTCCTGGTGTACGCCAGCGTGCTGTGCGAGAAGCACCCGGCGCGCTGCGGAGCCATGTTCAAGTACCTGGACACCATCCGCAAGCTGCACGCCACCTACGGGGGCACCTCCTGGATGAACTACGATGAGGACTTCCGGCGGCGGGCGGCCAAGAACCCCTCACTGCCCTGGGGCGACGTCGACTTGGACCTGTGGATGAAGTGGATGGCGCCCCTTAAGTCGCTTGTCCCCAGGCGCCCGCGTGCTGAGAGCGAGACCCAGGCCTCGCCGGCCCAGCCGCCACCGCCGGGCCAGAGCCCCAAGCAGGAGGAGAAAAGCCAGGTGTGATGGGCCGATGGCCGCGTGTTTCTCTGCTCCGCTGGCTGGGCATGGTGCTCCCTCGGACGGGAAGAGGAGAAAGGGGCAGTTGGGGTGCCCTTGCCTTGGTCGGCAGCTCTCGTCTCATGGCACTGACCCTTTGCTCGTGCTGACCATAGGGACATGGTATCGTGGGTGCCCAGCTGGCCACTGTGAGAGGTGTACGCGTGGATGGATGCTCTGAGCAAATGTTTGAGCATTTGTTTCTCCAGCCACCAGAAAATAGAAACCCCACTAATTCTCTCTTCTGGTATATTTTTGTATTTTCCTGAAGACATTAGAAGAAAGGTGTTCTGTGGTTTTGTTCTTTTCCTCTGAGTTGTCTTTAAAAAAATCAACTTTCTCAGCAGTACAGTTATTTGTATGTAAGACAAAGAGTACAGACTTTCCTGTTACTATGGGAGCATGTGGGCAGTTGCAGGCAGTGTGGGATGGCGAAAAATAGATATGAATAAAGATAAACTTCAATGGCCACAGTGTGCAAATTCACCATGACTTGAAAATGAAACCTGGTTTGGGGCTCAGTAGATTTAATCCACAAATTAGAGCCTGTTTTGTGGGAAAAGATGATGAGTGTGATTAGGAGAAATAGGGAGGATTTAGTGTACTTGTTTTGCTTTCAGTATAGGCATCACTATATGAATTGGTATAACCTGTGGTGGATGCAGGCACATCTACCCTCTCTCCTGCCTGAGGCATGACGCTGAGCTCCACAGCTACAAAGGGCTGCCTGCCTATATTAGGGGTTGTGCTGCTTCTCTTACACTGGTGATTGCAGTCTTCCAAATCCCCAGCACAGAAAATGCTGAATGTTGAGTTTCATGCCAGCTGAATGGTGACAGATTCTGTTATATTGGCTATGTTTGTTTCTAACCAATTTTTTTTTTTTTTTTTTTTTACAACTGTAGAAAGAACCTTTGCCTTCCAGAAGAATTTTTGCTAATTTTTCAGATGCTGTGCTTCCCTGGGATTGCCAGCACATAGTGGCTAAGTTGTTTGACTCATGTTAGCCTGGTCCTTTTACAAGGCATCTGAACATGTTTGGTGTGTCACACCAAGTCTTGCCTTTGGTACCTATCAAAAGTAACTTCCCTAGGCCAACCTGTGACAAAGAAAGGGAGCAAACACCACACAGTAATATAGATAAACCCAGGCCTGTTGACCTTGTGCTTTCTGTGGTCTCTGCTCTGTGTTCTGCAACTTTTTCTGATGTGTCTGTTTACATTTGTCCATTCTCAAGATGAATAGCTCGGTTCTTGTTTTCCTGCAGATCTTATGTGAGCACCAATGGGATATAGCTTTCTTCTCATCTGAGACTGTACCTTCAGCTTGTCATGTTAACCACTCTTGTAACTTCTTCCACAGCAGCTGGTCTGTCAGTGCAGAGCTTTGCTCTGTTGTGTGCTGAGGCACCAGGGGTCTCTATCCAGTTTGATTTCATTGAAATTTCAGTGGTTTTTATCAGTGTCATTGATGTATTTTTTTTTCCCAGAAAGTGTGTAAAAAAAAAAAGAAATAAACATCTTTATTTTAACAAAGTTACAAAATATCAGAAGTTTAATGTTTGTGAAATGAGTGGTACTTCAGCAGCACAATGAAAAAGTAAAATCACTGTGCTTTCGGCCACCTTTCTGTTATTAGAGCAGTTTTTAATGGGTAGCATATAGTCTCTTATAAGTGTTTAAAAATATCCTTAAGTGAAATGATAGTTTGAGCAGCTGTCAAATGTTGATGAGGCCTAGGATAAAGCATGAGTGTATCATTGGCAAGGTTGTAGCAAGGAAATGTTTTCTTGGAGGTGACCTGTGCATTTCCCCCATATCTCCCCAGCTCCTTGCAAGCTCTATTTATGTTGTGTAAAACTGCTTCAGCAAAATAAGATGTGACATCACACTCGGGCAAAAGAATTGTAGAATTAAAATGGGAGAGAATAGCCTTTTATGGGCTTAAGACTTTGGACAGAACCTAAGCTTTTCCACATTCATGGTGCCAAGAGGAAGAGGAGGTGTTTTACAAAAACCTTTTTTCCCAGATTGTTGGTTTGAACTGATTTTTGTTTTCATAATTTCAAGGCAATAGCATTAGGCAGCCTGACTGGATTTCATTTCCCGTTTTAGTCCAAGACTCCTTGAATTTCAGCATCTAGTTTAGTGCCTCTATCTCTTGATACTGTGTTTCCACAGATAGTTAAACAGTAAAAATGAAGTCAAGGTATACAAAGTGTTGTGTCTGAAGATAGCTGTCCTTTCTAAGGCACTGGTGAGAAGCTGTAACTTTGCTTTACGTGGAAAGAACGAAGTGAGAAATTCTAGTTTTAGTTTGAGTGCAATAATTTGTGTGTGTGTAGGATAGCTGAGATTCATTCCTGCAAATTTATGTCTGTATGTATAACTTCAGACAATTCTCTTTTTTTCCCCAGACTCCATGAAAACAGAAGACCAGTTGGGATGGGAGTCAGACTAAGTGGGTGAGTTTATTTATAAAACTGAATAACTTTGGATCTTAAATATTTGCAGATTTGTTAAATACAGAATTTCTTATTGGTGCCAACAGCCTGACTCCGTTGGTGTTTAAGTGGAGCTCTGGTATTCTAGTGCATTCTTTTACCTCTGCTTCTGTTGCGTTGCAAGCTGTGCTAGAGAAGACGTAGGAAATTCATTTTACCCAATCAGCAATTGTAACAATGGACTACAAACCTGCAGAGCAAGCCGGTTTGCTGGAAAACAGGAATTCCTGCAGCGCAGCACTTGTCACAGACTATCCAAAGAGGGCAAAGATTCAGGAAGGTGAATAAATTGAACATTGGTTGAATGAGGTCAGGAACACTGTCCCGGAGGAGAGCCCTGCCCTAAAATACTACTTTGAAAGTAAAAGCCAATTTAATGCGCAGATTAAACCTTCTCATTTGACCAAACTTGTGTGCAATCCTGGATCTTTGCAGATCACAACCGGACACTTCAAAACCCTGTGTATTATATTTGTTAAAAAAAAAAAATAAATCATAACATGTCTTGTTACAGCTGTTACTTTTGCCATTTCATTGAGAGTATCTGCAACATAAATGTGTATTTGACTCAAAAAAGGATCATACACTCGGTATAATAACTCAGGTTGTCAACAGAATTACTCTGTGAGGCTCAGTATCCTCTCTTAATTGTTCTGCATTAACCATTGCTGTCATTGCCAGGGAGCCCAATTGTGCATTACAAAATTCTTCATCAATTATAATAATTGACCTAAGTTATGATTCTGTTTTTATCCTAGTAGAATACTTAAAATCCTGACCATCAGACTAGACCTTTGTAGTCTGGTGTTCATGAAAATCTTTTTCACTGATTCACAGTTTTCATTCTGCATCTCAGTATTTTGTTTTCTCCTTTTTCCTTGCATACTAGGGGGTATGGTCAGGGTAATCCTATGATCCAGTAATGCGCATGATGGAAAGGGTTTGCCTTTAGTTGTTTCAGGAAAAAGCTGCCATTATCTTCTCTCCCTTTCTTGATAGTTCCAATAATATGCATAACATAAAGTGTTTGTAAATTGATATCAAACTGTTTGTGACTTCACCTAAATAAATTTTTATATTTAAATGTTAATCTTATCGGGTTTTTTCCTCCCTTGTTCTTGTATTGCCACTTCCTTTTTGTAATCACTTTTTTTCATCACTTGACCTTTTACACAACTTCTGGTTTTCAGTTATTAAAGCACAACTATTTGAATTTATGAATTTTAAGCACAGTTATTAAAGCACAACTATTTATGAATTTTAACTAGCAAGTGAAAATAAATCAGCCTTTGGAATTTTCTTCCAATATTTTGCATAAAGACTTCATAATGTAGCTGTAGTTGTCGTAGCTTATTCATCTGCCAGTTGTTCAGACAGTGATAGCAAGTATCAGGCCGTGAAAATGAAATAGCTTCTGTACTAAAATATCAGTATCTTAATGGCCTCCAAACTGACACTGATCTAGTAAATGCTGAGATTCCTGCATTTGATACAGTAGAATATAGAGCACTTTTACAGATGTTACAAAGGTACTTTTTGTTTTCAAGAAGGGTCTTAAGCTCAGTCATCAGATCACTCATGCTATTTTTCCCTTGCCCTCTTGTTTTAAGAAATCAGAACTTGGTTGCTCGCTGGTCTGTGCTGTGTTTGTTACCATCATTGCTATATGAACTACATGGCTGCTGCATTGCTGCAGGTATCTCCTGAGCAAGTGCTGTAATAGTGGCAGGATTTAGGGAGAGTTGTGGGAAGAGGTGGATGTGGAGTGAGGAAGGGTGAGCAGATACTGGTCTCAACTCTCTCCCTGATGAATTGTACAAGTGTGGGTCTTAACCTACTGACTCAGAGCAGCAAAGCAGCAACAGTTTTGGTTTTTGTGTCCTCTTCGGGAGCAGCATAGCCAGCTGAAGTCTGAAACACTTCCTAATGTTCTTTGCTGAGACCTTCTGCCAAGAATGTTTTGGGTTTGTTTGTTACTCTCTCCAGCTTTCTTACAGTCTGTTGCCCTTCCTGGCGCTCTGTCACCTCCCAGTCTCCTGGTTGCTACTGGTGCTGGGTTGGACCACCCTGTCTTCCATGTCTGTTGTAGACAATTGCCAGAGCTCTACCTTGCTCTCCAGGGTCAGTGGCTGCTTTAAAGTTGCTGCCTGCTTTCATAATGAAATATATGTTTCGTGTTATTGGCAGTGATGTTTTTGCAACATGTGGGACCTCCTCCCCTCTTTGCTGTTTTTTTTCCTCACTCTCTTTGAGCCACCCTGTAGTTTCGCTGTGGTACTTGTGCATCCTTGCTTTGGGGTTTATTGTTGGGTGTGTGCTTTGCCTCTCATTGCTGTGCTGTAAGCTTCTGCAGGAAAGTTCCTTCTACACTAGTTTCTCATTGAAAGTGTTGGACTTCAAGGGGTTTCTTCAAATTTCATCAGTTAAGTTACTGAAAGGTTTGCTTCTATCCTTGACACTGGGAATAACTCTTTAACTAAGTGCTGTGTTGGGATAGAGCACACACTTGGAGAGAGGCTTGGGATTCAACCATGATTCTGTTACTCTTTGAGTAATTGTGATCTGCAGTGGAAACCAGTGATACACAGGAGTTATTTTTCTATAAATACTGTTTCTCTAAGTCCTATTTCATAGCATGGGGGAATGTCTTTGGTGTTGCTGCAATTTCTTATGCTTTGCTCGAAAAACTTTGAGCATTTTTACAAAAGTGCTGCAGAGCTTTTCACTAAGACTGATGGAATTTCCAGTTGGGGATATTTGTGAAATGTGTGCAAATTGATTTGTTTGGGAGGACCAGCAGCTTATGAAAAGACAGTTTTCTCTCAGTTAAGTAGAATTAAGGGGCATACTTTTGAGGAGTAATTTCAAATAAGTTTCTTTTTAGGGATTTCTAGCAGGATAGCTTTTTTTCCACAGATGTGCTTTTTCATGTGCTGGATTGATATGCATTGTTTTTGCAAAGAACAAATCAAAACTAGTGCAGTATGATTCTGACAGCATAAAATGAGTTGTAACGTACGGATAAGACTAAAATACTTAAGTCTTTAAGCAAGCTGGCGTGCTTGGGGAGCTCAGAGTTGAGCTGTAGCAGAAGTAGAGTCAAATAAATGGGATTTCTAACTTCCACCTGTGGGCAGCAGTTCAGTTTGAGGTATTTGAAGCATCTGAAAAGACAAGGCTGTTACTACTCTTCTGGTCTTATTAGTATAATGATATGTCTTTAAAGATAAGGTGACAGCAGAATGTTTTGCATGTGGGGTAGCCTGTTGCATCTGCAGTTGAACAAAACTACTTCCAGTCTCTGATGAGATCATCTTCATCTGCTCAGTGTGATTTCCAATTTAAGCTTCAAACATTGCTTTCCCATCTTCCACTGTCTCCAATCATCTTACCAACTTGGTTATCTTCTTCATAAAAACCTGGTGAGCACAGCAAACGTTCTGAGGACAGTGTCTGATCAGCCTGTCTGTATGTACAGAGCCTTTCACTCCCTGTGGGTAGTTCTGCTAAGTTGCATGGTCTAGCATGAAGGAGGTCAGAGCGTGTCTTCAAGTGTGGCTGGATGGAGAGCACACTGGAGGCTCCGCAGCTGCCTGCAAGGCTTGTGTGTTTTTGAGAAGCCAGTGGCATTGACAGCATGTTTTTCTGTCCACTCCTCTGGTAAAATCAAACCCAAAAGCCCCAGAGACTGTTGTAACCATTGAGGGGAAGGGATGTGACTCAGTTCTAACAGCCTTAGTGTTGGTGGAAATGTAGCTTAGTGAGTTACCAAACTTCTTTTTAGGTCATATGCTTAACAGGCACTGCAACAATTGATAGTGTCTGTGGAAGTGCTTTTGGTAGCTCTTCCTACAAAGAGATTGTCTCTGAAAACCTGGCTGGAGAAATTATAAAGATCTTATTTTCCCATCTTGTTTTAGTACCCAGGTTTGGTTTTTACCCTGTCATGAAGTTTAGCATGCCTCAGCCCAACCCAATAAAGGACAGAAATTTTTATCCATAAAATCTTCTGGGTCCAGCATTTTTTTTTTTCTTCACCTGGGAATTCTCATCAAAACCACTTGGCATTGTTGCAGTTTAGGAGTTTCTGGGTAATCAGTTAAAGAGCAGTGGAGATTTAAATACATATATATATATACATATAAATACAGGAACATGTTTACGATATCTTACTATTTGTAAACTTGAAATAATTCAAGAAGTACTTTCACCTTTTTTGGTGATTGTTGCTCTTTATTTACTTTAAAAAATATTTTCTTTTTTGCAATGTCTCAGTGCAGTGTTGCTGTGTCAGTATTTCCAAGGCAGCAGGGGAATGTTTACATAAAAAAACCAAAGTGTTTTCCTTAAATTGTTTAATTGCAAACATTTGTATCCATAAAATCCTTTCCACAAAACTTAGGTAGCTCTTTTGCTTCTTTTTTTTTTTTTTTTTTTTTTTTTTTTTTTTTATTCTATTTAAAACCCAACCCAGATCACTTTCAGTTTCCAGATTTTTTTTATTTTCTGAACTGTGTAATATGAGCATTTTATCTGAACCTACATAAGCAGGTGTAGAAGATGCCACTTGCCACTTCAAATGGCAGTTCTAATGATCCAAAGTCAGGAGTGGTTATTTAAAAACAGCTGCATTGCTTACAGTGGCTGCAGATATTATAAGCACCGTCTGCATTGCTGATACTCAGTGTGTCCATAAATGCCCTCTGTTACCCCCAAATACGAGGTTACATGAAGGTAGTGGGCAGTAAAGTGTGCTGATGTTGGTTGGTGGGGCTGCTTAGGTGATAACCTATGAGACAATATGGTGGCAGAAGACCTGGATTGTGTCTCCCCTGTGGATGTTCCTGGCATAAACAGGGACAAGGCATGTCCTTGAAATGTGCAACATGGGCCAAGAGTTAAAACCTCCTCTGCCTAAACTGGGGGCTGCTGGTTCCCCACTGGTTCACAGCATCAGAACTGCTGGGCTTGGAGATACACAGTACCTTTTTGCTTCTCTTGATCTCTCACAGTCCTTGAATGAGCAGTTTCTGCAGAGCATGGAAACAAAGAAACTCTTCTTTTTTGTGTTACTTTTTGTTTTTCCTGTTCTGCAGCTTCAGTCTTGACACCTTGTTCTCTGAAGCTCCTGCGAGAAGTGGTGGAACTGAGAAACAGGTGAAGATGGCTGAGATGTTTATGTAGAGTGTAAGAGAAGTGCAATGCTACTCAGCTTTCCTAAGTCTGGGAATTGTTTGTTATAGCCTGGTTAATATCGCCAGGTGGTGGAGGACCAGAAAAGGTAAACCTACTTATTGCTGTAGCTTGTGTTGCCCAGGAGTGTATCACAGCATCCCCTGTATTTTGAATGCCATGGGCATGGGAAGATTTGGCTGTGGCAGGAGGTGAAAATTACTTGACAGACGTGTCCTGGTAAGATGGCTTACTCTGTGGCTTAACCTGGCAAGCCACAAGAAAGTAAAATATGTCTTAATTCTCTTTCAAAATGCAAAGTGAGTTTCTTGAGATGGTGGTGTTGCCTTGAGCATGTGTGCCTTTTTGGTGTAGAGTGTTTTAAAACTAGTGATGCAAGTAATGGGTCTGGTCAAGCAAGAACCTGAAAGCTTTGAAACGTTAGCTCTAGCTAGCTTCATATGTGACTTTGCTCTGCTCAATACTAGTGGCAATTAAATTAACTGATGCATTCATGTTTTAATGCCTGTGAAGTTGAACCACAGGTTTACACTGGCATTATTGATCATTATTATTTTATGCCCAACAATCACAGGACCTAATCTTCTATCTGTCATCTTCTCTCCTCCCCCTCCTCCTTCCCCCTTCCACCCTGTCCCAATCTGTGGGAGAGATGCCACTGTGAAAAGGAGAGCAATGTCAGGCATCATGGTGAAGGCTGGACTTACTTAGGGAGCTTCAGAGAGTGCCATTTACCTGATGTTCTCCTCTCTGTTGCTGCACCCCTTGAAAACAGGCAGGACTAGAGGCAAAGAGTCAGCAGCACCCAGGTGGGTCAGTGAGGAGGAGCGAGCCCTTTGAGGTAGGAAAGGATGGGAGAGTTGTCCATATTTAATGACTTTCACCTATGGTCCATTGTAAGGATTTGGAAAAGTAGGAAATGCATCCACCCCACACACTAGTACTTACACAGAGCTCCAGAAAAGGGATGAAGTTTGGGGCTGGCTTTAGATTCCCTGCTTTCCCTCCTTGCCTGTTTGCCATGCTTGCTGCGGAGGCTTTGGCAGGAGGAAGGGGTCAATTCAACACCCCTGCTGCCTGTGACACCTGGGCTTGTGGAGTTCCAAGTGGTGCTGGAACAGTTGGTGCTGCTGGGAGAGGTGGGTGAGTGGTGGCTGAGGGCTGGTGGGAACAGTACAGAAAATCAACGTCGTGCTGTGCCAGGGCTGCACAATGACTGCCTGAGCTCATCTTGCTCCAGGAGGTGATGGTGGAAGCAGAAATTTAGTTGATGTCTAGACAAGACAAGTTTGGCAAATTTGAATGTAAGTATTAGAAATTGTAACTACAGACCCAGAGGAGGCTGGAGAAAACATAGTCAACAGTAAACTAGGGGAAATACTCTATTTGGAGGCCTCTTTCAAGCAGTGAGGAAATAGCAAAGTCTGTAAGACTTTGTCATGTGTCATGCTAAGGACTGTCAATACTGAGTCATAAATTACAGAGATGCATTGTATAGATCAAGTTGTTGAGGGTGGCATATGAACATTTATTCCCTGTATTATTTCCATTGCAGCTTCTACTCCAGTCTTTGTCCTGGAAAAACTCTTTTCCCTTTTTTTTTTTTTTTGACTAGGAGTTCCTAGGGGCAGTCAGTGGCAATGCCCTGAGTAGAAGCTCTTTAGAGCTGTCCCAGATACACTCATGGTTTACCTTCCACATGTGCTCCTTTGCTTTTATGTATGCTGGATTTTACCTCCTGTTGTTCTGTGTAGTTCAATAGTTTGACAGGGCCCTTGACAATTTCTCAGTGTTTCCTTTAAAGATGATGATTCAGCCCACAAATTTCCAAATATCCCAGTGCTCCTTCTAATGTCTTCTGAATGAAGGTGCTTCCAACATCTCTAAATACTTCTGCTAGGCAGTGGGTAAGAGAAGCTCAGCTTCTGTGTCTTCGAGTTTATTTTGTTCCTGTCATGTCTCTTGTCCTCTGAGACACTGTGCTGTTCTTTACAGTGCAAGCTTTTACTTCTCATGTTTCTAAAACAAAGCTTAGCCACCTGACCTAGGATGCAACATTATGGCAAAAAATATCATTCAACCCATATTGTTCAAAGTGAAGCTGCTCCTATTGCAACTATATAAAAATTACTCCCGTTTTTCTCAATAGATGAGCCTCTTTTTTTCAGCATCACACTCATGTACATTTATTTCCAATTTTCCAGTTTAGTGTTTTCGTTCTTAAAGATGTTATTTTAACAGGTTGTGGCATCAGAAAAGTTGTTTGTTTCTTCCAGAAAACAGCAATTCCTATAAAACAGAAAAGGTCCTGAAAACCCATCTCAATTATTCTGTTTTGTTCCTTTTTACTCCATGAAAGGAAAATTGATTGATCTAGGAATTTGCACAGAAATTTCTCTCACTTTACTGCAAAGCCCTAGAAGTACATGATAATCTTTTCATGCACTTTTTACTGCATAAAGTTGTGTGTGCTAACGAAATACGATTCTTGGCTTTTACATTAATGAAGATGGCCTGCAATACAAGTGGGATGTTTCAAAACCTTTTAAAATCAGAAATTTAAAATAATTTCTTTTTTTTTTTACTTAGAGGATAACCAAATTATGTGAACCAATTTCTGAGATTATATTTGTAGCACTATCTTTAGTTTCTATTTTGGTGGTCTGGCTTGGAGCCAGACTTTTTTTTGTTAACTTGGACTTTTTCTGACACAATGCAAAAATGGCTCTGTTTTATTATTCCAAACATTTTGCAAAAGCTACTTTCAGAGTAGACTTTCCTAAGTTAACCAACACTTGTGCAGTTATTTTCTACTTCTTAGAAAACCACAGCTGAAAAGAGCAGTTAAAAACTTAACTGCTGCTTTAAACTTGGAATTTAATCTGTATTTAACACAAGTAAGCTCTCATTTCAAGATTGTTTGATGCAGCCATTTCCCCTGTCAATGTTAATCATACTTTTGGGTGTGTGCAGCCTGTAGGATCTTGCACTTAGGGATTTAGAAATCACGGGCTCTCACACAAGTGATTCCAGATGGGTGGATTTTTTTCTTTGGACACTCCTGGGTCTTCCCAAGACATAACTTGTACCAGCCAGTCCACACTTGCAACATGATGCCTCTCGAGAGGCATTTGGTGTAGCTGGGCTTTATTGTGCTTGGTAAAGCTGCACTGAATTTCTCTCATCCAGACTTGCAAACAGATTAATACTAGGCCTTACCAATACCAATATAAAAAGAAACACATGACAAATCCTTGGAGGTGACTCGCTGCATACTCCCTCACTTTTACTGTCACTACAGGAGCAGGGAGGTGCTCTGTGCAGAGATAGCTGAGCTGATCCTGGCGTCAGGTACCACAGAGCTGTGGCAGCATCCTGGGGATGTGGGTCCTGGCAAGTCTGAGTCCCCACAAGCATCCCCAGCAAGACAGGAACACAAAGGAGGGGAACTGCTGCTCATCTGTGCCTTTTGGGCAGGGCAGATGTCCACCTCTGTAGCATGAGGTACAGAGCTAGGATTTACTCACAAAGCAGTCTAGGCATAGGAGAGCACTGGATCCAAGTCACACCAGTCCCAACCAGGGCAATGACTAAACCTACATGTGACTGAGCTGTGAGCTACTGTACAGGACACCAAAGCATTGTGCTTGCCTACCTTTATTCCCCCTCCCCCCAAAATAGAAAGCAAAGTTTATATAAATATAAAACACTCGTGTAAATACCAACTGGATTTCATACTCAAGTTTTAAATAAATGTCCATGGTCTAAGCATTAATAAACAAACAAATAAATAAATAAATGGCTGTATGTGTCTGTTTTATTCAAAGCCACATTTGCAATTCAGAAATGTTTGTTGGAGCCATCAGACTTTTCCCAGCTGTAAAGCAGAGAGAGAATCTACTGTTGGGAAGTCATCTGCCTCAGGTGATGCACTACTCATGGGTGTGTTGTGTCTATTAACTGCAACAGCAGTCCCTGTCTGAAATTTGGGGTGGTGTGGGGCTCAGCTGCCATCTCACAAGAGCATCACAAGGCTTGTCATGTAAAATCAAGGCACCTCTAGTTGGACCAACTTGGGCAAGCAGCAGCACGAGGACAGAAAATCTGATTTGGTTGCTCTCTTGGTGTTCATCATTCCTGTATCCCAGGAAAAGTTCCCACCATCAAAAAAAAAAGTTTGTCTTGTTTTAAAACAGGATGAAACTTCACATGCACAGGGTTGGTATCCACAAAGTTTCAATGTAAACTTATTTCCTGGGCAATAATAGTTCTCACTATCCTTCTGAGGTATTGATAGTCTTTTCAATTTCATTCTCCCAGCAGACTACAGAGCAAGTAACAAATGAGTACTTTGATTTTTACTATCTTTTAGTAGTTGGCCTGTTTTCATAATGCAGAAATTATTACACAGATTGTTGTTTTGGCTGGAGGAATAAGTTCTAATACACTGCAGATCTTTAACAGGGAGAATTTGTTCTGGAGACAACCATGTGTCCTGGGAAAGAGATGAGAAAAGATTAACAAAATAAATGAACATTTGGAATGGAAATGGTGAGTTAGTAGCTGCCCAAAGTGGAAAGCAGAGTTCAAGTGTATTTCTTCTCATGTATGTGCAGTAGTTTGGTGTCTTGGATCAAAAGAAAGAACACACAGAATCTGCCCATTCTTTCCAGTAACTGCCTGCATGTTCGCATCCAGCTAACATTTGCATTTTCAGCTTAAGCAGGAATACTGTAACAAGTCCTAGCCAACCAACAGACAATATATTGCAATGGTTAATTTGATGTATTGTTAATCTTTTTTGTTCCCATTACATTTAGATACTCGTTTGTTTTCAGCTTGAAAATTTAAGAAGGTGTGAGCTCTGCTTTTGATTAGCTCTATGGACCCATCCCACTGTGCATCATTAATTGGTAAGATTTTAATATCACAAAAACTACAGAGTTACAGCATTAGCAATGGATCCATCCTCCTTTGCACTGATTACGGGTCAGCTGAGGATGTCACTGGTGTGGGAAGACGTATGGCTGATGTGAATCAGCAAAGCTGGCCCTACACTTCACTCATCTTGGCCCCTGCCAGCATCAGAGCTGTGCCTGCTTGAAAACAAGAGGTCACACTCCGTGCACTGCTGAAATATGCCTGTTGTTGGCAGGAGAGTCCCTACTGCAGAGCAGTGAAATTCAACGCAGTCTTCAGGATCAGCCTGGCAGCAGCTCGTGGGTATGAGCTTTGTCATTCTCTTCAGGACGTGCTGAACAAATCCTTAGCCAAGCAGTGGAAATGAGATATGTTTTCCAAGTCGTGTCATTGAATTTCAGTGGAGTGCTTGTCAGTAACTCTGTGTGCACTCCTACTTTGCCTTGCTAAGAGAAGTGTTTTAGTCTGTCTGGGAGAGGGATGCAACTTGCAAAGTACCTGTAAATGCTCTGGCTGAGCCTCAGACTGATTCTTCAGTAAACAAACCAAGAGATTAAAAGAAAAAGCACTCTCAATCTATTTAAGCTGACATTTTGTTCTTCTGAAAAAATAAATATTTTCTTTTAAGCAAAAAATTTCTAGAGGAAGTTGTAGGGGGTAAAAAGGCACAGACCTATGTCTTACTGATGAAGAAGAGCCGATAATATGAGAAGGCACCTTTCAAGGATACCATTTGCTCCTTGTCAATACCGACCTACAATACAGATTTAATTATCGAATCTGAACTATTCCTCTTCTAAAGTTTTTTCTGAGCTTTCTCTTCACACATGGTCACTATGCTATTTGTTTCTTTCTGCCTCTGTCATTAATTCCTTCTTTAATTTTTAAAAATTCTTTTTATTGTTAATTTGATTTAAAACACCACTGCGAACTTTTTTCCCTTGCCTTACAACTGGGACCTTCACCATGCACTCAGCTTCCCACGACTGTCTCTTGTTGTATGCCACAGCCTCTCCATGCTCCATCTCCCCATACCGCCATCCTCTGCTTTTCTTGCTTTGCCCGAGGCTCTGCATGTCCTTGCACCTGATCTTGCTTCACACTTTTTTTTTCCAGCAGGTCAGTCCCCGGCCTGTACTGATGCAGGGGTTTATTGTAAATTTTGCAGCCGATTTTTTGTTAATTGGTACTGCCATCACTCAATAATCTCCTTTTTAAGTGTGTCTCATATGCCCATAATACTACCTAAACTGGCTTAATTTTTCCCCTTCCAATTCCAAGCCTTCAGGTCTATGGCTGCCATGTTCCAGGGAAGCAGAGAATGCAGGAACTCAAACAAAATGCCACAAATGCCCACTGACTGTTTTTTCCAACTATTTCCACAACAACCTACAGCCTTTTTTTGTGGCTTCAGCACATGTCACACTGAGTCTGCAGCCAGAAGCATGTGTGTGTGAGCAGGTGAGTGATTATTTGGAGAGATGAGGCAATGCGGTTTCACTGCGATGCGAAACCTCCCAGCCTCCATGACCTCCTTGATAAGACCAGCCCCCCTCAGCATGGCAGGTGCAAACCTTTTGGAAGGCAAGGTAGAGAAACATATCTTGGGAATATTCTACAGGTCTGAAAAGGTTTGAGGCACAGCTTTGTGAGCAGCTTTTATTTTTCACTCCAGTCACAAGCCTTATCATGTGTATGACTTTGGGAATGGGTTGTGGTCAAGAGAATTAGGAGTGCATTCAGATTTGCTACTCAGAAAACAAACCAGCAGCAGCCTGTGGTAACAGAGCATTGTAATTAATCCAGGTGAAAACCAAAACCACATTGAAACTCTCCCATAATTTTGAAGTCTTTGAAATCCCAAACTACATCTAATTTTTGTAGCTTAAGCAGATACTGCTGTTAGATGCCTTAGCTATCTGTTTTAGGCTGAGGTCACCTTTGAGTCAGGGGTGATCTCGTGACCGATAGCACATCACATGTTCCTTCCCTCCTCTCCCCAGGACTGATGCATGAACAAGTCAATAACTACACTGAAGATTTTTTCAAAAAAACCCATAAATGTATCAGTTAAAAAAATTAGTTAAGATATTCCACTGTTAAATATAAAATGTGCTTCTCCTAATTGGTGGCAAGTTCACTTTTATAGCATTTTACTAAATGAGATTATGTCAAAATCATTCTCTTGAAAAATGAAGCATTCTTTTGAAACAAATTAAGGTCACCAGTCTGTTTCAACTTGGAGGGAGCAAGGCAAATGAGAGACTGACTTGATCCAAAGCCACCTGACTTCAGAGAGAGTTGTGCTCATTTTTGGATTAGGTTCTCCCATAAAAAGTGACATAAGTCATGGTAATGGATACAGAAGCTGTAGTACTGGATCACCCGGTAATCTGCTATCAGATGTGAACACCTCTGCATTATGCTGAATGAGAGTGAAAAATATGTTAGGTATGTTGATTTTTTTCCAGCCATGGGAGGACAAACAATACCACAGCCAAAAGAAAGTGTTATAATACTTTATGTAATATCTTACATATAGCTTATGTAATAAGAATTCAAACAGACTGTGTAAGTCTCTAGGACAAGACATACCTCCCACCTACATTGTTTTGAACCAGTATGAACCAGCAGAGTGAGTTTGCCCAGCACCTTGCAATTTGTGTCTATTAGATAGGGTATGAAACACCCTAAATAATGTCAAACCACAGCCTGAGCATATAATAAAACAAGCTATTTCATAGAAAGTTTCAATCTTACAAGCACAGTCATGTAGCTGAAGTGTCAGAAAACACACACATGGTCAAGGGAACCCCTCATGCGCTCAGAATTAAGTAATCAGATGAGAAGTTGCACAAAAAGGCCATTAATCCATGATTTCCACATTTCAGTTTGGCCTTAAACCTGGCAATGTTTAGCTAGTACCCCAAAGATCATTCCAGGCTTATGGATATCTTTCCACCCTCAGCTGGAAATGTTAAACAAGAGGTTGTCTGCCTGGTGGGATCTAAACAGTGCTGCTATAACATCTTTGTGCAATCTCTGCAGCTGGAGTTCTCAAGAGGTTCACGTACCAGAGGTCCAGAGTTTCTCAGTGGTACCAGAGGCACACTTTGCACCTGAAAATGTGAAAAGGGCACATCCTAGAGGAGTGCTTCCCTGTTGTTAAAATATGAAGTGCTGTTAATTCACTTACATGGCTCTTTAATAGAAGAAGGCAAATACCAGGAAAATGTTTGCATGCGCCTTCACAAGAATCAAGGATGCCTTTGAAAATCATTTGCACCAGAAATCATTTATTTGCAAAGTGCTATCCTATGTGAAGAAACAATCCAAAGTCCTGGAAATATAACAGCATGCTTAAATGACACCGGAAGCAACCCGGCACCATGCCAGGGTGAGGGAGAGTATTCTGGAAGCTATACTTCTGGCTCTATTCAGCTCTATTAATTAAGAGAACTAATCAGTGTGTTGCAGAAAGTTTTATTATCTTCCCAGACTCATTTGAGATCACTACTAAAGGAAATATAGGCAGTGATTTAACCACAGCAAGTCTCTCAAAAGATCAGATACTTAATTTTGCTGAAACAGAAAAGGCATCCTGAGGAAGAGAGATTTATTTTCATAATAGGGTGGAAAACATAATCAGCTGTCTCCAGAGAGGCTGTAAGCTGTTGGCAGTAAAAATTTAACAAATAAAATGTAATCTGATAATCAGTTTAGTGCTGTGCCTTTGCCCTGAAATTGTCTGTATGAACTCAGAGCAGAACATCATTAACACATGGCACTCGAGCTATGGCCAGGCGATGCCAAGCTGGAGTGAAGGCATTTTCATACACATTACTGCATCCATGCCAACAGTACACAGAGCTCCCCTGAAATGAAGAAAACTAACTACTGCACAAGGGAAAAAAACACTACCACAGAGAAGTCCCAGAAAAGTGAGGAGAAAGCAGCAGTTATCCATCAGACACTGCTTCCCTGCACAAGAAGGGGCTCGGCAGCAACCACTTGCTAGGAGGGCCAGGTAGGGCCACATTGCCACAGTCAGTGACAGCACCTCAGCAGGGTGAGAGACTGCAGTACCCTCAGAGGGCCGTCAGTACCTCCCTGGAAGTAAACTATAACAATTCATAGTGTCTTTTAAATTGGAAAGAGTCTCTATATTCTTTTGTAGCTTGCCCACACTTAGATTTCACTACAACACATTAAAGTGTGGGAGATGGCCATAAAACAATCAGACAAAGCATCTTCCTTACCTCAGACTGTGTTTAGCATTGGAATGACAGGTTACATTACTGTGGAGCAAGGACTGCATTTGTTTACTCACTGAAATATAGTCCGAATCTAAGAGTATTTGAGTTCCTTTTTCAGCCTTTAAATAATCATGTCTTTTCACATCTGTTAGTTTTTCTGGAACTCAATCAGTAAAATGTCTTTCAGTTTTCATTTTTAAGTTCATGTGCTATATATAGACCATATGTTTCTTAACATATTATGCTCTGTCTATATGATCCTCTATAGCCATAAATCAGTTTTCTTGTGTTTCCTTTTCAAAAGATATTTAAAACTTTCTCATAAACTATTTTCTAGTCCTTGGTATTTTCAGATAAGTACAAAATATAAATCTATGCCACTTTCAGTAGCCAAGGATATTCTTAGTATACATGATCCAAAAAAGTTTGGACATTGCATGAGTAGTCTGATATAAACACTTGCCTTCAATAAATAAATTAAGTATAAATATTAAAAAAACAGTGTAAAGTGATTTAGTTTATACAGAAATCTAAGTGCAAAATATCATACTTTGGATGCCAAATACTGTATTAATATTGGACAAAAATGAGCCACTTACTCCAAGTAGCTTCTCTATAATCCCAACATCCTATCTTTCCAAACTCAGGACTGGAAAGAACAATCTTCCAGGCTGTTGGAATGATCCACTTCATAGTTTATTCAGCCTTTCTCAGCTCTACTCCTATGTTATGCACAATCTGAGGAGACCCCAAGACTCATCTCAGAGCACACTGCCCACCAAGAAGATTTCAGCCAGCACCAGCTCTCCTGGATTTGCAGGTTTTGTTATGAACTCCCAAAATATCCCTCATCTGATGCTTGATGAAGATGAATCCCATAGCCCTCCCCAGGACCCTTGAGCACTGAGATGCTAGGCACCACAAGAGCGAAGCTGGACCAGGGCTTAGGGCCTCTGCTTCCCTGGGACTTGAAGGTCTCTGATTTACCAGCCACCTTTAGTCATTCTTAGCTGGCACATGCAAGGAAAAGAAGCATAGCACATCTTATACTTCTGATAGCTGACTCCAAGGTATCTCATCTATTTCTTTTTTCCTAGTAGGCTGTCAAGAAGATCATCATTAAAGATTTTCACATTTTCTCCAGACTTGGGTCCACTGTTTTTGACAAGCTTCATCCTGGCATTGGGCTCTCAAAGCAGCTACTGACTGTATACTGACTGTAATTCCTCTTTCACCCCTTCATAGCATGGTATCTACCAAATACAGCTTTGTTGAAGGGGTAAACTACTTGTGATTGATTTAATTAGGACATTAATTTGTCCTTTAATGTCCTGTCCCCCCTACAGTTGGGCCATCACCCTCAAGTCTGTTCTTCTGCCCTCAAGAGCCCAAGAGGGTCCCTGGAGAAACCATGCTGGACATAAAACAGGGATGATGTTCACCTCTTGACTTTGGATAGGATAAAGTGGGCACCTTCAGTGTTGTCACACCAAAGTAGCTACTGATATTTCAGCATGTGTTAATACTCTTTGCTGAATAGGAACAGAGTTCAACTTGTGCCTAATTTCCAACAAAACAGGGAATTTCAAACATGGGTTTATCATGTGTTTTGCTGAATTTTCAGCCTCCAGCAAAACAACCAAAGAACACAGGCAAGCCCACCATGTGAGAAGCCTTCCGTCTTCCTCTTTCCAGGGTGCACTACCTCTGTTTAGTTGTATTTGCAAATGGTAAAATAAATAAATGGCACTGTGTGTTCTTTAGCTGAACCATTCTTCCCTGGGAAAG
This sequence comes from Coloeus monedula, assembly GCF_965178545.1. Classification (NCBI taxonomy): domain Eukaryota; kingdom Metazoa; phylum Chordata; class Aves; order Passeriformes; family Corvidae; genus Coloeus; species Coloeus monedula. The sequence goes on from NC_138783.1 coordinate 100,661,858, forward strand.
GCTGGTTAGTCCAGAGCACACCAAGTAACACCAGAAGGCAGAAAAGACAAGAAAGAACAAAGACACATTCACTTAGCACAAAATAAATATGGTGAGAAGGGAATTACTCAAGGCTTGAAAGAATATAAACCCACATTTTTAATTCTTTATGTAACAGTGACAGCAGCCTGAGTAATCAAGAAGAGGAAGTAATTGCTTTAAATTAGCATAAACTACGCTCTCAATTATACTAATAAAACACAGTGGGAACATTTATATCACTAGATTTTTAATAATAAATCATGTATCTAAAACTGAGAGAAAGAAAAAAATCAAAAACTCACGTTAACTAGGAAAACAATTTAAATATTAGGTATTAGATAGGTTTGATTTGGGACAAAAAATCACAGAACTATCAGAGGAAAAGAGTTGTTATTTTCAGTTCATTGAAGAAATTCACTGGAGGTGTGGTAGACCAGGCTATGACCGTTTCTCTACCTTAGCTATCTAAATCCACCTCTTCCTATATCTGAGGAATTACTGTGGACACCAGCTGCTGGACTAGGCTAGACTGACAGTTTTAACACTTTTCAGTCTCTGTGAATAAACACTGCCTGGAGCAGGGGCAGGTCCAGGTCCTGCCTCCTGGAGGAAGGACCAGCCACCAGCCTGCGCAGTCAGTCTTCATCATTTAGTCTCTTTTCACAGCAGTATTTATACACAGTGAAACAATATTAGGGGAAGCCTGTAGAAAGCTCATTGTGAACAACTTTGTGAATTGAATGCTGGGTGGTATTCTAAGAAATGGGAGAAAATCTCTGGCAATGAGAGAGTGGGGAAAACAAAAGCTTTATTTTTTCCATTCCCATTTTCAGACTGGTTTGTGTAGCCTTTCTTATAAATTAATTAGGATGGACTGACTGGGAAAAAAGGATGGAGAACTTGTACACTTTATTTCTGAACTGGTTTCCAAGTCACTCAGAGCTTGGAAGCAAAGGAAGGACTGAGAGGATGGGATTTCACACCACAAAGTCAATTCACAACGATCGATTTGGCATCTCAAATTCTTTCCCACACCATCTGCTGCTCACCACTCCCAGTCCTTGACTCGTAAGCCTACCTCTGACCTCTACCTCATGCCAAATATCCTTCATTTTATAACTGTAGACAGGGCTATTGTCTGCCCACAATAATTTGTCTCAGCTTGGGAAGATAGGAAGAAAATGTGGGAAGACACATAACTGCTTTCAGAACTACACTCCTTTCTATAATTATTTTTCTAAGAGCCATCAGTCAGATCCTCACTCTGAGGATAGCAAAGGCCATTCATGGTTATTTCTCATGAAACCAGGACTGCCATTCTAAACTAAAGTACTCTTTTGCAAATATGTGTCATGCGGGAGAGCATGGAGTGCTTCACTGTTTCAGAGAGCATTTTCTTTTTGCACACTCAGAAAAATGACACTCTATTCCAAAGCAACTGCATGCCAAGTTTACAGCTAAAGTAATTTTGGAGTTATCCAAGCAAGGAAGAAAAGGAAATACATATCCCAAAAATGCTTTAATTAGGGAAATTTATGTTCAGGGTCTAAATAACTTAGGAGATACCTAAAAAACTTATGTGAATTATGAAAAGAAAAAAATCATTCAAAAGCATAGGGGCCAAATAAAGCATTGAAAATATTGAACTACTGGGCAGATTATAAAAACATGAAATGTTAATTTAAAGTTTTAAAATTGGCCTTATCTCCACCACTTTTTCTTTAATAAAAAGAGTAAACGTAGGTTAAGTTAAGAAACAATTTCCCCCATATGGATTTTTCCTTGTCAGTTCATCTAGAAATAATTCCTAAGTGCTCTTGTCATGTCAAATGAAAAACTGTTAAGAATGCTTCAAGGAAATACATCTTCCTTATAGCAGGCTTGTTATTTGGGTCTTCCAAAGGTTACCTTGGTAACTTTTTCCATTGATCTTCCACAAGTATAGTCCACATCCTGTTGTATGAGAAACAGCTAAACCTTTCAAGAATGCTAAACCATATTTCAGTATCACTCTGTACTTTGACTGAAACTTTGCTTTGTTTGACTTGTTCAATGTACAGGTAAAGAAGCAAAAGGAGGAACAGAAGGTGTCGACGGAGTGATCTTACAGAATAAAAGACCACATTGTATCTTGTTATCTCAGGTATTTCTTTTTTAAAGTCTCTCCCCTTCTTTATACTTTGGAATAAGGTGACCATGAAGAATAGAGCTTAGCAAAAGAATGGGCATATGAAAAGAAAGACTTTACTGTACCAGCACATCGGTTGAAACTGCGCAGTATGTTTGGCAGCATGAGGACATGCCTTTATTTGAAAAAGGTAATTTCATAGATCAAGAGGGGAAGGTGTAATTTGCTTACCTGTACTTCACAGCAACTTTTCTGCCTCTTTGAATAAGTGCACAAAGTCAGTTTTTGGTTGGTTGGTCAGTTGTTGTTTTTATCAGCCACCATTTATTTTCATTAATTGCCATTTCATGCTCTTACACAAACATGAGGAAAAATCTTGACCTTGTGCATATTCTCACCCTTCCCTTTCCGACTCATGTAAAAACCCCTACATCCAAAGAACATTACTGGGAACACGCACTCCAACCAAGTCAGTGGGAAGTGTGAGAAGCTGCAGGCTACAAGAGGAGACCAGAAGTTGTTGCATGGGCAAGTTTCCTTTATTGGGAGTCTTTCCTGAGCACTACTAGAAACCTTCAGGGAGGTGCTCTCAAGTTACTCTTTTTTTCTGAAAATTGTACGGGAATGAAAAAAAGGTTCTTTGCCAGGAGAGATAGCAGCCCATTTCATTATAGAACAAAGTGTCAGTTCATCTCTCCCCACCCTACGAAAATGGAAAGTGGGTGAGAAAAACACTTCAGAAAAACCAAATGGTTATGGGGGATCACAAGTGATACAATGAAAGAGGGAAAAGTAAAAAGTGTTGAAATAGAAAATGGGGGCGGTAAAGAGCAGGACTGCTAGGGTTACAGAGGTTACATTAAAGAGGAAAACGAGCTATGTGTGCATCCCAAGGCCCCCCCCAAAAGTAAAGAATTTCACCTCAGCCTGCGCAACTGCCTAAACTTGAGGACTTTTCTACAGACCGCATCAAGGGACTGTCTGCAACTACAAGGGGCTCTACAGCAACACAAGCATCAAAACCCAGGGAGTGGCTTTACAGAGAAGAAGAAAGCAAAAAACACTTCTGTGCTATGGAACTGCAGAACGGAAAGGGCAGACTTCTAAGGCTGTGTTCCTGAGAGCCTGGGTGACCCGCTCTGACATGTGGGGGATGCATGCTGCTGCACAGCCTGTCCGTGCTCCACAAATCCAGAAAGCAGCTTCTTCTGCCCTCAGTCTTGGGGCATTGGGGTGCCCTCTGCTCTCTCGGGCACTGGCTGCATCTGATTAGCCACACAACACCCACCTAACCCTCCTGCACTGGCCTCAGCTGTTCCCTCCCAACCTGAACTGCACGTGCCCTCTTACACACCCTGCATTGCTCAGCACTTCCCTGGTCACCAAGGCACGCATAAGGTCTGTATCTTTTTCTTCCTTTCCAAGCTCCTGACTTTGGGGCAGCAGCTTGCTGAATTATTTACGATGTCACAGTGCGAAGGCCAGGAATGAGGGAGGTTTGCATTCCAAGAGAGACATTTCTTTCCCATGAAAAGCATGCAAAATCCTAATGCCCAGAGTATATTTTCTACTACAGACAAATAATTTCCATGATACGTGGTATGTATAAATACCTTATTTCTACCTCTTCCCCTACAAATTTTGCCCTCCATAGCAACATAAAATAATGACAGACCCTGAAGGAAACCAGTAAAATTTTGTCTATTTTCCTTGTATTTATTCTATGCAGATGGGGATGAGCATTTCTAAAGCCTCAAGGAACACCCTTTGAATTACTTGTGATTATGAGTATTTCATCCTTTTTTCCCCCCTCAAGTACTTCTACAGCTTCATTGACCCCACTCGGCTACTGTGGTCAAGCCTCTCTCAGGATAAATGTGTTCAGTATGTTTTCTCCTAGAAGTCTTGGGCTGGTGAAGGGCAAATCTGAAGATAAAACTGGAAATACAACTGAAGGCCTGAAGATTGTACAGCCTGCTGCCTGGACGCCTGCAGGCCCCATGCCTTGATGCCAGCACCATTTCACACTGCAAGACTGCTTCACAGTCCATTTAAACCAGAAAGGTGGGAAAGTTTAAGCTTTAGCTCTGTGCTAGCTTGAAGTATTATTGTTATTTCACGAGACAGGAACTGAGGCAAAAATACTGAAGTGAAATGTAATATGTACTTTGCCATAACTCTACCTGGAGTTATTTAAGTCTTGATTAGATTCTAAGAATATTTGTCACTATATATTGTTTGTACTTCAGCCCAAGCTTCTGCTCAACTTTGCTACAGCTATATTTGTTCAACCTATATTCCAACCAGGCTCCTTACTGCACACACAGCCATGCCAGGACAGCTGGAAGTGGAAGGGCACAACAGCCAGCAGCAGAAACTTCTTAAGCTTCTTCAAGGAACCCTAGCCTGAGACCTTCTAAAATTAAAGACATCTCTACCAGTCATATGCAGTATAACGTGGCGTGTTTTTTTACCCAAAGGACTCTAAAGCTATGACCACAGCACTAGAAAAAACAGGGTCTGGAAATGAGCTTAAGCACTTGACTGCTAATTGCCATTATGCTTAACTGCAAGCATGTGTCCTGGAAAAGGTTTGGCTCATGTCAGCTCACACTGTCTCAGACAGAATCCAGACCAGGACATGGTGAGTGTGCAGCCTATTCCAGCAGGCAGCATGCACCAGGCAAATGCTGACCAGCCTCCCCTTTTCCCTCTTCCTGTGCCCAGCGTTACGTTTTTACACTGCCTTCAGACTCCCCAGGGCATAGGACACATTCTCAGCTTCATACTATGAAAATGTCACTCCAATAACCCTCTTTTTTTCAGGAAAAGGAAGAGCCAACAAAAAAAGCACAAACATACTAATGATTGTGTCTTAGGTCTGTGGAAAGGAAGCAATTGCTTAGTAAAATGGATCTGGTCAGGCCTTGGCACTTGACCAAAAAGCCAAGTGCCTTCACTTCTTTTTTTTGGTGTTATAAACATAGTCCAGCTGCAAGAATCTGGTCTTACCTTCACAGGGTAGGCAGAAGGCACATGTGACACTAAGGTCACCATCATTTGGACAATACTTTCAGGCACAGGTGGATGGAGCTGTGAAAGGCCAGGAGTTAGATTCAATGATCCCTGTGGGTCCCTTCCAACTCAGCATATTCTGTGATTTTGTGATCCTGCTGAAACCCTTGAGGGCCTTAGAACCAGGAAAGACTTTTTTTTCCTTGTGCAGAACAAATGTTGGTTTTGACCCTAGAAATGACAATCACTTTGGCTGAAACCTCTCTGAAACAGACACCCAAATAAGAACATCAGGAGGAATCTCTTTCATAGGTAACAATAATTTCACCATCTGTAGCCCTTTTTATCCCTGAGAGTCTGCAGCTTTACAGTAAATTAGGGTGGTTTTTTTCTACTCTTTGTTTTTATTTTTAAGATCTCAGAATTTAATTATGTTGAAACAGGAAGCATGCTTCATTTAAGTGATGTCAGGATTCCTTTCTTGAGCTGTTTCATGGGAAGAATCCTTACTTCTTTTTCTCTGTTTACACTGAAGGTTCATGAAGCCAATGTAAACAGCAAAATTAATGTAAACACCAGGGATTTACTTTAGAAGATTTGAAAGCAACAGGGTTTGCCTTAATAAAATCAAGCAAATAGTTAAGCAACAGGGTTTGCCTTAATAAAATTAAGCAAATGGTTTAATACTTCTATATATAGTTTAGAGATCCTGAAGAAGTATGTTCAGTATTATGTTGGTGTTAAGCCAATTTTTTATTAACTTCAGGGAGAGGACAACTGTGTTATGGCTTCATTAAATGTGCAGACACTCACTGAAGTTGTATTCTCTGCACCGCAATACAGCAAGAATTTTATGCAATACAGTATTCTTAAAGGACTGTCTCTTTCTCATGAGCTGTGCTTTGACTCTAACTGCCTCCTCCTCCTGCTTATTGTAGATGTCCTCTGCTTCCTCTGAGTGTCCTGTAATGTTAATGGGGAAATTTCCATGATTCTAATACTAAAACTCCTGGTTATAATTACTTTTGAAAAACGAGTGGGAAAAAAGAAGAATGTCACTCTGCAAAAAATAATATACTATCTTGCTCTGAACAATGCCAAAACTAATAATTTTGCTTTCTAACAAACAAAATGAGAAGAGAAGAGAAGAGAAGAGAAGAGAAGAGAAGAGAAGAGAAGAGAAGAGAAGAGAAGAGAAGAGAAGATGAAGGCAATGGCTGTTAAATAGAAGTTTAGAACGAAAGTTATACAGTTTTAAGAGATTCTGATGTGGCCAATGTGATAAGAGCCTCATAAAGCCAAAATACCCTCAGAATGCTTAAAAGTTTCTGCTCGCCGTTTCCAGCTTAAAAAAAAAAAAAAATGGAGAGTTTTTGAAGAACTCATTGCAGGGCTAAAAAAAAATACCGATTGCTTAGGTATAACCGAAGTCTCACCGGGATTTACAAGAAGCACTGACAGTGTGGGTGCTGGAGATCATGGAAACACGCCGTGTCTCTACTGCGCTCGGCTGACGTGCCTTCCGCTTCAGCACCGCACCAGTCCAGGTGGGCCAGGCAAATACACTCCTGGCACCCGAACATCGATCCCAGGAGAAACAATGAAAAGCAGGGCAGATTCAAACTACAGCAACTAACACCGTGCATATTGCATCCTGCCAGACTAAGCGGGTATGTGTGTAGGGTGCCGTCACCTTTCTGTTTGCCTGTGGACGTACGGAGAGAAGCCCGGCAACAGCAGACGTGGAGGTAAAATTGAGGTTACGCACACCGTGGCAGTGAAGGCTCCGCTCGGAGCAGATCGTGGGCAGGCCGCGGGCACCCCTCTTCTCCGGCCAGCCTAAGTCTCAGTGTTCCCCAAGGCGCTGCGCAGGAAGGATCGAGCAGGGAATTCTCCTCTTTGAGGGACCCCGACACCTCTTCCCCGCGGGGCCACGGCGCTGCCCTGCCCCGCGCCCGCCCCGGACTACAGCTCCCAGCGAGCCTTGCGCCGCCTCCATCTTCCCCCTCACAAACACCGCGGGCTGCGTTGTTGAAACACAGCCCCTTGTTGAAATAAAACCTGTCCTTGAACAACTTTTTCAGAGTGTGCTTTGAGCCTGCAGTGAGGCGGGCAGCTGAAATAGATCCTCAAATTAGACGAATTAGCACTCATGATCTCGTTGGGTTCACTTGGCAGGAGGCCAGAGTCTCCGCTCCCGGGCTGTTCTGTCTCCCAGAGGAGCTGTAAAGCCGCTTTTCTTTCCTGGAGGCGATGTAGTGTCCTGGGAATGTCCTCAAAATACGTGGTGGATCGGCTCATCTCCTGGTTCAGCAATATTCAACAAGCCCGGCTGCTGGTCTCTCCCACCACTCATTGCCCTTCACTGTTCCTCAGCATGTAGGACGATGACCCCGAAGATGCTGCCTGACATTGCTCTGCTGCCTATGATTTTCTCCTTGCTGCAGACTTGCTGCCTACGAGTGAGGAGCTGCCGTTCAGGCTTTGCTAAATCTCATTTATCTGTACTGGGCCTCTTGTTTATGTGCTGTACATGGCAGGTACAACTCAGGACAGGTGCTGCACGGGCAGTATGTACATACACACACAAACATCATTTTCCAAAAGGCTATTGCTCTTTATTTTTGATTTTGGACAGCCATTTGGCAGTCTTCACTATGGAGAATTCAGTACCTTTGAAAAATCCATGTTCTGCATTTTGTCTAGAAGTAGGCATTGCCTGGGTAGCACTATCACGAGTTTTCCATAAACACACCAGCATTTCTCCTCTCCCGGCTCCCTTTGGGTAGATCTTAGTTAAGCACAGCTCACATACAGGTTTTTGAAAGCCCTGCTGAAGGAGTAGCCTCGGTAGGAGATCTGGCAAGGCCAGGGATCTGCAGGCAAGGATTATCAACAGCAAGGTGGCTCAGGGAGATAAGGACAGATGCACGTGTGCACCTACCTGAGAGTGGGAGCAGGGAGAGAGTAGACAGGGAAACAAGTGGATCTCAAATGCTAAGGCAGAGAGCTGTATATAAGTATTAGGAGACCCAAGTAAAAAGAAATTTGAATCAAAAGACTTGAGGAGCAGATTGGGTGGGAGCCATAAAAGTGGGCTGGGGTGAACTAGGAGAGGCTGAGATGAACAAGAAGCAGAGTCCGCAAGTGGGCACCAGTGGGGAGGAAGGAAAAGGAGGAATCTAGGAGGCAGTGTGGAAATACACAAACTGTTTATGCAGAAGTGGTGTGAGGCTCCTCTTGTGTGGGTACTCTTTAACATCAGGTTGGAGGCAGGGACACAAGCACAAATTGGTGGTTCTCCTTCCCTTGTTTTATTTTATTGTTGCTGTTTGCCCCCATTTTTAAAGCATGGTAGTCCCTTGGAAGCAGCTTTGTTCTCCAAATGTCCAACACCATGTTCTTTATCTTAAACACACACACACAAAAAAGTAACTTAAGTAACATTTCCTGCAATTGACATTGCATCCATGCACTTTTGGAGCCTGTTTCCTAACCTTAGCATCAGTGGGCTCTGAACAATTTCAGGAACCCTTCCTCAATTTTCTCTTACACTTTTCCATTAATTGGCTTCTCTCACTCCATCCAGTCTTAGCAGCAAGTTTACAGGTTTTTCCTACCATTCCTACTATAAAAAAATATGTAAGTTTTGAATCAAAAGAAAGTAAGTACTCAGTCCATCCTATCCCTAGGAGCACCATCTCAGAATCTTGTTTTCTGGGTACCCCCTATCACTTTTTACCTTCAGAAGCTTTCCGGTAATACACTAGAACTCCACGTTCTTTCCCATGGCACTCCTTACAGCTTCCAGCTTTGCTATCAACCTCAGTGACTGGAAAAAAAGATATGAGGATTTAAAATTCTCTTTCCCTTAGCACCAAACTAGTATATGCTCAGTTGCACAGTCTAGAGTCACCCATCTCCTGAACAGCTTTTACAGAAAAACAACTTCAGAAATGCTAAATAATCACAAATTAACTGGTCTTTGCACAAGGCTGGCCAAGGCCAGGCCTCCCAGCCCTGTTATGGTCTTGTGTAAATCAGAAATCCAAAACTAGCATAAAAACTGCAACAGCCTGAGGGAGCATCTAATAACATCGTGTGGGAAACTGCAGTGTTCCCTTGGCTGAACCCCATGAGGTCCCTTCCAGGCATCAGTCAGCATAAACTGGCAAAAAAGCTGTGTATTGATTTTGATTATTTGCACTATATGCATGATTGTAGAATCTGAGATGAAACACTGGATCAGGTTTCCAGTCTCAACACCCTATTTACTTCTAGCTTCATTTTTGTCGCAGGTTGAAGGCAGGCTGAAAGGGCAACGGAGCTCAAAACAAACCTTAGGGGAGGTTACAATGTACATAAAGCCATCTTGGGAGTAAGGCCGGTTCTTCACTTAGCCGAGAACACAGGAAAGAGGGTGAGGAATGGGGTTTGTCTGCTGATGTTTAGGGGAAGCAGTAGCAGCGACAAGGGCAGTTGTCGTTCTCGGGGTTCACTTAACCCTCTCCCGCACCCCGCTCCGCAGGCGGGCACAGGCCCAGCGCACGCCCCGGCTCCCATCGCTGGGGCACCGCCGGCACGGCCGGGAGCTCTCGCCTCCCGCAGGGGCTCCCCTGGCCCAGGGCAGGCGGCCACCCCTCCGTCCGGCGGGACACGTCCCCCCGCCGCCGCCGCCCCTCCCGCCGCCGGCTCCCGCATCCCGTGCCGCGCACCCCGCGTGACCAGCGGGGCGGGCACGGGCAGGCACGGGCGGGCGGCGCGTCCCCGCACCACCCGGGGCCGAACGCCGCTCCCCCGCGGAAGGCAGAGGAAGCCGGGCGCTGCATCCCCGTTCTGTCCCGGCCGCCCGCCCCCGCCGGAGGAGTCGGGGGCGGGGCGGGGCCGGGCCGTCCGCGGCACCTCCCCGCGGGAGCGGGCGGGGCTCCTCTCCTTTGCGCCATGATGAACAAATGACCTCGCGGGGAATGAAATTTAAGTTCCACCGGGGAGAGAGAGTTCTCTGCTTCGAGCCCGACCCCACCAAAGCCAAAGTGCTCTATGATGCCAAGGTGACCGGCCGCGCGCGCCCCTGCCTCCCCCTCCCGCGTCTGCCCGGGCGGGAGGGCGCGGGGCGGGGCCGGCGCGCGGCCCGCCCGCTCCCGTTACGGCTCCTGCTCTCCCGTTACCGCTCCCGCCGGGCGCTGCGCGCGCCCCCGGGCGGGAGGCGGCGCGGGAAGCGGCTGTGGGCCCGGCCGGGCAGGCGGCGGGGGGAGGCGGCTCCACCGGCAGCTGCACTTGTTGCGGGAAGCGGGCGCTGGCCTGGGGAGGGGAGAGCAGCCGGGGAGGCCGCGGGGTGGGGGCCGCCACGGGACAGGGAGACGAAGCGAGGCGGTGCCGTCCCCGCAGGGCCTCTCCTCCCTCCGTCATCGCTCCCTGCGGGCGGCTCAGGTTCCCCCGGTGGGGCTCAGCTCTCTCTCAGCGCTACGGGAGCCCCGGGGGTGGGGGGTGCGCGAAGCAGCTGTTCGCGAGTCTCCGGGCCTTCCCCGCGCTGGGGAGCAGAAGCGATGGGGCCCGCGCTCTCGGGGCCTGGCTGCCGCGGCAGGTAGAGACCGGAGCCGCCGAGCGGCGCTGGAAGCGTCGATCCCGGTTCCCACCTTCCCTTCTCGGCTGAACACCTGCAAAGTAATTCTGAAGTCTTATTACCACCCCTGCAGTTTTGTAGTTTATTTCCCCTCACGCTTTCCCACGCTTACTGCCCGCCCTTTTACGTTGCAGAAGGGTTTAAGTGGTACCGCTGGTGCAGGAGAGTGTAGTAAGCAGTGCGCGGTGGGCCACAAGTGTTGCAGTAAGGGGTGACTGCCTCAGTTAGGGCCTGACCTTAAGAGTAACGATAGTAATTATAGAGATTTATGTAAATACAGTGTTGTTTTCGGATATCAGTGGTACACAAGATTATTTTTCAATCCTAAATCCTCTGTGTCTGACTTGGAAACAGAGTTCTGGGTTTTTTTTGTTACAGCGAGGAATAAAAAAGGAAGTATTGCAACTGGGTTCTTGATGAAATTAGTACTTTTTGCTGCAGGTTTGCTAGGTATGCTTTTCTGTGTTTCTCAAACATCTTTGATTAGGAATGCCACTGTCCTGTAGTATTTTGGGCTGCTCTTTTATTTATACACTTATTCCTGTGTTCTGACAACCTGGTAGCTTTAGTTGTTATCCCTATAAACCTGTAACCTGAGTACAAAAGTGTACAGTACCATTTTATTTTCAAGTACCCTAAACGGCATGACTGTCTGTGAATCCATCAATAGTTCTTAAATTCTGAGCTCCCAAATTAAAACACCACTGTAGCCTAAGCACTGATATATGATCTATTGAAAGCCACTCAAGTGAGGGCAACACATCTTTTTCTTCTGAGGTGCAGGCCCTTTCAGACTGGCCATTGCACATTCGTGAAAGAGGACGAAAACAAAGGCTCAGATATTCCCAAAGCTTTTTAATGTTTTGTGGCTGAGAGTCTGTCGTGTTCAACAGAACAGCATTTCTGAAGTTTATGTCTAGAGACCTGTGTTGTTTCCTGCTTAGGGGGCTGGAGGAGACAGCACGCGGGAGGAAGCCCAAATTAGTAGCCTGAATCTGTGTATCCATACTGTGCTACTGCACTGTTTGATGTCTCCCTTTGTCTTGAAAGCATGGGACATTTGAGAATAGGACAAAGATGGTGAGCAGTTTGCAGTGTTAAGAGTACTCAACAGGAAGGCTGGTTTTTCTCATCATTTAGTATAATTCTTATCCTCTGCTCAAGTCAATATTTACTGGCAAAACAACAAGTCTATTTAATTCCATTTTCTTTCTTTCTTTGTGCATAAACTCTCTCAATATCCAAAAGTTTACTTTCTCTCAAGCTTTTTAGTATGTACTGTTTAATATGTTCAATTTCTGTTTCAGATTGTTGATATTGTTGTTGGAAAAGATGAGAAAGGCAGAAAGATTCCAGAATATCTGATCCATTTTAACGGTTGGAACAGAAGGTAAGAAACTGTATGTGCGGTTTCAGTTCTTCCATTTCTTCTATTTTATTCTGCAAACACAGGCTTTGCACAGAATATCAAAGGATTGATGTTTGCAGGAGTATCTTTGGTTTTGTGAATGCCTTTAGTATACTTGCTCATATTGATACATTGGTCTGTATCCATAAATTTCAGTGAATCGGTTTGATAGACATGAGTTTAAACCTTATGGGTTATCTGTCTGTGGCATATACTTATGGCGCCTAAGTTCCCAATAATAAAGGTTTATGCTTTGTTAAATCTAGCCCTGGATTATTTGATTATCAAGGCCAGTACATGAGTGCAGTGTCTCAACTGGGATCGATAGTGTGTGTCAGTGCTACAAAGGCTATCGTGGGTTAAGTCAAAGCTTGAGAGATTTTAGGTGGCAACATGAGAGTTGAAGCCGTGTGAACAGAGAAGAGCGCAAACCTTGTGATACAGATGTTGCTTCTGAATGACATTAAATGAGTCCTTTGTAGATTTAAAGTATATCAATTCATTGGTAATCATGAGTGGCATATATTCATAGTAATTTTTTATTTTCTTGTGGCCTATCCTTAGCTGGGATAGATGGGCAGCTGAAGATCATGTTCTTCGGGATACAGACGAAAACCGCAGATTACAGCGTAAATTGGCACGGAAGGCTGTGGCTCGCATGTAAGAAATCCTTTTGGCCTCTACATAAATGAGATTCATTTTCAGATTCAGACAAATGCATCCAGGTGTCTACAACTGAGCTTGGCCTCTGAGCTCATGCTGTAGGTAGTAGATATGTAGATAATAGTGCATTCTAGAGAGCCATTCTGAGCTAGAGACCTGTGTGTTAACACTCTAAAAGACCAATACTCAGTAACTATGTTATTCTTAACTATTGCTGTGAAATGCCTGTGTATTGGATCTGCATCTTCCCAAAGAAACATACTTGCAAAATAATTTAGGAAAACCTAAAGTATTTTTCAGCTAAAGGCAATAATCTAATATTGGTTGGCCATGGCTTGAGGATCTGATTGAGGACATGAATATGAGGTAATGTACAGACATTAAGGTATCCACTCTCAAATAAGTGTTGTACAAATGATGTCAGCATTAATTAATGAAAATAACTCAAACATACGTTTCCTATGCATTTGCATGTAATTGAATTAGCTAGGATAAATAAATGAAATAATATTGCCCAAATGTCAGTTAACCATTTTATGTTTTGTAGGAGAAGAAAGGGAAGAAAGAAGAGACGTTGCAGGTTGCCTGGTGTTGACTCTGTGTTAAAAAGCCTTCCTGCTGAGGAAAATGATGAGAGTAGTGAAAACTGTGAGCTTGTTTTCATCCTTTGGTAACTGGTGGGATGCCTTTAACTTCTTGACCTGGGGGAGAAATGCATGATGTCACTTGCCATGAGAGTATCGTGGTCCTATCTGAAATATACAGAGGCAGTCATATGAAGAGTGAGCACTATGTTTCATGCTAAGCATCTGTTAAGTTAGAATATCTGTTTTTTTCGTGTATTCCAGAGGCTTTTCCTTGTATCTCTTCCACTCAGCTATTCTAATGAGTGATTTCAGAGGTTAATGCTGTTTTCTTTAGTGTAGTATTAATAGGTGTGAGAAGTCCTCAGTTTTCTTTGTTTGATTTTAGGAAACAACATTTTCCTGCTAGTGTCTGTGTATTTTTGAGGGCAATAAGATTATTTTTTTCCCTGGTCTGTCTTGTGCAAAGGTCTGTTTCTTGTCAGCTGACTGGCTGATTTCACTTTCAAGCCAGGTCTTTAATTTCCTGCATTTTCCTTTGCAACTAGAAAGCCAGCAGAACATTGGCTGGCACTTAACTGATGTTCTGGGGACTGTCGCTGCCCAGATTCATACCTTTTGATTGAATGGTTAATATGTTAATCCCCTGTGCAGAACTAAAATCCACTGAAAATGGGGGTGCTCAGGAATGTAGAGAGCTTTTAAAAGTGAGTGTTTTTCAATTAGAGAGGATGCAAGAATACTTCTTTAAACACATCTTACATACTTAAAACATTTGTAGTGTGCTGTAAATAATACGTTTGATTCAATTAGAATGATTCATTCTCATTAAATATAGCAAGCTAGTTGTGTTTTTTTAGTGGGTTGGATTTTGGTTTTTTGGGGGTTTTTTTTGGACTGAGGCCTCAAACTGGTCATAACCTTTGCAATGTAATAACAAATATGTGAAATCTCTCTTTTATGCAGCTATAAGTAGTTCTTCTTCTGATGACAGTGATGAAGGAACAGATGAAGAAATAAAAAGTGAAGAAAGTGACATAGATGAGAGGACAGAAATGGTATGTTCATGTGTTCCTTAAGTTGAGTGAATTTAAACATCTGTACTTGAAACTCTGAAAAAATTGAAATACAGGCCACTGGTGGTAATTTAGCTGGAATTAAAAGCATAATTTTCTTTCTCCTGGTGTTTACTCTGATTGAGATTTTGAAAATTATACAATATGTCATAGTCTTACGGAGCTATGTGATATAATTCTAAAAATACACATTTGTTTCTTTTCCTCTCATTCTACACAAAAGGCTTATGTGGAGAAAATGCAGCAGACTAGATTTTCCACTTTCGTGGGTGCTGTAAAAATTTACTTGTCTATGCAGATTGGACAAACCTAATGGCAACAGGATGTTTGTCTTGTATTTTACGGTGAGACAGGCATGTCAACCCTGGTCTAAAGTTAAAACGTAGAGAGGACTGTTTGCAAGAAAAAATTATTTATTTTTCTGCAGTAAACAGTTGATCTAAAGATGTGTAGAATTTAACTACTACAGTTGGGTGATCTGAAGCAGCAAGACCTCACAAATTTCTGGGTTTTTTTTTTTTTTTTAGTTAAATACTTAAGAGAATGTTAAATCTAAAAAAGTTTAAAAAAATGAATTTGCAGATGCTTTAAAGAGCACTATTGTTAAATAGCTTACATTAAGGCTATTATCCACTTGTATCTTTACTACTGAAGTTCTTTTCTGAAACCAATATATTGTTTTCTTTCACTGGTCTGTTGTAGAAAGAAGAACAAGACACTCATACAAAAAGGGACATGGAAGAAAGAGCAATAAGCATAGAAATTCCTGAAGTCTTGAAAAAGAAACTTGAGGAAGACTGCTACTATATTAATAGAAGAAAAAGGGTATGAAATATAAGCTGGGAATGTAATGTGCATGGGGGTGTGAGAAGGATGTCACAAGTAGTTTTTGCGTATACAGCTCCTGGGGGTTTTTAACTTACATTTTTAGCTTCATGTTGAGCTCAGGGTAAGGAAGAATACAAGGAGTGTAGGGAGTAGATTTCTCTACAGCTAAAACAGTCACTTGTCATATTTAACGGTGTAGTGTCTCTGTACCTCATTGTGCTGTAGAATTCAGATTGCTTTTTAACTCTGGAAATGCAGCGGACTTGTTGATCTGACCATGTTTCTTGTTTCTCCTAATATTGACAAAAAATGCGGTTTAAGGGTTGAAATTATACAGTCCTGAATTTGCTTTATGCGCTAGACATTTACTAAATTAGTTGGTACATTACAAGCTCCTTTTCTAACTTGGTATACTTACTTATTGTTTTTGTAAGACATTAATTTGTTGTTTCTTTTTCAGCTAGTGAAGCTTCCTTGCCAAACAAATATAATAACCATCTTGGAGTCATATGTAAAACACTTTGCAATTAATGCTGCTTTTTCAGCCAATGAAAGATCTCGGCACCATCAGATGACGCCACATGCTAATATGAATCTTCATTATGTGCCACCAGAGAAGAAGTAAGTAATCTTAAGTCCACTGCTATTGTCACAAGAAGAATGACCTTGCATTCTGTGTTCTGTTTTATGGCTGTTCACTTCTGTGAGCTTATACTATGATGTATATCTATTTACAGGGCTTAAAGTATTTGACAGGTACCTATAGTAATATAATATAATTATAAAAAGTAATTATAAAAAGTATAATTTGTTTATCAGTGAGAGAGTCCCTATGCTCTGAGAAGTCATTATGCAAAAGTGTCAATATCCTGTTTTATCATGTGAATTGTTGTAAATATCGTGATCCATTTGGAAGAATGTGTTGCCATTGTCAATGTGAAGAATTTCATATCTGATACAAGAATACCCTGCTTAGATAAACTTGAACAGGTTCAAGTTTTGAAAAGGTTAAAAATTGAATACAAACACTTATAAAGAATTCCAAGTGCAAGTTGTTCGTTTGTTTTAAATTGACATATGATCTTAAATCCTAGAGTCAGTAGGGAAACTGTGGTAACACCAATCCTATTTTGTTCAAATGGATGGTGTCTTAGTTTCTGTTTTCTCACTCATGCTGTATTTTCTTCTACCAAGTTACAAATGCATTAACCATGCATGTTTGCAGTATGGTGGTTTTTGATTGTTTTGGGTTTTTTTTCCTCTTATGTTAAAGATTTTTCATATTAGATGAGGCTGCTTCTTCATCTAAGTACAGTGAAATGAACTCTTGTTATTTTATCAGAGAGAAATCCTGACTTGCATTAGTGTTCTATTTCAATGGTGTGTAATTATGCTATTCCTTGCAATATTTTAGCCTGTGTGAGTGTCTTGGTTTATGTTGATGTCATTCATTCTTTGACAGATTGACACTTTTCCTTCTTTGTAGTATAATCTCCCAAACAAAAAGTTAGATGAAATATCAGAAATGTGAACAGAAGGTTTTATGCACATTAAGATTTTTACAGGTTTATGTTTAAGTAACTTCCTCAATAAAAGCAGTGCTTTAGGAAAAAAAATGGGTATAGTTTCAGTGATCCATTAAGTAGGAGAGATTCAGCTTACATCTTTACTGTATTTTCCTTACTGCTCTAACACTAAAGGTTATTGACCTTCTTGGATTCTTTAGAATTTGTGCACGTGATAGTCCCCTGACCCAATTCCTATGTAGTAGTTTTAGTAGGTGGTATGAAATATAGGCACTTTGGAATTTCTAACATGGATCATTTTGGTGGAACCAAATTCTGTTACCATACACATAATGCACTTGAAACATGAGAGGGGAGTACCTTCACAAAGGTGAGAGGTGTTGCAGGTGGGCTGCACTGTGTGTTCTTGGTTCTGCTTCTAATAGCTTGTGTACTCACCACCTAATGTTGTAAGTCTTTTACAGAGACCTAAAACTGAAATTCCTGGTAGCCTTCAAATGTAGTGCTCTGATTACCAGAGCAGACCATTGCTCTCCAGTGCAAATGTGTCTGGTTTTGTTGATTCACTGGATATCTCTTGAGCACAGCCTTAACGGCATCTTAGCACCTGTAGGTCAAGTTCTGCTTATGCCTTTTAGACAGAGATTCAGTCTGTTGAGTTCTGGCAGGTGCCTCTTTTTTCAGCATAGCCAAGTTGGAAAAACCAAAATAATATTTACATGAAAAACATCCGACTAATTTTAATTTACTCTACAGCAGTAGAGTAGTTAGTGAATAGTAACACAACAGAACTGTTGTGTGGTTTTGTTTGAGGTTATGAAGCAGACATTTAAAAAAATTCATATTTCTGAAGTTAACAAGAGCAATCATCATCTTTTTAAGTGTGTTTTTAATCACTTATCATTACTTAGTAATTGAATCAGCATATTGTAGTTATGATGTTAATGGACTGTATTAAAGGATGATTTTGTACAATTATGCAGAAAAATTTTTGCCATGCAACTTTGAAATTCATAATTTTTTTTCCCCTCTAGTGTCGAGCTATGTAAAGAGATGGTGGATGGGCTGAGAATAACCTTTGACTTCACACTTCCCTTAATTTTGCTCTATCCTTATGAACAAGCTCAGTTTAAGAAGGTGACTTCATCAAAATTCTTTCTTCCTATCAAAGAAAATTCAACAAATACTAACAGGTAGGTTAGATATAGCAAGTTTAATAGTGCTTGTCTTAAAATGTAGGAGAATGTGGTATTTGTGGTTTTTAACTTTAATTTGAAGATAAATATACTTCTGGAAAACAGTATTTAATAGAAGGCCTCATCACTTTAATAGTTATTGGGAGGAGACTGTCTTATCTGAATTAAGTGTTCAAGAAGATCTGTGAAGCTAGAAGAATTTCTTTTGTGGGTAGAGCCCTGATCTCTTCAATTCTGTAAAGCTGCCTTAATTTCCTAGAAATCAGGAGGAACTTTCCCCAAGCCCTCCTCTGTTGAATCCGCCCACGCCTCAGTCGACTGACAGCCAGCCCACCACAGGGGAGCCAGCCACGCCGAAAAGGCGAAAAGCTGAACCCGAAATCCTGCAGTCGCTCAGGCGCTCGACGCGCCACAGCTCCAACTGTGACAGGTTATCGGAGAGCAGCGCGTCCCCACAACCTAAACGGCGGCACCTCGAGACCCCAGCCTCTATGCCAAAGCTCTTCCTGCACCTGGAAAAAAGTAGGTTCTTCTCTTTGCATTGTTGGTCTAAACAAAGTATGGAGTTCTGTTGTTTTTTTAATGCTGTGTGGACTGTGAACTGAATGATCAAAGTGGGAATTCATTACTTTTTGTATCAGTTCTTTAACTCTGAGGCCTTACTACCAGAGAAATATAAAGCAATATTCTCAGTACTTTGGTGTATTTTTCCACAGAATTCAATGAGCTGCTTTTCTGAGTGTCTCTTTTAGGATAGCTTTTATTGAATTTCAGTGTTTAAGACTTAAAGCATTTTAGCAGCAGGCCTTTAGAAGCATTTAATGGCTTATTGTTCCAAGTAGTGGTTTACAAGTAGTAAAATTTTTCTTTTGTTTTGTGTTTCCTTTCATTTTCAAGAAACCCCTGTCCATAGCGGGTCGTCTTCACCTATAACTTTGACTCCTAGCAAAGAAGGGAGCACGGTGTTTACTGGCTTTGAAGGTAGAAGAAACAACGAATTGAATGAGGTAACAGATTTTGATGTTACTGTCCTAGATTCAGTGATTAAAGGTTTTGTGGACCTCTGAGTAGGGCTATGTAAGAAAAGATTTTGTTGGTATTACTTAGTTCATCTTTGAATTTGAAGTTCTGTACAGACTAAATTATTTATGATGTTATAAAGTTTTCATAACCAATACTTCTATGTCTAGGTTTTGTCCTGGAAATTGATGCCAGAGAATTATCCACCAAGTGATCAACCACCGCCTCCTTCATATATCTATGGATCTCAACATTTGCTGAGGATGTTTGGTAAACTGATGCAAAATTCTCTGCTCAAAGTTCCTTTATTTTTTTTTCCAGTGCTGATATCTGTGTGATTTTTCTGTTTGCTTTATTACATTTAGTTTTATTCTTGGAGGAATGTACATTTTAATCTATTTGGAACTTTTAGGCTATTTTGTTATCTTCTCCTGACTCTGTAAGTCTTCATTTAAGGAAAGCAAAGCAGTGTTACTTCCAGTACACTATCAAACATCATTAAACCCAGCAGCATTCACTTTCTCAACATGTTTCTCTTTAGTAAGGCTTTCAAAGATCAAAACTAGCTTGCAAGAAAAAGTGGGGTCTGTGGGGAAAAGAAATTTTTGTATTCTTTTTTGTATAGTGGATAAAAGTAATTAGAAGTTGCATTTACAAGAACAGGTATAAACGTTATTTATTTTATTCACAGTAAAGCTACCAGAAATACTGGGGAAGATGTGCTTTCCTGACAAAAACCTAAAGGCTTTAGTAAAACACTTCGAGATGTTTCTGAGGTAATGTGACACAATGTACCACAGCAGTGTTTCTGTTGTTACATAGATGTAAATGTCCTGGAAGGACAAAGGGGGTTTAAAATAAGATGTGCATTTTCCATAACTACAAGATTATGATAAAATTAGTATACAATTTTAACAATAGCAATTTGAGTAAAGATGAACATAAGATTTTCTATTCTTTAATTCAAATTGAAGGGAATCTGAGTTTCCTACTTCAAATTTTGATAAATGCAGTGATACAGAACTGAAGTGTGAAAGTTTGTTGCTGTGTATAGAATGACAAGTCTGACTTGGTTAAGTAGGATGTTTTATATTAGCAGGGGGAGAAACTTGTGCTTTAAGACGTGTTTTTAATTATGGTGGTTTCTTAAAAGAAATAAATATCTGTCTTAACTGAACTTTGAACAGAGGGGTTTCTCTGTGATGCAGAGCAGTGGTTTGTAGAGATACACAACTCTCTCTGACCACACTAGCTCCACCACTGGAGTCAGTAAGGTCATACCTGCACTGTGATCAGATTGGGTTATCAGGTACTGTAATTAGTATTTCTGCATGACATTGAGGATGTAGTTAGAAATCTAGTGTGGCACTGTGTTGTGCAGCATAAGTACACTGGAAAATAAAATTGCCAAGGAAAACTTTAAGGAGAAAGTGTTGTAGATGGTAATGGAACAGATACAGAAACTGTAATTTAAATTTGGTCAGTGACTCAAGTAGCCACTTACAGAAAGGTTACACCAGCATAAATAAAATTTGTATTAGAGATCAGGGAGATGAAAGCTTTAAAATGCTTTTACTTTAATTGCTTATTAAAAATAGAAGATGTTTCCAGTGTCGAAGTTTCTACAATACACAGTTTTTCTCTGGAAGCAGTTAGTTGTCAAGTTTTACTGATTCCATTTTGCTTATCTTTTGTCAGATCCTTGTTGGCATTCAAAATACCTTTAAATTAGAACAGGACAGAATTAAAGCTCTTTGTTGGAAACCTGTTTTTGCTTGAAGTGAATATTTCTTAAGGAGCTTAACTCACTGTGGATCAGATCAGTTTTTATCAGACCTTTGCCTGTTCAGATTCTTCTGTGTTGATCAGAGCATATCTCTGTTCTTTAACATATTTAATACAGTGTTCTCATACCCATTTTGCGGATAAGCTTTGGTGGAGTAGAACAGAAGAAAAGAGAAACATGTCCCCTACACCCCATACCATAAAGGTTACTTTTTGGGAAAGGGTTGCTTAAGGGAACTGAAATTTCTAGTGATAGCATCTCTGTGTGTTTCACTTTTCCATCTGAGCATCTCATTGAAATGTGTAGTCATCTGTAAACAGAAATAAAAATAAATTATGTTTCCATGTCAGCATTTTTAGTGGAGATAGAGCTGTGCTTTTGAAGCAAATCTCTCAGTAGTTCCCACTTTCCATACTTTGTGTTGTGGTGGAGAGTCCTCTGAGTATACAACCTGCATTCCTTTTAGAAAACACTTAGCCAGAAGTGTGCTTCAGTTCTTGAGGCCAGGCTACAACTAAAGCAAAATGAGCCCCTTAAGGCAAGCATGATGTGAATATCACATATCTTACAATAAAATATTTGAAGGCTGTGTTTTTTCAAGTGCTTTCTTTTTTGACAGTGTGAAGAAAGCTTCTAAGTTACAGTTACTGCTGTAGGAAGCATTTGGTCTTAGGTGGCTTTGTCATAAATATTTTTCTTAGTCTAGTTTCCTTATCTGCTATGCTATTGGGCATTCACCTAGGTAACAGAAGTCACTGCAATAACTAATTCTTTTTTTCTCAACACATATTCACAAGGTGCTTTGAAAAGTCTTTCATTTGGGTATTTATTTCTTTGTGTCACGTGTCATTGAAAGTGGTCAAACAATTACATTTTTTAGACAGTTCATGTTTGATTACAGAACAGAAATAGTTTTGCATTATCTGTTTGTAATCACAAGAAAACTTGAGTTTTAGGTGACATCTTTTACTGATGCCTGGAAAATAGAATAGATCTTCCCAGCAGTGTTAGAGTGAATATAAAAGCAAACCTTTACTTGAAAGCTTTCAGGTACACAGTATGGCGAAAATCGCATGTGGTATAGTAATTCTACAATTTTTATAAGGTTAGTCGATTAGTATACTTACCATATACTGTGCAATTAAAAGGTGAGTTGGTTAGGCAATAATTCGCTGGGGTGCTGCCCCACTGAAAGCATCCAGAGGTTTCTTTTGCCCCACTTTTATTATGTCTGGTCCAGACTCTGGTTGGAAAATAGAATGTCCTTGTAGTTAGTTCTCTTCTTGGGTTAAGACTAAACAATATTTAGGAATGTTTTTATAAGGTTAGCTTATTGTTTCTAAATGTAGGGAAGAAAGATAGGAAAAATACTAGAAACTACAGCCATGCTTTAGCAATCTACAAAACTACAAATATAAAAAAAATACAAAAAAGCTAAAGATCTTAGGCATCAATACTAGTTCTTCAATTTTCGCATTCTGTCTTTTACTTTTTGGGAAAGGATTAATGGATGTTTATTATAAATATTTTATGTCAGTTCTGTTCTGGCTTAACTTTTGAACAGTAAGAACTTCCCTACAAGGTCTGTATGCATTAGGTAATAGCAGCCAGTTTACTTACGACTGCTTAAGTTTTTTTTTTTTTTAGTGAATTGCTCTTCAATGAGAAGCTGAAGTACTCTCCTTTATTTCTCTAACAGCAGATGAAGGACTGATGTGTCTGCTTGCATTAATAAACTGCTTCTAAATCCTTTTTGAAGTCTAGGTAGAGTAGTCCAAGTATAAGTAATTAATGTATTCTTAAATAAAACTGTCATGCAGTACGCAACTGATTTAGTTCTTGCATAGATACTGATTTAATTTTGAATTATGATTTTGTGGCTAAAATTTACAGCTTGCCATTTGTACTATTAGTCTCCTGTGGGCTGAGAAACTGAGACTTACATAATGTAATACTTTTTTGGAAACTTGTTGTCTTGAGTTTACTTGGGACACGATAGATGCATTAAATTAGCTTTGAGATACTACATGGATAATATTTTCCAGTCATGCCCTCAGACTGCTTCTAGACAAGATTTTTCTCAATTTTCCAGACAATGTATGTTTTTAAGGAATGTATGAAATGCATCTTTTTGAGTTTCTTGTTAAGTAGAAACTCTGCCCTCTGTGCTTATTCCAGCTTTCTACAAGTGTGCAAAATGAAAATTTATTCATGGAGAACATGAAAGTTGATTTCTCAATTATATAATTTACAGAAATCAGTTTCTCAAATTAAGTACAAAACTCTGAGTCTTAAATTATTTAGCTCTGAAATAATTCATAGTGCTTGCAGTCTGAAATAGACCTTGTGAAAAACTCACCAGTTGGTTTCACTGACTTTCACTTAGTTTGCATTTACTCTTCAGGACCAAGCAGTGGAAGCTGATGCTCTAACTGGTGCTTACTAACTGGTAATCGGACTAGTGAAAGACCCCTGATTAAATCCTCTTGCCTGTTAATAGCTTCTGAGTAAGAGGAAGTATTATCTTTAAACTAATTCCATTATTTCAGCCACTTTTTAAATAAAATGGTGCATATGCTCTATTTTACAATTTCCTGGCATTGTAAGATGCCTAACATGCATCCAAAGGTTGCCTCAGTGATTAGAAATGATTGGCAGGAAGGCGCCTGTTTCTGTTTTGCTGTTTCCATTGACTTGCACACAGCCTTGGCTTGGAAAACTGTTTTGGAAACAGAGGTCTCCTCTCAGGTCTGTAAACCAATAGGAGCTACTTAAAAGTTAGGAGAAAACAGCATGTCTCTTTTTACAAGAGCAGGACCTATCTTCACTGAGGTAATTTCAGAGAATGTCATTTTCATTTTAGGAAAAAAGGCAAAATGAAGTGGTACAGAAAGGCATAGACATAGATATTTTGACTTCCATGAAATATAATGAATAAGTGATGAAATATTTCTAAAATATTGCTTCTAAAATTTCTAGTAAGGTTTTTTTTTCAGATGAGGCCAATATGTATTATTTCAGATTATGAAGAACTAATGGTCAAATATTTTAGTTTGTTAAAAACCCACAGGTATTTCAAACTCAGTATTTCCTTAAGCTTAGATCTCTTTTTTTTTTTTTTTTTTCCCCCTGATGCTCTAAAATCTGCTTGTATCTGTTATGCCTCTCTGTTCCATGGGTAGAAAAATATTTTGAAACTGTTGAGTTTTCCTGAGCAGGAAGCCAAATCAGAATGTGACCAAATTAGAGGACTGTGATAATAAAATCTATATACAACGATGACAAGTTGTTTCAAGTAACCTTAAGAAATAGATTTCTGGTTTTGACAGCACATTTTATGTGCAGTAATTTTATTATATATAACTGCAGTGGTGAATTACGACCACTAGTCTGTGCTAATGTACAATTCATGAGAGCTTGTTTGTGTCTGAGAATGAAAAAATTAGACATTGCACATGGTGAATGGAATAGAAGACATCTTTAGTTAGGCAGAGTTGCTTTGTGATAGAGTTCCTGTTCATTGTGAGTCATTGTGACTTCAGTTGCAAAAGGCCAAGTAATTAAAAATCACTTTCTGAAAGATGAAAAAGAATGCAATTGTGCCAGTGTTTCTTATGTTGTATTATTAATTGCTTAATATTGTTGAATTATATTGGGGGTTTTTCTCTCAATTTTTTGGATTAACCAGTTACTCGGTTATGACATACTAGAAAACTTCATGGAATTGGAACTTAAATGTGAGGAAATTAAGTTTCGGAGTATAAATGGAGGTGTGGGTTTAGAGTGCACAAACGTGTAAAGGAACATTTTTTTTCCAAGTTTTGAAACACTTTGAACTGAAGGAATTCTGTTTGCGCAGTGCCTTGTTTTAGGGCATTAGTACCATTTATTTGGGATTGCTGTAGTCCTTGAATGGGTAGAAAGGTAATTGCCATTTTGGGCCCTCTCAAATTTTTGGCACCTTTATGTAGAATGCTTCTTAGTGAGTACCTGATGTTGTGCAAGCTCTTGCTTTCAGTGGGCTTTGCTGTCTACTTGGTCTGCAGAACGTGCTCACTGGTAATTATTGTTCTTGACTAATGTTTTGTTGCATTGCCAAAAACTGTTCTGAAACTCACCATGTGAATTGCTTCTCTTCCTTCTGCTTTCCAAATCGTCAGGTATCTGGGAATTTGAATGAGCATATTGCTAGTCAATAGCTGAGGTTTGGATCATGTATCTAAATTGAGAGGTTGCCCAAAATACTTTAAATGTGTTATGGTAGCTTTTTTAGAAGGCAGCTCTAGGGGACTGTGCTGGCCTGGCCATGAGTGGATCTTCATCCTCAAGACAAACCAAGGACTCCTGTATTGAGCTTTTGTAGGACTGTTTTCCTGAAAGGTTTTTGGGAAAGTTTAATTTTCACTCACTCAATCTGATTCTTGGAAATGTTATGATGGCAGCTTGACATCTTCAGAGTTCTCTACACTGTGCTGTAAAAGGCCAAGGAATATGATCTCAGTTTCTATCTATCAAAGAGTGACAAGAGTCCAGTCAACAAAACAGGCCAGTTTACTCCTTTAACGTGGTTCTTGACACTTCAGGTATTAGAATAAACATCTGAAACTTCAATTCACTTCTTCTGTTGATTTCAATGGGGTTATAATGGGCTTGTCATCTTTTGCCCTGAACAGCTTTCTGGATGGAGACAGGCCTATAAATTGGGGAGGAGTGAGGGTCAGGTGGTGGCATATGCTTTTTCTGTGAAACTAAAACCTTTTCGTTTTCAAATCCTGCATTTGAGTAGTAGTGTCAGAGATGAGGTAATTTCTTAATCTGCAGATGACATTTCTTTTGATGAGGTGACCACAGAGTTAGGACCCATAATGGTCTTCTAGCAAATTTGGATAGATCATTACAATTGCCTTTCAAACAGCATCTAGATCTGGCCACTGAATTCATCAAAGAATCTGCTTATCTTTTAAAACTCTGTAGCAGAAGTGTGTAAAATAGCACCTTCCTGGAAACTTTTCATTTGGACTCAGTCTTCTTTATACCTTAATGGCTGAGGATGTCTTTCCAAATACTAAGGTTTTCCTTTTTTTGTCATTTTCACACTTTCTGAGGTGTCCCTGAGCTTATTCATGTGATGGTAGCTGATGTTTAAAGGAATTATTTTTTCTTCATTCAGAGATTTCTGGTAATAAATTGTGTTGGTGGTGTCAGGCCCACCAGAGGATGCTCGTAAAACTCATACTAATTCAGTGGCTCGTGTTGAGATATGTTCCTGACGTGTCAAATGACCTTCTAATGTGGATAGTGGTAATTCAGTGCCTCTTTTTTGTAGATCTGCCTGTATAAGTCAGTCAGATGGTAGGATATTTGTGAGGCTACTGCTTGCTTAAATACACCCACACTTGAAGATCAGAACATAGCTTGAAGAATTCCTAAGTTGCCCACATGTCTTTTTCCCTTGTCTCCATGTCCTCTAGTCCCTTCTGAAGTGTTCCTTCTAGGAACCTGTGGTAGGGAGGGAAATAACTTAATTGTACCATGTTATCTCTGTGTTCTAAGCATGAGTGTAAAGCATGAGTTTTGTTTTTGAGGACGTTCATGATGAAAAATGCGTGCAGTCTCACATCAGTGTGGACTCTGCATCCCGGAACTTGGTTACTCATAAGCAGTCTCAACTGTGTAGATGTATGCATATGAGCTCCATAAAAATGAAAAAGGCAATAATGCAACAGGTGACTGAATTGATCAGATTTGTAAGTTGAAACTAATGAAACAATTTCTGAATAGCTGAGTAGCAATGTGCTTTCTGATCTATTGCTGAACATTGGCTCTGTGTGCTAAGTACAGCTCCCTCTGTCTTTAAATCTTGGCTTCTGACTTGCAGGTAACATTGTAATTGATCTTGGTGGTGTTTTAGCTTGTCCAAGAGCAAAGCAATAGTGATACCCAGTAGGCAAAAGTCTTAGGAGACTCCTAATATTTCTGTGCCAGCGTTCTGCACTGTGATGTTGTTTGAATAGAAAGCAGCTTCAGAAGGGCCCCCACTCTTTGTATACAGATACAGAAGGGACTGGAACAAAAGCTGACTGCGTTCTTCCAGCAGTTTTCTTCTCTGCATAAAATAATTTGTGTTTGCTAGCTCTGGCATATTTTGCTTTTCACAACTGTTACATGAAGAACAGGGAGATGTATATTTGTCTATTTGACTGTGTGCATTCTGCCTTTTTTTGAGCTGTGGCTGTGGCACAGCGTCTCAACTAAAATTTCTCATCTCTACCAGCTGTCACTTTAGCATGCACCAAACTGGCATGTATGACGGATGATTTAAGCAAAAGTCAGGAAATTTGTAAGAGAAAGTGGGCCTGTTTCCCATTACTTGCCGTTAAAATTCTTGGAAGTGTCAGCTACCCAATGCCCTCTGAAGGGTCTTTTAAAACATGCTTCCTTGTATGATCTATCTCTTAGTACTGTCTTTTACTGAATATTATCCAAAGACACTAAGATTTTCATCAGCCCCTGTAATTTTTTGTCTTGGAGTCATTAATGTGTGTTAATGAAGAATTATTAATTAAAAACCACTTGTGGCTCATCTTAATCTTGTGCAATCTAAGTGTGTTCAAAGTTAAGCTCAAGTCTGTTAAGTTTCAGGCATTTCCACACTTCCTTCATACCAGCTCCTCATCCTAGAAGGTGATTTGTAGCTAACTGAAGTCAGAGGTCATAGCAGTTGGTGACTCAGGTATTTTATTCACTTCTAAATTGCTATAATTTCAGTACTCTATTTTAGTGGTTTGAAACATTTTATATCCAAAACCATTTAGGTCCCTCTATATACTGTTAATTACAGAGCTGCTATGAAATAAGTTGACAATGTGCCTTCTAAATTAACAGTGTCACCATGAAGGATTGATTTCTTCTAAAAAAGTTTGTATCTCACTGCTTTTTCTAGAATTAGTAGGATGTAACTAGTTATTCCTCCAGTTTAGCACTTGTTTGATGCCTGTGTTGAAGTGCAAGGATTGGGGGTGTGTGGGAAAAATCAACCCGTTTTCATTTATCTGCAGTTTTGTATTGTCACCATTTTCTATGAGCTCTGAGCAATTAATATATTTTTTACTAAATTTAAAGTGCTTTATTTAGGGGATCTTGCCAGTATTCTTTGGTGCTTTGGCTCTGTTTAGATCAAAGTACATGCCTAGTTCAGGCAGTGCAGCAGTGAGTGAGGTTGGAGAAACACTGTAGTTTTTATGGCATT
This sequence comes from Coloeus monedula, assembly GCF_965178545.1. Taxonomy (NCBI): domain Eukaryota; kingdom Metazoa; phylum Chordata; class Aves; order Passeriformes; family Corvidae; genus Coloeus; species Coloeus monedula. The sequence continues at coordinate 100,689,981 of NC_138783.1, forward strand.
CACCTGAGCATTTTGTAATTTGGACTTTGTATGTCCAAAGTATTGGCTATGCAAAACTGATATTTTCAGCTTCCAGTAGTGAAGTCATCACCCCAGCCACTGTTTTTTGAGAGAACCCAGATTCTGTAAATGATACTGTTTTCTGTTGCTTCCTACTCTTAAATAGAGACCCTGTAGGTAGCATTTTGCCATGTTTATTGACGCTGATCCTTAACATCCAGGTATTTTTGAAGGTCTTTGTTTTTTTCTGAAGTACAGCTTGATTGTAATCTTGAGTTTAATAACCATTTTGCCCTTTTGCCACATTTATATACTCAGTGTCTTTGATTACAAAGGAAGGAGCAGAGAGAGCTTATAGTCATTTCAGCTGTTTGTTACTGGTGTTCTTAGCAGCACTATTTGTTTTCATTTTCAGTCCTAAACCAAAGAAGCAGTTGTGTGTTAGCAGAGCAGGAAGATGTCATAAAATATTGGTTGCTTGGCCGATTGAATAATGTTTGAAGGCAATCTTGCAGAAATAAGAAATTAAAGAACTGAATTTGCAAAGGTTGTGTTTTGTCATTGAGAGCCGTATTTAAATTAGGTACTCCTGTAAGATGGAGACCCTAAGTGCACAGGCACATGAAACATGTGAAAAATCATAGCTTTACTTGCTTTAAAAGATAGAGTTTGACTTAATGGCTCCTGGCCATTTGTATAAGATACTGAAACAGTGATAGCTGAAAATACTGGTTTGGACATAAATGGCAATAGTGTGTTGAGCAGATAACTTACAGAAGTTGCCTTACGTGCTAGTTCTTTGAATTCTTTTTCTGAGTGTAGCTTCAACTTTTGGAATTTTTTTGTTGTTATTGTTGGTTTTGGGTGTTGTTGTTATTGAGCTTGAGGAATTTTTTTTAATGCTTGGTGGATTTCAGAATGGTAGGGGAAGGCTGTTTCTCACTATTTAGAACTTCTAAAAAATAGGTCAAGTCCTTTGTATTTCAAATTTCAGAGAGTAATAATTCTTAATTCCCAGGCTGTGTTTTTGCTGAGCTCAAAAATCAATTTGAAAATAGCTTTTCTCTTAAATGTTTCATATTCTGTTCTTTTTTTTGTGTGTGATTTCTTCTCAGGTTTCTAGCAGAATACCATGATGATTTCTTCCCAGAATCTGCTTATGTAGCTGCATGTGAAGCCTACTACAGTACTAAAAATCCTCGGGCAATCTACTGAAGCTATTAATAAAGATTAATCCTACTATACATAGCCCATGACAGTGGTATTCTGCTACATGGCTACAAGTTGAAAAAGGAATTAAAACAACTTCTGGAGTTGAAGACATTGGAGAACATCTTTGTGATGGTTGGATTACTCAGGAATGGAGAACTACTTTTCTGAGATGTGTGTAGACACTGGTGTGAGTCACTTAGAGGATTGGATATAAATCTGACTCCAGATGAATGAAGAAGCCTTGTTCTGACTTTTACTGCACAGGACTGCACGGGCGTAATAAAAAGCAAAGGAGGCAAAAGCAGATGCATTGGCAACAGGACATTTTCATGAAGATAAATCACCATGCTGTGTTTCATTGTAGCTCAGCCTCTAAAGCCTGAGGACTAAGACTTGACTAAACAGTTACATGAAGAGAATGTGTAACTGGTATCTTTATGGATTGTTTTCCTCACAAATTACATTTCATTTGTGGAACTGTCATGATAGAAAGGATTGCTTAATGTAAAGGTGGCTTTGCTATTTGGCTAGCATGACATCTGCCTCAAAGATGACTTTGTTGCTTGAATGAAAGATGTGTTGCTGACTTTGCATTTTGCAAGGGTGTATAAAGCCTTTTCATGGTAAAGCTGACAGGGTTCCAAGCAGACCATACACTGCCAGGGATTCTGCATTTACCTGGCAATAAATGATTTCCAGAGCCATTATGAGAGAACTGATTTTCTACAAGTAAATGGGAAAGTCAGTGAAGTCATCGCAGTTTAATTGGCAGACTTCTTTTCCTAATAAAGTTCACAGTGGCTGCTGTGTGGATGTGTGATTTTGACTGTCTAAAGCATCTTGTTTGTGCTTAATTAGTATTTTTGAGGGTGCTAAGTGTGTGTATAATGAGAGGGGGGAGCACTGACAACATATGGAGAGGAGCCCTTTCTATATCATTGGGTGTTCTTCTGCAGGCTTGAAGGATGTCTCTTTAGACTGTTTTAGACACTTTGGCTCTGGAAATAGCAACTCAGTGAGAACTGAGTTCCTAGAAATCTGACAACACATTCAGTAGAAATTAATTGAAACATAATTCTTGTCATTGAAATGGCATGCAGGACTTAGAACAGTGGCCTTCAAAATCCTTGGCTATATAAAGATAGACACAGATTTTCAAAGCACTGAAGGAAAACAGGACTCTGGCTTACAGACTACTGTATTAATCACTTTGTAATCTTTCTTGGTTCAGAAAACTTCTACCTGTAATGCAGAAGTCAAGTTTCCTCACAGATTTGCAGAAACTAGTAATTTGGAGGAATCATCTTTCAAACATAAATGGCAAGCTTATTAGTCTAAGGGGCCAAAAGAAATGTGAAAAATCTGCTGTTGGCATTCGTTGTCACTTTTCAGAGTGCAGTGGTGTGCTCAAGCTTTAGAACTCAAAAGATAAGGATTACCTGGGTTTTAGTAATTTAGGTTCTCCTTTTTAGAAAAACTGTTGAACTCAGTGGTTGTTAAGCCAGTGTTTGGCATGTATGCATGCAGATTTGGTGATTGTTAATTCTGAAGACTACCATTTAGCAGCACTACTCTTTTTTTAAACCTGTTTCTCTTATACGAAGAAAACCCCATATTTGTAACCTTTCATCATTCTCAAATGACAGTAGTTTTCAATCTCTAGCAGAAACCATGTACATCAAAATTTTGCCAACGTTTCATTTTAAGTTTAAACCCTGTTTCTCTAAAAGGCAGTTCAACAAAACATGAACTGTCTAACATGAGATTAGTCTAGGAATGCTGCCTGAACTTCAACTTTAATCCTTTCTATTGTAAGAATGCTCAGGTATAATAGGGCAGATGTGGTTTTGTTCCATTCTTTGTGCCTTTGAGTATAAGGCAAGCTATGAACAGAGTTTAAACCCTAGAGTGTGAGTGTGTTTAACTGTTGAAATGAAAATTTCTGCATGCAGGGGTCAGGAATACTGTTGGTATTGCCTTGTGGAGATGCTCAAAAGATGTGAGGGGGGAAAAATTCTGACAGTCCAGTTACAGTGTAGCCTTCATGTGAACAGACTCTTTGGTAAAATTCTCTTGAAGCTGCTGTTGGATATAACATTACAAACTATCTTACTCTCATAATAACCAAAAACTTTTCTGCAAAGTTGCACGTCTTTGTGCTTCTTGACACTTCTAATTGATGTAACTTTCATATTTGAATATATATTTGAATTTTAAAAGTTTAGGTTTATATATTCAATTACAGTAATGTGCAACTTTGACATCCCCCTCTACTGTCACTCTTCATTTACTGCATTCGTGCTTTTATACCTGATTTTTAAAAATTTTTTTAAGCTGCAGCACTGGGAGACACTTGCAAAAACTTGAACCAGATTGCATAAGAGGAGCAGTTCTTACTAGTCTTAAAATATGAAGAGACTTACCAGAGTGGGCCCCAAAATTCACTTGGAATGTAATGTTCAGGGGTTCTTGTGGCTAGGGAGGCTTAATAGTGTAGTCATACAGCCAGGTGTGAATCTGGAACTCTTTGGATGCCCTTGACTGATCAGGTACTTGATGGGATCCACATCTATCTGAGGTGATAAAAGATGCACTTAACTGTTTGTCAATATTTAGTTGCTCTTTGTAGAGTTACTCATACCATGTTTTCTAATGTGATTCACTCAAAATGGCATGGATTAGCTGGAGGAATATGAAATCCTGACTGAAGCAGGTTACAGGAGCCTTCAGAGGAGCAGGTCTGCTAGCAGAGACAGTCTCCTTTAGCGAAGGAGCCAAGCTGAGGAAGCAGGTTAAGGGGCAGTGGTAGTTTATACCAACATACCTGTTTGTGCAAGTCACACATGCTCTGTTTCCAAGGGAGGCAGTTTTGTCTGTGTATTTCAGGAAATTATCCTAGTCTAATTACAGTGCATACTTACGCTGCTAAGTCTGTGCTGAAGGTGAGTCCTGCACTTAACCTTCAAGAATGTGCTCTCACAGTGGGGGTGGTGTCAGGTTTTGGATATGACTGTTCTTGGGAAAAGGCAGAGGAGAACAGTTGCAGCCTAGGTGTAGAAGCAGGTAATGCAGCTGATGGGCTGGAAAGAGAGCTGCTGCCTGCATGCCCAAGGTGCTTGGGCTACACTCATAGCACTTATTTCAGTACCTGCTCTGACTGGCACAGGAAGGCGCCTGAGGAACTTCACGTGGTGCCACAGGACTATGGAGCTGACCTTACGTGAAGTGCTTTACCTAGACAGTAAAGATTACCAAAGAAGAATAAACAAAGTGTAACTTTAATACTCTTCTGGTTTTTTCCTTATTTTAAGCTTGATTCTGTACCTAGCATCCTTCAGAAAAAAAAAAGAAAATCATACTGTTCTTTCAAGTGCACTATCTAGAATTGTCGCGTTGCCTTTCATTTTGCTATTGTGTTTTTTAAGCTCCTGTTTCAAAGCTCAGGCTTTCATGGGTGGTCCTTATCCACTGAGATGATGAATGCAAATGTGACCAAGTGCTAATTTAGAATATGTTCCATGGCCCATTCTTAAAGCAAGCTTATGCACGTGTTAGGGTTTCCCTTTGCACTTGGTGTGGGCTGACAGCAACTCTGTCGTCACCTGCTACGTCAGGAATGTTTGATGGGAGCTTGTCAAACACTAGTGTAGGACAAACTTGCTCTGGATTATGCTGGGAGAAGTGTCTGCAGTCAAGGAGGAAGTAAAAAGCTGATTGGAAATAAAAAGCTGTTACTGCTTTTCATGTTTATATCATCAAGAATGTTTATATCATCAAGAGTGTTATCAACACTTTTGGGAAGAATGCCAGGGAGATTGTTATTTGAGTTAAAATGCATATGTGTATATTAAATCCTTCATTTTGTGAAAGTTACACATTTTTTCCACTGGCATCTTAGCGAAAAGCTTGTACTGGGGTGGAAATAAGCTGCTCAAGACAGGGGGAAGGGAGGAACGTGTATTATCCTTAGCCAAGTCTCAAGTCAAGCCTTTATTGTGGTAGTTGGCTGTAGCAAAGCACAATGCTGACAGCTCTTGGACAGAGAGCCTTGTCTTAACTTTGGGCTGGAGCATGTCTGATGACTTTTAACTCCTTGACCAATAGCAGCAGCGGAAAGCAAGATTGCACTTCAGAGCACACAAAGGCTAGTCTAAATTCAAGGATAAAATGCCAAGCAGCCACAGCACAAGTATGGTTTGGCTAAATGTGTTACATTTTTATCCTGTGTACTGTAGAATCTTTGTGATGGCACTTAATTACATTAACAAGTCAAAAACCTTTGTTTTTTTACGTTAATACATCTCAGTGTCACAAGGTTCCCAGCAGCAACAGTTCTAAATGGTGTGTTACATTTGTTGTGCATTGGACCATAATTGGTATGACCCTGATGTGTTTACATAGTCAACTTTTTAACTTGCTTATGAAACAATTAATTTGGAGGGATTTTCAGCTTTTTGTATAGCTGTGTGCATTTTCTGTATGAAATTGCTGAATACAGGTGCTACACTGCTATAGTCGGAGGTAGAAACACTACAGTATTTCTGTCTAAATTTTTGGTATTTTTTTTTTCAGTGACAACACCCCCTCCCCCCCAACTCCTAAGCCAAAGTTTGGAATACATGTGGCTTCAGGAAAATGTTATCAGCAATGACTGAGTGGCAGATGTAGATGCTTACTAAGATCTAACTCAGTGCATCCTCCCTATTGCATGCATTATGTATTTTCCCCATCTAACTCACAGAGCAGATGACTTTTTTGCATTAAGGCTAAAGATTGTAGCAAGCTGAATAAAACCAGTGAAGTATAAACTTGTGCTCAAAGATGAAAAGAAGTCTGTCTAAAAAAAAGAATGAGGGGGAAAATGAAGTGCACATTGTTCCTGCTGTCTGTCAGTTGGGAGTCGTCGCTTATATCATGTGAGCTGGGCAACAGCATGAAGAGAATGAACAAATCTCAGATGCAAATTGATAAATCCCACCACTAATACAGACCTTTAAAATGCATTCCATGGAACAGAGTAATTTCTCTGCCATTTTCTTGCTAGAAATGGTGGGAAGTTTTGATTAAAAATAATTAAAAATAAGTTACTTTCTCTCTTAACCAATACAAGATACTGGATCTAATTCTGGAGGAAGCAGCTCAGGTATTAAAGCATTGAATCATACAAATACGTTCTTGGGGATATTTCAGTGTGATGCCAGAAAACAAAGTGTGTTTATATAGCAAGAAATGTAGAGATAAATGTGTTTAGTTCCTGGCAAAATGAACAACACCACTTCCATTACAGCAGTAGTGTGCAGGTTGGATTTCTAACAGATAATGTCAAGTAGATGTGCAATTTATTAAACATTTTTTAGTCTTTAGTTATAACCTATTAATAATTACCAGTCTGATAATTAAGTTAATGATCTTTAAAATCCTTGAAACAAAAATATCTCCCAAGTATTTTCTATCTTTACTCCCTTCTTTCCTTGCTTATATTTTTTCTATTAGTCTAGCAAGTTGCAAAAAACATGCTTATGAGGTTCACAGGGAGAATGGTTCTGAGTCAAACTGAGCAAGTCTGAGCACATAGTTTTCTTAACCATTTAGATGTTTCTGATTCATTCTGAGATACAATCATCACATCTGTAAAACATAAAACTAGGTTTTTATTTGTAGGCTTGAAAGTAGAGCCAAAATGCGAGTCAGGTAAATTGAATGGTGTAAATATCTAGGTGAGTTAATGGATAATTTAAATATGCCTGAAATTAGTTCTATGGCATATATTTATATGGTGGGGGTCTTTTTGCTTTATATGTGGCTTTCTGATTCTGGTTACTTGATGCCAAGCATTATAAATGAGGGCCTTTCTCTAAAGTGTAAAATTGACTAAATGTTAACATGAGTAATCAAAACATCAAATTTTGCCATAAATTTTAATTCAAACATAGAAATGCTACCATCCCATGTTACAAGCAAAGAAACATTCTGCCCTTCTTTCTGCAGAAGTTTCTTAGAAATGAAGTATATGACAAATCTGCTGCCACGTGGCTGGCCTGGTGAAGGTGTCGTTCTCAGCATCAGGATTAAGGTAACCTGCAGCTCTCCACAAAATGCCTCCAGCCCACACAGAAGGTGCTCGTGTTCTTCCATTGGTGGGCTGGGGCATTGGTAAGCACACAGTGAGAGAGTCCCTAGATGGAGCAAACCTTCACAAGTTGTCTCTTAAGTTTGTATTTCAATGACAGCAGTACAGCAAATGCTTGCATAGTTGATAATTAGTAAGAGTTTCCGTGGCTTACCTTCTGTTTTGTAGGCTGCTGAGTTAAGAAATCGAAAGTGGTTCTGTTTAGGTTTCACATGCATGTTCGAGTAGGAGGTAGATTTTACTAATTGATTTTAATCAGATTAATGAGGAATTTATTTTCTGTTGCTGTGAGTGACTACTGCAGTGATGTAACTTCTTTGGCACCAGAGATTTGAACATTATTTAAAAAATTCATTTATTAAAAACAGGGTGAGTAGTAACTAATTGGACATTTCATAAAGATTTTGTTTACTGGCAGATGGATGATATGACACATGTAATGTATATGCAGTATTGCCAACTCTAGGCATTAGAAATCATGAGTCAGACCCTTAAAAGTCTTGAAAGTGGTTAAGAAAATGTGACAATTAACTTCTGTTCTTTGGGCCCCTAAGGTAACATGAGTCAAGCTTGCGACAAGGCTTGCTTGAGACTTTAGGAAGAAAAACTGAGGGTTTTGACTAATCATGTCTTTTACTGTTGGAGCTTGAGAAAACAAAAACAAAAAACAAACACAAAGCCTTGAAAGATTCACAATAAAAGGATGATTTGGCAATGCTCTAATAGAGCAGGATGTCATTAATCTGAAAATAATCATAGACTGAATTTATTTGTGAACATCTGTGTGAACATAACACAAGCCTTGGATAGTGAGGTTTTCCGAGAAGGACAGTTATATCTGCTAATCTACAAAACAGGCTGCCTTTGCCAAAGGCATAAACCTAAATCTGTAGATTCAATTTTTTAATTGTTTAGAATGACTATTAATAAAATGAGAGAGATAAATTGTTTACCATAGTAACAGAATTACCCTGTGCATGATGATGAAGTTGATGAAATCATGCATCAAAAGAAAATAAGCAAGTGAGAACTCTGCTGTTTCTATATGGTATGTGCAAACTTCATGTACTGTTTATGTTGTTAGACCCACTCATTGAATTATTTGTCTCTCTCTTGTTGTGACAAGATAACAAGTTGTTGCTGTTACCTTAGGCCCAGCTCTGTCAAGGGTAGTAGGTATCTAAAGAAAAATCTAGGCTGAGATCAGATAAGCTGAAGGGAGCAATCCACAAATCCTTTCTTTTTCTAAATCTAGCACAGCAATCTGTATGGCTGTAGTTGCCTAAGTTTTTTCCAGTAAAGTTATTTAGATAAAGAAAAACAGAGCTTTTTGCGCTATTGGCAGGCTTGCAAGGCCATGTGGGATGCACAGAGTGAGCACCAGTTTTGCACTTGCATCTGATGGAGGACACATGCCTCTTGCCAATGGCAGTTCAACCCATGTTACAGCAAGAGCAGCTGCTGTGGCAGGAGGAGCAGGCTGAAAATGCTGTGGCAAGCCCTTTAGATACACTGGTTTAAAGGTTGATTAGATAATGGGAGATCTGGGTTTGGTACCAAGTCCCTCTCAGAAGTTTTGCTGTGCACTCTACAGACCCTGTTGCGTGAGGCCTCCTTTGAGAGTGCCCCTAACAATGTCTCACTGCACAGAAAGGGCTGCGAGAGACACAGGAAGGAAGGATTTTCTTTCTCATTGAGCTAGAGAGTGTTATTTCCACTTGCTTGTTCTGATTTCCTCATACAGCTCTTGGATTCCTTTTTTTTTCTTAGCACACCTTGAGGACAACCTTGCCAGCAGCCTGCGAGGAGATACAGAAGTAATTTATCTGAGAAATACTAGGCCCAGGTTGTGAGCATTTGGAGTGGGCCAAAGTCCCACTACAAATCTGAAATTTTGGGTTCTTCTGGTAAAGAGCCAAGAAAAGCCCCCAAACCACCAATGCCCCCAAACTTGTTTTTTTTCTGTTGCTGCTCAAGCATGTAGGGATGATGGATCTGAGATACCCTTGTCTGAACAACTTCTGTAGTCCTTGGAAAGAAGTAGTACTTCTATGGTGTGGCTGATGTTGCCCTGAAGTGGGTGTGGAACACAGGCTACTGAGCCACAACACCTCTCACTGCTTAGAGAGAGAATCTAGAGTCAAGAGCTTGACACAGATGCATAGGCATACATTTACATGAGGGAGTCCCTCCCTGTACTATTAATTACACATTTAAACCGATTTGGAGCATTCTAGAGCTTTTACTTAATGGTTTTTCTTTCTTTTATTTAGGGTATTTTTGTAAATATAAATCACTCTTGCTCCAAACCCAGGAGAGGTTGCCTGTTATTCTATCTAGTTATTGTTAAAAGAGCATTCAGAGACTTGTGGCACAAGAGGAAAGATTGAGACTTGTGGCACAAGAGGAAAGATTGAAGCTTGGAAAAAATAAGTGCACCAAACACATGAAGAAGATCTGTTAGTTGTGGAGGAAGAGAGCTGGCAAATAACTGGTTAATGAGTGCGCAATGTGCAGTTGAAAGCAGGCAAACAACAGGCACAGAGTAGGTAGGATCAAGACTGTGGTTTTACCTGCCTCTCCTGCAACATTTAGTCCACGTGTGCTGGTGTCACACTGGCAAGTGCAGGCAGTCAGTGAAACCTGTGCTTTCTCAGGTCCTGCAGCAGAGACCCTACGCACAACACCCCATAGCAATTCTTGCTGTGACAGCTACTGCTGCTTAGGGAGAAATAAACCCCAGCTCAAACATCCTTCTTGTGGTAGGAGTGCATTCTTCAGTCCCATACCAATCACAGTTTTTAATTGCTAACATCAGTCATTGCTTTTCTGCTCAGGAGCCTGTGACGCACAACCAGTAGAGGGTGCAGCCTGGGTTCGGTTTTGCCACTCTTCTCACCTAGCCTGTTGTGTCAGTGTGAGAGCCGTGCTTTTTGTACTTCATGGATTGAAGCCACTTGTGAGGATTTAAGTAGTCAATGGCACCTTAGGCATGGGTAGCATCACACAGACTGCCTTGTTGTGAGGCTGCCCTTGCCTGCCTCCAGTTGGCTTGGAACGAAGTTGCCTCTAGGTTGGTAGCTAGAAGAGACTTACTGTAGAACAGTGTTTAGATTTAGGAGAATAGCTGGTGAATGAGGTGGGGATGTGGTCCATATGGTGCTGTGAAAGGGGCTGAGTACGGGTAAGCTGTGGGCCATCATGTGGATTTAACGACTGGATGCAGCACGGGATTTTATGTGGCTTTCCTTAGGATTAACAGTAGGTTGGTGTTTAGGCTATTTATGAAGGTCTGATGAAGGTCTGATGAAGAGACTGCAGGACACTGAAAGGAGTTCTTTCTGAATATACATTATTCTAAATACTTCATTTCTGTCCTTAAGCTTGAGGCCATGCAAATTCTAGTCTTTGACACTGTGTTTGTCATTTGCACAGACATTTGGGCGAAAAACATAGCACTACATCTTGAAGCAGTGTTTTGATTCTCCCCATTATACTCTCTTTTTTTAATATGTAAACAATTTTGAAGTTAATTTATCCTTAGGCTGTGTTAAAAAAAAAAAAAAAAAGATGCAGGAACACATATTTGGGATCAGTTGAACCCTAACTTAGCTGTGCAAGTGCTTGGTTACTTTAAGAAATAGACTTGTGAGTAGAAATCAGAGCTCACAAATCTCAAAACCCCAATTCTGCTTCCTTAAGTCCATATGGACCACCTGTGTACTGAACATAGATGAAAGGAAATGGTAAGAAATTGGGCTTCCTGCATTGAAGAGGTTTGATGGAGACTTGTTTGTCCAGGGTAGAGCACTTGATGCCTTGGCAAACAAATGCTGAGGGTTTCGTTGTAGGGATGAAGACGGAAGTCAGTGTTATGGACCAAGAAGGCAGAAATACAGAGGAACTGCTCAGAAATAGGATGAAGTGGAGTTTGTGGATATGCAGTACATGCTTTCCAAACTGTGATGGATGTAGGCTTCTCTCTCACTACCGATGAAATAATGAAAAATTCATAAGGACAAGAAACTCATTTTCTGGGACAGTAGAGGTACAATTAGATTAATATTCAGAAGATTGTAGTTCCCACCTGGGATTTGAATTCTGGATTAGAAGATTAAAACTGGATCACCATATGCTGCTCAATCTCTGTGTGTAATTTGGTAGTTGTTCTTCTAAATAATTAATTAGATAATGCTCCCTGTCAAGTAATCAGTTTGGGGTTCGCTTGAGGAGAAGTAATATAAAGTCCATCAAACCAGAGAGGATTTTATTAGGACAACTATGATTAAAGCTTCAAACTCTAAATGAGGACTTCTTAATTATGCTGTTCCACTGTGGAGGGAGAAACATAGTGTATTGAAAGATTACAGAAGTCACCTCCATTTTCTTTGATTTCATCTCAGAGAGAACAAGAAGAAAATTCACATCTTCTTCTTAGAAAAGTGAGTTTGACAAGCCTTGTGGAGTTATGAGTGGCAGACTTGAAAGCACAAAAGGCAGATCAGTCAAAATATTTTTTAAAAAAATTCTCTCTCCTAGTTTTGATGACACCATTTCCTCGAATGCAGGGTTGCGTTAGGTATTTTTCCAGTCATCTTGTAACATTTATTGTGCTTCAGCTGAAATGATATAGAGCAAAGTGAAGTCAGCACCTTTGCCTCTGATAAATAACTTGAAAATTGTAAGTACAGGTGGCTGTAAGGACAGGGAGATGCACATGCTTGCCATTCCTGAATACTGGGAATAGCAGTGGTCATCCACTTGTCAGAGTGGAGTGTCTTCTGTGCTGTCATCTCATGGTGATGCTGAACAAGGCACAAGGTAATGTGAACAGCAAGGAAGGGTCTCGTTGATTTGGCTATCAAACGTTTTCTATGCTCCCTGCTTCCTGGTGGAAACTGTGATTTTTAGGCAGTGTTATTCTAGAGGAGAAAGATGTATGTGACCAGCATTAGACTGCTTTTTATGGTGTTTAATTAATTAATGCTTACTGTTTGTCTGGAATTATTAAAGAATTAGTTTGCAATTTTTTCTAGAAGAACAGGAAGTTGCCCCTTGTTTTTGAAGTTTTATACCAAGAAAGCATTTATAAGGAAACATAAATATTGAGCTAGTTCTCTTTCCATCCTGCCTGGAGGAAGAAGAGATAAGGAATAGGAATTCCAGGTCCTCTTCTGATAGTAAAATTCTGTATCTTCAAACATGCAAGAGTAAGCAGTTGTTATTATGATGAGTCGAAAGTAAATATTTATTATGCTGTGGATAAGTCCTATAAATCTAAACTTCCATGCAGTATGTATAGAAGTATGCTATATATAGAAGTGTATATACTGTCTTTACAGTACAGCAAATACAGAACTCTTTGTTATGTAAGCACTCATATATAACCTGATATGCCGCAGGCCACATGGGCTGAAGAGAAGCCCAACAAACTTGGTTCCTTTCTTTGATTCATTTGTACTTTTACTAGGTGAAGGAGAAAACATTCTGCAAAGATCTGAGACTTTCAGTAAAGGAAATCCAATTGAAAAAAATTCTTAAAAAAACCCCCAGTAATAATTGCAGTTTTAATTAAAAAAACCCCTGAAAAACCAGAAACCAAAGCAACTATGAGGGGTAAAGTAGCAAAGTGGAGCTCACTGCAGATTGGTGTTGAGTCTAATACTCACTTCTTTATAAATGACCTAAAACAATAAGAAAACTTACACATCAGTCAAATTCACAGATGGTATCAAGAGGCTTCAAAGACAGCAGAGGCGACAGATAAACCACCAAATTAACTAGAGAGTTTAGAGAAAAAAGGAGCATTCAAGGACAAGATGCAACTTTGATACATGTAAGGCTCTTTCGTGGATTAAGAGAAGGCTAAAAAATGCAAATGTGTTCAAGAAGAACATGGGCTTTGATTTCATCAGGAGCCAGGGACAGTTTTATGTAACTGCACCTCACATCCTGTAACCAGGGACAGTTAGTTTAAATTCTATTTTAACAGTAGTTTTTGGTCTTACAAGCTCTGTGCCTAAGGTCTGCAGAGAGGCTTCAGGATTTTGTTTTCAGATGCTACTGGATAAGCGAGCAAAACTTTTTGAATCTGTTGTTCCCAGTTTTGTCAGTTTTAAAACTTGTGTTTTAAAAGGATGAGGTTAGGCTGGAGATATGTTTTGACAGTGGTGGGAGACTCGCCCTTTGCCAAAAACTTAAACAAAATCAATATGCCAGTGGAACTTGTTGACTTTGCATCCATGTTTGATGTGGTGGGTCTGTGTGTGGCTAAACGTATCTTTATCCACCTGTGTCTGGTGTTTGCTTCCATATCCACAACATGACCTCCTTGTTTTGATTTGGCACACATAGGGCTGGTTGGAAAAGCTGTCATATTTAGCACAGGGCTGTAAAACTGTGTGAGTTTGTTTTCCTTGGATAAAGGGCAAGCAAATAATATTCTGCCAGATGAGCAGGTAGCCAAGAAACAGATGACCAAACTGATTTCTGGGTAGCAAAGGACATTGCCTGAAAAAAGGCACGAGTACTTATAAAAGGAAAAAGATTATTTTACAAGCAGCCTTTCTCTGATTATCAGAGAAAGGCTGCTTGTAACTTGGCTGCAGGGACAGGAAGAGGTGAGGCTTAAGCAAAACCCTGGAGTCTCTGCAACCACCAAACATATCCAAAAAAGTGGTGGAAAAACTGAGGCAGTGATTCAGATGTTGCTATTATTTTATTTGTATAACTTTGTTTCATGCACTGGCTGAATAATGTGATTTTTTCTTTTTAGGAAAAGTTGGCAAAATTTTATGTGCTTTTATTTTTGTGAATCCCTGGAAAACAAAACAATAAACCAATATATCTGCAAAGGCAGTTGTATGTATCAGAAACTTGGGAAGTATTTTAGAGGAAATGTGGAGGAAATCAGGCTGTGAAATGAACCTTCTCATGGTCTAAGATTATTGTCATCCTCCCAGGTAAGGGTGTGCTCATTACTGCATGACAATGTTTAAGGCTGTGGGCAGCTACTGCAGTGGCCATGTGAAGTTGGATAGCTATTTAGGAAATAAATAGGGTTCTTCTTATTATTAGTTGTAGTAGTATTACTATAATTATTCATTATTATTATAGTTTAATGTAGTTTGACAAATAGTCAAAGCACTGTTGTTGCACGAATGAATACACCTTTGCATTTAATATGGTTATCTGAAGGGCTGGTGGAGGGGAAGGCAAGTCTGGTAGCTCAGTCTGAAGAGTCTGTGGCTCAGGTCTGCCATTATTATCCCAAATTCATACAGGTTTGAGGACCCCTGACTGGGACTGAGTAATTTCACATATTAAACCCTAAATTTTGATTCTTACTTGCCATTCCTTAAGCTAGTTCTTTAGATGTACGTTTTTCATACTTCTGTTCACCAAGTATTACATATTTTGTTTCTATGCACACAAATAGCTGTTAGAGCAGTGGTTAGAAACCAAGCCTCTATACTTCTGAACAAGTTTCCCAGTCACTGGTTAAAAAATAGGCAGCTTTTCTCTAGTACACTGATTCTTTAATCACTTGTTGCCCAGCAATATGACTGCAACAGAAAGGGAGAGGAACATCCTGAGCATAAAACCTGCAGCAGGGTGGTTGGGATAGCAAGTGAGACCTGTACACAGTAATTTGGCTAAAATAGAAGCCTCCTGCTTCCCTGTCACACAGGCAATGACTTTTCTCTGTGTTCTGCAGGGCTGAGTGCAATGTACAGCTGCAGGGCAGGAGAGGACTTCAGGCTAGAAGTTCCAACCTGATGCTAATCACAAAATCCTCAAGGTTAGAAAAGACCTTTAAGATCGAGTCAAGCTGTAAGCCTAGCACTGCCAAGTCCACCATAAGCCCTGTCCCTAAGTGCCACATCTACATGTTTCTTTAAAATATCTTCAGGGATGGTGACTCAACCATTTCCCTGAGTTCTGGGTCTTGACAAACCTTTCAGTGAAGCAATCTTTCCTAATATCCAATCTAAACGTCCCCTGGCATGACTTGAAGCTAATGTAACTGTGACTCAGGTGTGGCCACACGAGTGCTGGGCTCTTAGGCAGGTATCTCTCTGCAGTGTCTCTCCTTGCTCCCAGCTCTGCCTGTTACAAACCTGGTGGAGGTGGCATGCAGCAGCAGGCACCAGGAAGGCAGACACTGCAATGGCTGCTGCCGCAAAATATGAACGCCTTAACACAATCTAACCCTTGGGTCTCTGACTTACAGTGCAGATAATAGTGTAGAAGGGATGCTAGAAACCAGCAAGTTACTCAGGCAATGCAGTAGCAGAAGGAAGGTGAGGATAGCAGACCTCTCTACAACTGCATTTTGCTTGCTTTTCGTTCTTCACAGCAATGGAACATCAGTACAGTGGGACAGAAATTTTCCCCATTTCCAGGATGCCACTTATTCCAATGCAAATTTTTGTCATTTTCCTCCTCAAAACCCTTCTCATGTTCCATGTCTTCTGAGTGTTCTGTGGGCTGTGCAGCTTTGCCTGTGGAATGTCCATGCTTGCCTCCCTCATGATGGTGGGGAAGAAACATAGGCTGCAGAGGAGCCACAGGGGAGTGGGGCTGCTAGGATGGATGTGGCCCGACAAACCTTGTTCTCAGTCAGTACCCTGCATTTTTGAGGCAGAGGTTATGAATATTGACCTTCTGTGTGTTTTCTGGAAATGGCTGCTGCAAGACTCCCAGTTCATCGCAGCGTTAGCAGGCCACAAGCATAGGCTTGGTGCACTCTTGCTTCTGCACAGCATGAAGCTCGAGCTCCTGCAGGATGAACCTCATTTCTGCAAACCTCTATAAATGTTTGGTTGTACATTTTGAAATGTACTTAATTCTGTAATAACTGTAATTCTATAACTCTGTTCCATGGAATGTTGTAGAAGGAGTTTGACCACTGGCTAGCTTTTGAAGTACAGATTTACAATATAATGGCTGAACTGTTATTGAAATTATAGTTTCATCTTTAGTGATAAAGGACCTCTGGACCTGCCAGCCTGTATGATTTCATGTGCTTGTTTGGCCTACAGTTGTTAATAGATTTCAAAATCACCATTTTGATAAAATGTCTCAAGGAAGATTTTTTTTATTGCAGATTAATTTTTCATATTTTGTTTTTCTCTGGTGATTATAGCAAGTCTAGCTGGTTTCAACTTAAAGTATCTTAACTTGGCAGGACAACATAATCATAACATAGGAGTTTTCAAATATGAAAAAAATGCAAATACTTATTGTGAAAAAAAATATCTTATTTATTTCAAATTAAATGACAGGCGTTTCTCATTTATTTAACCTAAGTTTTAAATCATTAACTAGGGACCAACTATATTTCATAATTAAACAAATCTGAGAAGGTTCCAATTATTTTACTGGAACTTGAAATGTGTTTCATGCTTTCTAAAATGTTTCCTCAATATATTGGCTTCTTCTTATAAAATAGCAGCTGGGAGTAGAGAGCAGTGAACCCATATTAAATCTGAGTTGATCTATATTCTTCAGAGACGTACTGCATTATTTTTAAATGATGTATTCATGGCAACACTATAATCTCACCAGAACTACTGGATCGTGTTGTTCTAAGGCTTTCTGTGTTTTATGAAGTCACTGCCTCTCAGTCTAAGTGTATCACTCTTTTAATTGATCTCCATATAAAAGCTGTCTATATTTTTAGAGTTACAGGCATAAGCACCCTGACGTAAAAGCATATACTCCTTTTGTTTCAGAAAAATTATCTCCTTTTCTGAATATTTTGCCAGAACCTCTTGCAAAGAGTGAACATGGAGTCAGCAGAAACTCCATCAAATGATGATGTCTTTGCCCTCTCAGTGGGTGATGTGCTTGGGAGTGAGAAATTTTCAAAAGCTTTCATGCTGTGTCAGTGTCTGAAAGCTCAGATTCACAAAAGCATTTCTCATTGGTCTAGAACTCTCAGACAACCTCTTTGTTTTATCTGCTAGGTGATCTCCAGCCCTGCTGAAACGTACTGCACATAAGGTAGTTAGATATTTCTGGTTCTGAACTTTAAAGATGAGGTCTCCAAGAAGTATCAGATAATGAAAGAGAGGTAATTTCATCTTTGGAAATGAAGAGGTTTTTTGAGTTTTTTTCAAAGTTCAAGTGTTTTCAAGCTTTGAGTATTGAGTGCTGTATTTTATATATCTCTATTTATATCACACTTCTTTATTGTGCATGTGACCATGCTCTGGAACAGGTTGCCCAGAGAGGTTGTGGAATCTCCCCCAATGGAGATATTCCAGAACTGTCTGAAAACAATTCTGTGCTCTGGGATGATCCTGCTTGAGCAGGGAGATTGAACCTGATGACCCAGTGTGGTCCCTTCTAACCTGACCGATTCTGTATTTTGTGACTTATAATGCTTGCTTAGTGTCATAAATATATTGAGCAACTCAGCTGAGCAAGGCAGAGCCACCACAGAAAGGTTCTTAAAATAATGACATAAAAACAATTTTATGTGCTGGATATTCTGGGGGCTTCTTTGGTTAGTTTGACATAAGACAAGTTCAAACCTTACAAAGAATATATGGTCAAACTTCAGCAGAAATTTAAATGTAATGGAAATCTCTCTTTGTGCTTCCTCAGTGACACTCCAGCTGGGACACTGCAGCTGCATGCAAATATCAAATATCTTCTTAGAGCAAGTTGTGAAAAACTGGCCAGAAAAAACAGTAGACTGGCACTGGTAGGCTTGATCTTTAAATTAGTGCTTTTCAAAATCCTGCTGAATCTAGAGGGCCATCAGAAAGGTTCATCATTGCTGAATTATCATCTTTGCAATAAATTTTTATTTTATTCCAGAGAATGCTGTGGCAAAAAATTGCCATAATGACAGAGTTCTACTTTCCAATAATAATATTAAATGCAGAACACAAAGAGAAACTCAACAAGTCATACCTGAAAGTACTTTTCCAGCACAAGACATTCAAGACAAGAAAATACTGATTTGAAGAATGGGAATTAATTGACCTGTTCAGTAAAAAGGCCTTGGAAAACGTGAAAACTACAAGAGAGAGCAGCTATTCAGTGCCTTCTGTGCCTTTTCTTAAAAAGAGATTTGGGGCACCCTTCCTCCCACTGCAATAGTGCTTGGTGCTATACAAATACAAGTTTATTGGGTTTTGTTTTGGGTGTGGTGTGGTTTTGGATTTTTTTTGTTTATTTGTTTGTTTTTTGGTGGTTTTTTGGTAATGTACTGCATAGAGATGCCTAAGCAATACTCCTGTCTTGAGATATCTGAGCTTATACGTTTGCATGCCTGGAGTATTGTTTTGGCATCCTTGCCTTTATGCAAAGTGAAGCGAAGCATTGGCTCAAATTTAACTTAGCTGCAAGAAAGGCAGTTTTATTTGTAAGTGAAATTAAGTTAATGTATGCACTCTGTCATGTCTCAAGGCAAATGAAGTTTTTTGTTTTAGATATATTTACATAATTTCCTATGCCTTTTGCATCTTGTTGTCATTCCACCTTATATTTCTACATGTCCTGTATCTCAGAGAACACACAGCTGGAAAACAGAAGCTGAAAAGCTTTAAAGAAGAGCTTTAAAAATATTTTTATTTGCATTATGGAAAATGACTCATTAATTACAGCTGGAAATATGAAATGTGAAAGGCTGCCAGCAGAGCCAGCTCAGGTTTGTGACAATGATCATTTTATGACTTGCATCATGTCGATCTCCCAGCACATTCCCTCCTGCTCGCAGAATAAGTGAATAGTGAGTAAATGACTTCTTACAGTTTCCACGTAGCTTGGAGCACAGTGTTGCGTACTAAAATTATGTTTAGTTTCCATATTCTTGGATCTAGTTTTAGCTTGCCTGCCTGGCATCAGAACTGTGAGTGACCCCACACTCCTAGTGCTTGTTTTCTGTTTGAGGTTGATATGGCTGAAGCAGGTTGACATTACAGCTCCCATCTATCCCATTGTAGGTACCATCTTCACAAGTCTTGTATGAGCAGATTGAGGGAACAAGAGGTTTGGAAAGGTAAAGTTCCCACTAGTGCTGACAACATTCCCACCACTCTTAATGTAGGCAGGGACCTGTTAGAATGGGAGAGAAACCAACCCTATTTGTGAGCAAGGGCTAAGTGGCAGGATGGAGTCATCAAAATGAGAGGGTAAGACAGACCCCAAATCCTGGAAGATCAAGTGGAAACGTATTCTGGGCTTGGGAAGATATTGAATATTGAGGGCCAAAAATGTAGTAGAGGAAAAAAATAATGATGTTTCATCTAGTAGAAATAAATAATTGCATCAATAAAAGACAATTTATTCCAGTCTATACAGGTTGGCAGTAACAACATATTCTTTTATTTTTACTGCTATTATTTAATAAATTTTAAGTAGGAGTAGCTACAGATAGAGCAGTTGTTCCTTCCATGGCAGCATTTTGTTATTTTGATCTTCTTTAGTTAAAAATATGAAATGTGAGTCGATCTGACACTATAATACATTGCTACATCATGCTAGTAATTCCATCATAGCAGGGCTGGGATCTGCAGAGTGCGCAGAACTGTAAAGTCTCGATTTAGATTAATGAAGTACTTATGTGCAACAATGCTTGCAACAATAATGTTATCTGAGAATGACAGCTAATGCATATGGTACAATTTTTATGAAATGTATGAATCATCTGTCTTTTGGGGAACTCATTGTAACTTCCTTCTCCTGATTCTGTGTTAATGTAGCAACATAATTTCTGTTTCTCATGCATTTTTCTCAATGGAAAAACAGTAGCAAACACCAGCATTTATTAATCACAGCCTTCAGAATTCAACACATGCTACAAAAGCATACAAATAGGCTGGGAGCATGCAGAGTTATGGAGGAAAGAACAGCATGTTCCTCAAAATTTTCAAGCACCCATTTGGAGGGATGCTGAGAAGGAGATCTGCCATGGAGGTTGGCACCAGCCCGTGTGCCAAGGCTTGCTGTGGATTATTCTGGACCAATGGCTTCCCCAGCAGTAGATGCTATTGAGATTTCTCACACAGCTTTCATGCTCCATCCTTTGGAAAGATCCTTGGAACGTGTTCTGGCTATCAGGGAGTGAAATTTTGAGGTGGGATGCTTGCCTGGTGTTTAACAATCTGGGCAGAATGGATACCTTCAGATTGCTACAGTTCAACCAGCAATTGATTTTCTCTGGAGACAGGATTAGGGTTGCCAAGACGGTTTCTTGGCCCAGTTAGCATTTACGCTGTGGGCTCCCCCTGGAAAACCATGCAGGTATATTTGGGGATGTCTTCAGCTAGCACAGGTTGCCACGTGGGTTGACCATATTGTTTATGCCTGCAAATTGACCATATAGTCAGTTCCAGATGAAAACCTTATTGAAAAACTATGATTACTTGTTTTCCAGGAAAACTGTAAAAACTGTGAATAACCACTGTTACATTTTCTTTTTCTGAAGGATATTTACTAACGTTTTGCCCAGATTGAACAAGGAAAACCTACTCCTTTAAATTTCCTATTCCACATCTACTAAGGTAATGGCTACCAAAGTAGAACAAGAGTGGTGTAATCCAGGAGTGCTTGGCACTGCAAAATCACAAGAGGGTTGAAAATTTCAGCAACCTTTTCCCATTAAAAAAATAGCATACATTTAAAATTAAATGGAACATATTGTAACAAAGAGTAAGTGTGAGTAGAAAAGAATTGGTTGTGCTTACTGTGGTGTAACATTTTCTAGGTTGAACTGATTCAGATTTCAGAAAACTCTGAATGTAATTTGGGCATTTATATTGTGAACTGAAAAGCCTGTGAAGTCAGGGCAGTCCTTTTGTTGTCCCAGTGGTCTCTGAATTAGGGACTCACTGGAGATCTGGATTAGCCTGGCTGCATGCAGAAAACATTCTTGCATGTTCAAATCCCATTCCACCTTTCTTATGTTTCATTCTCCCCTAAACTCTATTGCCTATTTAAGGATCATAATGACAAGAACCACAAATAAGCTGTGTTTTTCATGTTGTTTAATTTTTTATATGTGGAAAAGACAGGGGTGACTAAAAGGTTAGTGATTAAAGTCTCAGGTTGACTGTAACCAAGTTTCTCTGATCTCTAGTTAGGCTAATCAGAGAGAGTTCCTTTTTGTCTGGCACCTTTTTTTGCTTGACTTTAGTGATATCTCAAAGCATGCATTTGAGGCAGTCTCTGCTGTGCCACTGCTTCATGAGAGCAGATTTAATTTTGCTTTGGCGAGGAGATTCAGTGTGCCTAACATTGGTGCTGAAATCGCTCATGCTGTCAAAGACTGGAAAATAATATCTTCCCTATGCCTTCTGCCACATACACAGGTGTAGAAACATATCCTGGGGCAAAATCCTGAGCATGCTAAATCCAGCAGGGCCATTAAGGTCAGGATGAAATAGCATATATATATCTACATCTCTCTCTCTATATATATATATCTCCAATACAGGTAAGATTTATTGTAAGAAGAAAAAGTAAAAACACAGCTGGTAATTTGATGAATTTATATTTTTGAATGAAGAATAAATAGTTATCACCAAAGTTATCAGTTATCAGTGTTCTGCTTATCACTTTGATATATTCGATTTCCTCAAACTGAATTTTTACTCGTTTTCTCATAAATAATACCTCTTTTTTAATAAAGATTTTTCAAAGCTTCCAAGTGAAGTAAGATTCATTAGCGATATCCAAGGATGTTGATTCTCACACTGCTCAGGACTTGAAATAGGAGGGTATGTTAACTCTAGAGCTGATTCCTGTCCCAACCACTGCCCCACAGCAAAAGGTGATACTTACTCACTTTTTACTTCTTCCAAATGCCATACACGCACACAATGAATCTGTACTGGTTTTGTTTGGGATGGAGATATTTTCTTCCTATGAGCTGACATGGGTTATGTTTTGGATTTGTGTTGGTGAGAGAGGTGTTGGTAACACACCAACATCTCAGTTATTGCTGAGCAGCACTTGCACAGAGCCAAGGCCACTTCTGCTCCTCACCACTCCCCTCCAGCGAGGAGGCTGGGGGTGCACAAGGAGTTGGGAGGAGACACAGCCAGGACAGCTGACCCCAACTGACCCAGAGGATATCCCACACCATATGGTGTCATGCTCAGCCTACAGGGATGGGGGAAGAAGGGAGTAAGCGATGTTTGGAGTGATGGTGTTTGTCTCACCAAGTCACTGTTACATGTGGTAGAGTGTGGCTTTCGTGGAAATGGCTGAACACCTGGTAAGTGGTGAATTAATTCCTTATTTTCTTTGCTTTATCTATTAAACTGTCTTTATCTCAACCTGTGAGGTTTTGTGCATTTACCCTTCTGATTCTTCTCCCCATGCTAGTGGTAGGGGACTGAGTGAGTGGCTGTGTGGGGTTATACCACCACAGAATCAGTTTCACACACTTTTTACAAGAATAGATGACATGAGGTTATTAGCTCAAGGTTGCAAAATGAGTCAGCAATGGGTGCATTGGGATCCATTTGGATTTCAGCTAATCTACTGAGCTATCACAGTCGTGATTCTTGGCCTGAATAGTTGGCAGAACTGTGTGACAGAACACGGCAAGAAAGGATACCATCAATTTAAAGGAAACATCAGATTCCATCAGTTGAATCTCTTCACAAAGAAAAACTGGTATCCCAGTGACTTATTAAAAATCGAGTATTCAAGGTTGTTTATTAAAATGCAATTATGAACTGTTGCCTTCTGTTCTATGCCTCCACACTGATAAGCAGGATATTTAGTAAATCAGCTGCTTTCAACAAAGAGCCACCTAATTAATACAAAACCTCTTTTGCAGCACTATAAAAGATTATCCAAAACAGCGAATGCATCTAGAGAACAACAGAACATAGCTGTTCATTGTAGCATTTCATTTACACAGTTGCAGTTGGCAATTATTTAGAAATTGTTGAAGTTTTAGAAATATCTGTGGTATAGTATACTGAATATTGTATTTTTTTTAAAAAGTGTGTGATATAATTTGCAATGTGCTTTATGGAGGCATTCTTCATAGCAAAGCTAGTGCCTTCTTCATAAGTATCTTTATAGACATTGCTAGACAAGGTTACAAAGGAAATTATGAAACAAGCATGATGACACTCAGATCATCACAGTGGTAGCATCTGGTCTACATGTCCATTTGCTTTATCATGTAAGTTTTCAAATCTAAGGGCCATCTTTATGATTTTCCCTTTTGCAGTACCTAGCAGAACAGGCTGTGGTCCAGAATACCTGCTTGGTGGAGTACAGCCCAGAGAATGAGCAAAAGGAGGTGTGCTCCTGGCTTGCATTTCTTGTATCCACCCTAAGACTGCTGTTGCCTGGCAGCTTTGCTCTAGGGTCAATTAAACCTCAGACATCTCTTCTGCTTCTGGAGGTCTTAATATTGGGTGTTTTCAAAAGTTACTGGTAATCAGGCTGGGACCCTGATCCTGCCAAGAGTGTGTCAAGAAGTAAGACGGTTTACCCCTTTGAGAGAGGAGAGAGACTTAGGAGATAGGTATGCCATGTGACTGGTTAAATATAAAATAAAATGTCACATTTCGTTGTGACAGAGGCACACTTATTATGCACTGACTTCAGTGGCACTACAGACATGAAGAGTCAGGTGTTCAGTAGTGCCACATAGTCCAGGCCAAATCGGTCACCTAGAATAACAGGATGACTGCAGCAAAGCCAACCCTAGCCTGTAGTGAGGTCATTTAAGCTCAGGGTGAGTGTCAGTGAGGCAGAAAGCACTGTACAGCTGCAAGGCCTGCAGACTTTCACACAGTGGGGTGTGGATGGCAGCTCCCCACCAGTTTTACACAGCAACCCGCTGCAGGAAAGGGCAAAATCTGTATGGAGGGACCTTCTGCCTGACCAGCTTCACCCATGTATTGCTGCTGCAAGGCTGTTGCACATATGGCACAGGACTCAGGCAAAGGGCTCTCTCTGAACATCAAACACGAGGCTGCCTGGGCCAGTGTCATGGGTTGTATGGGGACAAGCCTTCTCTGGACAAGCTTCAGGGTTTCCCAGGAACTCCTGCCTGACTTGTAATTCATCTGGATAAATACAGGAACTTCACACACTGTGAATGTCCACCCTTCAGCTAAAGTTACTGTGGGAGACATTATTATTAGAATTAAAAGTAATCCTTTGTCTTTTATTACTTTTTATGGGCAGTGACTTTGTACAATGCCTGCATCTGAGTTAGTCATTTGGGGCACCATTGCAGCACCAGGAGATGAAGATATGTGTTAAAGTATGATTTGTCTTCAGCATAAATTGGTGATCCAGATAAATGCACACGATGCAGATGGTATTGGGCAACCAACTCAGATTCACAAATTTACATTGTAAAATCTGAAGTTAGACGAAAGGGAGGAAAGCAATTCTCCATGTGCAGTGACCCCTGTTTGCCTCATTATTTTCAAATGTCCCATTGCTGTGTACATACCTGCTGCTTGTTCTCCACTTCCCCTCTCTTTATGCTAATCACTTGTTTCTCTCTCCCATACTTTGACTGTGTAATTCAGAGAGCAGAGAAACTGCTACTCCAATTCTTGTGCTATGCCAAACACACTGGGACTCAGGCCTGTAAATGACTCCAATATAAATTACTGTAGTAAGCCTCATTAACAACATATTCCCATCAGGATGGCACTTAGACACATTTATAAACTACAGATGTGCTTATGTTCCACTGAAGATAATGTTACTGAGGTATACATTTAGAATTCAATATGTGTTTTTTTCACCTAGCCACAGCTTGTAATTCAGTTGTCTGAAGCCGCTGACCTAAAACTCTGCATCAGCCCCAAGTAAAGGGCAGCCTAGATTACATGTTGTAATCAGGAAAATTACTGTTTGACTGCTATTGACATTTCCTTGGCACTTCATCACGGGGCTGTGAGTACCCACAATCATTCTTTGCCTTTCTACGGCATCTCATTCCAGTCAAGGATCTCAGTTCATGTTACAAATGGCACCAGATTTGGTGAGAAGCTGAGTGTTGGTAATTGATTGATTAGCTGTCTTCTTAATAATATCTACCCGTTTTATAAAATCTGGGCTTTCACATTAAGGCTCAAGTTTGGTTTGGCAGAAGATTTCGGATTTGTACTTTTCATGCAGCTGACAGCAACTGTTGTTAGGTTTGGAAAACAGAGTTACATGTTTCATGTATAATGCTCAGGTTTGGAGCCCTTTGCATTATATGTGGTTCCCATTTTCACCAGGTTTGACACAGGTGAGCCAAAAAATAGCAAGTCCATCCAATGCCTGCAGGTTTATGATGCAGGACGTAAAGCAGGACCAAGGCCTTTAGCACTGTAATGGTTTAGATTGGTTTTGTCAGCTGTTATTGTTTCTAAATGGCTTCCATTTTAAAGCAGCTGTAGGTAGGGCTTATTGATTGTGCTCTTTTGACGATGCAATGAGATCTTACAGTCCAGTCAAACAGTGCTCCCAGCAGCGTCCCTGGGAATTTTTATGCAAACCGTTACTCTTACAATATGAGAACAAGCTGCGTTATTGGGTTTTTCTCAAACTGTCAAAACATTTAGCAATCCTATCCAAGCTGGAGCTGCAATCTTGCCTGCTCACAGAAACAAAACTTCACATGTGTAGAGGGAACAGAAGTGTGAACACTCTGTACCAGAGGTCTCCTTCTGCCCTGAGGTGAAGAGTGGAGGGGTGGGAGAACTACCATGTCTGGGCGAGTCTACTTTCTAAATTAAATTGTTTGTATAATTTATTCAGTGTAAAATATGTTTTATATGCTTTTAATATTCCTTGCTGTGCTTCAGGACAGACAAGTGCATAGAGGATGAGAGAAACAGTTTGGGAGATTGTGGGTTAAAATTCTGTACCCTTCATGTATTGACTGTTAGCAGAATCAGTGTGTTTTGAGGCTCTTTCAAAGCTTTAGTAATAATTTGTCTGCTGTTCACACACGTAGATGTTACAAAAAGAGAAAAAGATGCTTAATAATGTTCCTTACATAAAGGGTTTTTTTTAAAAAAAATGTTCTTATAAGAAAAGGTTAAAAATACATGTGAATAAAAGGAAAAGTCTAATGATCATACAGCTAGTCTTTGAAAAATCTTATTAATCTTTCTCTTATTTTAGACTATAGAGAAAGCAGAGCTTTTGATAGACTAATTAGAAGCTGAAATGTGTTTATTACCTTCTTTTTTATATCTTCTCATTTTCTGTTGATCAGGCTGACTTGATCCATTCATCTCATCTTTGAGCTCATTTCATCATGAACTGATGAAGTGCTTGAAAGAATCTGTGATGCCTGATAAAACCATTTTTCAAAAACTTTGTTTAGAACTCCAACTCTAGATACTTTTTTTTTTTGACTTGGGAAGGCTTAGATAAGAGAACTGTTTTCCACATGCCGAATTCTGCCCCCATTCCTGCAGCTTGACTTACCCATCCACTGAAAAGAGCAAAAGATTAAAAGAACAAAAGTAGCTAAATCTGTCCTCCCTATGGAAAATTTTATGAAAACAATAATGTTATTGTTTAGGAGTTAATCTCCTGTTCTCTCACTTTAAGTCAGCTTTGTATATGTGACAGAATTATAGTCTCAGGAGCAAAATAGTATATTGTGACAGAAGTAAGTACCTGGTAAACACTGAAACAACCACCTAGTCACAAGGAAAGTGTCACATTTATGAGGTACAAAAAGGTACATAAAATTCAGTGTATTAAAGAGTATCACTGGTTGCTGTCTCATCACCATCCAGGAAGTTCAAAGAGCTCTCTCTATCTTTCAGAGGTATAAAAGAAGCCAATCTAATGAGATAATGATGTTGCAAGAGACCATGGGTTTACAAAATATGCAGAATCAGGTTTTCTAGCAATTCTTCAGAGCTGAAATGAGCTGGGCACTTCTGAGAGGCCTGGGTCGAGGGTCACTCGCATCCCCAGACCCACCACAGCCTGTGGACAGAGTGGAGCTCTCCCAGACCAGGCACCGGGCTGGTGGCAGGGCACACACACTGTCTTGCTGCAGGGCCTGCATTTGCATTTATTCTCTTCCCACCAGCTTTACAGGGGAGTCAGAGTCATGTCACTCTGTCTGTGCAGTTTTTCTCTCTTTTGGTCTTGGAAAAGATGGGATTTCTCTGAACAGATCCTTCTCTCCCACAGCACAGCTACAATACGGGTTCAGACAGTGACCACGTGGAGGATATATCTGATTTGAAGGGAAGGGCAGAGCAACATTTTTGGTGCTGCTCTTTCTCTCAGCCTGTAACCTGTGAGAGACAGCCCACACAGGACTCGGGAGAGCCACAGTTGCCCGGAAGTACAGGATGGTGCTGGCTGTCCCCAGGGCTGCCAATGTCCCCAGGCCACCATTTCACTGCCAGGTTTGGTGCACCTGCACACACGTGCGGGCAGTGCCGAGGCTGAGTTCACACGTGACACAGACAAGCCATGCCTGATGTGCCTGTTGGTCTTTTAATGACAGTTGGTGAGTTTTAATGATAAAAGTCAGCTGCATTTTCTCTTTTTTTCCTCTCAAGCTAACAAGGCTCCAAACATGGGAAGGATTAAAAAGCAGCAATGAGACTTGATATAATTTTGCCCATATGGTTCAGTGAAAGAAATAAAAGCTCAGCTTCACTTCAGCTGTATGTAAAATTTGTGGGTAGCTCAAATGCAACTATGATAATAATAAAAGTAACAATACCAATGATTTAGTCCTTGATTCCTGGCTTGTCTCTATTAGGCTTCTTGTACCAGAGATAATGAGGAGCCCAGAAAGGGTTTCAATTAAGAGAACTGCTTTACTTTTATGGAGCTATCATTTGATGTTGGAAGTAAAATGATATAAATGATAAAAAATTGAGGTATGTTTCTGATTAAAAGGTAAAATCCAATTCTGTCTATAGGATATTGACTTGCTCTTTGCTATTGTGTGGTTTCAGGCAATTTGTGTCTCTTGCAGTCTTGTTTCTGTTTCCACCTCCCATCTATCTAGATTGCAGTCTTTTGTGGTTATTGACTAACTCTTACAGCTTCAAACTCTAAAAGAAAGAAAATTGAGTAAACAGTGACCAATTTTCTGCTCGCTGACACCAACTGGGTTAAAATGGTTAGGACTGTAATGCTATAGAAGCTCCAAGGGAGTCCTGTGAATCGACATTAGGGTTTGCTATTGCACTGGTGACACTTCCTGGGTGAAAACACTTGCCCGTAGTCACTGGGGTCCTCATCAGAAGGTGACATCCAGTGGAACCCGTCAGTACCTACAGGAGGCACTGTGAGTCCAAGAATCCCTGCAGACACAACACCCAGTCACTTTCATCCCCTGACAGGGCCTGCATTCATCTTCCAAATTACAGGTTGCACCTTTGCTGGTGCCTGCGTGAACACCAGAGACTCATGCTGAGCACTAGCATGTGCCATCTCCAAAACACTTTTCCATTTAATGTAATGAGAACAAAAAAGTTATTGTGCCTTGCCTACCTCGAAAAGTCAATACAAGTTCTTAAAGTTCCTAATGTCAATTAAAATGTATTTTTGAAGGCTACATGTGAATGAAAAGATCATTAAGTTTGCTGTGATCTTCTAGATACTGAGCTGCCTCTGAAAAGCCTTGCAGTAGATGAAGATAATTTCTTTAGAAAGATTTCTTATTTGATTTATGCTCTAGAAAGGAAAAGTACCAAACCAATTTGACTAATTACAGAGAGATTTCCTTTTCCTCTTTATCTGTGAGAAGAGATAAGGTTTTGAAAGAAAAAACTCCCTTGTTTTTGATCTACCTTTTACCCAGTGAAAATTAACAAAGTTATTCTGATACACCTGTTACACAACAACTTTTGTTTTCTCTTTTCATTCAGAAACTGATTTTCTCCCTAAAAGATAATGGAAACGTAGATGAGTATATTGGGTTTGCATGTCCAGGTTTTGATAGTGGGGAGGCTACAGGAGTGGCTTTGGTGAGAAGCTGCCAGAAGTTTCCTCCATGTATAGCAGAGCCAATGCCAGGCAGCTCCAAGCAATGCTAAACCCTGTCAGCTCCCTGATGGGGTTTAGGAAGGTAGGACTGGGATACATGGAGGATGGGAATATAATTTTCTTCAGTAATTCTCCTACCTGCACTGCATAGGTGGGTTTGCAGTCAGAGATGGTCTCCCGTAGGAGTGTGGTTGAGGAACAGAGACTCTGCTATTAGGTGTTCTCCAGCAAATTTTATTTTTGTGGGTCCTAGGAAGGGGAGAATGTATCAGAGAATGCTCAGGGTTGGTGAATCTATTTAAAATGTCTTTGGATTGGATGTTTTTCTTAGAGAAAAGAAAAAATTAATTTGATTTTTCTGATGTATTTTTGTAAAGGCTTTCAACAGGCAAGCTGACCTGTTTGTCTTTTCCATTTTCCTTCCTTTGTTCAACTGTTCTTTCTTTTCTTAGCTAACAACTGAGTTTAAGGTAGTGAGGTTGTGTACAAAATCTCTGGTGAATGGCTGTGCAGCATGGGAATCACTAACACACAGAGCCTGCCTGTGTGACTGCACTGTACACCATGCTCCTGTTTGCAAACTCAGCTGCAGAAGGGATTTCCAAAGAAAGAGCGCTGGTCAGCAAAGATTCAGGTCTGTAAAAGTCACTGGGATATAGAGCAATCCATTGTCATGAGAGCTTGCATATCCTGTAACTCTGTTTGTATGAGCAGTCCCATATGTTTCCATGGAATTGCTCTTGGAAGTCAAATTAAATACATGAAGGCATCTCCCTGAGCTGTGTTTAACTTTCCTTAGTTGTTATGACCAAGTTATGAAAATTACTCCAACACAGTCATATACCTAAGCAAGGGGATATTTTCCCATGTCTAAGATAAAATAAGGTCAATTTTCTTCCTTTCCCTTCTGAATATCTTCTCCTAAACTGTCTGAAAGAGATCATCTGCTTTTCTGGGCAGTGATAGTGAGGGGAACAGCCAGCTCTGATGTTGTTAGAGTTACTGGGGGACTATGGCTGTTCCTGAAGTGGGCCAAAGCATCCCAGAAGGGGGCCTGTACAGGTAAGGTATTTCCTCTAAATGTCAGTGTAAACTGGCTTTCTGGAATAAAGGCATCATAGTACTTCTGGACTGACATTCACTTTCAGGAAATAAGTCTCAAGGGAGAGAAACCATTTTGGTGTTTTCTTCCTCACTGCTGCAGACTTACCTGGAGTAAGTTGCTTAAATCCACAGGGCCCTCGGGAGTGAGTGGTGACTCCCAGCAGTTCTCAGGGAGACGGGAGTGTCTTGCACTTCCTAACTTTGTGATACATGGAGGCAAGAGAAGATATATTGTCTTGACCCTGAGATTCACCAGTCATTTGACAAAGACTCCAAATACTAATGCAGTGTGCATTTTATGTGATGAAGTGCTCCTAAATCTCCGCTGACTGCTGATTTGGGTACCTGAAAAATGAAGCAGCAGTAAGAAGTCTGGCAGAGTATCTTAACTGGGAGTGGGGGTCCTGCACACTCAGGGCTCAGAGAAGCCATCTGGTCTCCCACTAATCACCTACAAATTCATCTGTGCCCTGGTGGGGCACGAGACATTTGCATCGGTGCCAGCCATGCCAGGATTTTCAGACTAAAATAAAGCATGAAATAAAATGTATTTAGAGCCTCCATTAAGAGAAACAGAGGAGTTGGACATTTTCATTAATAATTGCAAAGTACCTTGCAGACTATACTATCTGCTCTAGGGAAGGTTTTCTCTCCTCTCTGGCAGGATTACCAATGCACCCTCTGCTGCAGCAGCGAGTAGAGCAAACAGATCTCAGAGGGCGGGTGTGGAGCTCCATGGCATGTTAGGTGTCTCAAAAATAGGCTCAAATGTTTTATTCTCTTTCTGCTCTCATTTGATGCTATTTATGTTAAGACAGATCTGGATGTATAATATTGTCGTAAATAATTGAAGAGCCACAGTCCCTTAAAGTGTTTTCTGCATTGCACTCACAACCATTTGGAATTTCAATATGAGAATTGTCAAAACGGCTGCAGTGTCCTTATTTTAGATGTGGTAGGAAGAGAGAACACCAAGCACAGTCCAGCTAGAGAGGGAAATAGAAATGCTGTCACATTAAAACGATGCTGTCTGAGATCTGCATTGTCAGAAATACCCTAGGTACCTCCCTAAGGTAACTTAGGAAAGGAGGCCCAGACAGAGGGAAGAAGTAACTTTTTATCATTAATTTGTATCTGTATTTTGTGGCTCAGAATAAGAACTGCTTCCAAGGTACCTGGTAGCAGTCCAGGGGTTGCTGTTTCATACAGCACTCCCATCATCCCTGAGCCTCTGCAACACCTTTGGTGCAGGGCAGCAGCATCACAGTCCAGACTCTTCTCATCCTTCCAATTGCTGTTCACACTGTGGTTTTCCCTAGGAGCCTTGGCCGTGTGTCATAGACTCACAGTACCAAATGGTGGTAAAACTAAAATAGAGGGTTCTATTTCCAGGCTTGCAGTTTTTATATACACCAAGAGACTGTCAGGAGGAGGTGGAGAGGCAGAAGTGGGCAATGCCCAGCTGGACTAGCACCGTAATTTCTGCCACAGTTTAAATGCAGTGGGAAGCTCTTGCTCCTGGGCATCTACTTGTGAAAGCTGTGAGAAGAAGATTGTGTGAGGACTCAGCGAGCTGGTTTACCCTGAGAAGGCTGACAGTGATTTCCAGCTCAGCTTGCTTACAGTAGATGTGAAAGATATGGTCGCCTTGCAGCAGCAGCAAGCAGGGCACTGATGAACCCCTTTTCTCAGACTTTGGTTCTCCCAAGGCTGTGGCCAACAGGTAGATGCTCTTCCTCTCCTGGGATCTCTGCCTCCTTCCTATCTGCATTTTTCTCTTCATTTTCTATCAAGTGTGCAGTGTAGCCCTCCCTCACAAAGCACAGTGTACATGAATTACTTGTGGTGGTCCAAGGACAGCATCAGGGACTTGTCTAGCATTTTTTTTGCCTGTGCGGTGGGGCTTGTGCACAAAGATTCTGCACATTTTCCCCTTTTGGCCCAGAACACAACTAAGAGCCATGGAGTGGTCTTCAGCCCCAGGAGGTTCTGAGGCCACTGCAGATTATTAAAATACCTTCTGACAAAAAGTCCTTTTTTTTTGTGCCAAATGTTTCCTGCATTTTTTACCAAATTTGATCTTGTTTTCTCTAAGAAAATCTCTAGCCTCTTTAAATTCAGTTTGTGCTTACAAGAGAGGTGTGAAACATATTAAGCAGATGAGAGAAGCTAAACCAGTGTAGGGATAGACTCTTCAAGGGAATCAAGTTCTAACTATAAATTATTTAAAACACTGAATTTGAATTTACAATATCCCTTTAAATCATCCTCTGTATTCCATAATTGGAGGTAAGGCTTCCAGAGATATTCAGCCCACTGCCCTGTGCTCAGCATCTCTCTTTCTTTCCTTTTCTTGCTAGCTAAATACCTGACAGCTTTCACTTCCTCTCTGATCATGCTGCATTTTAAGTTCCCTTTAGGTGGACTTTAAACACTGGAAATGTGAGTTCACAATTTCTCCTGTAAGGAAAGACCGTCTTCTGGTTTTTACAAACATTTTATGGTTAGCCCCTTCCAGACAAAGGTACACAAGGAAAGGTGTGTGATTTATTGACTGTGTTGTGTAAGACTCTCCTATCAGCATCCTGGCTTGATTCAATACCAAGTGGAGGACTGCTGCTGTGCTCCTCATTTTTCACTTGAAAGGGGAATGTGGATACACAGAGAGCCATGTTCGCAGTGTCGTCTTCCTTATCCCTGTAGTAAATTGGCCTGGCTCAGAAAAAGAGGCTATTTTTCCTTATCAAATATGAGTGTTAGGATCCAAGGCTCTTCTTGCTGCCTTGGAGAGGCTTTCAGTCTGCTACTGAAAGTGCTAAATCCTACACTTCAGCTAACTGCTTGGAGGAAGCACCATCCCCCAACTGTGTGGGTTTCAAAACTGATTTAATATATTTTTAAGTGCTTTAACACTTTTTGTTATATGTGATGGGCAATCTCTAAGCCTGGATGTTGGACAAATTACCAATAAAAGCCACTGCTTCTGTTGAAAAGAAAACCTCATGCGGCTGCTTGTGCAGACATTATGTTTGTAAATCACTCAGGGCACATGACCTCTTAACCGTATCTTGTTTCCAACTTGCAAAATGATGTAAAGTGATTGGACTCCATGCACTCACCACCACTCTCCCCCCTTCTCTGTGTGCGATTTTCCTTCTCCCAAGTTGCTCTGATAGAGAAAGGAGTAAGCCCAGCTTGCACCAGCGTTTTCCAGCTGAGGGGCAGCAGGTGCAGAGCGGCTTCATGCGCTCCTTGCTCCCACCAAGGGCAGGGTCGGTGATATATTCCTGTCTCCATCATGGAGAGGGACTCGGGCAGTGGGAAAAAGCAAACCCTTTGCATTCCCTGGGACATCAGTGAAGTCATGGACGAAGTGGAAGAAGAACAGTTTTGCCCGTGAGTAATAACACTTAATTTGGTAGCCGCTTTCTGTGCTGGCAAAGGATTGATCCTCAGTGCTGAGAACTGCCACTGCATTACGTGGGGACAGACTGAGGTCCGTGTGTCCTGCAGCGTGGCAGGGGTGCCTGCAGCAGCTGCCCTCCAGCCCCTCAGAGGGTGATCTGGGCAGAGGACAGCTGCCAGGTGGGCACACCTTTTGTGTGTGTCGTGTCATAGGCGGTTGTGAAGTTTTTGGGAGAAACTGAAAGAGGAAAAAAATTCAATCTAGATGGACTTCTGAAAGAGAAGACAAGTCCAGTCTAGCTCATATGCTAGTGCATGTAATTTTTTAAACAGCACTAGGAAAGTCTGTTTCTTTCTTCTTTTAAGAGGTTGAAAGTCCTGCCCAAAATAAGAGAGCAGAGAGTACTTGTTTCTACCTAGGCACTGTCTTTTGCTGTTGAAGACCTGGGTATGCAGCTAAAAAAACTGCAGCAAAGAGGATGGGTTTGGAGAGGTGAGAGAAGGATTGGCATAAAAAAATATATGTTGACAGGAATTTAGGCTAGCATAGTGACACTGCCAAATTTTGCTTCAGTTTTAATTTTTGATAAGATGAACAATCCTGGCTGAATTCCAATACTAATTGAGGATGTTTCTTTTGATCATTGTACACACACCAGACTTCAGCACAGTCTTTAGAACTGCTTAACAATGCACAAAGATATTCAGATGTCCTTCGCAATCAATAATATGGACATATAAACAATCAGATTTTTTAAGTGGAAAGGATGTTTTTCTGATACAAAAGCTGTCAGGTGAAAACCTGAATTGTACAACACTTGCAGACCTTGAATTCCCTTCTGCCTGACCAGGCTTCCCTCATTCCTAAAGGGAGCTGGGTACGGGACAAAGCTGTGTTGGATCCACCTGCTCCTTGATCCATTGGTCTTTGTAGATTAAAAAGGATTTAATGGGGAGGAAGTTCTAGGTTTGGGAAGGGAAGAGGGAGGGAAAAGGACTTCTGTGCATGTTTTGGAAGGCTGTGGGTTGGCTGATTATGTTGGCTGATGTGCTGCTGTACAATCAGCCACAGTCTTGGTCTTTCAGCCGTGACTGTATTAACTGCACTGCAATGTTTCTGTTTCTTTCTTTCTTTCAAGGGAATGGGGAGAATTAAATCCTTTTTTCTCATCCAAGTTATTCCTCTGAGCCAAGATCACATACTCAGGTTTGGCAGATGCACTTGGACATGTGCCTCTGCCTATTTGCTTGTGAGGCATCCTATTCTTTCCTGGTTTAGGGAATGTGGAGTGTATCTTTGTCCCCCAGCAGTAAGACCATCCCAAGAGCTGTAAGCTGTACCAGCATTTTCTTAGCAGCTTATTATAAGCAGGTAGCCCAGACATTGCAAAGGCACTGCTCAGAACCTCCTTTCCTATCACACAGTACTGCAGGGCAGATATATATATAATATGTATACATACATATGAGAATGGATGCCAACTTAGGTCTGGGATAAATTATCCCATTAAGCAGCCCCTCTGTCTTGAACAGAACAGGGGGAACAGGAGGCTTGGGAGCTTGTGGGAACAGGAGGCTTGGGAGCTGTCCCACGCTCCCACTAGTGCGAGGACTTAGGCTTTCCCCTAGGCACAGGTGAGTGCTACCATGGTTGCTGCCATCCTCCTACTCTGAGCTTAGTGCTTTGCTGGTGCACACAAAGAAAAAGCTGCATTTCTGAGAAAAAAAAATTACTACCATACAGCCTGTTCTTTCATTTACCTTAGGAATCAATGGGAAAAGGAATGAGATAGCACAAACCACATCAGCTTCTAGCAAGAATAATTACACTTCCCTTGCTGTTAGCAAGACCAAAATAAAAACCTGTAAAGGGCACTATATAAAGGAAGGCAACAAATTAGGGGAGTGTGGATACAAATCTTTATAACAGTGAACAGTGTCCATTTGTTACCATGATAGTGTCTCTTTATTACTGTTATCAGTTTGAAGTATCATTTATACTTCTACATGTGGCATGCTTCCACCCTCCCTCCATAACACACCATGCAATGTCCATTCCAAAGGCAACTAATGGTTGAAAATAGTTGCCCCTAATGAGATACATAATAAACCATTGGTACAAATGTCATTTTCTTTTGCAATCATGTGGATACCTTACCTGAGGGGGTCAGCTCCACTGTGTGAGACAGGCATGGGAGGTGAAGGTATAGGGGATTCAGTAAACTTTGCAAACTTTCCATAGCTTTTCTCATGAACATTTATACCACATACTGAAATAACATCAAATAGAGTTGCTTTTGACTCCTGTTCTGCAGTGCCTACACCTTTCAGGAAAAAGCATATTAAGATGCTGATGGACTTTAATCTTCCACTTCACTGAGTTTCACTTTCTTTTGTTTTTAAGCTGGACATAAGTATTTATATACTAATCAGTCTAACCCTCACTGAGGTCACTGTTGGTAGGATGAACTTAGGCAGTGATATGGCTTGTTCTGTCAGTTCTCAGTTCTAGGGTAAGTATTATTCATTTAATATGTGAATAGAAACACAGCAGCTGGCTGACCTTCACAGTAGGAAGTATATGATTTGTTAGCTGTCTGTGAAAGCTTTGATTCACTAAGACTCCTGCTTCACTTGCAGTGAAGTTTCCAGCGGATGTTTTTTGATGGATTTCAGGGTGGTGGAGCAGCAGTTCAGTGAGCAGTGGAACCAGTCCTATGCTTTGATTCTCTAAAGATTTATGTCTTGAGGTTGAGCCACCATGCAGACACTGGTTCAGCTTGGGTGGCTGTCATTTCTCTACCTCACTGCCTCTTTCCATGAATCATGTTCAAACCAAACTCCCTTGATTCTCCTGCTACTCTGTCAAATCTCCTTGAAATTGGCCAGCAGCTTCACAAGCTATTAGGAACAACACGTAGACATATAGATAGAAATACCAGATAAACACAGCAGAACACAGTAGGTATGTACAGATATCTCTAAAACACATAACTTTCAGTTTCAGCATTTTACATTGGAGGGGAAGACTATGTTGTGTCCAGGCCAAGCCCTAAAAAGTGCTATGTACCTTCAATTCCTATTAAATTCCACAAAAACTTTCCGGCTCTGAGCAGAGGTTTGGATCTGGCTATGACTTCTCCAGAGCAGAGGCAGGTACTCTTAACAACTTATAATATTATAAATTAACCTGAGGGAGAAAAAACCAGCAACTCCCCTTGATTAAACACCTCAGAACTGTAGTGACCCCAGCTGTATTTTAACGATGTGCAGACTTGCATTTGGCAATAAGAATCTTCTGGACCTTATTCAACCATTTTCTTTCTCGCTTTGGGGAAAATGCTATAAAAAGCAAAAACAGCTTCACCTTGCAATATTCTGTCACAAGTATGACAGGCTTGTGATCACAGCTGCAGAATGAGCACCATTTTATTTGAGGAGGTAGAATGTGCTTTCCTGAGCCTCTCCAGTAATAGTCTCTCACCTATCACCAGTAATTAGCTACTTCACAGCTAGTTTGAAGCAGAGTTTCTTCTGCAGTTGTGTAAGGCCCTTGAGTTTGGGGGCAGGTGCCCAGCCATGACTGATGGGCAACAGGAGGTCAGGAAAGAAGGTGGG
Source organism: Coloeus monedula (assembly GCF_965178545.1). Taxonomy (NCBI): domain Eukaryota; kingdom Metazoa; phylum Chordata; class Aves; order Passeriformes; family Corvidae; genus Coloeus; species Coloeus monedula. The sequence goes on from NC_138783.1 coordinate 100,727,422, forward strand.
AGAGAGGGGTGCTTGTGGTGACATGGTCTGTGCTCACCCAAGGCACTGTGGGGCTGTTTCTGTGGTGGCAGGAGGAGTGCCTGGGGCTCAGGCAATGACTCATGGAGGAAAGAGAGACATTTTGGCTCCCTTGTGCCTGGGACTGGAGGGAAGAAGGTTGGGAGGCAGCAAGGAGCATTTTATGTTTTGATTTGCAGTGTGTTGCTCTGTAATTTCTGCTCATCTAAAGCTGAAGGTCACCTTAGATTCAAGCGTGCTTTGGATTTGGGTCAATACAGGAATTGTCTCATCTTTCCGCAGAGCATTGGTGGTTACATTAACCAGCTGGGGTTTTGTCAGAGAGGCTGCATTTTGCTGCAAGCCCAGCTTGTACTGCAGAGATATTGAGCCTGGTTTGGAAGCTGCAGGAATGAGGGTTACTCAGAACTTGTAGCATTTGGGTTCTGGTACTGTGTGCTGATGCCCACTTCAATCCCATGCAATAATATTTTCTTTTTAAGGAAGAAGAAACTGCTGGTGAGTTTGTTGAGGGAGGCAGGGCACAGTGGGAAGATGGCAGAAACAGGACCTGACATCTTTTCCTATGGTCAGGCAGGTTGCTATGGTGTTTAGGACTAAAAGGAAACAGAGAAGGAGCAGCAGCTCTAAGGCTGAAAACTTATATTGTTTAAAATCACTTCGATAGTATAAACAGCTCTACACAAGCCCTGAACACATGGCACATGCCCAACTCATGACTTAATATTTTTTACTGAGTTTGATATTATTAGCTTTTCAGAAAATAAAGGCCTGAGAGGCTCCTGGTAGCCTCTGTCTTGGGATATGTAGGGGAATGTGTATGACCAAGAGATTATTTTACTCTTTTAACTAAAAAAAATGGAGAAAAATTCTAATTAATTTTACCTGTCAGTCAACTCAGTCACTTAATTAAGAATCCATTCAGAAGCTTTTGATTAACTAAAATTTGTCCTCTTATTAAACAAATTAGAGCCATTCAAGAAGCACATGAGACATTTGTAAAGCCACTATTAGAAGTAACTTACTAATGATTTTACAATAAGAAGTCAATTTGCCAGGAAGGGGAGACCATTTTAATTTCAGTGGGACTGGGCATACTTGGAGGTGTAGCATCACATCCCAACGTACAGTGAAGATAAGCAGCTGTACTGCTCAGGATGTTCCTAATTGTTTGTTTCCTGTATGAAAAATCTGCTTCTTGTATGTAAACACTCAGAAATGTTGAAATATGAATTAAGAGTAAATAAGCTGAACTGCATTTAGTCACTTCACCAGCTCTCTCAATGAGAGTTGACCTTAACTCAATTAAGCAGAAATTATTTTCAAAGTGATATAAACTAAGTGGTGCAGTAGAGGCTATTAGGCTGCAAATTATTATGTATGAGGGATCTGCAGTAATTGTCAATGGTTCTTAATATATAGCAAAAGTGAAGTCATTCAAGCCAGAGTGGTGCTAGGGCAGAGAGCACACAGAGATGCTTGTGTAGGAGCTGGCATGCAATAACATGTTACCTCAAAACTTGTAGCTCAAGCACTAAATTAATCTGAGACTTTTTAAAGTATGTACGAGGGGCATCTGCAGGAGATTTTGATGAAGTTTACCTGCACTGCCTTAAAAATGGGTTGGGATAACTCTGCTGACCACTGTGCATAAGCAGGCCGTGGGTTGGGACCAGGATTCTGGAAACAGCCAAGGAACAGCTGAAATCTGTTGGGCCAGTTGTCTTAGGGAAGTGGTGAGGTCCAAGAGATCCAGGTCTCCCTTGGGAAGGGAATTGCAGATGTGTCTGAGCAGGGAATGCCCCTTGGATGAAGAAATGGCATGAAGAAATGACACAAAAAATGCCTCTACCATTTAACTTGTTGGTGTGAGGGAGTCAGGGACTGCCAGCACTGGTGCAAGCTGGCGGCTTATAGCACCTGTCAGGGTGCAAACCCCAACACCACCCTGATCAGGCTGCAAAGGTCTCTATTCTGCATCTCATTGCACTGGAAGGTGCTGCCATGTCCGGCTCCAGATCTCATCTGACAGTGCAGCTTTAATTCATGTATCACATTTTCTGTGAGCAACACAAAGGGCCTGGAAAACTTATATGATTCTCCCACTGTCTCCTTTGTACACTTCCTACTTTTCCTGTCTCATCTGGCATTTCTGTGCTTTCTCATAATGAGCATTCACAGAACAACAATAAAGAGGAAATTTGGCGAAGAATGAAGGTAAATTTATTAAGTCTAGCAAGTGGGGAGAAAGATGATGTGTGCTGCATCTATAATTTTGCCAGTAAAAGCGTGACAGAAATAGCAGTTTGGGGTTTGTATTCGATTTATGCATCTGCATTTCTTCTCTGCTGCTTTGCAATCAGACTAACAGCCACTGAAGAGACCATCAGTGGCAGTGATTACATTATGACCTTTTAGAGTTTACTTTCAGAGTAAAGATTTTTATCCCATATTACCAATAATTGCTGACTGAGTTTAATACAATCCTCCCAGTGCACTGAAACTGAAGGGTTTGTGATTTCCATTATTTAATATATCAAGTGTCATGGCTGTGGGGGAGACAAACTGTTGTAACAGGATCTCTGCCATTTGGTGATTTCAAATTTCCTACCAAGAGGCTCTGTATTTGCTGTATGACTGCTCCCCCAATCTTGCAAACCACATCACCCTGCTGTAGAGTACAGCAATATAAGGGATGTAGCCAGAGACAAACTTCAAGAATTTGTCAAAGCTTTGTGATAACAAAACTCCTGTTTAGTTTTATCTTCAACTAACCCATGGGAGCAGAAAGCAAAAAGCTGGTACCCATGCTTCAGCTGCCATGGCATGCCCATCCCTGGCAGCTGTTTCCTGCACGTGGTCCAAGAGATGTTTCATGTGACACCTGTAAAAGCCAAGGCACAGTCATCTGTGTCTCTGTGTAAAAATGCTTTTGTGCATATCTTGGTCATTCATGTGCCTGACTTCAGTCTCATGTAGTGTGTTAGTTTGGACTTGTGACATATGTGTATGCCAGACAAAATCTGTCAGGCACAAAATAAAAGCACAATCAGGTCACCAGCTCAGTATAAACCAAGCAATTCCAGCATAGCATAGCATAACAGTCTAGAGGGACTGAACTGAGATGTAGACTGTGTCTTACATATTTCTTGCTTCTTATTATAAGGAGCACTACCATTAATAGAGTCCTAATTAACAATTTGCTTATAAACAATGAAAGATGCCACAGCAATTGCTAGATCATTTTCCCTGGAGAAATCCTGCTAACCTGAAAACACTTGGTAAGGCAGGCCTTACACAGTTCTTGGGACATTTTGTGGCTACTGAACCAGAGCAATAGACACTTTGGCTCTTCAGCAGTGTGCTTCCTCCAGGGCTGCAGCTTAAAGAGCCTGTCTTCCAACATATATGCACATACACACACGTGTGTGCAGGCACATACCTTCATGCACAGGTGTGTGCATGCATACCCACGACCATTCCCCGTGCCCCAGCCAGTTCTCCTTTTGGGACAGAGCAAAACTATGCTATGGTGGAGTGGTCATTCCTGGTGCATATATCTGGGGCAGGCTCACTTTGCCATGTGCTGAATGCAGACAGGGTATGAAAGCCCTCTACAGCCAGGAGCAGCCAAACTCACCTGGAAAAGGTGCTAGGGTCATGCTAAAACCATCAGAAACTGGGATGAGCCAATTTGTGTGAATTACAAAACAGACCTTCAGGGAAGACTAAGAATGATCCGCATGATTTTGAAATTTAGGTCAAATTTGGAAAAGCTGGTTTTGTTAATTTAGGTTTTGCATCCCTGGAATGCAGGTCAAGATTGGTTGATTGGGAATGACTGATTTGCAAAGTCATTGCAGGGTGGCTTTTAGTGTTCAATGCAACAAAAGCTGCTCTGAACCCTCATGCTGCTGCTTATCTTTTGGATAAAGATGTCCATGCTTACCTTATGGTAGAATGAAGGAAGTAGCATATCAAACCTGTGCCAGAACCACTTCTAGAAGCCTCCTGGTGATGTGCTTTTACACCTACTTAGCTCTTGGTATTGGTTGAGGGGACAGTTGATGCATTGCCAAACATTCCAGTGGTTTACGGAGTGAGAACATATTCACTGGGTTCTGGATGAGACTGCTGAGCTGAATCATGGGTTCACTAATAGTAACAACTCCTCTTCACTGTAATTCCTGCTTTTGGCATCAGGGCAATGGCTCTGTATCAAAAACCTGAAAGAGAAAGCCTTGACAGCCCATTCCTTACTGGTTTGTCAACTAACCAGATTCTACAAATGAAACTAATATCCCCTACAGTGTAATTTCCTCATTAAACAGAGAACCAAATATTTTTCCAGACCTCCACTTTATAGAATCCTGTATAAACAAGCTGAGAAGGCTCATCTCTTAAATTTTTTATTACAAGAAACTTTTATCATTTTCTGAAACACTGAAATTGAGATCTGACTATTAGATATAACAACTTTAATGCTTTTATTAAGCAGTTCTGACATCCATCCTTTCCATGTATTGTCTAAAAGAGCATTAACTACATGCACAGGAGTTATGAAACTAGTCAGCTAACATTCAAAGCAAACATTTTAGCAGCACGCCCCCGCAGTTTTCAGAGGCTGAACTTTTGTTTCAGCTGTGATGTTATACAATCCTATTTCCATGGCAAACTTACAGATACACACTTGTCAAAATTCATGGTTTATTTAGCAAAACTGTCGAGGCACATATGTGCCATATGCATTCTCCCATTCTTTACAGATATGCTTTTTGAAACAGCAATTTCCTGCTGCAATTAACTCTGTTGCTTGGACTTCAATAGATGTGTGTGGCATTAAAAGGGAATCTGGCTTGGATTCCTATCACGAAAAAGAGCACTGGTCAAAAAACCCCATATGGCTTTCTACTGTTCCATCTCCTGCCTATGACAGACTCTTAAGCATCCTGTTTTATTTGATTTTTATCAGTAGTTATCCTGCATTCAGAAGGCACTCTTTCCTCCGAGAAAACTCTACTTGCACACACCTTAATATCAGGTATTTCAGGCACTGCCTACCCGTGAATCTCAAAGATCAGTGACTGTTATCTCTCGTGGCATCTTCTTCATGCAACCCAGGATAAGTACACAGGCAGTCTGAGGACAAAGTAAAGGAGGTGCTCCTTCAGGCAGGCAGCCAGAGGCAGGATTTTGTGAGGCCTCACCTTCTGCTGCAGACAGAGGTGTCACCCCCTGCTGTGTCTGGAGCAATGGAAAACAGCAACACGCAATGGAAATTGAATGCTCAGGCCTTGACTTTCAGCTGAGTAGAATCTATAAATCTGGTCAAAACACAGAAACCTTCACAGGGCACTATATGGTTTTTTTAACTATATATATAGTTTGAAAATATTTTCAGTATGGAGAAAATTCCCCCTTCTGCCTTTGTGTCCCTCTATGTTCTTTTCCTTATTCCCAACCATCACCACTAGCTCCTGGCTCTGTGCTCTGGTCACAGTCTGCACCCAGCTAGGATGCATCCTTCCCCATCCCCAGTGCCCTGGTCACAGTTCACTCACACCTTTGCTCCCAGTTGTCTCCCAGTTGTCTCCCTCACCTCCTTGTGCCTTGCCTTCTCCCATTCTTCTGTCCGTGTTTCTGACCTAGTATCAGCCACCCCTCCTCTCATCTTGTTGCCTTCTACCCCTTTCTCCCAGGGTCTGTACACTCTTCACTACTAATTATAATCACAACCATTCCCGGGCTCCAGGCTCAAATGTGTCTTGCTTCCTTTGCACATGGTGCCCTGAGACAAGATGATAGTTGCCAAAATGTGGTAAATACAGGCAAAGTTCCATGCTTCCCATCCTAGAGCCTCCTGTATCCATGACACTGGGCAACAGTGTGCCACGGAGCCCCTTGGCAGTGTCCTTCACACATATACTGGGGTTTAGCTGCCTAGAAAGACAGCAGTGAGCCAGTGCAAATGGAAACCAGGCTCTAACATGAGAAAGCACATGCTTGTATAGGATGATGTAAGGCTGCTTATTTGGAGATTATCAGACCTGTCTGTAACAAGGAAACCCAAGCAATAAGCCAGAAAAAAACCAGGCATAGAACTAAGGAGCTCCAGGTCTAATTTTCCTTGCTCTGATCACTAAACTGACATAATCTCAGCTGATTGTGTAAAATATAATTGCTTGGTGACCCCTTTCTCCCTCTGCTGGTCACTCCTCCACCCCCAGCATGGATGCAGTACACACTGTCAAGCCATGACTTAACTCTGAGCCAGCTCAAAGCACAGCCACAACAGAGCCAAAATAAATTTCAGTGCTTGAAGAAGAGAAGCACAATCCCTTCCCTGTCCTTGCCCATGGTGTGGGGAGGCAGCTTTGCACAGTGGCAGAGATGCTTGTATTGGGATTGGAAGGGGACAGAAGAGTAGCTTGAAGAGGAGGCTGTGCTTAGCTCTGCATGAGGAATCACTGGCCAGAGCTGGGGGGGTGCAGATGGGAGCTTACAGGGGATGCATAGGTCACTTCTATTTTTTCCCTACCAAATAACCCTCCCCAGCACAGTTTTCCCCTTTCCCATCCTAGCTTATTCTCTTGCCTCTTACAGGTGCCAAACTGTCTTTCTTCACAAGATGTTCTTTTCTGTACAACAAGCAACACTCAGTCCTTCAGCGTCCCAATTTTGCCATGTGAGGGAGACCTGGGATAGTGTAGGAGAAGGAGAAGGGCCAACTGGACTTGAATTGATTTTTTAAAGATAACAAAAAACACTAACTAGCTATGGTGATGGTGTGCAGAAGGCTGTGGTTGGAGGGAAGTTCCAGAGGGAGCATTTGAAGCCCTGTTGGATCAGTCCATATCATTCTATACAAACACCTCACCACATGCTGCAGCCAAGCTTTACCTTTAGTACCAACAGGCTGCCAGCTCAGAGTACTGAGAGTGGGAGAGCAGATGCTTAATTTGCAGGACTGATATACAGGAAAATGGAGAACCCTACCTGAATTAGACAGATTGTGGCTTTTTCCTGTACCACAGGTAATGATCACAGTATGATATATTTTAAAGTACTCAGTTTTAGAGTCAGCAGTTCTCTCTGTAGTATGCCATCAGTATCTTCATCAGGAACCTTCCATGTGCCATCAGTAGCTATAGACATAGCAACCTTCAAGCAACCTTAGTTTAGTGTCCTTTTCAAGGCTTAAAGGCTTTTTTCTAGTTTATTTGTTTTGCTTTGTTTTTGGAGAGAGGGGAGAGAAGAAAAAGGAACCAAATGTTAGTGAGATCATGTGGAAGTGAAAGAAATGTGCAGTTGTGAGGGCTGCCTGTCGCAGAAAGGCTCCTGGAAAGGGCAAGCTGTTACAGAATCTCAGTAATTTGCCTGTTCTGTAAGGTTCTTAAACAACCAAATCCTTCAGCTGAAATTGTTCTGTCCCCACTCTTGTCTGTACCACAGTACAAATAGATATAGCTGTTGTGGTAGTAGATAGTTGAAGTTTCTTATTTGACACAGCTGGAGCTTGATGCACTTCCTAGCAACAAATATTCAAGGATAAGCAGAAGTGAAGCTGGATAGAAGCCAAATGAAGTTCCTTAGTTTGTCCCAGAATAAATCAAAGGGTCTTCTGGAACAGCTGTCAGAGGTTCAGAATTAAACCTACCCTTGCAGTGAAAGGAACACAATTGTTTCATAGATTTTCCCTTGCTCTAAAAGGAACGACAGCAGCATCGAGGACACGCAGTCACTAACAATAGTCCCATTATCCCATCATGGCTCTCTAGGGGAACAGGCACATTTATTATTTCATTTCTACTCGCACCAGCACCCTCATATTTCATCATCCTCCCTTGTTTCTAGGAGTGCTATGTGTCACCTATGGAAGCATACAGCTCAAACAGGGTTTTATCTCTCTGGCTAGATTTCCTGCATTGTCTGACTAGTTTTAGATGTCCATAAACTTAAAGCTCCATTAACACATAACAAGGCTGAGGCAATTTTCTTGAATTATTCATACAAAATACTGTCTAATTCCTTTTAAAATTGATTTAATTTATTCCTCCCCTTGCTAAATGTGGAAAAAATACATTTATTCTACAACCACTATTATTAAGTAGCTCAGGCTATTCCCTCTGCTTGTGATTGCCTGAACATCCAACTTTTTCCTTGGGAATTAGTAATAAGTTACATGCACTTGGCCCGAATCTTCACTGCTCTGCCCTACACAAAGGAAAAAAAGCTACATGTGGAGATAATGGCCTTATTCCCTGTTGTTTTAAGCACATGTGTGATTTCAGTCCCTGGAAGCTTGCTCCCAATTTGTGAGCAATCTGTTCATCCATTCTTTCAAATACAGTACTTTTCTTCCAATGCCAAAATTTGAAATAACAGTTCTGTCTCCTCTGCCTCTTAGTCTTTTGTGCACATAGCCACCTTTGCAAGTATTTATTAACAAAACTCACTTTCTAGATAATGCGTTACTCTTCCTCACCTAAAAATGAATTGGAATTTCCTTCATTCCTGTCACATGGAGAGTAACTGGAAATACGTCCATAAGTTTTAGCCTGAAACATGTACATGGACAAGGTTTAATAGTCCTTTTTCATGTCAAAGTTGTTGTGAGTGACCAACCTCCTTTACTGCAGCAACTGGCAAATTTACAAGGGCATTATACTAGATTTTTAGTTTCTTTACCAAATGAGACCCTATACCTTACATGTCATCAAAACACCAGCAACCACTTCATTAGTCATAAAAAACTTCCCTCCTTGAAGTGCTTACCATGTACAAACCTGAGACTAGGACAGAGAACTGTGGCACAGAAACAGTCATGGAGGAAATCTGAGACGTGAAGCCAGATTTGTTGCATGACTAAATTCGTGCTAAATGATAACTGAATATATGCTGAAATGAAAGCAGTTATCCTGAACAAGAAATATTTACCTTATTCCTTTTCTTCCTATTTCAAAGCAACCATTTATTTGTGTTACACACAAGTTTGTAGGCAAAGTAACAAAAACAAAATGACAAAGCCATTGAAAATACATGCTTACATTTATGAAATGATGCAAGTAAAAGTACCAGGATGCTGAATCAGATACAGATAACTGAGTTGATAGTTACTGACAGTTACCATGGGTATCTTTTTATATAGTTATATTTAACTAGTACATATCCAACAATTTACATCACTCTTAAAATAAAATGTTAAAGTAACTATTGGTATATAAGAAGTAGGTATCATCAGTGAGTCTTCTCCAGTACTGCTGAATGCGTAAACATACGTGGTGGTTAGTTTAGTATTGCCATACCCATGCTCACCTGCAAACAAGAAGCTTTATTATATGATTTCAGCAGAAATATTTGCTTGATGGTTCTTTTTTTTTTTTTTAATAAATAAACTGACTTTTTTTTGTAGGGTATTTTTAGCAGGTTTTTTCCTCCACATCTTGAAAATTTATTTTTCCATAAAGTCTTCTAAGAAAGTGTTTAAAATGGGTTTCCTTTGGCTGCTATGGATACAAAAAATGCTTAAGTGCCTCTTAGGAATTTTTTATGTTCTTCAAGGCAAGAAAATCAGAGGAAGGAGTTAAAAACCAGAAGTGCCATAAGCAGAAATAGATTTTACAGTACTTCTACTGGAACACAGTATCATCCCAATGGAAGTCATTAGACATTTTTTTTCCATATATAATGAAGGACTGCAGTGACTCATTCCTGAGTTGTAAATGAATTTTTAAAACCTTTCAGAGCCATGGTCAGGGACATCATAAAAACGAACAGCTCAGGATATTATTCCAACCCATAATCTCTTAGCAAGGAGATGATACAGGTCAACTGCTGAGTAAACCCTGTTTATGGACATTGAACTTCAGGTCAAGTGTATTGCTAGGAAAGTTAAGTGGGGATGAATGAAAATCAAAAGCAATTATGACTAATTATGCCTGTATGAAGCTAAACATGTCTTTTTGCTTCTGCTGTTTTAAAATATTAGTGACCAGAAATCATCAGAGATAAATCAACAAAAAAATTTCTAGAGATTTCTCATCAAAGTATCTTCTAACTCTGTTTTTCTCTCATGTCTGTGGGATGGAAAATGACATCATGTCAGTCTTTCTCACATAATTACATTATTGCCTTGCTAGAAGTAGGAAATTTTGTTTCAAGACTATTGTCAAACATTGTCCTTTCTAGCCTATCCTCACTTAGCCTCTACTTTTCAAAGTAACTATTTTCTTCTAGTGTGATTTTATCTCTTTTTCCATTATCTGACCTAGTAACCTGGAGAAGACTGGGCAGAGGACTGTGTTGGCCAAAGCACAGCATCCCTTTCCCCATATCCTGTTGTAACCTAAGTTTCTTTTTGTGTGCCACAGGGGTGTGTCTCATGTATCTCACCAGTAGACTGAAAGGTAGGTATCACTGCTGGGAGTCAAGTGTCTGGTTAGATTGGCAGTGGCACAGATGAATCACAGGAAAATGATATTTTTATTTTTTTCTGTGGCTCTTTGAAAGTTACTTCAAGGTTATGTGCCTCAATTTTTGCATCTGTAGGAAGCACATGGTTACTCATCTCAAAGGACTGCTAAAACTTAGTTTATCTTTTAGCTGTAAAGCACTATGCACTCCCAGACAGAAAATAAACATATTTTAGAAGACTAAATTTAATACTTTTGGAATCCTTCAGAGGTTTTAAAACCTCTATTCCATCCACTCAGAACATCAACTCCAACTTACACAAAACAGTCCCTAAAATATCCCCCAGTCCTTTCATGGAAGCCATGGCAAGTCCAAGCACCTTTGTTCAATACTGTATTCAGAAAATATTCAGAGTGAAATCCTATCCCTGCCAAAGTGAGTGGCTAGGGTTTTGTTTCCAATCTAGATTTAGAGTCTCCAGACAATAAAATGCTGCTTATGTCCTTTGGAATCATATTCCAATGGCTTATTACCCTTATGGCTAAAAGTCTTGGGAGATGGCATTTCCCAAAGGAGTCTACCCATCCTTAGATTTGATTTGAACCATGTTTTCTGCCTTTTAATTGAATATTAAATATATTCAGAAATGCATTTAATAACATCTTGTGGCTGCTGGCTTTTTCAAAAACAATAATGTAACTATTTTCTAATAATCTGAAAGCATATTGCCTTTCCAAACATCTTGATTTATACACAGGAAAGAGCTCAGGCAATGGAAAAAAAAGAACATTCTCTTTCAGAGAACTATTAAAGTGCTTTTCAAAGGCTAATACTGAGAAAGTAGAAGCAGTGGAAAAATGAAAAAAGAGTTTATTAGGAGATATATATCCCTTCTGTACAATATAATTCTTGAGTAGAAGAAAGTACATAGCAAGTGTTTCACTCTTATTAAAAGAAAATGAAGTCTGGATGCATGGTTTCACATCCAATAAGATAACACTAGTATTAGGTCAGCAAGCACTATAGGAATATAATTTTTTTCCCTTTCATACAACTGGATTGCAATTTCAGCTACAGGCATGTGGAGACAAGGGAAGGAAAGAAATCTTACAACTTCAAATGTTATCACTTTGATCTCCTCAAATGATCCTGGATTTTAATGACAATAGGTTACAATGTTTTAGTTAAATGCCTGGGTTATTATGCTGTGAGAATTCCAGTCAGCCATAGCTGCATTGTTGCTGTGAGCAAAGCTGCAGTGAATTTCTTTCCCTATTCACAAGCTGAACTAGAACAACCTATACCTCCATGCTGTAGAACTGAGGTCACAATAATAATGTGGCACTAAAATTTGCTTTAAACCATAGAAATTTTATCCCAACCAGCCTGAGGACTAGATCAGATCTTCAGGGGATGTTGCTCCCTTTCATCATTCTGTTGCATCTGTGGTGTATGATCCACATCTTCCCATCTGTTCAGAGTTCAGATCCTTAGAGAAATGGAAAGGGAATGAAACCCATAGTGTTTACATTGTTCAGGTTAGACACTGCCCAGAGTAAACTCCTTGTTAGTCCCACAGCCTACAAAAGGGACACTAAGAATTGAGGGTGGCAGCTAGTGGAAAAAGGTCAAGAAGTCTTACAGCTTGCCTCCTGTCCAGAAGAACCATATACAGGATAGACAGCTCATCCTCATGAGGAGAAGAAATCTCGTGGCAATGCAGAAAGGAGGTCACTGATGCTGCCAAGAGGTAGTCTCAACAGGAGGGCTCACCCACTCTCTCTTCTCTGCCTGTATCCCTGAGGTGTTCTCAGGCCAAACTCTCAAAGTCATGTTTTATAGCTCAGTACAATTGTTCAAGTTGGTATGGCTTCATGTTTAACAATTTCCATTTAATGGAAGTCAGGAAATGTTAAATGTCTGGTTACAGTGCTGTACCTGTGTCTCTTAAGCAATGAAAGTAGAATGGACAATTTGGTTCAGCAAATGCTAAAACATGCTTGATCCACATGGATTTTACTGGTATATTTTAAATCATTCAACAGAAAATGCAGTTCTCCTGTCTAAATGCATGTCTCAGCCCCTTTGAATCCAGTAGTAGGTCTCAAGAAAGTTTTGCTGATGCTGTGATTTCAAAAGTGAGCGTGACTCTACCTCCTGCCCCAATTATCAGCCAGTTTCTTTGATAATTCAAAATCCTTGCTAAAATCCTGACCTTAGAGATTAATAAAATGATCCTTTATAGCCTTTCCAAGTTAGGCCGATTAAACACAGATTTGGCACAGACAACCTGAGAAACTTCAGTAACGTTATTCATTTAGCTAACAGAGTTACCTCCCCTGCTGACGCACTCCCAATTAATGCCAAGAAAGGCTTCTGATCCGGTGGAAGGGGACCGCTTGTTCCGTGCTCTCTATTACCTTGGATTTGGTCCCAATTCAATGATAACATCACTGTGTTTTTCTTGAGAATTGTAATTATTTTATGGAAGTGGATACCATTCTGTCCAGCTCACAAGCCTTCCCAAGAGGACAGCAGGCCCCAAGCCTGGACAGCAGCAGGTGTTTTGGAGGGAAGCGTTTGTTAGCTCCCCCAAAAGCACCTGAAGAAAGGCTTGTTTGGCGTGGCAGTGGGTGACTGATTTATACCCTGCAGCACGAAGATACCCGAGCTGAAGTACTTTATAATTACAACTGACAGTCTTACTTGTATCTGTACATCAACTTTTCCAGACCTAGGCTCTGCTGCAACCAAGCAGAGCCAGCTTAGCTTAACTCTGCCTGGAAGCAGCTCCGATTAAACTGATGCAACTGTACACACAAGGACGGATTTAGAATTAGTTTTTTGTTACGCTGGTGTTTATGAATGCCAGCTGAGTCACTGCAGGCTGAATTTAAACCAGTTTACTAGAGTTCATACCCAAAATTGGTGGGATTTAGCCAAACCAGTTTAAAACTTAGCTGCTGGGGTGGCACTGGCTGAGCAAGTGGTGCTACAAGGCTGCCAGGGAGGAGTGCCATGCTGAAGGACAGGGGATGTTCTGGCCACAGCCCAGCTGCTCATTGCCTCTGACATATCCCCAGGGGTAGAGGTGACATGGGTGGTGGCTGTGCCTGTCCCTGGGAGGAGGAGGAGAGCAGGAGGTCTGATCCCAGGAGGAGCTGAAGAAATAGAATCATAGAAACATTTAGGTTGGAGAAGACCTCTAAGGTCATCAAGTCCAACTGCTAACCCAGCACTGCCAAGTTCACCAATAAACCCTGTCCTTAAGTGCCACATCCACACATCTTTTAAATACCTCCAGCTATAGGGACTCTTACTGGAGTCCCACTAGTCAGCATGAGCTGGGAACTTGTCCCAGTGTAGAGCTAAGATGTTATTCCCCTTGCCCAAAGACCAGCATAAGACCAGCAGATAAAAGCTGGATCTCTTGGACTACTACAGACAGTTTTTCCTTAGTGACTCTGCTTTCAGGATCCAGCCCAAATTGGAGAAGGGAGAGAGATTATCTAACCATGAAAGGTTTTACGATTTCCAGAATATAAGATCATATAAAATGATGCCATGCAGAATGAAGTTTGGTTGTTTAAAGTATGTTCTTTCAATGCTGAACTGGAGGCTTTGTGTAAGATCTCATAAGGAGAGGTTGAGAGGCCCCACCCAAGCCCCGAGCAGAGAGGAGGGTTGAGGTGGATGCTGTGGGGCACATGAGGTCTCCCATGGCAGGGAAGATTGAGGGTTTCCAAGTCCTGGAAAAGGCAGGGGCCTCCATGCACAGGCCTGCAAGGAGCGTGAGTGCCCCGCGGCAGGTGGGGACGGAAAGCTGTGCTCAGGGAGGCATCCCAGACTCGTGGCAGGACCAGGAGGAAGCACTGAGGCATGGCAGGGGGAGATCCCCCTTCCCACAGGAACAGAGGCCCCTGTCTCTCAGCCTGGCCTGCTGATGGGGGCTTGGGCAGATCCTGGGACCAGCTGCTCTACACAGGCACCTCTGGCAAGGCCAGAAGAGGTCCTGGTGCTTTTCTCCTGGATCCTGCCACTTTGGGGAAGAGGCTTTAGCTGTCTGTGCAGCTGTTGTCAGCAAGAGATTTGGCTTTTGCAACAACAGGTCCCACTTCAGGAATTGAGGATGGCTATGGGGGCACCTGAGAGACACCTCACAGTACCTACAAGGAGGAGATGGAGTCAGGTTCCTCACAGCAGTGCAGGGAGGGGAGGACAAGAGGCATCAGGTATAACTTGAAATGAGAGTTTCAGGCTGTGTATACACAGAAGCTCTCTTCCCATGAGGGAGGCAGTGGAACAGGTCACCTTGAGTGTCTGTGCCATCTCCATCATCCTCAAAGGGATTTCAAGCCTCAGGTGGTCCAAGCCATGAGCAGCCTGGTCTGGCTCCAGCCCCGGCCCTGCTTTGGGCCAGAGGTGGACTGGAGACCTCCTGAGATACCTCCCAGCCTGAACTACACCATCATCCTATGATAACCAATAGGTGTTTTTAAACCAAGACAACTTTGCATGTATAACACATTATACTTGGCCCTTAGCCTCAATAAGGTCTTGTGGCAGCAAATTATATAAATTATATAGATTAATCAGTTAACCATAATTTCAGTCAGCATTATTTTCACCCTGACTAATTTAAAGAAGCAAGACATTTTCATTTTTCCAATCCCGTGCACTTGATGCAAACTTTCCAACATACATGCTTAAGTAAGTAACCTCCTTCTGACAGCGCTGAGCTCTCATCAGCTGTCTCTGGAAGGGAAGTTATTGCCAGCTGAGCACTTTGGGAAATTTTTTCCTTTGTTTACCAGCCCACATAAAACTTTTGTACCCTAATTTTTGGCACATCTTCTAAAGTGTCTCTGCCACAGTAGCTTCTATGTGTTCTGAAGAGGTAAATTCTGTCCTTACAAGAAAGGTGCATTATTATCACAGGAAGAGACCCACAAGGACCATCAAGTCCTGGCCCTGCACAGGGCAGTGCCAAGAGTCACACATCTCTGAGAGCATTGTCCATGCACTTTTTGAACTCTATCAGGCTGGTGCTGTGACCACCTTGCTGGGGAGCCTGTTCCAGTGCCCAACCATCATATCTGTGTTATCATCCTCCCAAGATCAAAGAGAGTGGCTGACCCATCAAAAGTCTCACAGTGAGTGAAAATCAATACTTCAAACACAACCACCCATCTGTTAGTCATAGATTTCATTAGCAGAGGAGCAAGATCCACCACCCTTATCCAATTAGGTATAAGTTTTGCTAAAATATAAGGGAATATATTTTAAATATGAACCTTACTATGTTTATCTAAAGTATCAAATTTTGTGTATGTTCTATTTTTAGTCATATCTGTAAAAGAAGAGACATTTTTTGTTTCCAACTTTTATTTATATGTCTGTTTTCTTCTCTTTTTGCAGTAAATTAGTCACTAATTTAATCATCTCTAAGATCCATATGCTCGCCCACGCCATACTTCATAGGAGTACAATGAGATAAAGATTCTTATTTGCTGCACTGGGGTATAATTAAACTTTCTACATTTCAATTATTTCAATTTCTCACCATGAGCAATCACATGGCCTTCTGCAATACAAGGAGATAATGTTTTCATTTTAAATGTTTCAGAATTTTCTACACTCATCTTTTAGTTTCATTTCCAGTCTCTGACAATATGGTTTACTTACATGAAATCAGTAATACACTCCACTGAAATGGTTTATTTTGTTTTGGTTTGGGCTTTTTTCCCTCCTATGGCCATATTGGCAAGTTTCACAGCTGAGCAGTATGACAAATACCATATGTTCACCTTCAGGCCACTATGTTATTTGCTGGTAACTGCAATTCCTGCTGCTGTAGTTGCTCTGTGAAATTAAGAGTGACTACGACACTTTCCTTCTATTACCTTAAGTCATCTTATGTATCTAGGCAACTTTCTAGAGTCACTGCTCCATGAAATGAATTGAAATATGTGTAGATTCACATTTCACATTGATAAAACACAAGCAACATTTGAATTCTGAACAGAAATGAAAAACATTCCAATTGGAAAGCTGCCTGCAAAAAATTCAATACTTTCCTGCCTTTATTCATTTGTTTCAGCCTATATTGCTTATGAATCTAATGAAATGCTAGGTTAGCGCTCCATTTCAGTATGAAATGACTCCAGGGAACAGACTAAATGTCCAACTTCATGAACAATATATGACAAATCTGTAGAGCAAGTCCTTTGATTAGTTTATCTAGTGGCTTATAACTTTGCTTTTGAATAAACAGAGATTGTCAGACTGAGGTAGCAGGAGAGTTTGGTATGAATATTCATGCAAACACACCTGTCCTAAGTCTTGCACAGTTTAATGGAGCTATTCCTCCACCTTGCTTTGATTAATTGACTTTTTTAATGAGGTTTTGTTCATTTTTGTTTAAAGTTTCGAATAAAGTGGGCACAGAACAACAACTAACCAAATTGCCATTCCCTGAAGACCAAACCAGCTGTCAATAGGAACTAAGAGTTCAATAGAAAGGCAGGATTGAGCCTTGTATTTCCTAGTCTTTATTGAATCCTGCTTCCCACAGGACCACAGAAGAGGGGCTGACTAAGTAAGAGATTTCAGTTTTCTTGCTATGTTTAATCTTTTAACAAGTGGCACTGTCCACAGATCAAACTGTTCTTTACTCACTTCTAGGCTAGTCCTGGGCCAAAGGGTTTCATTCCTTGCTCCACTGCCTCTAGAGAAACTCCTGCTGATCCTTCTCCATCCAGAACACCAGCTTCCTCTTCTCCTCTAATTGCAGAAATCTTCCTTAGTGCTTTAGGCTCACTCTTCCTCCTTATGCTTGCATTCTTCATCAGCTGCAGCCACTCACCTGCAGACATGAAGCAGATCTCTAGCTGGCAGATCTCTGCACTGGAAGTTTACAAACCTTTATTAGACACACAGTCTCCCAAGTTAGCAACAGTGCTAATGCTGTAAGGTGAAGAAAGGGGGGAAAAAAAGACATCCAATTCCAAGTTAGCAAAAGTGTTACTGCCTTAAGAAAATCATTGGCAAGTTTAGTGTGGGATCTTGCCAGGACTTTGCAGGAGCAAGGGGGAGAGCTAAAGATACATAGTTGGATGTAATCTATATGCTTAAACAGTAACAAATAGTTCAGTCTGCAGTCATAAGGAGGATTTACAAGGTGTTCTTTCACCCAGTAAGACTTTCCTTAAGGAGGTGGATCTGCTCTTTCTACAATGTGTGAGGAAAATTAGCACCATAGAACAGAACCTGTAAAGGCGAAAACAAGAGCTGTCTAGGTAGCAACAGAGACTTAAAGAGCTTTAGAGCTTGCTTCCCTCCAGGCAGTGTTATTTTGGGCTGACTAGAGATGCCTTCACACCTGTGAGCCCCCTCCTGGAGTAAGCTTTCAGAGAAGCCAGGACAGCTTGTTCTCAAAAGAACAAGCAGGTGTTCTCCTTTCATGTAAGTATCCAAGAAAAAATCAGTCACTCAGAAGCAGTGGTGGCACCAATTCTTCCTTGTGGCTTTGTTTGCTTCCTCAGGTACTCCAGCTTCAGTGAGATGCATGATAATTGCAGATAAAGAGGTCTCAGTTGAAGTGGGAATTCTGATGAAATCTAGACTCCTAAATTCACAGTTGTTGTCCTGAAAACCTCTGGCTTAACTGTTACATATTATTAATAAAAAACTTGATTAAAGTCTATGTTTTGGGTCAGTATATAGAAATAGTATAGTATATGGAAATTGAGAAAATTAAAAATAGTTTGACTACAAACAGTGTTCTTTAATGACAATAATTAAAATGTGGTAATTTTATTGCTTGGTATTGTCAAAATCCAAGACCAGTTTGATTTGTGTATTTCGGGACCATCTAGTCCTTGGACCAAGGGCACAGAGCAGGAATTGGAATCTAGATATCTCTCTTCCCTCTCTCTCAGACATGTCTATGTCCCTTTAAAGTTGTAAAGAAGGTAGATGAAGTCTTCAAATAAAATTATTTTCTTGTGTTCATTTTGGATACAGAAAATACCGGTAATAGCTGTTTTCCAGCTAATAAAGCTGAAACCTTGTGAGATCAAGGTGTCAAAACAAGAGATGTTAGAACAAGCTGCTACAATTAAGCAGCAGCATACTTAAAAAGAGAACTTGGCTGCTGTTCCACCAAGTATTCTGTGAAAACACAAGAACAGAATGGTCATGTTGTTAACAAAATGCACAGTGTTATTTTAGAAGCAGACCTTAGGGTAGCAAATTTCAGCCCTATCTCTAACAAAGGCTCTGTGGCAACCGTGGAAATGATAAAGAAGTATCTCTAGTGGCACTATTGAGTAAGAGGATGAAACAGTAATTAAAGGAAGTTATTAGAAAGCAATAGGAACAGGAAGAGATGTAATACTCACAAATCAGCACTGATGCTGTAAGAGAAAGTGGTGTTTTCAATCTATTGACACTTTATTGTAAATGATAGCATAGCAGCATCTAAAGTAAAATAATCTGAAAAAATTTATTTGGACTTTTAAAAACTACTTTTGTCAAAATTCCTGAAGGGGGGGGGCTGTTACAGAAATTAAGTATCATGAGATGAGAGAATTATGATTAGGGAACAGCGAGCCATAGAAAAGCAAGGACTATAGGTGAGTACCCAGGTACCACGCTGGCAAAAGGCCAGCCAAGTGATGGCTGCAGAGCTGCACTATGAATGCTGTCAAATACATTTCAAATGATGGAAAAGCTCACCTGAAGTGCAATCGAGTGTGAAAAACACCTAACAGAGGGACCTCACCAAACTAGGTAAAGTGGCAGTGGAATGATAGATGGAATATATCAACAGAAGAGTATCACAGACAATATTGCTAGTTTAAAAGTGAAAAAAAATCCCTAACGCTTAGGGATGGAAAGGGCCAAGTCCTCTTTATCTGCAGTGATGGTCAAAGTGTGACTGGATGTCTAAATGAGAATATAAGCAATAATAAAAATAATTCTACATTGTAGATGTAGCGTACTTTATTGCACATGCATAAGGTTTCTTAAGGCATAATGTGTGGGTGCATGGGTGGGAGTGCATAAGTACATATATGCACTGACATAAAAAATTCACCTATCTACAGAGCTGAATTTTTAGAAGCAATAATATTTAATACCATAATCCTATGATTCAGATGTTCTGTGCAGTCTTGTGGTGTTATACCCCTGAAGTGCTAATGCTTCAGCTATTCTGCCTGTATGCTCATAGAAACATGTACATGCAAATTTCTGGTTTACATATAAAAATATCTTCCTCTGTTTCACTGTCTTTTATAACATTTTTCCTGCTTAAGGACTCCTTGCAGAAATGATTAGAAGCAATGAAAGTTTTTCATAGAAATATAAACTGAATAGACAGGGACACCTTGTTTCACAGAGGAGCTGAAGGAGTGTATGACAGATACGTGAAATCTGGGTACAGAGAAAGACAATCAGGTAGTGTGTTTAAGGAGATACTTGATGCACCTAGAATACAAAAAATCTGAAACATACGAAGGTACTCTTATATTTATCACTGGCAGAGTAAATTTACTACCATATGTAGAACTTACTGCCATATGATAACCACTGAGCCCAAGATTCTCCTGCAGTTAGGTGTATCAATGACCAAAACATTGAACCATCAAGTGAAAAAGAAATTAATGGAGACACATGGAGACAACAGGGCTTAAAATTATAATCCCTGTAACAGGCAGGCTTTCTACAGTGTTTTTGGAGTGATTTGAGGCACCTGAAAATATAAGTAAGCATTGGATTGATAAATAACTGGGATTTGGCAGGGTAATGCCACTGATCCCAATTTGTTGCATTCCTGTAACTTAAGGTGATCTCACTAACTTTGATGAATGCATTTCCATTGCTCTTTGATAGCACAGGATATGTCCTGAAAAGTGATGCTTCAGCCTCCAGTGAACCTCAAATCCTATTGATCCATTAAGAATTACAGCTTTTTTTGGTGCCTTAAAATAGAAGCTGAGCTCTGTGCAAGGTAGTGTCTTGCAAGACTACTAACAATTAGCAGTGATGGAGTAAATTCAGGGTAAGTAGGAATCCCAAGTGCTGTTTTTATTGCCTTAAAACTGAAAATCATTCAGTCTGACCAAAGCCAAGTGAATATCCATTTTGGATTCCTGAAATAAGTGTTGAGTTACATGATTTCTTTGAATGCAGTTTTTTATTTAGCTTGTCTATAGTTTAGCTCAATTTTAATACTCAAATAGAATCAATAGTGAACCGAAATGTTAAGTACAGAATTTTAGACTAAGGCGTAAAACTATGAAGGCCATTTAAGTATTTGCTATAATGCTATACCAGAAACAGAATTTTTCCCTAAAAATTTCCCCCTAGATAAAAAGAAAAATAATGTTTCTATTGTGTGTCTCTATAGTCTTTTGTCATACCAGTTTTGTACACAATTGTTACTAAGTTTGAAAATGTTAAAATGTTAAAACTGGGCATTCACAAGCAGATGCTCTCTACTTATTTAAAACACTTGGGTATGAAATAAATCAAATCTCTTGAAGTGTCTAGCATGCTCAGGAACAGCAAGCTGCCAAAAGGGAGGAAAGTTCTCTGGCCAGACAGGTCTTTCTAAGTAATTATTTTTTTTTTCTCGTGTGTTAAAACTGTAATCCAGGGTGTCTGATTTAGGGGTGGTTACCTCTGTTCAGCATGTCTGATTAAGTGACTTGATGCTCCCCTGCCTGGTCAGTATGGAGACTGACAATGCCTGCTCCCTCCTATGTAAACAGTTCTTAGGACCAGGTAAGCTTGGCAGTGACGACTTTCATTATGGTACCATGGGCTGGTGGTGAGGGAAATCCTTGGGAGAGGGCTGGTGGCTGTGATCCAATGGCCTACCTTTGTGTGGTGCAGTTGTTGGCTTTTCTTCTCTTGTCCACTATTGAACTTGCTGGGCAGTTTAGTCTGTAGCTGCCCAAAGAAATGAGAGACAGAGCTGGTGAAAATTAGTAGCCTAGTAGAAGACAAAGAGCTTGCAAATATCCTCATATGACCAAAAACCTGGTGGTTCAGGGTTTCTGGTTTGGGGTTTTATTTCCATTTCAATAGAAAATAGGCAATCCTTTCAGGGAAAACTGAAATTGGATCTTAAATTTAGACACTGAATCAGCTACATTTCAAAGATACACAAGAAAACAGCCTGCATTTGCTCACTGCTCATGGGACTTCCTCTCCCTTTCCCTTTCCCTTTCCCTTTCCCTTTCCCTTTCCCTTTCCCTTTCCCTTTCCCTTTCCCTTTCCCTTTCCTTTTCCCTTTCCCTTTCCCTTTCCCTTTCCCTTTCCCTTTCCTTTTCCCTTTCCCTTTCCCTTCCCCTTCCCCTTCCCCTTCCCCTTTCCCTTTCCCTTTCCCTTTCCTCCCATGGTTTGAATAAAAGGGGCTAAGATCAGCTTTATCTGATTCCACCCCAAAACATTTTGAATAAATTGCTAAGAAAGGGAGGCAGAACTGCTTTGCTTTCTCTGCACCTAATCCATTGGTAGGTTGGTTTCTTTTCATCTGGAGTGAAATATTTGATGTCAGGGGCATTCTCTCTACCAGCATCTTTGCCTTCCTCCTACTGCCCCATTTTTATTGCCCCAGCCCTATGATACGCTGCTGCCTTCTCTCAGGCTGCTGGCAAGAGGAGAAGAGAGCCAGAACCAGCCAGAAGAGAAGCTTTGAAGCATGTTGGGAATATTTGTTCCCATTCAGTAGCATGTTCACCTCCTCCCTGCATCTCTCCTCAGGGTCCCTTTCCAAAGGTAGCGCTGATACCTTTGCATCCTGACCCTGTATTACTAACTCAGAACAATCCAAAATGTTCAAACGAGCAAATCATTCTATGAGGCCAAGTTCTTGCAAGCAGAAGTTCCAACATACACAAGGCTGGAGGCAGGAGATCTCCATTTCCATCCATGTCCCCCTGGGCACAACAAGCAGGGACGTTCCTTTGAGAACAGCTCCTGATTTCAAGAACTGGAAAAGATCAGATCCTAATGACAACCATGCTGTTAATCTATACAATGTTTAGTTTTCTCTCTTAACTGAATCAAAGCTACTTTTGCATAGTGCAGGGTTTCATTGCAAAAGGTTCATGTTTCTCCTGAATTGTTTCTCCATGTGTTCTGTAACAGCTTTGCTGAAACCACCGGAGATTGCCCCAGAGGACGAGCAGGGTGAGCTCAGCCAGCACACTGATTTCTCTCTGTTCTTTTTGTCTCAGATATTCTGGGCTATAGAAATAAAATTCAAGAACTTCAAAAAGCATGCCTGTAAAACCTGTTGCCAGACAAATTAAATCAGTCACTCTGTGGCTGTTGTCTACAGGTGCATGAGGGCGCTGAAGTGAGAACCATGTTAATTTTCTTTGTATTTGTTTGAGAACTACTTTATATTCACTAGGGGATCCTTAATACTGTGTCCTTTCATTTTTCTGCATTTGAATATATATCTCAATATTGCCTTAGAATTGTGTTCCTAATTCTGAAAGTGGGCTAATTGGTATGCTATTTGCCATTTTGGTTGCTATTTTCATTGTGAATCAGCAGCAGATGTCTGTATTTCCAGACTGAAAGTGAGTTATAACTCTTTCCATTATTGTAAAATATAGTTTTACCTTCTTTTATTTTTTCCTCCCAGCAGCAGTAAGCTCTTTAAAACAGCCCTTCTTGTTTACCATCAAAATAACACACTGCATACACTGGAGTTATTCATCACAGCCTATCATTGAAAATATTATTTGGAAGGTGAGGCAGGTGGTTCTATGTTATGTAGACATTCAGATTTTTTCGCCTCTTGTGAGTAAATACTCAGTTTCAGAAAAATGCTCCGAATTGTTAATATCTGGTGTGCCAGCCCCAGAAAGGCTTCAACAGCCTCTGAGTTGAGGAAGCTGGGTAAGCAGCAGGAAAGATTGCTCTCCTCCTTACTCTTGGATCAGAATCCATTCCTAAGAGAGAGTGGCTTTCTGGCAGCCCAGCTTGTATGTCCATGCAGAACTGTCCAGAGCATTTGACCTTTCTTTCAGAAGTATGCTTACAGGCAAATAAAGCAAGGGTTGCCCAGAATCTTTGCAGGTCTGGGGACATCTATTTCTCCTTCAGTGGTTGTCAGCTCTGCTGGGGTTGCTCCCTGGGGTTGCTCCCCTCTGGTGTTAGTGTGAGAAGCAGGGGTGACAGAGCCACTCACCAAAGGACAAAAATACATTTTAGCTAGTGAGGTCTATGAAAGGCACTGGGCAATTTGTTCCCTTCTTGCAACTTTGCCCCATCTTTCTTACTATGTGTGCTAATTACTAATGTATGCTGCAGTAAATATTATTTACTCTCCTTCTTTCAGGGTGATTTGTAATTCATACAGGGTTGGGAACAGCTGGAAGGCAAAGCAGTGATCCTGAAATTTTCTAAGGCTAAAGTCAATGATGTTTTTATGGTCATCTAATTTTCCTGGGAGTATTTTGTGTTACATTAAATGGCTGTTATGCACTGATGAGCAAGCCTAATAAATGTAGCCACTTCCCTCTGATAAATTACAGGAACAAATTTGAATGTTCATTAACATGTATATATTAACCCTGTGTGAACACTGTAAAGAGTTCTGCAGGGTACAAAATTATCACTGTGGCTTACCCTACTGTTTGGATCCGGGTTCATTGCTTGGCAGGAGATCAGCCTGAATGGAAATAAATAAATAAATAACTTTTTTCTCATAAGGGAAACAGTATTAATATAAAACTGATTTTAAAGCCCATACCCATGGGCAGTTTCTCTCCTGTCAGTATTACCATAGAGAAGATACTAAGAGAAATAACTGCACAAATCAGTATAGTAGTGAGAGGAGAGGTAGGGAGGGCTCTCTGTGCCAAGGGCAAGCTGAACTAAGTAGAAGTGTCATCTTACTTTATTTCAAAGGAGGCTGGGGTCCTTGGGAACAGCAACGTGCTCAGGTCCTTTGAAGGCTATCACTTAAGTTTGCTTCTTTAATAATCCTGTTTTTCCATAGCCACATATTTTGTTGTTTTTATTGTTGCCATAAGCTGAGATACAGTCTCTTCCAGGCAAAGGAATATTTTTCTTCTAGGAAAATTCAGCAGGTGAGAGGTTTTTAATCATAATATGCAAAATAAATCAAAAGGAGTAATTTTAAAAAGTAGCTTTTGATCCAGTATAGCTTTTTCCCAGGAGCTTTGATCAGATAACTGGTTGCATTAATTGGTACTCAGTGTAGGAAGAGATGCTAAATACTTCTGCCTGTCAATTCACCCAGATGTACAGAATAATCCAAAAAAGCGCAGGCAGTAACTGACAGGAATGAATTCTGAAAGAGCTGACAATCATGAATAATGCAGCAAGGTAAAAAAAAAAATGTTGTGGTTGAGAAGTAGTTCAGAGGCTCCTCTACTAACACCTCTAAATGTATTGTTCATAAATGGAACTTCATCTATGAGTTTCACTAAATTAGACAGCAAATTATGAAGGTAAGCTTAAAAAAGAGTGGTATCACATCTGAAATGTTTGAAATATAAAAACCTGGGGCCTGGGAAGGAAGCTCTACTAAAATGACACGTTTGTAATCGCAAAACAAATATTATCTCTTTTCTGTCTGTATGTATAACAGAGACAGATTTCCATTGATTGGGATATAGACATAGAAAAAGAGATGCTCTTGCACAGACTACTTTGTTTGATGAACAACCAACTGAGGTCCAGTAGAAAGGGTGCCAGTGGCTTCAGTGGATGCTCGTGAGGGAATATTTTTATATTCCCTATCTTAAGCATGTAATTTGAATATGTAGGTGATGCCAGTATTCCCTGAAGCTTAAATCAACACATTATTCTCTCTTGTTTGACTGTAGTTTTGGTAGAGTTGCTATTTCTGTCTGCCTACATTTCCTTTTCACCTTTGTCAGCCTAATGAAAGACTGCAAGGCTAGAGGTACTGAGTGTTGCCAAATGTTCCCCAACAGTGGCCACAAGCAGAAAAGTGAGAGTAGAAAATTGGAGTATTTCAAGGAAATTGTGCTACCTTCCCAGGGTGGTTTCTTAGCCTCCAACTATTTACAGCTCCGACACTGAGCTCAGAGGTGGTGGCTCTGTTTCAGATGCGCTCAGTGAGGGTCTCTTCCATAATTCTACCCATCCATACCAGGAATCACTGCCACCCCCTATCAGAATGACCTCCACAGTTAATTGTGAAAACTGTCCTTTTACTCCTATACTTTTGACCTGTTTCATGAGTTTGGTAGGGTTTTTTTGTTTGTTCGGTTGTTTTGTTTTGTTGTTCCCCAGTCCATGTGGAGATTTAAGTGGTTACTTAGTTTCCCTAAGAACTGTCAATGCCTGAAGGTGGCCCAGAGACAGCTGAAAGTCTAATGAGTGCTACTGGGGTGCTTTCTATCTTGTTCAGGAGTTTGTGAGGCAGGACATCCTTCACAAATCCATGCTGACTCTTTCGTGATGCCCCAAAATTGTCCATGTGTCTCACATTCTTTTCTTTATTACAAGTAGGTAGGCAGTTTCACCAGAAAAGCAGTTTAGATTTTGGGGTTTTATTTCCTCTGGCTGCCCTTGACCTCCTACAGAATAGTTTTGGTTTTGTTTTTTTTTTTTAAATAAGAGATATCTTTGCCACCCTCCAATCCAGAGAGTCATCAAGGATACACTTTGGACTGCAACAAAACACAGTAGCCATTTCCCATAATGTAGTCTTCACTGTATGGGAAAAGAAGTGCCAGACTGCCATGTCCTGCCCACTATAGGAAGAAGATGAATATGTAGATCAACTTTTAACAAAGAAAGGTAAGCATACAAAAAAGTGAACCAAGCACAGTAGCATGTACCAAGGCTCTGTGATATGGCAGCATTCATCAAGAGCAGCCATCAGGAATGACCTGAGGTTTGGTTTTTATGCAGACAGACCGTGCTTAGAGTTCTTGCACTGTTTTTCAGAGCTATGTCTACCCTGCCAAATAAAAGATGACATGGTTTCAAACCAAGCCCAAGTGACAGAGACAGGGTTTACATGTATGCTGTGAAGCAGCAGCCTCTTGCAGATCATGGCTGTCTTGCAGGCAGCTGTTTGGAGAAATCCATACCGGAACCAAGGGCTTAGAGAACAATTAAGCTGTGTGGACAATCAATAATCAAGCTTGGCCTTGTTTTATTTAGGGGTATAGAGGCACTCAATGTGATCCTTCTAATAAACAGGGACAGCTTGT
The DNA here is from genome assembly GCF_965178545.1 of Coloeus monedula. NCBI lineage: Eukaryota > Metazoa > Chordata > Aves > Passeriformes > Corvidae > Coloeus > Coloeus monedula. The sequence goes on from NC_138783.1 coordinate 100,754,097, forward strand.
AAAAGGATAAGAGAAACAGAATGATTTCTGAGTAAATAATCTGATCTGGGGAATGATGTAAATGACTAGCAGAGGCACTTTCATGCAGCGTGAAATCATTAATGTTATGTAAGAGCTGAAAGCATTCATGTAAGGCTGGTGCACTTGTATCAGGACATGGATCATGCTCTTACTCACGCTGAACATCCTTTTATTCCTGGATCCAGGGTCACTTGGGAAGATCCATCTACATATGTTTTATTTAGACTGTAATATTTTGATGTTAACTGAGCTGAAAAGGGCTCTCCTGATGAGCTCTTTAGTGAAAAAAACAGACAAACCTGAATTTTGTAAGAAATTATTGCATGTCTTTTTGAACCAATTCAGTGCTATGAAATTGCATCTGAAATGTGACCCAAGCAAAAATGAAATCAAAATGAGTGGGAATGTTTCTGCTTAGTCCACTGGTGTAAAAAGAAGATGTTGGTTTTGGTGGCTGAGAGCTCTAAGTACAAGCAGTGCTAAGGAGGCAGGTAGTGGTGGTGGTGTGAGTGCCTTTCAGGCTAGCACTTCAGATGCTGAAATAAGCTGTATTTAACACTGACTGCTTTTCAGGCTGATATTTCTTTCCACAGTTGTTTGTTCTTGAAGGTTAATTAACAGTGATATTTTCATAATAAAGTTCCTATTTCCTGATACAAAAGCTTCACTCTTCCTGGTGTAAATGGTAAGTGTAAGTCAATTAATACAAGCAAATTTTTTCCATGAAGTATAGCTTTTAAAAGCATAGTAGACACGCCTTGTTAACTAATTGAAGAATTTCAGAGATATAAAAGCACATGATTGACACATAGTGTGCAATCAAGGGAAATACTATCCTGAGAAGCTTTCAGCAGTGTGACACTGAAAGCTGCGCTGTGCAAAGTTCATGTAAAAGAATTAATGGGCTTCATTAGAAGAATCCAGAGCACACTGATCCATCACTGATGAAAACCTAGCTCAAGGCTAGCTAGAAAAATGGTGGTTATTTTGTTTCTTCCTAGTATAAAAACATTTTGTCTTTTAGGCTTCAGTGTGCAGTCTACACAACATAAGAGTAAGAAGGCATTGGTTTGAAAAAGCTGTGGTTTGCACAGCCCAGGACATCATAAAACTCACAGAATCATAGACTCACAGAACAGTTTGGGTTGGAAGGGACCTTTAAGGGTCATAAATCAAACTGGGATCTTGCCTGCATTACAACCACCCTAAAAGACTTCCCCATGTCACTGTGCACAGCGGCACTCTCTCCCAGCAGGACACAGCTCGCAGCCCTGGAGCAGAGGATCTGGGCAGGGAACTGAGCTAGGGAAAGGTGCTGCCTATCTGATTAGAAATCAACACCCTTTTGATAATGGTAGTCAATATTATTATTTGTGTGCAGTTTTAATTCCCTCAGCATCTCAGTAACTGTTCATGTTTTGACTCTTTCTTATGTACTTCAATCTTTTTTTGGGGGATGCCTAATTGGAGACAGAAGTAACAGAATTAGTTAGGTTGGAAAAGATCTGTAAGAACATTGAGTTGAATCAAGCCTGAGAGTGTCAGGGATGGTTTTTTTTAATATAGACTTAAAGTCTTTTCTGAACACACCTGAGTGAAAACTGTGTAAACCAAAGGGAACACAGCTGGATAGGATACATAGAGCTCTGTTTATCTCAATGTAATTTTCAATCAATGGAGCTACATTTTCATTTCTGGGAGACAGACAAGCTGTTATTTTGGATAACTACAAATTTAGGCAAATGAAAATTGCAAATTCTCTTCCACGGATTCAGACATCTTCAAGAGACAGGCTAAGATTTTTTCATGAATACCATTCCCTTTTAAATCAGTTGCAGTAGTTAGCTGCAAAGTACCTCTTGGGTACTTTGATTTCATCTGTTTTAGAACACAAATTAGGTATATTTAGCTAATTCTCTAAAATTCAGCTGTATGATCTTCTTTTATTAGCCTCTCTAAAATGCATTTTTATTGTATATTTTAAAGCAGATTAATATCCCCCAATATAAATCACAATAATCTCTTTAGTTATGGTGCATCTTAAGGTTTACAGAGTTCAAATTATTTAAACATTGTTTTATGTTGCCTAATTTATTCTGTTAGAGCTGTTGAGAATAACTGTCTTTAAGATTATTTTATTGCTTGATGCATCAGATATAGATCTTTTTGAAGAGCTGTTTCTTTCTCAATTCTTGTCCAATATCTCAACCAGTCCATATCTTTTTCTTAGATGTTTGAGAAAAACTGTAGAAATATGTAAAATACTAAAAAATAATACAGTTTTTATAGAAATTTATTTGATAATAACCACCAGCAGATGTGTTCTCTGTATGCCACTGATAAACTGGAAATGCTAGCAAGCCCTATTCTGCCTTCTAAGAACCTGAACATGAGCTATCACGAGAGCATATCTGGAATTCTTAGATTTCTTTCCTCCATGCTGTCATTTTGTTACAGACATTTATCTACTATTTTTTTCTCACCTGATGTGAATTACATGGGACATTCTCACTTCCAGAAAAGACTAATAAGGTGACTCTGCAGAAGTTACCCTCTTTTGTAAAATGCAGTTGGGGTTGATCTGTGAAACTCTCAGCAGAGGTCTCCTCTCTCCCACATGTGCCATGTATGCTCTGATCACAACTTCCACTCAGAGTGTGCTACAGAGGCTCGGCACAGAAAACCACAAGGAGACCAGTGAGCCAGCCTGGGGCAAAATGAGGACGTGCATGTTTTCCTTCAGATAGAGATTTTAAAGCCATTGCAAGTGGCTTACGTATAATTCCTTGGATTTATTTAAAAAGTTGGTTTTAATAGGTGGGTGGGGTTATAGTAAGAATGAGGAATCTAGTCACTGATCTTCTGGATGATCTCTTAATAGTCACATGCCAGGACTTTCAGAAAGGGCCTGGAATTTGGGTGTCCCAGTTTAGAGACACATTTCTGATTTTTATTTAGTTTACTTTTGATTTATTTAGGAGGAACATTTAAAAATTCTGCCTGTTTATTTTAGGCAGAAACATAAAATAATTCCTTTGAAACAAGCTGAGCACATCTTAGCCCAGGGTTTTGGTGCAGGAAAGTTTTTTTACAAATTCCCTTTCTGTTGTTTTCTTGTCCATATTATGGACCCAGCAATATTAATCATGTAAAGATTTTGCATCTCTATTAAGGATATTTAGCTCTGCTTCATCTGAAATCACTATAAAGCTGTGAAAGCTAGAAATCAGGCATTCCTATCTTTCGAGCCTACAGTCAAAAATTTGCATTTTGAACCCATGCGTGTTTCAAACTGGTTCACAGCGTGCTGAGAGTGGAGGCAGATATGAGAGTTGTCTTAAGGACAGCTTCTCAGTGTGCCAACTGGGTGCTCTTCCAAAGAGATTGCTCATGACCACCCCTTTGACTACACTTTGCTGGCTGGAGAAGGGAAAGGAAGAACATCACAAACCCTTCATCTCATGTGTTCCAGTGCTGAGCATTCAGGAACATGACCATGAAGGAGAGAAAGGCAGATGTAATCACTACACCTGTGTCTCTTTGCCAGCGTCACATTCCTACAGTCTTTCCAAGGGAAATGATTCACTTCAGACTGAGCCAGCAGGGCCTGGGCAGGGCAGTGTAACAGTAACTCTGGAGGGCATGTCAGCCTCACCAGGCATGAGCCTCAGAAATGGATGACCACCACTGTGGATGGACCTCCATGGAGGACCATCACAGATCTCCTGGGTGCATCCTGGTCTTTGTTTTAAAGAAACTTAGTAGAAAGTTCAATCAAACAGGCAGGGACTATCTTTTTATTTTAAACTGCAATAGAGAAAAGGAGAAAACTCCACCAAGACCTTCATGTAGGATTATTTCTTGTAACCAGCTTACCTACACATTATATATATATATATATATTCCCTGTGAATAATTGCAGTCTAAAGAGGGGGGACTTCAGAACTCCATGATGGGTGTGTTAATTCCCAAATACAGAGGCACCTGAGGGCAAAAGCAGGGAGCCCAAGTGACCTGACAGATATGTAGCTCTCCATGATCAGCTTTTACATTTCCTTGTACTGTCACCTACTACTCACCGTCAGAGAGATGCTCCTGATCAGATCAACACTGCCTGCAAACCAGCTCTGTTGAGCAGATGAGCAAATCTACCCTGGCTCTGAGACCTCCCAGCAGTCCCTTCAGTAGGACTGATGTTGTTTAATTCAGATTCCAATTTAATGCAATGTGTGAATGTGTATGTGTGAGGATATAAAATCAGACACAAATTACTGAGTTCACTTGTTCTCCACCACAGAAGAAGGTACTTGAAAAGGTATGAGGAAAAAAGGAGCTGTATTTATAGTACAGCATTGCAACAGTATATAAAGTAATTAATTAGAACAATTGAGACATCTTACAATTTTTGTGGTTTCTTTTAAAATGTGACAAGCAGAAATCAGAAAGGAGCTGATGTGAGTTAATTGAATTTAAATGAATTTTACAAAAGACAGTAACAAGCTACTTAAGTGTTACCATAACTTGATATTTAAATATATGATCCTTATCAGACAGCTTTGATTAGCCTTTAAGCAAAACCAAATTTTGTTTTAACAAAATTATAATGTTAACTGCATATTTCACAGTTAGTTTGCTTGTGGAGTATTAGCAGTAATTTTTTATGTAATTAAAAAACAATAGATTAAATGCTATCTAGGAGGATGATTATTCTTTTAGAATTTGTTATGATTTTATATAAATTATATAAGATGAATAATTGTATTTATTTATAATCATGAAATATTATCTAGCTTAATATAGATAGATTAAGTATTATGTAATTACCTCCCTTCTTGTAAACAGTAGCTTCAATAGTATGGTTCACTAATTCAATATTTAAAATGGCTTAATGCAACTTCTGATTTAAGGGGTTTTTTCCTCTTCTCTTTCTTCCCAGCCACGTACTTAGTGGAGCTTTAATACATAACTACGTATTTAATACAGCTTTGTCAATGAAGGCAAAGTCAAGAATGATTCAGTTATAAAAGCAGTTTGTGGTTATCTGTGGGTGTATATTTGACACTCCTTTACTTGTCTTCCAAGAATCTTCTTGGATCTTTATCTTTCCAATGGGTAATTTCCCTGGATTTGAGGAGCAGATATATAGTTATATTCCTCATCATATATTATTAGGAATGGTAGAAGTATTTTCAATTCAACCTTTGTAGGTGAGGACAGATATCTTGCATCCTGGGCCTTCTTTTTCCTGGGAAGTCAGCATAGAAATTGGAAGATAGGTATGATCTTCACAGGGTAAGCAAGTTAATTCTTGCAACACTGTGTGAAACACAGGGTTACACATGTTACACAGGAGTACAGACTCAGAACAGTACATGACAAAGAGTTGTACCAAGGGAGCTCTAAGACAAGGGCAAGGGCAAAATAGCCACCAGTAGGGAATGATGGCCATTTTCTCATTTTCCCCACCAGCAGGGAATGGTGTCTCCTACTCTAGGAGATAGAGCATGCTGTCTGCCTGCATCTTTTGACAAGTCAACATATACAAACTGTATACTGGTCTGACCAGTAAGGATTATACACATCTTTTAAGAAAAACAGGACTTACATCCAGCTGAACACCGCCTTTATTTTTTTCCTCCCTTGCAGCATCAATGTGTTTATTCAAATGTTGATTAAATTATCTGTTGTCTAAATAAGAGCAAGTTAAGGATGCCCACCAAGGGCATCACCCCTCTTCCAAGTAGGAAGCAGTGTGCTGTTCACTGCATGCTCTTAAATCCATGCCATTGTTCCATGGCTTCACTGAGATGTGGAATTCCACCAGGACCAACTCTTAATGCCTGCTTTGCAAATAAGGAGCCTGGACCTTGGTGCTATTTCCCATCACGGATCTGTTGTGTCTTCCTCGGAAAGTCTTATGTCACTGCAATGTTCCTGTAAACTCCTTTAGTTTGTTATCTCTCATAACTTGTCAGTCATGGCTAATGATGTAGTAAATGCTGTGGAAAATGGATGTCAGTCCTTGGAGGACCATCATTAAGCCATTAAGTCCAGTGGTGTGGCTCTACTTTCCATTCCAAACTGAATCTATATTGGAAATATAGAAATTTATTGTAGGTGGGTAAGCATGAAAAGAGCTTGTCCCTAGATTTTTATCAGAATTTCAAAATAAATTTGCCTTTTAAAAAAAAAATTGTGGAACAATTTCAGTTTTGAGGTAAAGGGGCAGGGAAAAGGGTGAGCTATGAATTTGTGTGCATGTGTGTGTGTGTGTGTTTTAACACAGATAATTTAATCCCAGACACATTATTAGATCACATTACTCTGTAGGCAACCAAAGGGGCGAAGGAGTAAATTCTAGGACACCATTTTTAGAACAGTTGTTGTTTCCCAATACCCTACTAGGGGTGAGTGAGAAGGGAAGCAGGTGTGTGTTGGCTGGATTTGGAAGAATTCTTTGTAATAAAGCTGAGTAACACGATAGGTTAAGTACAATGAAATGACACGACACTCTCCCTTTCTCTTAACAAATAATTTTTAATAACTGACAAGTTAACTTTAATACTCTTGCCATATAATAGAAGATAAGATGGTTCAAGGTATTTGTCATAAGGAGCAACATTTCCCATTATTTTTTTTACTAGTTTACATGCAGTTCACATATTTCTGTGATTTCAGGTAGTTAAAAATCAAACACACAAAACGAGTTCCTTTACTGAGCAAAGGTTTCAATACTTTTTTAAGGCACCCTAAAATGGCTATTTCAATTTTTTTTAAAATTTAACATGTCTCCACCTCACACCACATTAAATCACTGTTAGATCTTCTATTTATTCTTACAGATTAAAAAGTTATGCTAAATTGAATTGGAGTTGTGCTGCTCTTGTTAAAATCTGCTGGACTACAATGTAAACAAACATAACAAAATGACTGCTTTAGGCTTCTTCATATTTTTTTAAAGTCTTTTACAAGAAACCACAATTGGCTGAGATGATTGCATTTTTTAGCAGTCTGTAGAAAACCAAAGTGATGTTTCAGAAGTGCTGACTGAAAATAATACAGGGTTTTTCTTGTCTACTAATTTGTATCCTTGGCTTTCGTAGTTCTCCTTATAATTTGCACAGCATGGTGTGTTTTGAGGCAATTACAACACTAATTCTAGAACAGCTTTCTCTCCATGACTGGACATAATGTTGGAAAAAGGGAAATTTCCCTTAACCTGAAGGAAATTAAGGTCCTTTTTTTAAGAAAGAAATTAAATATACACAACATATGTTTGTGACTGAGAAAAAGTGACATAGCTCAGACCCGTGCAATATTTAGGCATTTGCATGTATTCAGATTTTAATAGGCAAATGATTGTGTGTTACATTAATAAAGGAAAAGACATTCCCCTGGATTATCAGTATAGTCTCAACAATGTAAGTCACAGCACAGCAGTAAAACACATGCATGAAACACCTTCGGAGAAAACAGCATTTTTACTCTCATCCATGACAACAGTTGTTTTGTTTTTTTTTTAAATTTAATTTATCTTTTAAAATTACTGATGTATTTACACAAGCCCATGAAAGGAGTTAATAGAAATTATTCAATGAAACCAAGCTTAACCCTACCTTTCCCCTGAAAATCCAGAGTAAATCCAAACTAATTATACCAAGAATAAAACCAAAGCAATAATTTGTTCCTTTGCTGGTGGACAGTGGAAAATGGAGATCACAGTTGGGTACAACATGGACCCTTTGGATGGCAGAGAGTCATTAATCTGTCATTTTATAAGTGCCAGGCAGGCCCTTTTAACACCCTTTTTTGATCAACATGTTAATATCCATTGCAGCCTTTCAGTATTTCCAGGGAGACTACAAGAAAGGTAAGGACAGACCCTTTAGAGTAGCCTGTTGCAACAGGACAAGGGGAATGATTTTAAACTAAAAGATGGTCAATTTTAGAGATAAGGAAGGAAAGGAGAGTGGTGAAACACTGGAATAGGTTGTCCACAGGGAGAGTAGATGCCCCATTCCTGGAAATATTGAATGTTGAGGGAACATCAGACTCAAAGTTGCACACTCTACAAGTTCAGCATCAATTTAAATTTAAGATAGAACGGCTGCAACAGGCTCGCTTGTAGCAAGTCCTTGCATACATAGCATTTGAGCTTGGCTAAGGATAAAAATTATAGTCAGTATCTATGGAGAACAGATGAAAATTGAAACTGCTATGATAATTTTGGGCAAGAACAGACTAAGATGGGGACTTTTCTTCTACATGGACACAAATGTGGATGATGAAATGAAGAATTTGCCAGGAAGAGACTCTGCCTCTGAAATAAGATTAGAACAGTTTAAAAAAGCAGTGGAATCACCTCTTACATATGTTTACTTCTGTTTTGTTTCTATCTGTTTTAGAATTTGTAGAGCCCTAAAGTAATTGTACTTGACTTCATGGTTTGTACAATGTTTACACTTGTTTCAGTTGAGTCAGAATAATCTCAAGATAGTCTTGAGGGCAGAGCATGCCATGCCAGGTGTTCTGCAAATGATCTCTTTTTGCCATCTTAACGCAAAGATTGAACTTCACCCAACCTGTCACACTGGCTTTATTTTCTTTGCCAGTACAGCTTTACTGAGTTTTAGGGAATAAAACAATCCAGACTTTCTTCTGGAAGCTGCCAGCTATGCCCAGAAAATTCACAGGTGTTCCTGGTAAGCCGAGTATAATGCTGCGGGTTGAGGGATGCCATCTCTCATCATTTCTTCCTCCCAGTTATACCAATATGAGAACTCTGCAAGAAAGAGGCTAATCTTGTGGCCATTCTTTACTCCTACATTTCTAAGAATGGTTACAAGAAGTCTGTTATACCCAATTGTTCCCACATAGTGCCTTTTTTTCATCTCTTCTTTAGACCTTTTGAGCTACCTCTCCTGCAGGAAATTTTACAATCAACTTCCTAATCTTCTTGACAAATCTATTATTAAATAGACACTAATCAAATTGCAAATTACAAAAAGATCATGTTATGCTCTATTAGTGGTTTCTAATGGAAATAAAAGCTACAACATAAAGCTAATAAAGGTCAGTTGACATATGGAGTATAACAATTAAAACCGTAATCAATCAGCAACTGTTACCATTTGTAGTTTGCAGATCCATTGCAAAGAGCTCTACACATCTATGCAATATTCCAGATTGATTTTTCTCTTTTTCACACCAAATAGGCCACTAGAATATTCCATACACACTCTGACATTTTGCAGAGCAGTTTCTGCTACCAGTTCAATTACATTTTTAACAAGGCATTTGATGTTTTTTGGAATCTGGAAGACCTCTTTGACCTATGACGTTTCAGTTCAGAGTATGTGCTTGCTTTGCAACAGACTAATCATCTACTTTGTCCTATACTTGGACTGAGTGCACCCTCCGCGGGTTTGCAGCTGACCCCAAGCTGAATGGTGCAGCTGACATGCCTGAAGGATGGGATGCCATCCTGTGGGACCTTGACAGGCTTAAGGAGTTGGTCTGTGGGAACTTCATGAATTTCAACAAGGCCAAGTACAAGATCCAACAACTAGGTTGGGGAATCACCGTATCCATACAGGCTAGGGGATTAAAGAATTGATTAAAGCCCCCTGGAGAAAGACTTAAGGGTATTAGCAAAAGAAAAATTGTACACGAGCTGGCAACATGTGCTTGCAGCCCAGAAAGCCAACCACACCCTGGGCTGCATGGGCAGCAGGTCAAGAGAGGTGGCTCTGTCCCTGTGCTTGGCTCTTGTGAGACCCCACCCGGAGTGCTGTGTTGATCTCTGGGGTCCCCAACACAGGAAGACATCAATCTATTGGAACAGATCCAGAGGACCATGAAGATGATCCTCTGTAAAGAAAGGCTGAGAGAGCTGCAGTTGCCTGGAGAAGAGAACACCTGGGGAGACCTTTTTGCAGTATACCATTATATAAAGAGGGGTTAAAGAATATGGGGACTTTTTACTGGGGCCTGTAGTGTCAGGACAAAGGGGCAAAGGTTTTAAACTGAAAGAGGGTAGGTTTAGAAAAACTGTGCCCAGAAAAACTGTGAATGTCCCATCACTGGAAGTGTTCCAGTCCAAGGAGAATGCGGCTTAGAGCAATCCAGTAAAAAATGTCCGTACCCATGGAAAGGGAGTGGACTAAATGATCTTTAAAGGTCATTTGCAACCCAAACTATTTTATGTTTCCATGATTTTATACTTTCCACTTGTGTTTGTACCTGTCACTAAGGAGTAGGTATCATTTTAGTATTAAGGCAGCTGAATGAAAAGCATTCTGGGACTGCTGTGCAGCAATAAAAATTATCTGAAAGACATAAACCCCTTGTATTTCCATGAATATTGAATGTTAACATAGGTTAAAGCAAACAACACAGCTAAAGACTTAACAGTTTAAAAGATATGTAAGGTAACCGTGCCATCATTATGAAGAAATTAATTATTACTGATATTAAAAAAGCATTGTTATGCTAAAAGAAGAAAATATTTCTTCAGAACTTGCAAAGTCTTTCTCAGCTATGCATTAGTCTGTAACTTCATGCCAACAACATGATTAAGATTTATTCTTCCAGATGTAATGAGGTGGAATAAGTTTCTTTTCCTGCATAGACAGACTCAAATTTAATTTCAATGAACTTTGAATATTTCATGCTGTTGCATAAGAGCATGTCAATCTGTTACACCTATGCTTCATATCTTGGTGCAGCTTACAAGAACCATACACAACCCCTGTATTTTGATGATGACAGTTCAATCCTTGATCTGAAAGTGCACCACATACCTCTTTGCACAGCACAGGGAGATTCTTAAGCACTTGTGCTATCAGTGCCTCTGGGACGTTCATAAAGAGTAAATCACTGAGAGAATGAATAATGGCATATGAGCAAAGGTTATCCTTGAACTGGAGTTCTAAAACGAATGTAGATTGTGTCTAAAAAATCTGTACACAAAAAATAATCACTTCAGCTCAATGCATCTTTACAACAGGTACTTCTTGTGTTTGAATCAAGTGTGCATGATTCTTTGAATCACAAAGATCTTTTCTGTCCTTGAACATACCTAGAAGAGTTTGATCTAAGGCAAGCAGAGAGTGTTGTGCTCGTCTGCAATCTTTCTGTAAAATGGACAAAGACAAATTGCAAGCTGCTAATACTTCCTCTACCTGAGGAGACACAGACTTACTGGAAAATGTGCTTCATTTGGGAGAAAGCATAAATTATAAGCATGGAATAAATGTACAGGTTATTAATGTTTGAGTTCTTTGTAGAGCTCTGTTAACAACTTTTGAGAGTAGCCACCCTGCTTATGTTAAGCCTTTTCTGTTTGTCCTTGATGAACTTTGCACATCTTCCTTTTAAGCAAAACATGAAGCAGAGAGACGCTCTATGCTGCAGCACACTGCAGCTGCAGCCCACTTCTACTTTGGAGAAAAGCGCAAGAAAAAAAAGAAAAGTAGTGATCAGTTTTCTGCTGGCAGGTCTGTGTGAGAGTTTCGATGGAGAACAAGACTCTGGGCAACCACATTATTTTGGCCTAAATTTGTCCTTGTGGTTTCAGTCAGAATTGATATTGTATATTTTTAAATTGCTGTGTGCTGCTGTTGAAGTGCACAGCTGAGCAGCTGCTCGCTCTCAAGACAAAGGAGGCTGCACTTCAGGACATGTTCAAGTGATTTCAGTTTGTAAAGCTTTTTGGGGTTCTTCAGACTAAAAGGCATTTTTACCACTTCTGCTGCTACTGGTGTACAGGAACAGACAAAAAGTTCCCTTGAGCTGGTACAGATGAAACTTGAATTCAAATAGAACTTCAGTAGTTCTGGAGGTTTTTTATTCCTTTAATCTGTGTTTAATCTATAGGCTGTAATGGCCAGGGTTTATGCATAATTCTCTTTAGGGCATGCTCCTAGTGTAATTAGTGACAAAACCTGACTTTAATTAATGAGTAGGATAAGGCTTTAGGGATGGTCATGTGGGAGAACTTCTCAGCCTAATGAATTGTTTTCCACTGAATTGGCTATAAATATAATATCGTTAATAATGAATTGATTCATTGTAAGGATACCAGAAGACACTAGAAATGAGCAGATGTTGATTTTTTTGCCTCAGAAGCAAGTTCAAAGGGTTGTTTCCCCAATATGTTCTCTAACAGTGTTGACAGAATTTGTAATGGGCAACGTAGCCCCGTCTTGGGCAGAGATAAGGAGGAAGTGGTTTATAGCTGTGATGTCTCCAGGTGCAGTTAAAGCAAAGGTCCTGAAAACTGATCATTCATGCCACAGAAGAAACAGCTGAAGGATCCTAAGATATTCTTACAGACACTATATCTTCCTGAAAATCATCCCTGCAAAGCTAAGGGGTAGGTAAGGGATGAAGACATCATCACAAGCAGCAGCATTAAAAATGTCTGGTGACTAAAAGTATTTATTTGATGAGGAGGCTGGAGCTGGCACCAAGAAGGTAATTTCAACACTCCCATTGCCGTGTAGACTCCACTGCTCTACACTGGGAAAGGGATTCCTAGAATGCCACACTGCCACCAGTGTGGCAGTTTCCTTTTGGGAACTGAACATCCTTCATGCATTGTTCTTTAGAGGTCATGATTTTTCATTCCTTAGTTTTCTAGTTTTGTAGACTATGTTCTTTCTAATCACATTCAAAAATCTGTAGATGTCTTCATTTGTGTACAGATTTCTAAGTAGGAAAAGACCCCAAAACAATTGGATGGGAAAAAGTAAAAATTACCATTTTGATTCTCATACATGTTCTGTGAGCAGCACCCAAACCTTATTCATCGTGTATTCTCTTGCAAATGAGCTATGTTCAAAAAGATCAAGCCTCTGGAAGTTCAGAGAGCTGGAGCTTCCTGTTCCTAACAGAGAGATGACAGAAACTTTGTTCCACGTTTGCACAGCTCAAGGAATGCTCCAGTTATAGATGGGGAAGGATTATTGCCAGCCGCTCTTGTGAATTTGTTTTCCAGATTAGCTGTAAGCCCAAGATACTTCAAATACATGCTGATGTGGAGGTGTTTGCATATAAGCTTATTTTACAGGAATCAGGAGCTGATGCTGTGCTGTCACAGTGTAACACACCCATTGCCACAGCAGTCCAGTAATGCTCTCTTGGCTTCCTCCTTCATTACAAGTCTCAGATGCCTTTAGAATTGCATGTCCATATTCCTGATAACAAAATCCACATTTTCAAGCCTAAATACTGGTCTCTTATGTGGAGAGGAATAATTCTCTGCACAGCAGAAAAATACACCACCCCAGTGAGTTCCACTGGATACAGTAAGTGACTATCATTCATGAAAACCAGAACCCCTCATTCAGATGTTTTAAAAATAACCTATCTAATATCTAAGCATGCTTGTTCAAAAATGCAGGTCATTAAAATGTGTCTCTTTGTAGGCATTTTAGAGAAAAAAATATGTGAGTTTGAATTTTCAAACATAGTTTCCAAGTGAACCTATCTAAGCTGAGTCTGCAGTTCTGTCCCAGAAAGAAAATGCACAAAGGTTTAGCAAAGGTGAAAAAATATGCCTTTAAATGTGGAAGTCCAATTAAATTCCCTGGGCTCCAGTTGCTTTTAGCAACTAGGAAAAATAAGGAAGAACAATAGGTTGATTTTCATGTATTTATTTAGATTTAGGGAAGAAAAAAGAGGCATCCATCCAAGGCTCTACATTTCTGCTATCATTAACCACACAATAAACACATTCTCACCACATTAAATAATCACTTCAACAGGAACTAAGCTGGCCAGCCAGCTACCTACAGGGAGTCCTGGGGGACAGATGAAGGAAAAATAAATACCTGTGAATACTCTGGGAAAACAGTAAATCTCCACTTTTCAGTAGCACAGCATTCCTGCTTCTAGCCAACATGAAGGGCAAACCAGCCAGTCTTATAAACTCATTATGATACAAGATGGAATATTCCCTGCCCTGATTATTTTGCCAAGTGCTATTCTGTTATGATGTTAAGTGGACAGTGTTATTTTGGGTGGTGAAGAGAACTTTCTGCTTTGAAAGGAAAAAGAGAGCCTGGCTGATGGTGCTAACAGAGTCTGATCAAAGGTGGGGGATGTGTGGACTCACTGAGCTGTGGAAAAAAACCCCAGCATGCAGAACCAAGGATGTTTAGTAGACATCTGCTTCAGGACCCAAGAAGAGGATGTGCACAAGCAATGGCTTGCAATTTTTACTCACTTTTTACATATGCGAGTATGTTTTCAGGCATTATATAATGTACTGAATGTATTCCTAATACATAACAATGCAAATTAAATGTTTAGCTTAGCAAAACATGCTAATGATCTAAGGGTACAATCTAATGTATCTGGAACTAATTAGTGCTGAACACTGCAGCAGGAAGGCACAAATGCCATGCACAGTTAAGTATGCAACTCTACACTGCGGGAGAAAACTCTGCCTCGTCGCAGAGCGTGATCAATACGTGTCCAAGGCATCAAGACTGATAATGTTTTGTGCAGCTACAAAATACATCCTCACATTCTTCAGTTTTTTTGCTGCTGAGTTTGGCACACTAAGGTATGCAGTGTCAGGGAAACTCACCTTGGGTCTTCTGAGCAAAAAAGCCACAAATGCATGGATTTGTTTTTTCTTTCTGGTCATGGTATTTTGAAGGTGAAGACATTTACAAATAAACCTCTTAGTTTAGAAAGGAAATAATTACATCTATAGTAACAATTCTGAGGCTTATGAAGGAATTCTTCAAAGGTTCTAAAGTAACAAAAGAAAAAAACCCAAATATTTTAATATATTTCTCTTTGCATTTGTAAGTTGTATGAGAAACTGATAGGGCTTCATTATGGGAAGTGATTTTTGGATGTTAATTCTCTGCTCATCTGTCTCCCCAAGCCCCTCAGACATTAATTAAACTTTTATAGCCATTCAAACTAACATCTAAACATTCCAACTCAGAGCTGCTTAAGTACAGCCTCAGGCTATATCTGGCCCAAATCCACCAGAATGGCTCTGTGCCCAATCCTCTGTTCCAGCTATTGACTGTTCTTGACCCCTTTTTCCTTTACTTTTATCATCTATTATATTAAGGGGGCTTATTCTCCACTGGTTCTATTTTGTCCAATGGCTTAACAAATTCTTTTTTTTTCTGTACCCCTCCTACCTGTGGCCAGCAAGTATTCTCCCTGGTAACACTTTCAGAGACTTGAAATACCTTGACAGTTTGCCTTTATTGAAGTTACGCAACGGGTGATGGTGGTTATTTGAGCTTGTGCTTCCAGATGGCATGAGATCAATACATGGGATGTGACTCACAGCTAACTGGATATTTGGCCTTTGAAGCACGGTGTTGCAGCTCCTTAGTAAGTGTTCCAAGCCTTACAGTTTTGAAGGGAATTGCTTGCTGATATTTGGTGAGGGAGAGTTACAAACTGCCAAAGCTGAAGAGCATTTGGGCTGAGGTTTGCTGTTTGAGCCTTCAGCTCGTTTGTATCTCCCAGTGTGTTTTATACTTCCAGCATCTAGATGTGCCATCACTTGCACAGATGTCTCAGCTCCTATTAGCATCAGTGGAGTTTTAGAGAGTGAGTCAGTGAATTTTGGGTAAGACAAAGAGTTATCCAGTTTTTCAAACCACTGACCATGGGAACAACATCTCCATTGCTTTTATTTAGGCCTTAGACAAGCAACATCTACCTGGAGACACCTCTGTTGCAGACAGATAAAATTGTCAGGTCTTTTGCACACAGATATGCAAATCTGCCAACACATGACAGTTGAATGAAAAATATTCTTAATTGGAGAACTGAGAAAATATTTTCCAGTCCACAGAGTCCTTAACTATTTGGGTAATGTTTTCTACACATATGGTTAACCGTCACTTTTTTTTTGCCAGTTGAGCATTACAGAGTCCTTCAGATTAAGTAACTCATTCACAAAAATGTATAGAAGCAAAATGAGATTACTCTCTGGGACAAAAACCAGTTTTATTAGTAAATAATTCTGGTTTGTGAAAGAAAGCATATCAGTTCATGTGAAAATCAGACACCGTCTGGCCATCAGTGGATTCCAACAGGAATAACAAGACAGTTATGATAGCCTTAGGAGTTATTTGTCCAGGAGTCCTTCTTATTTTAGCAAGCATTAATAAAAAGATTTACCCATTTACATTGCTTTATTTTTGACTAATTTTCTAAATCTTGTTTACAGATGTGGCAGAAATGCTTCTTGTTTAGATCTTTCTCTTATTAAAAAGAACCCCCCTCTTTTCCTTACATATCAAAGTGTTTTTTA
Organism: Coloeus monedula; assembly: GCF_965178545.1. NCBI lineage: Eukaryota > Metazoa > Chordata > Aves > Passeriformes > Corvidae > Coloeus > Coloeus monedula. Next base: position 100,770,418 of record NC_138783.1, read on the forward strand.
AACTGTAGAGCAATAGATGACTGTATCCATGATGGTAGATTTCTGAGGAGAACCTCAGCTCTTAGCAGCATTTAGCAGTTAGTGTTGGCGGTGGGACTTCTGTCAGCTGTACTACAAGGTCTGGCAACCCCCAGTGGCAGGATGAGGCTGGGCCAGTGAGCAGGAAGCCCAAGGAAGACCAAGGTCTTGTGCCTGAAGGTCCACCTGCTTTAACTCTGAGAGAGAGACAAGTAAAATGTCACTCATCATTGTAACAACTATGTTTAGAGATATATTTATGATTGCACTGTAAATATTCTTAGGTATTCAGCAGTTATGGAGAATTGGGTATCCTGGCTGAAAATCTGAAACATGAATTCTAATGGCTCAGTTTGTCTTGGCCCTTTTAAATAAGTTCAAGTGCCTGCCAGTAGTTAACAAATACCTGGTGGCTGGTACTACAGGAGTGAAACTTTGCTAAAGGTAAAAATGGTAATTTTGATTGCTCTTCCGGTGTGTAACTATGCAATCATTACACTTCATTAATCACATTCAATAGATGTGCAGTGCTACTTACCAGTACAGGCTGGGACACCTTCACAGTTCCACTCTTCAGAGATTATTCCCATCCCCAAAAGCACTATTACCCTTTTTACTCTAGGCTCTTACCAAAGCAGGAAATCTCAAGTTTAATGTTTTGTATTTACATTACCAATTACTAGACGTGTCAAGCAAATGCTCCAGTATTTTTTAGTACCTAATATTGCAAACTGTTTATACACAAAGCTAATAGTTATGATTATGTTTATTGCTCATTCTGAATTCAGAAAAGCTTAAAGAAATGAGGGGAGAATGCCTTTGTGAGAAACCTGCTGTCCAAGGTCTGTGAAACCTACTGCCTATGGGCAGCTCTAGTTAAAAGGCTTGTTATCTAATTCTATTTTCTAATCAAGAACAGGATGTTAAATTTACACAGTAAATGTACTGGGGCATAAAGAATTGATTATTAAGATCAGTCTTCTGTTTAGAAGGGGAGGGAAGTCAAAAGGTCTATATCTACAAAATGCAATTTTTATGAGGGTTGAGTATTAATTCTGGATCCTGACACTTTGCAGTTTTGATATATTAAAAAAGCTGTTAGATATATCTGGCAGTTCTCAAAGGAAATTAATAAATAAAGAAAATTAGAATATTTTAGTTGTTTCTGGTAAAGATGCATGAAGTTATAAAGAGAATGCTGAAAGAATTTCCCCTCCTAATCCTTATTAATTTTTGTGAAGATTAATTATGAAAAACCTACCAGAGATTCATTAGGTGCCAAAAGAAATGGCATATATGTTAATATCCCTCTAGGACCCATGGCTAGGACTCCAGGAAATTAATTTATAATTCATGCTAATATGGTTAAGATTCCTTAGTGTTTGTTCCTGGATGTTACAGGACAGGCTATAAATATGAGAACTTGCAAAAACTATGCAATAAATAAGATCAAGCTGTTCCTTGCACCAGAGAACTAGTATAGAAGCTGGGTTTTTTTCTCTGCTTTCTTCTGTCATCTTCATCTTGCTTAAAATACACAGTAAGAGCTCTGCCAATTGGGATGTAAAATGCCTTCTTGATTGTAGCATATAATTAAAACTTCCCTTTCAGCTTTTTCTCCACATAAGTTTATAAAGGATCTACTTGAATTTGAGGCAAAAAAAAGACATCTGGCTTCATGGTTTTGTGTGGGCTGAAGCTAGTTATATTCCTTTTTTAAATATATATATTTGTACTGAGTCAAGCCTAAAATAATGAACACTCCTTACCCACTGGAATATATTCCTGCATACTGAGAGGTGAAATAAATTCTACCATGATCACTGAAAATATGCCAGAACCATTATTGCACATTGCGCTACTTTGGCCCATTACCAAAAAGATTGAAGCCCTACACAAACCCCCCCCCCCCCCCCCCCAACCCAAATCCAAAACAAATATCAGATCTTCAACACAAAAAAATTCAACCATTCCAAAACCTTCTCTTCGGGGTCCAGCTTGTGACTTAGTTAAAAAATTAAAACAGTTTAAGACTACTACTACAGCATGTTGTATGAGAGAGAGTTTGTAAAAGAACCCTGCCTATTTTTCTAGAGCATGCCAGAACTACAGGTTTCAAAGTGCTGAAAACATTTTTCCTGGGTCAACATCATCACAGCCATGCATTTACAGAGTGTCCTTGATAAGAGTCACTAGGCTGCTTTACATTGAAGCTCATTAAAAATGATCAATATTTAAAAATTTCTGAAAGAAGCAGCAAACATATTTTTTGATGTAGTTTTACATGCTAGAAGACACTGCAGTTTTAAAATAGTGGTGAAAAGCTTAAAACTCAAATGATATAATTAGAAAAATGCACGAGTTTTTAATGTCTAAGGAGGGCAAACAAAGCAGCTATCGGATTCTGGTGGGAAAAGAAATCAATAAAACACGGGTGGTAGAGCTGACAGGGTGAGCTGGAACGCAGCTGTCCTCACAGCACAGTGGGATGGAGGGGGCTCCCTCGCTGGCCATTGAGCTGCACCACTAACAGAGCAGCACTTGGAGTACTTGAGAGGGATTTGCCTTATCCTAAATCCATTTCCCAGAGTGAAATAAAAAGAAATGAGAAGGTTTAACAGTGCATTTCAAAGATGGTTGTGCTTTAAGTCTGTCAAACCTTGGCAAGCATCAGTCTGGACTGTGTGAATTTTGTTGCTTGGCAAACCCTGGATGTTTTGCCAAGTGATGAATTGGATCTTTCAACAGCCTTTCTAAACTGTTGGGATTGGGATTGGGATTACAGTCTCTCCAAATATCAAGGCTGGCTCTTTTGCCTCAACTGTGCTGTATTCTCAATCTCTGCCACCTCTGGTGCAGCAGCAGTTTATCCTGTGGGGAATCTGATAGGATTGAGACACCTGAGAGATTCACTGTGAGTACCTTGTAGCTGTGAGTGTAGGCTTTGGACTGCTTTTGAAAGAGATGAGGAAGAAAGGTCTGTTGGGCAGCATCATGTATGGTTCTTGAAGATAGAGAAATATGTCAAATCTCAAACAAGCTCTGAAAACAGCCTTGTTGGGACCCGTTCACTCCAGCACACGGCAGCTGGCAGTGCCACAGAGGGAAGACACCTCGAAGGAAGCTCAGGAGGTCCCCTGACACCTCACTGGTGCTGCATCTTGTAGCAGGGGAGAGATTTAGGAATCAAATGTAACAAACCTGTATACACTCCAGTAGATCCCTTTGCCCATGGGCAAATCACTTTTTTTTTAGAGAAAGGCTAAATTTTGTGCACCTTTACCAAATTTTTACCCTTATGTAGTTGTTGGTACCAGCAGTGCTGCTAGTTGCTGAACAGGCACATGTAAAACAGGCAGATTGATGGTCTCAAACTGGAGCACTTGCAACAGCTACCCGTGGTTGCCAGGCAGCTGCCGGGTGTGGGGCCATTCAGGAACAGCAGTCTCTGGTGAGCCACGTGGCTTCACTTCCATCTACCCTGTGCATTCTGGTCACTGGAAATGCCAAATGGCAACCCAACTATATGGCCAGAGCCATACAGAACCCAGCTATTTGCCCCCTTGGTGACAGAGCTCTCCTAGCCTGGCAACACACAGAGCTCCAGCCACATCCACAGCCCCAGACTCATAGGAACAGGAATTCCACACTGTTTCTGAGTGATAATACAACTAAAAGGAAAACTACTGTTTGCCATGTGAGGAGAGGTGAGGAATAAAGGATGAAGAGAGGGAAAAAAATTTACTTTATTGCCATGCAGTAAGGTAAAATAAATGACAGCAGATGCATGTTCCTAGAGCAGTGCCACTCAGATGGGATTGCAGCTGGACCTCCCTGCTGTGGCTCTGCCATGCCGTATCACTCTGTGCTGTGCTCTTCCTCCATTAGCCAAACAGTGAGCAGGCTGAAACACAATCTTCTGGGCCATGGGGACAGATTTCCCTTGAACAGGGAGGGGACCAGCAGGTTGGGAACCTTCTAAGGTGTGGAGCCAGGAGATGTCCAGGTCATTTTGTAGGAAATTCTCCCTAACTGACATGTTGATAGCAAATTAACCCCAATGAATTGCATGCACACAGCTTAAAAAAATCTGGGACTGAGGTGAAAACAAACACATCAGTTTTTATTTCAATCTCTGCAAGGAGGAGAGCAACATAAGGCATACTGAATGATTGTAAATTTAAGCACCTCCTGAATTTTTTAAAACTCCTCTGTCTCCTATCTTGAAGGACATGTTAAGTGGAAAGCATTTCTGATCTCTTTATAGATTGCCACACACAGTAAACCTTTAAATAACCAAGTGTCTTGAGCACATGGAACGACTATATTTTGCAGAGTCTTGGACTTTTACCAAATGTATTCCTCAATCAGGTTGGGGGGCAGTTTATAAAGGCTAGCACACTTTTAAGAAAGATTTGAAGTGACAGCTTTTTGTATGCCCATTATCTGAGAGCTCTGAGCCCTCTCTCCTGCAGTGAGACTGACAGACTGCGTGCAGCAGGGAGGAGAACGAGCAGGGAAAACCCACGAGAGCTGTATTGCCAGTTCCAGTCTGTGTGTGCATACCTGGCTTTCCTCTGCAAAGAAGGGATGATTTCCTTTTAATCTATCACCAGATTTTCAAAGGGTTTCTTTTCTGCTTGAAATGTGACTGTGAAAAAATGTCAAGTTTTGCGGAACAAACTCACTCCCTGTGTGGATCCACTCACATCTGCTAATCACAGTGATGAAGCATTAGCTAGTTCTCAGCTGAAATGTTCTGGCCTTTGTCCAAAGCATTTTGGTTTTTAGCCTAAAAACAATAATGTTCAGTTCTAGTGTGTAGTTTTTAAATAAAAAGAGGACACGTCCCCCGTTTCTTTTTATTTTGGTAATGAAAGCAAATGCTTTTGGCCCTCAGTTTCTGTTCAGTGACAAATACAGTTTTTGTCAGAAGGTGGTTTCTGTAGAAAATTTTACCAAGCTTATCACGTATCAGCTCCACCCACAGCCAGCGAAGCAATGCAAGCTATTAAAAGGAATTTTTTTGGCTGTTGTGAGTTTTGGCATTAGTTACTAGTAAGTAATCCTTAGCTGAGTAGCATGGGGGATGGGAAGAAGAGCCAGAAGCTGAGAGGTAGAGTTGGCCAATGTCACAAGGATGAGCTCTAACAGGGGATTGCCACTTTGGACACCAGGATGATCTTGTGAGGAGGCAGCATTTGTATTGCAGATGGTGTTGCATGGCTCACTACTCATCCAGAAGAAATTAAAGCCTACAAGGCATGGGCAAAGTGAAGTCCAACAGCTAGTTCTTGTTTATTGTCTACCTGTCTGGCTGTCTTTTAGGGTGTTACTGCCACTAATCAGTTGTCTCTGCACATTCATCCTGTCTCAGGTAGCAAGGTTTTCCTGTAGGAATGATAAGGAGCCTTGAATGTTTTCCATACAGTTCACAGTTTTTCCCTAGGCATTTCAGTATGAATAAGAAGACTTTTGTCATCAGCTCTTGATGAGCATAAGTTTTAGTGTAAGCATTTCCCATGGACCCATCTCCACTTAATCACCACACTAGACAAGCGTGAAGGAAGCAGAAGAGTTCCTCACACAGCAATAGATCTTGGCACTTATGCTTAGAGGAAGATTTGTATCTCCTCACAGGACCTCTTAACAACCTGCAGATTTGAAGAAGAGGAACAGAGGAGATGATAGTATCTTTTGTAAAGAAAGAAATATCCCTCTCTGTGGAAGAATGATCTGATGAAAAACAGCCAACATAGCATGTTCTGCTTCCATCCCATATCTTATCAGCTCAGCAGATTGCAGATTGCCTGCAGACATCCTGTCTGCACACCCTAGGGAACATGGTAATTGTCTTATTGCATTCAAGCATGCAGCATCCTGAAGTATGTGCCTCTGACCATGCTGGAGGTCAGGCTTAGAGGCTTGCTAGCTGAACAGCTCTACAGCTGCTGGATACACACAGTATGGATGCACCTGTCTTTGCACATTAGGAGATCCTGCGTTCTCGCACAGAATCTTGGGAGGGCTAACATGTATATCTTCTACTTATGGGAGGCAGAAAAGTAAAATTCAGATACAAAGACACTAAAATACATAGAGGGTACTGTGGTGGCCAGTGAGCCTAAGGTACAAGGGACAGAGAGTTCTCAGTAAGACAAGTCCCTGGTATAATGAAAATTCTTCCAAACAAGGACTGTTAGAACTGGGAGAAAAACTTCCCACAGGAGACAGGAGAACTCGGCTCCCATCTGCCTCTCTTCCCAACCCTTGAGATAAAAGGAAATTAACAGAAAAGGAAATAAAAGTGACCCATATTACCTCACTAGAGGATCAAATAAAGTCTCGAGGCTGGTCCACTGACTCAGACTAATCTCTTCTCCTGAGAAGGCTGTTGGTCTCCCCCGCTGAGACCCCTGATAAAACTCAGAGATTTCTTTGGGGCAATGCCTGCACTGAAATGCGACTTACGTCCAACTGTGAGGAGCTGTTGGAGACGCTTTTGGGGATGGTCTGAGGCCATCCACGTTCAGGGGCCATATATTACTGTCTCTGTCCAGCTCTGTGGCTCACATGTGTGCATGCACAAACGCATGGCTAGCTTCTGTATAAAGTCGGTGACAAAGAGGCAGGAAGGGTCTTTGTGTGTATTCCAACAGGAGCACTTATTGCTTCTACCCTGTCGAAGGTTGCAGGGGCAAATACAAACATAATCCTGAAACTCACAGTTTTATCTGGGGGCAGGGAAAAGGTGGGGCCAGGGAACGGGGACCATTGGGGAAGCTCTGGGGAGTGACGAGGGGCAGAGGCTGACAGGAAACCGGGGAATCCAAACTGGGATAGATTAACATAACAGAACAAGCATCCTGGGAGAAGCCTTTCTGGTTACCCTAACATAAAGAGGTTCTTGTGGTACCAGGGACTTGTCTTACTGAGAGCTCTCTGTCCCTTGTACCTTAGGTTCACTGGCCACGACAGGGTACCATGAAAAGAAAATAAGTGTTAAGAAGAAATAAGGAATACAGAAGAACCATGTGATGCCTTACAGCAGAGTTGGAACTATGGTTAGGCAAAGAAGATAGGTAGATTGTGTATTAGTTAATTTAGAGGTGTCCTATATTGGAAACTACTTTCCTGACACAGCAGGTCTGCAACAAGTAGCAGATCAAGGAGGAGAGTCAAACACATTCTTTTTCAGCTGGTCCCAGGATGAGGACTCACGGCATTAACACCCTGCCTCAGGGAGAAACCTGGATTGTGACAATGCAGGGCAGAGATACAGAGCTGGATTTGGGTGCACTTCATTTCTGAATCATCTCTGGAAAGCTAAGGAGAAGTAGGTTGCATTATCTGAAAAATGTTTCTAATACAGTTTAACAGTTTGAAGTTTTAAGATAATTGATGATGTGGACATAAAGTTTTATAAGCCATTTTCTGTCAGTTTTTAAGCAATTCCATGTCATTAGAATAATACACTAGTAATTTATATTGTTTGGTCTAGCAAATAAGACTCAAGAAAAGATTCCATGGAATGAGTTGTAAAATTGTCATTAGGAAGCTAGAGAGCATTTTCATTTTTCCATCCATTTCATGCCACAAAAGTAGCTCATGTTCCTCTGATGTGTTTTGCATACTAGAGACATCACATTTCATGTGGATACTTTTTTAAAAATATGAATGTCGCTCTAACTTCTGAAGTGTTCTCAGCTCTAGGATTCCAGCTTCTGCCAAATTTCTAGCCATCTAATGGTTTTGGTTCATTGCCTTTACAATGAAACAAGACCACAGATTTGCCATTGGCATCAGTAAGAGCATGGTCAGTCAGAACTTGGATTATCATAGAATGGAATACTAATTTGTATCCTGAAGCTGACTGACTTTGATTTGACTTTGGATCAGACCTCTGTGGAAAAATATATATAGCTAGTGAAAGAAATTCAACATTAAAGTCATTTGTTTACCAGCTGTTAAAAATAAATAGCTATACAAATGATGTGCCATAAAATAAGACTATTGTTATGCATAAGAATGTGTCTCTTCCTTTGATGATGGTTCTTTGTTTTGTGATAAGGTGGTGAATATCCATGTCCTCAGCAAAACTTTGGTGGCGTTCATTAATTGTGCTTTTATGCAATATGACTGCCACCAAAAATGCTTTCAGGTCTTCAGTAAAGAGTGACTGCCATTCTTCTTCCTGTTATACTTCTTGCATCTAGGAGAAACAGCATGTAGTTGTATGCAGCACTCCCATGACCTCCCAGGGAAACAAAGAAGTTTATAGCCAAGGCAGCATTCACACTCTATCCAAAGCACACAAAACCTAATGGAAAATGTGAAATAAGCTGAATGATATGTACATGAAAAGTTGAATTGTCTTGTTTTGATATGGAGAATTTAAAGCAGGATAAAAATAACGGTGCTATCACTTACTTGGTGTCTTTTGATGAACTTCCTTGAAAGAAATCTTTATATATTCTACCTCTGTGAGATATGGCAGATGACTACATGTTTCCATTTTGTGGAGAAACAAATTCAAATACACCAAATCTGGGAGTTAGTTACCCAGCTATGTATTGAAGCACTTGTGCAGATGTGTAACTGAAGAGCAAGACTCTTTGCTTTGATTCAGTAAGCAGTATTCTCCTTCATCTTGTTTGGTTTCCAATACAAAATTGTTCAGTAAAGTGATTTTAATAAAGAGCCTTCTGTTTGAATTATTTGACAGTCATCTTTGATATTTAAGCTGTGACATGTAACTCTTCGTGATTTTTATTCGTATGCAAAATACAAAGTAGCACAGCTGAAAAGGAGAAATTTTAAAAATAAAAACATCCCACTTTGCAACATTCAAGTACATGCTGATTTTTCCTTATCTGACTGCAAAAACTTTTCTATATCAAGAGCTGAAGGAAGATAGAAGAGGAGGCATTCATCACTGAGCTTTATATGCTTTATGTACGGACCCAAACTTCCACTAGGCCTCTGAAAAATGCAATTTGATTGCGGGTTTCTGCCTACCTTACTGTATGGGACAGATCCATACAAGAAGCTGTGTCATACTGAATAGAAATATTAAGTGGAGTCCCATAGATTGTTGGTCAGCCCTTGAACCTCTGAGGCATGTAATAGATGCGGGTGTTCCAAGGGCAAGTGTGAACTGCGAACTGGTTCATCCTGAGAACAACATAGAAATGAGAAAATAATGAGCTGCAGGTGAAATGTGAAGGGATTTCAATCAGATGGATAACTGGTTTGACACAAGGCTACTGTCATTTCACTCTGACATATTGGAAGCAAATAGTCTTACGGTGCAATCTGTAAGGAGTTTAAACAGAAGCAAAGTGTTGTGTGGAAAAACCTGACAACTGTACATAGAATTTCTGCTTGGGGAAAAACACACAGAAGCTCAGATTCCTTCTCTCTCCTCTTCAAAGCACTCGTTGTTTGTGAAGCTGGAACAGAGAATCTTGGCTTCACAGGCATTCGAGCGGATGCCAGGCTGTAATGATCTATGCTTGCTGTATGTACACACAGCATTAAGAGAAGGCAATGTTATTCAAATGAGCCTGTGGTTTACTAGATGAATTTAATTATTTCTGGTTTGGTTTTGCCCCTAGGGGCTAGTTTTTTATGGAATAAATTCAATATTAGTACTTACATGACTTGCAGTATACAAGCAGCACTGTTGAGAGCATACCAAAAGCAGTGTTCAATTATAGCTCAGTGAAGTCAGTAAGGACAATGAGGTTACATCTGTTATTCACAACCTTCAGTGGAGAAAACTAGGTTGCACATAAACTGAATATATAGGGGGAAAAAAAGATGCTGAGATCAAGTATGGATACAATTTTGAGTGGAGACCTATATTCTCAGATTAGTTTCTCCCAAAATGATTAATAATATTTTCCCACAATAACAAAGAGAGAAAGTTTGCATACTCGGCAAAGCCTGTAATTCCAAACTTCTCACATCTAAGGTGCCCACAGCCAGCTGTTTTTGTGAGAATGATTTTTGGATGGAACCACTGCAGAAATTTTGTAAAGGAGACTTCTTTCCTGCATGCTACCTTAAAGCGCTTCAAAATGCTAACTGCTTTTGAAAAGTCATCTCTATCAGCAGAAAACAGAGGGACATTGGTTTTTGACAGAGCAATAGGCAGTGATTCAGGTAAGTCCTTGTAAAGTCGTGAATCTCCATTTAAAAAGAACTAAAACATTGTCATGCTTGGGGGAAGGTAAAACCAATATTTATATAGAGGAGATCTGCAAGTGAGCTCTACTTAGGCTAAAGAGCATTGAGGTCAGTGTTCACATAGGTTTACAGTCATATATCTCTAATGGCACATGCACTTGCTAGTAATTAGAAAAGATTATGTTTCAGCTGCTGCTTTGCCTGAATAGCTTCCCAGGCAAGTGCAGGAATGAGTGGGAGAAGGAGTTGTGCAGCAGTGGGCTTTTCATGCTGGTGGGAGATGGCAAAGCTACTGTGTGCACACTTGTGTGGTTCCCAAAAATAGTAGACAACCCAACTGAGCTAATATGAAAATCCTCTACTAAAGGGTTAGAGCATTAGGGAGTACAAATGTGCCAAGAAAGATCCCCTTCTTCCTCCACAGAAGGTGCTGCCACATACAAATGCATGACAGAAAATGCTGACACTGTCTCTTCATTGCTGTGGGATGTGAAAGAGATGAAGGAGATAAAGTGAGAAATACATTTCTTATCCTCCACCATGTTTTGTTACCATGAAGCATCCTCACATTTGTGTGGACTGAGGCACTGACCAAAAAGCCATGTGGAAGAAGGAGTACTGACCAGTTAAAACCAGCCAGTGTGTCCTCTCCACCACCAGCAGTGCCTTGCTGAAGAAGAGCTTGTTGCTCTCTCAGTCACCTTGTAGATGGCTCTGGGAATGGTCAGGGAGCCCATCACTCCTACTTAGACCACCTGCCTCATGAAAATTGGGTGGCATATTCCAACACTGCCTTTACACTAAAAAAATCATAAGATGTAAAAGTGACGTTAAAATTAAGGATTTGAGAAATTGGCTACTCCATTAAAAGGAATATAGAGAGAAGTTAAATACTTGTCTAAGATATGTTTTGCTAATGATGATTTCAATCTGACTTTGAATTATATTCTGGTTTGTAGATTGACCTGTCAGACTGACTGCCAAAATATCCTACACAGCCCTCCAACACAGTAAACATCTCCATTAACAAATCTGTTACAGAAATTTGCCTTCCTTGGAGTGGAGACTGACTTGGAAGTGAGGTTTCTCTTTCCCTTACTCATTTTTTTGTTGCAAGTGAATTGGCCCAAGGAACTTTTCAAAAAGCCCTTACAAGTAATTTAATTAATGCAATTGTTCTACTCATTACAGCCTTTCCTCTTTTCCATCTTTGTCAAATACGGTTTCCCTTTTGCTCCTTAATGATGCCTGTGGAATCTGCCATCCCGCTGGGAGGATACCATTTGTGTCTGGATAACTTAGTTGCTACAAACTTTATATTATTTACAAAATAGAAATATGCCTTTTCCTGTCAGACAGGAGGATAGTGCTGTGTTACATCACTCTAAATATGCATGAGTTTAAAAAATAATTTTTAATGCTATATAACTTCCACAGGAGTCATTACACTGACATCTGAACAAGACTTCTGAATATGGCTCATCAGAAATCCTTGATAGAAATAAGGTACAATAATAAATAAGCATGGAGTATTGTTATGTCTGGATCTGGTGATCTTTAATTATGGCTTGTTGAAACTCCAAAGTATAATTTCTGTGTGTGCCACCTTAACCCGACTGCCGTTTGTATGAAGTGTTTATAGTTTGTCTGGGTTGTTCATTAGCCATTTTCAAAAGAGGAACGTTGCTTGTCACTGCTGATGTAACATGACCATGCTCGGGTTCCATGCACAGCAGTCAGCAAGGTGTGAGCCTGTGTGACGTGAATCTGGATACCCGTTTCACGTCCCCCAGCAGCTCAGTCACTGGAAACAGCCAGAAATCATGGAAAAAGACAGACTGTGACTGGTCCCAGCTTTATTTTGAAGAGACCTGACTTGTCAGTCATTGGAAAACCACCTGTGATCTGCTTAACCTCGATCATAATTTGTTTCTCCCAGTTTCTGAGAAAACTCTGTGCCAAAATATGTTAAGGTAGGTATAAATCTTTTGGTGGGACATGACTTCTTGGGTCACAGTCCCAGCTTGCTTACGGTAGGGTGTGAGTTTCTGTTCGCTCAAGGCAGTAAGGAATGTGTCTAAGTTAATTATTACCTGGGACTTCTCTAGATCTAAGTTTCTAAAACAGAAAAATATTGTTAAACACTTATGGCAGCACTGAGACTTCTTTCTTTTTCTCTTACATATCCTGGATCGATTCCACCATGCATATTCACAATGAGTTGTATCTAATTCTGCACATGGGATTATGTCATAGGATCTTATCTGGCAGGTGCAAGGTTGGAAAAATGCAATCTAAATTTTTCTCCTGATTTTACATTTCCCAGTAACTAAGGAACATGTACAGCAATAGCTCTTGTTGCAGCTCTGTAATGCACCTGAAAATCAGTTTGCTTGTTTTACCAATCTGTTTACTGGTTTTAAGATGATAAATAATAGCATATGAAGAATTTTCCTAAGGATGTCAAATGCTTTATATAGCTTTGTTGATATAACATGAGTGCAAAAAAATTACTTGATTTAATGCAAACATCAATACATACAAGTCAAACATAAGCTGAATGTTAAACAAACACATTGTAAATCCAAACAAGCCATAGATACAAGATTAGCACCACCACTTCTCTCCTCCAGCTCTGCCCACTCTTTTCAATGAGCCTGGGACATGCTCAAAGCTCCAGCACTGTCAGTCTGCCCCCAGTTTCTCATCTCTGTTTTTTCCACTCCTCAGTTCCTTTCACGAATGGCCAGCACTGGAGATGAGCTTGGAAGGAGAGGAGGAGCCCACTTTGCAAGTGAGAAACACTGTATGAAAAGTTCTGACGGCAGGTGTAATTATGATAAACAATGGGAAGAAGACTCTTGCTGAATACATTCAACATCATGGTCTACCTGAATTATGCCCAAACTCAGTATGTGGATCTTAATGTGTTGGGGTTTGGGAGGATGGGGTTGTGTTGGGCTTTTAAGAAAAGAGCCAGAACATTGCCAGAGCATGTTTTTCACATGATTGCTGGCAAGCCTATACTTTCTGACATGGAGAAGGTTTTCTTCAAAAATGTCTTCCCAAACCTCTGGAAGGCCTGATTCAGTCACACCAGCAAATGTAATTTTATGGAATACTGCATCAGGGGAGCAGGTTTGGATACTGGCAGCTTGGTAGACCAGTGTAACACCGAAGTCCAGTCTACATCTTGCTTTCATGCCTCCGTAATATAGACCCTCAAGGGAGGCTCTGAGACACAGATCTTCACTTGAAGTCTTAAGTTCAGAGCTTCTCCTCTAGCTCCTATTCTTTGTTGTACATAAATTATTGCCAATCTGCAGTACCACACACCAAACAGCTCAGACAGACAGCAAATGGAAAGAAACAGACACTTCTAGGCATTATTCATCTTAACTGTAAAGCAGCGAGCTGAATTAGGTCAGATGAATCACATCCTAGAAGCCGCTGTGGCAGCAAGCAGTGGGTGACCAGCAGAGACAGCCAACTGCACCATAGGCCTCTGGTGTCAGACGATGAGAGTCCTGTTTATGAGGATTGTTGCCAAGACCAAATGAAGCTAGAGCATGTCTAGGCTAGCTGTTGTGTAGAAAAAAATCACCTCTTTCTTGCCCTTAAGTAAGGTTCGTAAGATTTTTATTTTTTTCCAAACTGAATTTGCCTAACATGCTACTTAATAATTGCCCTATGGTATTGCCACCATACTTGACCTACTGATTACTTAGAGACTTCTCTGTGTTGAAATGTCATCAGACCTGAGGCACTGACACGATATGCAAAGTTTTAATTTTTTAGTAATTCCTATGAAGCACTAGTTAATCTTTTTTCTAGTGGCACAGTCAAATTGGCAACTTATCAGCACTGTTCTGTGTATTCATTTATTTAGCAAAGCCTGCCTTTGGCTTTACAAAATGGCATTGACACCTTATCCTTAGAAACCACATTGCAGCCAGTGGACTGAAACTGATGTAGAGCAAAAATAAGGGCTGGCCCCATTGTAACCTAGAGCAGCCATAAAAATCAGGATGAGGCTTCGCCTTGCCTCAATTTAGTGGCTATCCCTTCTCTTATAATGGGATTCACTGGACTCTAACATATGTCTATAAAGATGAGATGCATTATATTTACAGGTGCCCTATTCTTCATGATTTCAGAGTCCTGGGTGAGGGGATTAAAAGTCTGCACTTGGTAAGATAGGTCCCATTATACCAGTTTAAATGGAAAAATGTTGGACATGACAGTGAGGGAGAAATGAATTTTGTTGTGAGTTATAGGAGCACTGTTATTGTGGGTTTAGTTGATTTTCGTCCCTTTTTTTTTATATCATGGCATCTTTTCCAAGGTTATAATCATGTTCATCTTAACAAAGTCAATCGTATTAAAAACAAATCCTGTACTGGAATTACCAGTTACATAACTTATGAAACCTTTTATTAAGGACCAGTTGTCATGACTTCTAGTGTATATATATTATCATTGCTCTACTGGTTTCAATGTGTGTGCATCAGATCATGCCAGATGAACATCTGGCCCCAAATGTTCAGTATGTGCTTCTCAAGATGCTGTTAAGAGTGTAGTGAGAGGAAAGGATCATGTAAAATGCTAGTTTATTTTGTCACTGGTTCATTAACAAGAGATGCTCTGAGAAAAGCAAATAAATAATGTTACTTTTTTCCCTCTCTAGTTCTGTCAGTGCCCCTCTTGCTGGAATTTCAGAACAGGGAAGTCCAGAAGGGGGAAACTGCTGGTGCTGAAGGTTGGTTTCTGGGACCTATCTCATTTTGTATCATGATATGACTAAAATGATCTCATTAATTTCTTCTGAGGAATGAGTTTGACCTCAGTGTCTAATGGTACAGGAGTAACTACTGCCACGTCTTACATACTGTGGGGACATAGCAAGATTGCTGTACAAAATATTGGAGAATATGAAAAATGAGTCATTAAAGATCCACATAAATCACATGCAACTGGGAGAAAACATAAGAGTGTAAGTAAGCGATCAGATTATCTACTCAAATGCACGTGAGGAAGTCATATGGGGTAAACTGCCTACATCATCCCTCAAACTATTCCACAAATATTGCCTGAATAATCTTTTAGATATGTAAGCCTTTACTCCTCTTCTGGAGATGTGGAAACTTAATGCAGTCTGAGTAGCTGTGAAGCTTGTTGATTAGGAGGATATCTCCAAAAACACTTGCTGAGCTTGAGATGAAAACTTGCTTTTTAAAAAGTGGTTTCTGATTAAAGAAGTCAAATTAGTGGTATCTTGTATGTAGATGAGTTAGAGAAATGATCATCTGTGGCTAACCCTGCAGGATGACACTCACTTTGAAAATACAGCCTCACATGTCTCAGGCTAAATACTGAATATCAGTAGCTCTGTTTGAACAAATGTCTCTACAAGTTGTCTGTTAACAATTTGCCCACTGCCAGAAATAAAATTAGTTTCAGAGCTAGGATCCGAATTCAGAAATTATGCCTAACCCCATATTTATACTATACTGTGCTTGGAGTTTTTCAGTACCCTGGAGTTTTTAAACTCTTAGATCATTTATTCAAACCACCCTTTACAAAACAACAATTACACTTGTTATAGGCCTGCTTAGCTGGAATCATAGCTTACCTTAGGAAAAAATCCTGTCTGCTCTTTGCACAAGTAGAGATGTTTACCTCATCATGTGATCCCAAAAGATGGGCCCAACCACAAATTTGCTAATAGACTAATGTCCAGCTGTCACGTAATAGACCCTGCAGACACCAGCATTTCAACAAGGCTGGTGATGGAATGTGCTCAGCCTCTGTCCTGAAAATTAAGACTCCAGACTCTCCACTGGCACTTTTTTAATGGAAAGGTACATAATGGTCTCCATTTCTTTTCTCCGCTGTGTGAAAATATGAGTGGCACAGTACAGTTAAAACCCAGGTTGTCATCTTTGCTTTTACAGTAAGGCTCTGGAGCCTTGGTGTGGATTTCTCTAGTGTGCTCCCCATCCACTGCGGCCACTGCATGGGAGTGATTCTGTCTTCTGTTTTCTTGCCCTTCTAGGGGCCTGCAATGAAAGGTCCTTAGCCTTGGTCACTAGCCTTTAGCTGAAATGATCTTGGTTAAACTGTGATCCCTTCCAACCTTACAGTGATTCTGTAACCATCACTGCAGCAATGCTAGCAGTGTTTGTGATCCAGCTGCCTGTGTTTCTGTTCTGGAGGAGCTTTTCCCCTCACTGGGAGAGATCACATTTCTTTGTGATTTGGTTGGCCAGGGTGAGAGCTGTGGGAGAGCAGGTGGGTCTAGCTTGTTGGAAATGGGATGCCATTTAACTAACTGCTTTCAGCACATCCATTTCCATGGTGGCTGCCTTTTATGGTAAAGACTCATATATCTGCCATGCAGCTCAATGACCAGAGCCACCACTTTTCCCTCCTGTTTTGCTTCTCTTCATCTACTTGGACACAGCAGTTCCTGTCACCCACTGTAGTCTGGGGGTAAGGGCTGGTGCATGTTCCCACAGCTTCCCATGAGCCTGTCACCCCAGCCTCACTGTACCATCTGTCCTTTCTCCTCCCCTGAAAGAAGCTGTGCCCAGTGCTGGACTCCTGGAGTAAGAGCACGGGTTCTGAAAGGAGGAAAGAGTACTCCCTTGGAAGTGCTCAGCTGTCATCAGACTTTCTCAGCTGAAGGATTTCTTCATGCAGGATCACTGGGGAATAATTAAATAAAAGGAAATATTGTTTCTTTAGATGAAGAAATTGTGTTTCTCACAGGTGCTTGTAAGATGCCTAAGTTCTGGAGGTATAAAATCCTTTTAAAGACCTATTTTTCAAAAACAAGAGGCATCCTCCTTTGAAATCTGAGGTCTTCAGCTGGGCAGAGGAAAACTTAGACATATGCTCATTGGGTGTAGTGGTCTGGTTTATACTGTTCATCCTGTGATATTTAATTGACAAGAAGAGTCTTTCTCTTGCTGTCACTTCTTTTTTTTTTCTTTGCTTAAGGAGAAGAAAGCTTTGTTTCGTTACAACCCCGAAAGTTATATTGTATTCTAAGAACTGCAGCCAAGGCAAAGAAAACAAAGCACAAACTATGCTTATCCCTCCTTACACCAGCAGACACTGACACGTCATTAACACTAGGCTGGAATCACACATGATCCAGTCTGCATGAACATAATTTTCTATGTTTGTTAAGGTTAATCTCAAGGCTTGTTTCAAGGTGAAGCTACACAACCATTTAAAAAATTGTCATTAAATCACTACAGCCAGACCATGGGACTGCAATTTTCACATTGATCCTCCCGTGTCAGCAGCATCAACATGGATTGGCCTGTGGGAGCGTCACACCCCTGTGTCCCCCCATTGCCTCTGGTAGCTCTCAACCAGCAGCAACGTTTGTGGCTCGATAGCCAATCTGATGGAGGCAGTGGAACTGGATGAGGCTGAGCAAGACACACAGAGAAGGGTTGTATGTGTGTTGTGGGTCTGTGTGCATGTGAAGGGTACAGCAGAAGAGGCACAGATTCACCAACCAAGACTGCTGAGTTCCAGGACTTTGCCACCTGCTTCCATCAAGTTTAAATACAATGGACGTTTATGATAATCCGTTGGGAATCTTCACGGTGATTCAGTGAGTAAGCTAATACATCTGTACTTCCCATTTTAAGATAATGGGAATATAAATATTTAAATATATGCATACTTTGCAAGGGCAATATGGTTTTGAATACTCACACCTCTGTGTCCTTAATGGTAAGACATGTTTTGAAATGACTTAGTTAAACACTGAAAATAGTTTGATCTTTGAATTAAACTAATCTAAGCAGCATTTCAACAAGAAGTAGCACAGACATTCTAGATAATGTATTGAAAATGACATAGAACTGCAGTGAACTTCAGAAATTGAAGAGAGGAATCAGGCATTTTCTTTCCGCAAAGAATGCTGACTCTCTCAGAAGTTTTAAGAATGTTTTAGTAAGCATGTATTTATGTCACAAATGGATTTGAAAGATCCTGAAAGTTATGAAGCAAATTCCCATTAAACTGCATAGTATGCTTACCTTTGAATAATGAACTCATACTGTAGATAAATTATTCAAGATTTCACTGTATTGTATGTATGTTGGGTCATAGCATAGGAAATGATGTTTGTTTAAAGTCTGCCTCTCTGCATTTATTTGCTAAATGAGGTTATCCAATACTTAGGAGGGCTGGGAGCTGATATGCCTGGATTCTGTTCCCAATTCCACCAAAGACAATTCTTCAGCCAAAGTCATGTTAGCTTGGGGGTTTTTGTTTGGTTGGTTTTGGTTTTCTTATATTGTTGTTATTGTTTGTTTGTTTTCTCTTTTTGAATCTTTGGTGTTTTTTCATCTCTAAAATGGATGTAAAACTAAATGAATAACAGTGCGTCAGGAGAATTAAATTTTGCGTAATCCGAATCTTCAAGAATTATAAAGCTTTGGACTCATCTGGTCCCTTTCTACTTGAATAGAATTGTCTCTTCCCATTGAACTGGACTGCAGCTGAAATAATTTTCTCTGGATCTTTCAGTAATGTATGTTTTTTGTGCATTATTTAACTTGTTTTGCCTCTATTTATTTTCCACAAATACGACAAAATAAAATAAGCCCAAAGACATCTGTAAATTTTCATTAACCATATGATTGTCAGATTTGTGTATCTATTCCTTCTGCATTGTTTCCTTTCATTACTCATTTAAGAGTTTTAAATTGATGCTAGAAACCTTTTCAAATAGGGACCTTGTCTTTGCAGGTTGCCAATTAAAAAGCTAGTATATTCTGGAGTACATTAAAATAAATTCCAGAATTCTGAATAGTTTCTTTATCAACAAAAGTCTGCTCTTCCTCCTCCCCATGATCCCCGAGGCAGATGGGCCACTGCTGTGGGGCCAGCTTCCTCCCTTGTTCTGCGTGCAGCAGCTGAATACAGGAACCGGGCAGACTGCAAAAAGAGAGAACAGAGACACAAACAAGATAGCAAATACAGAACCACATTCATAAATAGTTTCCTTTCTCCACCTTCCCTCCTCCAAAGATGAGAAAACAAACACCAAGCCTGGAGCAGGCAATGCAAGTGGAATACAAACTGACACAGTCTCGGGAGCAGCAGAGGGTTTGCTGCTTCAGCTCCATGGATGTGGGACCTGCTTGGGGTAATGCTGTTGCTCTTGGTCTTCCAGAGCCTCTGGATACTTTGCCTTTGGGGACTGCTGGGCTGCTATGTAAAGCAAGGCAACCACTGCCAGTTTAATGGGGCATAGCAACTGAGACCCTGCAGGAAGATTTGCTGAATAAATTGGTGGAAAGATAGGTTCATCTTTCCATATGCTCCTTCAAATTTCAGGGGGGCTGAAGTGATTCTGTGATTCTGTCAAGTGTGTTTGCAAATTCAGACTTTTCAGTAAGGGTTAAGGGCACCCTAAGCCCAAAGACTGTACAATGGGAGCCGTTATGAAGTTCATATGCACTGGAGTTATGCTCAGCAGGCTTAGAACTGATCTTTTTTTTTTTTTCAAGTGGAATTCTTTGAACATATTACATCAGAACAAAAGATGCTTGGAATGAGTGGGCAGTGCTTATGCAGGCTCTATCATAGAGCTATGAGAAAGAGGCAGAACTCTCTGTTATGCACATTCCCCTTAAAACATTAAGAAAGCTGCCAAGTCCTGAACAAGCATAAGGAATTTGAAAGCTTAAAAAGAAAGGAAATATTCAGATACAGTCATTACAGTCTCAGTTCTTTGATTATCTGGATGAGGAGTGCCAGGGATACAGAGTGAATTAAATAAGGTTCTTGTATAGCCATCAAGTGCCTGTATTACCTGCTGCAGAACCAGAATTCAGTCTTACATACGTAGGCTTTTTTTTTTCCAGAGAGCTGAGCTATCCCCCAAAGTCAGTAATACAGCTCCCTAACTGCTTGTGGTGTACCCACAAAGCTTGATTAGGCATATGCTCCTTGATATAAATGGCTGAGTCTTCATCTCTATGAAAGCAATTTATCTCTATAAACAACTCTGCTTCATTGTGTTCAGAATGGAGATAAGCAAGAAAAACCAAACCACACCAAACCAAAAAAACCCCAAAGAAAGCAATATATCTCATCATCTTACCCACAAGAGTTGAGAAGTGAGGGTTATGCCTGTATGTTGGGGTGTTCTTCTGATTCTGACACACTCTTCTTTGAATGCCCATCAAGCTCACTATGAAGTGAACTTGCAGGAGTTTAACCAGAGGAATCCACTTACTGGAACACAGTGTTTGTGGTTTCTGTGATTTGGCAGCAATAAACATCTCCCGTGTGCAGCTGCACAGTGCTGTCCCCAGAGCACCACTCCTGACACATGAAGTTTATAAGACCAGGTGTCCCACCATGGACATGCCTGGAAGATGAAAATGTCCAGCAGTGATGGCCTGAGACAAATAGACTTTAGGAGCCAGTTCTCAAAAACTTGACAGAAAAGGCTCATAATGTAAAGGACTCCAAAACAGTGATTTGTACTGCTCATTGTTAAACTTTCAAATTACAAAAAAGGCAGGTATTCCTAATTTGTATCGCTTTGTCCTTATAACATTAAAGTGCTACCTTTTCCAATAAAGAGGGAAAAATAATTTACTAGCTCTCATAGTGGTTCACCAAACTAAACAGTTTTGTGTTTAACCATGTACAGACAATGTGAGCAGCTGGTGATGCATTTATTAATTTAACAGTAAGAATCTCTTCCTACACAAAGGATTTCCCTGGATCAAGACCCCTCCTAAGAGATCCCAAGATGTGTTTGCATTAGTAGTTTAGTTCAGATCAGGAATGTACTCAGGAAGCAAATATTCTGTTCTGTTTACTGTACTTGCATTGTCAGTGTGAAGTGGTCTTGGAGCACACAAACTGGATGTCCCTCTGCTGAACCAAGTAGATGGGGTTCAGCAAGGCACCTGCTACACACCAACCACTCAGCATCCTGTGTGGGGCCTAAACGAGAGATACTCCAAAGTAATACCCCTAAAATGTGTACAGGTTGGCCCTCAGCTGCCCTGTACCCACAATTTCACTCTACAGATCCACTCCAATTATGCTGTGCTACTTGTTAATGCAGAGATGCCCTAGACTTCTAAAGGGGACAGTCAAAATCAGACTGGCACTGAGCCAGATCTGCTATTAGCTTGCCGGCCTTTGCAGCAGTTAGCATTGAGATTATGGAGAGGTGCCGAGCAGGAAATCTATGACTGCAGTGTGGGTCGTGTTTAAAGCAGATTTTAGCTTTAGGTTAGATGAGGGTTTCTGAAAGAGTGGTCTTAGTGACTTTTTTTGCTTCTAGATATGATGTGTTGTTCTCTCTGGTTTGTTTTTTTTTCACGCTATGCTCATCACCATTATGTGGAAGGTTGTATTAGGATAGAGCAAGTTCTAGCCAATGCCAACAAAAAACAGCAGTAAAACCCATTGTCACAAGCCTCCACTTTGAAACAAAGGCAAGGTAGAGCAAGTGTTACAAACACTATCAGAGAGATCATCTGGGTGATGTAACTGGATCTGTGACCTTCCTTAACTCACAGGGGATCTTTTCTGCTCAATAGGCCACTGAAATAGCTGACTTCTGGCTAGATTTAAATAAGCCACTTGTAAATAATTTTGTCATGTGTACTGGGAGGGAACAAATTTGGCTGCAATTGATTTTGGTCCTGTACTTTCACAGCATTTTGCCACAAGCCCTCAGTATTGAAAATCTTCCCAGACCTACAGTGAATTCACAGTGGCTGCCCTAAATATCTCATGCCTGCTATTTTCTCTTTTCCTACATGTTCATGTTGAATAAACATTGAAACCATTTCTGTCCTTGAAATATTTGCATACTGTGGTGAAGTCTCCAAAAAGGCAAACGGATAAAATTGTTCTGTGATCAAGTCTGTAAGTGATACTTTACTGAGAAGGTACAGATGGGAAGAGCAACCATCTCACTGTTAATCTGAGTTGTGCTATGTTTGCATCTACTGTAAAGCTTACATTCATTTTAAAGGGTGGGATATTATGGAACACTTTGCTTCAGTCAGCTGTTCCAGTTTAGCTAAGAGTAGTGAAAGTGATTACAGCTATCATCTCACACTAGACCATTGTCCTGTTTTTGTGGAAGGATGGGTGCCCTCAGACATGGGGCACTGAACTCTTGTTGGACAGGAAAACAGTGATGGTCTTTGACATGGTGACCCACAGCAGAAAAGTAAATCATTATGACAAATGCTACTCTCTTGACAAAGGCCAGGGACTGACAATCTTGGCAGAAGGTCACCTGACAATGTTCTCAGTGTTGGCTCTGCTTTAAGCAGAAGGCTGGAAGAGAGACTTCCAGAAGTCCCTTCCACTCTGAATGACTCTGTGATGATGTTAACAGACAGTGGGGAGGAAAGATGCTAGAAGTAGCTTATGAAAAATGTTAATGTGCCTCTCAGAAGTCCTAGACCTTAAACGTAAGCAAAATACTGATGTTGATGAAATCAAGAGAGCTGCAGGCAATTACAGTACAAGCGTGAAAGATTGTATTAGGGAATCAGATACATGGTTAAATTGGCAATAACACATTTGTCTCCCTCCTCTTTGATGTCCTTCCTTCCACCTTAATACCCAAACTTGCCAGTGGCACAGTTTGTAGTGCCAACTTCAGTTTTGACAAAGTTGATAAACTGAAAAGGCATTTTTTGTTCTGCACTGAGATTGGCCAGCTATTTTTTGGTCTTTTAAATTGGGAGACCCAACTGAAACATAGCTTTCAGTGGTCCTGATGGTTTAAATACGCTTAGATGGTGCAGCTGCAGACAAACATCCCCAGATTGTTCAGTCTCAGTTTGCAATAAAATCTCAGCATCAAGATAGCTCAGGCTTGCAAGGCTCTGTATGTGGCAGAGCAGAGCTTAGTGTGGGCTGAGACATCCTGGTCTTCAGCATGACAAACTAGAGCTCCCTCAGAGCTTGGGGTAACTCTCCTCTGCAATCCACCATGAAAAAAGCTGTTCTTGTGCACCTCGATTCAATAACGGGTAGAAATTTCTTTTTAAAATAGTTGTCTGGCACCTGCCTGCATCATGAATCACTTTTGATAATTTGCCTCTTTGAGCCCTGTTTTCAGAGCTATTCATTGCTCATGCTTCCACTTACAGCATGTCTGGAACAGAGGGCCCTTATCTGCAGCTCTGCTAATCAAGCATCAGATGTTTCTAGTGTTTGACAGCAGAATCGGTGGTCATTTCAGAGAGTTCTTAAGTATATTTCTATGATTTCATGGTGAGTTTTACTGCAGAGCTGCTGAGAAAGAAAAATACTCATTTGCATGCTACAAAGCATAGGCAAGGAGCCAGATCTGTGCTATTACAATATCTGATCTCTGTAAGGCAAACATCCTTTTGAAAGGAGCTAATGTTTCTGTCTATTCAATTCTGATTCACAGTTCAGCACTTTCCTCATTCAAACACCCTGGGGAAGAGTTAACTGTATTTTTCTCTTCCCCTTTTATCTTTATTCCTGGATTAAGTGAAGAAATTATTGGTTCATGTTACAGCCCTTCTATCCCCTTGCAGGAAATCATATGCAGTATTTTTTGCTATTGGTATGCTGCATGTCACGTATTCCCTGTTCATGTCACACTGAAATAGTTAATTGTTTGCATGACAAACAGGTTGTATCCTATGAGTTGCCCCATGGGGGTACATGTTGTTAACTAATGCATACAGCGCACATATCTTTGAATGAGTTTTTCATCAAAACCAAAAAATTGCTATAAAACACTTGCTATAAAACAAATGTTATTGATTATTTCCCCCTTCTGTTTGTGAAGAAAAATCATAATATTTTATATAGTCATTAGTAGAATCTCAGCAGTAGTTTCTTATCTGCTGTTCACTTGCTGCCTATGCTCACAAACACTTCCCAAAACTCAAATGACAAGAATCACGAGCTGTAGTATCTTCTTTCTGAGGGGACATGACTGACTATTAAAAGAACCTTTAATTCTGTGAATACCAACTTTAAAATTATTTTTCTATTAATACCATGCAAAATTCAATTCATATTTATTACTTGTATTCCTGCCAGGAAATATAATTGCTGTTCACAGAGAGCAAGTATGGAGAAAAAATTTCATTTAAATATTTAAACATTTAAACATTTAAACATTTCCTATATATGCTTTATCTGTGAAAAAAAAAATCCAAACAAAACAAGCCTAGACCAAATCCACAAAACTCTTATGATAGGAAGCACTTTGCATTTATCAACACAAAAGCTAGTCATGTCTTTCTCATCAGTCAGTCTGCTTATGCTTTCTCTGAGCAGCAGCTGCCCTCTACCTACACCTGCAGTGTCCGTATGGACCCCTTGCCTTTCCAGATGAACAGGCACAGGAGCTGATTATTCTTGAGATGATCCTCCACGTAAAGTCTGGGGAGCATTTCAGAAGCACAGCACAAGCCTCTCCCTGCTGAACTAACATTCCCAGCATGCTGAAATGCCGAATAGATAACTTCCCTCCAAAATCAATGCATAGTGTATACTGCTCCTTCATTTAAATAACATCTTTTTTATCTCACGGCTTCGGGGTTAGAGTTGTGTAATGTGAAGGCAAGTTATCCCTGAATGTTTTCAGGCTTCAATTGCAACCTAGTCTATTCGGGAATCTTTTTCTTCCAAATACTTCTGCTTGGTGCCACTGTGACTTTACTGACAAATTCTCTGCTCTGTGAGTGACAGCCCACAGCAGCATCAGGTATGAATTTAAGGCCTTTCCAGCCAGTTCTTCCTTCCAAGGGCAGGCCAAAGGCCCTGCTGGTGCCCCAGAGCCTTCCTGCTGCAAGCTGCTCGTGGGGCAGAACCTGCTGAAGGAACAGAACCTGCTGAAGGGGCAGCACCCGCTGAAGGGGCAGCACCCGCTGAAGGGGCAGCACCCGCTGAAGGAGCAGAACCCGCTGAAGGAGCAGAACCCGCTGAAGGAGCAGCACCTGCTGAAGGAGCAGCACCTGCTGAAGGAACAGAACCTGCTGAAGGGGCAGCACCCGCTGAAGGAGCAGAACCCGCTGAAGGGGCAGCACTCGCTGAAGGGGCAGAACCCGCTGAAGGGGCAGAACCCGCTGAAGGGGCAGAACCCGCTGAAGGGGCAGCAGCCGCTGAAGGGGCAGCACCCGCTGAAGGGGCAGCAGCCGCTGAAGGGGCAGCACTCGCTGAAGGGGCAGCAGCCGCTGAAGGGGCAGCACCCGCTGAAGGGGCAGCAGCCGCTGAAGGGGCAGCACGCTCAGCCCGGGGAGGACGAGGTTAAGGAGGCTCTGAGCTCCTGGTCTGTGGCTGACCGAGCAAAGGCATCCCAGCCTGTGTGGGTTTGTCTGTTCTTACCCCACTCTCAGTCTTGCTGGAGGGGATTGTACAACAGCTGTGCCTCACAAACTCAGCTTCCCAGGGTAGGAGCTTCCAGATTAAAAGCTTCAACAGTTCTTTTGCGGAGGTACAGCAAGAGCCTTTTGTAGGAGGTACTGCTGCTTCTAAATACCTGTGGTTCCACGGATACATGCTAGCAAAGACGTCAGAGTTTCACAGCTTGCCTGGGGTTTTTCTAAGATCCTGCCATCAGTCCCTGGGATCTGAAGTGGGGGCAACGGTCTGCATTTCATTACATGTTTGTATTTCAAATGAGACTTTGTTTTCTTTTACCTCAACAGAACAGCACTAATGTTTTGTTAACGCTGATATATTGAAGCTGGAACAGCACAGCTCAATGGATGCTAATGAGCTTTAAACAAATGGAAAAGACATATGAGTCCTTGCTAGTTCCAGCCTTGGCCAGCTGCAGCAGGTAGCAGGGGAGGTTGCTTGTGGGATACAAATAAGTAGCATCAGTCCTCTCCAGAGAAATTGCTCAACAGTCCTGCATATACTGACACAGGAAAATATCTCTCCAGCTGTCAATCCTTCAGCCTCCTACAAGAGGAAAAAATTGCTGTGGTTTGTTGTGACTACATATCAGTTTAACTGGTTTTTATAATCAAATATTTTACCCACATAGAAAATAAATTTCAACGGTCAAGTATAACAACAAATTGAAAAAATACATGTGGGACTAGGAAAATGGTATCCTTTTCTGTAAAATCATAAGCAAAAGCAGGGAGAAAAATCTTATGCTTTTAAATTTTTTTCTATTTATTTTAAGTAGTTAAGGTTGCTTTGAAAGGATACCTTCAAACATAAGGAAGGAATGCATTTTTTTCAGGATTTGCAATTTTATTCCTTGCTAAAGGTTATGATTTCTTTTTCTGTGCAACAGATTGACCTAGTCAGGAAGAGAATTGAAAAAAATTAAGCAGTGTTGAGCAGTCAGTGTATTTCTGAGCATTTCTATGGGAGGAAACATTTCTTATAAATTAGTATTCCTCAACTCTAAGAAGCTTTCTCTCAGATTCATATGGGTCAAAAAAGTTCCTCTCATGAAAACAATTTAGAAATTCAAAGGTAATCCAGTTCTAGGCTCTCTGCCATCCAGGTGCTTGTACCCAGCAGGAAAAAAAAAACATCTCCTTAATCCTTTTTAGTTTTTATAATTAATTGTTTTTCCTCTTCCCAGCAGTTCTTCTGTAGAGCACAAAAGTTACCACATCCAATTATACCTTTTTGTCCTTGCTTATAAAATCTTCATGTCTCCTCAGTTATATATTAACGCAAGATTAATCACTTGATTAATCTCGGGTTTTTTTCCTCATCTGGCACAGTGACAGCCACCAGCCATTTGGTGGCATGTTCTTAGGGTTTTTGTGCAGCCAATATATGTGTGTGACTGCTTGGGGAAAAAAGAGGGTGAGCTAGAGAGAAAGAAAGAACAAGAACACTAGTATCATATTTAGCATGGTAAATGCCATGGCATTTTGGAGACACCAGCTTCCACATGTGATCATCTAATAGCTTCTTGTCCACATTGTTGTGTATTTCGTTGTTTATGTAAGAGAGGCTGACAGGAAGGGCACTCTTGGCAGTTAATGATCACTGTCATTGACCAAGCCAATCAGTCAGTAACTGGAAATATCTGACCTTTATGGCTTCCTTCATTTGATGAGTCTCTTTAATCATATATTTTTTTAACCTTTCCTCTTGGATCTGAAACTGTGTGCTTTGATATTAATGCAACATGCCATAATAGAATGAAGAATTTTTTCTTTCTCAGACAGTTCCTTACAGTTATTGTAACCAAAGGGAAAGCAAGATTTGGTTCTGAAAGCTCCAGCATGTTTACACTGTCTTCTAAAGTTTTCCTTCACTTCCCTTACCTTTGCTGAAACTGCTATCACTTTGTCCTGTCCACTGCATTTTATCTTCAGAGTTCATTTCAGAAAAAGCCCTGAATTTGTCAATCATTGTTTGCTTGAGGTCTGCTACAATATGAGTATTTTAACCTAGGGGATTTAAAGGTTTCCAAAATTGACTTTCTCTGAGAAAAATGAACTGTTTGATGAAGACTTCAGCCTTTCTTTGGGAAAAGGTTATTGACAAAATTTTAGTTTTCAGATTACTTGGGGTTTATTTGTGAATTCAAGTGTTGGCATGAACAGAAATCAATTTACTAGAATGTCTCGTATTCACAAAGTTCTTAAAAAAACTTTGCTTTCAAAGCCATCTTGTGCATAAGTTGCATTTACTACAGTAAGTACTTGTATACTTCTGGCCAGGGAGAAACATTTTGAACACAAGCCCTGTGAGGAACAATTGAGGGAGCTGGGGTTGTTAAGCCTGGAAAAAAGAAGACTCAGAGGTAACCTTATCACTCTCTACAGCTTCCTGAAAGGTGGTTGTAGTCAGGCAGGGGTCGGTCTCTTTTTCCGGGCAACAACTGACAGAACAGTCTCAAGCTGCACCAAGGGAAATTTAGGTTGGATTTTAGGAAGAGGTTTTATACTGAAAGAGTGATAAAGTTTTGGAATCCTCTGCCTGGGAAGGTGGTGGAGTCACCATCCCTGGATATGCTTAAAAAAAGATTGGATGTGGCACTCGGTGCCATGGTTTAGTTGAGGTGGTGTTAGGGCATGGGTTGGACTCGGTGATCTTGAAGGTCTCTTCTGACCTGGTGAGTCTGTGATTCTGTGATTTATTTAGGCATATATGAATACAAAGCAGAACCTCAGATATACAAAGTGTGCTATCATCTAATAATTTTATTTAAAATCATGGCTAGTCAGTAGAGTGCTGAAGGCCGTGTTTGACTTGGTGGCCCTCAGCGAGCAGAGAGCTCGAATCAGGTGTGGGTGCTGCTGCTCTGCCCTGCTGGAGCCTTGGAGCGATGGCTTTGCTCCCCATGAATGAGGCTTGGAAACACATTGGCTGTGCAGCCAGGTACAGCAGACATGGGCAAGTTCAACTCAGTGGCCAAATTTATTTCCATGGTCATATTTTGTTTTGTCCTCTGGTTAAGCCTATTTCATGGGTAGCATAACAGACACTGTAATACACAAGAAAAAGGGACCACTCCAACGGCATTGAACCAGATGCTTTGCAAAGGGGAAGTAGCACAACTCCAGTGATTTCAATGGGCATTCCCATTAACATAGTGCCTCTAGCTGGAAAAATGAAGGAAGGTTAATGTTTCCTAATGTATTCTGGTCTTCTTTTGCTGAAGCTCAGAGACACTCTGTCCTGCCCAGTGTGAAATCTCTGTATTTGATTCAAGTGTCACAGAAAAGGTTAGAGTTAATTATGAACTGTACCTTTAAGCAATAGATTTTCTGTATTACAGCATTCAGGTAAGTTTGGACAATATTTCTAAAATGATAGGAAAATTACTTCTTGATGTTTTTTGAATTATTGTTTGTGAAATTACTATGCTTCAGTGAATTGGTGAAAAATTACCTATCCCTAAACACCTGAGATACTACAGTAATTTTCTATACCTAGAACAATATTGGTATAGCACTCTGTGAGCATTGTGTCCACAACAATGGGCTCTCATTTCTGGCACCAAGAAGCCAATGAGCAAAATGAACTGATGTTCAAAATTCCAGGCCTCACCCCTAGAAATTCACAAAGCCAAGACCTGTATCTTGTTACCACACAGATCCCTGCCTTGTTTTCTTGGTAACCCTACACATCCCCTAACTTCAGCGGTGACAATTATGATGACATTGTGCCCCGAGACCAGCTGCTGCAAAATGCCATCCCTGAGATGCTGCTAAAAAACCCCACCAAACCCAGCCTCCCCCTTGTGAGGGAGAGCAATTCGTGCTGTGCCTGGTAACGGGACACTGGGGAGTGAGCTCCGGTTTGCAACTCAGCTAATTAAACATTAATGAAGTCCTTTCAAAAGAGAGAGCTTTGCTTCACACTTCTGAACGCCTAAACCCAATCTGTAAATGTTTGTTTTCCCCATTTTAGCTTTTTAATTTATTCCTCAATTTTCTAACCTCTGAAATGATAATAAAATGTACTAGATTTGAAATAGAAGTCTCCAAACAGTATTTTAGCAATCTGTTAGGAGCTGGAATACATATGGATTACCCTGTAAATCTAAATTATTGGCACTCAGGAGAGATTATTTCCATTTATTTTGTTTTATTGTGTAATATTTTGCAGCTATGGCTGCAGTGCTGTTATTAACTTGTGATAGTTCTAAACCCTGGTAGGTGATTAGATCATTTACTATGTAAAATTCAGGCCTCCAAAGTAAGATGGTGCTAATCAGTCGAGCCATAGGAGTCCCAGAGGCTCACCCTCACCAAAGATTTGACCCCTAATGTATTGGACAAGTCTCAACGGAATTTTAGTTTGTAATTAGAAACAGTTTCTAGAATATATTTTTAATTGACTTGCTATAATAGAGATAAGATACAGAAAGCATTGTCACAGCACAGGATGATTTCAATTTATACAAAGAAGTTAATGACAGGAAAACAGTCTTTCCAGATACAAAGATAGTTTTGCATATTGCAAACATGCTATCAACCATTTGGAAAGAAGTATTTCTCTCTGTTGAAGTTAATTCCTTCTCATATTAGCATGAATTACTTATGTATCTTTAAAAATAAGATAGCTCTCTATGTTAAATGACAACTGGCCTTGGTGAAAGATAATTTTGCAACTTGGGCATTCAGGAGATAGGGAATTGCCACAAAGTCACTGTTGATCTTCAGGCAAGTGATTCTATTGGATTTCTTGCCTGTAAAGTGAGGCGAGTCATCCCTCATAGCTAAGGTAGGATTTTCCTTCCTTTTTTTCTCTCTCTCCACATCCTTGCACTTTAGAAGCATTCGAATTTATTCACTTAGGAAAAAAAGTAAATGCTTGCTCAAGAAGCAAACAAACAGACTTAATCGAAAAATCTTGAGTATTTCAAAGTCTATCACCAGTTTTCACAGGGACGAGGATAGAGAGAGTCACTCACAGACAGTCACTCAGTGAAAGCTGTGAAGATTTTCTTCCGGCTACATGGAACCAGCCTGAGAGATGTCTTTCACCAAAGCCTTTCTGAGCCCAGCTGCAGCCAACGTTGATGCAGGCAGTACTTACTGTTTGCACAGCTTCCCCAGCTGATAGGGGCTGCTAGTAGCTTGAATTATGAAGGGTTATGTCTTTTCAGGGTTTTATAAATGTAAATTGCCACTGTAACCACATACACAACAAACACGGGGTTTCTTAGGTAAGTCAGTGACCAAGATGGAAGAAGACTTGCCAGTTCCAAGTCCTGCATTTAACATACAATAAAACCTCTTCCCCCAGACACTCACAATATTTGATTTGAAAGTATAAAAATGTATTACTCTTGCTCTGTTATGTCTATTGGGGGCTCATTTCATGCACTTTTACTGTCCTAGCCCAATTGATTCAGACATAACTGAAATAAAAATGTTATTTGGAGAAGCAGGTGAATGTTATGTAAAACCAGAAGACTGCCATTCAGAACTTCAGTTCCTACTAACCTGCATGAAAATGCTGGAGGGAGTGTTCATCTTATTTTCTCAAACTATCATTTATGGCTTAGGTTTCAGACCATAAGTCAATGACAGCAGTTAATTCCAATAACAGTTAGAACACCCATTTAGAGGTGAAGTGATTTTAAGTTATCACCATTAATACAGCCTATGCTAGAAGAACATGCACTGGAGGAACTTCTCTCTTCAAACAGTAAGCATTTGTATTTGTTTGATATGTTTACAGACTGATGTAAATAGTTTTCTTTATAGAAAAAAAATACATATATATAACATGAATTGCAACTGAAGAGCAACTGGCTTTAGAAAAAATACAGAAAGACAGCACAGGGACACTTTCACATACTTAAAGCAACAAAGAATGACTTTTCCAAGCATTCTGTCAGCTCTTCAAAATGAAATTCATATGATCAGACATCCATGCACACAATCAGACATCCATGCACTCTGTGGTATGTGTTCTTTGCACATTTTTGTCAGTCTCATCTGCTGAGCAGCTTGCTCAATAAAGACAAAAAAACTAAAAAAAAAATCCAAACCATAAATTTTCCTTATGTTTTTGATAAAGGTGTTACATTATCTACATTATCAACATTTGCAGCAACATCGCACCAGTCTGAGATCTCATCAGAGCTCACAAAAGTGGCTGAGCCAGGTCTTATTGGCAGGGAGATGGCAAACTTCCAGCAGCTCCCAGGTGCTGCAGAGTTCAGCAGCAATTAAAGATGTGCCACTCTTTGCCTCCGAGCCAAGACCATGATAGCTTGTAAAGAGCCAGGACAAAGCTAGGAATATCCTGTCAGCTTTTGGACACAATGTAAAACTGAAGTTCTGGCTACATGTGGTCATTAAAAATCCCTTCAAGCATTTGGAAAATATAGTGCAATACTCCTTTATCCTGGACAGCTGCCACTCAGGTTTACTCCCTCATCTCGCAGCTGACGTTCCCCCTGTGGCCTCCTGTGAGCGTGGTGGTTTGGCTTTATCAACAGGGCTGGTGGATGGGAGTTTGCTTCATGCATGGCTTTCATTCTCTGCATGCCTGCTGTGATAGTGTTCTCTTCAGCTTTCAGCTTGCCTGAGAATTCCATCAATGAGAGCATGTGCTTAAAGTTAACGTGAGGAAAATGGGTAACCTCATTACTTGAGAAGCATTGTCACACAGGAGTTTTGGGGAATATTCTAAACATTTACATGTAAAACCTGTTTACCATTCCACTCAACCACTTCCGGACTGACTACCTCTTACAGTTAAGATCCTTAGTTTGTTCAAGAGATCTTTTAGAATACTTGAAGTTAACCATGCTTTGAGCATGCTCAAGTTCCTGCCCCCTGCAGACTGTACTGAAAGTGAAACAGAATCACAGAAATATCCAAATTGGAAAAGACCTATACAATCATCGAGTCTAATCCTGAACCCAGCACTGTCATGTCCACCATTAAATCATGTCCCTAAGTGCCACATCTACACATCTTTTAAATACCTCCGGGGTGGTGATTGGACCACATCCCTGGGCAGCCTATTCCAATGCCTGACTACCATTTCTGTGAAGAAAATTTTCCTAATACCCAGCCTGAACGTCCCGTACTGCAACTTGAGGCCATTTCCTCTCATCCTGTCACCTGTAATCTGGGAGAAGAGACAGACCCCTGCCTTGCTACAACCTCCTTTCAGGTAGTTGTGGAGAGTGATGAGGTCCCCCCTGAGGCTCCTTTTCTCCAGGCTAAGCTTCCTCAGCCATTCCTTACAGGACTTGCTCTCCAGACCTGTCACCAGCTCCGCTGCCCTACTCTGGGCACGCTCCAGCACATCAGCATCTCTCTTGTAGTGAGAGGCCCAAAACTGAATACTGGCTCCAAGGTGTTGCTTCACCAGTGCTGAGCACAGGGTGATCACTGTCCTAGTCCTGCCGGCCACACTATTCCTGACACAAGCCAGGATGGCAGAGCAGCATACACAATTTGCATTGACGTAAATAACTACTCAGTATCCACAGTCATCAAAATGAAGGACTTTTTATCTCCTGACTGCCAAACTAAATAACTGAACAGTGTAGCTCTGTAGCTACAGCATGGAAAGTGAAAGGTGTGATGGTAAATGCCCTGAGGTCTCTATGTTACCTAAAGCATTCTTTCAGTAACTGCAAGTTGATTACAGTCTCACCAACTGACACTGTAGATCCAGTTGCAAAACTGGGGTTTGGCATTTCCCAGTGCAATACAGCCCCAATTTTGTGCTCCTCCTGGATTTTGCATAATACAGTAAAGATGACACTGGTTACCAAATATATATATACATACATACATACATGTATATGTATATATAGTGCCCATTCAGAACTCAAGGTCAGTATATGTTGGAGAGAAAAGAGGAGACCTTTATGGACTGGCTGCATTTTTGGGGAAAAATATTTAAAAGAGCAGCTCTTCAAAGCTTTAGAACTATTTTGTCACATGGTGTGATTCTTGGAGTTGTTCTCTGCATGGTCAGGAGCTAGACTTCAATGATCCTTGTGGGTCACTTCCAACACATGGTATTCTAAGATTCTTTGATTTTAGAAGCTACAAAAAATATGACTGAGGTCAAGTAGTCAGCAAAGCAGTTCTGAAATTGTCAAGGATATAAAAAAATAAAATCTATCACCATGATCTATTTGCACTTCATCATCTGGATATCACCACCGAATTCACAGATTGAGACAGGTAAAAGTCCAGGAATAATGTGATAAACTAAAAAAGGGAACAAAGGTTTGGACTGGAATACAAATCATTTTTTTATATTATTTTGAAATTGATGTGGAACAAATTGCTACCTGCATTCTTTTCAGTCATACTAATAACAAACCCATAAATAACTACAAAACTTAAGTGAAGTAGAGCACTGCTTTCCACAGCTCCTGCCCTTGATCCCTGCAAATACCAGGAATCACTCTACTTGTCTTCCATATGGTCTGATTAAAAGTTTTTTTAAATTCTATTTCACAGCTTTAGTGTTTTGAAAATGTTGTTATCCTCAGTTCTTTTCAATAGACAGAAACAGAGGTCTCCAGAGAGCCATTCATCTCATCCTAAGATAGGCATCTGAGGTCAGCAAATGGTCTTCTGAAGATGATTCTATTAACTATAAAGGAAGAGTAGGCTCAGTTATGCAACTTTCAGAAGTCTGTAATTAGACAAGATGATTTTCACTCATCAAGCTACTTTTAGACAACTTTTTTTCCTCTTAAGATATAAAATCTCAACTTTTTAAACTAGAAAAATACACTACGCCCTTGCTAATTTTAAAATCATCCATATAGTAAGATGGATTTTATTCTTCTGCACCCTAGACAAACTTTCAAGCCTTTCCTTTACCCCCCACTTGAAATGCCAGCATACTAGAGGGACACTGCTTTCTCTGTATTTCTAAGTGTAACTCAAATCAAAAGTGTTTGAAAACTCGTGAAAAACATTGTACTTGTCACGTTTGCAGCTCAGGTTCAGAGATTTCCAGTTCATGTATGATTCAAAGGATCATCCAAATATTAGGATGCCTGTCCAAACTAAAATGAAATTCCAGATGCTTGAGATTCACCTGTCATTGAAGATAATGTTGCCATGAAGAAAACCCCAATTATCCCTCTAGCGATGAAATACTGAGAATGACAGTAGTGAAAATGGCACTCACTGAATTTACAGTGATGCAAAGGTATGAGCTACCAGAAAGGAATGTGGGAGACATTTTGCATTATTCATACCAGGAGCTATACTCTGCTCCTTGCTGAGAACATACCTCTCCTATACAGTTTGCACAGAATCAGATACTGTCCACCCAACAATTGCATGTGTCAGTTCAAATTGCTCATTGAACAGTGACACCTCACTCATTTCATGCTCCTCACCCTTTTCTCTGTATCATTCCTTTCTTGTGACCCTTTCTGTCAGAGATGTTAGTTTTAAAGGCAGCATGAGATTAACTGCATAATGCTTGTCTTTCAAGACTGCCTTTGCTTTATCTCCATCCAGCTGAGCTGGACACCAGGATGCACCAACCCCGCCCCCCCCGGAATGGCCGCAGCTCCCTGTAGCCTGTTTGCATAACAGTTCACTCCTCTTTCTAACATGACCACAATAAGAAGAGGGGCCACATTGTTTCCAGAAATAAAACAGATTACTTTAATCCTAAACCTACTGCAGAGCCAGGATAATAATTCTTTTTTTTTTTAGCCATGTGTTTAACCATTTCTGAGGAGGCTAAAATAGCTAGACATTTGTGTGTATGTTATTCTTGTATAAGGAATAATCCTCAGCTGGTTTTATTAGGGGGTTGGGTTTTCTCCCTCCTGTTTAAAAAAATACATTCAGAAAAACAAATCAAAATCAGAAGACTGCACAACCATTTGTTAGTCCCTGTAAAACAAACGTATTTAGAGTTTTCTCTTAATCTGTCCACTTTTTCTCCAGCCAACCATTACTCAAAGATATGCTCACCTTCTTTCAAGGAGCAGTTATTACTACATTTTCCCATGAAAGCCTGTATCTGCTGTCTTTTCTGATTAACCAGCTAATTGACCCCTTCTATGGGGAGGCTTTTTTTCCCATGGTTTTCCCCTGCATGTTTATTCTCAGCACAAGGCATTGATTTTCTTGTGTTTCCACTATCCCAGACAGTTCTGACTTCTTCCCTTCACACTACACTGTAATAAAACAGGACAACCGCTGCAGTATTCTTTCCTTAGAAATGAGTAAGATGTTAACATGGATAGTATTTACCAATAAAATTAATCTCTCTCAACTTTATGCCCTATAAAGTAAGGTTCTAGTAATTTAAGCCTTTGCAAACTGACCATTTACATTGTCTGCAGTCAACATGGATAGAAACTTCCAGAGGGTAATTTATTCCCTGCAAAGATGGGTGCTCAAGGCAGGCACCTGCATAAGATACTGGTTCCTATCTCATCCATTGAATAAACACAGAACCTTGATGATCTGGCAAAAACAAGACACGTATGGTTTGTCAGGGTCAAGGTGCAGGAGATGAGATTTGCCCAGTGTGTCTGAATACCTTTAGGAACTTCTAGTCTTAAAAAAACCCAACCAGCTGTTCTCATCTAGTATGAAATAACCTTCAAGTGAAATGAGTGGTGCTGGATCATTTATCACAGTTTAACATGAAAATTAAAGCAATCACGGAGGAATGAGTTTCGAGTGATTACAGATTTCCCCCCTCCCCCCACCATGTGTGTCCTTTTGGAAAAATTCTCAGAACAATGAGTAGCTTTGGTTGTGCATCATCCAATGATGCTCTGCCTATATACTGAAGAAAGATATATTTATTATGGTGATATGATGTTGCTAAGTACTGCTCAAGATCCATGTCTTGCTGTGGAGGGAGAAAAGAAGAAGTTATTTTCTCTCACTCTTAAATCTACTTCAATATACAAATT
Organism: Coloeus monedula; assembly: GCF_965178545.1. Lineage (NCBI taxonomy): Eukaryota > Metazoa > Chordata > Aves > Passeriformes > Corvidae > Coloeus > Coloeus monedula. The sequence continues at coordinate 100,807,013 of NC_138783.1, forward strand.
TTATCCTTTCTTGAATAAATTTTAAAATGTCAACTTTCCCAAAGTTTGAAACTGCAAGCATTCTAAAGCAATGATATACTTAGAGATATCAAACTAGTGATAAATATCAGCTCACCTACAAATAGCTTCCTGCTAGAGCTATATAGCTATGTTGAACAAGAAAGCATCAGTAGATTTGGGAATTAAAGCTCCTAATGAATCTGGTAAACTTATTCTAAACATAAGTTTATTTCTACTTTTGCAGAATAATATAAACTTGCACAGATGAGAAGTACGTGAGATAGGTTGAGTGATTTTTATTTGCCATATGCATTTACTTCATTGGGTTTTCTTGATGGCATCTTTCTTTTGCCCCTCACTAAAGCAGGTGTTGCAAAGCTAAAAGCATCCCAAACCAGCAGGATCCCACTTATCCCATGCCTGCCTATGCTGTTGTCAAAGCATTTCCTAATCTCCATCCCTGTTGCCTTTTGACAGGTGTATGCAAGATGAGAACTAAGGGAAGGAAAATATCTTCCATGTAATATTAGTGGGTGGAACTTTTGCACCGTTTGACTAAAGGGAACTCTTTACTTTTAGGCCAGCAAGCAAGAAATATAATAGTTTTAGGATGTAGAGTTTTCAAAAGTTTAACTTGCTTTGACAAATGAATTGTACCACAGTATGGAAATACTGAGGGAACTCTTGGTCTTTTATTGGAATAAGATGTGGTTCATGACAGTGATCTGTATATAGATTATGGCATGAGAAAAAACTATTTGGAATTAATCTGATACTATGAGGGGAATCAGATGGGACTCAACAGGATGAGAGATGCCTCCAGTTGTCTCTCCAAAATGGCTTCTGCATTTTTAACTTGTGGTGAGCTGTTTTTTAAGTTAGTACTTTATCCCCAGGAAAACCAAATTGCTAGGAAACCTGAATTTATGATGAGCCAATCTAAAGATCATGTAGTCTCAGCCCACTGGAACCATGTTTATTATCCCTAAGTAGATATTCAGGCTTTCTGCTATTCAGAAATAAATGAGCATTTCTATCTGTTTGTGTGCAGAATTTATGAAGCATAGAGGAAAAGTCCCAGGTCACAACATTATTTACTTAGTGCTGAAAGGGGAGTTACCTGGCAGCAAAGAAGAGCTGTGATATGACATGTTCTTAATATTCCTCTCTTCCCATCCTTGTTACATCCCCTGCAGTACCATGGGAGAAGCTCTCATACCCATTCTGGGAAAAAAGCTCATCTGGGTGCCTCCCTAGAGTGCCTGTACATTAATGCCCACATCATGGGGAACAAATAGGAGGAATTAGGGCTATGATCTCACTGGAATCACAAAAATGTGGTGGGATTGTACATACAACTGAAGAATTATGATGGATGGAGACAGACTTTTTGGAAAGGGTGGCAAGAAGGGTGAATTTTGCTGTATGTGAGGGAGCAGCAGTGATGGATGGAGCTCTGCTATGGGATAGGTGATGAAAGGGCTGAGAGCCAGTGGGTCTGGACAAACCAACACAGGCAGTGATGTGGGTGTCTGTTACAAACTGCCTGGTCAGAAAGAAGTGCATGAGATATTCTTCAGACAACTGCAAAAAGCCTCATGTTCACTGGTCCATGGGGAATTAGAATCATGGTGATATCTTCTGGTGTGCGTTGACTGAGCAGATGATGATGGGAGCTGCTTTGCTCATGTCACACTTACAAACAAGGAAGGGCCATTTGGGGATCTGAGGCTGGGAGCAACCTTGGTTGCAGTGATTATGATGACCAGAGTTCAAAAGCTGGAGAGGAGGGAACAAGGCAAAAATAGGATTATAAACCTGGACTACAGCAGAGCAGGCTTTGGCCTTTTTCAGAGATCTGCTTGGAAGAATGCCATGCAAAACATCCCTGGAGAAAAGAGGGGTCAGAGAGAGCTGGTTCATTGCCAGGGATCACTTTCTCTGTCCTCAAGGGTGGTCCATACTAATGAGCAGGAAATCAAGCAGAAGCAGTAGGAGGCCTGCATGGATAAACAAGGAGCTCCTGACTCAACTCAGACATTAAAAGGAAACATGCAGGAGGGGGAAGAAGAGATTTCAATGGCATTTATGAGAAAAATCATCAAACACCAACAGTCTCAGTTTCCTAAAGAAAACCTGGTAGGGGACAGGACAAGGAATTTTAGTTAAAGAGAGCAGAAAAAACAATGCAGTCTATGCATTTCATATGGCATTACCTACAGATCTGAGCAGGTTTAATTCTAACTCGGGACCTATCTGACAGAGGGCAACTTTTACAGAATAAGAGACTTATCATCCATTGGGACAAAAAATGATCTGCGTTGTTGGTATTTTAGATATGTCTCATAATTTTTCCCAGTGCATTTATATGGATATTGAAAGGAAGGAGTGATTGATGTAGAACTGGAGGGTCTTCATATCTTTGGCAAGTAAGACAAAGCAGGCCATCAGTCCTCTGATTGCATTTTGTACAGTGGATATTTTCCAGCTCAGTGCTTAACCATTAACTTCTCAAGGTAAAATGACTGCTCAGTGCATTGAATATATTGAACATTGTAGAAAGACACAGGAACCTTTAAATGGGCAAGAGTGGGTCATCCATCACTCCAGCCAATGGTGTGTCTATTCCAAATTCTGGCTGCCTGAAATTCGACTGGAAGGAGTTCATGAGCCTGGTGGTAAATAAGTTGGCTGTGCACAAACACAAATCAAAAGTGGTGTGAGGGCAGAGGTGATGGAATAATGGTAAATAGCATCTAAAAAAGTTCTAAAAATTTGCATTACTAAGTCTGTATTCTCAAAGTGCTCTTTTTCCCCCACTTTTTAAAATATAGAACATAATGTCTACTACTTCACTGATGCCTGGGGCCAGAAACCTATGGAGAGAATCTCATACTCAAAATGTAAAAACATATCTTCATTTTGCAAAGTTTCTGACCAGACACAGTGAAAAATAGCAAATATATTCAATAAAAAATACATATACTTTAGCACTTCCCTGATCTGCAAGGAAAATTTACGGACTTCAGTTTAAAAGATGGCGTAGAAGACTTTCTTCAACTATAAAACTTTATAAAGAGGATTTTTATATGTTGGTGAAGAGATAATCACTTTTGTTTCATATAAATATATATGCCTATATATACACACACACAATGATGTATGAAGGTGATATAGTTAGGTAGCGTTACAGTAAGGAGAAGTGATCAATGCACCACAAAAACATAAAGTTGTGTGCTAATGGGTTTTTGATGTTGCTGGAAAAAACCCAGGAGTGATAATATTAGCCAGATGATTCAAAACATGTAGTAAAAATAACACTAATAAAAGGTCAAAACTTTGCAAAAGGAGCATTGAAAAGCTCTTGGAAAGAGTTCTGGGACTCTCAAGGCATCAGCTGACTCTTGGGGATTATCAAGATGGATCAGTCTTACCCATTCTTGAGTATGTGAAATGAGTAAGGTATCTTTGCTGTCCACATTCACTGTGTATTTTTTAAGGTCAAATATAAATAAAATGTCAGGGGACCACAGAAACTTAGCCTCCAAAACAGATTTCAGAGCTTCCCGACTTCAAAATTGTTATTAGCAGCAACATTCCCCATGCTGCAAATCACTGTTTCATCCACTGTATTCCTTACTTTCAGACTTACTGTGTCCAGAGCTGGTAGAGAAATTCCTCTCATAGCCATAGATATTTAGACTTCCCAAAATTAGTAATTTGAGGTCTGCAGTATACCTCTAATGTGCTCAATGTTTTTATGATTTTTTTTCAGCAGCTAATTCACATAAAGCCTCACACCTTTCAACCACTCTGATTTATCAGACACTGCCATTAAATTATTAAATCTGTGGAGGTTAACATGTGATACGGACTAATGCCAGAATCTACCAAACTATAAAACAATGAACGAACTAATTGGAATTGCTGGAGTAGATGCTATGCTGTCTTTACACTAAAAATAATCCAAACCCTAGCTCAAGAGCACAATCTTAGAATAATATAAAGCTATTGTGTAGTGAGTATACTTTTATCCCTGTTACAGCGTTTTATTACAGTCCTCCTTTAGGTGGCATTTGTTTGAATTATTTGACAGTAAATATGAAGAGAGGTAAGGGGCTGAAAGTATTCCTAAAGTATTTTCTTGCAAAAATACTTTACTCAAAATATTACTCTCCTCTGGTGTCTGTCTTTATCTGGTGAATTTAAAATTTCACATTTTATATTATTTTAATTAATTTATAGAAAGCTTTTTGATACACTAAAATATAACGAAAATTCTCACAATGTTACAATACTAAACCTAATTTTAAAGGTATTATATTTTTAGTGTTTTTAAATCACATTGGTCTAAAACAAATATGCAATGAGACATCTGTCTAATCATGTTCTTATAGTTACAGACAAAAAAAGAGAAAATAATCCTCATGACTCCAACTGCTTTTCTTACAAAATATCCTCTAGTTTGAAGAGAAATAATGAAACTATACATAAAGCTAGTTTTAATGGGATTTTGAAAATTTTTGTATTCTTACTGAGGCAATTGACTATCAAAGCCAAATCCTGAAAATGTGCATTGTTCAGTAAATGTGTATTTTATTCACAGTAGGATGGTGTGAAAAATATCAGCCATGGAAAATAACAGTCAGAGTCAGCAGAGATCTTATTACAATGTCAAAACAAAACATCTTTCATGTAAATTATGCTAGCAACAAAATATAAATTATGACCACAGAAGTGAATGAAGAAGCTCTTAATCAATTAATATTGAATATAGATTTCTTTGTTTCTGTTCTATCAGCATACAACTTTAATAAAGGCTATTACTAGCCTTAAATTGGCATGCGGTTACCAGTCCACTGGTTCTGGAATAAATAAGCTCCAGAAGATTACCCCTGATGTTTGAAATTCAGTTTGGGTATTTCAGGAAGGGAACTGACTTGGATCCTTCACCTCAAAAGTCTTATATTTATTCTTGCAAGGTGCAGAACAATTCAAAGTAATCAGCGTGATAAAAGCAGTGAAATCTCATTTTCCTGAAAGCTTTTACTGTTCTTATTGCAGTATGTTAGTCAGGTGTTCTTAGTCCAGTGTGTTTTGAAGTTAAATTGTAAAGGTTAAATTGGAAGGTTTTCAGGTAGAGTCTAAGAATGTCTGCACAGGGCTATAGTAGGATATGTTCTTTTTGATGACCTTTGTAAATACCAGACATGCAATTAATGCATACAAACTCATAAAAGCTGCAGATTAAATTAGTGAAGTACCAAAATCAATTATAGAATAATATTTTTTTTTCCTTTTTAAAAAACTTATGGCCTACTTTCACCCTTTCCATTGCTTTCAGGTAAGTCTTATGCCAACAACCTTAGCACCTCAAAGCTATCATAATTAATAAAACAAATTTGAAAAATCTGTTTCATATTGCTTCCTCAAACTGCTAAGTTTCTGTCCCCCTCAGTGACCTAAAATTTCTGACTGATAGATTACAAACCCTGCATAGTGATTACTTATGATTTCATATGAATAACTTAGAACTAGAAAGAGATATTGTACCTCAAACAGGGTGTAAAATCGTGTTAAATGTTTGTGTCTAGTTCTGGCAAATTTATAAGATACAAGGCTATATGCCTGTATAGCTCTGATGGAGAGACAAAATATTTTTCATATTTTGGAGGGCTTTAAACTTGTATGAATATTATTTTCCCTGTCATTCCAAGGACTCTGCTTTGTAACTAGGCAACCATGCTATAGAGAGCAGCATTACAGTATAATTTTTTTAATTCTCTAAAAGTGATATAGTTATTTGTCCAGATTGCGCTCTAAATTTTTCTATAATGCTGCATAAACAGACAAACCATGGGTTTGTGCCTTTGTACTATATTGCTTTTATTGATTATATTTACCTATATTGTGGGTGATCCTCAGAGTTTATTTCTGCCTTCATTCCTTGTTAGCAATTACCACTCTTTCTTTTTTCCACTTTGTGGGAGTGGATCCAAACCAAAAATATGATCAATTGTTCCTCTGTCCCAATGATTCTTTTGTGCAGGACACTGTGGAGCTCAGTTTAGTCATTACTCCTTTTCATCTATGAGGTCATGACTGTTTTAAGCTGTCTTGGCACCAGTGGCACCACAACTCTTAACTTGGTGATTTCTCATCTAAACAGTACTAAGGCCTTTGATTTTTCCCACTGTGTGGGACAAAATTGAGATTTAAGTGAGAATTTCTGTGCCATATTTATTGCAAAAGGTAAAGATACTGTCAGGCTTCTAATAATAGAATTTGTATCTGTTCCTCTACCTTACGAATTTCATTAACAAGCAGTCAACCAAAAATTGAAGAGGATTAATCAGAAGCAGAGGACAGCAGGGTTTTGCAGATAATGTCCCTAGTGGGAAGGGCAGAGTGGGATGAACCTGGATGTATGGAATTTTGGAATGGTATGAATGTAATATTAAAGATACTTCTGGCACTGCTGTCTCTTCCTTGTCTTGGACCAATATAGATCCCCCAAAGCTAATACCAAGAAGCCTCCACTGAGAAGTATGGCTGCCCACTTATTTTGGTAGATGGGCTCGGGATGAGTATGATTTAACTTTGCACTGTGCACCCTTATGAAAAAGCCTATCCCGAGATTAAATCCAAAGTGTTATTTTTGACATTAAAAATGTGACGTGACTGGTGACATGAATCTTAATTACAAAGAGAATCAAGATTATACTGAATTACACTGAAATGCAATACACAAATTGTGATGGATATTTAGCCTTGTGCTTCAGGGTTTATACGCACCTTTGTTCAGACACAGGGAGGGGATTGCATTTGGGTTTTTGTGTGTGTGTGCAGAATATCCCCCCTTTGCTATCCTGGGGCTCCTCTGAAATGTGGCATTGGAACTGATAGAGACAGGGTACTGGATCTGGAGTCTAATCCAGCACACCAGTTGCTGATTTCCCACTCCCCCAACTCTGCTTTATAAAGAAGAGGTATCAGCAGTGCTGTTCTGTAAGTCTTCACATGCACACACACCGCCCTCCCCTCCCCCTGCCCCACCCTGCTCCAATAAAATCAATGTAATGTGGCAATGAGATTCATAGCAGCTGCTTGAGATTAGTCCCTGATAAGCTTATCCCACTGTTTCTATGGAGGAACCTTCTAATTTTTAGCACCAGCAAAATATTAGTTTGCATGAAAGTATTGAATAAACAGTGCTTTAACCACCATACAGTAATAACACTATGAAACAATGAAAGGACAGCTATCCAAGGAGCCAATTTATTGTACTAAGGAGACATAGGTAAGTGCACAGAAATTTGTACTAGATGCATGAGGTGGATTTAGTTGAGTTCATAATGGAAATTTAGGTAATGTGTTATGTACTTCTTTTCAATTTGCAGGCATGCATTCAGAAAACTGATTGGTAGATACCAGAAAACTAATCCTACTGTTTCCTAAGTACAGCAAGGGAATAAGAGCAAGTATTCTTTACCCTGAAGGCTTTCTGAGAATCATCCTATATTTGTAAAATTGGTTAAAGTACACATTTTTACATATTACTGTATCCAAGGTTGCCAACTCACCTGCTTAGTTTTAATCTTACGATATTTTATGATTTTTTTTCCTTGTAACCATTATTTCTCAATAAATGAGATCGCCTAAAAGCTCTGATATCGCTAAATGTAACTTTCCAGCCCCCAGGCTTGGAGAGGAAACCTTGAAAGCATTAACTGAGAGTTCTTTAAAAGTTTAGAGAGCAGCAAGGAAACAAAATATAATGTACAACTTCTTAAAATCTTGTTTTAAAGTCAGTCTCATGATATGTTGGGCTCTGATCCATCATTTCTGAATTTTTGAGCTGATGAGAGTTGCATGCTGCAGAGTATAGACACAAAGAATCTGAGTTAATGGCTTGTGTCTAGGTTTTCTTTACTGTAAGTCTTCATTCACACACAATTTTTTTTGGATTTTGGTAGAAAATTTGTATGTATCAGACCATGGGACCTTAAATTCTTCCAGTCAGATATTTTAGCAATCTCTGTGGTCTTTTGACCACATACAGTTTCACTGGTCCAAAAGTCATTTTTATAATGTAAGTAATAGCCTTAGTAAACTTCAGAGAGCTTCCTAGGGGCTCTTTCATCTTTCCATGTAAAACTGTATCTTCATTTAAATAAAGCAAGACACTTTGATTTGAATTCAGTGACAAATCATTCCAGTTTACCCAGATATGTCTAGACTTCAAATGTCTGCAGTCTTATTACTACTGTACATTTTATCTCCTTTGCAAGCAAGGTTGCAAGTATGTTCAAATGAAAGAACAAAAAGGTGAAGAAAATTTTATCAGTCCATAGAGGACTTGACCCAATGCTTACAAAGGAGTAACAGCAAGCTGGGAGTGAGATAACAGTGCAAGCCTGAGCAACTGACAAGAGATTGGGAATCTCTTTTGGCAGAATAAGCTGCCTCAAATCACGGTGAGGAATGAGGATAAAATTGCATATGATGGTGCGCACCAAAGGCAGAGTGAGGATTCAACAGTTCAGGGATAAAACCATCATGAGCAACTGGCTCATGGGTCAGACACAAAGGGTTACAGTAAATGGGGTGACACCACACTGGTGACCTGTCACTAGTGGGGTTCCACAGGGATCCATCCTTGGCCCTGTGCTCTTCAACATCTTCATAAACAACGTGGATGCAGGACTTAGAGAGACGCTAAGCAAGTTTGCAAACGATACAAAACTGGGAGGAGCTGTTGACTCTCTTAAAGGCAGAGAAGCCCTGCAGAGAAACCTCAACAAATAAGAGGGCTGGGCAATCCCCAGCTGTTTGAAGTTTAACAAATAAATATAAGTGCTGGATTCTGCACATGGCATAGGGAAACCCTGGATATACAGACGAAATGGGGAATAAGATGCTGGAAAGCAGTGCCATGGAGAGGGGCCCGGGGTTCCTGCTTGATGGCAAGTTGAACATGAGTCAGCAGTGCCCCGGCAGCCAGAAGGGCCAACCTTGTCCTGGGGGGGTATCAGGAACAGCATCAGCAGCTGGGCAAGGGAGGGGATTGTCCGCTCTGCTCAGCACTGGGGTGGCCTCACCTTCAGTGCTGGGGGCAGTTTTTGGACTCCGCAATATAAGAAAGATACGAAGCTGTTAGAGAGTGCCCAAAGGAGGGCAACAAAGATGGTGAAGGGCCTTGAGGGGAAGCGCCATTGCAGTTACAACTTCCATGTGAGCGGAAGAGGAGGGGCAGACACTGATGTCTTCTCTGTGGTGACAGCGACAGGACCTGAGGGAACGGCCTGAATTTGTATCAGGGCAGGTTTGGGTTGGATGTTATTCACCCAGAGGGGGTGAAAAGGTTCTTCACCTAGAGGGGTGTTGGGCACTGGGACAGGCTCCCCAGGGAAGTGGTTGCAGCACCAAGCCTGACAGGGTTCAAGGAGCATTTGGAAAATACTGTTGGACACATGGTATGACTCTTAAAGATGGTCCTGCACAGGGTCAGGAGTTGGACTTGATGATCCTTGTGGGTCCCTTCCAACCCAGCATATTTTGTGATTTGGTATAACTACTTCTTTTAACACAGCTGACAAGACCACAGATCCCTGTTCCTTTCTGTTTACTCTGGTGAATGGTGCAAGCTTACCTTAACACAGACACTACCTGAGATATCTAATTCAGGAGCACAAACAGTGGTGCAGAGATGAAGACCCACCCTTATACTCTCCCACTCCTCCCCCCAAAAACCCAAAACACAATCCAAACAACCAGTCAGACCTTAGATGGACAGAATTGCCCTTGGAAAATGCTTGCAGTCAGTTTCCACTGACTTCATAGGGACCCGAGAGAACTGTAGTTGTAAGGTGACTTTCAGGTAAGCAGAGTTTGTTCCTCTCAAATGCAAACGTCTTAAGCAGGAAGTTGATGGGTGTAGTCATGATCCCTACAGTGTGATTCTAATTCATCTTCCTACTTCAATGGCTTTTTGACAATTTGGCCATTCATCTGGCGGAGACATATGAGAAGTGGGCCCTGGAGGACAGCCAGCATTATGGAGTTGGCCTGATGGATAACCAGAATAATTATTCAAGTGGATGGTCTGATACAACTAAATATGTATTTTTAATTTTATATGTTTCAAAACCTCCAATCTTCTGACATGTTTTCAAACTGTGCTGAGCCAAACGAGTCGAGGAATTGTTAAACCAGATGTCATGCATCTCTCTCTCTCAGATGCATTTCCTGAGGCAGTCTGAGAACACTGGGTTCTCAATGACTGGGGCAGACTTGGCTTGGAATTTCATGGGCATCTGATTTATTTCCCCTGAGTGTATGTTGTGCTCTTTTTAAGAGGGACCTCTTGGAGGAAGGGGATGTTGTTCTGTCCCTTAGGGGCACTGAGTGTCCTCAAAAAGAGAAGGCTCAGGAGACTGTAGGATGGACTGAGAAGGTAAGTTATAGAAGGGGGTCTGGACATCATGCATGGTTTGGTTTAGAAGATGACAACAAAGATGATAGAACAGGCCAGCAGGCTTTGGAGGAATTTCTAGAGGACTAAAGCAGACAAAGCAGAATTTGCAGCCGATCAGAAATCTGTAAAGTTATCTGCAATCATGGACTTCAAAATACACTGGACTTGTAAGAACTCTGTAGAAAATTCAATTTCTCTTTATGTCTTCTTTTGTCTCCGCTTTAAAAAGCTAAGATTTTAGGTTTTAGCTTTCATTCAGACAAAACTTTTATTTCTGAGCATAATGCAGACATGCAATAACCTAACTTTGAAAGAATCATTCAGGGGAAAAAAGTGCTTTGGCATATTGTAAACAAATAGTTGTACTAATCTCAACAGAGAAATACAAGAAGCCTTTAATAGGACATTTATATCATCTTAAAACCACTCATAAGTACTCACTGGACTGATTTAAATCCATAGTCACAAAAGTATTTCATGGAACATAAAGTGAGCTGCCCCTTTCCTCACCCCTTCCTTACTACTCTGCTGCAAATAAAAGGAAAAATCTCATTTAGCTCTGTGTTCCTTGCTGCATGAAGCCAGCAAGTGTCTTGACAGTTTCACTGATATTATTCTGGCTGCTAAGCTCCAACATAGTTCTGAACCTCAGCCATTTTATGAGGCCAGCACTGATTTGAAAATACCAGTGCCTGATGTTTACATGGAACAAGTCCTGATTTCTTGAATTTGACTAAAATTCCATTCACCTGCAGCTACAGAAACTAAAGCGATAGGTTGGGAAGTGGGAATTTATGTGTTGATGAATGACAATTTTTCCACTGGCTTTGTGGAAATCGTGCTGTGTTTCTTTTTTGCAAGAGCTAGGAATATCTGCTAAGTATGTTACTGCTTTTTCATGAAACAGAATCACGTTTAATTCCTTTATTATTGCATTTGGATGTAAAACGTTTTTCTGTAGAAGATCTGGGTGCACATTACAAAATTTAGATCAGAATTAGGCAACCATTTCTGTGACAACCCCCACATAGCACCAAAATAGCTACTCTGAAAAGGAGTGATATGAGGCACATGATTAAATGTCAGTGAATTCTAAAGACTGTTTCTACTAGGGAGCACAAAGAAAGTGATCTTGCATTGTGCTCTAAAATGTCTCTACCCTGTAAGCTGATCTGCACAGACTGATGGTTCTTATGCTGTGCATTGGCTCTTTGACTCTCTTTTGACTCCAGAAGGTGTGCATGTCCATTTGTGTGATCAAGGTGCACTATCTAGGCTGAAACAGCCTGCCCTGGGGGATGCTCTGTAGCCCATCTCCTTGCTTTCAACTTCAGGGTGTAGCATGCTGCAAAGGGGGAAGGGTGAAACAGGTCTGAGATAATGAGCATGGAGACAAAACAGTTATAAATTTCACCCAGACTAGAACTGGTAGCCAAAGAAGTGAGCACAGGTGTGAAACTCTCTTGTCAGTGTTTCTTAATGATCTGGGCAAACAGAGTTCTGTTAGCAGAAAACATGGCATGAGTGCCTTTGCATGCAGATTACCCAAGCATGTGACAGGCCACTTGCTGATGGATATTGAAAGGCCAGTTTTCTATTTCCTCCTAACTGAAAGCATTAGGCTTGTACATTGTAGTAAGTAAATAGTTTTCTAAATGTTCTGTATTTACAGAATACCTTTCATCAACTGCAGTACATTTCTAAAAATTGCACACACTTTCCTAAGAAAATTCAGTGAACTTTATGGCATGTTATCATCACTTCCAGCTTTGCAGTCCCCAGTGGTCTTTCCATACATCATATTCCCAAGACAGTTATTCTCCAGTATTTGTTAAGAAACAGTAGGGACTCATTTTCTGCCCAAGAAGCTCTACAGAGCCTGAACAAAAATCAAAATCCTTAGTGACACTCACCAGTGGTCACTTGAATAAACGTACATTCTTGAGCATGCAAGACTCCTTATCATGTTACTCAGTATGCTGAGCAAGATCTTTCTGTACTTTAGACTATAGACAGATTTGCAGTCTTCTGCCTGGAGAAAACAGCATTCTTAATGCAAGCCACATGAAATAGTTGCCTGTACACACCTTGCAAACACAGATTTACACTGAGAACAACCCCTGATGCACAGAGTGGCTGTTCTGTTGGTGCTGCAGTCAGGAACAGCAGCTGCAGTGTGCTGTAATTTACCTTAGCTAAGAGTAATTCCTCGTTGCCTGAGACCACACATATAATTCACAGGCCTACATGTATTAAACCTTCAATTAAGATCAAAAGAACACACTGTAGTGGATAAAATATGGGGGGTGTGATCTTTCAAAGTACAGTCTGGAAATTTTAAGACTAAAAGTGCTGAAGTTTGTTTCTTCAGATACTCAGGCAACTTTATATAAGCTGCTTGGTTTTTAGAAGTAACTAGCAATATCTTTTTCATTTCTGAATGTTTAGTATTACTGACAAGTAGGCCACCTATGTGCAAGTGCCTAAATATGGACTGAGAAAACTAGGTTTTAGCACCCAGATACAAATGCTGCGTCTGTGACGTTTCTGTTCATTGTGAAAATCTGCTTTTTTTTTCTTTTTTTTCTCTCTCTCCTCTGACTGTAAGCTATTTTGCACTTGTGAAATTGCTTTTTCCCCTCTTTGCTCTGATGGTTTTATATACTTCCCAGGAAAATCCACAAAAGTTTAGGGTATTTCTTGAGTTTGGACCATGATGTCCCATTCCAACAGGGAAAACAAAACAAATATTTTGTGTTCATAGACAGACAAGCTGGCAAATTTTTAATCCATAACTAACATATGAATCTGCTACTGGGTAGTAATAATAATAATAATAATAATAATAATAATAAACTTTAAACGTCAGACCACAAAAGAAACCCAAAGGCTTCCTCCCCCGATATCATTCTATTATAACAATCTTCCCCTTGGTTTTGATGATGTCTTAATAAAAATGTGAATATGTCTCTAATTTTTAAAATTCAATACATGTTTGATCATAGTAGTCATAGATAGTAGTAGAAAGACTTCAGTGGTAGTACTGTTTTTTAAAATTTTATTAATTTAAAAATGCATACTTTGATCACTTTCTCTGAAGTTGCCACAAAATTTTCATTCTGCAGTTGGTTTTGGTTAAAGTATGAAAAAAAAGCCCTGGTGGCAGGATTCAGATTTGCCTTTGAGAAAGAAGGTGGATCCAGTTTTACTTTTCCTCAGTTTTCCTTTTATTGTAAATAAATTTTAAGCACATTTAATTGCACATTAGCATTTCAAATTTCTTTTTCTCTGATTCATCTTTATATATTTTATGATTTGTGAACTCATATTTATTCAAACAACACTTAAACACATGCTTAACTTTGTGATTGTTTCAAGTTATATTTTAGACTAAGTGATGCCATGAATAAGCCTCATTATATGCATGTCTAAGATTTTCTTGAATTGGGTCCATTTGTCAGTAAAAGATCAACTGTAGATAATAGTTCTTTTCATATTCTGATTTGAATATTTCATACATATCCATTCCAGAAAAGTGAATCCTTTTTCATAAAGATAATTTTATTTTAATGTAACTAATGCATTAGTATAGAATAATTTGTATTATTCATTGAAGTAGAAAATGTTACTATCTTCATGTTATCTAAGGTCCTTTTCCTTACCTCCATCTCATCTGTGTATTGCAACATAGGCAAATATTCTATTTAATGGTGTTTTTTTAAAGCTACAGGTTCAATATACTGCAAAACTTTTCAGTTCATAATAGCAACCAGTAGTTTTTGTTAACTGTCTTTATAACAGATCTGCTCGTATAGGTTTGACTACAAATGTCTGGCTTCAGCAGAATTGTTGCATCAGTTGAAATATTCTTGCTTATATTGATCTATGCAATTCAGTATCCTTTAGGCTTCTAGATTTGTTTCTTAGCTGACAAGAAAGAAAATCTTATCTCCTATTTAGATTTTCAACCATCTAGGATCTAATTTTGCACTTGTATGTGACATAGCATGTCCACCACACTAAATTATTCAGCAAAATTGAAAACATGAAGGGCTCAGCAGTCTGTATGGGTCAATGAAAAAATAGGCCTCAAAAAAACTCTATTTGACACAGGTGGCAAAAATGACATGTAGAAGCTGGTGCATAGATTCATGGTAAGCAGAGGGACTTCTTGATAATGCTGTAAATGTAGACATGGAGAAAGTCTGTAGCGATTAAAGTGTTTTTATATAGAATTGTATAGTGTTGGTAAGCACCAGGATATAGAAATGGATTCTAAAAAATGCATGTTTCAAAGGCTCAAGGCTGAAAAAAATGTAACAGTCTAGAATACAAGTACCCAGAGTACTACAGGACTTACTACATGAGAATCATAACCAATTATCTTTAGAAATAACATTCAGTAGGTAGCAGATCACAATGGCAAAATATCTTCCTTTGAAACTTTGCATCACCAGCTATGTAATAACATGTCCTTACTCAATGGATTTTATTATCACATTTCTCTACACACACATTGTTGCCATTTGGATATGAGTAATACCAAGCACTGCAGAAAAATCATAGAAACTTCAGCTCTTATCTAAAAAAACCATTCCAACTTGATGAATTTTAAACCATTTTGAAGATGAGACACAGCACTTTAAAGTATCTTTTAAAAGATTCGAAATCATTAAAAACCCTACTTGACTAGTCTTAAAAAAACTATAGTGATGAGTTTTTAATTCACTGAGAGAAAAACTTGTGAGACCTACAGAAGTATTAAAATATTATGTCTTTGTTTTAGGATTCTACCTGTCTTTATTTAAATGATCCAGGATCAAATTTGATGCATCTTGTAAATGACAAGAGATACTATTGGTCCAGCTGCAGGGCTAAAATTTTGTGCTGTGTGGTATCCAGGAAAGCGCAACGCATCTTCCTCTGGGGATTATTTAGTGCTTCCAAAGGAAAAATTAAAAACCTTAAAAACTCAGGAACAAAAAAAAGTGTTTCTTTATGTCAGTTGTAAAGATATATACAGTGCATCTTCATAGCATATTCTCTAGGACCAAAAACAACAGGGTCTTAAAAAAATTAAGTCTTTACAGTAATTGGTTTTACAGATTACTTGGTTTTAAAGTTTAGATAGCATAACATTCCTGTCTGTATATGTACATATGTCTGCCATTTCCTTCAGAACATGGAGGATTATAAAATGATACAGACTTTCTTCTCTAAAAATGCCTATGAAACTGCCATACTATATGAAGTTAAGGCTTTTACTGGCCCACAGTCTACACAAGGATATCTTGAATTACACAAAGCATTAGTATTAAGTATCCTAATTTGATTACTTTGGCCAGGAATAATAAAAAGGTAATAGTACATAGTAACAAAGCATACCCAAAAAGCTGTATTTACTATGCTATTCTGAAAAAAAAAAAGGTGTAAAAAGCCAGGTACGAATTCAGCCAGGAACTGATGTCAGATTCGTACTTTAAGATTAGGAATGTTCATGTTCAATCATTATTTGTTACTGAGATACTGAGTACATGTTGGTTTGCTGTCTCTGGCTGTCTGTTCCCATTCAGCGTTTACACGTACCTTTGTCACATTCAAATGGGTTTTACTTCATCTGACTTTAGTCATCTCAAAGACAGTCCTCTATTCAAAGGTAAGCATCTATGCTTCCTCTCACTGGAGTTAACAAAGAAAATAAAGCACCCCCAAAAGGCAATTTATGTCACTTTTCCTAGAAAGAGATGGTTTGGGGTGATAGGCACGTGAACCACAGAAGTAGGGTATGACTAGCTGAGGCTGGATCCTGAACTTTTGGTAGTTATTGAGAAGAATCCCACTGCAGTAACTGAAAGGTATAAATGTATGTCCAAGAGCTCAGTCATGACACAGTCTAGCTGATGTTCCTGCAAATGAAGATAAAACACCAAAATATTATTTCAATGCACAGTTGATGGCTTCAAAGCCAGTCCAAACTACATATATCAACTCTCACTCTTGAAACAGAACAACGCCCACCACTTCACTTTTTGGGTAGGCAAATTTTAATCTTTTACTATGAGACTGACAGTTTTGTATCCGGTTGCTATGACAGCAGAAGCCAAAGAACCATGATCCAAAGTTCACTCTCATACCCCAGTCTCCTTCCCTGTGTGTGATTCTCACATTGCACAGCTCCAAAAGGTTACCAGTATTTAGCACAGTAGGAAGGACACTTGTCCAGGTTCTCTTTTCATGTCTCACATCTGGGAGTAAGACTCCTGTGATATTGCTATTAATGGACCTCCAGGATGTTGGCTAGTCCAAGAGTATCTCCACAGGCATTCTAGAAAATTTGCAGTGTTGCAATTGCTTCTGCCTAGGAAAACAAAAATATAAAAGTAACTATAAACACAGCAATACTACATGTATCTATTTGGAAAGCCAAAGAAAGAGGAGATAATTTCAGCTTCATTTCAAATTTTAATGACTTTCGTAAAGGCCTATCATTTTGGGTACACACCCTGTGTTTACTATACTGATGTTTATGTACAATCTTTTTTACCTCTTAGTCTTTGTTTTGCTAGGCAAAACTCTTTCCTTTCATAAGATTGACTCTTTTCTACTTTTAACACTCCTGAACCTGCTCTCATTTTTCTTAAATGCACTTTTTCAATAAGCTGAGTAAGGCATTTCTGATCAGATGTTATGCTTTCTGCTTTTCTTCATATCTCCACTGGAAATAACTCAGCCAGTATATCCTAGAATCACATTTGTCTTTCCACTGAAAGACTCTGAAACCACAGAAATTCCAGTGACCCCTTAGAATTCCTCCATTTCTCTGGCACTCACCACTATGCTTTAAGGCACCTTTATGTGAGAAGCCTTGGAGCATGAAGTGCTCAAGACGGGAACCTTGTTTGATACAGAGCATATGTGTTTAATTTTATATATGGTGTATCATTTCATCAGATTCAGTTAGCTTTGTATGATCTTGGCCTATCTCCTTAGTCTATAAATAAATAATGACAGATTTATAAATAAGTCAGTTTCTAACCAGCTGAAACTGTGTTATCTTTGTAGCTTTTACCAATGAATAGAGCAGCATGAATGACAGGCACAGGTTCTGCAGTTTTAAAAAAGTCTGGTATCACAATAAATAAATAAATATAGTGCATGTAAGTACCACATAAATATTTTGATGCACTAGCACAAAATATTTCATACGGTGTTTCAGAGTATGCCCAAGCCATTTACATCTGTGCTAGGCCAGCAAGTGCATTTTAGCTGGTAGTTCAATGTTCTCCCAATATAAATAGATGATCAATCATTCTTTGTTGCTATTGTTTTAAAGAATAGTTTGAAACCCAATTCACAGTGAGTGCTAGTACGGCCTGTTCTTTTTGTTCTCCTATCAATACAAGTTTTAACATTAAAAAAGTGCATTGTTTTCATCTGGCTGCAGGAGTACATGTGTTGGGCTCTACTGTAATTTTCTAAGTTCTTGGTTGGTGGGAGAGCGCAGGTGCAAGCCTGCAGAAGAGACTGAAGCTCTGGAAAGGCATGAAGTACAGCACATATCAATATACTCAGAGAACAAACATACAAATTAAAACACTGAAGTGGAGAAAATCCATTCTCATACTGAGAATTATTGTATTACAGTGTAGAGTTTGTGTGGAGATGAATTTGAATTTCACCTGCCTTCCTGCTCTGCTCAGAGAAAACCTTTGGAGACCTAAACTCCAGTGTCTTATTTAAAGCCTGATGCAGGACACAAGTGTAAGGCAATGCATCTGGACTGTTCTTGTGTCAGAACCCCTGGATTTATAATTTCTCCACAAGATGTGTATGAAGAGTGCTTGCACTTTAATTATGTTGCCACGAACCGGCCTTGTCATGTTCCTGTCACAAGGAGGACTCAGTTCGTTCAGGTCTCTTTCCTGGCATGGGTAGAGAGGTCACAGGATGGTGCCAAAAGCCAGGCGGTGGATTTCAGCCCGATGCCTGTCCTCGGTCCACCGCTGATGAACACTCAGTGCGAGGGCTGAAAGCCAAAGGCCCTTCCCCACTCTTGGGGCTGCATGGAACAGTGCGAGCGCCGAAGGAAAGAGGGCTCTCTTCTTTCCCAAGTTTTTGCTTGCAAGGCCCAGGGTGCTGCTCCCGGACTGGGGAGGAGTTGCCTCCTACTCAGCAGGGCTCCCCTTCCCCTCTCGCTCAGCGTGCCGGCCTCTGCCCCGGGGAACTGCAGCCGTGCCCCTCACACCCCGACCCACTGCCGTCCTTCCCCGGCACCGCGGCTCGGGAGGCCCCGGGGGGAGCCCTGGGCTCGGCCCGGCGGCCGCAGCGCCGCCTCGGGCTGGAGCCGGCGATCGGCGCTCGCCCGGGCCGCCGCCCGCGCCCTCCGCTCGCCCACCGGAGCGGACACACCACCGGCGAGAGGAGAAACTCCCCCCGGTACACCCGGCGTTCTCCTGAGCACCCCGCCGCCTCCCTCCTCTGGAGCACTGCAGGGGGGCGGCGGACAGCAGCCGCCTCCCCTCCGGCTGCCGGGGCGCGGGCTGCGGGCAGAGCTCCTGCCGGGCAGCCCCGGCGCCGCTCCGCTCCCGGACCTACCCCGGGAGAGCGCACGGCAGGCGGGGAGCGGGGCGGGGGGGAGCGGGGGGGAGGGCTGCGCGCAGATGAGCGCTGGTCCTGCGAGATGCTGCACGCCCAGCTCCCCGCCGGAGGGGGGTAGCAGCCGCTGTCTCCGCCGGCTCCTGCTTTTTTGCAAGGGCTGTTGCTGCCGCTGGACGCAACCTTCTCCCGACATGGAGCTGCTGCCGCCGCCGCTGCTGCTGCTGGAGTGAGTGAGTGTGACGGGCAGAGCTAGCCGGCCGCATGGATGGATGTGTTTAGCTTTGTGAAGATTGGGAAGCTCTCCGGGTAGGTGTTTGCCGCCGGCGCCGCTGCTGCTCCGAGAACCGCGGGCGTCCCGCGGCTGCGGACGCTGCCCGTGTCCTGCGGGGGCAGGGAAGGCCGGGGGCAGGGAGGGACGGGGGCTGCCCGGCGTGGGGAGCGCCGGCGCCGCTCCCAACTTCTCTGGCAGCGGGGCGAGGGTCTCGGGGTCGGGGTGGGGCGCTGGGCGCTCGCTGCCCCTAGCACCTGCCCGGGCCGCGCCGATGTCCCTGCGCGGGATGGGTCGTCGCCTTCTCCCTTGCGAAGGGACAATGAACTGCGGCCGCAGTTGGGCGAGAGCCGTGCCCTCCTTGAGACGCTGGCCAGAACGGGCGGCCAGAGTGCTTCTGAAAACGCAAAAGCGGCGACAGGAGCCGGAACCGGGGCGCGGTGGCGGTGTTTGAGGGGTGTGTTGGTGTTCGGGGGGTGGTGGCCGCGGTGCGGGTATCGGTCATCTGCCGGAGCGGGGGGCGAAGTTCCGAGGAGCCAGCAGCGCCTGGCCGGGCGGCGCCGCCGGGGAGGGTCTCGCCCTGCCCCTCGGCTCCGCTCCCGCGGTACGCGCCGCCTCGGGCACGCCGGCTCCCCCAGCAGCCGTATTTTTGGAGAAGTGGTGAAATCGTCGCCGCCTCGCATCGTTTGTGAGCGCTGCCCCTCCGTCGTTTCACACGGCGATGGGTGCAGGGGCGGCAGGGGATTTGGCGTCTCTTATCCCTTGCTTGTCAGGCTCGTAGTTGTCGTTGTTTAAATGAGTGGTTGATTTGTATTATTTTTCTCTATTTCTTTTTTTTCCGAATAAACCTTCTCTTGAATGGCCTCAGAGTTGTGGTCTCAGCCTGTGGACTGTTGCGTTCGCAGCTGGTTGCCAGGCCTGGAACTGCATAGATAGATCAAGAGGCACAACAGCCCCTGTTACAATGTTCCCACCGTAGTTACGCGTAACTGGAGGTAGCCCTTCGCAGGTACACAGGGGATTGTGCTTTATCTCAGAGACGCAGTATGAAAGTACTCGAGCCACATTTTTTTTTTTTTTTTCAGGGTTCTGGTGTGAATAATCTTCCTAAAGGATTTAGCTTTGATCACTGTAACTAGGAGTGTTTTTAATTCTTATGATTCACTGGTTCCTACACCATAGTTACCATATCCTTTTCTGTTTATGAGGCAGAAATTGGATGTTGTACAAAAGGGAGAAAGGCCTTGTTAAGGAAATACAGAAGGTGGCCTGCTCCAGTGACGGTCAGGTAGGGAGCTTGTCAAAATGACAGATGGTCTGTAAAGAGCAAATATCGCATGCCTGGAAGTTACTGAGTGCCACAGGTGCTGGCATTGCCTTTATCCCCCAAAATTCCCACCATTGCACCTGGCTGTGCTTACAGCTCTGCTTGTGGCATGCCAACACAGAACAGCTGCTGTCATTCAAGCACATCATTGTCTCATCCTGCTCACAGCAATTTTACACCGTGTGACAGTGACAACACAAGCAGCCCCCTCGGCTTGCCTTGGGTGGTGTTACTGGCTGGTACCACTAGAGCTGCAGTAGCAGGAACTACAGCAGAAACTTTGAGGCGAGGGAAAATATGCTCACACAGATAAGGAATAGGTCATGTAGTATGATATTTATTTCCAGGTAACTGAATTGCATGACCTTCTCCATTTTTTTGGAAACAGTGCTTTAGAAAAGCTCCCAGGTCTTCATGTCACACTTGATCTAGAATCAAAGGCACAGAAAGGGATGTGCCATTCAAAAATGCTGTTATGTCAGGTGCATGGCAGGTTTTAGATATATATTTTGTAAGCTTGGATCTTGGTGTGTACAAAATCTGTAGCTTTCTGCATACTTGAAGACATAGTTAAGATTTGTATTTAAGTAAAGACAGATCATAGAAATTCTCCAGAAGAACCTGAAAGTTCCTCCTGAAATGAAATTGCAAGTTTCAAAGCTTGTATCTGCCTCTGCTTCATTTAAGGATGTGAAATACTTATGGACTGTGTTTATCTTACAGATTGCAGTAAATTATTTGTGTCCTGAGCTACACTTTTTATTTCTAATTTTCTGGTTGTTAAAAGACATAATAGTTTACACAGGATTTGACTTTACTTGCTGTTTCCTAGGTTACAGCCAGGTATCTGTTTCAATTTTATGAGACCTTCTTGAAGAAGACAGGTTCCAGTGTAAACCCCATTTTTAGTCCCTTTGTGCATTTGTGTTGGAAAACTAGTTTGCCCAAAAATACCAGTTGTTTGTTGTTAGAAGGAAGGCATTTCTGAAGAAAATATTTAACTGAGAATGTGATTTACAGGCAGATTACCTACAGAAAGTTGTTTTGAACATGGCTGGTGCTGAACTTTTTTTAAATTTTATTTTGTTGGACATTCAGGTGTCCTCATCTTGATTTGCAAATCTTTTATTACAGTTTTAGTCTGCAGCCTTGATTTTGCAGGCAGTGGCACAGCTAAGCTCTGTTTTGCATGACTGCTGGAAGGGATGCTTCCTAAAGTCATTATATGATTTTAATGAGTCTGGTAAGAATTTAAATTTTGTCTCGATCAATTAACATATAACATTTTTTATCTGGAATAAGCTTAAGATGAGGTTTGAAGTCCTAGAAGGTGGCTACTGGATATAAAATTTTACATAGCATATATAATTTTTTATGTTTTAATTATTTATGTGGGTTTTTTAATGTGATACCTTTGTGCATAGGGTCTTTTAGAGACTCTGCTTCTACAACTGCTTCAACAGTTGTCCATACTTGCTGGGTAAGTGGAAAATATGGGCATAATCTGGAAAAGATGATGTGCAGAAAGGGGAGAGAATGCCAAATTGGTTTTATGACAAATGTGATCTCTGGTAATCTTGTCCTTTCCTTGCCTTTGTAGGTCTGTCAAATTGTGTACTATGCATAAAAATACAGATGCTTCATGATAAAGTTTCTGTTGATTTTGAAAGACTGGAGATACCCATCAGACACTGAAAACAAAAATACTGTGTAGAAATAGTGATCACACTTTCCCAGACATAGCCTCTCCCCGCTCCCTTTTTGGAAATTCACCAATCTAGTAGTGGTCTGGAATAGATGTTTTGGTAGCAATCTTATGGTGTCATTCTCTGGAGGAAAAAAACCCAAACAAACCACCTTTTACTGTAGTGAATTTCCAAGTGTAAAGAATGATTGATAAGCCTTGTTTAATGGATCAGTGCTCTGATGTGAAGCTGTACAAGGCAAGTGAATACTTCTGTAGTGTGGGCTGCGTAAGCATGTATGGTGTGGTAGCATCTATAGTTTGGGAGGGAGGATTAGTGCCATAGGTAAGGTGCATAGCTGAGAGTTGAGGTTGGATCAGAAGTCTGTCTTGCCTGGTATTCTCTCTCAGTTGCTTTTAGCAGCTGCTTGGGGAAAGAGTAGGATGAGGACATGTAAAGAGTGGTGATACTTGAGCATAGGTATAAACAGTGGAGGAAGGATGGTGCTGCTGTGCTGAACATGAAACTGTTTTCAGATCAAGGTAACTATGAGTAAAGGGCATAGTGTCATATTTCTAGTCAGTACTGGACAGATGAACTATGAAACAATAGGTCAGAATAGTGAATGGAAGTTATCAAGAATTTAAGCCTGTATTCATAGAATATATTTTTGGTTGGACTTTTTTTTTTTAATGGGGAATGACTGTTTTTGTGATGTCTGCTGAGGTCAGCTCTATTACAGAGCTTTCACAGCAGGAAGTAAAACTTTGATATGAAAAGATGCTTGTCTGGATATCACCTGAGTGTGACTGAGTGGGGTTGTGACTCTCCAGTGTTGGGATACAAAGTGCCTGTGCCCCTGTTTGTAGCTTTGCAGGATAGCACTAGGGAGAAAATGACATGACTGTCTGCATGAGTGGCTGTCAAGTTCTAAGCTGTGCCAGTACTGCTGAGGTTAGGGTGGACATCTCTGTCCCAAAGTTACACTTCCGGGAGAAGTTCTGAGCTCATGGAGTAATTTGTCACCAGAAAGGAAGTCTCCAGGACACAGGTCTGCAGTATGGGGTAAGAAAGTAGACAGACACCTGTAGGCCTTGTTGTAGCTGTTACAAGTATAATTAATGGATAGTTAGCCCCATGTAACAAACAGGAGGATACTGAGAAGATTTGGACCTGCCCTTAACAGCGATGCTAATTTCTCTTATGGGGTAGGTAAATTTGTTTTACCTGGATCTTCACTTTGCTGCTCAAGTTTAGCACTGCTATCCATCATCCTTGAATTTAAATTTAGTCCATTAAAATGGGGTGTGAATAGCCATATCATTGCTACCCAGGCCCTTGGAATTGACTTTAAAACAATGACAACAAAACAATCCCATAAGTCTGAAAGCTCTTCTTTTCAGAGAACAGTCAAATATGGCTTTTCCTTGTGATTATGATAAAACTGAGGCTGGGTTTCTAACTGAGAAGGAACTTCCTACCAAGTCCTTTTTCAATGAGGTGGATAAATCTCACATTCTTATCTTTAGCGTTTATCTTTCCATAGCTGGCCATCTCTAGTCAGGTAGACTGACTTGGTACCTGCACAGATGTTTGGACTTTTGGGTTCTTGCTGCTTATAAAAGTGAAAGAAGCCTAAACAGATGTGGAACCTTGCATTTGTTCTCTCCCTTTCCAGCCTTTGTAGCCCTGTGCTCAGTTTTGTTCTCTCCAGATACTGTCTTTAGATGTCCTGCCAGACTGCTGTGAGAGGTTCTCTCCTAGATCTGTGCTAAAATGTAGCAGACTAGAAGCTGTGCCTGTATATTCTGAGTACTAAGATCTGTTGTGGTTTTTTCTTTGTTTGTTTGGGATTTTTTTTTTTTGTTTGGTGTTTTTTTTGGGAATAGGGTTGCTTGACTTCATGGTTAAGTTATTTTTATGTGGCCAAGCACATATATGTTTTTAGATTTAAAGTTCTAAAATTAACCAGTCTATTGTTTGGTATTTTGAGTTTTTCGTTTGTTTGTTTGTTTTTTTTTTTAATTTTTAATTAATTGAAGAATGTTTTGGGATGCTTCTCTGTCTTTATCAGAATAGCACCTTGCTTTATCTGTGATTTTCCTTGCCAAATTTTTATTTTGCTGTAAAATTAAAAAAAATCTTATCTTAATGGAGAGACAGTTGAAACGGTGATTAACTTACTGATGCTGTTTTGCATATGATTTTTGGAACAATTCTTATGAGTACTCTTTGAAATGACAATATCGTAACTTGTAAGTTATTTTCAGTATTTACAAAAGACTCAGTAAGAAAGCCTATGATTATCCTTTTTATGTTCAAAGGAGGTAATTTAATTGCAAAAAGCATTTTATTATGCTGGATGATAATTCAAATAACCAATAATTCATTTCAGCCTTTTTTCTTGAGGACTGCATTACATTTAGTGGCACATTTGCCTGGTCACATTAATATAGGAGCTTTACCTTATATTTCATTATTTGTCTGTTTTGTTTTGTTAGCTGACACACATAATAAAGACATATGCTTTAATGTTTGTGATGTTGGTAATGTTGTATGTCACAGTGACTTCAGCAGTTTAGAAATTTATTAAAACCACTCCTTACATTATGAACTCCTGTCAACTTGTCAAGTGGCCACTGAATGATGATGCAACTCTGCTAAATATATATGTTCTCTATACTGTTTGCCTCGCAATACAGTGCTGAAAAGATGTAACCAGGAACAACATTGTCTCCAGAAATTTTTGAGAAAGCAAAAAAAAAAAAGAGAATAAACTCACAGTAATGCTTTCTTTCTCCATCTTCTACTAATTACTGAAGAAGATGGAAAGAAAACTTTGAGAATTGATGCTTTGATTTAAGAAAAATCAAAATGTGCAGGTTCAATATAATGCTTTCATTTCTAGGAGGATGTGTTTTCTGTTTGCTTTTGCTTTATTTTGGAAAACTTCAATCTGTAATGTAAAATCATTGGTGATATGGCTGAATCAAGAATCTTGGGATAGTTTCTCTTATAACTGTAGCCTGCACCAGTGTTCTTGTGTGTGCATGTTTAAGTCATTCTGTTAAAATTTTCATATGGTTTGAGAAGACATAAAAGGTTTTTTCATGGATTTTTGCCTCTGTATTCACTGGTACCAGGATGAGCCTGAGGTTTTTTATAGTTTTTCTTTAGTCTTTTGAGGGGGGAGAAGGTCTGCGTGTTCATGGTCTGATTTGGTTGGTTTGTTTGTTTTTGAGAAGCCTGCTTTTCAGCCTGACAGATTCATGTGGGAAATTTCAGTTAAATTGAAAAAAATTTCTCACCATATCAGTAATAAAAAATGAGAATTTTTTCCATATTTTGCAGCATTCTAGGTCATTATGGAAGTGTATCAAGCTGTTCATAGGGAATACAAATCATGACCTGAAATAATAAGAGGATAATACATGGTCTCAGCTCCGCTTGTAATCTGGTGCAGAAGGGGTATTTTACTGCTCTTGACAGCATTTCCAAGCAGTTATGTCAGATCTATCACAACTTAGTATCTGACTGATGAGACAAAGAATCGACTAAAGTCATGTAGGAGCCACCATCTCTTATAAAATGAACCATCATCTGGGAAGGATCTGTAACTGCTATAGACAAATAATGCAAAAAATCACATGTTAGGAAAGGAAAGGTAATTTTGGATTCCAGTCCAACTGTGTCATGCACAAATAGCTCTATTAAATCAGGGAAGACCATCCAGGTATATGAATTACTCATTTTCATGGATGTTTGCACATAACCTATTTGGATCCATGTTATGGAAACTTTTGGTGCTGATAAAGTATCAGTGTTTAAATACTGTAGGGACATGCTAGAATAGGAATTGACTTCTGATAACCAAACTGTATTTAAAGCTGCTTTCTATAACCATGAATAAAGGTATTAGTTTTGTGACGTACCTTGAAGAAATTGTGAAGTGAAAAGGCTGCATATTTATTGAAGGTATGTTTAAAGACTTAAAAATAATCAGAGAGACTCTGTTTCCAGTAATTATTCAATTTACTGGAAATGAAGCAAATAACAGTGCCAGTAGTATAAATTTCAGTGAGCAATTGCATTTCAAATCCTCGTGAAATCCACACTGCTTAAAATCTAAACCTGTGAAAGTACATTGGAGCTAGAGATGTAAAGTACTCCCCGACTCAGAAGTCTCTCTGACCTAAATTAGGACCTGATGTTGTAGAAGTTTCTACCAGTATTCCTTTAGTTCAGAGTGTATACTCCCTTTAATAGGTTAATTATTGGCTACAAACTGAGAAATTAATTTTCATTAATTTTAATAACCTACATTTTTAATTATAATAAAGTCAGTGAGTGGACTTGTCAGGTATCAGTTTTAGCTATGGGAGTGTGGGGAGATAAGGTTCTGCAGAATAGATGGATATCTTTCACGATTTTGAGAACTGCTGGTAGAAAAATAGATTTACACAGAGAATAGCAAGAAGGGGGTGAAGAATAAGAAGGAATATTTGTATGCTAGAGTCAAATGATGAGAATGAGTTTTCTTATGATCTGGCCCTTGATAGAGTTTATTTTTGGATTTTGCTTGAAATTTTTGAAACTTTAAGGGAAAGAGACTTGGGATATTGCAAGGTATTATGACCTTTTTATATCTACAGATAATCAAAACAAAAAGGCAGGTATGTGTGGATTGATGCAAACTACTTAGTGATTTACATGAACAGTCAAAAGACCAAAAGAGTCTCCCTTCTGTTCTTCAGAATTCATTTCTGCATATGTCCTTTTTGTTTGTTTTTTGGTGAGTGGAAGAGAGAAGACATAATTGTTGAAACTAATATTGTGTAAGAAGAAAATCTAAAATCAGTTTTTGTAAAACTTTACAGTACTGATTGTACCCTATTTAGAGTGAAGGTTTTCATTAAGGTTTGTGCATGATTGAGTTTTAATTGTTCAGATGAACAATGAGCCCTTCTCATGTAAGTGCTAACATATTTGTTTAAAGTATTTTTCCAGCATTATGCAGCCTGTAAGGTTTTGCTTATGTTGCTTATATATTTTGTAGTTTCACTGTTTGTTTTTAATCCTGAATTTGTGATTATATTCCTCTGGATTTGGCACTACTCATGTGTTTGGAAAGCAAAATGGCAGTAAATGCTACCAGGAGTACTAGCAGTTGCACCAGCCATGTAAAACAAGCCAGGCATGTGTTGCAAGTCCGAGCTGCCTTATTTCACTTGTGCTCTGTGTTTGACTGAAATAGAGCAGTAGAGGACTGGAGAAGAAATCTGGAAATAGTCCATATCTAAGCAGATTTGTAGAGGCAGGATACTTCATTACCTGGATGCCTGGATGATGGCACTGACTTTGACTTGCTCTAAATGAGGCTGTGACAGCCCTTGAGGCACCTATGACAGGAGCCTTGAGAGAGTGGAGATTGCAATTGCACAGACGAGCCTGCCCCAGTGGGGATAAAGTTCAAACTTTGGGGTTGGAACTAGATGATCTTTAAGGTCCCTTATAACCCAAACCATTCTATGATCCTATGATTTTTTTTTTTGCTTGTGATGTTAGACCTTTATCCCACAAAAAATAATTTGAAGATTACTATGGCAATACCTTCAAAGCCTTACCCACTCTAGAAAGGGGTGGGCTGTCTGTTCAACTCTGCAATATGTAACAGGTTGCACACCTTTATCACAGGAAAGACAAGCTTTGTTCTGACTGTACAATGTGACTGATAAATCAAAATGTAGTACATGCGTTCAGGTAGAAGTTATCAAATTTCATGGTTTTTTTACTGGCATTAGGTTTTGGATCATATGAAAGTTGCTCTATAAAGACATCTATTTTCTTGGTTTTTATTTTTGACTTGTTGCAAATTTCAAATGATGTTCACTGAATTTTTAATTTTCATCTTTGAAGAATTTTTTTTTCCCAGTGAAAGAGGCAGATAGTTTTCTTATGAAGTTGGCTATCTGCCTAGGTCTTTGCTTTGCATAATGTATTGTACGTTACCTGTCATGTTTACAAGGAGTGCCTTCTCCTCTGTCAGGGTCCACAGTGAAGGGGGACAGAGAAAAACTGCACGTGGGGAATGATCTGTACTTGACTATTCTGCTTTGAAGGCAAGGTGAGTATGGGCTACAGCGTGTAATAGTGGAGGAATGGCAAAGGCAGGAAGAGAGAAATTGGAGAAAGGAAGTTAATGAGTGTTGTATTGGACGGGGGCTAATTTGCCATGAGTGAATTGAACTAACTGGTCAAGAATAGCTGATCTTTATGTGAACTTGCATTGTTGCCTGTGTAGGAGTTTATTTGCTTCATAAGGCTGGTTGAATTAATTGGTGAGATGTGCTGTAATCTGTGTGCCTGCTGTTTTAAAAAAAGGAAAAATTCACTCCAGCATTGGAACAGAAACAATTTTTTTGTTTTCTAAGGTCTTGAATTTTTTTTTGAAAGTCTTTCTTTCTCTAGGGGGTTTCTGATGGCTAAGCTTGAACTAACTCAACACATGAAATAAGATGGCGGTCCTTGACTCCCTATGTATTTTCTGTCTAAAAGACCCTGTAATAAGGATGGTGCTTTTTCTCAGGGTGATGCTTATCCCCTGCATTGGTTCACTGGTCAGCCCTGTAGCTTTTCCTCCCTGCTTTGAATGCAGATAACTTGACTGCAAAATCTGTAGTCTTTGGGGAATGCATTTATGTTTCATTTTGACTTTAAAAAAGTCCAAAAAACCAGAAAGCATTTGGCTTTTTTTTTTTTTTTTTTTAATTGGTATGGGGAAGAATGAGGAGTAAGCCCTTGTACTCTGAGGCACTTTGAGAGGGCACTTCCATAATATGATCAGCCTCATGTAACATCTGATGGTAGAAGACCTAATGAGGCTGTGGTGTCTGATTTACACTTTCTTTTGCTTTTTAGTTTCCTCATTTTGTCCCCTGCAGCCCTTTATGTCTCACACCATGGTGAGCTACTTCAGGGACTAAAACCACTAGAAAACTGGTTTTAGTTTGTTTAATTTCTGCTGATGTAGATATCTAAACTGGCTTGGCAGAGGTGATTGGAGTACGTTGTCTTGGGCAGCAAGATGGAAGGGGAGAAGGGGAAGTGGAGCTTCTGGTGTATGCTGAGCTCTGTTACATTGCACCCCATTTGGTGGTGGGTGCTGCTGTGGGAGAACATGGAGGTGAGGCCTTTCTTCAGGTACCTCTGGCAGCTGAGAAGTGGGGAGGCTTTGTGAGAACCCCACAGCTGAGCAAATCCGGGAAGAGAGGAGTTCCTGCAAAAGATGGCTTGGAGTGAGGAGAAGCTGCTTCAGCCCCTCTGAAATTCCTTAGGGAAGCATGAGAAACCAGGAAAGACCTATCTTTTCCTGCCATTGAAGCCTGTTTTGCTGCCTTCAATTGACTTGGCTTTCCTTGGGCGCTTGGGAAATCAAGTGCAGGTTCTGCGTGCTAAATGCAGCTTTTGTGTGTCCTGCACATCCTGATGTCTCAAGGTATTGCACCCTCGCTCCCATGCCATGCAGTTTAAAGAAACTGGCTTCCTGTTCTGTTCAAAAGCAGATTTCTAATAATATTTTTACCTTATTAGGCAGGAGAGGAGTGTGGTTGTCCAAGGGATTAATTTTTCTAGATTGCTTGTAGAAGAGGAACTGCCCAGGATAAATGAGAGGTTGTTTAAATTTTTTTTTAATCTTTTAAATAATGAACATGCGTTCATTCCTAGCAGCAAGTTTGCAGTTATATCCTTTCCATGGATGTGTGTTCCAGGTTCTGGAAGCTGTCTGAAGAGATAAAAGGTTTCTTTCAAATGCTCTATTTCTGAACTTGGAAAGAACATCATACAGAAGCAAGTATAGTGTGTCTGTGCTACTTCTGAGACCACAAAAAATAACTGGAGAGTATTAATGGCTTGCTTTTCAAATGCTCTTCATCTTTAAACTGGAAATGGGAGTTTTATAGGTGCATAATTAGCCTGAATTTTTAATTATGCTTTGAACCATGCAGCTTTCTCTTTTTTAACACCAGCAGTAGTAAACTTTGAGGAGTTTCCATAGAGCAATTTTTCACTTCCTTCTGTATCAATTTTGTCATTTGTTATACATATATGGCACTTCATCAGCCCCCTTCCTTGTTGATCACTTTCATACTTTGCAATGTTTATCCATCAACTCTATCACATCGTTGAAAATGTTGTCTAAAAAAGGTGGTGGTTACAGGGATCTTGAAGGATACATCTAAAGGAGAACTCTAAAAAGCCTCACAACAAATTATTCTATAGAAAAATTTTGATTTAGAACAACTAAATCTCTTTTGGCTTGGGTGTTTTATGTAAAAAAAAATATGTGTATAGTATATCAAAGGAAGTACTGTCAGGATGCACAATTAAAACTACTGTAGCTTTTACACATTTTTTTCTAGATGGCTAACATCATGCATCTGCATGGCTTATAGTTAGCATGTCTTACAGAAGACCACTTTAAAAGTAATATCCTTGGAATATGAACAGTGGAATGCAAGTCTGTTTTGCTTTAGTTGATATGTTTGGATAAAAAAACTTCCAATATCTTTATTTTTTGATGCTGAATATATTGCACATTTGTTTACTGATACAAAGGTGTGTTCTTTCAAAGCAAAACATTGATTATTATTCTTCTCCTTTGATGGCTTTAATAGGCATTAAGGTCCTGTATAGATCTTGTTGAGAAAGGGGTGTTCTGAGATGGCAGTGTGGAAAGCTGGCAGATTCTTTGTCCCTGCCACTTGTTTCCATAGTTGCCCTGTTGGATTCAAGTTGTCCATGGTATCTAGGTGTGCTACTTGGTGCAGTGACTGTTTAATAGATTTTAATAGTAGCCTGCTGTGTAAAGGGTAAAGGATGAATTTCACTCTTCCAGATGTCAGTGCAAACTTCCTCCTTCATCTCAGCAAAAGTACTTTGTTGTTCTTTATTGGCAGAATGTTGATGTGCTTCTTGTTGTGTTTTCTAAAGCTCATCCAGACCTCATAGTGTTCTTAAGCCTTGTAATGACCAGACAAATGTATGTTTTTGGAAATGTTTCCCTTTCATTAGTTTTCTTTAGCCATTAATGTCAGAGTTCTCATGTTACGTGCTGGTTCTGAAAAAGAGAAATTCTGTTTTCATGTTAAATGTTTAAAATGTTTCTTTCATAGGAGAAGGTAAAGCAGCATTAATTTCAAATTTTTTTTTTCCCTGAACAGTTCATAGTTCAGTGTTGCAATGAGCAGCTTTCCAATTAGAGGACACAATACCTTTTCTACTGGGTGTTATTTCAAAATGGCTGAAATTTATTTTAGTTACATAAAATGTTACTAGTAGTATTTGTATATATTTTTTTACCAGGCTGTAATCATAACAATTGACATTTAATCTGCTCATTCAACATATTCTTTTTTTTTTTCTTCTATAAATATGATGGTAAGCAGAAAACAGTTTGTCTCTCAATTTCTGTGGTATGGTTTGCTGTTTTATTTCTGTTCCCCCGTCTCCCTCCCATCAGTTTCCAACTCAAGCAGCTTTCTTCTGCTAGTTCCCCTCTTTCACAGTGAGTACTTAATGCTGACTCACCAGTTATTGTGATTGGACTGCTTGGCAGTATTGGCAGGGGCACAGTGTGTGTGGGCACTCTGACCGCAATAAAGACACCCTTCTGATCCAGATCTCTTTTTTATTAATTAGTTCAGTATTCTGGCTTTTAAAGGTGTTGGGGAAATAGGTGGTTTAGGCTTTCATTTATACTTATGTTCAGGGGAGAAGAGTTTTGAGCATTAGACAGCAAATTCATGGTGATTCTGCCTTTAGTGAACAGTGGCACGAAGGTGTAAAGTTTGTGTAGTGTTATGTGAAACCATAAGGAAACTTTGCTCTTGTTTTTGTGTGGTCTTTGCTAAAGTTGAATTTGTAAGAATGGCATGGCTACTTTGTTTTTCAGATACATAGCAATTGTTTTATTCTCTCTTTATGTCATCATTTTTTTCTTTCTGAACCGAGAGGCACAGCCCCTATAACTAAAATGCGGTAGATTTTTCTCCTTCCAGCCAGTGTGCACACTGCATAGGCCAAATAACTCTGTGTACAGTGTCTCTTTACTCAGTAAATAACAGTGTAACTTGAATTGCAGCCAAAACTTTCTTTGCAGGCTTAACTGTTGCTCTAATTTCATCCTGTAGGACCTGCCTGTCCCAGGTGCCATTTGCCTGTTCCTGACCAGCCACAACTGGCCCCAAATACCGGAGCAGAGTTAATGAAGCGCCCTCAGCACAGAGCTGCAGTACCCACTGCTGTCAGGTTGGGTGAGGGAAGAAAACCTCCTCTACATATTTTGGGTCTGCTTCCCTGTGCTGATGGAGTGCTTCAGAATGTGATGGTTCCCAGGCTTGGCAGACCCTTCAGCAGGGATGTGTAATTGATGTTATGTTGAAAGATGACACCACCTATTCTTCAACCTGGCAAACTTCGTTCCGCAACCAGTTTGAATAATTTGCTGAAAGCCTGGCGTTAATAATGACAAAGCAGCTGAATGTTTGGTGATTTAGGGGTCTGTAAATGCACCATTGTGTACACATGCCCACTCAGCTTACCATACAGCTCCTATAAAATATGTATTGAGAGTCTTTGCTATACAAATGGAACAGTCATTTTGAATGCAAAGACCATGGCTTTCCATTCTCAAGATAGACTTCCATAACTTATGTCTGTTGTATTGAAAGTTATGGTTGTTTCACAGTAGAAGAAAAAAATACTATTTCACCTCTGAGAAAGGTATTTCTGTAGTTTAGTGCCTGGTGACTTGTTTAGTATTTTTTGACATTTATCAATACATACAAATACTTAGTGATAAGGATGGTGGGCAACTGAAAGGAAAACTTACCTGTGTAGTGATCAGGCACTGGGCTTAATGTAAAAATCAGCTCACAGATTTAATCTGTCACCTGGTAAAACATGGGAGAGAATTTTGTTCTAGAAAAAGCCACTAGTTCTAATTATCTGGTTTGTTGTGTATTTCTTTTGATTTCATGATAGTGGGGTGGACAAAACCCCAACAATTAAAGACAATTTTTTACTATTTATTTTTTCCTTTTAGAAAGAGCTGGGTGTTTGGTAACTGGTTGTCTATAAGCTGATGAATACTGAACTTACACATGAGGATATATAAATTTCAAGCTGGTTTTTAAAATTTAAGGCTGCCTTTGGCATTTCATTCTACCAGGTAGATATTGGGCATTAATTATGAATTTTCTAAAGGACATGCTATTTCCATGTGGAATTGTCTAGAAACATGCTTTTCTAGTGCATAATTAAAAATACCCATGCTCAATTTAAAAATGCACTTTTTACATTTCGGTTTTAAAACTGTCTGCTTTCCTCTGCCCCATGTCCCTATAGTGATTCTGATTGATTGCAGTGGCACTTAGTGGTGACAGAAGAGTGCATCACCTGCAGTCAAGCTCACTTTCTTCTGGATTTAGTCAGGAGTCTGCTCCCTTGGATGGGAACTCCAAAAGCATTACTGGTAGACTTTTTTTCTCCCCTGCTTTCTTTTTTTTTTTTTCCCCCTTCTGATTTTTACTTCCACAGTTCAGAAAATCAGGAGAAATGCTTTTGCTGAGAATGTTTAGTGTGACATGTCTGTCAGTAGCTTGGAAGGAGCTTTTCATTCATGTTACTGGGTAACTTCTTAATGCAAAATAAACCCTTGTATTTTCCTGAGTTACTTGTAGAAAACCCATCAGCATCCAATGGCAGGATTTAAATGGAGAATGTTCTGTTCATCCGCTGGGTAAGGAGTGGACTTGGCAGTGTTTTTAAAAGCATTGTTTAGCTTCCACTGTAATGGGGAATAGATTCACAGATCTGGTGAGACAATCCATGCTCACCTGGAACACTGCATAGTTTCAGATACAGTTTTAAAAAAAGTGCTGGAGGACAGGAAGAACTTCCACATGCTGGTAAGTATTTGGGAACTGATGAAAAAAGGACTTTCTTAGAGGTATACAAAACTAAACTTTTAGGTGAGGTAAAGCATGGGTTTGATATTCACCCTTATTTCATCAAGAACTTTGGACTTCCAGAGTAATTAAAAAGAGAAAAAGGAAGAAAAGGCAGAACAGACTTAAGAGGGAGAAGTTTTATGAAACAATGTGTGCATCCAGAACGAACGCCTGTTCAGTAGCTGTGCTCTTTGCAAGCCTTAAATACCATCAAGAGTTGGATTTTTCTGGAACATTATAGTCTGATTTAGCATAAAATGTGTTAGAATCCATGTTTCCGTGGCATGTAATTTGACTTCTAGCTGATGAAATTAGGCAGAAAGGTTTAAAGGTCAGTTTGCTTCAGATTTCAGTTGCATTTGGCCTTAGTATGGATAAGGCATCACGAGGAATAGCATTTTGGAAAACGTTCTATTCTGTTTGTTGGCACAACATATTGCTACCACAAAGAAAACATGAGCTTTAAACTTTCATATGCTTCATTGGGAAAAATGTCTTCTCATCCATCTTCAATGGGCTGCACAGCATAGCACTTAGCTCTTAATATGAACTGTAATTTAGAAGGATATTCAAAATGTAGCAGTCTGTATATGTTGGTAAAAACAAAATTGAATTCTATCACAATTTTTCCACTTGGAGAGGATAAATAGTAAGTAAAGTGATGAGAATCTGGAAGACATGCTGTTGGTCAGCTGATGAGCATTTGTTGGTAAATTAAATTATGATGACTTATGTTTAGATTTCTCCAGAGGTTTTTTTTTTTGGTAGTTTAAATGTTCACTTGTCTACAGGACCTGTAGAAGAAATAAAAAAATATGGAAGGCAAGAGATAATCTACCTACTCTTGAGTGTCCCTACATTTTCTATTTGCTATGCAAAAGTGAACTGCTGTTAGCTAGTTTCATGTACATTAACCTCTGTGTGAGTTTATAAGCACCGTTTCTGGAGCTGTCTACAGATCATGCAGAATCATTGAACAAATCATTCCAGAAACTAAAAAAGCTGTATGCCAAATGAGATTTGATAGCTGCTGAGGTAAGTGTGTAGGTGAACTATAAAGCCCATTTTCAATGATGTGATATATTCTAAAGTTTTGGTGACCTCCAAAAGCTACAGAAGAATCCAAGTAACTTTGTTAACAAAAAAACCACACATCCTTAGGTATGAAAATTTACACCACATCCCTGAGGCTATTGAGTGTTCCAGACCAGTTCATGTTGGCTAATACAGAATACCAGATGTCCCTGATGAGCAGATCTGGGAAACCATTTGGCAGTAGCTAGTAGAGAATATCATTAGGCACAATGGTGTTGCAGAATTTCTGCCCTTCTTTGGATTTTGTGCATTTCATATCCCCTCTGAAGGCTGGAGATCTGAGCCAACATCTGTCACTCCTGACTACCAGGCATTAGGATATTCCAGGAAGAAAGAATTCTGTTGCAAATACAAGAATGAAAATGGAGTAGTGAAGAATATAATGTCTGGCACTTAAGTAGTTGTAATTAACTGCTTAGGAAAGGGACTCCTTTGATTCCAGACCCTTTTCCTGGGCTTATCCAGGGCTTTAATTCTCTCATTCTAACACAGGTAAGCAGGACAGAGATGAGGCTTAGGGCTCCCAAGAGCCAGCAGCTTCTGCAGCTGCCCTCCATTTCATTCCATTAACCATTCCCAAGTCATTCATATGTACAAAGGTGCCTAGACTATGTTCCTCCCTTCCTTACTCAACTTTGCCTCTGTTTAGTCCCACTTTGTAGCATATATCCCACATGCTCCTGAGAAAACCGTAGATTATTTTACTTGTTCTATTTTCACCCAGACTTAACATTTCTTCAAATACTTTTATTAGAGGGTAGTCACAAATTTTCATTTTGTTGTAAAATAAAGCCAGATAAAGTAATCCAAATCCAGCAAAGCTCCAAAGAACATGTATTTTGACAGCTTCTACCAAAATGACTTAAGAGGGCTATGCTACTGGCAACTATAGTTTTCTCAAAATAGACCTCCACTGCAGTGCAACGTTACGCTGGAACAGTCAGCTATGGTGCAGTTGGCTTTTTTCCCCCCTTCCTTTTCCCGTACTTCATTGATGCCAAAGACAGTATAGCTAAATAACCTAATTTCTTACTTTTATTATGAAAATAAATATATAAATGATTAAAATGCATTCTAAGCTTGAAAATGAAAGCCTCTTACACCAGACATATCCAAATATGAGCCTTTAATGTCACTGGATTTTTTCCTTGAGGGAGGTGCTGGACTGTGTGTTCTGTTACACATGATGGTTTTCCAAAGCTAAAATTAACATTAGGATAGGCTTAAAAAATTAGCTGGAAGCTATTTTTGTGCCGTCCTTGGAAGCTGCGTACTTGCTATTTTGTGTTGAGCAGTGAAATAAAATAAATCACTCTCATGAGTACTGATCTGGGTTATTTCAGTAGCATGCTCCACCACAGCAGGTGGTAAGTGTGCAGGTCATGAATGCTTTCTTTGTGGCTTTCAGTTGTTTTTTGTGGAGGAGGGACTGCAGATAGTGGTGGCTGTGTTGGGGTGGTCTCCATGTCACCCTACTGTGGCTGTGCCGTATTCTTGTAAAG
This sequence comes from Coloeus monedula, assembly GCF_965178545.1. NCBI lineage: Eukaryota > Metazoa > Chordata > Aves > Passeriformes > Corvidae > Coloeus > Coloeus monedula. The sequence continues at coordinate 100,843,976 of NC_138783.1, forward strand.
CCAGAAGAGGGAGCACAAATGAAGACCTTGTTTCTAGGACGTGACTTAGCTCCATGAGGTGGATCCCAAGCCATGGAAACGCTGAGGTCACATGTGTAAAGTCAGGGTGCCTTGCTCTATTAGACTGCATGTGAATAAAGAATGAGAAATACGAGCTGGTGTGGGCTCCAAAAGGGAGGAAGAGGGCTCAGTGGAGGAAGTGAAAAGACTAGGAAAAACTGTGCTTGGCATAAGGACTTTTAAAGCAAAAGCAAATTGTGGTTTGCTATTTAAAGTTAGCAAGTGTATTTGGTTTGTAAGATCAGGAGTGCTTTTCATGAATCAAGAAGAAATTTTTGTGTTGCTGTGCAGACCAGATATGTTGGATAGTTGATACTCATGCTTTCTACAGCTTTTTAAAATGTAGTTTATTAAATACAGCTGTTGTGTCTTATCATAGGTCCTGTAGCATGTTCCTAAGGTCTTTCTTGTTTTTTATAAGCACACTGATTTACAGGATTGCTAGTTTGCAAATATATAAAAATTTATATGTACTTTTACAAATTATGTATTTTTAATGGTGACTGCAAACATTGTGTGATGAGCAAAGGTAGTATTGAAACTAATCACTAATAGGAAGTATGTAAGGAGACTGAGGTGTTGATTAAATTTTACAAATTGGTCTCCTTGATGGCAATAGCTATTTTGGTTGCAAAGGCTTGTTGACAGATATGCAACTGCTTCCTACTCAAATTAGGAGACCTTTCAAGAGTATAGTCTTCTCCTGAGTGTTTTCTGAGACTTTGACTGCACTAGCTTGTTTGAGGAGTGTGATACAGGTGAACGATATCTTGAAAAGAATAATTTAAAAAGCAAAGCTGCAGTCTTATTAGCCTCTTGCATTCTTTTTTTTTTTTTCCGTATATTTGGTTTGTTTTGTTTTTCAGTTTATTGTTGGGATAGAACGCCAAATTTCATGTCTGCATCTATTTGCTTTATTAGTTTAGATGTGCCATTTCCAGCGTTATGCTCGTAGACTTAACAAGCTAATCTGGGAGACTAAAGCAGAACTGTCATTTTGAAGCTACTCAGCTGAAGTCTCTTTGAAATCAGTGTAGAAAGCTCCAAGACTATTTTTGTTCCCTTTTTAATTTTTAGAGAAGATGTATTGACGTGTTATATTACGCTGCTAGTGGTCCCTAGAAGAGCTGTTACAGAAACGTTGCCTCTTTAAAGCCCTCTAGAGGTTAGTCCCCAAATAGACATTATTTATATTTAGGGACTATACTGGTCTGAAGGCAGACTTGGGATGACTTCAGGATGTCCCTTGCCTTGGGACAATTGTTTATTAAACTGTATACTACTGAATTTGGTGAAAGTATTTTAGTGCTTTAAGCGAGGAAAGATAGCCCATTAGAACTGTAGTCTGTGACAACATTGCATGATAAAACAGAAAGACAGCACTAAATTAGGAGTGCTACCATAATTCCTCTCTCTTGATGCAGCTTGTTTACTGTCACTCACAGAACCTTCCAGAACTGTGGAGTATTTATCTGTGCTCTGCCCTATAAAAGCTGTGTTCCCACAGTGTGGTCGTCTCCTCTTCCTGTCTACTTGGGTTGCTCTGCCAGAGATCGAGGAGGAGGTGACTGAAGCCATTTCTTTTTGCTTGTTTTCTTTCCCCTTGAAGAAGACTGAGGCTATGAAAGGTCTGTGGTGAGGTGCCACTCCTCCCTCAGGATTCCTTTACGCAATGTCCTCATCGTATGAGCTCTTTGAAGTTCACATGTCAGGAAGCATTTGATCATCCCTATAGCAAGAAAGTGCTGAACTAATGACAGCAAACGCTGGTGAAACAGGTTAATTTCACATTCTTTAGCAAGCAAATTAAATGCATGATAAATCAGACTGTTGTCTCACTGGCTGTGCTTGTGCTATACATAATTTTTTAGAGTAATGGAATTATCATAGAGTCATAGATTATGCTGTGTTAGAAGGGACCTATCAAGATCATCAAGTCCAGCTCCTGGCCCTGCACAGTCACACCAAGTGCCTGAGAGCATTGTTTGAATACTTCTTGAAATCTGTCAGGCTTTAAAAGCCCGTTCCAGTGCTCAACTGTCCTTCAGGTGAAAATCCTTTTCCTGACATCCAACCTAAACCTCCATCTCAGCTTCATGCCATCTCCTCAAAGCCTGACACTGGTCACAAGAGTGAAGAGATTGGTACCTGCCCCTCTGCTTCCCCTTATGAGGATGTAGAAGATCACAAGGAGGTCTCCCCTCAGGCTCCGCTTCTCCAGGCTGAACAGACTTCAGGTTCTCCTCATATGGCTTCCTGTCAAGGCTCTTCACCATCCTCATTGGTCCTCCTTCGGACACCCTCTAATAGCTTGATGCATTTTTTTATACTGTGGTGCACAGAACTGCCCCCAGCACTTGAGGTGAGGCTGCCCCAGTGCAGAGCATAGCGGGACAATCCCCTCCCTTGCCTGGCTGGTGATGCTGTGCCTGATGCCCCCAGGACACAGCTGGCTCTCCTGGCTGACTCATGTTCAAATTGCCATTGACCACAACCCCCATGTCCCTTTCCACAGCACTGCTCTTAGCCTCTAATTTCCTAGTCTATACACACAACCAGGGTTTCCCCATCCCAGGTGTGGAATCCAGCACTTTCCCTTGTTAAACTTCATATGATTGGTGATTGCCCATCATTGCCTTTCATATGGTTGGTAATGGCCAATTTGTTGATGTCTCTCTGCAGGGGCTCTCTGCCCTACTTTTGGTTGGAAGGGACTGTTAAAAGTCATCTAGGCCAACCCCCCTGAAATGAGCAGGAACATGTTTAACTAGAACAGGGTGGTCAGAGCTCTGTCCAACCTGACTATGAAAGTGTCCTTGGATTTTGTCTTAGAAGATCCAGAAGACAGCTTTCAAGTTTGTGCAGCATGATGGTACCTTCAAAGTAATATCCTACAAGTAACTTCAGTTATGTAATAACATGTTTTGTTTATGAGAATTTATAGCTGTTGAGGTTCATTGGATTAGAAGGGATAATTGATGGGCTGCCAGCTTTAGAGTGAGCTTTGGCTCCCATCACGTCACAATGCAGTTGCATCTCCAAATGCCTCTTGAGGGATCTTAAAGGAAAATCCTGGTGTTTCTCAAGCCAAAAGATAAGAATGATGCATTTTAGAGAGAACAGATTTTCTACATTCCTTCCCCCTTTTCTTTCCAGTGTTTTCTGAGAGAAGAGAGTTGCCCAGTCATCTTGGTCTTAAGGCATCCAAGTGAGGATTCTCTGAGGAGTAGTAGGTCATGTGAGTGATGCAACTGTTGGTTCAGCTCTGGGTATAGGAGCAAATCCTGTGAACATTTGTTGTCTCTGCTTGAATATATACTGCATTGAAAGTGTTCTGAAAGCTGACAAAACTGCTGACTGAACTATAAACTAGGAATGTACTACCTGAACAGGGAAAAAAGGTGTGCAGTATTATATCTGACTGTGTTCATGCTCTTTCCTGTCTTGATTTACTCTGTTTGTCCGCCAGCAACTTTGTACCTGCTTGTTTTGAGGGCCTCTGTTGATCACCTCATTTTTTTAAAAATGGCAGGTTCTTAGAATTTCTAAAGATCAGCATGTTTTAGTGTTGCAGCTTTTATGTTATGCTATATGTTGATAAAACAGTTCCTTCAGGGTGATGTGTTCTTGGAGCAAGTTAACGCAAAGTTTTTAAGTAGTTGCTGGATGTTGCCTTTCAGTTGCAGCTGAAGAAGGCACTGGTGCCTTTATGGCCCCAAATTACTCGAGGTAGTTGGGCTTTAATAATCAGTGCCAGAATTGGCTTTTGTGCCCTTTTTATTTGGCCTCCACAGGTCAAAATGATTTGGTTATTTTATGCCATTTGAAAAATAATTATTTTCTTACTTAATTACTACAGTGAAACCAGCAGACTTGGAGGGATTTTCTAGAAAATGAGGATGCAGAAAGATGTGGTAAGATTTTGTAAACCTCATGCAGATCTCCTTTGCAGAGACAGATCTGGTAGGGTCTTGCATGGAAGGAAGGAATTGTTGTTCTCCTCAGCTGGTGCAGCTTGAAGCTGAAGAAGAGCTTTAATCTGTAGTCCTTCTTGCAGCATGTAAAGCAGCACTAGTATTTTATTTAAATTATTTTCCTGAGAATCTGCAGCATTGCTTTATTTTCATTCTCATCTTCACAGAAGAACAGCCAAGCTTATGTGCTCTAAATTTAAATTCTGTGTTTTCTCCAGCTCTGAGTTGAAAGTAGAATGTGTGCCTTAAGGATCCATTCTTTGCTTCTCAATCTTATTTTGTAGATTTAATAGCACTTAGTTAAAAATAATTCAGAACTTGCCTGGGAAAATAACTTGATGTTATGAAGAATCCAGGAGTCCACTGGAGATCTTGCTGAAAGAGCAACAAGGAAAGAGTACTAAGGACAATAGGAAAGGCATTAATTAAGTGCATGCCGCAATCCTGTGGTTTATATGGATTAGTATTCAAAGCACAACTTGCAGTGCTTGGGTTTTTGTTGGTTTTATTTTCATCCTAAATATATCTAGTAGCAACATCAGCTATAAACAGGTAGAAATTGGACTTAAGGACTGAATTAGTAGGAGAGCTAAGGAGGAAATTGCAAAGCAAGTGGAAATGATGAGGAGAAAGAGGAAAATGGGCAGTGGGAAGAAAAATGAAATCACTTATCCTTAGAAAGAGTACACCTGTTCTTGTCCCATTTGTACTTAAACTGGTGGCAAGTTCTGAAACCAACTGCTATAAATCACCTGAACTGCGAAGGTTATGAAAAATTGTTCCAATTTTTACGAACCTTGCTTGTGAGATCTTGCTTTGGAAGCATTCCTAGGCAGAGTACTGGTGAGATGTACTTGTTTGTACACATTTTTACTACCACTTTAAGAAGAAATGTTGGCAAGGCCTGAAAGAAGACTAATTACAGCTTTGCAGTGAGGGTCTTAATATGGTTGTGGATGACACTGCCTTTTGTTTTGGGAGCAAAAAATAGAAGTTAGTGTGAAGCAAGAAGCAAGGACTGCATTGTTAAAATGACTCTTAAATTATTACTTCAAGAATGTCACTTGCTGGTGATTCAGGATACAGTGATGACAGGGGAGGGTTATTCCAGATGGATGCAAAAGATTAAACAGTATGCAGAAGAAATGAGAGAAATAAATGTGTGTTTGGGAGAGAAATAGCAGGGACAGAATGAGTATTTAAAGAGAATGAGAGAAAAATCAACTGGTTCCTCAGTTTTGAAGCCAAGTTGGCACACCCTTGACTCATTAAATTGTTCTTTTGAATCTAGAAATTGGCTTTATGAATTGTCACCTCATCAAATAGCAGAGGGACCTTAAGAGAGGGAGGTCAAGGCCAACAAATTATAAGCAGAAGCCCTGGCTGTTTTAGTTCTGCTCAGGCAGTGTAGCTTTAGTTGGAGACGTAATTAATCATCTTTGTGTTTGCTGATGTTTGTATATATGCTGTATTTCCATTCTTATTTGGCATCAAGGAGCAGGATGGTCATTTAATCTTAGTGTATACAGAATCACTGAGTGGTTGAGGCTGGAAGGTACCTCTAGAGGCCATCAGGTCCAACACCCTTCTCAGGACATGTCTGGTTGGGTTTACAATGTCTCCAAGGGCAGAGACTACACAAACTGTGGGAAACCTGATCTAGTGTTCAACTGCCCTCATGGTAAGAAATATTTTCTTTAGTCAAATGAAATGTCCTGCATTTAAATTTGTGCCCGTTTCTCCTTGTCCCATCACTGGGCACCACTGAGGAAAGCCTGGCTCTGTCTTCTTTACTCTCCCTAGCAGGTATTTATACATGTTGATAAGCCTTCTCCTTTCCAGGCTGAGCAGTCCCAGCCATCTCAGCCTCTCTTTGTTTGTCAGATGCTTTTAATCATCTTTTGGACTTGCTCCAGCATGTCCATATCTCTATTGCACTGGGGAGCCAAGAGCTGGACCCAATACTCCACAAGTACCTCACTGGGGACATGATGCCCTCCCTCAACCTGCTGGTGTCACTCTTCCCAGTTTAGTTTGAATGTAGACAGTTCTGTAAACTGAAGTACTTTATGAGGCACTTGAGAGCTTTCCGCTCAGATTCATTGTGCCATCAGCCATGGGTGCTGTGAGGGGGTGGTTTCCCTTGGGTTTGTCTCCCTGCTGCTCTCATGCTGTGTTGACTCCTCAGGTAGCTGAGAGAGGGCAGCAACTTGTAGCTGCAGCTTCTTGGTGTGCTCAGCTGCCTATGGGGAAATGGCAGGACTTGGGTCTTTTCTTTGGAAAAGGGTTCTGGATGGTGAAGTGGAAGGAAGTCAGAGATCTGGGGGAGGTAAAGCACAGGTGACAGTGCTGTGGAGGGAAGGACTTGCCTGACTTTGCCATTTTAAAATTCGAATGGCTTGTGAACTTATTTTGAGCAGTTTTGGCTGTTCTGTCTGTGAGCATATTTTTACTTGTTTCAGAGTACTTGGAAAGGGCTTGAATAATGCTTATTCATTTGTGATTTATGCAGTACTGAGGCTTGCATCCAAAGACACATCCTATGAGTGTCCCTCTGGGCCAGGCTGGTCCATTAACTTGTAGTATATTTGCTATAGGCTTCTACTTCCCTTTTTTTTCTTATTCATAGCTGGTATGCTTTCCCTCTTAACTCCCATTTTCATTGGGACTATATTTTAGTTATTATTTTGATTTTCATTTTTATTGTTCAGAGTTCTGTTCCTTTGCTTTAAATCCTTCCCAGGAAAAAAAAAAAGTACTCCCAGAATATAGTTGATAGATTTACAGAAGTTACCACTCAGGTTTACTTAGGATTTAAAGTTGGGTAAGAAATTCGTCCAAAATATTTTTGTTTACATCCGGAAGAGAAAAATGCTTCTGCCCCTCCCCTCTTGGTTTACTGAAAGATCTGTGTATTTCATAGTTGGCAGATGCTTACATTGTGATACTGGCAATTTAAATCAGGGAAAGACATATGAGATTAATATTGGAAGCTAGATGTGGATTTAAAAAAAAAAAAAATCTGTATACATTCTATAGGAACTACTAAACTTGTAAAATATCAGCTAACTTCTGAATGACACCACTTTTCAAAGGATGATATTTAAGAAATCCAGTATATCTCACTGGAAATTTAAGAAAACAGTTTATTGAGGTATGTACATTGGGATAAACATAGATTTTACTTTTCCTGTTGCAATCTGCCTTTGTGCTTTTCTTACAGTAATATTGGCAATTTAAGAAATAAATCATAATTGCAGAAGAAAGTCTGTGATACTTCAGCTTCATCCTACAATACTAACAAGTACCTACAATACAAGTTTGTCAGTCTGAGTTAATCAGTTTTAAGATTTGTTCTCTGGTTCACAGTTGAAATGAGAGAATAAAATAGGAGTGTTTTGTTTTGCTGTAGTTGAGGTTCTTGTAAATTATATCAGAGTCTTAACTGTAAAAACAATCCTAATACTTCTAAATTAAGGTGTCACCTTAATGTAAAAAAATCTTGACCAAAAACTTGTGAAAGTGATGTGAGATCTGATAGCCTTGTTGAGGAACATACAGAAGAGTGCAGTTTTGGCTGCATTAACTATGCCATGGTAGAAATGAGCACAAATGCATTGGGAATGTGGTATAATAACCCATTTCTGCAGAAGATTTGTCTAATATACTAACAACATTTGTATCTAACACAAGGAACTCAGAGTGATTCAAAACAGAAGATCTCAGGCTGGTACGTAATGAAGACTCTTCTTTTATCCAAAGACAGGAAACATTTGGCAAAGGTTTTAAAGGCCAGAGTATATAAAATATCTAGCACTTCTTTTCATAAATTAATTTTATTATGTCATGTTCTTACATCTTCAATTTTAGACTCTGTCTAAATATTAATTTTTTAAAAACTTTAAGAATCTTTTTTTCCAGTAAGGAAAAAATAGATTTGGAAGGGAAACTTGGAAGTGCTGTATGATAAGGATGTCAATTTTTTTTCCTACTAAGACATTTTCTGCAGTGCTTAGTGAAAACTAGAATTAATCTGAATGAGGATTGAGCAATTTCTGCATAAGTTATGTCAAAATTGGCAAATAGAAATGCAGGCCAAAATGCTGACAGAGCAACTTTGTCTTATTTGAATAGACTTTTTTTCTTTTTTTTTCTTCATGTCATGCCTATATTTCTGTGTGTGAGGTGGGATAGTGCTCTAACAAAGATCAGCTGCTTAATATTTCACTTTGCCCACGTCTCCTCTGTTTCAGAGTCCCTGCGTTCTTATTCTGCAGTGTGCACAGAACTGCTTGTTTCCCAAAGCTGCTCTGTGGCTCACTTATCATTGTATCTGCATACTTAAAACTATCCTGAATTTATTTTGCACTGTTACTGTATGATTCAACAGGCTTTTATTATCTGTTTACAGAAGGGGGATTGAGATATGAAATGATTAACGCTAAATGAACTTCTAGTTTTTCATGTGTGATACCGGACACGTAGATCTGAGTTTTCATGGTGCTGTTCATTCATTTTTTGTAGTCCTCTCCAAATAATGAGAATAAACTTGTGGGGGGCAGGTTGGTTTGTGTGGTTTATTTTGTTGTTGGTTGGGTGTTTTTTGTTTTTAATTTTAATTTTTTCCTCAATTCTGCTCTGAAATTTATTTAAAAATATTTGTAAAAAATATTTTTGAAACTACTTGTTTTCCATTTTTGCAAATGTCAGAATCCTTCTTTCTGTCATAAATGGCTGTGTCAGTGTGGACATCTTTTCTGCTTAGCACTTGTGCAAGAAAAAGGCTCAATTCAGCAGCTGCAAAGGAGAAGCCCCATAGCTGTAGTTTGTAGACACTTTGGCTCAAATGATTTGGAAGACCCTGCTTATTCTGTAGATCTAGATATTTTTTTTTCTTTTTTAAACCTGTTCATCTGGGAAAAGCCAGCATTTTATACTCCTGTGTCTGTACAGTTATTGTGTATGTTTAGAGATATCTATATCTATCTATATATATAGATATATATAGAGTTTATATATATTTCTTTTATCTAGGTGGTTGGTTTGTTTATGTTGTTAAAGACATCATCCACTATCTGGAATAGCAGTAATCTTTTCATGTGTTACATGTTGAATCTTAATGTCCAGAATTTCAGCAGTTGGCTGGTACCTTCTGTGTGTATGATTGAGACAGAAAATGTAGGAGTCTGGTGGACTTTGCAGCTATTCACAATTGCATCTTTTGACTCCAGGCTTGTCCCAGCTTTGTTTTATTTCCAGCTTCTATCACTGCTAGAATTCTTCTGTCCCCTCCTTGCCCGTGAGCGGGTTTCTATTTCCCTGGCACTTCCATACTCCTTTTCCCTAACCCCCACTTGTGCTGGCTGCCATCTCAGCCCATCTCTCTGCCAGCGAGCTGCTGTTGCAGCACTGCAAGCTCAGTTCTTGTGCCATTTGCTGTAACAGCTTCTGGTCAAGAGGATGAACAACCAGAAGTGAAATCTGCCTCAGCTGCTTCAGCTTGCAGGTGGAGCACCTTCCATGGCCCTCTGGGACCAATTCTGGCTTTCTTCGATGGATGGAAGCATGTAAAGAAGGGTATGAGAGCTCCCTTCATTTGCAGTCAGGAGAAAAGAGGGTGCTGCAGGCCTCCCCAAAAGGATGCCTGTCAGTAAGAATCTTCCCTGCCAAGTCGTTTTTTGTTTTAAAAATGCTGCCTACTTGACTACATTTTCAGGAGAATAGCAGACACACTAGTTCAGACCAAGGAGAGTGGTTAGACAACTTAAAAAAAACTTTATTTAGCTTAGATAGGATTAAAAGTCTGTATACTAAGCTGTGTGCAGTGAAATGCTGTAGTACTTGCTGGGAAGGGAGATGAGTATGGAAAAGCATGAAAATATTCCTAGCTTTCAAAAATCAGCTCTGGAAGCAGAGATATGGTAAGGATGGTGAGGAGCCTGTTGTGTTTCGATGTATGATGGAAATCTGCAGTTAAATACAGACTCTGTTAAACATGAACAAAAGCAGCATGGACCCTTCCTGCTTGTGGCCCTCTCCCCCCTTCCCCCTCTGCCCTTTTTTTCCCTCTCCTTTCTGAGAAGCAAATATTTGAATGTTGATGGGATATGGCAGTAACTGGCCAGACCATAGTGATATGACTGACAGAATATGTAAGATGATTCTGTGGCACTTTCAGGCCATCTCTTGTTTTCTGTTTCCATGAATATCTCAGATTCTGGAAGAGTGGTAATGTAGAATTAGCATTTCCCAATCAATGAATAACTGTAACAGAAATTCCCTGTTGATTTCGACAGCTGATTCCTTCTTTTTAAGGAATCTGCATTTGTAGCTTTAGAATATTGAGTTACTAAGGTTGGAAAAGGCCCTAAGATCACTAAGTCCAACTTTTGACTGAATACCACCTTGTCAAATAGAGCATATACTACTAAGTGCCACGTCCAGTTGTTTCTTGAACACTTCCAGGGATGCCCACATCTTTGGGCAGTCCATTTCAATGCTTTCTTCATTCTTTCAGCGAAGAAATCCTTCCTGAGAATTACTTTTAGTACCATATTACTAGAAGCAGGACTATGGTGATTTACTATCTCTGATGTTTTTGCAGTATAAAGAAATACGATTTAAAAGCATGCTTCTGAATTACTTGGAAATATTCATTGAATACAACAGTTATCAGTAGTATCCTTTATAGAACAAAACTTAGTGAAGGCATTTGGCTTTGACTTAGGTGGCCATGGTACTTAATTGTAGCCATCACTGGATTCCTCTCACTGGGTTAGGAAACTGTACCTGTCACTAGGAAAATATTGCAGCACATACAGCAATTGTTGTGTTTTCATACATGTTTGAAAGCAAATTGAAATTGAATACTGCAATCATTCAGTTTTATTCACAGAAGCGGGTTTTATCTTTTATTGCATAAGTATCCACAGATCAGAGTATGTGCTGTGACCTTTTGGGGTTATTTATCTTCTTTCTTGTGTGCACTAGATCTTGTGTGCTTTAATCTGTGTTTGCTGAGAAGCAGCCAAATTACCCCTTCTGTAGCAATCTCTCTTTTGTGTGTGCATGTGTTTGTGTAATCCATGTTCTGATTGATGTATTAAAGGTTTTGTAGAAAAAGTATGAGTCATCTGTATAAGTATTTACTTATGAATCACATTTTATGGTATATTTATTAAATATTTTTTAAGACCTTGTGGACACTCAGATGCTATATATAAGAATGTTTACTTGTTTAAATGTGCTTTAGCATGTTAGAGGTGGGTGAGATGTGGTGCCTTCTTCATGTATATGTTCCCTCAGTCTGTTAATCTGAGGCTTTCGGATCCAACCATATAAAGCATTGACAAATAGATAGAGATTAAATAAATCTGATTTATTCAATTTTCTTGTGTGTGTAAGTAAGTCTGAAGGACTGAGGAATAAATAGCAAGTTGCTTGGGATAGATGAAAAGTCTTTTCAAACACTGGAATAAATAACTGTTTCTGATATGAGATCTGATTATGGACCAGAGCACTGAATGACAAAAACCCCATTGACTTCAGCATCACTGGGGCTTACGTGAATGAAGTCAAAGCCAAGACCTGATGACAGAAAAAGTGGGTCCAAATTGTGCTTTCAGATCTTCAGTAGTGGTGTAAAATCTGAAGTTGACAATTAAAAAATTCCATGAGACAGACTTCTTTCCATGTTTACATTATTAGCTGTTTTAAAACTGTGTTGTGCTTAAGGTTGCACACTCTGCTGTCTCTCCCCATAACACTAGTGGCAAAAAAATGGACAATTTTATCCTGAGTTTGTGAAATATTTGCCTAGGCATTTTTGAAGCCTGTATTGCTGGTGTATAGCTGTCAGGAAAGAATGATAGCAAGACAGACCAGTATATTAGTTTATGCTGAATTATTTCAAAGTGTAGTCCAGTTGTTAGTTAAGATTTTGTATGAAATTTTTCCAAGAGGCAAAATGTTTTATTATTTGTTAAAATATAATAAAAAAGTATAGTTTAAGAACTATTGAAATTAGCCAAATTATTTACTGTACAGGTATGCATATGTATATGATTTTTCCTCCTTCCCCTTATTTATAGTGGATTTATAGAATTTTCCTCATTGGTATAGTTTGTTATGCTAGAAGCCTCAGGTAGAATCACAGCCCTTTTTCATCATGCTGCACAAATAAATTTGTATTTATAATGAGGTCAAACAAAATTCAGTAGACTAAAATACTGATACAAGAACCTGAGTGTTGTTGGGAACAACAGTACTTTTTGCCTAGAATCTTTGTGTCTCTGATCCCTCATAGCATGTTCCTTTTATTCCCCCATGGCTTTCTCAACCTCTGATTTTGTGCAGATTGTGTGAGGATGTACTTGAGCTAAGTGCAGACTGTGAAAACAGTGTAGAGTTTTGGGCTGATATATTGATGTGGGCAAGGCACTGGGATTTTAGAAAGATGTTAGTTTAAGGGAAGGAAACAGATAATAAGTAAGTCTAAGAAAAGTGACCTTTTGAGAAGTGTGAACAAATCACGCTTTATTTACTGATGGGAGAAAAAAATTTTTGTAAATGTAAAAGACTGATGCTAGGTGAGAAGCAATAATATGCTTTCTGTTCATAAGGGATAGGACAAGAATTTTAATGTACTGCTAAAAAATGTGGGTTAGATACTGGAAAAAAAGACAAAGAGAAAACAGATAAAGAATACTTTTGAACAGCAGGAATCGTGAGCTCTGGAGTAGATTATGTGGAGATTCTGAGGAACAGATTGGAAAACTCTCTGTCTGGATTACGTTGGAATGGGGCTTGGGCTATCTGATCTCTTCAGGTCCTCCTTTGTGCCTTTTTTTCCCCATTGGTGGTTTTGTTGTTGTTGCATTTGTTGTTTTTAGGTAAGGACTTGCGTTCCGTAGGGATCCATACCCTATAATATGAATATACGATAGTCTGAAGTTCCCATTTTTATTTACAATAACATTTTGCAGGCCAGTAAGCCCTGCTGTCCAATGGATGTGTGTATTTTGGTATTTGTGATCTCCAAATTAAGATAATCTTTGTTCAGTTCCTGTTTCTGTATGCTAGAGGAGTAGCTGTATGCCTAATGAAATAGTTTCCTGCAAAGCAATCAAGAAACAATTTTGCTTCAGAGGCCAGTTCTGCTTCTTCACTTAATCTCTTTTCAGATGCACCCTTGGAGTACAGGTAGTGTTAAGGAGGAGATGAATATCTGGAAGATGGAAATGTAGGGGCATGAGATGCATTTACATTCAGTCTGGGAATATACTTGCCGTCTGTGAGTCAGCAGTGTCAAACAACGATGCGGCAGAAAAGAAAACGATAGAAAGGACAGAAGTGACAAAATGAGTGCAAATTATGTAATCAATGTTTCTCTTTTTATCAAAATAGTTATTTCAAACCTAAATGAGCTTTTCCAGCTAGTGGTAACGTTTTGAAGTATTACAGTAATAAGCATTCATTGGATTTTGTTAGTATTGATATAGTGTTAATTTTCAGTAATGCTGTGTTAATATCTAGATGACATTTATCACAGCTACTAAGTAGTAGAACTACAGAAAAAGGTTAATTTTTTTTTTAAGATATGCATGAAAAGAAAAGCCTTTTTGTTATGAAATGAGATCATATTGGGGAAATGTGTTATTGTTACCAGATGGAGATGCCGTGTTTCCATGTAGAAGGGTTGGGTGACTTACAACAAATGGGGAAACTCTTTCTAATGTTGCTGTGTGATCCTGTGTGGTTTATTATTACTAATTTACTTATCTTGGCACTGATTCATCTGCCCTAGTAATTTTAAGGTCTTGCAGGACCACATCATATGGGTTAAACTCTGTAAAATATAGGCTTTTTCTGAATTTACACAGCTACTTTTCTATCAGGCTGGTACTTATCATGGAGTGCAGCTTCTGGAAGTGTTTGGTCTTCATTTACAAATGTGGAAGATGCGTTGCACTTTAACTTCATCAGTAGTTAATGGTCCTCATTGCTGAAAAATGTAATTAAGCTCTATTTCTAATATGAATTTGTCTGGCTTCAGTTTCCAGGCATTGCCTCTGGTTTCTTCTTCAAAGCTCCGATGCTTTATTCTCAGTGAGATGTTTATACTCTCTAATGAAGTCACCTTTCAATACTGCAGTTCTAAACTAATCAGACATCTCTTTAACTCTTGCTGTAAGGCATTTTCTCTACTCCTTTGTTGTTACTGTGTCAATATGAATTGTTTTGGTTGTATTTTTATTAAAAGGTTTAAAAGAGAACTGCGCATACACTGTTAATGTCTGCCTGGCCAGTGCAATACAACATACTAAAATCAATACTCTTTGTTGTTTTCCTGTTGATTTATCAAAAGATTGCTCTGTACTTCTTCATTTCTATGTCATCATCCTAGGAGATCAGATTCACCTACTAGCTCACTAGGAATTTTTTGTAGATGTTACTCTTCAAACCATTAATAGAGTTCTGTGTGATAGGTTAGATTATTTTATGCCCAGCTGTAAACTTTAGATTATTTCCCTGGTCCCTCTGCCAGTGGTGACTTGTATTAACAGCAAGCCTTTGTTTTCTGGATCTTTAGTGAACTGTTAAATAGCAAAGGGCTAAGAACTGTTCTTGGTGGGTCCTAGTTAGTTACAATTTTATGTGAAATAATGTCTTTTTAAAATTTAGTTTTATTATGGTTTTAAATTACTTGATTTTTAAATCAAAATAATGAATGGTTAAAACATTTGTCTTTGAAAATGACAGATACTTTCTGTTAGCACTCCTTTCACATTTAGTATTACATTCACCATTTTTTAGCTGTTGACTTTTTTAGCTGTAGACTGTAGCAGAGCCACTAAGATGATCAGAGGGCTGGAGCACCTCTCATATGAAGACAGGATGAGAGATTTGGTGCTGTTCAGTCTGGAGAAGAGAAGGGTCCACTGAGACTTTACAGCACTTTCCAGTATCTAAAGGGAGCTGGAGAGGGATTTTTTTTACAAGGGCCTGAAGTGACAGGACATGGGGGAATGGCCTTAAACTGAAGGAGGGCCGGTTTAGATTAGATATTAGGAAGAAATTCTTTACTGTGAGGGTGGTAGAGTTGCTCAGAGAGATTGTGGACTCCTCAACTCTGTAAGTAAAGACCAGGCTGGATGGGGCTCTGAGTAACCTACTCTAATGAAAGGTGTCCCTGACCAAAGGTGATTTTTAAGGTCCCTCCTTCCAACCCAAATCATTCTACATTTCTGTGAGTTCCTGTGTACATATATTAATTTTAATGCTGGAAGACATATATTTGGATATATTAATGTAAATATTTAAGAATGTAGTAACTTTTAATCTGAAACTGGTTTCTCAAAACTAAGTTTAATAAAGAAATCCTCCGTTTCAGTGATGCTCAGAGCAAAATTTCCTTTGACTTCTGTGAGGTCCATATTGTACATACCTGGGCTTATGTATGTGAAGCCTGTATATTTGGAGACTCTAAATAGCATATATATCCAGTTTTGTTTCAACTTAATAATTTAATTTATTGAACAGTTTATTCAAATACTAATCTAGAAAAATAATAGACCTCTGCCTGTCATGCTGGCCAACTAATTGTGTCTTAAGAAATGTTTTGCCTTGTTCAGTGTTTGAATGTGATACCTGAAAGGGGAAGACTTTGGAAAAATGTTTGGCTTTCCTTTCTGTGCTGAAAGCTACCTTGTCAGTTCTCCTGTGGTTAGAGAACAAATGCATGTAGGTGTGGGCAAGAGCAAACTGGGTTGTGTTTGCAATGACCAATAGAAGGGCATTCTCAGTGGGGTCTGGAACTTACTGTCAGTGCCTACTTGGGTGCTACAGTCCCTAAAAAGTGGGACTTGGCAAGTTGATTCCAGGCAAAGTCATGCCTGTACTGCCACTGGGGTTCAGTTCTTGCAAAGGACAGCTTGGTGTTCCCAGTGGAGCAGCTGAGGAGATGGATGACACCAGGGATGCTGCCTGCCCTTCACAGGAGGCGAAGGAAGTGTGGCAGGAGTCACTACTGTGCTCCTCTTTTTGGATTGATGCTGGCTACTGCTATGAGTTCCTTGTACAGAAGGTAGGTATTTAAGTCATGCCACTCTCCCTTAAATGCCTTTGCCTGCAGAAAACAGGTAGAATAGGGAAAAAAAAAAACCCAAACCTAACTTCTTCACTTGGTGTTGCAACTTTGGCCATGCTTGTTCTTGGGACGACACTGGTTCCATTTGCACCTACAGCTCAGCTTTCACACTGTATTTTCTGCTCTTCCTAACATTTGGACATAAGTAGTGTGCTACTAACATAGAGCAGCACATGAATATTAAGAATTTGGAAGCACAAGTGAACATCAGTATAAAATGAAAGCCACCAGAAACATTTGGCTTGCAATTTTTTGTTATAGTTATCACTTTACGTTGCCCCCACTGTTAAGTGTATTGAAACGTGTTACCCAGTTTAGCATTTGATTTATGTGAAAGACTATTAGCCTCAGGACTGAGCTGCAGCTTGCTGCTGGAGATGTGGTCTCTAAATGCCTGTGTTTAGGTCATTCTTATGTATACTGAAAAAGCCCAGGGAATGAGAAACCTTCCCTATTGTCTCAGAGTAACTTTCACTCTGTGTTTCTCCTCCCACCCTGTGATAAATTACCCTGGATTATTTTGTTGCGGTATGGGGTTCTTTTTGGGCTTTTTGGTTGTGGGGTTGGTTTTTTTTTTTTTTTAATTTATTTTTATTTATTTAAAAACTTTTGTGACATCATGATCTGTGATATCTGGAGGATAAAAAAAATACCCTTTTCCAGTTGAGAGTAAAAAGTGTAATTCATGTAATGAGATGCCATTAAACAGAAAGCTCTGTTAGCCAGTTGTTTATAACTCTGACATTAGAATTGTGTTTAAATCTTATTTCTCAGGTAATTATGATGCCAAACTGACTTCCAAAGCTCAGGCTTTCTGCATAGTATGCACAAAATATCAGAGCATGATATTTATTATGTTTGTGGGCCCAGAGGGGGAAGAAAGGTGCCAAGGAAATGTAGTGAAGGCTGTCTAAATTATTTCAACGGTTGAAGGATGAGGGAACATTTTAATCTTAGAGGCTGTGGGAGTTTGGGAGGAGTGTTTCTGGGAGGAGAGTAAGTATAGACTGAGATTTGTAGTGATTCAGAGTTTGTTAGTAAAAGCCATGTGGAGAAATTGCTAATTTTGGGCTGATAGGTCATCTCTGGCTGTTCTTTACAATCTGACAAACTTGTTTCCTGCTAATTGTACATGTTCCAATTATGTTTGAAGGAAATTTAATTGGAGTCAGTTTAGAAATCGCATCCAGTAAGGAAGAGTTTGGGAATACAGAGGTTTAAAATTTATGTGTAGCAGCAAAAGATAAATCAGGGAATGTGACTCTAGGGCAGTTTTAAGATCACTTAAAAGTTAAAATGCCAAAGTAGGCAGTCTGGTCACAGGTGTGGTGACCTCTCTCCAGGCTCTGCTGAACTCTATATATCTGAAATCCTATGTGTCTTCTCTGGGCATCAGGAGGCATGCGTGTATTTTTTTTTTTCTATTTTTTCCAATTTGCAAATTCCTCTGGAATTCAGCTGACTTAAATTGGTTACACTGCCATGGTGCCAGGAAGGCTTTCAGGGTTGTACAGGTGCTTGCTGTGTTTGAGAGGTGATCCAGAAGGAGACTCAGGTTGACTTTTGGATGACTTGTGTGTTTGTGGGAGGAGATTTTTAGAGGAAACAAAACATTATTTGCATCAGGTCTCTTTGTAAATCTTCTAAAAATGGTTTGTCAGAAGAGTTGTATCTCTCATATGGTTTCAGCAGTCTGGGTGCTCAGGTGTTCTGTCCTGTTTAGAAAGGAAAGCACAAGCCAGCTTTGTAGAGGTCTGACAGAGGTGCAGGATACCATTTCTGTGCTGAGTAGGAGTTGGTTTACTTTTATTAATGTAAAGGAAAGCATCTTTAAATGCACTGCTTGAATTCTCTGCCTTGGCTTTTGATTTTTACAAGATTGGTTAAAAATTGATGACAGTAGGTTATTTAAACTCCCTTGGCTTAATGCCTTTTTCAGCAGTCACCACCCATTAGCCAGAAGGCATAGGAGTGTCTTTGCTTACCTAACCTGCTACAGTGCTCTGCTGGTTTTGGCTGGCTGGGTAGAGTTAATTTTCTTTACAGTGCTGGTATGGGGATGTGATTTGGATTTGTGCTGAACACAGGGTTGATAATATGGGGGTGTTTTTGGTATTGCTGAGCAGTGCTTGTGCAGAGTCAAGGCCTTTTCTGACCCTTTACAAGTTCCAAAGGGATATTCCATATCATTTGACCTCATCCTCAGTATATAGAGTGGGTGGAAGGAGGAGGTAGAAGGTTGTTTGGAGTGATGGTGTTTATTTTCCCAAGTCACCATTACATGTGATGAGGCCCTGCTCTCCTGGAGACGCCTGATCATGGGAAGCAGTGAATTCCTTCTTGGTTTTGCTATCTTGTGTGCATGGCTTTTGCTTTCCCTATTAAACTTTCTTTATCTCAGCCCACAGTTCTCTTTCACTCTTCCAGCTCTCTCCCTGATCCTGTTGGTGAGGCAGTGAGCGAGTGGCTGTGTGGGGCTTGGCTGCTGGCTGGGGTTAAACCACGACAAATGCTGAAGATTAAATCAGAGGCGAACAACCCAAGTGCTGTGATAAACTGGCTCCTGGTAGAACAGGAGTCTGTGTGCCCCTAGAGGATGGTGACTTCAGTCTGGGCAGTCTTGCCTCTTGGAGAAGGTAAATGTCACCAGCTGGCCCATCTGTAGTCCTCCCAAACTATAGGAAGTTGGTAGCAGGTTCATCTCAAGCTGTGGTTCACAGTTCCTTCCTCTGAATGGCACATGGTGAGGATGGGGAACAGTCTATCACAATACGCTATTTGGAATATGGTTTGAAATTACTGAGCCATCATTTAAATCTCCCTGAAGCCAAGTGTAGAGCTTCATAGTTACGCAATTTTCTCTTTATATAAGTTCTTTGCTTTCTCATTTCCCCTTCCTCCTTGTAAACAAAATAGAGAATGATGAACACAATTGAAAGAAATGCGCTTTGGGAAATGGAAAGCGGGAGAAGTAGACAGAAATCTATTTTAAACCCATCAGTATTATAACTGAAACAATGAAGTAAAATGTTAACTTGTTTTAGCAAAACATTGTCCTAAGTTGGGTGCTTACCCAAGAGCTGAATAAGGAACTACCCTTTCTAGACAGTAAGTCATCTAATTGGACAGACTTATATGACATCCTGATTTTAGCTGATACATTGGATATGCAATTATACTTTACTTCAGGATTTAAATATCATATATTAAGAAGACATTTGTTTTGATGCTGTGTAATACAGTGATTTGCATGGTCTGCTTCCTGCATTGCTACTTCTTTACCTGTTCTTTGCTGAGATATAAACCCTCAGGTTTTACTTCTATTCATTTAAAAACATGAGACTTATTTAAAAAAATGCATGTGCATACATCACAGCTAAGAGTGAAGACTCTTAGGCTTATATATCCTTTTTAGTCATACATTTTAAAGGAGCAAGCAGGAGAAAAAGAGACCAAAATGAAAATAGAGAAGCAATCAGCTAAAATTCTTTTAATGAGAAAATTAAAATTCATAAACCTACTGTTTAACAGAATTTTTATTTAATACAAATCTCTTAAGTGCAGTTTGAATATTAAGATTAGGTAAATAAATGTGAGACTAAAAGGTAACACATTTTGTAAATGTGGATGCGAATATAGTGAATGTATTACATGTGGAGAAAGAAAAACCTGGCATCCTACCTGGCCACAGAGCCAGGTTGAATGGGTCTTTGAGCAACCTGAACTGAGTGTCATCTCTGCCCATGACAGGGGGATTGGAACTAGATGATCTTTAAGGTCCCTCCCAACCCAAACCAATCTGTGACTCTAGGATAAATGAAAAAAAGGAATATAATTTTTGTTGTACATTCGAACTCCTAAAGAAAGTGTTTGAAGCAAAGAATAAAAGTGCTGGGAGATAAAAGCATTAGTGTACCTGAGGGAAGGCAAGACAGGAGGGGTTAAAGAAACAAGTAGTAACTGCACTAATGTTAATTCAGTTATGTCTAATGCCAGGAGTGTACCAAAGGAAAGTTAACTCTGGAGAGCTTGTATGGTAGAGGAAGCCTTTACTACTTACGGCAGTAGTAGAGGAGAACAAGAGAACGAGTAGAGCAAGAACATTAAAGATGAGCTAGAGAACATCCAGATTTAACCAGGTACATCTCATCTCAGCATAAGCATTGTACAGAACAGAGGAAGATACCTTTGCCTCTCTGCTGATGGGATTGAATCTTCAGCTCTGCTGTTGAAAAGCTGGTAGGATTTTTTAATTATTATATATTTTTTTTTAGGCATTAGATGCATCAAAAACCTCCCACCTCTCTTGCCTCTGTCATTAATTTGAACATTTTACTGCATCTAGGATGTTTTAACTGTTCACTACTTTCCATTTTAATACCCTAAATTCTGTGCACATTTTAGCTCTACCTGCTACAGTTGAATTATATGGTAAGTAATATATTTTAGAGCTTTCAAAGCTTGGCTTTAGCAAATTAGGTCTCATCTTTGTCAAGTGTAGAAATGTCCTACCTATCTGTGGTCAAGCTGTGTTATATGTTTCTTATATGTGCCTCTGTGTAAAGTTGTGAATTCTTTGACCTCAGCAATGTTTCCCTGCCAAGTGGCTGCCCATGTGGAAAGCCCCTGCCATGTGGAAAATTTCTCTGGAGAGTTGCATGGCCTCACTTCTGAATATATTAATTCTTTTTTTCTTTTTTATGTGAAGAACATTAGAGGCTTTGATACTAAATAAGCAATTTAATTTGCTCATTGCTGCATCTGTAGACAGATGGCATTGCACCTCTTTTGACCAGTACGTTATAGGACCTGTAAGAACTAGTGATTACCTATTATCAGAAGGAATTTATTCTAGCTATTTGTAGATGAATCCTGAAATGTTTGGTTTCTGAATGTGGACTTTTTTCCTGGTATTTGTGCTGTGGTGTGGCAGTGATGGATCTTTATTCTTGTGCCTAAGGAGCTTTCTGTCTTGACTCCCATTTCATAATGGATATTTGTACTTACTTTATTTCTATTTAGCTATTCAAACTGATGCCAAGGTACTGAACATATATATCTCATACTTCTGAGTGACATTATTTCTGTAGTGATGGGAACATAATTCAAAACATTCTCATATTCTGGGCCTTGTGTGTATGCTTGTTTGCTGCCGTCTTTCTAAATGAAGAGTGGAATTAGAGACTTTATAAAAAAATGCTTCTGTAATTCTGAGGGACAAGAAAGCCAGTATAAAGTTAGTCAACACTGATTATTGCAAAGTGACAGTGAAAGTTCACCTTTGGTTGTGTTTTTTCCAAATACGATGAAAAGTTACATGTTTTAATTGTGTAAGGGCATCATAGCAATAATTATTCCTTATGTTAGCCAAACTCCCAACAAGCACCAGTGCATATTAGGAAAAGGAAGATGCTAATCAATGCAGGACCTAACTCCATTCCCAGAGCTAAATTTCTAAGGCTTTTTTTTTTTTTTTTGAAACTTAAAAGAAGTGAGTATGAATTATTCTCTTCTGTGATGTGTGCATGAAATAAATGAAAACCCACACGTTTTCATGTTAAGTATTTCGTGTTATGTTCCAAGATGGAGGAATAAGAGGATGAGGTCTCCTCAACAAAGAGGATGAGTACATTCACAGCAAGACATGAGCTATATAAGTGGCAGGTCACAGATGTTTTTATTGAAAGTAGCACAGGGCTCTCATGTGACAGTTTTTGCATTGCATCATACATCTTCCGAAACACAGAAGTGAAGTATGATTTTGTTTTCCTCCTTTAAACTTGAGTAAGATTCAGCACAAGAAAACATTTTCAGATAAGCTATTGCATTTGCTTTTATCAAGTTAATATTTACAGGTGTCGTCTTAAGTGTTTGTGGAATTTGGAATGTATAGCAGGAATAGAGCAGTAAACATGATTTTATATATAAGCATGTGTAAAATATATATGCAAATTTTCATAGAAATCAAACTACAAAATATTTGATGAGCTGAGATAATGTTTCAATTATTTTTAATAATACAATTATTAAGTGTTTTACAAAACTATATATAATTTAGGTATTAATTGCCAGGAGATGACCAGATTATAAAATTTCTAGATGGAATACAGAATTAGAATAAAATATACCTTCTGTACCTGCAGAGTGCTCCAACTGTCTTAACAGACAGATGCAATTACCTTCAGGAGATATTTGAATTAACTTGTGCTGCATTACTGGACTTGAAGAGAGGTTATGTTGGGTAAAACTCAGCACTTTGTCTTGTTTCAGGTTAAAAGAGAATTCTGCTTCTGTTTGGCTTTTCTTTTTTTCTACCAATTCCCATCTACTGAAATTTCCCTCCTTATTTTCTGAAAATTGAGCTTGTTTAAAGTGCTATGAGTACTCTGAATTACTTTTTAAAAAGTCTTTTTCCCTTGAACATTGATGTATAAAAAACTGAAAACATCTTTACACCAAAATTTAGTACTTCCAAATTAATTAATTTTCTGAAAGGGCAAACGAGGTATTTTTTGCTGTCTGTTCAGGAGCTGATGAATTATGAAGGAAATGTGAACACAGTCATACAGTAAGCAGTGGGTGGTGTTTGGTGTGTGAACATTTACTCACTTGTGCTCTGGGTGTGAATGTGGAGGGACAGTGCCCTCTGCTCTCTGGTCAGATGGCCTGCTGAAGAGCAAAACCACCTTGTTGTGTCCCCTGGTTTGTCTAAACCTGTGGGTGCTTCGTGATTCCAGAAGATGGTACTGTGTGAGCCTCTTGCTAGAGCCATGAGGTGTCACAAGAGACAGACTGGGACAGTATTTAGGAACTCCTACACCATTTCAGAAGTTTCCTGCAAGCATTGTGGTCTTAGGCCTTATAGAAATTATCCTGATTCTTTCTTTTCCTGTGTAAGGGCTCTTGGAAGCCCTGGAGAGTAAGAGTTCATTGATAGTACTTCAGCAGAAAAATGATGTCTGCTTAGCCAAACATGGAACTGTGGGTGGAAGCCAGCCATGTAGTCTGGTCTCTCTCCATCCACGCCCTTGGTGGCAGATTCAAACAGACGCTGGGGTCACTGGGACAGGCTGGCTTGGGGAGAGTGCCGTGTTGCCAGATCATGCCCTGCTTGGCAGCAGGAGGTGCTCAGCCTCTTGCCCAGTACTTTTGTGTGAAGTTGGTCCTTTTGGCCCTGCCCCAGACTGCCTGCCCTCATATCACCATCCTATGGCAGGAGGTCTGACACATGCAGCCAGCTCCAGCACAGGATCTGGAGACTTGGGGAAGAAAGCAGAAACAGCATAGAGAAAAGCCATAGCTCCTGTTTTGAGATCTGATAGCAGCAGCAGTTACCTGCCTTGTCCAGGAACGTGTCTGTGCCTCTGCCTCCTCTGCAGCTCTGTGTACCCATGTCATGCCTTATCACCACACAGACCAAACGAGCTCCATTATGACATAAAAAATGCACGAGTTGCCCGGGTTGACTTTACCGAGTATGAAGTGAAACCTTATGGAGATGTTTATTCCCTTTCACCATTAGATGGAGCAAAGAGCTGTTCTCCCCTGCTATGCCTCAGAGCTGGGAAGTCTTTGCTTATGCTCTTCCTGGGAGCAAAAGAAGCCTCCTGACTTCCAAGGGCTGTGTGTTTGCTTCAGTTTGGAAAAATAAAGTGCCTAGTGCAGAATCCCAGTGTGTTTTACCATCTATTTCAAGTTGGAAAACTAAGTATGTGGTAAATTAATACCGTCTGCAGTGAAGCAGCTTTTATGCACAAGCTCAGTCTTTCATGCATGATTTTTACTTGAACCCTCTTAATTTGCCTGGAGAGTTAAGCCAAAACAGTCAAAGGGATGTATAATCAAATACTTCCTTTTCAGAAATGACTTTTTTGCCAACAGAAGGTGAGTATAACTTGTGCTGAAAACTTGAGTTATTAACCTACTAACATTGAGAAATGTAGTTCTTGTGTTTTGCAAATAATTTTTGATTGGTGCATCCTTACATGCTGTGAAGCTTTACTTGATACCTTGTTTTGTGTGATAGATTCTTTAAAAAATGTACTTCTTTCTCCATCAACTTGTGCTACTCTTTGTTTAGGTGTTTGTTAGGAGAGAGGGAATGAGCATGGAAAGGAGCAGGGTGAAAGCCTGCTTGTGCCCAGCAGTGGTTGAAGTTCTGTGTGTCTCTCTGTAGGTCCATGCATGTCCCATTGTGTTGTGTTTATTTTGAAAGAACAGTTGCTGATCAAAATGGTATTTCTTTCTGGCTGTTCCCCTCTGAAGCTGAGTTGCATCTGGTAAACACAGAGTTGTTTATGCTTTCAGTTTGGGACTGAGAGCCAGGTTTGATACCTGGCTCCTGGCTAAGTTTTCCACTCTTGGTACCTTACAGTGTGTGGTTAGTTCCTTCCACTGCTTGTTCTTTCCTGTTTGTGTGTTTGTTAGGTTTTCTTATGCTGAGCAAGTATTTAATAATTTGATTCTGCAAATAGTTACCCATTTGCTAAGCCAATGTCATTTGGAGTCTCATACCTATAGCACATCCTGGAAAAGGACTGCTGTAAAACTGACTTGGGGAATTCAGAAATAAATAATGGTCAAAAGTAAATTTTGCTGCAAGCAGCTTGTCATATTCTGTTTAAAAGTGCATAGTTGCACTGTATTGTAATAATTTGCTAGCATATTTTTCTATTCATATTATGCAACATTTATTGAGATGATTTTACATCAGATGTTCTACTTTTTTCGTAATGTAAAAGACTTATGCCTTTTAGCAACTCCTTGGACACAACTTTAAGATGAACTGCCTTAATTTATAAATCACTATTCCTGGCTAATCTAGGCAATTCAGTAAGAAAGGATGTAATTACTTACACGGGGTTTTTTGAGTATAGAGATGAGTTGTCTGCTCTTTGCAGTCTTACTGGTGGTTGAACCTCTTTATGGTTGTCAGACATCTGTCACAAGGTGGGATCTTGCTCTTTGGAGGGGACAAAGCTGTTTGGCAAGCTTGCTGCTAATGCGTGAAGCTCTGTAAATTTGTACAAAGCAATGTCAGGAGAGAGGGTTTTTGGAGAATGAGACAAAGATATTGTGATGGGATTTTGCATGTAGTTTAGTGCTTGGACATAATCTAGTTCATTATTGCATTGACTATAAGTACTGTAGAGAGATAACTGCAGGCTTACCAAAAGTAATATGATCTATGGATAGCTCTTTTAAATAGAAGCTTCCATTGCAAACTTGGATTTTAAAGTGACTTATCATACTGCAAAATTTATTAGAGCCTTAACTCCTCCAGTTTTTTACAAAACCAAACATTTAAAGAACATTCAGGTTATTTGCTTATTCATAGGGAAGAGTCAGTTGCCTATGATTCACTGCAGTGAATATTCAATCTAGTCTTTCTCTCCCTCTCTTTGTCTTCTCTTGTAGTCTGATGTGTGTTTTATTTAATTTCAAAATCTTCATGGATCACCTCTACATCTGTAGCTGTTCTCTTGTAAGTAGCAGTAACACCTGTGTGGTGATACAAGTAGAATATTGTAATATTGTTATGTGAAGCAGTTCATAAAAACTTACTGAATGTGTTTTTGACCTGGTATTTTAATAAATAAATAGTATTATTCACTACTGAAAACTGAAGGAAATAAAACATTGAACTAGATTAGCATGCACCGCTATTTTAGTCAGCTTTTTTCTCCTGTAGTAAGAACTGTG
The DNA here is from genome assembly GCF_965178545.1 of Coloeus monedula. Classification (NCBI taxonomy): domain Eukaryota; kingdom Metazoa; phylum Chordata; class Aves; order Passeriformes; family Corvidae; genus Coloeus; species Coloeus monedula. The sequence goes on from NC_138783.1 coordinate 100,869,860, forward strand.
CAGGAATTCTTTTAGTAGGTGAACTGAAAAATCTGATTTTCAACAGTTTAAAGCTAGATTTTTTTTTTTCTCCTGTGAATATTGCATACATTTCATGCTGTGGAAACAAGAGTCTTGCTCCACGCACAGTTTGGTGCAGTGGCCAAGACACTCATTAAGGATCTCCAAATTCCCATTTGTTCCCTAGCATATTCTAAAGGAGAAATATGATAAGCAGTTATCAAGTAGGTTTTTAGGAGTGAGTGGGGTGGATTTTATTTTTTTTTCTTTGTTTGGTTTGGTTTTCTGTTTGGTTTGGTTTTGGAATCACACTTTGGGAGAAGGGGTGAATATTTGGATGAAAATATTTGGACAGCTTGATCTGGATTCTCATTAAAGTTTTTAGTGTTACTGAAAGTACATATTTCTTTGAAAGTGTTTGTCAGATAGTTAAATGACCTTTCTATCATTAAAAATAACTGTGTTCCCAAGGTAGCTGATAATTCTTTACCCTGTGGGAATATGCTTGAGAATACCAAAATTACTTGTCATGTTATCTCTGCTTAATATGCAAGCAATCATTTTAACACTTGTGTATTTTACTTATAGAGATGTTCCATTCATATTTTTGTTTATACATAATTATTTATGGAATAAGCACACTACTACACCAGAAGCTGCCTATGCTATATGTGCATGCTGTGCGCCTACTGAACTGAAAGAAGAGGAAATTTTAAAGACTTGCACATTTACACTAATACAAAGGTTCTTATGAAAGGGATAACCTGTTATGAAACATTATCAGAGCCTTGGTTATAAGCAGCAGTGAGCTGGGGAGCTGTGTTACTGGTGAATTAAGGGCTTCTGACATGATGTGTGCTTGCTGAAGGCTCCCAGCAGCCACCGGCCTTGTGCAGTCTGTGGCATGAGGCTTTCCACTGGGTATGGGCATGCGAGGAAGCACAGTTTCCAGTGAAGCCAAATAAGCTTAGTTTTATCCATAGGAGGTGTTCAGATGGCAGAGAACAGTTTTTTTGAACAGTCAGAGGACAGACAATGGATATAGTGTTTGTTTTGGTTTAGAGTTTAGGTAAAAGCTAATCTCATTACTACTTGTGACTGAACAGGAAAAATGATTGTGAAATGTTCAGCTGTCCAATAGGCATTTTCTAGCTGCATTCAAAACCTTAATTTATTTTTAGATAGTGGATTTCTCTGTATGTTTCCTGTATTAAAAATTGGGAAAAAAATTATTAACCCTCTCATTTCCTCATTAATTCTATGCAAACACTCCCCCTACCCTCACCCTGTAAGAATCTCCATAGAGCCAATGCCCTTTATCCACAAGTAGTAGAACTTTGAGGCACTTGTGTCTGAAAACAGGGTGCTGGTGGCCCTCTGAGCCACTGCTAATGGTTTGAACACAGGGTGGATCTTAACATCAAGAAGCTGAATGTGTGCTTTCTGCTTTCAAAATTTGATGTGAATGAGAGGAAACAGGAGCTATTCTTCTGTGCTGCTATTGGAATGACTTTAAAAAACCAAAACCAACCTGCAAAACCAGGATTTTTTTTGCCTGCTTTCCAAGAAGAAAAAAGGAGGGGGTTTGTTGTTTCTTTGTTGGTTTTTTTTGGGGTTTTTTAAAGTTATTGTGCAGAGAGGGCAAGAAACCTCCCAAACAGTTGAAATTGCCAGAATGTGCCATTTTCCAGCTTGCTCATTAATGTGGTAGAGAAGGACTGAGCATTTAGGTGGGGGGGAGAGGGAAAGTCTTGACACTGAAATTGGAAAAGCTGTTAATGTAGTGACAGAAGTGACCTGCAGTATACTCTTTCACAATAACTTCTGTACCTAAGGGATGAGGTCAGTAGAAGAAGCAATGGATTTTTAACATGAATGGACATAGCCATCCACTACAGATCTAAAAATCTGTAGGAGGTTTTTATTGATGACCCCAAGAGTAAGTTCTGGAGCACATTGCTCTAGGGGTGCCTAATCAAAGAAATCCTTCTGAACCATGAAGTGCTTGGAGACATTGGGAGGCTTTTTGATAGTTGTTGTTGTTATTATTTTCTTTCCAAGCACTTTAAATGTGGTTTTAACGTTGCAAAACCACCACGAGCACCTTCCAGACCTGAAGTAGCTGTGCTCTTTAGGCTGAGATAATCTCAGGCACTGTAAAGGCGAGAGGGCCTCTCATGAGAGGAAGGATTTGAATGGCTGAGCCAGAGCTGGCGTGTGGCCCTGGCGCTGGCTGAGCTGGCTCAGCCCCGTGCCCTGCGCTGGGGTGTTCGTCACACAGTGAGGGAGCAGGAGCTGGAGTGCTGCCAGCCAGGGTTCTTTGCAGAGAACAACAGCCTTGTGAACAAGCAGGATCACCACAGAGGAGGTTTTTAATTTTTCCTTTACCTTGTTGAGCCTTTACCTCTGGTGAACTTGCTCTGTGTCTTGCCCAGCTACTGAGATGCAAACTTGGCAATGTGCTGGTCTTGAAAGGAAAGCACAAGGCAGGCAACAGGGCTGGTTATATTTTGCACGTTACATTAATTTGTTTAAAGTATTCCCTTCTGAAGGTCTGGGCAGATGTACAAGGCTGCATTAACAATGTGTGAACAAAATGTACATGGATTATGTAGCATTCCTTTGTCCACTTGCTGCAAAAGCAGTCTGAAGAGAATGAGACAGTGAGGAAATGATGATGGAGCTCAGGGTGAGAGCAGAGAAGCTGTCAGTGAGGTCAGCTGGTGCCCATGCTTTGTGTTTAAAATGTCTGCATCCTTTGGGATGGTTTTGTTTTGCTCTGCTGGGAACATATGTTGGGTTTTTGCACATGGAAGCACGTGTTGTAGCTTTTGGATCTTTTTCGTGATGGTACATAAGACAGGATGAACTTCAGGAGTCCCCCTGAGGTTTCTAAATGCTCTCTTAGGAATTCATATTCTGTTAGAAATTTGAGGATTTCTGTTCAAGCTGTCTTACTTTTTCATGATGTGAGGTTCACTGTCTTTAAGTTTGTTTCTAGTAAATACAGTGCTTTATTTTCTACCTGACACTTGCTGTGGCAGTTCCTTTTAAGGGTGACAATGTGTGGGTGTTCCCTTTAGGGACATTTGTAGATTTGTAGCTCTGAAAGTGCAAGTTATCTTGAGAATATTATAATTTCTTAAGAAAGAAATTGAATAAGGCTTGGCTTACAAAGTTATTCTTATTGTCAAAGCTCTCATATTGTCTTCCATATCCCATCTTCAGTTGTATAGCCAGCCTTGTTATTTCTCATTTCTCAGTTTGGCGAGTTTTAGTTCCATTTTTTATGCAGCTCAGGACTGGCAGTCTTCCACTGCTATTAAGAGGGTGATTTGCAGATCTACAAGCAGAAAACTTTCTGCTTTGAGGACAGCCTTGCATTTGGTTTACAGCTGGTTACTGGTAAGACAAGGAAGATCTTGATCCTGTGACATTGGAAGGTGAAAATCAGTGATGCTGGTGTTTGTGCCAGAACTGTGGTTCATGAGCCTGGCATAGCTACAACTGAGGAGCTGTACTGAAGAAGCAAGACCAGCCCTATGTGATGAGCTGTCAGGGTAGCTCTGACAAGAGTAATTCTGTTTTCTTTAATTGTTTGGTTTTGTCTTGGTTTTTGTTTTTGCAGTCTTTTAGTTTAGTTTGTTGTTTGGGTTTTTTCTGGGGCATTTTTGTCTAAGAAACATCAGTGATCTCCCCTCCTTTCCGTTTCTCATAGTCTTTGTGTGATGAATCACAAGAAATATACATCACTGAAAATGCAGAAACTCTCTGGACTTTTAGTTGTGAAATCTGGCGTTGAGTTGTCAGTCAAGATTTGTCTACAAATCACAGTATCATGACTAAAATTATCTTTCATAAATGTAGTAAACTGTCTGAAATCTATCTTAAACTATTTGCTGAATGGAAGAGCTTGTTATGTACAAACATTGATTTTTTGTAACGTCGCTATAGGCTGGAGAGAAAAATGTTGCTGTATTTCCTACAATTTCCTAATCTCCAATTGTGACATCTTCTCAAGAAATTTAAAACCTCATTTTGTTTAATAGCAGAGTTATTTTTGGATAGGAAAATAAAAGTTGTATCATATGGGCTGCATGATCAGGCCTGATCCCCATATATTTCAGAAATGGGAAATAACTGTCCTTTCATGAATTTGCTCCCATCTCAGACATGAAATAAATGAAGTACTTTTTCCCAGTTAAAATACTTGGAAAATAAAAAGAAAAAAAAAAAGTGGCCATGATATCATTTTTTGTAATCCAGGATCTTAAGCTTTAAAGGTAAATTCCAAATTATCACCAAATTATAATTATTAAGATCTAAAATAATGCTGCAATAACTCTGAACTGAAAATACTTTTGATTCTTAATTTCTGCTGTTCTTTCCACCAAGATTTTATTGCCTTACAAAATTAATGACTCCTATTTTCTTCTTTTCATTTGGTGCATCCCTATAGTATTCATTTGGTTCATTAGTAAATCAGCTCAACTGCTGAATAATTTCCTAGAATCATAGGAAAAATACCTAAGCTGAGGTTTAAAAACATACATTGTCTCTCAAGCAAAAAAGCCCTTAACCCCCAAAAAACAACCTGAAAGCCACATTTCACTTTTACTCCTTTGTGTAAGGCTTGCCAGATGTCCTGCAGACCTTAGTTAAACATGCTAAGAATAAAATGCATACTGATATACCTGGGGTACTAAATAATTGCTTCATGTTGTTACGGGTGTTTATTTAATGAATATTTTTGTCTCTCAGATTTTCTTGGTATTATTTTGATGGATGTTTTGCTAGATTCCAATGTCAGCCAGCAGGTATTTTCCCCAGAAGAACAGACCAGGTGAAAACCTTTTTGGTGAGAGGGAAAAAAAAATTCAAATAATTGACTCCAGCCAGTGCCAGTTGGCTTCATCGAAGACTGTTACTCAAAATGCCAAACCTAGTTTTCTGCCACAGTTGTGAGCTATTCCTTCTGTGTAGTAGATTTCACCCTAACTGTTCCAATTTAAAGTCACTGGTTGTCACTACTAAAATACAAATGACTGCTGTAATCCTGAGTATTTATTTTCTTTAATTTGTAGTTTGTGGGGCAGTTTGGTTGGTATAATGGATTCACAGAATCATCAAACAGTTGTTTTTTCCCTGGATCCTTCTTCTAAGGCATCTTTTACAGACACCCTCCCCACCCCCGCCCCAACCAAAAAAAAAAAAAAAAGTTAAAAAAGTTTAAGCAGGTATGTTAGATAATATACTTTTCTTTCTCTGACTTACTCCTTACAATCAATGGTCTTCCCTTATGCTGGTAGGCTCTATAACAAAGAATCCTCTACAGGAATGCATTTTAATCTGCTGTTAATGAATATTCTTGTATAGAAACATAGGAATAGAAATTTGTTAGTTCCTTCCTTTGGTAATTATGGAGATTGAACCTTCTAATCTAGTTTCCTGTTACATTAATATAATGCCTGTTTCCTCTGGAAATTTACCCTTTAGATGACTGTTTTAAAATATCAGTTAGTGCAGGCTTTTATTTCACATTATTATACTTACCCTCTTGAGAATGACACTCATTGCTTGTTCATATCTAGACCATTGCTGTAGGTCCAGCAGTGTTGTCATAAAGCAGAAATCAAACTAGTGTTTTTCATGAGTTGTGCATATACAAATAGGGTCCTACTTCCCTGCTCAAGCAGGGTCATCCCAGAGCACATGGCACAGGATTGCATCCAGACAGTGCTTGAATATCTCCAGTGAGGGAGACTCCACAACCTCTCTGGGCAACCTGTTCCAGCGCTCGGTCACTTACACAGTAAAGAAGTTTTACATTCATGTGGAATTTCCTGTGTTCTAGTTTCTGCCCATTGCCTCTTGTCCTATTGCCTGTCACCACCAAGAAGAGCTTTGCTCCATCCTCTTGGCATGCCCCCCTTCAGATACTTATATACATTGGTAAGGTCTTGTTCCTTTGTCATATTTAATGTTCAGGATTGCATGTTTTACAGTATTTTTATGTTGCACAAAGGATTGTTAGAAAATACAAAAAAGAAAGTTATTTTCACTGGGCAAAGATTTTAAACCTAAAGAGTTTATTATAAAGCCCGAGAAGTATGCGAAATTTTAAAGAGAATTACATGTGATGAAAGGCATCTAATCAAAAGTTGAGAGATTTCAAAGAAACCTTCTTAAATAGTGTGGGACTGTGGAAAATAATGGTATAAAAGCATTAAAAAAAAAAGAGTAAATTTCAAAGGCATTCAGAGAAAAACATTGATTAGAAGTTCCTTATATGAAATGGAGGACCTCAAGTAAAGCAATAATTTATTAAAACTTTAAATATGCATACCAAATTAGTTGCTATTGGAACGTTTATCTGAGTTGGGGTCTTGTGAGATATGAAATGTTAGGTTCAAGTTTTGCTGCCTTCTGAAACGTGGCAGATCTCTAATGATGGGACACCAGTCAGTTGTGGTAAAAGGACAGAGCAGAAGGCTGCTGGCATTTTGGAATGCAAATCTATTAACCAAATAATGTTCCCATAATGGGAATATGCTTGCTTTCTTTTGGAGGTCCCAAGAATTTTGCTTAACCAAGAATGTCAAGCAAAGAACAAGTATTCTTTGTTACTGTTAAAAGTATTTGGAAACTTTATTTTTCAGTCCTCCTCCCTAGTTGCTTGCCTAGATTAATCATCTTGATTACCTATCTGTTCCTCTTGCAGTCTGCGAGTAAATACAAATATAGTTAACTGCAGTGCTTCCCAGGTAGTGAGTTATTTTTCTGTTCTTGGTCCTTGGCTTTTTTTATTTCCAATGCTACCATCTAGCCTGTGTTTATAAATCTGCTCCTCTTGCCCATCCTCCTATGCTGTAGATTGGGCTCTTTTCTTCTGACTGCCACTCACACCGTTCGCATCTTGTTCATTATCAGTTTGCATTGGCAGAGGAAGGACAAGGGGCATTCCATAACACAGTGATAAATTAGAATATTATTTATGCTTAGTAAAAACAAACATCCTGAGAACAGGGAGGTGTATGAAAATGATTGTTTTATAGATTTTTTTAGCATCACTTTGATTTATGCCTTCATCCTCAGCAGTACTCCGGCATGCTTCTGAAAAAGCTGGAAGCCCACGGCTTGGACAGGTGCACTTTTTGTTGGGTTAAGAACTGGCTGGACAACCAGCCCCAGAGGGTGGTGGTGAATGGTGCTGTATCCAGTTGGCATCTGGTCGGTTTTGGTGTCCCCCAGGGATCAGTGTTGGGCCCATTCCTGCTTAGAGTCTTTCTTGATGATCTGGATAAGAGGATCGAGTCTAGCATAGCAAATTCACGGATGATACCAAGTTGGGTCAGAGTGTCGATCTGCCGGAGGGTAGGAAGACTCTGCAGAGAGGACTTGAACAAGCTGGATAGGTAGGACAAGACCAGTGGTATGAGGTGCAACAAGACCAAGTGCTGGGTCCTACCCTTTGACCACAGGAGTCCCCTTCAGTGCTACAGGCTGGATCAGAGTGGCTAGAAAGTGGCCCAGCAGAGAAGGACCTGACGGTGCTGATCAACAGCAGCTGAACATGAGCCAGGGTGTAACCAGGTGGCCAAGAAGGCCAGTTCCATCCTGACTTGGATCAGAAATAGTGGCCAGCATGACTGGGGAAGTGATTCTTCCCCTGTACCGCACCCCAAGTCCTATGTCCAGTTCTGGGCCCCTCAGCTCAGGGAGGACACTGAGGTGCTGGAGCAAGTCCAGAGAAGGGTAACGGAGCTGGGGAAGGGTCTGGAGCACATGGCCTATGAGGAGTGGCTGAGGAACCTGGGGTGGTTAGCCTGGAGAACAGGAGGCTCAGGGGAGACCTTATCACTCTCTACAACCACCTGAAAGCAGGTTGTACCTAGGTGGGCATTGGCCTCTTCTCCCAGGCAACCAGCAACAGGACAAGAGGACATAGTGTTAAGCTATGCCAGAGGAGCTTTAGGTTGAAGGAGGTTTGTGAAGAATTTCTCCACAGAAAGAGTGATTAGATGCTGGAATGGACTGCCCAGTGGTGGAGTCACCGTCCCTGGAGGCGTTTAAGAAAAGACTGGGCTCAGCACTCAGTGCCATGGTCTGGTTGACAGGGGCTTGTTGGCTCAAAAGTCAGACTTGATCTCAGAGGTCTTTTCCAACTTCATTGATTCTATGATTCTGTGAAAAAAAAAATTCAAGTAACAGCAGAATAAATCTTAAGAGATTTGCAGCTCTCCCTCTTGCATAGTATGCTATTCCTCAGTATTTGTGAGAAATTAATCTGCTAAATATTTTCAATGAAGTGTTTGTGTGTAAATACTTGATCATATGTGGTAACAGGCTTTGGTCTAAAACATTCTAATGGTTTGGGAACTGCCAAGCTTCATGTGAGCAGTCAGGGCTCTGCAGAAGATGGGAGGGATGGTAATTAGAAAATAAAATGAAGATTATATTTTAATAATAGCAGGCTAAATTTATCTGCAGTTTTGTTTGGTGAACTACTTGCAGCATGGTTGGCACTGCTTAATGAAAGACAAGAATAAGAATGAAAAAGACCTGTTGAGGTGAGAATGCCTGTATTACATTGTGCTACTGCAGGGGGTTGTATGAGGAGACTGAAAATGGGGTGAGTTATAATAGGAGTGTATTTGCACTGTGTTTAAGACTGTACCATAACTTCCTCAGGTTATTGGAATGATTTACATCTGCTATGAAATATTTTAATTCTAGCTGTGTTTTCCACAAAGTGAATGTACACTTCATAAAGGATAGGGTGAGGCATCAAGAGATCTGAATTCATGTTAAGTACCAATTTCCTTTGTGATTACTGAGATGCTCAACCATTTGAGTGTACTCTCCCTTTCTATAAAAGAGAAAATACCTGAAGATGCTTGATTGTTTTATGGTAAAATGAAAAATTGTTGGAAAGAAAAAAATTCGTGTCTTAATGGGAACATTTTTAACATATCGGTAACATACTGCAGAAAACCTTGGCAGTTTTCTTAGAGTCAGCTAGTTACTATCTTTCTTGTGTGCACTTTCAGCAAAAATACCCACGTTTTAACAGTGAAGAATCATCCTTTTTCTTTCCTTGACTTGTTTTGTTAGGCAAAACTCTTGGGAACTCCAAAAGAAAGCAAGTATGTTCATGTGATGAGAACAGCATTTGGATAATACATTTACACGATCCTTCTGCAAATACCCGATGTTTGTTTTACGGTCTTTTATTCTTAGAAAAATACATTAGTTTTTCATATATATAAAAATAACAAAAATGTTTATATTATATACTTATACATCTATATTGAAGTTATCCATGAAGGCACACCAGTGAAGAGTAAAAGCAGTGTTTAAAATCTAGTCAGTGGTGCTTCTCTTTTTCTGCCAGAGATCAGTCCCACTGCGCAGACTTTGAACCTGCCTGGAAATCAATCTGTAGTTCCCTGGAGGTTTTATATGCCAGTTCAGGTTGAAAGGGGTTTGAGATCCTTTCTTTTGAATTCTGCTTTGTTTCTTGCGTAGCATTGGAGTCTTGCTGATTGCTTGGCAATGATTTTTTTTTTTCCCCCCATGGAGGCTTTTTTTTGGTTGGCTTGGGTTATTTGGGGTTTTTTTTTCTTAGTTATGGGACAGCAGCAGTGTGTAATTTCCCTATGCTTCAAAGAAACCAGAAGTCTGAAAAAATATTAGTGTAACTTCTTATTTTCTCATCTTTGCAGAGGAAGAAGCAAATAGTGTTCACCTGCTCTAGAAAGAGACGTTCAACCTTTCTTCCTCTTCTTGCTATATAGCTGCAAGTAACAGTAACTAAGACAAGAAGCTTCTTCTTCAGCTTCTATGAAGAAGATCTAGGAAGGGAGGAACAAAACCAAAGTGAGGTCCTTACTAGAAATGATGAATTTAAGTTTCAGTATCATTTTTTATCCTGAAGGAACCAGGAGGCACCAGCTTTGTTACTAATGACAAAATGTTCTTTGAGTTCTGAATACTGTTATGAAACTTAAGAAAAGATCATAAGCTTTTGGGACCAGGGCTAAACCAACTTGCTGGGAGTCTGGTGCAGCTGGCGCTGTATCCTTTGTTCTTTAAGCCTATTTTGTTACAAAAGCACTGAGGGGCCTCCAAAGAGTGTGTGATGTAATGGGATGCTGTTGCCTTGCTTGACTCCGTTACTGGGTTTGTTTCCTGCAAGGTTTTGCAATTTTCTGTATTTTGTGGCAAGCCTGTCTCCAAGCTGTGCTGGGTCCTTGTAAAATAATTAGGTTTTGAAGTTAAAGTGTGTGTATGAGTGTAAGAAAGACCTAAGAATAAGGTAATGCTTTCTGTCTTGTCAGGGATCGATCTTTACCTTTGTTGTCCAAAGGTATTTGAAACTCCATCCAGATTTATTTCTGTTTCATTGCCCTTACTCAAAACCAGCCTCTCAAATAAGGAAGTCAGTGAAGATAATGGCTGTCTAGTCTGTGTTTAACTTTATAAATACAGACTCTGGCTGGTGCCTGGATGACAGTATCTGCCACAATTCATGTTGAGGAAAGCTGAAATAGCTATCCCTCCTTTGTTTTCCTAATGCAGACTTTTTGTTGTTTGTTCCTTTTATTGTTAGAGACAAACTTCATCATCAGAATTCAATGCTATTATTTTTGCATCTCCCAGTAAGAAGTAGTATTAATAGATTATGTAGTGATTCAGGTATGTCCAATCTTTCTTTGCATATAAAAATATAAACTTCATACAACATTGTGCCATCACTTGCTAAGAAGCTCAGGAGCTGAGACTCTTGCAAAGGACTGTGTCTGTCCCAGCATCTCCTGTAGCTGGTCAGCTGGGAAGGAGCTGACTTCCCAAGGACACATCATTCTGTATCCCTTTCAGTAGTTCTTCCATGCTCCCTGATGTAGGAATCCCCAATTGCATCTATACTTGCCACCTGCACTGCAGATTTGGAGCAGCTTTCAGCAGCTCATGATCATCTCTAAGAGTGTGTTTATATGGTGGTTATTCACCATAACTTGCATTTCAAAAAGTGAATATGTGTAATGAAGCTTGGAACTCACCAGTTTATATCTCCATACTAAGGCAGCTGAAAACACATCTGAAATGTCTTGTCTTACAGGTTGGGATTCTGCAGGAAAATCATGTTGCTTGGCTGTTAATTATACAGCACACCAATGAAACAGAATTAAACCTGACCAAAATGGTGGAATCACATATACTAAGAGAAAAATGAGTTTCAAGAGCACTGCAATGCAGATGATAGTTTTTCTTGAGACATGAGTACAGAGGCTGTTGTGGTGATAATTGTGTGTTATCTACCTTACTATCCAGTCACCTTTTATTAATGGTTTGGGTTTTTTTTTCCCTAGGTGTTTGCATTTGTTGCTTCTCTTCATACTTTTATTAACTTTTATGCCTGATTTTTTAAGGCATTTAGCAGCTTCAGCAAGCCATACTGTGATTCGAAGAGATTTGTTGAGATGCCTAGGTTGTTAATCTGAATTTAATACAATATGAATGAGAGTAACCGTAAGAGTTGTAAATAGTCAAGAGAGATTATATTAAAAAAGAGACTGCATTTTTTTGCCTACATGTAAAAAGTGTTTTCTGGGAAGCATTTTGTGAGGTTATCCAGGTAATTATTTTTAAAGTAGTCAGTTAGAAGAGAACCAAATCTTTACTTACAGCTATTTTTTTTGCTTATGTAAGCAAGTTTAAGCTTTACCTAATATATATTTTTTTATACTTTTGAAAGCTATCTGTTGAAAAGTGCAAGGATTAAATTAAAAAAAAATTCCAAAGAAAACTGCTCTGCAGAAGCATTACTGTCACTTCATATGACAGACCAAAACCACTAACATGTATCAAGTTTGAAATAACACCAAATCAGATATGATGCTGATGAAAGGGAGTTACTACTACAGTAAATTCCACCTATGCACAGGAAAATCTGACCAGTAACTCTAGAACTGAGAATTCTTTTTCTTTTATGCAGACTCTTTTTCCTGGGGGGAAGAGAATAGAGGAAAAAAAAGAAAAGCCTTGGGACTGTAAAGTCTGTACAAAGCAAATGACTTTTTTTTCTTTCTAAAAGCATCATTCAGACAGCGGGAATAAGAGGTATATAAAGCCTTTGTACCTGGCAGCCATTTGATGAACAGGCTATCATTATTTCTGTTAAACTCTTGCAAGTCTTCTGCTGGAATCTGAATGTGTAATTTTGAGCCTTTGGCAGGAGAAGATGGCAGTTCCCTTTTTGCTTCCGAATTCAAACAATGACTGTGGGCATTCAGGAAGTTTTGCTGTATTATGCAAGCGCTTTTGTTAGGCCTCCCATACAGACTCCCCTTCATTTCAAATTAGTTGAAAATACACTGGCATTGCCTATTCCAAACAAAGTCAAACCAGGGAAAAAACCCAACAAGAACAAAAAAGCAAAACAAAAAATCCCCCTAAAAACACCAACAAAAAACAAACAAAAGAACCACTCAGAAACTGGAACAAACATTCATAACTTTAAGTGGCAAGGCATGGACTGCGTGTTTTTTCTTCTTGTGTTAGTGTTTTTTGCATTCCTGTGTAGAGACATGCTTAAAAAATGCCATCCACCTGTGTGCACCAATCAAGTGTGAGAGTTTTCCTCCTTGCATAGCAGCAACTCTTGATGTAGACAAGACTGAAGATATCTGGTGTTTAAGGATGACTTTTTTAGTGTTTTGGTGTGGGGACTTTTTGTTTTTTGTTTTCTCTTTGAGGCAGGCATGTCCTACATTGGGTGATACTCCCATATTCTCTTTTTCTTTACACTTCTGTGCATCTGTGCATCTCTGGTATTTTTTTCTGTACTGCATATTGTGAACCCAAGAAATTGAGCATCATCAGTAGAAAACTCTGACATGTACAAAATTTAAACTTGCATTGCAGGTGCAATAGGCAGATTGTTTCCACGTGAGGCATGTACAGTGATTTCTGTAACATAAGTAATTATGAGTAAGATACAAATTTGGAGGCCACCTTATCTTTCAGTGTGATGTCTGCTGAGTAATATCTCCCCACCCCCTATACACAGTTGATTGTGTAGTGACACCTCACTGTTTAAGGTCACAAAAAGAGATTCTCTAACTTAGGAATTTAGGGATATAAACAAACAGCAGTTTAAATACTTGCCCCCTTAGGATGTATCTCTTTGCTCCAATTTTTCTAAAAAGCACTATGGCGTGACTGAAAATGTTCTCGTTTCTGGAGTTCAGTCAGTGGTTCTGTAGGTTTTCCCAACTGTTTTCAGTAGCTGCAGTCTACATGCAGCTTGGCTTTGTGGACTAAGACAGAAGAAATATGATATTTGATGGTAGGATTGTATATTGAAGGTTTGCCTCTTTCGTATCAGTGGGAGTGTGCCCAACTGGCTTAATTCCTCCCTCAAGCCCTAACAATGCACACTTGAAATTTTGTTTAACAGTGACAAAGTTGCATTGGTGTTGACTTTTGTTTCCGTGTCAGCACTGAGATCCCTGTTGTATTCTAATGTGATAAGAGAAACATTTTTTAATATTTTCTTTAGACATCGTATGTGATTGTTTATTTGTAGATGTTTCTCATGATGTGGTTGCAGTAATTTAAAAAAGCTTTAAGAATCCTTCCTTTTTTCCCCATCTGCTCTGAATATTGCTGCAGGATATTGAGTTCTGTTCCTGTTACCTTAGTAAATATGTTTTGGAGAGGTTTTGATCAATTATAGCTTTATGCCTGTCCTCCAGCTGCTCACTGTTTTGCAGATCTCTCACTTCTGCTCTTGTTTATTTTGAAGACTAGAAATAAAGACCACTGAAATTCCATTAGCAGTGTCCTATTTTGCTCTCCATTTCCCTCTTGATGTGTTTACTTCGTCTGAGGATGACTGGAAAAAGTAGTTTTGTAACGTTTAACTCTTGCATTACTATTGCCCATCATGCAACTCTTTTCCAATGCCCGTGCTCTCCTCCTGGCGTGCTGCCGGGCGGCGCTGGGCTGCAGCTTTACGGGAGCCACATCCTCTTTGTGCCTGCAGGATGTGTCATTCTCTCCCTTTTTTATATATATTTTATTTTCCTTCTGGGTAATACTTAGAGCTCTATTTTATTTCCAGACTGATACTCAGAAAAGCATGCATAATTGAACGGTGCAGTCTAAAAGGTTAGAAGTGCAAAAGTTATTTTTAAGCATCTGTTTTCTGGTTCAGACTTAATGATATCTGAAGCATGTTTTTTAGGACAACTGTGTTAGGATGGTTTGTTGTGTAGAAAGGCTGATCATAAGCTGTTGAAAGTGATGATTCCTTTCACATAACGTTTTCTATTCAGCAGTGTGGTGACTTATGTAAAAGTTTATATAACACTGTATTAAAAAATTGCTAGTTTGTTATTTTTGCAGTTTTCTTCCCCCCTTAAGATTTAAGGAAGGGTTCTTCCTTGACTGGATTAGACACCTCAGGCTACCATTGCTGGGAGATCACTGTTTGATGGGTACTGTAGAAATCAAAAAGAGAGATACTCCGCTGTTTTAAAACCAAACCAAACCAAACCCCCACAAACTGGTAAGAGATTTATTGTCAGAAATAAGAAATGTGTCTGACTTACTTGGTTTATTTATTTCTAAAAAATACAAATAAATGTGAATTTCAGTTTTGCAAATTTGCATTTTCATAATTACTTTCTAGACTTTTGTTGAAGCTCCCCCTAGCTTTTGTTTCCCAAGGTAAAAGGCCAGAAAAAAAAGTAGTTCATGAAGGTTGTAAACCTTTAATGTTTCAGCTATACATTTTAAAAATAAAAAATCAGGTGTATATAAAAAAAAAAAAGACACCTTTTGCTAATGTACTTAATTATATTTATTCTGTTCTTTCTATGTCATATTTTGTTTTTATTATAAAATTCCTGAGACTTTTTAACGCTTTGTCCAGCGGGGTAGCAGGATGTCTATAACAGAGTGTGCATTTTCAGAAGAATCTGTTTTTAATAAAGGTTACAGATCTGTGATTTAATTAACTTCATGGTATACTTCCATAGCAGACTTTACATTAAAGCTGTTTGCTGTTGGTTTTCTTCAGTTTTAAACCTCATTTACTGAGTAGTACAAGAATGTTGTGGCTGTGACAAAATTTCCACCAAAAAAAAAAAAGAAAAAAAAGAGAGAGAGAAAACAAGAAAGAATTGGACATGCCTTTTGTTTCCAAGATTCAAGGAGAATCTTGCCTTTGCTGAATAGGATAAGTACGTAAAATAAGTGTCAATAACTGCAGAGTTTAAGACTGTATTTTTTCCCTATGAGTAGGCTTTTTTGGGTTTTTGCAGATAAAAGTTCAGAAGAACTAACATATGAATAGTATGAATAGTACATAAGGGCAACATGTAATAGATTAATGCGATCATTAAGGTTGGGATGAGTCTCTAAGATCATTGAGTCCAACCATATCCCTGAGTGCCACATCCACACATCTTTTGAACGCCTCCAGGGATACTCTGATTTCTTACCAAATTGTATAAAGCTTTTGCCCCTTACTAAAGATTTTCATGGAGAGGAACAGGCATGAGCGTTGAGGGATATATATTATAAAAGAGCTATTCAGTAATATTATCGTATAAAATAAGAATTGAATTTGTCTAGACTTTTCTACAGATAAACAGAATGCCCAATATTTTTTTCCTCTAAATGGAAGTTTTATGTAAATTGTAAGTGTAAGTGCCTCTTGCTGACAGTTGAGAACCTTTTATAGTTTGAGCTTTGCCTTAGATTGACAGGAGATAGCCCTAGGTTTTTTACTGACCGCAGAGCTTTGCTCACATGAACACTTGGAGAAAGCTGATCTGGTATAGGGTGAGTGGTTCATTGCTGTTACTCTGTTTAGCCTTAGCAGAGTGCAGGTAAGGTGATGTTTTCTCATGCTTTGCACAGACTGTCTTGGCTGTGTCTCCCTGTCTGTCCCTCTGCCCCCCTGGGGCTCACACAGCCATTGTGCCATCAGTGTGGAGGAGGAGGAGGAGCATACAAGTGGTGGATGTAGTGAGCCGTGAGCTGGCCCGTGTGGTCCGTTTTTTGGAGACTGTTGATAAGTAGTGTGGAAAGAGTCCAGCCTGGAGTTCTGGGGCCAGGCAACACCTGCATTGGGGTGGGAAAAACCCCTTTTAATGTTGGTTTTTTTTTTTTTTAATGGCCAGGCTGCATGGTGAAATTTGGCAAATGAGACTCAGAAGACTGTGCTGGTTACCTGGTGAGGCATGCTGGCTGTTCTCAGATTTCTTCTGCTTCAGGGATCAAAGATAATGCACATCTCCCTTGGCCAGCCTTCTTTTGTTAATACCTTTTTAGTTAAGACTATATTGTTTGCCATGCTAGGTGGATGTCTAATTCAGTAAATGAAGCACTTACGTAAGCTTTGTGTGCTAATGCATCATATAGGAACAATGCGGACTGCTTTCACAAAGAAGTAGTTCTGCATTTTGTTTGTGTTTCTTCTAGGATGAGAATGCTGGTGAGGAATAACATGTTATCTCCTTAATTCACTTGATGTAAATTGCTTTGGAAGAAGGAGGATAGCAACAACCTGCAATTGCTAAAGAAAAAAAGGGAAAAAAATGTGAAAGAAAAATATTTTTAACAAGAATTGAGGGTTTTAATGCATTTCTCTAAAAATAGCTTAGATAAAGTATGTCATTCTGCTCTATTTCAGTCACATTGGTTTGTTTCATAGATTTGTTTTTAGTCTCAGTTCCTTCAGGCAGAGAAATTTAAGAAACATGAGATCATTGCATCTCTGAAGGTAGACTACCACGAGGCTTGGAGAGCCTTGGAAACTCGGTTGCCATAACGCCTGTATCCCCCATGGGAAAACTTTTGAGTGGTTGAACTAAATGGCCTGTGATAGGGAATGTTGTTTTTGACTCTCTTAAGTTTAAATGAAGGTAGAAGGAGGTGGTGGCATGTAACAATAGTCTAAAGCTTAAACCAAAGCTGAAGAAAGGAACAGCCCCACTGATTTCAGCATCCTTTTTTGGGGGAAAAAAAGATTTATTAAAGCTAGAGTAGCTACAAAAATTTTGTATTTACTTTCGTAAATTACAGTCATAAAATCATAAACCAGCCTGGGTTGGAAGGGACCTTGAAAAATGATCTGGTCTAAACTTTCTTGGGAATGGGAGCCTAGATGAAATTATCTACCATGCTCTCTAATCTCATCTTGAAAACCTCCGGTGATGGGATCTCTACCACATCCCTGGAGAGAGGCTGTTGCAGGGAGTGAACATTCTCACTATAAAAAATGTCTATCTTATGCTGAGGTGAAACCCCTCTTGGTGTAGTCTGTACCCTTTCTCCTTTGCCTTCTCCATGTGGCTTCTTTGAAGAAAAAGCCTCCATGCTCTTTGTTGCTACTCATTACATACTGGAATTCTATTGTGAGGTCCTTCCCGAGCCTTCTTTTTTCCAGGGAGAAAAGGCTTAATTCCTTCTGTCTTTCGTCAAAGGGTGTGTCCTATAACCCTTTGGTCATTTTTATGGCCTTTCTTTGGACTCTTTCTGGTCTGTCTGCATCTTTCTTGAATTGAGGGGATGAGAACTGGGTGTGGTACTGCAGGTGTGGCCTGAGAAACACTGAGCAGAGTGGGATGATCACATCCCTACGTCCGCTAGTAAATCCTCCGCGGATCCAGCCCAGTATTCAATCCCTTGCTGCAGTGACACACTGCTGACTCATGGTCAGCTTGTTGTCCACCAAGACCCCCAAGTCCCTTGGAGCACAGCTGCTCCCCAGCCATATAAATCCTAACCTGTGCTGGGCTCTTTGGTTCTATTGTCCCAAGTGCAGGACCTTGCACTTTTCTGTTAAATGTCATACTGTTCTTGCTACTCCACTCTTCCAGTCTGTCCAGCTCTCTGTAGGATGGCTCTCCCTTCTGACGTGTCATGAGCAAACTTGGTGAGGGCATTTTCAATCCCTTCATCCCAGTTTATGAAAGTGTTGAACAATATTTATCCCCGAGGGATGACTTGTGACAGGCTGCCAGCCTGAGTAAAAAGCCATGATCACCACCCTCTGAGTCTGACCTGTAAGTCTGTTTCCAACCCATCTTGCAGACAGCTCATCCCATCTGTACCTTGCCAGTTTTTCCAGGAGAAGGCTGTGGGAAACAGCACTGAATACTTTGCTGAAGTCCAGGTGAACAACATCCTGTTCTTCTCTCTGTGTCAACAGAAGAGTTTATTTTGTTGTAGAAGCTGACCAGGTTAGTTGACGTGGTTTGGCCTCGGTAAATCCATGGTAGCTTTTCCCAATCACTTGCTTTATTAGGTTCATTACATCTACTTGTTTTGTGACCAATCTGAAAGCCCTCGGGTTGAATGATGTTTACAGTAAAAGGGATTGAGAAAAGTTACCTTGGAAATTAGGCTGTGAAAGTTGAAATGATTCAGGGTTTGTAAGGCTCTTTAACCTTCTCTACAGTTCTTTTTTTCCTTTTTAAAGCTCCTTTATAAAAATAAAAGAAGCTTTCCAGGGTGTGCTTGATACATAAAATAGACTGGCTAACCATGAAGTAATGCTGTGTGGCAACTACTGAGCAGAAAATAATGATGTTTCAATATATCATAGGAAAAAATACCTAGATGCCGAAAGCAGAATATATTACATGTTTTCAGTAAAAAAAGGGACTCGATATTTAAAAAAAAAAATCAAAGTGATCGCAAAAAAAAATTCCTCTTTATTATAAAAAGTGGTTGTTGGGCACACAAGGTAATTTAGCATTCAAATCAGAGTACTTTAAGGAGAAGCACCCTGCATAAGAAATAGCAGATTTAAAAAAAAATATTTTAAGGCAAAGAGAAGCTACTTAAAAGATCAAAGAGCAAACCAAAGTAACTGTCCATAGTGGATAGAAGATCTTACATATTTTCATCTTGCACAAATGAAATCCTTTTACCAGTTATTGTGCTTATTATGAATACAGAGATATATATTAGTTTATTAGTTGTTATATCTCCTGGTTTTATTCTTTATTCTGTCCCAGGAGTTAGAAAGAATACGTTTTATTGGATAGATGAGGGACTAAATGAACACAAATTATTGTTCTCTTTTTTTTTGAGCAAGCTTGTTTTCTTGGCAGACTTGACTGGATTCCATATGGGAGTGAAACAAACCTCATTGTTTTCCATTTGATTGAGATCTAACTCTTGTAGGATAATCAGTAGCTTTTGAATAAAAGACTTGTTCAGAGATGTTTGCTTTTCAGGCAAAAGAAAACTGCAAAGCCCTTTTCCAAATATCAGATGTGCTCAACAATTGAGTAGTTTTCTTTAACTTCCAAAGTGAACCAGCTGTATGTGTCTGAGGTACATGATTATGAGTTTTATGCAGATGGGTTTGAAAATGGGCCTGGTGTCATAGGACCCTGTTGTGTTTTTTTGGGGAAGGAGTGAATTCTCTCCACAGCCATTTTCCACTTGGTTTTATGTTCCAGTGGAAATTTTGATTTATTTTCATTAGGGGTTTGATAAAGGTGCCACTAATAACAAATACGAATGTGTTGTTGAAAATGTGACACCAATAACATTTTGGATTTTATTACCATCATTCAGAATGTCCTTCACAAATTTTTCTCAGCCTTGTCCTTATTTCATTTAGGTGAGCTAGAGAAATTATGTGTTTTTTATAAACCTTTGGTAATTGAGTGGATAAAATATGTAATATTCTGCTGCTCCTCTTCCCAGAGACTTTCTCTAGTGAGAAACTAGACTAGTAAGTGAAGCAACTGGGGCTTGGAGAGAAGTCCTGGAATGGATTAATTTGAATCCTGTGCTCTACTTCCCAGGATGTAATGGTTTTAGAAATCTGCAGAAGAATTGTTCCTGAAAAAATAAAAATTACAATATATTTTCAGTCTTCAAACTTTGAAAAGCATCAAGGAGAGGAGATAGTGGTGCTGCTTCACTGTAAACCTCCAACAAAAAGACTAACTGATTTTCTAATTATTTTCAAGAAGCTTTTGTGGCTACCTCTTTTCCTGGGAGCGATGGGTAGGATCCCCAGGGCAGAGCAAGTGTCTTGAAAGATTACATTGAAAATCTTGCTGGTAACATTAAGAAAAACCTATTTGCTTCATGTATTGTTTCATTTCCAGTTGTAATGTTTTATGTTGTATGACTAATATTGTAGTTGCAAAAATAGGAAGAAAACAAGCTTGTATTTTGTATTTTCTAGAGTTTAAAATGAGTGAGCCTTGTTTTCCCTTCAAACTTATGGAAAGGTGTGCAGTGACTCTTTCTGGGACAGAATTAATAATGGTCCTGCAACTTCAACAAAGATGCAAAATAATGTGAACTGAGGTGATACATGGGATCAGATTTTAGTTCTCCTCTTTGCTTTGTTCCTAAAAGCAGGTATTTAGTTCATGTATTTCTTCCCTGTGGTTAGTGATACCAAACTTGCAAAGCCTGAAGTTCTGTTGGTGATATTGGTTCCTTGAAAAGGTGAGGGGTGTGAAACCAAAACCTTTTGTATGCTACAGAGATTAAATAGTGATTCTGTTCTTTGCAGTGATGAGGAACTCTGTTAGCTCAGTCTTACTGTGCTTTTTATTGAGCTTCATTTGATGGATTTGCCCCTGCTTGAACATGAAAAGTGATTTTGCATTTACATCGAATTTTATTTTACATAATCCCTGTTGTGGCAGGTTCTCTTTTGATGCTATAAACCACATGGATTATAATGGATTATTACTTACTGGACAGTATTTTGCTGTATGCCAGAGTCCTGAACCATGGAGTTTACATTTTTAGAAAATACCTGATATTATTGTAAGATTACTACTTGTGATTGTGGCGTGCTTTGGCTTTTCAATGGTACTTCTGTATTTACTCTTCTAAATCATTCTCTTTCTCTCATCACGTGCATGTACTCTTCCAAATTAACTCAAGGGTACTTATGAGAACTTAATTATGAGATGAATAAACTCTGAAGCTGGCTGCTACTCTTGTCTAGTAGCTAGTAGCACTGCAACACACGTGCCCAGGAGCGGCAGAGCAGCACTTCCCCATGAGCACCTCACATGCAGGAGTGCCTTGTGACTGGACCAGGGTTGCTGTATTTCCTTGGCTTTGAGTGGACTCCAGTTCTCCTGGTCTCTGTTGCCCATCTACAGATGCAAGGGCCTTACAGGGTAGGCAGTCAAGAAGGTTTTTCTTACCCATGCCCAGCTGTTCAGGCTCCTCTCATGGCAAAGCACATCCTAACCTGGAGCTCAGGTGTACTAGCACGCAGTCTGAGGTAATTTGTCTAGCTTCGCATAGTAATGGTTGAATGAGTTGTTAGCAAAGGATGTTTTGTTTAATTTTCTATGTCTAGTGCCCATGCCTGTCTCTCCCTTTAATGTAAAATGGAGTGCAGGAAGATGGAAGTAAATCCCAGCCCCTTCATTCATGTTTCTGTGCTCCTTTAGGCACATGTGTTACTTTTCAAAGCAGTCAATCCTTACCTTCAGTGGCATCAGAGAAATACAGATGCAGGCAGAACCATAAAAAAGAAATGGTTGTAGGACAAGAGACATGCAAAGTAATTTCAGTGATTTGCAAAAAATGTTTTTTGTCTCAAAGAAGCATGATACAAATCTTACTTTAATTGGGTTCATCAGTTCTGTGTGGGTTCATTCTTTACTGGCTTTGGACTAGTGAAACAGTTTCTGAATCCTATGTTTTATGTGGTTGTTTTTAAGATTGAAATCATATAATGTAGCTGGGGCTGTAGTTTTTGTTGTTGCTTGTTGTTTTTTACGTCTTTTGTTTATAATAAGCTCTTTAATAATCTGAAAGATGGCATCTATGTGTTGGATCTGGGTTTTGGATACTTGTGAAGTGAAAACAGGAGCAATATTATTCTTAGCTTGGGATTTTCTGATGAGCTAGTAACATAGAGTATGAAAAGAACCAGATCTATATAGAAAGGGGAGCAATGTGGGGAATATGCAATGGGAGGAGAGCTGAGAGGATACCCTGTGAAATAGCATGGACCTCAAGAAAATAGTTACAGGTGTTTGCTGTTCAGGTTTTTGCTGCCTATACCCATGGGAGCTGGCAGAGCAGCTGTTTGACAGTCTGGGGGCATGGGGCTGGGTGGCAGTTCTGCACAGAAATAGAAAGGTGTAGTTGATGTTTTTTCACTTTGGTAATGTGCTCTGTGAAGCTGCTCTCCAGCAGAAGTTCTAAAAGAGGATAAATACATCATGTGTCACTGGAAGTGGCAGTATGCTTTTAGCATGAGCTGTAGAAGTTGCTTTCTGAGGAAGAGAAACTTGCCGAGCTACCTGGGCTTTCTCCTGCAGTCAGTTTATCTATCAAATAGTATGTGCTGTTACCATGTCAGCCCATGCTGGTGTTGACTGAAATGAGCTGTCATAGGGTCATTGAGGGTGGAGAGGGAACTCAGAAGGACTCCATTTCAACCTCTTTCTGAAAGCAAGGTTGGTACTGAATTTGAGATGCTCTAGACTCTCCTCCAATTTAGGTCTTTGAGAAACTGGTTCCAGTGCTTCACCACCCTTACAATGATTTTTTTGTGTGTGGTGTGGCTATAATGAATAGTGCTGTGGCACACCCGTGATGTTGGCAGTAG
This sequence comes from Coloeus monedula, assembly GCF_965178545.1. NCBI lineage: Eukaryota > Metazoa > Chordata > Aves > Passeriformes > Corvidae > Coloeus > Coloeus monedula. The sequence goes on from NC_138783.1 coordinate 100,892,496, forward strand.
CAGGTAGTCCACAGTGATAGCAGAAGAGCATATGCAACTCGTGTAGCTCCAACTGTGTAGAACTAGGGAGCAGTTGACACTGTATATTGCAAGATCTTTGCTGAGACCATGTTGCAGAGAAGCCTCACAAAATAAATGTCAATGTCTGTACAACTCTGAAGTAAAAAGCTTGTCCTTGTAAACAAAGATGTCATGTGCATAAAGATTTTGAGGTATCAGTGTCCTAGAAAGTCTCCCAAAATCTGTACAACTGATGTTGGTGCCAGTGCCTGGCTCAGCTCGTTGGCTGTGGTTTGCTGTTGCCTGGCAAGGAGCAGAGTGAGCCAGGGCACCTTCAGTGCTGAGAGTTGATTTGGGACAGAAACCTGCATCTGGAAAAGTAATAACATCTGCCGTGTTTTGTTTCTCTAAATATAATTTCCAGAGGAAAAAAATAAATATTCATTTAAATACTCATCTCAAGGGCTTGTGTAGAGAATCACAGCTGGCCTAGTGCCTTCAGGAGAAAAGTGTATTCCCGTTGGTTTCTGTACATTCATCTTTTAGCTGCTTTCTTTTTTAAAAAAGAGACCTTAGTATGCAACCAGTTGTGTGAGTACTGTTCAAATGTTGCTGTCATCAGTATATTTGCATATCATCTTTATTTATACTGTGTGATTGCTGACAGCTTCAGTTTTTCTTTTGATAACTCCTTTGGGTTAACTGAGGCAGCTTCATCTAGTAAACCTTTTCTTCTGTTTGTTTGAGCTCTCACCCTCATTCTTTTCGTCAGCTATAGATAGCACAGGGCATGCAGGGCAGGCAGAGAGAGAAATCCCTGTTAGTGCTCTTTCCATTCCCCTTGCTGTTTTGTTTTCTCTTGCAAAACAATGCTGCCTTTTAACATCTTTGGTTTTCCTCTGAGTACTTCCAAAGTGTAGCAAGTTTCGCAGCTTTTCTTTTTCCCTTAATGATATGCTTCCCTTTCTAGTCTGAGACAGCATGGCTACAACTCTTACTTAGAGAACTCCTTAGGCTCAATTTGTATTAACTCTCCTCAGCCTTTCTTCTGACAAGCGAACAAGATTATATGTTGTGCTGTGCTCATTGTAAAACATACTTTTCAGTTGCTTCAGTCATTCTTGTCATGTTCTTCTGAACCCTTTTCAATATGTGGCTACCCAAATTGGATATTGTTCTCTGATACTGTCTTGGGGGAGCTGCCACAACAACAGATGTCATACAGACTCTTTATTATTTCAGATTATGTGAGATTCAAGTTTACAGATTCAAATTTAATTTTGTTTGTTTTCTTGAATGTTTTCCTAGGAAATTTGTTTTGTTTGTTAGCTCTTAATGATCCCTAACTCTTGTTCATAGTTTTTTGGATTGAAGTTCATAATTAAGTGCGGCCTTCCTAATTTTTATTTTTTAAATTTCTAGCAGATCTCTGCTTCTTCACTTGAGCCTTGTTTTTATGGAAGTCAAATTACTGTCTTCAGTGAAACATAGCACTGATTTTATTGTCTTAATTATTTATTATCTGATTTTGCATCATGAAGTAATTCAATTTTTTCAAGTAATTAAATGAAAATACTGTAGATCATAGCATGTTGTCAATATAGTCAGTCAAAGGTGCTGTGTTGGATGATACTGGATACCTACTATGAACCAAATTTCTAATCTCCGAAAAATTATTTGAAATTGGGTTGACATAAAGTTTTGTCTTAAATCCATACTGTATTAGTTATGTTCTCCTTGGGCAGCTAAAACTTCTGGATGCTAGATGCTTTAGCTACTCATTTTGTTATATTAATATTACATTTTCAAAGTTAAAAAAACCCCGCCTAAATGTAGAAAAGTACTACTTTTAGATTTGTATTTTCTGTGTTACTATTATAGCTTCATCACTTATTAATGGATCTGCACACTAGTGTTGTTTTTTATAAAAGCCACTTCCCCCACCATGTTTGTAGCCTAAGTAGCAGTAGGTTTATTTTTTGGCCTCTTGAATATATTGTAACTGGAAATTTTGTATGTAACAGAAAGGCTTGTTGATGAAGAATCTGTTTACAGATGTCATGCTTGACTGAGAACATAATTTTTAAGTTAAATAAAATTGGTTGTTTTTAAAGGAGGAAGAAACCCTTTTCTTTCCCATGTTCAACTCTAGTACAAATCCCTTTTAATACCTTTTGAATTTCTTTTTTTTTAATGCTATAGTTGATAAATCAAACTTTTTAAAATGTTGCTCTTTAAAAATAGCCTTTAGTGATGTTAGAATATAAGTAGTTTTACTTAAGACCTCCTACTTTCAGTATCCAGAGGTGCTGTAACTTTTAAGAAGAGTAATAATTAAACTGCTGTGTTGTTTAGTGTAGTTTTTGTTGTTTGCAATAACCATGAGATGCATTGAATTTCTACTTTGTAAACAGTGTGGATAATTTGTTTCAGGTATGTTAATCACTGGGGAAAAACTAGAGATAATTTGACAGAGTTTCTTATGTCTTGTACACAGCTGATCCTTTGTAATTAGGCTTTATGCATTGACTTCACATGAACCCTCTTTTGAAAATTTGTACTAAAAAATATGCAATTACAGTCCTACTTTTGTATTATTCAGCCCCTCAGTATAGGCTTTTATGTAAAAAAAAAAAAAAAGATTCTCCATCTCAAGGCTTTTAATGGTATTATCCCTTTTTGGTAAGCATAACTGTGTTCCATGTTGAGAGAATGCAGCTGGGTAGGATTTTCCTTGCAGTAGCCTATGCTTTTTGCCTTCCTCCTTTGGCTTACACTATGAAATGCATCTCAAAGAGAATGAAATGTATTTCATAGCGACACAGTCCATTCAAGAGTGTTTTGAATTTGCTGGGAGACAGGTGGTGGAGCTGTGCAGAATCCAGAAAGATGGACAACAAGAGGTAGACTGACCTTGCTTCTTTTTGGGTTTTAGCTAGGAAAAAAAAATGGTCCCAGGGAGGAATCAAATTTCAGTAATTGAAGACTTTGGGGTGATGCTTTGGTTGGCACATTGTCAGCTCTCTAGCTGGAGTTGGGGTCTGGCTTACTTGGTGAGCCATTACTTGCCTTTGTGTCTTGAGAGCATCTGCTGCCTCTTCCTCCCTGTGGGTCAGCCAGCTGAAGGACATGGATGTCTGCTCAAGAAAGCCTAAAGGATTCTGGTTGCCTTTTGTGGAGACAACTGATTCCATTCACCAGCATGTAGAAAATTAATCTTTTCTTAATGTAAATAGTATCACTTGTTATCTAGTTTACAGGAAAGGGAGTAGAATAAAAAATGTCTATTGAATGTTCTTTACGTTAATGTTTTCTTTTTGATGTCCTGACCTTTTGGCTTTAATTTCATTTTCCATTAATGATGTTCAGGGAGAATGTACTGAACGTACAGAATGGCTGAATTTGGTTGCCATTCCTATGACATTTTACCACATTAAAAGTCCATTTTCATTCTCTTAATCATCAGGTGTTGAATGTGTCTTTTGGGAATTTCAGTAACAAATAAATGCTTTCTGAATCCTCAGAGAGTAAATTTCTGTCTCGCTGAGGTAAGTGTGAGTTTTATATTGAGTGTGTCACCTCTGAGCAGTGTGCATCATCATGGTAGCTTAGCCATATATAGCACATGAAGTCAGCACGTATGTTACCTCTGTTCCACCACAACTCAAACCAGGAGGTGGCTTGCTGAAGGTCACTCTGCAAGCTGTTGGGCAAGGAGAAAACAGCCCACAGGTTTTCTGTTCAGCCACATTGTCTAATTTGGTGGAGAGCAGTTTGATAGCAAGTGGCATGTAGGCTATTTGACAAGAGGTAAATAAATCTTCTCCTATATTGTTACATTCTGAGTACTAAGTTGTCAGCTGTTAGTCGTGATGAGTTCAGCTAAACCTGATTTTTTAACCAAGCAGTGTGAATCCAGCAAGACCAAAAAGCTGTAGAAAGTGTCCTTGAACATGATGTCCTAAAAATATCACCAAATCTCTGAATATTCTAAATTGGAAGGGACCCACAAGGATCATTGAGTCCTGGCCCTGCACAGGACCCTCTCCAAGAGTCACATCATGTGCCTGAGAGCATTGTCTAAATGCTTCTCGAGCTCTGTCAGGCTTTGTGCTGTGACCACTTCCCTGGGAAGCCTGTTCCAGTGCTTCACCCTCTGGGTGAAGAGCCTTTTCCTGATATCCAACCTAAACCTCCCCTGATACAACTTCAGGCCATTCCCTCAGGTCCTGTCACTGTCACCACAGAGGAGAGATCAGTGTCTGCCCCTCCTCTTCCCCTCACAAGGAAGTTGTGGACTGCAGTGAGGTCTTCCCTTGGTCTCCACTCCAGGCTGAACAGAACAAGTGCCCTCAGTTGCTCCTTATAAGGCCCTTCACCATTCTTGTGGCCCTCCTTTGGACACTCTCTAATAGTTCAGTAGATTTCTTCTATGTGGTGACCACAGCACCCAAGGTGAGGCCACCTGCCCAGTGCAGAGCAGAGCAGGACAATCCCCTCCCTTGTCTGGCTGGTGCTGCTGTGCCTGATGCCCCCCAGCGCACGCTTGGCCCTCCTGGCTGCCAGGGCACTGCTGACTCATGTTCAACTTTCCATTGACCAGGACCCCCAGGTCCCTTTCCGGGCACTGCTTTCCAACCTCTCATTCCCCAGTCTGTCTGTACATCTAGAATCCATCACCTATCTTTGTTAAATTTCAAACAGTTGGGGATTTCCCACCCCTCTAATTTGTCAAAATCTCTCTCCAGGGCCTCCCTGCCCTTGAGAGAGTCAACAGCTCCTCCCAATTTTGTATAATATGCAAACTTGCTTGGTGTCCCTTCCAGTCTTGCATCCAAGTTGTTAATGAAGATTTTGAAGAGCAGGGTCAAGGATGGAGCCCTGAGAACCTGTCTAGTGACACATCACCAGTCTGATGTCACCCTTCACTGTAACCCTTTGTACCTGATACATGAGCCAGTTGCTCACCCATCACATGATGTGTTTATCCAGCTGTGTGCTGGACAATTTGTCCAGAAGGATTCTGTGAGAAGACAGTTTAGAAAGCTTTACTGAAATCCAAGAAGATTACATCAACTGACTTCCCTCAATCAACTAGGTGAGCTACTTTGTCATAAAAGGAAAATGAGTTTGACAAGCCGGACTTTCTTCTCATGAAGCCATGCTAGCTGTGACCCATGACTTAATTGTTTTTCAGGTGCTTTTCAGTATCTCCCAGAATAATCTTTTCCATGGTTTTACCAGACACTGAAGTGAAACTGAGAGGCTTGTTTTTTTCGGGGTCCTCCTTCTTGCCCTTCTTGAAATTTGGGATGTTTGCCAGCTTGCAGTCAGCTGGGACATCTCCAGATTTCCAAGATGGCTCAAAAATCATCAAGAGAGGCTTTGTGATGACATCAGCCATCTCTTTCAGGATTCTTGGATGAATCCCATCAGGCCCCAAAGATTTGTAGGGTTCCAACTGGAGCAGCAGATTCTGCACAATTTCAGGATTGACTGGGATTTGATCATTCTGTCAGTCATGGTCCTCCAGCTCAGGCCACTAAGACCTCCTTGGTGCATCATCCATGTTGAAGACAGAGGCAAAGAATGTGTTTAACACCCATGCCTTGTTTCTGTGCCTGTTTGTGAGGTGACCATCCTCATCCTGTAATGGGTTGATGTTATATAAATGCTTTGTTACTGATGTAATCTCAGGAATTACTGCTAAAACAGTATTTTTTAGAAATCTTCCTCATTCAGATTGTCAGCAACCATCTTGGCATTAAGTTGAAACTACGATAGATCTGGCCAGATTTAATCAGGATCCTTTTGTACCCAATAATAGAGCTGCAACATGATCCAGAAAAACTTTTAATTAAAATAAAAAAATACAAACGTATTCTTCCAGATTTGCTCTTTGAAGAATTTTTTAAGTAGGGGCAAGCACAGTCATGAGGGAATGGTGCTGGTGACTCTTACAGCTTAATTTAAAGTCTGTTTTGAAGAACTGAATGGTGTGATTGACACTGCAGGTAATATACTGAGCTATAATTCACTTTGTTGTATTTAAATAATGATTTCTGCTGTTTAAAAGGAGTTATTCACTTCATTAATCTACATGGATTGACAGTGATGTCATGGCTGTGAATGTAAGTTATGTATCACATTTATTATTAGGAGCTTTATCACTTTTATTGTGACAATGAAAATGAGGAAGAAGACTGAAGAGGCCAGGATAAAAAACATAGTGAAGTCCTCAGAGACTGCTTGTGCATGGTTTGGGAATGCACTTCAACCAAACACCCCCTTGGCCATATAATATATATCATGACTTTTTTTTTTCTCCTATCAAATTTAATTCTCTCTGAACTATTGGGGAAAAAATTGCCTGCTGTGATGATAATAAGGTCTTTGAATATTAACTGTGTTCTAAATGATTTATGAACTTTTGGAGTAAACTAAACACCTTTTTTTAATACAGGTGGGAATGGGTCTTCGTGATTTCAATAAAAAATATAAAGACCGCATCAAAAACCCCAAATTCAGTGGAATGTTTTATTAGCACTCTGTATTTATTGTATCTGGGACCAGATGTAACATGAAGATGATGCCACAGAAAAGTCACACTGTGTGACTGCAGTGTAACCTCGTCATGTCACTCTTTTTGAGCTGATTGGGAGGAGACAGTGGGAAGGGTCTTGGGGTTCTTTGAGGATCTGTGTTCAATATAGTTGGTCAGGGAAAAAAGTAAGTACAGAAATCAGGCACTTTATAAGGATGCCATGTAACTACAAAGTGTAAACACACTAAGTGTAAGCAGAGCTTTATGTAAGACATGAAAAGTGTTTGTTTTCTTCTGTTCAGCTTTGGTAAGATATTGTAGAAAAGGTGTGGATCAGTTTCAATCCAGAAGGAAACAAGAAAATCAAGCTGAAATCTGAGAAATGTTGCCTTATATTGGAGATCATATTAGGAATTAGTGTTATTAACCCTAGAGAGGGGAAGACCAAGGAGGAACTTAAATTCTCAACCATATAAAAATGCCATTGCATGATGGGTGTGTATTTTGTGTTTCTTGTGGACATCCAATTCAATATGGCCAGTATAAAAAGAGTCTTCAGCAGCTCTTTATTTCAAAAATACTTGTTACTGAGAACTTCCCCTGCTGGAATGTGGGCAGGAAAGGGATTATTTTCAGGGAAATGGGACCTATTGCATGGCAATGGGCAGAGACTTCAGGCATCTGCCCTCTTTGAGGTCATGGTTCTACAGGAGAGGTTCCTTCCTGTGGTGAACGTGTGCCAACCTTTCAACCTCACCTGTCCTCTGTGCAGCCAGCAGCTCTCACTGGCCAGTTGTTTGCTATGTGGGATTATGGAGCAGGAGGGGAAATGGGATCTTTGGTTATTTGAAGTGGCCAGCTCTACCTGCCCTGAGGGGTCCTGGTTTTGAACCGCAGCCCCAGCTCAGTGACTGGCTGTGGTGGAGCACAGGCTGCCATATGGCTGGATAGGAACTGTGGAAGTGGATAATTTGCATGAAGGAGTAGAGCAGGTGTGGGAAAAAGGTGGCACAAAATACAGGATAACAGGATGGAGGACTAAGGACAGATCCTGATTTGCAAAAATGGAGAAAATTGGAGTATGGTAGAAGTAACTGAAATAAAGTTTTGGTGTAGTGGTTGGAAGTTACGTAAAAGGCAAGGTGAGAGAGGAAGTGACAAATGCAGCTCTTCTGATAGAAGGAGCAAGGAGGAAGGAACAGGGTTATGGAGACAAGGAGACTGGAATGTCATGAGGGACCTGACAACTGGAAACTAGTGTCTGCTGGCTGGGGAAAGTATGAGTAATTATGGAGTTTGCTCCTACTGAAGTCAAATCAGGGAAGTTCAGGAGCTTGTGTCCACATTCTCCACAGAATTGTTTATAGTTTATTTCATACTTTCTCATATTGGAGCAGGTAATTAGTCCTCTTGTTGGCAGGAATATTAAAATATATGCCCTCTGCTTTAGTTTCTGCGTTAGTATTGTTCACTCAGTTTACATGGAACTACTCTCAGCTCTCCTTTAAAATGCAGTGTTTGAGATGGGTAAAATGGTTTGGGGAAGGGAAAGTACAAAAACCAGGTTTGTAGCTGTCATTAATAATTAAATATCTCTGTTTATCTGCCTTCTCCCTTTAAGAGAAAAATATGCCAGCATTCCTCAAACAACAAATGCTCGAAGAGAAATATTTATTGAATGATATTTTCTGACCATAATTAAGAGCAAAGAGCAAAGGAAGGTTTAGAAGACACTTCATGAATTAAGTGGAAGTTACTTAGCAACTTTTAACATTGTTTCAGCATTGTTTTATAACTAATTAAAATTAACGTATGTATCTCATGGGCAAAAGAGCTAGTAAAGATAATCAAGGGGTTAAAGTGTTTGGTCCTTCTGTTGGAAGGCATAGAGTTTTGGGAAAACTACCTGTCAATAATTTTTGTGAGAAAAATATCATGTTCTCCCGAGCCTTGGTTTCTGAAAATGAGTTATTTTACATCAAGGTCTCTGGAAAACTCAAACTGGGGGAAGGGCTGTTTTTTATAGTAATTGCTAGTCTTGGCTGTGTAACATTGCCAGAGCTGAGCAATTGCAGAGGCTCATTACAGTGGGAAGCACTGAGTATCCCTAGACAATGGAGAGGGCCTGTGGTCCCTACTGAAGTAGCTTTCTTGTTGGTTGTAGATGTGAGTTTGGTTGGATGAAACTCACTTCAGTGTTCTGAAGTTCTGTCTGGTTTTGCTAATTAGGAAGTGAAATTGTCCTTTGATTTCAATAGTAAGTATTAAGGTCTAATACCTGTTTTCCTCTGCAGGCCACAAATCCTCTTCTACCTTTTAAAATTACTGGCTGACCTGCTTTGCACAAGGCACCCAGAGTAAGAAAAAAGTACCTACTTGAGCTTAAAAAGTCCTTAATACACTTTTGATATCCATTTAAAGAATAAACTTACTCTTTTCTGAAGTGGTTTATGTTTTGGGTGTGTTTATTTGGTTGGGTTTTGGTGTTTGATTTGAGAGGCAAAAAGGTCAACACAACAATACTGTCAACACAACAATACTGTCAACAGAACAATAGCATCCAAGTCATATTGGATTGTCTCTTTATGCCCTCTCCATTGACTAATTGCACTGTACAGGCTGCCTACACCACAGAACAAGAAACACCTGAAGGGTGCAGTTTGTGGGAGTTCAGTAAGCAGTTGCTCAGTAGAGAGAGGAGGCAAAGTGAAGACAGTGTCTGAGGTCTTTCTTATGCTCGCCTTTCTGGTGATGTGTGAAAAGTTTTCCATTCAGTTCAATGCAAGCAGAAGCTTCTTGCAGTGAGATAGTCTCATCCTCCTGTGGTGATAACACTGCTGTCCTTTCTCCTGGTTGGTCTTTCAACAGTTGCTCTACAGTTCAGCTGACTTTTCTTATGGCTGAGTGAAAGATTAAGAAAAAGGACAGGCAGTGTAAATTGCATATGAATAATAGTAGATAACTTACCTTAAAAGAAAATTAGCTGGTCTTTTAGAAATGGGTATAAAAAGAAATGGATAATTTTTTTTCTTTTTTGCCCATCACACCTGGAAAAAAAAAATCTGTGTGGTTGAAACTTCCGTTTATTTCAGTGTAAAGTTTTATTGTAATATCTGGAGAAGGCAGATGTGCCTGGCCAGGCATGATTCCTTACATCTTTCATAACATCTTTTTCTTCTCTTGCTTAAATCAGTACAGGAGCTCTGTATTTGTGTGTGAATGTTTTAAATGACTGACATTGTTGTTTAGCTGGGCTTTGTTGCCATTTGGGGTTGAAAGCATTCCATTCTATTTTCTTTTGAGTCTGTAAGACGTTTTGACTAATGTTCCCATCCTATGTCTTATTTTTCTCTAACTGGATTGTGTTCTGAAATATACAGACAAGGTGTGTAAAACTGAAAGAGCCATCCTTAAAAAAATTAAGAATTAATTGAGATGTTCACAGCCATAGAATCACAGAATCATTTAGATTGGAAAAGACCTTTAAGATCATCAAGTAGCATTAACCCATCATTGCCAAGTCCACCACTAAACCATGTACCCAAGTGGCCTATCTACATGCTTTTTAAATCACCCCAGGGCAGTTACTGAACGACTTTGCTGGGCAACCTTGTTACAGTGCTTGACAAACCTTTTGGGGGAGAAATTTTTCCTAATATCCAATCTAAACCTCCTCTGGTGCAATTTGAGGCTGTTTCCTCTTGTGCAATCCTGTGGGTATTGCAGATTAACCGACACTACTGTTAACTGGTGTTGAAATTTTACTCCATCTCATGGATAATTCTGCAGGTGCATGAGACAGAGTATTGTGGGTGTTCTTTGATTCTCCCTCTGACTCTCAGTTTCCAGTGTGCTGACTGCTGTTAGCTATTAATGATGATTTTTTCCCAATACAAATACAGGGCACTCCTGTCTACTACGAGTAACTTGTGTGTTGTAGTTTGCTTTTACGGAAAAGTGAAAAGTAACTTTATCTGAAATGCTGTCTCATTTTGCGTTTCACTGATTTATCCTGGGGTGCACAGAGAGCTGTGTCTAAACACTGGAGCAGTAGTAGCACTTAGGGAAATACAAATAACTCACTAATAAAATGTGTAATTGGAAAAGTTCAAACTCATTTAAGAAAAGCGACGGACCCAATAATAAAGAATTAAGTGGAGAGTGTTGACTGACAACTAGCATGCATCTGCTTCCAAATTTCAAGCTTAATCTTGTAACAGACAATGCTTAAAATGACTATAATAGCACAAAATTGGGTGACGATAATGCTTCTGTCTTTGTTCATTTATATTCTGCTTTTGCAGCACTTTGGATATAGCCATCTTTTCCTTTTATACTCAACCAATTTGTCTGTTATTGTTTGTGTGAGATTGTTTTTTTCTTCTTGTGGAAAAGCAGGACATAACGTTTTCGGAGGAGAGAGGGAATATATATTTTTTTGAAACCACCATTAGTCATCAGGGGACTTAGGATGTTTGGTACCTTGAAGTTGTTTTTGAATTGTTACTGTTCAAAATTGAAAGGTTTAGCAGGCAGACCGTGATGGTCCATAGCATCGATTTACTGCAATTCAGAACAAGTAAAAAGTAGAATATGGCAATTTAGAAGTCAGTTCTGTGGAGCTACTAAATATTGCACAGCTGAAGTCCCTTTTTAGTTTCTTGTACAGACAAGTTCATGTATGTGGAAAGGCTGCAGGACAGAAGCCTGCAAGTGGCATGAACTGAACCGGTCTCATCAGCTGAAGCAGTTCAGATAAACTGATTTGGATTTAATCTTCAGAAACAGCTGTTTGCAGCAGCAGAGAGGATTGAAATTGGCATTAAGTATTGAATGGACTTCATTTAAATATGTATTTACAGTAATAAATGTTGCTACTTGTCATATATTAGAGAAGAAAGAGGTATTTTCTAAGTGATGAAACTAAGTTGGTGTTAGAAATAATAAATAAATTAATAAGGCCTCTTACTTTTTAGATCTTCTGATCATCTACAATATGTGAGGTGTATGTGCTGGTTTGAAACATCTGTGTTCGGTGTCTAATTTTGGGTGTGTTTCCACCCTTTTAATCTGCACTCATGTTTTCGTGTGAAAAGAACAAGTGCAGAATCACAGAATAGTGGGGGTTGGAAGGGACCTCTGGAGGTACCTATTCCAACCTCCCTGCTGAAGCAGGTTCACTTACAGCAGGTTGCACAGGACAGTGTCCAGGCAGGTTTTGATAATCTTTAGAGAATCCACAGCCTCTCTGGGCAGCCTAATTGCTTAATACTTCATCTGCTACAACACTTTCATAGGCTGTCAGCAGTGCACACACATCAGGGAATGTTGAAATATTAAACTCCTGGAACAGATTTGGCAGAAATCAAAGCCATTTTTCTGGTAAGACTTTTTTTTTAAACTTCAGATTAAGCAAAATAGGCCAGAATATAACTAGAAAAGTTTGGGAACTCTCTCTTAAATATGAGTAAATCTTTAACATAATAGATACATGTTTTTCTAGCAACATAAGTTGTAATGATGGTACACATTTTCCCTGAAATTTTAATTGCATTCGTAAAGGAACTGATTTGATGAAGTACTTAAGAATAAGCTTAATTACAAACTCGTGACTAGTCACAATGTCAGTTTTATTTTAAGATTCTGTATTTGTTCTGCTCAATAGTTTTGTTGAGTTTTGAGGCATGGAACACACTTTCCTATTGTACTTATTTTTTTTTTCTTCTGTGAAGAAAAGTTTTTGGAAATGAATCTTTTTTGGGCACTAATTTTGTGTGGATTCTACTAATTTCCCAATTTTTTTGTAACAGTGGTGTCACCGAGCTGGTGAGGAATGCAGAGGGGACAGGTGCCGTGCTCCTGAGCAAATAGGACATTTTAAAAAGCTGAGTGTGCTGATTTGATATCTCACTTTTAGCATTAGAAGCAATTTAAGAAGATCTTGTAAACAATTCTGTTGTGGGGTGGATTTTCAATTGCAAACAGTTTGCCTCTAAAAAGATCAACACATTTTTTGGTGTGGTTTTGTGCTTGTTTTTTTTTTAATAAGCTCATGTCAGTTGCCTTAAATGAAGCTTGTCAGGACATGGGGCAATGTTTCCAGTGTTTCACAGGAACAGCAGTAGAACCAAATAGTCGGAAGCCAGTTCGTATCTCTCCTATTTTTAGCAAAAAAATGTTTGCTAAAGTGACTATGTCTTTGGGTTGAAATAAGATTTTAGTTCTGAATTAATCTTTGCTGCAGTGAGGCTTGGCTTTTTGATCTTCCTAAGAAACCTCTTTAGAAGTAAGAGAGCTTTGAATTCTGATAGGTGACTGACAGACAGTGAAGAAGAGGCACAATGAAGCTCATGTTCCAGAGAAATCTAGTCATCTGAAAGGTCAGTTGAATTAAGAGTGGGAATAAACATTTTCCTGCATTTTTAAAACATAAGCGATGTCAGCAAATGGTTCTGGAGAAATGTATTATAGATGTCTTGAGGTGACTCATGGGTCATTATCTGATGGCTCTTTCAAAGATAAAAAGGCAAGAAAAAGAAATGATGCTGCTTGCCATGTTCTAAAATTCAGAAGATTAGATAATGCCAGGGACATGGCATAAACACTGATTGAAAAAAAGAATTTTTTTGTGTCTTTTTCCTTTAGATAACTGGGAATTCTGCTTCAGAAGTTTGGGCACATTTGTTGTCAGGGAAGTCATTGAGATGATGAGTTACAGATGCTGCATGACAGGGTAGCAGGGGGTGAACTGCAGCACCTAGACTGGACAGTTTGAGATGGAAAGTTTCGTGGGGCATCCAGGATCGTGATTCTTATCTCCCTGCTTACCACTGTGATTTTTTTTTTTGAGGAATTCGGGTAATCCGGCGCATCATATGCTGGCATGAAGCTTTTATGTCACTTCTGCATCTAAACTGATTTCAGCGTATACTTATAATAAAATAAATGCTCTGTTATCAGGAGTTTTATTTGTAGTACTTTGACATGAAATGTTTTGAGAGTACTATAAACCTAGCCCAGTGTAAACTCTTCCTGGGTATGAGAGCAAATACTGACTGTTTTCCACTTGCAGCACTCTGATTCAAGGGATTAAACAAGTTGGCCAGTGTGATGGCCTTGTAAGAGAGGAAATTAAAATAAGGAAAGAAAGGAATGGATCTCAAATTCCTTCTTGAAGTCTAAATCAGAACATGATTTCTTCTGCAGATAAGTTTATAGCCTGTATCCCTTCTGTATTGCCCCTGTTGATACACTTTTGGTTATGTTATTCAAGCTGTTACAGTGTCAGCTGAAGAAAAATACTTTCCTTCTCTTTTCTGTGCGCTCAAATTTGACATCAGTCTGTTGGGGCATTAATGCTCAAGTAACTTTGATTGTTGTGCAGCTTCTTGTTTTGGCTATTTTTAAAGCCCAATTCCTTGTTCTTTTTTCAGGCTTCACAACTACCCAGCTTTATACAAAAGAGACTTTTCTTTGTGATGCTGCTGCTGATCCCTGACAGATTGTGTATGTGTTCGTGGCCAAGTTTAGCTGAGTAAAAACCTGGCCTACTTTCTAGAGGTTTTTTTTTTCAGGCTGTAATAAATGTGCCAAATTTGGAAGCAGAGAAGATTGTTCAGGATGTCTAATTTGCATGCCAATACTTGGAGTGCATTTGCAGATCATTAGGGCTTCTTAGCAGTGCTAGAATGTCTGGGTGGCTTTGGTGCTGTACCTTTTCCAATGCCACCTGCTGCTTTGGGACAGTCAGTGTCATAAGGGAACTATGAAGACTTTCCACATAACTTTGCACTTTTGAAACTGAGAAAAGTTAGTTTTTACCATAGAATCACTAAGGTTGGAGAAGACCTCCAGGATCATCAGTTGACCAAATAACACCATGCCCACTAAACCATATCACAAAGTGCCATATCGCTAAGTGCCACGTCTGCTTATTTTTCAAACACTTCAAGAGAGATGGTGACTAACACTTCGCTAGGGGCCAATGCTTAACCACTCTTTTAGTGGTTAAGCTCAGCCATACTCACTTGCAGGAAAAAAAAGTAGGCTCTATATGTTTTTTTTCATGTATTATTTTTCAATTTAATTTTTAAAAACATTTGTTCTGCTTCAAAAAACAAAAGTAATGTTTATTTGTCTTAAAGCAGTCAACAAACATTTCTGCTTCCGATCAGATACCTAAAAGGCTAGGAATGAATCCTAGGCCAGACCCCTAGTTCATGTAAGTTATCACAGTTTGAATGAAGTAAATTGAGTGATAAAAGATTAGACTGATTCTATAATCTGTGCAGATTTTCTTTTAATTACATGAAATCCAAGAAGTCTGTTTATTCCAGTGTCATTTCCAACATGGGGAGATGAACTCCACCAAAGGATTCATTGGGTGTTGAAATCTCTAGTTTCATCTGTGATGGATAGTGTTAGCTGAAATGTCTTTTTCTGTAATGACTAATCACACATTAACTCTTCAGTCCTACTCTTTTAAGGAAATAGGACACTCCTACTTTTTGTTCTTAAACGGCGCTGAAAGGCTTCTAAAAGTTCTTCACAAGCTTTTAGGAGAATTTCAGAATTTTCAGGTACAGCCCATTCTAACTTTTCACTTAAAAAAAAAGGTGTTTTCATCTTGGTCATGTGTATCTAATGCACCTTGAAAGGAAGATGTGATCTACCCAGAAACAGCATACAGCTTTTATAAACTTTGATTGCATTATGGATTTGATGTTGATTGTTAATATGATTCTCAACTGCATTGTAGCTTCTTTTTTTCAGCATTGAGTATTTTACTGTATTAATACTTAATTTAGGATTTTTCTCTGTAACTATTTATTTTTCTGCTTGATTTCAAGATTTTCCTGTCAGGTACATGAGATGAATTGTGTCAAATCAGTCATTAAAATAAAACAGTGCCACATCACAAAAAATAACTTACTTGAAATTTAATAGAAACATGTACGATGATAAAAATTTGACCTCAGCTCATTTTAGAGGTAAGTGTAGATGGACAGATTGTATTGGCAATGTTATAAGTGTCTGTACTTGTCAGCATGTAAAATATGCTAGAGGGGATAGATGGCTGTGTCTTTAGTTTATGGTTGCCATCTGGTACCTATTCTCCTTTGTTGTTTCTCCCTACAGCTTCATCTTGTGCCCTTCAGCATTGTAAGAGCAGATCCAGCTCCTTGGGACGTGCTTTCCTGCTACAATACAAATTCTCTAAAGCATGTTATTTGGCCTGAAAATGATTTTGTATTTAATTAAAGAAAAAAGTCCTCTAACATTCACACTGGACAATGATACTGACTATTTCAGCAGGCAAGGGAAGGGCTACAGATGTCATTTATCTGGACTTCTGTAAAGCCTTTGACACAGCCCCCCACAACATTCTTCTCTCAAAGCTGGAGAGAGATGGATTTGATGAGTGGACTGTTTGGTGGTTAAGTTGTTGGACACTTGCATCCAGAGGGTTGTGGTCAGTGTCTCAAAGTCTTGTTGAACATCAGTGACATGTGGTGCCCTCAGGGGTCCTTAATGGGACCAGTATCATTTAATACCTTCATTAAAGACAAAGACAAGAGGATTGAGTGCACCTTTGGCAAATTTGTAGATGATACCAGGCTGAGTGGTGTAGTTGATGCTCCTGAAGGATGGGATCCATCCAGAGGGACCTGGATAGGCTTGAGAAATGGGCCCATGGGAATCTTAGGAGCGAGCCTTAATAAGACCAAGAGCAAGGTGCTGCACCTGGGTTGGGGCAAGTCAATGTATCAATGCAGGCTGGGAGATGAACAGATGGAGAGCAGCCCTGCTGAGAAGGACTTAGGGGTGCTGGTGGGTGAGAGCCTGATCCAGCCATGTGCACTTGCAGCCCAGAAAGCCAAACATGTCCTGGGCTACACCAAAAGCAGTGTGACCAGGGTTTGTTCAGCCTGGGAAAGAGAAGACTTTGGGGTGGCCTAGTTGCAGCCTTCCAGGACCTAAAGGGAGCCTGCCAGAAAGCTGGAGAGGGACTGTTTTCAAGAGCATGTAGTGACAGGACAAGGGGGAATGGCTTCAAACTGAAAGAGAATGGGTTTAGACTAGGTACTATGAAGAAGTTCTTTGCTGTGATGGCGGTGACGCACTGGAACAGGTTGTCCAGAGAAGTTGTGGGCGCCCCATCCCTGGTAGTGTTGAAGGCTAGGTTGGATGAAGCTCTGAGCAATCTGGTCTAGTGGAAGGTCCCACAGCAGGACAATTGGAACGAGATGATCTTCAGGGTCCTTCCAACCTAAACTATTCTACGATTCTTCTTTGCTCAGGTATAAGAACTAGTGCATGTTAGAAATTGTTTTCTCATGCTTTTTAGGACTTGTATGGAACACTACTTTATCCAGGTCTATATCTTAGTATGTCTTTTACAATATATCCCAAAAAGATGAAATATACCAATAAGGTCCACCTGAAAGCTTTTTGGCTCAAGATTTGTCTGAAGGTTGGAATAGGAGATGGGGAAGTTTTCATGTTTGTCATTGCTGTGTTGACTGGGTGTACTGACAGTGGTAGGAAGGAGATTGACCTTCAAAGAATATGAGCTCTTGGAACAGTGTCTGACAGATGTGCAGAAGATGCTGATTGGTATGGAGCACGATACACCAGGCTGGTGCTTGACTGGGAACTGTCTGAACAATTGCTACTTCAACAGAAAGTGTGTTGTGCAACATACAAAGTCACTCTAACACAGAAAACGTGTTTCTGTAGTCTGACTGTGTAAATAATAAGAGAACATATATATAAGTTTATAAAGATTCCTAAAAAGTATGCCTCATTTACTAGTAGTTGAGAAAACATACTTTCAAATGAAAAAAATGCACAGCAAAATATTTATTGTATAGCAGTTGTCAGACCAGAACCAAAGTTCTTGGTTAGCTTTACCTTGAAGTGTGAGCAACTGCTTTTTAAGAGGTGTTTTGGTAGTGGGCTTTTTTGTTTGTTTCTTTTTGGGCTGGTTTTTGTTGTTGTTATTTTGGGATTTTTTTAAGAAAGATTGGAGAACCTTGGTGTGTAAATAGTGACTTTTCACTACTTAGCCATGTTTTTCATAGTTCCAATCTTACTGTTATGTTCCTAATACGTGGAAGTGTTTATATATCTGCTCCCCAGGTATATCTGCTCAGCAGGTCAGCTGATATAAGAAAAGTTGTCATGAAATGTCTACGTTGCCACGTCTTCTTTCTCCTCCTCATTTTTACCATTTGCGGATGACTTTCTGATACTCTTGATACAGATAGTGTTCACCTTTGGGTAATGCCTGATATTTGGTGCCTTTGTTAATAACAGAACCCTTTAATAATGTGTGTTTTTCTTACTGTGATTCATGTGAGTTTTAATATTTGGAATTTCTTTATTAGGTTGCTATTGCAGAGCAGCCCAGAACTTTGGCTTTTTTGCAGCTCTTTATTTCTTTCAGGAGGGAGAAATGAGAAGGCTCTAGTGTACTGTTGACTCAAACTCTTTACAAAAATTCAGCTTTAAAGCAATAACTGCCTTGAACAGATTGCCTACTTAACAGTATGGGATAGACCTACCCTTTAATGCTGTTAAATTTCATGAAGCATTGCTTAGTTTGGAAAGTAGAACACAAACTGTAGTCCCCTTCTCAAAACTCAAAGTGATGATTACTCTTATTTTTGTTGTGCACTCAGCAGTGTACAGTTACATCAATTGAAAATGTTAAAAAAGCCCTTGCTGAAACTGTCCTGGAAACCATATAGCCTTTTGAAAACACTGTCCTTGTGGACTGTGTGCAGATTTACACAAGATTTCACAAGCAATTGCAGGCTGTGCAGAAATCAGCTTGAGTTGGGAAAGTGTTGGTCCTATGCAGGAAGTCCTTTGTATGACAGAATGCAGTGTCTTCAACTGCAATTCTAGAAAGAAGGTATAGTGCTCTTACTTCATTAAATACAAATTCTCCATCTAAACCTCTTTCTTTCTTGAATATTCTTAGACTGAGATATGTGTCAGTTGTAATTTGAGGTGGACACAATGGCTTATTATCACTTTAACCTATATTAGCACAGTTTTGAAGCATAATATTAAACTGTGTCTGGAAGTGCCACTGAATGTGTATGTACTGAATGAAAATTCGTAGTAAAATATAACCTCTCATTTTACGTGAACTAATGGTGAGACTGGCTTTACATAGCTTGAAAGTGTTGGGAATATCATATGATGGTGTCACTTCATTCCCTGTTTAAAACTTTATTTTTAAATTTTTTTGTTTCTCTATCTGATACATACAACATTACTGTAATCACTTTACAGCATGTCTGAGAGTGGCAGGGAAAAGTCGAATGCTGCATGCATTGATCCTGAGAAGCCTTTAGTCTCAGGTCCAGCTAATTGCAGTTTCTGTCTTGTCATAGGATGAACTATTCATTATCTTATATATGACCATTGCCAGTCTTCCTAATTAGTACTGATCTGTTCTAGAATGTGGTGATTTTTTAATTTAGAAAGCAGACTGAAATTCTTCTGAGAAGGTGGATGATAAGCTGTGTTTGGAGAAGAAAAGCCATTGTCAGTGTAATTTTTTTTTAAACCCAACCACATTTTTATCAAATTCCATTCTATTTTTCTTATATGTGCCTGTTACTGAAATTAGGATTTCTATTACTTATACATTTGCCTGGATATGGTTTTTCTGAAGATACTGGATTAAAATTTAACATTTAAGACAACAGTTTCAGTTTTGTAGGTTTGTTTTGTTTTTTTCATTGCAGTCGTCTCTGGTGGGCAACACTGGCTTGAGGGAATGCCCTTATGTGTTTCCCAGGTTTCTCTGGATATAGTGGTATTTTTCTTACAACTTTAAGTCTCAGGAGCCAGTGAATTATAGTGGTGCACTTCAGTGTGAGAGCTGGGCAGAGAGAAAAAATGCTTCAGAAAGAAAATTTATTTTGTATCTGGAAATGCACGGGGGGGGTCTTTGATCCCAGAATCTGTGAAGGAACACCTGGTAATGATGACGATAGAATATAGCCTCTTGGGGAAAAATTCTGCAGGCATTACAGTGTGTGTCTGTGTACCGACTAGTGTGAAAAACATTTCAGAGTAGTTGGATCTTTTGTTATTTCAGGTAATTCTAAAATACTTATTTATTATAGATGCTTCCTGAATACATATGAATGCTAAACATCATTTCCTGCTGAAGCTCTTTCTGTAGTCCTCAACAGTAGAAATGAAGCACTACTTTCTGCTGTTTTTCAAAAATACAAGGTTTTCTTCTCTCAAGTAATTATTTATTAAATTGCACTTAATCAATATTCACTAATGTGTTGGATACCTCTGAATTACTTTTTAGCTATAATAAACAAAAAAATAATGTGGGCTCTTGCTCAGAAATACATTGCTGTTTTGAGTGACCCAAATCTGGAGCAGTGATTACTGAAAATTAAAGAAGAAAAGAGTGGGAAACATGAGTCTTAAGTTTTTGCTGCACTAAGCTTGGAAAAATCCCCCAAAGCAAGAATGTAAAGCTCAAAGTTTAATACTTTTGCCAGCATGCAAATAAAAATGCTACACTTGATGTATTTTCATTGGAAAAAGAAGGAAAGGTGCTGGTTCTGGGTCTTTTCAGGAATCTTCTGAACAGCAATTCATTTTTCTTCTCCAAACATTAAGCTGTAAAAGCACTGCAAATGTTACAATCTTTCAGTGGACTTCAGAGCACAAAGATGAGCAGTTGTATATGCTGACTAAAACCTCTTTTTTAATGTATCTGTAGGAGATGAGGATATTGGTTTTTCTTTGTCATCTTGGAGCAGACAATAGAATATTACAGCTATTGGAAAATGCTGTGTAACAAAGCTTATGATTACGTACTGTCTGCGGTATTTGTCGGTAATGTGGAAAGAATTGCTGACCTTCCCAAAGACAGATGCATGACATTAGTACCATGATGCCTAGACCCTCTTCTCCCCAAACCTGCAAATACTCCAGTGGGTGTTAAGTAAAACACAGTACTCTGTGGAAGTGAAGAAGTCATTGCTGCTTCTGGCAGTATTGTGGCTTCCTTTTGAAGCTTCTTAAAATGCATAAAATAAAAAACCGATCAGAAAGTGGTACAAGCACAGCTTTTGTCTGCAGAAAAAGAGGAAGTAAAATGGATTTGAGAAAAGGTGCACTGCATATGAAATGCCTCAGTAATGGATCATTTTGGGATGTATGACAAAGGAAGGTACAGAAGTATATAATGGCATAGATCATAAAAGGAAGCAAAGGAGGTAGTTTACAGAAGGTGATGCAAAGTCAGTCAGCTCATCTGTGGAGAATATCAATGCAAGAAGTATTTTCCAGGTCACTGCTAGCCACACTTGCCTTAATGGCTGTAGGTAACTTCAGATACCAGATTGTACACAGTGGCTGACAGCTGAGACAGAGGTTCTCGTGATGGTGCATGTGTGGAGGCTGCCTGTGTAGGAGAAGGATTTACTTTGGGGGATAATACAGCTTTTTGGAATTTCTCAATTTAAGAAGTCCCAGAAGATTGGTAAGGGCCAAGGAAAGTGTGCAAAGGAATAAATATCATTCAGCCTCTCCCCTTCCTGTTCTTGTTTGGTTTGGTTTGTTTTGGTTTTTGTTTTCACCCTTTCAGGGGGGATGCAAGCTGAAGGCTTGACTTTCTCTGACAAAAATACTGGTGGAAAATAGTTACACTGTTTGAAGACTGATGAAAGAAAACAGTTTGATCAAGAAAAAATCGCACTAAACCAAGTCAGTCTATTACTGTGTTTTGGAAGAAAATTGGATGCAGTAGATGTTTTCCTCTCTTAAATCCCAGTATGACTCTTGCTATCATGTAATGAACATGGCAGGGAAACCTGGGTTAGGTGGCACAAAGTATAGCAGAGTACAGCTGGAAAACTCCCGTCCAGCTGCCGCCCATTTACTTGTGAATTTTTAGGGTTTGCAGAGTTCTGATAGGTCTGATATTGTCCTGTATTTTTGTGAGCAAGCTGAGTGATGGAGTACATGTACTCTGCTGCATTTCCAGGTGACATTTCCTCCTTAAGAACAGGTTAGACAATTGTCAGCATGATACAGGCAGAGCTGATCTAGTCTTGAGGAAAGAGATGCATGCAGGAACCTGTTCCAGTTCCATCGCATTTCACCATTGCTGCCTGGAACTTGCCAGCTCTCTGTCTGGCAGCTTAGGAGGGGGAGAAGGGCTTTATTTCTCTCTCTTTTTTTTTTTTTTTTTTTTTTTTTTTTTTTTTTTTTTTTTTTTTTAATATGCCAACATTTTCAGGGAATAGGAAGCATCTGTTGCCTATCTTTTCGCTTTTAAGCAGAAGGCAGCATTGTTACTCTAGTCCAGGCCCCTTGTAACTTCACTAGAAGTGACTTAGTTTGGTCCTTCTCTTCCATCCAAAGTGCAGCACTGCTTTTGAAAGGCCTCTTCTCTAGCCTAATGCTGAAGACAGTTGCAGTAGTTTTATGCAACCGGATGTAGTATTGTTTTGCTGTGCTAGAACACTGTGTTTTATACACATGCTCCAGAAAATTTAGGTGGTTGTGGTCTGGACTAGAGGGTACTAGAGAAATATAATTAAACATTCTGGTTTTCATTGTCTTTGAGCATGTTAAGACTTGCATAGGCCTATTTTCTAACACCACTTGAAGAGGAAACACAGTGTTTCAGTTGTGAGTCTGTCCCCTCCAGCAGAATCAATTCTGGCTTCTCAAAAGGCCATAAAATCCCCGCTAAGCTCATCAAAACTGTCTTTTGAAATGCCTGAAAAGTGATTTGTATATCTTTCTTCAATGCTACAAATATTTTGCTCATCAATGCCTGAGAAGAACAATGGCAGTTCTTTAAAATGGGTTTGCTCTACAAGGTGCCATTCTTTAACTAACCATTTACCCCAAAATACACACAAGCATACAGCTGCTACTCTTCATAAGGTGTAGGGTTCAGTTTTCCTGATTCCATTGGCTCATTTCAGCCTGGATTACAAATAATGAGTGGCCTCTCTCCAGCTCTAAATAGATTACGTTAGGGGCTTCCCACCAGCTTGGAACCCTTCTTCCAAATGTGCTGTCCTGGTCCAAGCTAAATGCAGGCTTATATCTTAATTTCCTGTTATATTGAAAGTGTGGAAACAATTCAAGTTATTGTATGCTTTTTTTCCCGAGTGATGGTGCAGTATTGCAATCAAAAAGCCAAAACAAAACATACTTTGAAATACTAGTGAAAGGTTGCTTATTCCTAAGTACAACTCTGCACTCCCTTCCCATCTGAGACTTCACTGAAAGGCCACAAGGTATAAATAGGCATAAATTTTATACTCAGGCTAATAACAATCTTCTTAGCACCCCAGTAGATCTCCTTCTCTAAACCATGCCATCTTATGGAAAAGGCATATTATGAGGAGTCTTGTATTTTTATGAGGAAAATTTCTTCTGAGAAAATTGGTACAAATAATTTTTTTTCCACTAAGTCAGTGCTTTTTTATATATATGCCAGCACATCTCTGTTAATTTTCCCACTTAGAGGTGAGAAAAAGTGAGAAAATGAAGAAAAACAATGGAGAAAACAGATTTCAGCATTACTCAGCAGAAGTTCAATGACTGATACTATGATGAGTGTTCTTTTTTTTTTAAAGATTGTAGTTTACTGGGTGTAGTAAATAATTGTAGTTGTGTTACAGCTGTCAGCATAAATAAGTGAAATACACTCGGCAGTTAAGAATCCATTTATGCTGTTTGTTCTGGAACTTGTTCACAATAATTTAATAACTCAATGTTGGTCTTACTAGTATTAGCTGAATCAGTGAAGGTCCATTCTATTGTATTTCTTAATCAAAAGCTGACAGAAAGAGTGCCTATTTCTCTGTCGTCCTGGACTTTGATATCCACAATAATACTTTTTTAAGTATGGTGAAATACAGATGGACATGGAAGACACAGTGAAAATCCCCATTTCAACTAAAATGAAAAATGACTCTGTTAGATGTTTAACTAAAAGTGGCAACTACTTTAATTAGTCATCCTCTAACATACAGAATGGTTCTTCTAGCTGGGTCTATGAGGTCCCATCTTACACAGCCTAGAGAGCTTGAGTGACCTGAGAGTGAGCAGGAGTTGGGACCTACTGTCTTCCCAGAGCCCTTTCAACCCCTGAGGGGCTGTGCGGCTTCACAGAGCCCACCTGCCTCCTGTACCCAGCTTCTCGTGCTCAGAAATAGCTTCTGAGGGCTGCACTAGTGGGACCTACACATGTGGGGGGTATGTGGGTGCCCCTAGTGTGATGCCTGTGCTGCTTCGTGTCTCTGGTGAGCAGAAGCTACAAGAGGCAGAGGATGAGAGAAAGAGGAGAGGAAAATGGCAAAAGGAATTTCAAGGGTGTAGAGCTCCCAGAAGAAAGGAGGTGGCTCTAGATGAAAAGAAACTGAAGGTTAATTTGGTAGCAAAACAAGGTAGGACATGAATACGAAGATGTAGGAATTTTGTGAAGGGCAACCATGAAACTTTCCTAGGTTATCTGAAAGGTAGACTATGATTCAGTAGCAGGTTTTTTTAATCCAACCATTAAGTAATAATGAAAAGGTTTGAAAGCTGCTTTAGCCTTTCCCCTTCTCCTTTAAGTGTCAGTTTCACAAATGATCTTAGCTCTGGTTCTTGGTGACAAATAATTGGTTTGGTCTGTCACATAATGCTGCAGAGGTGAGAAAAACCAGTACAGATACCATGTAACATAAAAATGTTCCAGTGCCTTTGTTCCTGTTCCTTTTTCTTTGTACTTTGGAGAGCAGTGGAACATTCTGGGGTGGAAGAGTCATCCTCTGGAGGAAAACACCTGAAAAATGACTTTGTATTTACACACATTTTGCCTCATTTGTGTGGTTTTTATTTCCAAAATCCATGTTAACATATATCGTGTATATCTGTATAAGAAAAGCTGAGTAAGAATTACTTACAGAAAAATCTAGTGCAGGTGTGAAAGGTCTTCTCTGAAAGAGGCAATGCATGGTGGTGTACTTCTGAGGGCCTTGGGATTTCCATTTGAGCCTGATGGAGATGGCAACTTTTTACAAGGGATTGAGGCAAGAGACAGTTTCTCTGAACAAAGGAAGAATAAGAGATAGCACTTCTTGTTTGCTAGAGCCTCTCCAAAAACCTGACCTATTTTAATTTAAAAAAACCAACCAAAAATTACTTGTAGGAGATTATCCATGGCAATGATAAAGTTGGTCAGTGCAAGGGCAGTTCCTGTTAAGATGGTATTTTGTGGGCTTAGGTTTAGGTTGAAGTTTAGGTTGCTTATGATCTTCATGCCAGAGTAAAGGTATGTATAAATATTGGTGAACTATTGTGTATTGTAAGCATAGTCTGAGAGGACATGCTGCATTGTCATGCAGGATAGTGCCCATCAGCTGTGCCCAGAAGCATAAGGATTTGACAGATGAATCCAACTGAGAGAACAAAATGTTAAAACTGAAGCCCAGATTAGGAAAGGACATTTCATCCTGGTTGCTGGGAATGAAATTCTCAATGCTCATTTTACCTGATCGCAAAATATTGGTTGGCTGGTTTGGTGTGGGTTTTTTTTTGTTTGTTTGTAGGTGGTTTGTTTGTTTGTCTGTTTTATTTGAGGGGGCTTGAGTGTATGTCTATGCTTTCAGAAGCTGAAGTACTAAGAGGTAATTTTGGGTGGGAGATGTGAAGACATGTTTAAAGAAACAAGTAGATGAGGTTCTGCATAGATACTTCAGGATAAAATCTGGTTAATTCTGACACAGATACAGGCACCGAGTGGACATAGATATACATACACATGCACTGCTGTCTTGGGGTGACCTTATGATGTGTATCCCATATCACTGCCTATGCCCAGAAATTAATTATTGGCCTTTCTATGCCTCTGAACTGAGCCTGAGAGGGGGAAGAAAAAACTGAGCAAAACTTTCTCAAAGCAGTTTGAAACTTGTTCAAGGTCACATAAAGATAGCAGGTTTTTTTTCCAGCTGGGGCAGGGCGGGGGGAGCGAGGAAGTAGCCGGTTTGCAGCTTTTCCAGTCAGCTTTTGGCCAGTTTTTTCGGGTTCTTCTTGTTCTCCGGAGAGAGACTGAGAGTTGAACTTTTCCTTCTCTGGAATTTCGGATTTTCTCCCTTTTCTACTGGACTGCTTGATTGCTGTAACATCAGAGCACATCGGGAGGACTTTCCACTGGGCACAGAGGGCCTGGCCCTGGCCAAGCCCCAGCTCCGAGGAGACCAAAGGGAGGACTCGAACACTTTCCCAGGTTTTTCCTCTACAGCGAAAGATTTTACCATTTAACATTATTTTCCTTTCCCGTGTGTTTGTTAAATAAATAGTTTTATCTTCTTCGCTTTCCTTTGAGGAAAATTGATTTTTTTTTCCCGAACCTGGTGGGGGGAGGGGTGGTTGTGCCTTCTCTCAGAATATATATATTTCTAAATTTGGCCAAACCGGAACAACTGCTTTGCAAATCTGATGTTTTTTTTTTTCTTTTACAACATCATGCTAAAATAAAGTAGGTGTCTAAAGAGCGTTGCTGTATGTGGATATGATAGATTATATCATGCATAACTAGCTTTCTGGGACATAGATGAAGGTATCTGCCATCTCTATTTTACTACTGCTGTGAGAAACATAATGCAGTATCTACTTCTTTTAGTCAGGATTTTGATTAAATTTTCTGCTTTCACAATTTATTACATGGTCGTGTAACTCGGATGAGGTGCTGCATTTCCAAGTAATACACATTCTGAAATAATAGGATCCTCTCTCACTCTACAGTCTTATATTTGAGGGTGACAATTACTTAATCGTTTTATAATTTCTTTTGATTGCTGCATAGTACTAACTTCTCATTTGCACAGTAACTCTATCCTGGGCAAGGAACCTCATTTTAGCAGCCTCTGTACAATGCACAACCAACCAGGTGCTTGGTCAGCTAAACAGTTGAGGAGCTGTTTTGTGCTTAATAGATCACGTTTACATTATTGGTTAATGTGACACATACCCTTAAAGCTACAAAAAGAACTAAGTTATATATCCTATGCTGCTTCACTTGACAGCTATACATATTACTAACAGACTGTTTCAAACTTTTACTTAATAAAACTGAGAATCCCTGCAAAAAATTCTGAAGCTCAGTTCTAAAAGCCACCTGTCCTCAGTAAACCTGAAACAGAAATACTTACTGATTATATAAGTACTGTTATTTTTGTAGATTCACTAGCTTTCTTTCAGAGACCTGAACACAGATGACAAGGATAAAATACTGCACTTTTCTCCTAATCCACACTGCAATTTTGCTATTAGCGTGCTTCATAATGGGTTTACCGTCATCATTGTTGAATTGAATGGGGTTAGCTGAATCATGTTGCTGGGTGATTGTGGTGCTTGAATTTCTAGCTCAAACTGTGCTGTTACTTCTGTGAGCACAATACTAACCTGTTTCCTCAAGAATGAAGTCATAGAGTCTCTAAAGGGTTTGGTTTCTGAAGTTATCCCTCACTGTTTCCTTCAGGCAGAAACCTTGTTTCACTCATAACCTTTTTTAACTCTCCTAAGCAGTATTTATTTTTGTCCTTTCATTTCCCCTTAATTAGTCTTCAAAAGAATTGTGGCTTTGTTTTATGGAAATACTAACAAGGTCAAAGTTTCAGATGTATTATTTTCTTACTGTACAGATCCTCTTTACATATACCAAACCAGTTGCTTTGCATTCTGAAATAGAAATGGCTTTTTGCCATATAACTGAGCTAAGAGGAAGATGTAATGGGCAGACTTTTTCTGACTTGAATCACAGACTGGTTTGGGGTGGAAGGAACCTTAAAGATCACCCAGTTCCAACCACCCCCTGCCAGGGGCAGGGACACCTCCCACTAGACCAGGTTGCTCAAAAGTAGAGTTGCTATCTGTTCACACTTTTGTGTGTATTTTTATCTGGAAGGCAGTTTGCCATCCCTGAAGCAAAGGCAGAACACGGCAGGATCGCCCAGGTGTCTCCCAAGGGCTGGCCTGGGCAGGGAGGCTGGTAGCTCTCCCAAAGAGGATTCATCATCTCCTGTGGTGCTGGGGCTGCACCAGGGCAGGGAGCTAAGCAGAGCTCATTCCTTTTTATCAGAGATTTGGGTATGGTTGTTTATTTATTATGTTGACATTTGAAGAAAGTTACAAAGGAAGCTACCCTCAGGGATTAGTACTCAGTTCCTGTCTACTTTCCTGTGTAATTGTGATTCCATCAAATAAGTGGAAGGGCATCAGTATCTAGACAACTGATTCCTATAATGCTTTCAAAATCCTGAGCCTTGCTCATGAATCTCTTTGTGGCAGTGATTCTTCTCTGATGTGAGAGATTCCATTTAATGTGTTTAATCCTCATTTTCCTTTTCAAAGAGCAGCAGTTGCAATACATAGCTATTACACTTTGTTCAGTGCTCAAAGCCTAGGTGTGAGTTAGGGTTTATCACATTATTTTGTATAAGAAATAGGTTCCAAAAAGTGATTAGAAAGCAAACACTTAATGGAATATTAAGCGTAGAAAGTAGTAATCTGAAACTGTTACAATGTTTTCAATGTAGAAGCATGTGTCCATCCCAATTTTATTGTTCCACAGAAAGGCAAACTAAGGATGTTAAGTTCAGAACTCAAAGAGAATGACTTAATGAATAATATTTTGCTATAAAATAACAATAACATTTTTTATTAGAAATACTGTCATAAATATCAATGTTTCATAATATATTTTCATGGATTATTTGTAGAGAAGGTATTTTTATGAAATATCTTTGTGGTAGTCTTTTACAATGACTAAGTCACCTAATCTGTAACACTGAGTGTTTTTAGAGATGTATTTCCATAAATTTGTTTAGTGACTTGTTCTGTGCTAAAGACTGTATCACAAAGGAACTTAAAAATTAGCTTCCTAAAAATAATACTTAAAAATAGCAATTTTTTTGTTGAGTATTTTCTGAGGTCACAGTTATGCCAGTGAAGGATGAGTGGTCATCTGTCTTTGTGCAAGCTACATTAAAACTGTAGCAGTTTTCAGAGCTCTTCCTTCCTATATTTTAAAAATGGTTTCAGAGATGACTTATCACTAAAGAAGAGACAGTTTCACTGGTGCTGGGTGAAAGTGTGTGATCTGCCCATGTTGGTGTTTGGTGTTCCATAGTAACCCACATGCTGATGTGAAGAAGCAGCTGAAAAATTGTAAAGGCTGTCTCATCTCTACAGGAACTGAAGAGTAATTTTGTCTGCTGAAATAAATGATGAAAAGATCATTTTTAGCTCATGAAGCAGTGTTTTGGATTTTTTTGCTGTAATACCTAATAGTTTTCCTTAATGATGGGGAATTCCTTTTAAACCAAATTAAAAATCAAAATACAGCATTTAACTTGTAATTGCAGTGTATTTTTTTGCATAAGTGGGACAGATTTTTTTTTTTTTTCAGGGAAGAGGGGCTATGCACTGCTAAAACTCTAAGGGCTTTAACATATGGATTTTTCCAAATCCAATTATATCTTGATTATTATTCAGTCAGTCTTGTGTATCATTCAGTATTTCAAGGGACAGGAGCTTGAAACTTACACTGCCAAAGATGTTCTTAGATGTACTTAAATTCCTGACCTCTGAGACCAGGATGCTGTGCTGGAGGGTGGGTTAGCATGGTGTGTTTAAAATGCAGATGCTCAGGCCACTGCAGTTCCAGTGGGATTTGTCTGTTCCATAGAGGC
This sequence comes from Coloeus monedula, assembly GCF_965178545.1. NCBI lineage: Eukaryota > Metazoa > Chordata > Aves > Passeriformes > Corvidae > Coloeus > Coloeus monedula. The sequence continues at coordinate 100,921,794 of NC_138783.1, forward strand.
TGCCTGGTGATGGTGGTACCATTCCATACACCTGTCTTCTCCCCATTCTTTCATTTAGCAGGCAGTACATTTTTTTTCCCCAGTAAAATGAGGTGGAAACTACAGAAAAGTTAAATCTGTTCAGTGATATGGAAATTCTGCAAAGGTTTGGGGACAGATGCCCAGCCAGGAACAAGCCTTTGCTTGCAGTGAAAAGAAGTTGTTCTCGCATATGTAGAAGACTTGTTCCCTCTAGCTGTTTGTGCCCTTCCCTTTCTTCTCCACCTGGGGATGGAATCTTGTTTAACAAGATGGAAGTGCTTGGTGACTTCCTGCTGAATTCTCATGACCTAAGTAAATGACTTGCTAATTGAAGTATGTTATGAAAATAAGATGTAATGTAATAGAAGACTAAGCCATAGTCCTGCAAGATACAGAACTTCTATTTATCCCACATAATACTTGATATAGTAATAAAAATACATGATAATGTAATAAAATATTACTTAGCTATATAATTATAGTAAAATAATGGGCATTGACAAGCAAGGTTTCTGTAGGATTATTCTGTCCTGATCTAAAAGTATGTTGTTTAAATCATTACAAGAAAGGGAGCAAAATCAGAAATTACTATGGAGTGGAAAACATAAATAAGTGTCTGGAGATGATGTGGATACCAAGCTGGGGGTTCTGTAAGAGGAATGTAGGATGTGCATGAGGGACTGACTATAGGTTATAAACATATGCAAGAATCGCCCAATGCAGGATTTTTTAATAAACCTGAGAAATAAAGATGTAATATGTAAGCATTTTCTACTGATCTTTTATTTAAAGCAAAACCATTTGGAATTCAGTTCTCTAGATTTCTTTGTGAACTCTTACTTTAGATTTGGTAGCTGTAGTGATAGATTTGGATTTGACATAGCTATAGGATGAAGAGAAAGAGTGAAATAAGTCCACCTCAAGAAATATCTCTGCCTGTGTTATTCTGATATGAAAATATTGTACCTTTGTGGCTTGACTGTGACTGACTTGATGTGCTCTACTTAGAAAAGAAGAAAATAAGGTATACTAGAAAAAAAAGCATTGGTCCCACTGAATAATTTATTCTCTATTTATTGTAGACAGTTTTGTAAAATGAATTCCTTCAGCGTTTCAGTTATGTTCCTGGAAGCTTCCTGATGGCTTAGCCCTTTTATGAAGAAAGCTATAGATTTGTGGCTCATCTGAGCTACAAAGAGCATGGTAACAAGTTTGTATTTCAACATTTTGCTCAACCTTGTATGTAGTAGACTTCAGTCAGACTCCCCAGTTTCTATATCTCAGAGAGTTGAGGGTTACAATGTAGCTGATGAACTTCGTAACTGATGCATTCATAAGAGAGATTTAATGCTATTTGTTCTATCTGAACCTTTCCTACAACATTGCAATGATAGACTGTTGTCCTTTCTTTGTGAAAATTTCATCCTGTGAGGATGTTGTCGAAATGGTGGGGAGGCAGATTATGCTGCTTCCCCTGGTCCTGTATCTGTTCGGGGGAAGCAGAAGAGGGGACTTCCTAAAGGAAGAGTGGTGGATTAATGCTTGAGTGGGTTTTTAAATTTGTTCTGGTTTTGTTTTGATTCAGGGTTTTTGGTTGGTTGGTTGGTTGGTTTGTTTGTGTTGTTTTTTTTAAAAAAATTCTGTATACTTGATCTTTGTGGTCATTTTTAGATGATGGTAACCTATGAAATCAATCATTAGAATCTGAAGCAGGGATTGTGGTAAATTCTGTCCTTGCAGTGCTCCAATATGTGCTGTTTTGAATTCAGCATTATGTGAAAAGATGGTTGTTACAACTTACCTTTCTGGTGCTCTTATTGGACAAAATTACTGGAGTATTAAGAAAAGAAAAAAAAGCCAATAGCATTTGCTTTGTTTTCTTCCATTCCTGAGTTGGGTGAGAGGGAAGAAGTGGCAAGCAGAGGTGGTTTTCTCTGCAAAGCAGACTGCAGACTGAGGAGCAGCATGGGGGCAACGTGGTGTCCATGTGCACAAGTCCTCTTGACGTTAATGGCCCTTATGAATATAAAGTGAGGCTAGCATGCAGTGATTACACATGAAGAGCCAAATTATTATTGGTAATGATGATGTGTATATGTTTCAGTGAAGGCTGGATTGCTTCTAATGGGTTTTGTTTTCAACTCCTGTGTTTAATGTGAGGTACCTCTGGCTCCTGAGTTCTTGTTTAAAATAGGATTCCCATCTTCTGCTGTCTGTGAAACATGAAACATGATTCCTGGTTTCTCTCCATTGATATAGGCACTTTTATCTTTTTTTTTTTTTTTTTTTTTTTTTTTTTTTTTTTTTTTTTTGAGGAGGTTTGTGTTGGCATTTTTGTTGCCAGGGTTTTTTTGTTTGTTCTTGAACTGTCAAAATAAGCATATTTTCACAGGTATAACTTGCACCTTATACAACTGTTGTGATAAGAGTATGAAATTTGGCAGAAGATACAACCCTTGTGTTCCAACTAGTGCTCAAACATCAGAGGGGCAGGATGCGGCTGGACTTAATTTCTGATTTATAACCAATTCAACAGTATAGGTCTGGTTGCATTGAATCAACTTTCACTATCACAGATTCACAAAGTGCAGTTTCTTGAAGCAACAGGTTATAGATTATTGTTAGATTGCTGGTGATAAATTCACCCAATCTAAAAAATATGAGCATGTAGTGCTCTGTACAAGTGTCCTTGCATGTCAGAGGTACAAATCTTACCCAAGAGGTGTCCCTGCTTTGGAGGGCAGAGTGAGGAGTAAGCCTGTCAGTTTTTCTGTGAAGTTTGTTTGTATTCTGATCCTGCCTAGTGGAGGATTTCAACTATCAATTTTTTAGTTTTTTAGAAAAATGGAGGTGTGACTGTAGTAAAAAATAACTGCTTACCTGCTGCTGCCATTAGAGATGGTGGGGGGGAAGATGTTTTCTCACTTTCATATTGGTTGATGTGTCTTTTTAATATATAAATTAAATTATGAATAATGAGAGTTTTTGGTTACCTTCAGTCAAACTGAGTTTTGTAACTTATGGTTGAAACAAAGACAACATAGAACCATACCACCTCAGTATTCTCCTCCCTGCAGCTGAGGTGGCAGTGAAGGCTGTCTGACATCTGCCAGGACTTTATTCATATTGTTAACCTTCTTGAAGGACCAGATTTATCATAATGTTTGCTGTGAATGGAAGAGAGAGAGTAAGGTAGTGGCTGGCACAGAGATACAGGGGCTCTCCTGTGCTTCACTGAGATAATACCACGCTGTGAGTCCTTCAGTTCACCCCAGACCTCCTTCAGCTGTTAAGCCCAGCTCAAGCCCAGGTGCAAGATGAGTAAATGGCCCAACTCATGTTTTTTGCTAATTTCACCAGCATCTCTCTATCTTTACAAGACTAACCTGTCAATCTCCTGCAACAACCCATGCAAACTAGGAGGGAAGGCAATACACAAAGGCAGCAGGTGGCAAGTAATGGTGGATTGGAAGCAAGGTGACTGGGATTTTAGAGGAGGGAGGGAATAGGAGAAAAAGCATTCCTGGGGCTGACTGTGCCTGGGACTTCCCAGGCAGTAGGGCAGGTGTGACCACTGAGAGGGGGCTGTGCTGGGGGCAGTACAACTGTGAGGAAGGCATCAGAACTCTGATGCAGGTAATAATCTCCTAGATAGCATGCATACTTGTGCTTGATTCACAAGGTGCAGCAATGGAAAATCCCAGGACACTCCGGAAGCCTAAGCAAGTCTGATTCACTGTTAGATGACAGGCCCTACTTAGTCTCATTTTACCTTTCTGTTCCTTTCTTAGTTTCTGTATTTGGCCTGAGATACTGTCTGGGGTGCTTCCCACCCTCCCTTCTGATGATGCGGACGGTGAAACTGCATGACAGCTGATGTTTGGATGCTGCCTTGCTCACGGCAAAGACAAGACTATGAGCAGCCAAGCTTAAAACCTCTGCCATTTAAAAAGCCCCAAACCAACCAAAAAAAAAACCTAAAAAAACAACCAAAACCCAACAAAAACCAAATCCCTAAAATTCTGAATGCTTTGTCTGGAAAAAAGATTTAGCTGTTCCATCAAGACTCTTCTTTGCTGGGAAAAAAAAAAGTTAGGTGTTTTTGATCAGTCTTTCCAAGGGACAAAGCCTCAGTATGCTAATTATTATGATAATGAAATTTTTCAGAATTGCTCTTGGTGAATCTTAGTGATGTATATGGTTGAACTTGCGAAATGGAGCTTTCAAAGAAGAAAATAGTCCGAAGGGAAAAAATGGTGTGAAATTAATTGTTTGTCCTAGGAAACCTTTATAAAGGATACCCTTTCTCTCTTTGTAAGTAAAAGGAATAGGAGATGGTAATTTTGAACAGAAGCAGCTTTTTATTATTTTGTGTTACTTGGTCAACTTCAGTGCATGTCTTCTGAGAAACTAAGGGAGGAGCCATGTCTTGAGTTAAACTGAAAACCTCATTTTAAGATTGGGAATATGAGTAAACCCAGAGGGATTTGCTCCCTAAAACGTTATCAGAGCAACTCCATTGAGTTCATGTCATTTATTTCCACTTTTTCAAAGTGCTTCGATTAAAATAAAGTGAGATTTAGCTCAGGCAATTCTAGTTTTGTGTAGTCATTACTAGTTTATCAAGCATGGCCATAACTTTCCAAAATATTTTTATTACAGATTTAATAAATAATTCAAGATATGTCATCATTTTCTTTGGTATCTCAAGACTGAGTATTTCTAGTGGCCTTCAGGCAACTGCTTAATTTATCCAGTGCACATTATGGTATTGGAAAAGTGATGTCCATCTCTGGGAAAGGAGGTACATATCCAAGGCTAGGAATAGCTGGCATAGCAATAGGTTTATGCTGATATTTTATTTTGACAATCACCAGCTTTCTGAAACATTCAGTGTTTGCAGCTGTCCCTATTAGGACATCAGCTCATATGCCCGCAGTAAAGATTTCCTTTCTTTAGTTACAGTAGAATGAGACAAATGTTACATTGCATTTACTTGTTTTTTCAGTTATCTCTTACTTGTGCTAAAAGATGTACACACAGTGCAGGAGAGAAAGGTATTGGAAACAGAAGTGGGTGGGAAACAATAGAGCCTGCACAACTTGGGAAAGAGCATCCAGATTTGACCCATGGGGCAGAGAGAGATAATTATGGCAGGAAGAGAGAGGTGCGAGACAGTGAAAATATGTTGGATTGGGAGCTCCTTTGGGGTTAGGAGAAGCAGAAGGCTGAATGCATCTGCTTATGATGCACAGAGTTTGGCTTTTACCCATGTATCTTAAAGGTCCTTTTTGACAGAGAATTGGATTCACTATCAAAATACTAACTTGAAAAGCAACCCACCCTTTCTTACTTTTCCTTCTGAAAAGTGGTTTGGAACTCTTGAGTTTCTTCTAGGTACACTGTTGGCAAAAGGTGAATCCTGAACCTTTAAATATGCAGCACAGACCTGTTACAGTGGAGGAAAAAAATAAATTTTGATCATCTTGGGGACCTAAGTGTTAGAAAGCAGCTTTTTATACTGTTTCTTTGTATTAAAACTGTTTGGTAGTAAATGGCACAATAATAGAGATCAGAAGCTGAGTTTGAGCTTCAGATGTGAGAGGGGACAGCTGTCTGTTGATTCCAGATAAAACAAACAAAAAAGAATTACCTTGCATGACCAGCCGAAGAATCTGTTAATTTATTGGCTTGGCAACAGTTGCATAGAGCTGCTACATGGGTGGGATAAAATTGCTTCGGTTTGTAGGGAAGCGTAGGAAATCTTGTAAGTAAAAGGCGTATGGGAACCTAGAAACATAGTTAAAACTCTCTAAAAAGGAGGCAGAAGCATCGATTTTCTGCCTGGCTTCTGAAAGAAAGATGAAGTGTGATCTAGCTGGAGTAATGACATTTAATTAAAATTGAGCATTCATGAGAAGCAAAAGTATGATTTTATTGGCTTTTTTTTTCCTATGGATTTTCAGGTAGGAGCATATGCACAGCCATTGTAGCATTTTTGTGAAGCTTTCTAGTGTTTGGATTCAAATTGGTGCTGGTAATGCCACTCAAAATTAAGGGAAAAGATATAGGATAGTATCACACAGTTATGCAGCAAAAGTACTACTTGCTTATTTGTCTTTTTGCTTTTTTTGCTTGTTTCTTTTTTGTTTTCCTAGTTTCTTTATTAATTTATTCAGTGAATGTTGAGCCCAGGACCAATGAACAAAATATTGGCAACTACAGAGCTTAACCCAGCTACTGAATCAGTCACTCTCAGAAATGAGTACTTGTTGCATTCTCAAGTGACCATTTGGTATACCAAATTAACATCTCTTGCCTGGTGTCATTGTAAGAATGCCTTAAGGAAATGCCACTGTCCCTTTCCTAAGGAATAACAGAGCTTGCATACAATATGTGGATGAGATACTCTGAAGTCTCCCCCATATTCATGGTATTAAAACACCAAGCCAGATCTGGACTTTATACTTCCTCTCTTTTTATTTATCTTTTTTTAAAATATTAATTGTATAGTTACGGTATTGTAGAGCTGGTAGAATTAGTGATGAATATTTAATGGCAAAAAAAACGTATTTCAGAAATCATGCTCCATTAATCTAAATCCAGTGTTAATAAGCAGGCAGGAGGTAAATGCTTGTCCACTCATCTCACATGTTCTGAGATTGTAATGAGTCAAAGGATACGTCCTCCACACAACCCAAGTCGCCCCATCCCAAATCCTCCAGCTGCACCTAATCTTGAAAATCAGTGAATTATTCAATTGCTTTTTTTCATGGCAAAGGTCAGATTAAAAGCCACCTTCTTGAAGAAGGCACCAAGAAGTCACCTTTTTGTCCAAACAAAGTTTGGTCCATCATGAAGCTGGCTTCAGACAGGATCCTTCAGGTAGATGTGTCACTCTTCCATTGTCTTGAACATAAGGGACTCTTACCCATTTCTTGAGTTAGTATTCTGTTGGGATAGCTCTTGAAATCAGGCTAGGAAAAGTTTCATTCCTTGTTTTGTACACCAGCAAGTGATACGAAGTTTGCTCGGGTTACATGAATTCCAGGTCCTGACCATTTTATTATCTGTATTTTTGCTTGAATGATAACATCAAGACTGAAACTTTCTATTGCTACTAAGTAAAAGTGTGATTAATATAGGGACATTAATATAGGAAAAATTCCCCAAACCCAGTGCTGGTATTAATTGGACACTGAATTGCTTGAAATCATTCATTAGCCTGTAGGTACAGTGTTCCTAATCAGCTGCAGTTTCAGTTCAGGCAGAAATTGATAAGAGAATATTTTTTTAATTAAGGTGATACTATAAATTAACCTGTCAATAAATGGCATTAACTTTTTCAGCGGTGCAGTTACAAGTGGATGGATTCATAGCACTGTTCTTTTGCCAAGAGACAAATATTGTATCCAGTGCCAAGTTGTTAAATACTAATGAATAATTTATTTAATGAATTTTGTCTTTCTCTGTTCACAATGCAACTGACAGAGCACCAGCACTCTCCAAATACTCTGTTCTTCAGAATTACTTTGAATTTTGGACCTTACTGCTTCAACTTTGTTTCCCAGCATGCTAACACCTTTGCTCTATTTTGGACTAGATAAATACATTATCTGTTAACTTCCCTGATCCACCTGAGAACTATTTTATATTACGGGTTTGGTGGGAAAGCATACTGGTGATTAGTTTTTAAATTGAGTTTCTGCAGAAGGTGAGCATGCGTGTTTTCTGTAAACCTAATTGTGTAAATGATCATGAAAGTGAATCCACAGTGGTTCAGACATCAAAGTGAATTAAAAATGTGGTGACCTGCAGAAATACTTTATACTATATCTGGTCAGAGCCAGGTCATTATTCTCTTTTGAAAGATTTTTAGGGCTTTTGGAAGAAGAGGAAACTGTCTCCAAAAACATTGCTTGAGGAAAATTGGCTTAATATGAGCATCTAGCGTAAAGTAACATGTAATAAAATTATTTCCAAGATTCATAAGTGCTTGTAGGTCCAGCTGTTTTTTGTTGAACTGTTGGTGCTGAAGCAGCTATCTTTAGAAGATGGCCTACATGTTTAGTATTTTTGACATAAATTAAAACCAAAACAAAAAGTATGGCATGTCCTGGTTTAGTATGCTGCAGTAAAAAGGAAACCCAGAGTCCCTGGAAGTGCAACTGTGTTGGGATGAGACTTATGCTGGAAGAGATCTGAAGAAGTAATCCTGAGGTGTATATGCTGCTGGTGAACATCATTGCTGCTCCTCTTCATGAGCAGCTGCTGCTACTGCATTTCAGGCTCATGTGCTGCTGCTGCTGGTTTGGCCCATGCCCTGTATAATCTGGTTTGCATGAAGGCACTTGACATTTTAAGCGCTTTTTAGCATATTTTTCTTTCTGTCATCTTCTGACATCTGCATGCTATTTAAAATAGCACTACTATTCACTACTACCCCATCTGCTTCTTGAAGGCTACCAAATGTGCTTCTGTTGGAAAAGATATTGTGTCTTTTTTCTCCTGCCCTCTTAGCAGACACCTTGGGGGCTGTTACTGAGGGCTGGGGAGATCTTTTTTCGTTTCTAGGTGTAAAAGAGGGAGGCACATGCAGGAGCTGATGTGCAGTCTTGAATAGAGGCAGGAGAAATAGGGCTTTGGTATTCATTCCTGGAGCTCTGCTGGGAGCCCTTGTGGGATGGTGGTCAAAATTATTTCAAGTGCAAATTCAGTTTGTTTAGTCCCTGAATGCAGATCATTTGCCTTACCTGGTCTGTCACAGGAAATAGCTTTTAACCAGTCTTTAAAATCAATTAGTGTGATTATGTTTATGGCACAATGGCTTTTACTGAAAGTCTCTGTCCTGTGGGAAACCAGGACCCAAGTCCTAAGCATAAGTGCTTTGAGCAGTAGTCAATTATTTGATAGCTGGCGTTCTTCCTGCTATTTCCATGACGTTATATGTGGTGTTACCCTAAGGCATATTGGGATGCTGAAGTGGAACTTTTCTAATTACTATTTTTGATTGATATGAGAGGGCATGGAGGGGTATGAGGATCTACTAGTTAAAAAAAAAAACAAACCAAAAAACAAAAGAAAGAAAAAAAACACAAACAAAAACCAAGGCAACAAAAGATCTCAAGCCACAAGGCACTGAACAGTGTGATTCAGTTGCATTTATTCTGCCTCTGAAAACATAATAATTACTTTTTAATTCTTATTTCCTGACTGAATTAATTGCATTTTGTACTCAAATATGTTCTTCTGAATTATTCTCTTCTTAAGTGACTTCCTGCTTAATTGCATTTTTAATAACGTGCTCTTCATAGTAACAGAAATGTTTATATTTATCTCCTGTTCCCTAGTTTTTGATATATTCCCTGCACAGTCCGTACATTTCAGTAGCACTTTGAGCTCCCACTTTGTTTTGCCTGAGTTCACTGTAGGTACCAGAGCCTGTTGATTTTCCATGAGTTGGCAGTTTCACCTATTTTAAGGAAGACTAGGCAAATTCTGTGTTACTGTATAACACTGCAGCAGTAGGGGCAGGAGAACTGATATTGCTCAGAGACTTCCAAAGGATCCATAGCCTCGAGGAAAATGTGGAGAAAATATAGATTAAATAAAAGAAATATATTTTTTTACATCTCCAGCAGTGCTGTGACTCACCAGGAGGCAAGAAAAGAAGTTGATTTTCCTTCAACCGCTTGCAGAGACTATGTGCATGCTTTTCTTAGGTTGTTGAATGATAAGTAGGAAATTAAAGGATGGCCACTGGGGGTTTTCATCCTGAGTGGAGGAAGCTCCTCTCAGCTCGAGCAGCTAGAGAGCAGGCTGTCTTCTCAAGGAGGTGCAGGGGAAATACTTCACTAGATTTTGTGCTTAGAAGGCAGCAAACCTAGTTGCCCACTGTTGAGTTAATATGAACCATGGAGTGTTTCAGAATACACCCCATCTGAGAAAGTGCTCTTCTTTTCCTCTCTGAAGAGAAGATATTTTTGCTAATTTAATAGCATTTTGGCATCAGAAAAGAAAAGGAGTTCATGCTTAGTAGTGGCACTTGCAAATATGAGGGGAGAACTCTTCTTAGCAGCAGGGATGTTTTTACATGCTGTGTGGAAAGTAACTGTGTGCTGGTCTGCCATCAGCCCCTTTCTCGCTGGCCTGTTGTTAATGACAGGCCAAATGTATGAGTTTCCATTTCTTCTGATTTTAGTTTTCAGATGTTCAGTTTCTCTACAAATCTTAATCTTTAAACCCCAAATCTTTTTAGCAGGAGAGCTGGAGTGTACTTTGAATTGTCTAAGCTTGAATGAAGGTTTGTGGCTTCGGTGGACGGATGCTTTCTGGCCATTCATGATTGCTTTAGCTGCCAGCCTGGAGCTATTAAATGAATGCAAATTCTCTAACAAGGTGACAGTGCCAACAGACAAGTGCCTATTCTGAGCTTGCTCATTATGAGAGACAACAAAAATGTTGTGAAGATGTGTAACACTTGCATTGCGATTAGATGCATCACTTATTCATGTTCTGCAAAATAAACACATTTAGATGGCTGACCATGACAAGCATTTGAAGAAGTAATGGTCTTTAGGCATCAGCAAAGACATAATTAAGCTGAATATTGAAAAGAGCTTCACAGCTGTGAGTACAGTTAATCAATGAAATGGGCTCTCAAAAAAGCCAGTAATGTTCCACATCAGCTTTCAGTCCTACATTTTTGGGTCCAAGAATCAAGTCATTAATACCCTACTAAAGGCAATGGAGATCAGCCTTCTGTACCTCAAAGTGTAATCATCCATTAACCCAGTGCCTCTTGGGGAGCTGCTGCACTGTAACCCTGTTGGGGATGGGGCTGGAGTGTGTTGATTCACAAGAGGAGATACTTGCGTGTAAGTTATAGAAGAAGGATTGCCAACAGGAAGCTGGTGTGTTCAGCATTGAGATAGTGCACAGTGCCATGGCAGTCACGGTACAAATCCTTAGGCTCTTAATAAGAGGAAATTTAATTTTCCACAAGAAGAAATTTTATGCTACTGTGTTTCACCTATTAATGTCTTGGTGCTCAGAACATTCACTGTGAGCCTAGAATTACAAAATCACAGAATATGCTGAGTTGGAAGGGACCCATCAGGATCATCAAGTCCAACTCCTAGGACACCCCAAGAATCCCACCATGTGCCTGAGAGTGTTGTCCAAAGTATTAAGTAGTCCTGCAAGGAACAGGGGAGTTGGACTTGATCATTATGGGTGCCTTTCAAATTGAGATATTCTACAAATCTGATTTTTATGAACAGTAGGGAAAGAGAAAAAAGTCAAGTTGGCAAAGAGTAAGTATAAGGAGACCACAAAGTAAGATGGAAAAGAAGAAATCACATAGCAAAAGGAGAGGTTGGAAAGCCTAGCGGAAGTGGTGGTGAAAGCTGTTAAATAACAAAGGAAATTAAAGGTGAAGAGAAATGATGCAAATAAGTGAAAATCAGAGAACAAGATTGAAAGAGGAGAAGAGGAAGAAGGCAATGATTTGAGTCACACACTTTATTAAAAAATACAGATAAAATAGCAGTGATAAGAGTGTCTTGTCTATAACAGCTGTGCAAACATGCAAACCCCACTATTGATTACATTTCTAGTATGTATATTGGCAGATGGATTTACTTGGAGTGTTTTATGTAAGCCATAGGCTCAGTTGTGTCTTCCGGGCCCTTCACTTTCAAAGATAGGTGGGGGACAGTGGCCTGGCAAGGGAAGGATGATAGACTTGGAAATCCTCTCTCCCATTCTATGTTACTATTAATGTGCAGGTAAGCTGGTGGTCTAGGGTGGTAATGAACCTCTAACATTAGATGCAAGATGGATGTTAAAAAAGTATCTGTGCATAAATCCCTTTCAGTGTCTTCACATTCCCAACACTCCTCCTAAGTAGGACTTCCCCAAAACTTTTGTTTATGAAATTTTGGCTATTACTTTGTTTTTCCAGACTACAAAATCTGAAATTTTTAGGCTTTTTTTCCAAAGATATAGGAGACCAGAAGAACTTGAGTTAGAAATAAAAAAAGGTTACATTTTGCTATGTAAATTATGTATGCAATTAAAAAAACCCAAACCAACCAACCAACAAAACCCCAAAAAAACAAAAACAAAAACAAAAACAAACAAACAACAAAAAAATCCATCCAGAACACAACCATCTCCCCCCCAACTACTGGCCAGAGGGAGAAGAGTCAAGTTTCAGGATACTCAATGTTAAACTGGAAAATCCTGGTGTATGTGAATTATTGTAGCTCCACTGCTGGCAGCTTTATGAATCAGGAATACAGGAAACAAGTCTGTCATATCTCTTGCTTTTCAGTTGATTTATAACTACTTAACACCCAGCTTCTCATCTCTCTTGGACTCTTACCTTGGGTAAAGTGAAGAAATAGAGTTAATGCTTTATTGTCTTGTGGAATGACAAGGCTTCCAAAGATTTGTGTGATTTGGATACATAGACAGTGGTAGAGTGACTTTCTGAATAGTTCTCTTTATTGATAGGAAAAAATGAGTGGAAGTTAAAATCTGTGGTGTTTCAGAGTAAGAGATCTTGGTCCTGTTGAAATCTAGTGGTATTTCAGTGACTGAGTTAGTTTTTAAAATTTCTGGTCCGTAAACTCACGAAGAGAGCTGTAAATGTCCCCTTGCAATTCTTCATCTTGCATTGGTTTGTGCTGTCAACCAGTCTCTTCATGTTTTCAAACAATCACCCCATACTAAATCAGAGCTAAAAAGCTGTATACCCCCAGATAGTGAACTTCTATTGGCTGTATGAGAACCAATCAGATTAATTTAGATTAACAAAATTGTGAGCTTAGTTTTCTCTGCTACCTTAGGTTATATTTTGTATTGCCTTTTGAAGAAGTGTTTTCCAAGATTACCTCTTTGTTTACATGTGGCTCATCACTCAGTTAAGCAGTGATTTGGTGATCTTCTAATTACAAATATCTGCGTAAAATTGATATTTTGGGGTATTCTTCTGCAGCATGAAAATTTTTTGAATTTTCCTTCCCTCGCCCCACTAGGTATATCTGTTGTCAAGGTTTCTTATCAATCATCAGTACATTTATTTGAGTTTGTTTACTTGTTAACTGGATGGCGACTCTTGGCAGTCAGCATGATCTTTTGAGTATCTGCACACAAACATGCAGAAACTGCTGTGTTGGGCAGAATAATTGGTTGGTACAAATAGGAACATACTGTTTATTCACTTACCTGTTGGTGTGTGGGTTGGTATGGGACCTGAGATGAAATTGGGACACATCTGGGGCCTTCTGCAAAGAACCAGCACAGCTGGTCTGACAGTGGTTGAGAGTCCTGGTGTGGTTTAATCAAGAGTTAATAGCAGAAAAGAGGACTTTAAGGTTTTAACTTAGCTGGTTCAAACAGTGTAAATGGAGCTTAGCATAAGAGAACAACTCTTGGATTATGCACATGGGTGGTGCTTTCAGTTCCCTGTCTCTGAATATTGCCTCCTCATTGCACATCTGTGTTGGTTGTGACTAAAGGTAAAGCAGTTGGAGTGATGAGTTTCCTCAGTAGGCAAAATAGAACAGCCTTGATCTGAATACAAACCACCTATGACTTCTCCTGGAATTATTTAGTGAAGGACATACTAGAAAGAGGGTCTATTTGTAGATGAGAATAAAAATGAACAAATCAAATATTGAACTACCAGGTAGTTGACATTCTTTCAGCTCTTCGATTTTTCCCTCTTACACGCTATATCTATAATGTAAATTAAGTTGTATTGCAGTCAGGAGGTTTCGATATATCTAATTGCCATCAGGTGGAATGTATATTCTTCAATCTGCCTGCCTTCTATTTCAGATAGAAAAGAAGAGGATATTTTTATTGTCTGAGTTGTTTTTTGGGTTTTGTTTGTTTGTTTTCCTTGTTTTTCTTTTCTTGTATGTGTGTTTTGGGTTTTTTGGGGGAAGATGGGTTGGTTTGGTTTTGTTTTCTTTCTCCTGTTGATTTGGAGGGACAGAATGTTTGATAAATGTTTGTGTTAAGTTTTCACCCAACCTCCATAACAAAAACCCCACAACTTCCCCCATATTTGAAGAGGTATTAATTGCAGCATGCCATTTTGAATAGGTACAAATGTGAAACTGGCTAATACTGGAAATCACTAATAAGTGATTAAATGTTGAGTGAGCAAAAATCAGAGTTTCTGTGCTACCTAAAAAGCCTTCAATGCTCTCTTTCCCCACCAAGTGAGCATTTCCTTGAGTATGAAGGTACAGTGCACATGGAATCAGCAACTCTGCCTATATAGAAGGAAAGTATTTTCATTCTTCATTGCAAGTCTGCAACTACAATCAGTAATACAGGGGAGGAAGAAAGATACCAATGAAAGTGCTGGACTGGTTCAGCAAATGCTTATGCATGTGACTATCTTAGGTATAACTAATTAACCTAATACCAGCCTTTGCCAACATCAGCATGTATTGCTTAAACACTCAGGATGAACCCAAAAGGTAGAAAAATTAAATCTTGGTTCATTCAAGAATAGCCGGTAGGTTATTACTCTGTCTCTCAATTTGGAAATGTAATATTTATGTCTGTAACTTACAATTAATATAATTCTCTGGAGAGCATTGATTTGCCATAGCTTAAGTTTTCAAAATTATGTTCTCAAATTTATAATTTTTCTGTAATGCAGTTGCCATGTCTTTGTCTTTCTCTGCACAATTGCATCAAGCATTAACCAGAAAGATAAGATGTTCCTTGCCTTTATTCCAAAAAAGGTAGATTGCTGTTTTTCCATGATGTCATCTTCTTTTATCCACTGAAAGGATAAGTAGATAATGGCATGGCTTCAGCAATAGTAGATAGAATAGGAAAACTCTGAAAAAACTTCCATAATACTTTCTTTTTATCATCTTACTCCACTGCTGAACATTTTCTAAAACACATTTGGTTGGAGCTGTGTGTCTTTCTACTCTTTTGAATTACCGACAGTCTTGCTTGATAAACTTCAAGGATCATCAATAATTTAAACAGAATAATTTTATCACACTGGGGTACTGTCAGTTGGGCATATCAGCCCATAAAGCCCCTGATGACTGTCATGGTAACTCATCTCAGCATGCCCTGTTGTATTGCAGCTATTGTAAAAATCAAGTTTCTGGCAGTGCAAGACCTTTCTGAAACTCCTGCTCTTCTTTGTGGGGTTACATTGGGGGGATCCCTTCTCTGCAGGGCTGAGCAATGGGGATGATCAGTCTGGGACAGTGAGTGGAGATATGTGGTGTAAATCCCCTTTCCCCCTGCCCCTATCCAAACAGACACTCCAGAAAATTCAGGGGGTCAGTCCTGCAGCATAAGTGGTGTAAAAGAGACAGTATTTTAGTAAAGGCATAGGGACAGAATGAGAAATATGGTGTTAATAGGAGTGTACATTAACTATATAGTGAAAAGAATAAAGAAAAAGAATGGGAAAAGCAAGGAAGATACAGAACCCATCAAGATGAGTTTTATTTTTAAAACTTAATTTTATTGAGCTTTTATTATTTTATCCAAGGCAACAGTGAAAGGTATTGCCATAGATAGCGCTTTTCTTAAACTTAATATTTCAAAGAAATTTTCACTTAGAATGGCAACTTCTCTGTCCCATTACTTGTAACATGCATTTTTATTATGACTAGGAAACTGAATTTTTAAAAAAATAACTTTTACTTCCTTGCTGTCTTGGAATGAATGATCTTTGCAACAGAGACTTCTTTCCTACTGGTGTAGAAGGAGATTACCTCGTGGAGAATGCTCCTGAAATATAAATAATGTATCAGCAGGAACTGTAGAATGATGTAGGAGGAGGACTAGAAAAACTGAACGTTTGCCAGGCTCATCTATTATTTATCAAAGCTGGTTAAATCTAGTTGTCACAGCCCAAGATACTCACAGATCTTGGTAAAAGCCATTCTTCTCATAAGTCATATTTCTTTAACCAAAAATTGCAGTTGCACTAGTAATGTTCTTTAAAGAGTTGTAGGCTCTAGGAAGTTTGTTATGGTCTTGTAGTTTTTATGTTTGTTTTTTTTTCCTTGTTTGTTTGGGGTTTTTTTAAATACAGATTTTAACTCATAATATTTTGCTGACAAGTTGAGACACTATACATTGTTGTCATACGGATCTCTGGTACAACAGACAAAATAACTATTTTTAATTGGAAACTTGTTTGTGCTTTAATTGAACTGCCAGGTTTTTCTCTGAGGATCACAGAGCTAGTTTATAAAATAGACTTACCTTTAGGCACATTTGAAAATTCAAGACCTTCATGCTTTTGGAAGCCAAAAGACCTTTTAAATCTCGTTCCTAATAGCCAGAAAGTTAACTGTATGGATTATTAGCAGAATATATTTTTCATGTCATTGCTTCATATTATCACTGAGATAGGTTTGATTATTTTTTGAGTAGCTCCGGTGGGGTCATAAAGCACGTGTGATAGAAGGGGCATGTGTGTGTACCAAACGTAAATAGAAGTGTACAGATAGTGTCTGGACATAAAAGAAGTAGAATGCTTGCAGTCATGCTGACACACGCCAGGGGAGAAGAAAGAGAGCCCTGTAATAAAATCTCACTGAGGATGCAGAGAGAATGTTTCAGCATTAGGCATTCTCCTCATGTTTCACATAAATGCATCCTCCTCTCATGAGGGGATGAACAGTGCATTTGCACTGGCTCATTCAAAGTGAATGTTGGTAGAAGAGTCTTGAGCAAACACGGAATAGTCTGGCATTTTTTAAAGACAGGGGAAAGGTTAAGCTGACTGCTGTTTATTGGATATTTATTTGCTGACATTGTTTATTGAAGGTGGCGTTGAAAAGATCATTGGCAAGATTTCGGATGGCTGCGTAGCACACAGGTCAGAATTCTATTAAACTAATGTAGTTTTCACAATGAAGTTTAGATCTTCATAGGTGACTTAGTAAGTTTTTTTATATCTGAGGATGGTTAGATTGTATTTTTCTGGAAGATAGAAGAGAGTAGGATGTGCCTTCTCTGGATCATTTCGCTTTCTCTCTCTGATGGCACTGCAGCTTTAACTTTGCTTAGAGCTACAGTAAATGAGAAACTTCCCTAGATCCAGCATTTACAAACCAGAACATTTATTAGGAATAATTAGATTTCATTATGAATGTTTTGGTTTTATTACTTTTGTTTACTGTTTCAAAAATAACAGAGGTCACTGAACTTGCTAATTTTCTCCTTAATGCACTGAGGGGCTGTAGGGGGGAGGGTCACAGTCACTCTTTTGGGTGAAGCACAGGGTCATCTTGCAGTGCCCTACACATATTTAAAAGTATTTTAGAAACAAAAGGTAAGGCTCTATGTGCACACTAGATGTGGTCTTGCATTGTTCTCACAGTGAAGAGAGTTATAAGAACCAAGGAATTTTTAAGGTATTCTAATTTTTCAGTGGTTTAACTCTCTGACCTTGCAACAGACAGACACACACAATGACCACCTCTCTATATAGCTGAATGTCAGAAATAAATTCCTTCGCTATTTCAGCAGGGCTCCTCTTTAGTGGTGTCTGAAACATTTGGGGAAGTCTTGTGTTACAAATGCATTTGAGGTGTTATTTGCTTCTCTTTTTCTGCATGCATGTGCTCTCTGTTTATAATTTTTTTTATTTTGAAGGCCTCTTTCCAGGACTTTTATAGTGATTTAATATTTTTATTATTTTATTTATTTATTTTTCCCGTGTCTTTCCCAAAGATAGGATAAAAAGTCTTACAAGTTAACTGCTGCAATGAAAGTTTGTGTTCCTGGTTGTGAGATCTTGCTTATGTAGTGAAAGTGGTCTGCAATATTTCCTCAGGAGAGCTGCTCTAGGAAAATACTCAAAATAGCAGTGTTTTACTTAAAAAATGTGTGTGTATGCCTGTCATTTATGTATATAAATATATGCTATATGTGTCTAGAGCTGGTACTGAGTTGTCTGTGCAAAACAGACATATATAGTGTTTGTGTTAGTGGCACTGCCTTCAGATTGCTTAGACATTCTTCCACGGACATTCTGGTTTAGAGGTTCCTAGAGGAATAACATGACCTCACATGCAGCTAATCTTGGGGTTGACTGGCTCTGTTTGGATAATTTACTGTAGAGAAGCTGTAAGCAGTGACATGTTCTGTACGAGCTTCCTTGGACAATTTGATTGCATTAGTGGTCTCAGGTGAATGGCAGAAACCAGGTGGCCCTGCTGTCATTACTGGGAGTAAACAAGGCATTGGTCAATAAGCTTATGAAGCCTCTGTAGCATTTCAGTACTGGAATGTGGTTTTCTTTTGTTTTTGTTTTGTTTGGTTCGGGTTTTTTGGTTGGTTTTTTTTTTGTTTTTTTTTTTGGTACTAGGGAAAACAATCTTGCATTGGGCTCTGTGTGTGTGTGTATTGCAGTGACACTTGAAATCAGAGTAAATCTGGAATCCTAAGACTGTAAGGTGTGCTCCAGAGCTAGGTAAATGCTTTCTGTGAGTTTCCCATGTATCTGTTAGATAGGTTTCCAGATGGCATGGTTTGATTGTATGTTTGAATTGAAAGTATTGTGTGAGCAGAACATAGCTTACTCAGTTCCACAAAGATTTGTTTGAATACTGCCTATTGGTAAAAATAGTAGTAGATGGTCCCCTACCATCTCTTTTACAGCAGCTAATTTTGGAAACCCTACATGTGATCAGTTTCTAGTGAAAAGGCCTGTGATTGAAAAAGGCATGACATGAAGCCTACAGAATTATCGAGGTCCATGGGATTGCTTTGTTACCCCCATGGTTGTCAGATGCCCTGGATTTGACTGTATTTGTTGCTTGGTACAGTGCAGAACAACAGGCAGCTCTGTCATGTGCCACTGTTTGAGAGGGGAAAAAAAGTGATGCATGTTGAGACTTGCACCACTTTCAATACCGGTTAAAAGGCTGAAAGACACTAATCCTTCCTGGGCTGGACAGCTGTATTTGGTTTGGGTGGCCAGATCCTGGTAGCAGGGGAGCTACATGGGTGGCTTCTATGAGAAGGTGCCAGAAGCTTCCCTGTGTCTGGCAGAGCCAATTCCTGGTGGATCCAAGAGGGACATGCTGCTAGCCAAGGCTGAGCCAGTCAGGAATGATAGTAATGCCTCTGTGTTAACAGACTTAAAAAGGAAAAAAAATGTTATTGCATGGATGTAACTGCAGCCAGAGAAGAGTAGAGTAGAGTGAGAATATGTGAGAGGAGCAACTATGGCCAGTGAAGGAGGGGCAGAAGCTGCTCCAGGCACCAGAGTTGAAATTCCCCTGCAGCCCATGGTGGATCAGCTGGGATGTAGAGATCCACCTGCAGTCTGTGGAGGAGACCCACACCAGAGCAGGTGGATGCTTCACCCCGTGGAAGACCCATGGAGAGAGGAGCCCACACTGGAGCAGGTTTCCTGGTAGGACTTTTGAGCCTGTGGGTGACCCATGCTGGAGCAGGATGTGCCTGAAGGACTGCATGGCATGGAAGAGTTACCCTTGTTGGAGCAGTTAATGGAGAACTGTCTCCTTTGGGAGGAACCTCACACTAGAGAAGGGGAAGAACTCTTCCCTGAGAAGCATCAGGAACAATTTGTGATGAACTGACCATAACCTCCATTCCATTTCTCCCTGCACCACTGCAGGGGGCAAAGGTAGATCTGGGAAGGAGGGAAGGGTAGGGGAAAGGTACTATTTTAAAGATTTATTTTACTTCTCATTATCCTGCTCTGATTTTAATAGTAAGAAATTCAGTTATATCTCCAATTGAAGTATGTTTTGCCTGTGATGGTATTTGGTGAGTGATGTCTCCCTGTCCTTATCTCAGCCCATGAATCCTTTGTTATGTTTTCTCTCCCCTGTCCAGCTGCAGAGGAGTGATAGAGCAGCTTTGGTGGGTATCTGGCATCCAGCCAGGGTCAACCCACTACAACAGCCTCTTCCTATCCCATACACACAGCAGGTTTTGATTGCACTGAATTTTATGCTGTTATGTCAGTGTTTGGGAGTTGTGTGTTGGAATTTTTTAAAAACTATTTTATTTTAAAATCAACTCATTTTGTACTCTTTTTTGACAACTGTGAGTCAAATCCCAGTGTTATCTTAAATGTTAATTAACTTTCAGTGCCAGAAGATAGCTTCTTGCTTTTCTGAAATCTGATGATTAATGCTTTTGTTTACTTCTAAGTGATACATTGTTTGTCATGTCACCACTGAAGTCCTCCTCCTTTTCTAAAATTGTTGTTCTTGGCTTTGCATGGGCAAATGTTTCATTTTGCTTGCAGAACTGCCTTAGCTTCTTGTCCATAATCCAAAAAGTGAATGGAGTTTAAAATTTTAATTAACCTTAAAGCAGTGTTTTGCAATTAAGCCTTAACATCAAGTTTTATAGAACCATATAATGGTTTGGGTTGGAAGAGGTCTTAAAGATCAGCTATTTCCAACCCCCCTGCCACAGGCAGAGAAAACTTCCACTAGAGCAGGTTTCTCAGAGTTCCATCCAGCCTGGCCTTGAACACTTCCAGCAATGGTGAGTCCATAACTGCTCTGGGCAGTAAGTTAGAGTTAATCCTTTTTTCTGACCACCCATAAGAAAGATGAGGGTGATGACAGCCCATTTTCCTCTGTGTAAACAGGATGCTTTCTATACTGTTACATAGTTGATTCTGCTGATAAGCTCAGAGGGCTCCAGTTCTACCAAACTAACCAGTCATTTGGCAGCTCTGCATGTTCATCTTTCACTTCTAAACATTTTAAACATTTGTTTCTAGGAGAGCTGTCAGCCATTCCTCAATCAATATTTAGAGTATTCAGATTTATCAGAGAACATAAAGAATCTCTCTGGGTGTGTTATAATCTGTGACACTCCCCACCTGTGAGTGAGTGCACCTTAATGGTAGAGAAGTGTCAAAGGGGCTGCGTGGTTATTCCTGTGTTGTTTCAGGATGGCAGTAGAAGAATTAGCCATTTATTGGAGGATATGTGTGAGCTGTCCCAGGGAAGATGTAAACTGGTACATTAGAAGACACAGAAAGAAAATCAGAGTTAACATTTTCTGGGGAAGTGTAACTTCCCTGCTGATGCCCATGAAATTGTCCTTTTGTAGTACTGTGCTTTCACAGGAAGTGAAAGTGTTGGTGTTTTTATGTTTACATTGTAAATGCAAGTATCATGCCTGCTTCTGATGGATACCCACTGAATGCAAAGGCAGACTTTGGGGTAAAAACCACTCTTCTGCTAAATTTAGTTGGTTGCTTACTCATTTTGCAGATGGGAAAAAAAGTCTTTTACTGGGGTGTTGAGGATACCTAACAATTCAGGTGTTTCCAGAACCTCTAGTTCAGAAAAAACCACAAATATCTCTGGAAAATAAAAGGAAATGGTAATTTACAGAATATTACCAATGTACATTTTTTTTCCTAGTTAAAATTTAGTTCAAGAAGGTAGCTATTACAAATTGAGATTATTAATAGATTTTGTATTTGAAGCTACTTTTTAAGTTCAAGATGTAGTAATTCAGGAAGATTTTGGTTGTTTTCACACTCATCTGAGAGCTGCAGAGGGGGAAAAGGCTCAAAGTTGTGCTCATGCTCTTGGAAGGACTGAGCTCGGCCCTTCCTGGTGTCCGGTTGGTCAGCTTGGAAGTGGTCATGAGATACCTTTTTGCACAGCTGTTCTCACAGATACAGTGACTCTCCAGGATTTTTTAGGCAAAGAGAGGTGGCTTGATGTCTGAAGACAGCTGCTTCTGTGCAAGAACTTTGGTGTTTGGTGAAAAAAATCCTCCTTTCAGATCCTGAAGAATAATTTTGAATTGTAAATCCTTTGGATTTAGAGTGTTATTATTAATCTGTGAAGGAAGTATAAGGTCCTTGAATGGGTGCAGTTGTACTAAACTACTGGATTGTGTATTTGGTTGAGTATATGCAATAAACATCAGTCAGATTTCATTCAAGGGGATGCTGCAGCTGTTAGGGAAAATGCTGTGAGTGAAATTAAAGGGTAATTATGACTCAGTATTTTTTGCATAGAGATTCTAAGAAACTGAATAGTTGTTTGCCAATGAAAACACTTCATTGAAGTTAATGCTTTATGGATATCAAAAGGGATGATGAGGCTTTAGGCGTTGCAGAAAGTAGCAACAGGACAATAAAGTCCTTGCTGCAGATCAGGTGGTCTTGTCAAATTTTTCTTAGTCTTTGAAAATCCTTTTGCAGTCATTTTTTTTGTGTCTTTTTGCTAGCCTTTTGCCTACTCAACATTTAAGATGCAGAAAATGTAAATGTCACTTCCATGTTAAGGATTAGCTTTGGGCTTGGAGAAAAAGGCATGAAGTTAATTGGAAGGTCATAAATAAATCAGTGCATTTCTCATGTATGTTTATGCATACACTTTTGAAAATCTCTTTGTAGAAAAATAAATCTTTAATTTCTAAAGAAGATCTGGATAAACTTCTGTTTGTTGACCATCTTCGGTGCAGTCTGTAGGATTCTCTAGTTCTCAGTTGGCTGAGAAAACTGTTACTAAATTTCAGGAGCTGGCTGTACTGTTTCAGAAACAAAAAAGAGATGCCATATACCCTAAATGAAAAGAAATTAATTTTAGCACCTGATATCAAATACTTAATAAAAGGAAAAAGAGGACAAGAGAAAACGATATTTATTGTGAGAGAAACAACATTTCATGAAAAACTTCTGGCAGTTTATGGTGCCAGACAAGTTTGATTTCCCAGTTTTAGTGAAACTATACAATGAAAAATGCCCGTAGTCACCCCCCCCTGGAGGTATTTCAAAGACCTGTAGATGTGGTGCTTAGGAACATGGTTTAGTGGTGGACTCAGCAGTACTGGATTTATTACTCTGTGATTCTATAATATGATCATGAGAGTTATTAATATAATGTTAGGAGCATGGTAATTAATACACATCTGTCATTTTAGAAAGAAGATTTCCAAGAGGTTTTAGCATATTTTTGCTATTAATTAAACTTCAAGTACCTATTACAGTTAATAACTTCAGGAGTGCTGAACAAGGGATCTTGGGGCTGTGAACGGCACAAGAGCTGTAATCTCTGGCTCTGTGGCACTGCTGGGCAGCAATGGTGTGTAGCACTTCTGCTTCAAAAGCCAATGGTCATCAGCTGGCCAGAAGCAGAGAACCCTTTTCTGGCTGGAGCAAAGGGGACATCCAATACAGATTGTGGGAGCAGTTGGCACTTGCACTGAGGTGGGGTGCAGAGAGGGTCCAGCCATGGTGGAGCATCAGTAAAATAATCTTGTATCACCTCCTTCAGCCCCTTGTGTCTGAGTGATCTGGGCTGTAATATTTACAGCTGTGTGTGGTCACTAGAGCAACTCACTAGACTTCAGTGACTTGGTGCCATTTAGAGATGGGTGTTCCCAACTTCATGAAGGTGTAGGCAATGCAGAGGTGATGTGGAGGAGCACTTAGTTGATGTGGAAGTGCTTTGTCAAATGAAACTGCAGTAAATTGTTGTGGGTTGACAATCTATTAGATTTTGCAAAATGTTTTGTATATGATATGCTCTAGATTAGCTATATTTTAAATGTATAATGTGAGGCTAAGGAGTGAAAATTTTGTGTATCTTAGTTATCAGCCTTCTCATGTTTTTTCAGAGCTTTTTCATATGCTGTTTCCTGGTGGAGTCTCTTTCAGTGGTTTCATAGTTTGATAGTAGTATGAGGAAATTGTTACCTTGCTCCTAATGTAATAATTTGGGAGGGTGGGAGGGGGGGGGAAGTAATTATAGTCTAAGGAGGACATAGTGGTAGGGTTGTTTGGTTGGTTTTGGTGTTTTTTTTTTTGGTTTTTTTTTGTTTTTTTTTTGTTTTGTTTTGTTTTGTTTTTTTCTGTTCCTCTGTCATGGTAACTGGGAAATTAATGCTGAGTGGATGCTGGACTCGGAAAACAAATGTTGTACATAATTTTACTTTGAATTAAAGTGGCACCATACTAGTGTGTATATCATTACTGATATTCTCTTGGGCCCTGTAGGGTACATATATCAGTATTGTGGACTGCAAACCCCTTTCCTGGGATACTAAAAAGCAGTAATAGGCAATATATGAAAATGATGAAGTGGAAACTGGCTTTTCTTAGTCTTGTAGCCATTCCTGTTCTAACTAAGTAGCTATTACACCAAAGAAATCACTGCTCTGCAAAGCTGAATTTGTGAAATTTTCACACCGGTTTTTTCTTCTTCTGAAAATCTATTCAAACCACTTATTTGAGCTTTGCAGAGGAAGGCTGCAAAACTATTAGGAGTTTGTACAAGGTTATGGATTTCCAGCTGATTTCTGAATTGTCCTTGTCATAAGCTTTTCTTTCATCTGGTCACCTGCTATATATAAGGTGAATTTGGTGCTTACTGCCTCTTTCAAAGGATGGCCTAAAGCCATGATGTTGGCTTTGATGTAGAAACAACAGCCAGCTGTTCTGCTCCTCTTATTCAAGGACTTCCCATGAAATAAAATTGCATATGAGGAGGATAATGGATTCAAGGAAGAGAAGTCAGGGAACTTCTTAATATAGTAAAGCAGAGAGATGCAGAGACAGAAAATTCTAAATGAGAAAGAAAATAACAAATCCAAAAAAAGGTTTCTCTGTAAAGGCTGGTGGCATAACCAGAGGAAGCCAATATGCATTTGTGACTGAAACTTGTGTATTGTTTGTAATTTGTGTTTTGTCTGACTTCTGGTGGATTGCCACTTCAGATGAAGAAAAAAGGTTCTAACTTTCACATGGGTTCTTGGGAGCAAAACCCAGGTTCTTGGGAGATGAATAAGTATCTCAGGATTAGTTTTATATATTTATGTGCATATACACAAACACAGATGTGTGCTGTTGTGGGTCTGGGAATTATTTTTGTCCCTCAAGTTTTAAATACTTAATCTGTGAACAAAGTATTCTCTGGAGACAAATGGGGATTTTTTTTCATATTGATGAGCTATACCTCATAACATTCTGGCAGAGCTAAAGTGCAGTTGTTTACTGTGCTTGTATTTAATTTCTGATCTGAGCCAAAGTGCTGAACCATAACAAATCTACAATGCAGAACATTTCTTTATAAAGATGGAGCACAGTAATTTTACAAACTGGAATAGTTTATTTAACAAAGTGCTGGGAAAAAAAAAAGAAAGAAATTCATCAGCTTTATTCCTATCCCACTGCTGGGTGGTTTCCAGACTTCACAGAGTGGGGTTCCAGCTCTCGAATTCCGGAGCATGAATTTTCCTGGGAAAAAGGCTGGGTGTATTAAAGCTTCAACAGGCTTCTGTTGTGCTCTGCAGTGACCACCAACAATTACACTTCTCCTTCTGTGAACCTGATGCATTGGGAAGAGTTTTAAAAGCTGCACTGACAAACATGTAGTTGAGATAATTAGCCTCTGGAGGCTTCACTGAGAGACGTGAGAAAGCAGCTGTCTGGTACTGTAAGGAAGTAGGGTCCTTTGCAGCAACAGTGATGTAGGGCTGAAGGTCAATTCCTTTGAGATGACATGAGATGTGTAATTGCATTTTTTTGTCTTTTATAAACTACTTGCTGATGGAAATGTGAATTTTTGATAGACTCTGCACAACGTGATGGAGGATGGACTTTCCCAGTAGAGAGAACAGCAATATTTGCTGATGCATTTCTTTGGTTAGCTCTGGGCCTTTAATGACGGCGAGTGGTACTTGAAAACACAAGCAAAAAGATCTTTTTAGATGGGGGCAGTTCAATGGGAGTGAGAGAAAGAACACGACATTTTTCTGAGTGCTGTTGCATCTTCTGAAGAAGGGCAGGATCCATCTGCTATGTGAAAATAAGGCTATAGTGTGTAACATGGCAAAACATTGCTTCCAGCTTTTTAAACTAGATTGTTTTTCAGTGTACAGAATCTGACATGGCTTGTTCTTGTCCATCCATGCACGTGAATGTCTTTTTAGAAAAGAATAAAAATGCCTGTCAGCAGCTGGAGTGTTCCAGGGGTCCCATTTCAGCAGTGCCACTGACAAAACCTTGATGAAATACGGGAGTGAAGCTTGCTCATCTGTAGCTTTGCCTATGGGTAGGATAACACCTTTTCATTACGATTTTTTTCATTATTTTTGATTGAAAGTTTAGAATTGTAGTGATATTTAAGTTGGTTATAACTTCTTTCTGTAAGCATTTTGCATCACTGAAACATGAAAACTGAAAGGGAGAACTTGCAGAAAACGTAGATGGATGAACCAGAGCTTGAGTAGTCAGCTTGCTTGAAACACTGAAAAAATGTATAGGAAGACATTAAACTTGATTTTACAACTTTCCAGATTGGTTTCACAGTTTATGATCATTTTATTTTTAAACTTTGATAGAATTATCACTGTTTCTTATAATTATTGTTTAAGAATAAATATTCTAAAATGTTATTGGATGCGAGAGGAGAAAAAAAGAAAAAATTCCACAGCAATTTCCAGGAGAACTTCTATTTGAATAACAATTTTAATAGTGTATCCTAGATCTTATTCTTAACTGAGACTGCACTAAAGTGCATGGGAGGACAAATAATTTTTAGCTCTGAACAAGTTT
This sequence comes from Coloeus monedula, assembly GCF_965178545.1. Classification (NCBI taxonomy): domain Eukaryota; kingdom Metazoa; phylum Chordata; class Aves; order Passeriformes; family Corvidae; genus Coloeus; species Coloeus monedula. The sequence continues at coordinate 100,948,402 of NC_138783.1, forward strand.
CAATTTGGACTCATGCCTGTTGCATTTTCAAAGTGCAGAACATGGGATATGTGAAAAGAATTTGGGTGCAGGAGTGCAGGAGAACACCATATCTGTGTTTTGGAAGGAGCAGTTGTTTTCCATAATGTGCAGTTTTTTAAATTGGTGATTGAAATCTGAGCATTGAATTCCTTTACCGAGCTTTCAGATTTCCAGAGAAGTGTTTTGGTTTTCTCTTCGGATGTTTTTGTGCTTGTGAACAAAAAAGAGCTGCCTGCCTGCCTCTGAGAAGTAGATGAGAAAAAATTTTTTGTCTGTTTTTTTTGATTGGTTAATGAAATTCTGTCAAAAGTCAACTAAGAATCTGGAAAACAGAAGAATTCCTCCCTCATCTTTTTGATTTGTTTTAGGACCTGTTTATTACAGGTGACAACAAGCAAGCCATTCATGTTTCCACAAATTATATAGGGTGTTTTTCCTATAATCCACTATTTTAATCTAAAATATAGGTGTCTGCACAGTGACTGTAAAAAGCCCCATTTCTGGTGTGTTGCATGTTGCCCAGCCCTTGCCAGCCCTAAAGCCCTTGCTTTTAAACACAATCTAGCAATTTCAGATTATCATATGTATATATGTATGCATGTATGCTTTCTTTCAATATAGAAATAAAACTCTGATTGCTCTTGCCTTGTGTTGCCTTGGTGGCTGGCAGCCTCCTGGCTAATTGGGGTAAGATTGGGATGGTCGGGGGGTGAGGTGGGCCCAGGCTGGCATTACTTCAGGGTAATGTAATAAATAACTATGACTTATTCCTGGAAATTTTATGATTGCAGAAAAATTATAAGGTAAGACTCAGTTATTTTTATTTGTTTGGTTTCTGTTTGGGTTCTTTTTTTAAAACTTGGTACTCTTATTTTCTTTCAATAGATGCCTGGAAAAATACTACCTGAAGACAAAAGTCTTGAATATTATTTTATTTATTGCAAGCAGAAACAGCAGTATCCACCCCAAACCTCACTGCTTCTGTTTTCAAACTAGTTTAGAGCACATGGCACTGGGCAGCTGAGCCACATGGCACGGGAAGCTTGCCATTGTGGTGTTTGCTACCCTTGCAGGTGTTCATGCTTGCCTTCTGGAAGCATGAACATCTAGCCTTGGCAAGGACTAAAATCACAGCATTTGTGCTCTTGTTACTCCTGTGATTGACCCGTGCTGCCCTACTTCATTAGCTGCAGCAAACCTATCCTTACCCCTTCTTGCACAAGTGAAATTATGCTTTGGTATGGAAAGTGTGTGACAGCTGCAGCTGGGCTCTTTGGAGATGAGGCTCGGGTCTGCTCGTGTCATGTGTTTACAAAGAAAAAGAGAAAGCAAAAGTCATGTCACAAATTGTGGTATTTTCCCCTTGGCTAAAGGTGACCTTGACAATGAAGAAACCATCCTGGTTAGGGTCGAGTAGTTCTGCCTCACAATGCAGGTCCAGATGTGTGTTTTCATTGTCCCAGCATCCAGAATCTGCCAGATTCTTCTACAGCTACTGATGAAAGGCTAAGGATCTTCAGTGACTGCAGCTTCTTTTATTTAGAGACATTATAAACCAGAACAAAAACTCAACCTTGTTAAATCCAGCTCCTGAAGTTATTGGTTGCAGTAAAGCTTGAATATCATGGGTACCTCTGACAATTTTTCCAGTTTCTGTTTGAGAGCAGTGGGATATCTGTCTGTCTCCTTACGTAGCCATGAACTATATAGCTATAAATAGCTATAAATGTATTGATAAAACCCCCTATACTGTGACTTGAGTGGGGTCAAGACCATAGCTGAGAGAAGTGCAATATTTACTCTAAATATTAAGTTTTCTTTTCTGAGAAAACGGTATTATTTTAGTTAATCTGACAGGTTTTGTGAGACAGATACATGAAGTCGTGTGCTGGTTTAACGAAGGCATACTAACTATGGTCTTGCACAAAGTCAGTTTAAATATTTCCTTTGCCAACTTTCTGGGTTCAGGGTCTCTTTTCTCCAGAGATTCACCTCTGCCAAGTACTGTGTTTCTTTTATTGTAATGAGATGTAAATGGGTGGCAGGAGTATAGAGGGACTGGATGCTGGCAGCAGAGTAACAACCAGATTGTGGTATTCTCCTTGCTGCTTAAAGATCTGCAGTTCCCTTATACATCCTTCCCACTTTAGATTTTTAAGCCTATCTGTGGCATTTATAGTATATTTTGGTAGCCCATGTGAAATTTTCAAAAATTCACTCCAAGCTAGAGTTCTTTTAGTCTTCCCTCTATTTAGAGAGGATTAAAGGCAATTTCTGTGCGAGTTGGTTTTTCTAGCAGGAAGAAACTGGATGAACCTTTTTTTTAAATTGTGCTATTGAAAAACGTGAAAAATATGGGTGGAAGTGTGGCATTATGGAAAGCAAAGGCACAGAACTTGCTACTGTGAGTTGGAAAGTGAAATTTATTTCTAAAAGACATGGTGTAAGCTGGTTTTACTCAGATGAATAACTCAGGCTAGAGAGGAGTTCTCACGGGAAGGTTGTCACTGGAGGAGGAGAAGAGAGGATCTTCAGACTTCTTAGGCTATTTCAGAAGAAAGATTAAAATGAATTATGCATTTCGTTGTTTATTGTCTCAAAGAGCTCAGTAAACTTCCACCTGCTGTTTTCAGCAATGACATTTTACTTTTACATCAAGGGTAGTAAATGAACTTTGTTCAGAGTGGTGTGTGAAAAAGGCACTGTCAGAACATACAGGTCTACCTGCTTATAATCAGGGTTTCTCATAATTTTCAAAGTGTAGAATATGGGTAAATGAAGAAACTTCTAAACAGCGCTTGTTTTTTAGGAATCTGTGTACTGTGTTCCTACTGCTCTCAGTCCTCGTGGTTCTGTCATGTAAATCAGTGGCTGACTGGTCTTTCTCATTTATGATACTTGCAGCAATTCATTAGCTCTGTCTTATTTAAAGGACTTTTATTTTTAGCTTTACAGTCCTTTAATGTGCTTCTTCCTGGCACTGACACATGACTGTGAGAGAGCTCTCAGATCCAGCCTGAAAATTTGTTATCCTACAGGGAAAGAATACAGTGGGAATTCATCCAGTTTGTGCAGGGACTTACACCCGATACTTGCTGCCATGTTGTATGAACCTGGACTTCTTTAGGAGTAATTTCTATAGTGAAACTCTGCACTATGGGAATGGGTGCTAATGACTTAATAGACAGACTTTGATAGTAGATTTAGACATACTTTCTTTCTCTTATAGGCTAGTAAGTTCATTATATAATTATAAAAGCACACTATAATACTCTGCAACGTGGGCATCTAGCTTACAAGAGCTGCTAAGTATCAGCAAAGAGTCTCCATCAGTGACAGAATCTGTCACAAACTAATCTTAATTATATTTATGTTTACCTGTCTCCTCTGTAACTTAACTGCATTATGAAAAGGTTCCTTATTTTTCTGTTAGTAGAAAGCTATCCAGTAATAGCAGACTTGCACATGGCACTGATGAGTAAGTATCATTTAGGTAAACTAAATATACTTAGAGACACCTTTCATAGTTGTTAACATGCTATATTTAGAGAGCAACAGCTGAGTGATGGATTTAGGTAGGGAGGTGTAGGAGAGTATGGCTGGAAATTTAAGTGAGGAGTCATCTGTAGTGGTAGCGAAGAAGGATCTTCAGTGATGGTAATGCACATAAAATCCTCCAGAGAACATTCTCCCTGCTCTTCTCATGGTCAGAGGAGAGAAGATGGCTCTTCCAAAAGGGAGTTCACTGCCCAAGAGAGATACCAGCTTCTGCATCCCACTCCTTGGAAGAGTCTCTTTTTCTGTGTCAGCAACAGATCAAGCTAAAGGGGACAAGCATCACTAAACCAAAGACTGCTTTTCTGAATACCTCCCACAGGCTCTCTGAGGGCAATGTTCAAGTGAAACATGTAAGAAGCACTTAGGATTTCTAAGAGCTGTCTGCTGTCTCTGGGTTTGCTTGGATTTCAGAAGAGAGAGGAAACAGTGCTTGGATTTCAGAAGAGAGAGGAAACAGTGCAGTGGAAATGTGCAGATATGAGATCTAGCAGGGAAAAAGAATGGCATAAAAAAAATATTCCTTATTTCTGAGGCTGTCTGTCTTGTCTGTAACATCCTTTTCCATATTGCTGATGTGTCTGAGAGTGTTCGACAGCATCGAAAACCTGGGGTACTTAAAATGTCCTTAAGGAGTTTAAAATTCATTGTCTGTATATAAAGCACAAGCACAGAGAAGGAAAAGGAGGGGAGTGGATGCTGGAAGTAGGATTGAAGAAAGGGCATCTCTGTGTGTCAGGCTTCTGAAGAGGAATCTTGGCTGAGTTGAGTGGTGGTTGGTTTAGATGAGCATTTGCTAAGAGAAATGGTATAGCAAGGGGTGATGGTACATTTAACTGGGCTGGACCATGGCTTCAGGATGACTTTGTTCCTTCTGTTTTCACAAAAACTTTCAGTGCTTCTTACCTTCACTTATGATCACTGGTTCCCTAATGAGTAAATGAAGTGCATCTTTGTGGCCCGCTTAGTTCAGATAAGTAAGTTTCCAGTTTTCTGTCTGAGACCAGATCACTTCACACTTACATGTGTTCACATTTTCCAACAGGTGGAGTCAGCAGCAGCAAGTGTAATTAGGTAATATTTTTGTATAAATTGATTTGGTTTTCAGTTTCAAAGAGGTACCAAAACAACTTTAGCAAAGAAACCCTTCAGAATCATGTTGGATTTCATAAGAATATGACATCTCTGCAATCTGTTCTTTAGTGATAACTCAGATCTTGTGAAACATTTTTATGACACAATTATTTTTTCATTTTTAAAAAATTTTATTTTAGAATTTTGTTTTAAATGTACGTTTTTTTTCTTCAGCTAGAGAGCATTGAGCATACTCTTGGAACTGGTCGATTCCTGACCAGTGTGTTCTCTCTGATGGTAGATCAGAAGCAAATGGCTTCTATCCAGTACCTGCTTTTTCCCCAAAGATGGGAACAGCTGCTGAACCTCCCTGCTGAAAGCCAAATGTCAACCCCTTTAGCACTGTTTGACAGGGATTTGGCAGCTACAGCCATCAGTGGGACCTGCAGAGTAGGTAGAGGGCAAGGAAGGTGAGAAATGTTGCCCCCTGGTCCCCAGGGACATGAAGAGCCGGGTGTGTAGGCAAAGATGAGATCCCTGGTTCCTGAGGGGAGAATGGACTGTGGGGAAGAAGCTGCTTCCTGTGCTGCTAGAATTGTGAGCATCCAGACTTGAAGGGGCAAAAGAAAAAAAATCCCACATACTGTTAAAAGGAAAAAGTAGGGGTACTGTCACATAGCACATAGCCCTGTACCTCTTGATCTTTCAGCACAGCTACAGATTTTATTCTCCACTTTATGAGATGTGCCTGGGGCTCATGGCCATGTGTTGTTGAAATTAAGATTTCTGTGAGATGGGTCTTGCTACTATAGAGGTGTTGTCACTAAGCAGTTGCTCCCTCTGACATCTGGCTTTTCCTTTTAATTCCCAGTTTGCTCACAAGCCTCTGCCAGCTGGTGGCCTGACAGGGTAGGTATTCAGAGGTGAGACCTGAACAGGTATGTTACTGAAGGTCTCCTGGACAAAAAAATAGATGGAGGTGGTCTTTAATACAAGCAGTTGTGCTGCTTTGCACCTGAGGCAGTTGGGCAGCCATGGTGCCACTGGTGGTGAGAGGAGGACAGATGAGGTAATCTGCTTATTTAATAATTTCTCACCAGAAATTTGAAAACTGGAAAGCAGCAACTAGCTGATCACATGGTTGCTTAGAAAAAAGAAATATTAAGAGTCTGCAAGTCCAAATATACTGATGAACCAAATGGCTTTCTCTCTGTAAAAAGCAAAAAAAAAAAAAAAAAAGAGAAAACAAAGAAAAAGGTAAAATAAAATTTTGATATTGCTGATAGATGTTGTATCACTGTCACTACAAGGTGTCTGTATGGGGAAAATATACTTAGAAGAATTTATGCTCTTCATCATTCCAGTCCAAGGAGCTATTAGTTTTCTGCAGCCTTCATAGCAGTAGTAGTATTTCAATGTTCCAGATGTACTTTTTCTTCCATCACATGTCTTCCAGTTCCAGATTTACAACCTATGCCAATGCAAGTGACTAGGTACTGTTGATTCTCACTTCCTCCCAAAATGTATATCCTAAATTTGCCTTCTGAAAAATCTTGGTGCTACAACTAAATACATAGAAACAATAGATATTAAAGGAGCACTTTATACCTGGGGGAACCACTTAGCTCACCTATTTATTTGGGGGTTATGGTATGTAGTGTTTCCTAGCTGAAGCAGGCAGAAATTTAGTGTGTTCCACATGCAGATGAGCAAATGGTTCCTCCAGCAAGAGGAGGAAGCCAGGTTTGGTATAATCCAGTTTATCTGGTGGATTTAGTTGGGCTGTTTTTTCCTTTGTCAAAAAACACCTGAACAACTTAAACAAGAGATGCCTGGGGATAGGTGCCCTCCATAGTATATTATAGTGTTTCACAGATTTAATAAAGCTGTTATCTGAGAAAAACAGACACAGAGGTTTCTCCTTAGCAAATCAGCATTTTGTATGTACAGCATTTCCTTCAAAGATCAGTTTCTTCAATTACCATCAGTTTCAAAACAGATCATAAGGACATAATTCATCAGGGTAAGTCTTTGCTATATGGACAAACAAAAATAAAAATGTGCCTCATTTTACTTTGTGGGGTGTTCTGTGGGCAGAAACAAGAGTAGGAACCAGCAGTGTCTCCGGGACCTGTGAGCTAAGGGATTTGATCAGTGGGAAAAGGTACTCACAGATGTTAAACCTTCAACCATCCCTGCACTCCATTTGTAACTTCTCTAGTAATGAATTTGCCATGATTAGACAATTTCAATTTGCTAGAAAGAAAAAAAAATGGGCTAGAATTTCTAGGAAGATATTGTATTATGCTGGTGATCTTCACTACAGTGAAAAGCCCTGCAGCCCCCTGTCAGAGGTCTTTCGAGACTGGATGTGCCAACATGGAAAACATATAATGAGAGATGAAATTACTAGGGTAGTTTCTTGAAGGAGCTCAATTTCTTTTTCTGAAAAGAAATTTTCTTCTGTATCTGAAATACTATTGCAGCGTAGCTATTTGGCAGCTTGGCTTGTTCTCATGTTATGAGAATGATGCTAATAATTCCTATTGACTGCTGTGACCTCTGCTGGAGGGAAAAGAGTCCATTTCCTTGTAGCCCTTCCTCTCACAGCCTGGTAACATATTCTTAATTTATTTATTTACTACCTGTTTGTTCCCTGCAGCAAATTTCCCTGTCTGCCAGGTGGCTGAAGTAATTTGCATACTTTGTCATTTATCTCTTGTCATAAATGTAGTTCAAAAACAAATATCTGATGAAAATTTTGACCTAACAGGCCTTCAGTTCTACAGGTGTATGCTTTGTATTCTTTGTGGGGCTTAATTTAACTTTGCCTATGAATGTCTGTCCTAACATTTACATCCACGGTTACATTTCTGGATTTGTACAACATGCCTTGCTCCAAGCGTTCAGAGATGTCAATGTGTAAGTCTAGATTGCATCACCTTTCTGAGTGTGTACACTGAACCTGCAGTCAGATCTACTTAGTTTGAAGGCTGCTGTTGCAGTTCTGCCTCTGTTTAGCTGGAAACTACTGACAGTGAAGCCATTTCAGAATAAGAAATCTTTGGCTTCAGACTGTGAAAATAGCCACTAATTATGTATTTCTAATTATTAAATGCTGCAAACATTGGCTTATATTTTGACTTTATGCTCCAGTTCACTAATTAGATTCCTCTTTAAGAAGATGCATGCTCAGTATCATTGTTTTGGAAACAATAGGTTTGTGCGTTTTTTGTTTGTTGGGTGGAGGGCTTTTTGGGGAGTTTGATTTGTTTTGGGATTTGTTGTTGTTTTGTTTGTTTGGTTGGCTTTTTTTTACATGGAGGACTTTTTGCTGTATCTAAAGCAGGCCTGTCATTGGCTTCAGATCAAGAACTGCCTTCGCTGTGCTGGCTCTGTCCCAGAGGGGTTGTGGTGAGGAGCAGCAGTGAGCACACCTGGGCAATGTTTTTGCAGGGACTCCGAGCAGTACATTGTAGCCCTGTTGTGTCAAACAGCCCAAACTTTTTGAGCTCTGACCCAAAAAGCATGACTCACAGTTCTGCTTGCTATCTCTCAGCAGCCTAGGAGGAGCTTACTAGAGACACACATAGGCCCACGTGGTGTTTGTTCTCTGCACATTTGTGGGCAGTGTTGCTGTGTTTTGGTTGTAAAAGCAGCCCCCTCAGATGGGGAAACAGGTCAGCAGAGTGCCAGGTTTTGGGTGTGAGTGGGAGGCTTTCAAGGAGGAGTGTGAGATGGAGTTAGTTGCAGCCTTAGAGTCTCTGCGTGCTCCTTTCTTGTGGTGAAATGGCGTCTTTCCGTGCCAGCTTAGCTGCCTGTGGTGAGACACGCACACAAACCAGGTGTTGGAGTCACAGCTGTGACACTGGCAGAAGAGAAAAATAGCGGGGAGGGACAAGCCAGAGGATTCATGTGATGCCTTAGGTTCGTGTGTGGGAGGGAGGGAGCTCAGGGTTGGCTGTTTCTGTCATGTCTCTGGGGGCTGGAGTGGCACCAAGAGTTGATGCAGAATGAAGCATGAATAGAAGAATCCTAAAGAGGAAAGTTCTGGGAAAATGGAAGGCATCTGCGGGGCATAAAGGAATTTGGGAGGAATAACATATGAAAAAATCTAGCTAAGCATAGATTTTTTTCCCCTTCAGTTTAGCCTGTGTTCTACTAAACAGCACAGAGGAATCAAAGCCAATATTTCAGAAGGTTAAAATCTAAACTACTGTATTGGGCAAAGCCAAAATGGTTCCATAAGTGGTGTTGAAAGTCTGATTGTGTCTTGCTGTTTGGATTATTTAAAGCTGGATATCCTCATCCTTTTTGTTCAGAGGGGCTGTGTCCACATCTCCATCTTCTCTTGCTCCTTGCCAGACAGATTTTACCAGGCTTGCTTCTTCATGTCTAAAGCTTTGAAGCTTAGTGAGGGAAAGCAGCTTGAAGTCTTGGGGACTACCATGACCATGATGTTGCACTTGGAGAGGAATTTACAAACCTGAAGACTGTGTTTCTCATCTTTATTCATAGACAAGAATTGATATAAAAGAACTTTTATGCTATTGAAATTAAAGTTATAAAAGCAATCTTCAGAAGTGGAAACAAATATAACAGTTAAAAAAAATTAATACATTTTGAAAAATAGGTAAGTCTTAGAAATCAAAACTTTAGAAACAGTTTTGGAGTTTTTGTGACTTTTTCTATAAAACCTTTATCCTTATTCCAGGGAACAGTGGAATTTGAACACAGTGATATTTACATAGTGAAGTGGCACTTCTTTCCTTTTCCTGTAAGATTGATTTAATTAATATTTCTATTATCTGCGGAAAAAAAGTCTACCTGCCTGCTTGACATCTTGTCATTTCCTCTTAAAAGCTTCTGAAGACCTTGTGACAAAAGGCAGTCTTTTAAGAATCCTAGCAACCACTTATGGATTATAAGATTCATTCTCCCATGAACTTCAGTAGAACAGAAGAAATACAATGGTTGGTGAAATCAGAATGGTGATGCTTAAAATACATCACCTCCACTGCTTTTTTTGGGGAATGGGGCTTTTCCTGTAAAGCCAGTTTCCAACATTCATACTGAGACAGCAGTCTTTGTGTATTTAATTATTCCTTCATACTCACATGAGTACTTCCACTTATGTAGAAATCTGAAATGCCACCAAGAGGAGGAGTCCCTACTGCTTCCATAGGAACAGATTGTGATTGCATTTCTATAGCTGGTGAAAACCTGAAATGCTGGTGGATGCACAAGAGTTTGGATCACCTGTTCTTAGTGTGATACTAAAATACCTAGATGGCAGCCAGTGTGAGTTTAGTAGCGCCAGCAGTGCAACTTTAAAGTGTCTTTTAAGAGCGAAGGGTTTGGTTTTTTAATTATTATTTGCAGTATTTTCTCTTGGTGTGTTGTGATGGTACAGACCCAGGTATGCAATCACTAAGACTCCAGTGCTGCCCACTTTTCTCCAAATTAACACCTCTATGGGAGTAGTCCGAGAAAGACAGAGGGAGGACTTTCTTCTTGATGGGGGAGGACTGAGTTTCTGCATAATCAAGGCAATATTCCTTACTTTGTGTTGTAGTTTGAAGAAATACTTCCATAGGTCCCATCTCATAACAAGCAGTCGTGGCTATCTTGACTTCCGAAACTGCTTGTGTACTTCCAGAAAAAAAGAGATAACATTCCTTATGTTTAGTTGTAGAGTTTTCATCTGTTGATTTGTGTGGTTTGGTTTTTTTGTTTTTGTTTTGTTTTGTTTATTTGTTTTTTTGGTTTGGTGGTTTTTTGGTTTTGTTGTTGTTTGTGGGTTTTTTTTTTGTTTGTTTGGTGGTTTTTTTTTTTTTTTTTTTTTTTTTTTTTTTTTTTTTTTTTGTTTAGGTTCTGGTTTTTAAATCTTTTTTTCCTATTTCAGGATAGAGTTGGAAAGAATACAGCCTAATTTGCTTTAGTTCACTTGCCAAAAATTTTCCAGTTGGAGGCTTTCTTCTCTAGAGGTTAGGGGGAATGTTAGTGAAAAAGCCTGATTGTTTAGTAATTTTCTGCCTATTAATCTGTAGAAGTCAATTCCCTTTTTAATGAGGACAGAAATCATTAATTTCATTATTTTTACAGTAGGTTCAATTTAAGCTAACCTCACTTGCCAGTCCACTCCAGGAAAGTGGGCCTGAAAGATAGATTTGCCCATCCCTTCTTTAAACACCTGTCTTCTGCAATCTGGACAATTAAGTTTAATGCTTACATCACAAGTATTACTATGGCTTGAGTGAACTGGCACTGCACTTGCAGCTTCTAGTTAGTTCCCATTGCTTTAGGGCAGGAAATTTCACATCTTCCGAAATGGAATGTTGAGCTGCAGTTTGACAATTGGACTTGTCAGGGATAACATGTTTTATGTCCAGTTCTCAGGCAATGACAGGTTGGTTTATGTTCTATCCCCTCACCCTATAGTGCATTAAATAAACCTGTACTATCGCCTTCCTTTCCTCATAAGATTATTTTCTGGCTTCAGCAACAGAAAGGCTTTTTGTGGTGACTTTTAAAGAAGTATCTGCTTGGAGTTAGGTTTGTGGCATCTACTAAACTAAATTTCAGTTATTGACTAGCAATAATCAACATGTCAGAAATTATGACCCTAATAACCCCTGTTAGCCAGGACTTCAGCAAGCATGACATGTGATAATGAGTACTGAAGGAAAAAGTAATTAGTGGTTCTTGAATTTTATTTATGAGAAGGATTGCATGGAGCAACCTGACTTGAACCTGCAGGCTTTCATTTTTGTTTCTATTAATACTGTTTGGTGGTTTTTTTTAGGTTATCTGAATCATAGCTGATTGTGGGGGGTGGGAAATCAATATCATTTGCTTGTACTGCATCAGATGTCTAAATCCCACTAATGTCTGTATTAGATTTGTTTCTGTTACATTACAGCTAAAATGCAAATCAGTAGATTTGACTATAGATTTTTTTCTTTATAATTTTTGTTCTTCATTTTATTTTAAGTTGTATCTTGGATTAAATCCACTTTAAAAAGTATGGAGGATGTTCATTTTCCAGATAATGGGCTGTCAAACCATTTAGGTTTGGTAGTGGGTAGTATTAAATGAATTTTTGTAATATTTCTAAAGTGGGGAAAATATGCTACATTCTGTAAGGCTACATTTTCAACTTTATGGTAGCAAATCTGCAATAACTTTTCAATGCTGTTAAGCCATTGATATTATCTCTTGATGGAACTGAGTAACAGATAAAACCGTCCCAACAGGAAGGCTAAGATTTTTAGCACCTGCTTCATCTTCTGTGTTTAGGCATAAAACAAATTCTGATTCTTTTTATAGCAGCTTATTGGAAGAAGGGGGTTAGAGCAAATCATGTGTTGTGGTGACACCTGGTATCTTTCCTCCATTGTGTGGAAACAAAAAGAGCATGTTTTGACTATATGGTCTCAATAGTGCCAAGCAGGAATGGAGAAGGAATGCAGGATGATATTCATGTTGGGGAATGAAATAAATGCATGGAGTGGAAACTGAGATTTGGTTGAACTAATTTGCTGATATGGAGGACATATGCATATGTAGGGGTGACTTCTTAGCCTGGTTTCCAAAGAGAAAAAAAACTTACATAATTTTGCTTCTTCTTTCTGTGCCTGTCACATGTTTTAACTCATTGTCGAATGTGCTTCAAGCTGGCCAGATGGGCGGTGATCTCAGTGGTCCTAAAATAGGCTACTGCAGCCTTTAGCCAAGAGGACCTATGATCCCTTCCCCAGCACTTGTCTCTGACCCACTTGGGAAGCAGAGGGGCAGTAGGCACTTGCCTGTGGCCCCAGGCAGCTGCCATGTGGCCAAGCAGCCGGTGCCCATGCGGGTCTGAATTAGCCCCAGGCTGCAGTGCTTGCACTCTCTCTCTCTGTCCCCCAGCTATCAGATCAAATTAACCTTGGTAGGTGACCCCTACCAGTTTTTAGGTACTGGACTTGGGGGAGGCTGGCAGAGGCACACACAGAAGGCTCCGTCGCTGTTCGTGGCTGTTTGCCTGGGCTTCATCGGCAGAGGAGTGTGGATGATCTCTGCTACTGGGGGGACGGCAGGCTGGACCCCTCTCCTCGCTGATTCAGACCCATCCATCCTACAAAGATGCCATGACAAGTGCGAGTGGTTTGTGACTTCACCCACTGTGGGACAGGGCATGCTGTTTGCCAGCCAGATCAGTCATCTGGGGAGGGCTGCTGCTTGCCTGGAGCCTGGATCCGTGGTGCTGCAGAGAGGCTGCCACAGCTTATCTGGCTTTCTGACTGCTTCCTTGGCAGCTCATCTAGACAGGCATCAGTGAAGTGGCCAGGAAAAGCTTTCAGCAGATTGAAGGTGACTGCAGAGCTCTGGGGGCAGAGGTAAGAAGGGCAGGTGTCTGAGTGGCAGGCTCCTCAGTCCTCCCATGTAAGATGTGAAAACTTACTGAGAGCTCAGGAAAAAATAATCCTATTGCGCAAGAAGATTGTGGACTTTTAAATAAGACCCACTTGACAAGGAACTGCTTTGGGAACTAAAATTCAGAAAGGCATAATGCAAAAAGGGGAGCCAAAACCAGCTAAAGTAACAAGGAGGGATCCCTAAAGCAGATTGTTGGCAAAGGGAAGTTCGGGAAAGGTGTAAATTCACTGATGTATAGAGGAAACCAGCTAGTACATAATGGTACAGAGGCACTAAATGCTTTATTGGTCTCAGGAAAAAGCCTGTTCCCCTGCCTCTGTATTTGCCAGCATTTTTTTGAACAGCCAATATCTGGAAAGCAACAAGTTAGTGGCCACTTAAAAGAGCAGGATATATCCAGAAAAGTGGGATTGGATGGGAGCTGCTGAGGGTACTGAAAGAGCTGGAAGATGTGAGACCACTACAAAACGCCTCCAGCTGGGGTAGGTCCTCAGTGAAAGAGAAAAGCCTGATGTGTAACCTGTCTCTAAGACAAGGAGGAGCATCAAGGTAACTATAGGCTGCACACCTTCACCTCATGGCCTGAAAAGATCATGGAGTATATTCTTATTTCCAAACACATAAAGAGCAAGACGACAACCAGAAACAGTCAGCATGGATTTAGCAAGGGCAAATTGTGCTTCGCTTGCCTTAATGCTGCTTTGGCTTGAATGACTTGCTGCAGGGGTGAGGGCAAGCAGTAGATCTGTTGAATTCAGTAGTGCTTTTGTCACTGTCTTCCACAGAGGTTTCATTTGGAAGCTGAAGTGGTATGGTCTAGGCAAGTGGAATTTTAGATGGGTTGAAGATTAGCTGCTGAAAGGTTAATGGTGCTTTCCAATTGGTCCTTAACAAGCAGGGTGGTTTAGGGAGTGATGCTGAGGCTGACACTGTTAGAGTTTACATCAACATCCTGGGTCATGAAGCAAGAGGTACTTAGTGCATATTTTCAGATTTACTAAATCTCATTGGTAGAGCTTCAATCCAAATAGAGCACTTGGTGCAAATTAACCCCATGTGTTACATTGAATTGAGCAAGAGTCTTAAATGTGCCATCATTGCAAATAATTGGTAAACAAGGCACTGGGATGCACTAGAAGCAGTACCTCAATGACTGCTCTTATCTCCTGTATTTAGTGTCTGTAAGGCTTGTTGGAATACTCCATTCAGTTTTGGAGGCACTACACTTCAAGAGGTAGACAGAAAAGTTGAAGAAAGACCATTTGGAGGTCTAGCAAAAGGCGAGAGGCTGTGGGTGTGAGGGAGAGGCTGACAGTCTTGCATAGTCTAGAAAAGAGGTATCTGAAGAACAGCCCAGTAGCATCCTAACACTTCTTGAAGGGCATTTACCCAGATCTTAAAGATGATTTCTGTTCAGTAGTGACAGATGGCAAAAAGACAGATGTAATGGCACAAATGTAACTTCAGTTTGAACAGTAGGGAGAAAGTTTTATCTGGAGGGACAAAGCAGCCCTGGAAGAGGTTGTGCACAGAACTGGTTTAATCTCTGTCCTCAGAGGAATTTGTAACTCGTTTGGACAAAACTGTGACTGAATTCATCTGCTGTTAGCAATGGTTTCCACCTGGGCAGAAGTTCATCCCAGGCAGCACTTCTTTGGCTCTGTGAAGTCTCAGAGACACAGAGGATGTGGAGACAGTTTGGTTCAAGTATGGTGCAAAAAGATGTAAGAAAGCAATTCCATTCAGGAGAATGCCTTGATGGACCACTTGGTGGCTTGTTGGGGTATTCTATATGGTGTCATCATCCCAGATTTCACAGATGAGTGGGAAAAGAACTTCTTCACTCTGTGTCTTTTAAAATGCTTTAAGATTATATACAAAAGGATGGTTACTCCAGTACCAACACGCACCACATATAGAGTGCATCTCTAGTCACTGTTACCACTTGAGCTGAGATAAAGCAGCACAGTATTTTCACATCTGAGCTTTAATTGGAAAAGTTTACATTCACTTTTTAATTGGAGACATGAATACTTTTAACACAGGTAGTTTGAAAAACTGAGTGTTGCCCATGTATTCTGAGTTCATCTTTCCTCTTCTATCAACGTAGCTTAGATAAGGGTCTAAGGTCCTGAAAGAGTGTCCCATTTGATAAATACTGTCTGGATTCAGGGAACCTGATGGAGGCATATGTAATTCCTAGGTTGACTGCCTCTCACTGTGAGACTGCTTAGTCTCATGGTCTGCTATAAAGAGCTTTTTGGGTTCAATTGAATGATGGTCAATACTAGTATTTTTATATACTTTATCATTGGGAAGCTGAGGAGGTAGTCTGAAAGTAAAGTATTGCTGTCTTTTTGTCCTTGTTCATGTTTTGGCTCAATCTGCACAGAGTGCTGTCTCTGTGGGGTTGCATGCTTGTAATCAAATTTTTACTGCCCTGCTTATTTTTCTTTTAACTCCTCGTATCTTCACGAAAAGCACTCTTTGTGCACAAGAAATGGTTGGGTGTATGCCAGTACAATGTGAGCCAAATAAATAGAGATTATCAGTTTATCGGACTTCTTATTTAATCTCATCACGATGCATGAAGTCTGTTTACTGTGGTAGCTTGTATTAGAGGTTATGCAAATGGTGTGTTAAATCCCCTCAGTAATAATCAAGATTTTCTTAGCTAGCAAGTTATATTGCTCGAATTTTCTGAAGCCATTTTTTAATAGCTGGGGAGTAAGGAGTGTCTGAAATACTTATTTTGAGGTACGCCTGAAACTGTAGTCACACTTTTTAAAATACCACTGAACTAGTTAGCCTGGTTGACAGTAATAATGCAGTTGATTCAAAAACATATGCTGCTACCATTCATGTGGTTATTGTTACAGGAATGGTGTTATTCTAGAGGCTCAAGGAATACACAAGTGATGTAGCACAAGAAGCCTAATGTGTAGGCATGTGGTGTGCAGGTTTTATGAGCTCTGCACATGTAGTTTATGACCCTGGACTGGGAGGCGTGATGTGCATGCACTGACCAGATGCACTGTGTTTCTCTATAATTAACCTGGGGACTTGGGGAAAGTTTTTTCTCTTGGTCTTTGCTTCTAGAATGCTGAAGGGAAATGTGAAATACAGGCATGCCCCATTCACAGGTGATTTTGCTGTACCATTCATCCTTGCACCATGAGACCAAAGCTGTGCCTGTCTGGGAAGTGTTTCTATCTTGGGTGTATCTGGATGAAGTATAATTACCCTTCCGAATGCAGGATTGATAGTCCTAAAATAGACTCAGGATCTGACCTGAAATTTAACTGGAAACTAAAAATGTATGTGTTTAGGTGTATTATTAGTGCATGATGTCTGAAGTCCCAAACAGCTGCAAAATTTGATGTTTTAAATTATCTCTGTTTATTTTTTGAGCTGTATGCCTAATGAGAGCATTTGTAATGCTGACATGGCAGCTCAGACTGCATTTGCTAATATTCTTAATTACTCTGCTTCTGCAACCAAGAAGGATGGCAGCTCATATCTATTTCAGTGATGATTTTTTAAATTTTGGTGTAATGTCTTTATGAATCAACTTATTTTGCAAAGCTCAAAATTGTCAGATAACAGTGTTTCTGATTTGCAATGGCTTTATTTTTAATTGTTGTTCTTGTTTGTGTAGGAAGCTGAAGGAGAGCATTGTCAAGTTTGAAAATTAGGGTTATCAATCTTCTGTAGAAGGCCTTTCTGAAAAGCTGATTTTTTTCAGTTTCTCATATTTCAGATGTAAACCAAAACTAAAATGTTATGTGTTCTAGTACCAAACCAGCATTGATTATCTTAACAATTGTCTGTTGAATACTGTTGCATGAACTATTAGTAAAATTGGTCCATACAAAGCAGTGGTAGCTACGACAACTTGCAAGGAAGTTGCAAGGCACAGTATGCTTGATGACTATCTGTATTGAGGAAAGAAAGATGTAATTTGATTTTAAGCTTAGGTTTTCATGTATAAATGCTTCTGAAAGATAGGCTGGTTTTCTGCTTTTCAATTTAACCATCCCATTGTAATTCATAAATAAGACTCAGTAATGTAATAAATGTCTAAATCACTAAAGATCTTAAGTTTTAGAAAGAAATTTGATTTGTGATCTTCTGCTACATTAAGGTGTTTGTCTGATGGAGTATAATGATTTTACTTGTGTAGCAAAACTGTGTTATTTCTATGAACTTACGTTCAGTGCTTTAGCTTCAGATGGATGTGGCTGGTTCAGTAGTCACACATTAAAATCATAGAATTACTCTGAGTTTGAGGTTAATGATTTAAAACATCAAAATTTACAGCTGACTAATATGGAATGATGTAGTCCATCTTGGTTTCATGTTCTGGGTTGTATTTTGTATTTTTGAAGGGATGCACCAGTTTCAGCACTTTTCTTGGGTAGTTACTTGATGTTATCATCTCGTGAACATGGATTAAAGCTGCATATTATTAATAATTAAATCTTGGTAAGATCTTTATGCATAACATCAGCTTTTACAGTTCTCATGGTTTATGATCCTCAGGTTTTGTTGCAAGTCTCAGAAGGTTCAGAGGATTGGCAGTGCTGTACAGCCAGAATGCACAAAGAATCATTTTGTTCTCACTGGTGCTTGTTATCTGCCTGGCATTGTACCTAAGTGCCTGCCAAGGACAATTAACTGTAGTGAAGTCCATAGAAGGAACTGATTTTGAACCTCTTCTGACTCCTACAATGACTTTTTAATTTTGATTAATATTTTTATCATTTAAAAAATTGGAAATAGGAGATCTGTATAGGAAGATGGCCACTGCATACAATAAAATTTGTGAAGTTCAGGCTTTTCTGTCCTAAACACTGGAGTAGAACTGCCTGTTGTCTACAAAAGGAATAATGAATTTCAGCAAATAGAGAATTACTTTCTGATTTTTTTTTCCTGCCCACAGCAAATATTACTGCCTCTGGCCATCTCTGTGGCTCATATGCATGCATGCACAAATGCACAGCTGGCTTCAGTATAAAGTCGGTGGAAAAAGAGGCAGGAAGAGTCTTTGCATGGGCTCCAACAGGAGCATTTATTGCTTCTACACTGTTGAAGTTGCAGAGGCAAAGACCAGAACAATGCTGAAATCGGGAGTTTTATCCAGGGGCAGGGGAAAGGTGGGACCAGGGAACGGGGGCCAATGGGGAAGCTCTGGGGAGTGACGAGGGGCAGAGGCTGACAGGCAACCGGGGAATCCAAACCGGGATAGATTAACATAACAGAACAAGCATCCTGGGAGAAGCCTTTCTGGTCACCCTAACATAAAGAGGTTCTTGTGGTACTGGGGACTTGTCTTGCTGAGAGCTCTCTGTCTTTTGTAATGTACGGTCACCAGGCATCACAAGCAAGGAGCTAAAAGTTCTTTAAATTCTCTTTCAACCCAAACCATTTTATGATTCTGTGATTTTCCTCAGTTCAGGTCCTTTTTCATATGTGTTGCTGTGTTTGAAACTGGAGTTTGACTTGTTTTACTGGGTAGAGGTCGACTGTTTTCCTGGGGTAGTCACTTGGGTGCACTGTGACTTTATTTTCCCAATTTTTGCTGAATGAAGAGCAGAGCTGTAAGAAGCAACAGTCTTTGAAAAGAACGCAGACAAGATCTGGAGGATAAGAATGCAGAGATGAAAACAACAGATTTAAGCACACAAGTGGAACTGGGTTGCTGCATGATGACTTCTACAAGACAGCAATACAGAAACATGTATTCATACTCTCCTGTCTCTTCCTTGGATCAGCGTTGCCTGACTTAGCAGTTGTTACTAATGCCACCTAATATATTTTACAGACATAATATTGAGTGAATGTATGCAGAAATTCATATGTTTATGTAGATTGTAAGTCTGTAGTAATATTAAAGCACATTTTAAACTGTTTAGAAAATAGGGTTTTTTCACCCTACAGAAAGGGGCGAAAATCTTCCTTCTTTTGTCTTGACTAATTTAGATATTTTACCTTTCCTTCCTTCATTAATCCTTATGAATATGGGAAAAACTAATTATTTCAGTGAGTTAATTCTGACTAAACCCTGCGATGCAGAACAGCATGTGAAACTGCTTGTGCCCTTCTATTACTTAGGTCTGCAAGAGAAAAGAGAAAAAAAAAAGAGCATATATATCATGGATTATATTTTGCTTCAGGCATTTTCTGGCCTACTGTATTATGATTTGGCAGTTACATAAAAAAATTAAAAGCTATTTGGGTTCTTACCAAATACTTTTTATAAAAATAGAAAACACCACTAATTCTGACTGTAGAATAGCTTTAGATGGATGATTATTCTGAAGATTTTAATAGTCGAATAAGACCCTAATCTAATTACATGTTGAAATGAAGTTAAATATTTTCCAAATAGATTACAGAAAGGGAATTGCATTTGTCAGTGCAACAACACCCTCCCTTCTCAGTGCGCACACACATTTAGAACCTATATAATTTTGACTAAACAAACGCGTCCCAAAGGAAATAGATATAACCAGATACTGATGATATCCATGTTGCCCACTTAACGAGAGTATCACCAGCTGCAATGCAAAGTCTTGTCAGAGTAGCTGTAAGGGCCAGTTACTGCTTTGTTTCCCAGTTACAGCTTCTGCAAGACATTTAATGGGTTCAAGGCAAGTCCTGATTGGATTGAAAGATGGCCTAACTATCACAAATAGGGCTATGTTTGGGACAGTTGCAGGAACATTGGCTGGTCCCTTTGAGCTCTCAATGTGAGGTTGAGAGTGATCCCAGAGTCCCTTTTGCTAGGTGATGGAGCAGTTTGGTGCCTTGAATCAGACCTTGAAGGACAAAGGGCTGCAAGAGCTGTCTGGGATTAGTCCCATCATCCTTTCAGACCCTAAATGTAGAGGACTGGAAGCAGCAATTCAGGTCAGAGCTTTTTTGTTACAAGATGTGTCCAGATACAACATCTGACTTTCAAATGGGTGTGATCTCCTTGAACTTGTCACTTCTTTGGCAGTTTTAGGTCAGTACTTGAAGCCCACACTCCTGACCTACGGGAAGAGGTCATACTTGCTGGCCATTCAGCCTGTATCTATTTAAATCTATTATTTAAATATACTCTTTATATAAGATAAGTGATTCTACAGCCAGAAAGGCACTAAATGAGAAACTTGAAGGTAAGGTTAGGGTTAGGCTATCAGTATATTGCTCTCTCCACATCTCTCCAAGTATACTCATAAAATAAACATTCATACCTATCAAGAACTGAGTTCTGCAAGATTTTATTTTGAATATGGAAAAAAAAAAAAAAGCCTAAGCTTTTCTCCCATCTGAGTATGAAGTACAAGTTAGGAAAAGGCTGGGGAAGAAACTACAGCAAGAATGAGTGTAACCACCCCCCTGCATTGTATAACACTCTCCTGATCCTTTGCTCCTGATTTAATTTTGTGTTATTACACTTTGGATAGCATGTTATAGTTTATACAGTGGGAATGAAAACTTGTTTTGTTCTGTGCCTGAAATGGCCTAAGGGTGTGCTTTGACAAGATGCTGAGAATTGCTGATCCACATTCAGCAGGTGCAGGTGGAGCTGGTTTCAGATGCTTTCATGCTCAGCGCTGGCTCAGCACCCGAAGTGCCATCAACACCATAGGACTTTTGATGAATGAATTTATGAATTTCTCTGATATCCATCTTCTGAAGGTATCATGAGAAGAACTGCTGAAATTGAGTGTGTGCATTTCAGGCGGGGAGATGTGAGGGCAGGAAGGGAGATGGGAATAGTTCTTTTCAGGTGCCCAAATTTTTGCATTAAGAAAATGGTAGTTTAAAAGATCTGCAACCCTGATGGATTGATTAAATGCACTATATTACCATGTTCTTTACATACTAAGGTAAGAAATAGCCTTTTCTCTGTGCTTTATGCATAATTTTTCAAAATAGTTCTTGAAGAGAAACACATTTTTCTGAAAATTCTCTTTTTTTTTTTGTTGTTTATCTTCCCTCTGCCCTGGAAAATAAAGTGGGAATGAGAACACAATTAACTTTCTGATCATTTTTTTCTTTTTCCATTTTACCAACGTTCTAAGTTTTTGGCTACTAAAATGACATCTGTGGCCCAAAAAACTAGAGAAAAAAGAGGAGAATTGTGGAGCAGAAAGAAAGGGGAAGCCTTTCTTTGCCTCATGTGACCAAAGGAAATATACAACTTTCTACTATTCAGTGATTAACTAGAAGTTTTTCTTAAAGCTGCTTGTGTAGGATATTCCAAAAATTTAAGATGAGGGAATGAGATAGAAGATTCAAAGAGGATCTTCCAGTCTGCGATTCTGTGCCTTCATCTAAATTTATAGTTACGCATTTGTAGGCTTTATATTACTAAAAGTTTTTATGTTTGTTTCAGTTAAGTCCTTTCCAAAAACCCCCTGTAGAATAGATGACCTTTTCTGTATTAGTAATATTTTTGGGAGGGTAACTTTCTCTATGCAAGTCATGTAGATAGATAGAATGTTGCCAACGTCACCATGAAGGTACATTTTACCATTGATATACAAAACCTAAGAAATCTATTCTCTTCACTGTACTTGATTGATAAACCTACTGTATTGTTTCTCTTCAGCATATACCAAAGGTATTGCAATAGGAGCATTAATATAGCAAAATAATTTTACTAATACTAATTTAAAAAATGTTTTCACACTGTCTGTCAATGAGTGTCATTAATCTTAACATCTAAATACTCAAGTGTCTGTATTACTTGTTAGTCTGTTCTCATGTTTTGATTTACCTATGCAGAAGAATTTGTAATTTGCGTATACTGCAACACGATGTATCAGACAACGAGGCCTGTGGAAAAGAAATATACATGGACAGATTCTTGCTAGCTGTTTCAGAGATGTTTATTTCTCCAGCCGCATGGCCGGGGCTCTGCCCAGGAACTGTTCAGTCACGGCACCCGAGGGTCCTTCTGCCCGCGCAGGGAACACAAACCAACCCATGGGAACGAGGCTGAGCAGGGGCAGGGAAACCCCGTGTCTGTGCCCTCAGGGCCCCTCTGCCAGGGCTACATGGCAGGGGAGGGGCAACAGTAATTTAACCAAATACCTTTATTAAGGAATAAGGGGTCAGAGTATGACAGTGTAGAAAAAAGCTGAATGGAGTTGTGGAGTTATCAAAAAATACTGGCACCTGTTGTTTTATTTTAACCACACTTGTGTTCTGAAAATTTTGTTGTTTCAATTTTTTTTAAAGAAGTAAGATACCACAATTAACCTACTGGCACCTAAATTGTGTGCCATCAAAGCTGCATTTATTCTTTTCCCATGCCTTTGTGAAGAATGAACTCACTTTGTATGGTTAACAGTTCAGTTTGGGCTAGGTCTTTGCTTTTCCTAATGGCATGTATCACCTTTGACATTCCTTTTGTGTTAGAAATTTGCTGCCTCTCAACTGCTGCAGGTAGCTCAGGAACTGCTGCGAAGGACATTTCTCTGCCTGTGGCCCAGTGAGTGTGCTGGTGGGAAACCTTGTACGTACTCTGCTCAGTGGAGTAGTTTCTGCTTCACCAATCGCCCGTAGCCCCTTGGTGATTCCATTTTATTGCAGAATTCAGAAATACACATTTATGTCCATTTTTAGTAGGGCTCTCAATGATGACCAAGATATCTGTTCTGCCACAGGAGAGATGCCTGAGGAGGTAGATTTCTCTTGGTGAAGGAAGGACTTTGGACACAGCCATAGCTGGCAAAGTGGCTGAAGAATGTCCCTTCTCTCCAATGCAATCCTCAGCTTCTTGGGAAAGGGTTTCAGGAAGGTATTTTCCCTTAAAAGGGAGAGAGCAGTGAAAAAATGTCCATGAGTTTAAGGTTGGTATTCTTTCTTGGTCTCTTCTTACAGATGTTCCTGCTGTCACCCATAGCCAAGTGTTTAGCAGAATTGTTGACTGCAGATCCAAGAAACATCTTAAAACCCACAGATATTTTAAAATTGTCTGGGGCTGGGGAATAAAACAAGAGAAGTTCACAGATACAGATAAAAAATTCTATTTATTGTGATCTGAATCCATCATGAATGGATCCAGATTAGAATAAATTAGTAAATAAAGAAAGCAAATATGTTTACATTCATGTGGAAATGGAAATGGTGTAAGATGGGCAAGTTTTTATTTTACATGCAGTTTATCCTCTGTTTTGGCATTTTATAGAAGAATGTTCCCCAGCCCCTAACTGAGGGCCAAACAGGACTTCAGATATTCTGTTAATCATAGAATCATAGAACTTGCTGAGTTGGAAGGGACTCATCAGGATCATCAAGTCTAACTCCTGTACAGGACACCCCAAGAACCCCACCATGGGCCTGAGAGCATTGTCCAAATGCTTCTTGAACTCTGTCAGGCTTGGTGCTCTGACCACTTCCCTGGGGAGTCTGTTCCAGTGCCCAACCACCCTCAAAATGAAAAACCTTTTCCTGATATTCAACCTAAACCTCCCCTGTCTCAGCTTCAGGCCATTCCCTCAGGTCCTGTCGCTTGTCTCAAGAGTGAAGGGATCGGTACTTGCCCCTCCACTTCCTTGTGAGGATGTTGAAGACAAAAATCAGGGCACCCCTTGGTGCTAAGTGTATGCAAATTCACATGATCATACTATAGAATCATAGAATCATTTAGTACAAAAATAAACCCAGTCCACCACTAAACCATGTTGCTGAGCAGTTCATCATTAACTTAGTTAGTAGTGCAGATACCCCGTGGGCAGATGTGTATTGTATACACAGAGTAGTACAGGCAGGGGCTGTAGATTCCCACATCTTATTAAATATGTATTAGTCATAAATACTGAGATTTTTAGTTTTAAATGAAAGCAGTGGAACAGCCTGTTACTATCTAAACTACATACGAAGTAAAACCACATTTTCTTTCATCGACAAACTGCAGTATTAAGAGTGTCCCATTTGCAATTAGTACTTTTCTATGTCATTCTTCAAAACTGACTAATTGAAGAAGAAATGCTGGACACTGCAAGGTACAGGCAGTATCTCTGGAACTTCCTGCTTAAAAGGTGCTGACATTGGTGTAACAAGGAAAAGTTAATATATTTAGGCATGCTTGATTGCTGTTTTTGTTTAATAATGTTCAGTATACACATGAGTATGTAAAAAAAGAGAAAAAAAGCTTCTGTTTGTAACTGTCTTAAAGGTTTTCCTACTTTCAAAACTTCCGGTTAGAAGTTTTTGATATTAAAAACTGATAGCAAACAATTGAACGCAAAATTCTCCTATATCACTGGAAAAACACCTTTTATATCCTTAAAAAGAAGATAAAAAAGTAAACATGAAAAAGGTGGTCCTAAGTAGAAACCTAACAGAATGCAAGACACCCTATATAGAATAAATGGATAGTTCTTTTCCAATTAGTTGAGGTTTTTTAATAGATTTAGGTTAAAGAACAAGTCCAAGAAAAATAATAAAGAATCCCAAAATGACCTGTTGGCTCAATTCCTGGGGAGCAGTGATAATTCTAAAATTATGTGCCACTAATCTTGCTTTTTGACATTTAAATTGTCTTTCCTTTTGGGGCATGAAAATTCATTGTTTTCCTTTAACTCCTCTGTGAGAAAGTGGAGAGGAGTAGCATTGAGTGCTGGCACGCTTGAGAGAGCTGGGGAGCAGTTGTGGAGCAGTAATCTGTCTTGCATATTGCAATATCTAAGTGGGTAATGATGATTAATGTTCAGCAGGATGCTGTGTGCTGTAGAGATGATGCCTCTTCTGTTCAATCTGTATGCAGACAGAGTCCTGCAAAAGCTGTAAGAGAGTCAGGATGATTTGCTTTGGCACAGCCTTGTTAGCACCAGGATTTCTTACATGCAGGTTTGTGCTGCTAGCATATTAGGGTTTTTTAAAGTAATTTTGGTTGTTTGGACCCTTGATTTGCTCTTTTTTTTTTTTGCTAGAAAGTGACTGATGCTTTGAAAAGTAATTTTGGGGTTTTTTTGTTTGTTTGGGGTTGGAGGGAAGTGTGGTGTGGGGGGTTAAATATGGAATGGAGAGAGCTGGGAAACTGCTGCAGCTATGTGGGTTAATCCCCAATCTAAATGTAACTCGGTCACACTCAAACATGACTCATTTGAAAAGAGGGAAGGCTAGACTGTGTGAATGATCTGTTTTGGCTTTTTTAAGTGCACCTGTATCCATCTGATTCTGTCCAGCATGAAGGGTCACAGTTGCAAGTACATGTGCAATCTGTCTAAAGTGCTTTCATGCATACATGTAGCTGGGGGGATTAGTTGAAAGGGGACGTGTCTGCAAAATGAAGTTTTTAGGAGAAATCTTTGCCTCTCAAAAAGCAGACTTTAAGACGTGTTCAACATGGGAGCCTCTTTCTGTGAAGAGCTAAAGAAGCTGGAGCTGGCTGTGGAAGGAGCCAGCTGGAGTCCCTGAGTAGGGAACCCAACGTGATGCAGGAGCCTGGCCTAGGTGGGGAGACTTCTGTGAAGTTACTGCATGGTATCCTGATCCCTGTGACAATATACAGTATTTGGCTTTGAATTTACTCTGGTGAGGACCATCAGTGGGACTGGAACTTTGAAATGTTGCCATACTGTGCCGTTGCTCCAGATTGCTGCAGCTCAGCAAAGATAATTTGGTAATCTGTACTGCTGCAAGCTAGTGCATGAGTTACCTGATGGTGAAATATGATCACTTTTAGGAAATAATAATGTTTTAAGTGAAAATAGGTTTTTTCTTGGTGTCTCTAAACTGTGGAAGAAAATAAGTGCAGCAGCTGCATGACAAGAGCACCCTGTTAATCTGCAATAGCTAAGGTAGGAATAACAGCCTGATGGGACTTGCAAGAGCACCCTGTTAATCTGCAATAGCTAAGGTAGGAATAACAGCCTGATGGGACTTGCTGCTTGCAATAAACATTCAAATTTATATAGTAACAAACAGCCTGAGGATGAGATATTCAGGTATTTGACTGAGAAAATTATTCCATACTGTCAGTAAGATAAGTAGCACCTTATTGCACTGTGTGGATTACAGATTGGTTGTTTTAAAATCACTTAAGGAATAAAATGATCAAATAGTCTACTCTTTTTAAAGTTGACTGGAAAAATTTTGAGGCTGTTTAGGCTGTTCTGTATAACGAGATTATTAATAGTGGGAATGTGAAAAACTTATCATTTTTTGTGTCTGTTACCTTTCTGCACCTTAAAAAATAATTATATTGGTAAGTACTAAACTGAATCCATTTATTATATTCTTTCTGTAAAACCTTTACTTTGAACTACCCCTGGCTGACATAATTCCATTAACAGCGTGGAACACAATGTGGCGTAAAACTGCCACAAACTGAAAACTGGCTAACTAGTAACTTTCAAAATAATAACAAAAAAGCAGTGTTGGAGAGGGGCAAGTGGTGTGTCCCAAGAAATATCCTGCTGGGTAGCCTTGGCTGAGGGAGCTTGCTAGCACTGGTGTGGCAGGACATGAGAAGTCCCAGACATGACAAGCCATCCTTGTGCTGTTTGTGCAGGCTGTCACGTGTCCCAGCACTCTGATTGCAATGAGATGTGCTTCTGCACAGCAGGCACAATCACTCCCATTTTGGAATGAAGCATGTTAAGTGCTCTTACTTCATCCACTGAAGCCCATATTTCAACATAGAAAGCCCAAAGGGACCTTTAGCCCTTGCACTTTTATCTGCTTGCTGCAGGCTGTTCAAATAGGCTGTTTTCTGACTGTCCCCTAACATGTGACTGAGACCCGCCTGTTTCAGAAGCATATTTGTTCTTTGCATTCTTGAGAGATGCCATGGCTCTTGTACTGCTTTTACTCTTGTATTATAGATGAATGTGAATGCCTTCTCTCCTTCCTTTATATGAATTTGTCTGACTTCAGTGTCAACTTTTTTCTCTTGTTGTTCTCTTGCACTATGAGATTGAAGTGCCTTTTCCAGACCTGCTGTTACATTGCATTTGAGTCACGTGCATCTGCTGTTTGTTTGTGAATCCAGTCACAGTGTCCAAGTCTCACAGACCAGCTGCTTCTGTCTTTTCTCTGGATACAGTTTATGGCTCTCTGCCGCATCTCTTGGAATATGGAGACTCAAGCTAGACCCCACATTTTGGTATTGATCTCAGCTCTTCCCTCTGTAACTGTGGGTCACCCTTCCCTTTTGGTACGCCTGGGCCTTGCAGTCATACTCATGAGCTCGTTTTGTGGGGAGGTTCATGTGGAGCTCCTGCTCTGTTGCTGCTGCTGCCCACAGAAGGTCTTTTTCCAACACTTTTCTGTATGTCAGACTTTAATTCACCATCCCCAGATGCATTAGCTTGTGTATATAATTTAAGATTTCAGTCAGCTGTTTATAAACTGTAGCCAGCAGGTTGAGGGAAGTGATTCTGCCCCTCTGCTCAGCTCTCATGAGACCTAACTTGGAGCTCTGTGTCCAGCTCTGGCATCCTCAGCACAGGAAAGACATGGATTTGTTGGCGCAAGTCCAGAGGAGGACCACAAAGATGATCAGAGAGCTGGAGCACCTCTCTTATGAAATCAGTTTGAGAGGGTTGGGGTTGTTCAGCCTGGGGAAGAGAAGGCACTGGGTTGACAGCAGCCTTCCAGTTCCTGAAGGGAGCTATAAGAGAGCTGGAGAGGGACTTTTTACAAGGGCATGTAGTGACAGGACAAGGGGGATTGGTTTTGAGCTGAAGGAGGATAGATTTAGAGTAGATATAAGGAAGGAATTCTTTACAGTGAGTGTGGTGAGGCACTGGAACAGTTGCTCAGAGAACTTGCTCAGAGAACTTGTGGACTCCCTATCCCCGAAAGTGGTAAAGGCCAGGTTGGATGGGGCTTTGAACAATCTGGTGTAGTGGAAGGTGTCCCTGCCCACGGCAGGGGGGTTGGAACTAGGTGATCTTTATGTTCCCTTCCAACCCAGACCATTCTGTCATTGCATGATTTTATGAAAAGGCTTGGTTTAAATGGCCAAAAGAGCTGAATTTCTTTCTTCTGCCTTGACCATCTCTTTTTAGCTACTTCATCCATTGCTTTCTCATCCAGCATTTACATCAGACCTTTGTACCCTTAGATCTGCAAGGTACCTGTGCTTGAAACACATTGTGATATGAACCGGGAATTGAAATAGTTCTTTTATTGTTTTGTTTCCATTGAACCCAGTCAGTGCTAAGAGAGTGAGATGATAGTTCAGTGATTAATTTGGCTTTATTTTTTACACTGAATTCCTAAGTGAAACCAATCTGGAGATCCTTTTAGTAAAGAATTGCTTATTTTTCTCCTAAAATTTAATTTTCTTCTTGTATGCACACACCTACACATGCACAATTAAAGTTTTGTACAGATTCCAATGGTAATTTTTAGACAGAATTTTCAAAGTTTTGACATTTTAATTTTTTGGTAAACAAAAAAACCTCATGTTATCATATAAATGAGGGTTTTCCAGAATAACTCAACATTTTGTCTGGAAGGCTTGTGAAAATGAAAACTATTTCCAGGCTTATGTAATGGGAACAATACAATTAAAAATAGATGAGTCTATTCTTTTTTTATTGTTTTAACAGGGTATATTTTTAGTTTTCTATACTTCTTTTAAATACTTCCATGTTTCTCTCTGTAGAAAATGTCAACAACACTCTAATTAATTGTTCTACTGTGTAAAGAAGAGTAGGCTTTTTATATATGAGCTGCACCAAACTGCTACTATATATTTACAGAAAATCAATGAGAAAAATCTAGCTAGAATATTGTCACTTCCCAAAGGAAGTAAAATTTAATTTTCACCAATCAAAATGTCAGCTTGATGAATGTATGTAAGACTACATATACCAAACTGCAGAGTTCATTATACTAATATAAATTACAGAGTTATCATTACGCTAATTACATAATGCCTAATAAAATAAATTTGACAGACCTTAATAATTTGGCTTTATTTGAAAAAGTGATTATTTCCAGTAGCTCCTGGGTATTAAAATCATACTTACCTGTTCAATGTTCTCTAAAGTGCACTTGAGGGGCTCAACTCAAGCATTTGTCTATTCCGTGTCTTCTTTTCCTTTTCTGTAGGTGAAAATTTTAATTCCTTCTAAGTATTTCTCTGTAAAATACACTCATATTTTCAGTCTTACTGCTTTGTCCTTTTCTGAATTAAATACTTGTTAGTGAGTTTGGATTTTTTTGGTTTTGTTTAGTTTTTTTCCCTTCCAGAACTAGTAGAGTATATTGAAAATATACACTTTGTCACTTAAAGTCTTTGTTTACTGTTCAGCCCTCCCAAAACCAGAGAGAGGCAGGAGCTTGCTGCCGTTGACATAACATTCATGTCCAAGCAGTGATGGTTTGGCCAGCACAGCTTGTCAGTTTCTCTCATCTCCCTTATGGCCCTCCCTGGTGGAATGGGAGTGGGCCTATGTCCTCCCAAAGCAGGGCTGGCTCTGGACCAGGCTTCTCAGGGCTTGGACCAGTTGGACATTGAAAAATCCAGGGATGGAGATGGCACAACTTCTTGGGATTACCTGCTCTGCTGCCTCCCTGTCATCACAAGGAAACAGTTTCTTTCACCTGCTGGAATGTGGTCTGATGTGTGCTATGCAGAGGGGGACAATCTTGATCTCTGAGCTGTGCCCCTGTTTGTACATCCCAGGAGCTGCAGGATGCCTTTGCTACCAAGACACAGTGTACACCATCAGGTCCTCCAGGTCATGTTACAGGTCTCAGGACAGATCCCTGCAGTTCTCCCTCCACTTGGTGCTGGTCTCTGGGTGGGCTGAAGCTCACTCAGAGCCTGAACATGCAACCAGCTTCTTACCTGTCTGGTTTAGTTGAGCTCCAGTCTTTTCTCTTTCCCAGCCATCTCTCTAAATATTGTGTAAATTTGTGATAGCAATTATAGTAGTGCTGCCTCCCCCACTCCTCTTTTTTTCCGAAAACAGACCCTGTACATTTCAAAGCAGAGAGAATGGGAGTGACGTAGTAACCTAAGATTTCCTCAAGGGTTTTCTATACTGTGGCTCCCAGGCTTGTCTTCCTCAAAACATGAACCATTAGTTGCCATAGAGTGAGTAGGATAATTAAGCTCTTTCTGGGAAGGCAGATCACTGTGATCACTCGAAGATCCTGCATTGCTCTGTTCAACTTTGGAGCTGTGATGGAGTTTAGCAGCTTTTATTTCCACAGTGTGTTCTTTTAAGCAGATATCACACAGGCTTTACTGAAGTGGTGCTTGGCTTTCCTTTTTTTGGTTATCTGCTGTTGGATTCCTGTGTTTTGTGTTGAGGAGATGGAGGAAACTGTGAAAGGCTCCAAGATGACATGAACTTACCCATCAGCTTGAGAGAAATGCTGTAATTTCTGGATTTTGACAGTACAGACTTGTGTACTACTGACACAGCGCTTTTGAAAAGATGAGGAAAGGATGGATTTGGTTCTGTTTCTTTAATGCCTCCTTTTCATGCTCTCATTTCACGATTTTCCTCATTTCTTGAGGAAATGACTGAATATAAAAACACTCTGGTTCCATTACAAGAAATAATGGCAGTAATTTGGTCAACTGTAGAAGTCAGAAAAAAATTTATTATGAAAACCAAGAAAAAGCCTAAATTTTGTACAGTGGTAAATGTTGAATAAGGGTTAGATTTATACAAGGCTAAATAATTTTGTCAACACATTAGCTATAAGGATAGATGTACTGCTCAGTTCAGGAGGACCAACCAGCAGCCTGCGAGCAAATTATGAAGGTAGAACTGAGCCTTTTACTGAAATATGTACCTGAAGAATGACAGATTATAGTAATAAATTGAAAAAGGGGAGGTTCAGACTGGATATGAGGAAAGAAAGCTTTATCACAAGGATAATTAAACAGTGAAGCAAGTTGCCCAGAGGCTGTGCAGTTTCCACTGTTTGATGTGTTCCATTGTTTGCTGTGTATTGTTAAATGCAATAAAGCCCTGAGGGGAAACCTGGTTTGACCTTACCTTGGCCAGCAGGTTGAACTACAGATATCCATATATCTCTTACAACCTGAATTACTCTCTAGGATAAGAGTCTTGTTTATGCAAGATTCATGGGGGCCTGGCTTTAAACTGCATTAACATTTGGCCTGGGTGAGTTCTGCAGTTTATGCCCTTTGAAAAGACCAGTTGTTCCACAGACTTTCGTCATCTTTTCCACCATGTTTAATAGATGCCATTTTTTACCAGCCTGAGTGTACCTGGGTTCTGATTTTTAACTTCGGGGTCAGAATTTGATTATGCCTCTCCAAAGGGTAGTTCAGCTCAAACCCATTTGGTGCCAGAGACTAAAACTCTGGTTGCTGGATTTATAGTCACAAATTTACCAAAGAAGTCAGACCTATATGTGATTACTGGGCAGTGAAATGAAGCAGTGTAGGGTAGCCAGAGGATGACAGCAGTTTCATGTTGGGCCTTTTCTGAAGATGTTGCAAGAAAAGCTCAGGATTTGGGGGCTTTGCTGTGTTTGAGAAGCTCACGTAGGAGGATGTGGTGCATGAACAGGAAATGGTGGTCCTCCCTCCCTGCTAAAAAAAAAAAAAAAAAGTTTGTTTCTACTCAAAAAAATACAGCATTTCTAGGTATCAGGGTCCAAGCCTCAAAGCCTCAAAGATAGGAGGCCCTGCAACATTCAGTAGATTCAAGCAGTATGTTCAAACAAGCAGTACAGCTAAGTATATGAGGAATTAATTGAACTGAGTGAATTTGTAGAAGTGAATTATGCTGAGACCTGTAGCTGCTCAATATTGACACTGATGTACTTTGATAGACTTTAAACTGTTATGTAATGGTTAGCCTCAGCCTATGATATATAGCAAAACCATTAGTCATTATTACAAGGGATAATTTCATGTTGAGTGCTATGGCAGTTCATTTGATTCTCAGGTGGTATCAGTTGTTGTAAATTTAGAGTTCATCCTGTATGCTTTTGTTTCATTGGTTTTACACATCTCTTTCTCCATATTAACCGTGTCACAGGCTACATTTTCACTCCTTTTCCAGGCTTCCTTCGTTGTTAATTTTAAGTACAGCCTTGTGCTCACACGCTCCTGCCAGTCTTTCTGCATAATTTTCCCGCTTTTGTTATATTTCCCAGTGTCTAGAGATGTGAAAGTAGCAAGTTATTTAGGTGAGTTTGTTATCATTCAGAACAAAGAATTTGTTGACAAGAGAAAACAAACTCCAGATGCCGTCATTGTCTGTGAAATTTGTAATTCTCAGGACTTTTATTGTAAAGTTATCATGGATCTTTTGTCGTTATTACTATTGTTAATAATACATTCTTCCACTACCATCAGGCAGGCTTCCTCAGCTTTTTTTGTATCAAATTCTCATGCTACTTTTTATGTTGCAGGAGCCACTTCTTTATACCTGTTTTGTTTTGATACTTGTCTTGGTTCATATTCTAAAAGGAAATATTCTTTCGCACCTGATAATTTCATCTCAAAATTATATGCCTCTAAGATATGAAGCAAAACTTACCCACTTAGTGCACATGCTTAGTGAATTATAGTACTTCTATCTTGATTTGAGGGAAGGATCCTGTACTTTGACATTTTTAAAATTTACGTAAAACAGTTGTGTTTTATCTTGCAGAGCTGGAGGTTTATATATAGAAGGAGTCAGGGTGGTGGGAAAAGTATGAGTTTGGGGGATTCCATAATTAGGACCCAGAATTAGCCCTGCTTTGGTGAGGAGAGTTTACTGAAAGCTTTGGACTGTTTTAGGGTTTCGTTGTTTACACTGCCATCAGTCTGTGTCCTTATTCTGACTCTTTGCCGGCAATGTCTTTGCCCCACTGAGTTTTAAATACCCCCTGAACTGAGCAGTGTTGGGATCTGATCCACGATGAGACTGAAATTTTCTAAGGCAAGGAGGGCAGGACACACTCTGTGGTTTGGGAGGTCACAGGTGACCAGCAGCACATTTTTTTGGCAGGGGGCTGAATGTGCAGGCAGTTACTAGTGAAATACATAGGGTTACATATGCATGTGCTCTCACAAAACCAGACTGCTTTAAACTGAGATGTAACCTGAGAAATTTTATCTTTCTCATAATGTGAAGCATTTCAGAACAGGGAATCAGATTTTTGCAATCTGGTTAAGGTCATGGTGTCATCTTCATGCTATAGTTTTGATTTTACAAGAACAGAGAATTTTGTTTGGCTTACGGGTGGACACATTTCCTTTGAACTGTGTAAAAGCTTACACGGTGTTTTTTAGTTAAAAGACTGCCAGCAGCCAGTTCACTTTTTTTTTTTTTTTTTCTCTTTTGGTAGCTATGTGAATTGCGAATTGCTCTGAGGAAAATATAAATGAGTTTTGAATAAATTAGAACTATCATTCTGGCTTAAGGAAATAGAGAAACATAGCCCATAATTGTAAAGCATTTGCAGGTCACAGAAGAGCTTGTTCCTGATCATCAAGTGTTCTTGCACAATATAGATGCAAATGGCTCGTTGTATTCCTAAGTGATATGGAACTTCAGTTTAAAAACATTTCAAGAGTGAGAATACAGTTCATCTGATTATTGATATATTCCAACTCTACATCTTACAACTTAGTTCTTTTCTGAAAGCATGTTAATTCCATCTCTAGAAATTCTTGCTTTGTGGCAAAGGTTTTTTATGTTGTAACAGTTGTCTTACCTCGTGGCTTGATAATTCTGCATCCTCCATCAGATTCTTCTTGACTGTCTGCCCTCCCCTTTTCAAAGGCAATCAGTCTGCCTGCTTTTGTTATTAATTTTGAGCTTTTCCATTTTTCTTGATGGGATGTGATATAGCATAAAAAAAAAAAAAGCTTTTAAATTACCACTGATAAGAAGCAAAATTACTGACTCTAAGAAAGGACTACTTCGTGGCCTTCCTGTGGGTTCTTCAAAGTGCATTCAGATACAGTTGGCATTGGCACAGACTTTCTGGTCAAACTAAAGCAGATGGCATGATTGCAGCTATCATGGAAATAGGCATGGTTGCATTGCCCCATTTAGTCTATGTAAATGCAATTATATATACTTCTGACTGTGAAGGCAAATCACAATTCAGAGCGCTGGAACAAAATAATTACATAATTTGATGCTTGATTTTTGTTATTTCTTCATTATTTGTGCTTTTGATGTTGGGATTTGTCACATTAATTGTTCTTGAAGCAGTAAGCATGTCTTTAATTGATGTTCTCAAAATGTATCCAAATATTTTGAAAATTGCCAAGCATTCTCTCCTTTATAGTCACTGGGTTTTATTTTTAAACTAACTAAAACTTAGAGTAAGTTTACTAAATATCTTATGCCTTTTTCAAAAAATTTTTCTCTTTCAAGACCTAAGATTGAATTTTTAGTATTCTGCAACAAGTTTGTAATTAAGAGGAAAGGTTATTTTTCCCCTCTTGCAGAAAGTAAATGCTTAATTTGGTTTTTGAATGCTTAATTCACAGGTCTAATGTGCTGAATTTGTAGTAGTAGGTCTCATTTGATGAAGCTTTCTGAGAACTATTTTATACATGGGCAAGGGCAATGACATGATGCTCCTAGGTGTGAGTCACAGCTCATTAAATGGATGCCTTGGAATCCTAGCTGGGCTATTAATTTTTCATGTATTTATACAGTATAAATGATTAATGTGTTCTCCTGCTCTAGAGTCTAAGATTTTGAAGTGGGGAATAACAGATGACACAGCATACTTTCAGCTGTGAAAATATTTCCTGGGGGAGCACTGAAACCTGAAAAAAGAGAAGCAGACTAAACGAAGAAATTAAAGAAAATGCTTTAGGTTCCTGTCATTGAAAACAGATAACAAATGTTGTAACTTGCCATGAACATTATATTGTTACCTACAGATCTAGGAAAATCTAGGTACTTAATGTCATGTCAGATAAGATCATTCAAAAAGTATCTTAAATAAAGTATAGGTGGGGTTATTTAGTTAGTCTTTGCATTCAAATGAGTTTCAATGAGAATTTACGCAGCTGGTACCAGAGGAGTTACTTTACCAGCAATTCCCTGCTGGGAGTTATTTTAGCAGGAGTTCTTTGCTCCCATTGCCTTTGTGCTGTTAGGTCTCTGCCAGTTGAGATGGTGCAGGGAAGCAGCAGGAAGAGCTGTGTCTGATAGAAGTTTGCTCCACTTGCAGGCTTCTGAGGCATGGACCAGGAAATACACACATATACAGGGTCAGAAGCCAAAGGCTGCAAATAAAAGAGATAGCAAGGACTTAGGATGTGCTAGGGGATGGGCTGTGCTCTTGGGACATTCATTTTCCACTGCTGATGACAGCTGAAAGTCCTGCAGTTTGGAGGTATGTGAAGTCTATCACTAATGCAAAGGTACAAACTCGTTTGTTTCACAAAGCCATTGCAGTAAAGTTCCTTTCACTTGCTTAGTCCTTCACTGTTGTTTCAGATGTTTATTTTTTACAAAATCACAGCGTGGATTTTTACGAGTTGTGAGCCCCCTCTCAACTATCCCTCCTGTGGAAAACTTTTTACATGATACATGCTGAAAGACATTAGATAATACCAGGCCTGAAAATTATTCTTGCACTTTATTGGAAACTGCATCAGCTCCTGATTTGAGAGAGGTTTTCTGCTAACACCAATTTATTTGGCTGCATTGTTTCTGTGGGAGGTGAGTGCTCTGCTGTTATGTTTGCTTATAGAACACTCTTACTCTTTCAGATTTTTTCGGTTCTAACATGATAAAATACAGAAACTTGTTTAAAAATTAGAAACTATCATGCACTTAGAAAATACTGGTCTCCTGACTTTCTTATTAGAGGTTCTCTTGAGATGCTTCTCAACACTACAGAAAACTAGAGTTTCCTCAGCCATGTGCTTCTGGAGTGCTGCCTTGGGGAGTGGAGCCTCTTTGAAGCTGTTGGAGCCAAGTGGGAAACTCAGTAGTGTGTTTCCTCTGAAAACTGAATTATATTGATAGTGTAAGAGGTTTGCAACCTTGCTTTCTCTCATCAAGGCTTCCTTCCTTTTGAGGGGCTCTCGGGAAATGCATCTTCCTTTCTGTCCTGTTTAGTAGTAATTCCTCTTCTGCTTCTGTCTTCAGTGCACTTTCTGGGAGTCCCTGAA
Organism: Coloeus monedula; assembly: GCF_965178545.1. Classification (NCBI taxonomy): domain Eukaryota; kingdom Metazoa; phylum Chordata; class Aves; order Passeriformes; family Corvidae; genus Coloeus; species Coloeus monedula. The sequence goes on from NC_138783.1 coordinate 100,984,565, forward strand.
TTGAAACTGTAGCATAGAGTAGTTTCATAAACACACATGGGCACAATTTGTCTTATACTACTTTTGTACAAAATATGTCTACTCTAAATATGTACCAAATATATATGTTATTTATATTTCATAGGACTGAACTTCAGAATCACAGGATGGTTGAGGCTGGAAGGGACCTCTGGAGGTCACCTTGTCTAATCCTTTTCTCAAGAAGGGCTACCTAGAGCTGGTGGCCCAGGACTGTGTCCAGTTGGGTTTTGAGGATCTCCAATGATGCAGGCTCCATCACATCTCCATGTGAATGAAATCTAATTTGCCCTTTTAGGGTATTTCAGTACTAATGAAGTATTTGGGATGCATCTAGCTCAGTAAATGTTTTCTTTGATATTTGCAGTAAATCCCAAATACGATCTGTTGTAAGGCTGCCGTGATGTGTTATACATAGAAGACATGGGGACTCACTGAGTATAAGCTGCTGAACTGTGTTTCGTGGCTGTGTCAGGGGGTTTGTTGGATGGGAAGGGTGACATGATGATGGGCTGTGGGAAGGGCTCAGCACCTGTGGGAGGTGAGTAAGCTGTGTAAAGGAAATGCAGGCCTCTCCCCGTCTCTGGGACTGCATTATTCTACTCCTGTCCTCAGTCCCCCTTTCTCAGGACCTGCAGGTGTCCTGTCTTCCAGTGTCCACCCCCTGACCTATGTAGATGTGGCCCATGGATGCCACTCCAGGGGCTAGACATGGGCTTGGGGCAGCCCTTGAGTAGCTCTGCTCCTACCCACAGGGTACCATACCGCTGGTAGCTGCTCATTGTGTGGGGTGATGTGGGAGAGTACAGCCCACAGACTTGGAAAGCTTCCAAGTAGATTTTATCCTCCTTTTCCTTTCTTTCCTGATCCTTTCCAGATTTGTGGTCTTAAGCCATAGAAAGAAGTTGGAGAATAACTTGGGTTTTGCTTAGCTTAAGTAAGGCCCTCAGGAGAAAATACAGATGAAGATGCCTTGGTGGGGTACACAGGCTTGTTTTGTCTTCTGGAAATGGAGAGGTGGGGAGCTGTTACAAGATGCTGCTCCTGACTGGCACAGAAAGCTTTTGGGGCATCTTGCCTCTTAATTTCTCCATGCTGCAATCTTCCCACCTATGAAGCAAGTGTAAACAAATTTGCACTAGCAACTGTTTTGTGAGGTTGAATGTTTTGAGGTTGCGAAGCTGTTTTGGTATCCTCAAAGTGAAATCACTGTATAAAGGGCAAATAAATAATTATAATTTGACTACTTCATTTTTCAAGACAACTTAGTTCTAAGCTAAGTAAACTTCAAAGCTGACATGTCATTAGGAAATAGAAGATGACTGAAAGCTAAGGAGTTTATTGAGCCAAACTGTGATTAATTAACTTAATTAGTATGAAGTAATGGCAAAATATTGCCACATTTGTAATTACTTCTTTAAAAACATGAACAATTACAAAATTGATGTTAAAAGTAGGATTTTTACCAAAGAATCTCTTTTCATGATTTACATTTCTTTACAGGAAAATAAGTAGTGCCCCAGAATGTGATAAAAATGTATTATTATTAATGCCTAAAATACCACAAGATTAAATTGAGTAAAAATTCTAGTGTGTGGGTTTTATTTTCTCATATTTATATAAGTTAATTTTACAAATAGAATAAAAATACAGGTTTACTAGTCATGCATATTAAAATTATTTCTCCGATGAGAAATTTGGCTTTTTTGAGGATTCTTTGAGATGTAGGCACCAACTTAGCAATCAGATGTTGCCTCAGTGATAAGCAGGTGAATATTGACTGAATGTTTTGCTGGGGCTGGCTACAGTAGAAAATGAAAATACACTGAGTAAATGAATAAAGAAGGTGCAAAGAATAAAATTATTACCATTTTTACAAAGTTTAAATTTTTGCAAAATTATTCCAGTGGAAGCTAAGGAGCCATCTTTTCCTGGCAATACAAAATTTCCCACTGACCTTTGAATTTGACTATCAAGATATAAGATTAGCCTGATTGAGACAGGTGATTAAGTCTCCAATTTCATTTCAGATGGGAAAAAAAACCAAACCGCTGTGCAGCAGAGCCCAAGGAACCATCCTCTGGTGCTCTGTGCATGGTCATTGTTTTTTCAATCAGCTTTTTAGCTGCAGTGTGTTCCCTGCTTCTTCTTCAATGTGCTGGAGGAAAGCTGGTTATGCTGTGTGAGAGGAATGTAGCAGCTTTCAGCTGGGGGTTCATTAACAGGGTTTTTTTTTTTCAGTTGCAGCATGAGCAAATACAAATTTCTGGTACAAGTTACTAGTAAGGATAGCAGTCAGATGCAGGCTACCGTATATATTCTTTTCTGTCTGTGCAAGAATGAGAAGCAAGGTGTTGATATCAGCATGTCAACTTAATATTCATGGGGGATAAGTGTGTAGAAGCTGCAAAAACTGGGTTCTGTGCACAGAATCGCTGTCTGATTATATTACTGGGGATGTCATTTTATGGTACTGCTTAACAGGAGTTTTCATAGATATGGCTACATCTGCAAAAGAGAAGGAAAATGCTAAGAGTCAGTGAGATTTTACTGATTGCTTATGTGCAGGGGTAGTGTTGAATGCTATATGATTGTCCAATTTAAGGACTAAATGGATAGTTCCAAGTATAAATTAGGTGGTACACACGTCAAGAAAATAAATGTTAGTCTCTCACTGTAGATGAGCTTTAAACAGCCTCTGCTCTTCTGAATATTTGCACATTATATCTTAGTGCTAGACAAATGCATTTGCTATTTCTCCATTATTATTATTATGTGATTGTACAGAAGGCTGTCTGGACTTTATAGCATCTGACTTCTCCCAGCTCTCTTTGGATTAGTTCTATCACTTCTGTCATATGTTACTTGAGTAGAGGATTCTCCAGTATTGTAGTCTCTCAGGACTATTTCTTGTTGCCCTCTCCCAGTATTCCCTGCAGATGATAGAGATGCTGTACCTGTAGGAGGGGTTTAGGGTTATTTTTCCTCTGACAGCTTTTGCTGTAATAATGCTGTATTTATACTTCATGATGATCACAGTCAGAGCATCAGTGTTAGAGTGCCCATCTCTGTGTGGCAGATGAATTCCCAGAGCTAATTAAACCTCATGAAACATGTTTTTCAAGTCCAGCAAAGCTGCTACAATTGAAGATGGAATTGCTACAGCTGAGTGACACAGCTGAAACTTGTGAAGCATCCAGCATCTGTGAGCACTCTGTCTTTTGTGGTTTGGGAGCAGATTCATTTCTGTTTTTCAAGAAAGGGGCTGTAAGAAAGCAGTATGCATTTGGTGAATTATATGTATTCTCTGAAGTGCTGGGGTGGCAGTGGTTGATGAGAAAGACTATTCAAGTGTGGATCAGAGTCAATGCCTGAAATCTTCCGGTGGTTTGAAGGTCCAAAAGTTCTTGTCCCATTCAACTCCTGTGGCTTTCCTTTTCAAAACAAGTCAGTTTGAGTGTAAATGTTAAGACTTTCGTACTCATGGTGACATCCTTTTGAAGCATCAACGAGATTTGTATAACCTCTGCTAGATATTTAACGTTGATTTTGCAGAGTACACAGGTAACTATCAGCATATAGGGAGTTGATAATACTTGCAGACTAATTGCTTAAAAATGGATTCACATTATCCGTGAAAAACACTAATAATTCATTTAGCCGAAAGCTCAATGCACATGATCCTTCAAAACTGTCTAATGACTCAAGGCCTTCTTTGAATTTTAACTGTTTTTTCTTAACCAGACAAGGATCTTAGATAATATGCTCATCTTGCATAACTGCTTTATTGCAAGAGAAGTATTCCTGAAGGATGTTCTTTCCTTTTGTTACTTCAGCTTTCAGTGTAATCCTATTTCTGCCTCTATATTGAAAATAGTATAGAGGACTCTTTTTCTTATGACATTGACAAGACATGACTTTGTTTGGCCTAGAGAAAAAGCCTTATTTGCTCATCTGAAAAGGTAATACTAATTGTAGATGCTAATGTATTCTTCCCTCCTACATTCTTGTATTCAGTCAAAACTGAATATATTTTCAGATGAGACCTACAGAATCTGCTGTTCTTAATTTCAGACCACAAAAACCAATGCTCTGCAGCCTCAGTCCATCTCGCTAGGGAGCTTCTCTTCACGAATATACTTTATTCTGCTCTCTGAGCAGGAAGGTTGAAGAGCACTTTGTCTTTGAGAACTCTTAGCAATGGTTTTGATTCCTGTCTGCTTTGCTGTGAGGTAGCAGTAACTTTCATATTTGAACTACAAGGTTCATGAGTTGCTAATGTGAAACAAAATAAAGAGACACATACTCATGATGAGTTTTAACCCTGCAAGTCTAGTCTTTGTAGAATCCCTTTAGTGAGTGGAGAGGACGTGGTAGCTCCTCTAGCAATAAAAAAAAGAAGCGTTCCACCTTCCTCTGGAAGAAACTTCAGTCTGTCCATTGAGAGCAGAAGAAACATCATGAGATTGCAGTCTTAAGGCTACTTCTTTTTAAGGCTAGTTTCCCAAAGAATTGCTTAATAGTTAAAACAGATGTAAGAGAATACTTTTAATAGCTCATGGTCAAATCAGTGTGCTGAATGTATACCTGCATGCTGATTGTTGTATTGTAAATGCAACATACTTCATCCAGAAGAAATTTCTTGTATTAAACAACCATATTACTACAACTTAGAAAAATATAACACATGAACAGCCAGCCTACCTTTTCTTACACAGGCTTTAACTAAGATTAAACAAAAGTTATCACGGTAGAATAGGTTTCATCAAAAGCAATAAAAAGCATTAATTTTTTTTTGGTTCTCTAAAATATCCTCATAATAGAATAACCAAATATTCAAAATTCCTCTATTACCAGAAGAACGTGGGAATCTATACTGTAAAAAATTCTGATGCTTTATTGCTCTTTATTAAAAAAAAAAAAAAAAAGTATGGTATTTTAAGATGTGTTGAATTATTCATGTAGTCATATTAAACAATGAAGACTGTTGACTTTTCATCATACAATTTTGATAATTACTGTTGGTTTATTTTCTCAAAAAAAGCAGTGTCTTTGGAGCCCAGAGCTGTATTTTCTATATTTTTTTTTCCTTCAGTTGCTGTCCTATATAAAATCCTGTATCATTGCCAATGTATTCCAGGTTCTGCACCTCAGGTGAAAAAGAAGCTGAGTTTTCTGTGTATTGCAAGGGGATTTTATATAGCTTTTCATTAATAAGGAAAGAGTGTATAATGACACATTGCATTAATTTGGCATAATTGCATTCCTCAGTGGTGATGCACCTGGAGATCATCTAGAACACCCATTAAAGAAAATTTCATAACTCTAGAAATAAGGAAGTTGTTGCTTTTGCTAGAACTTACATTAGAACCAGAAAAAAAGTTAAGCTGTCCCAAAATAAATTAGATCTTTTTGATAAAAGACAATAACATCAAACAAGTATGTGAAGTGAAAGCTTCCTAGGGAAAAATATTTTCCTTCATATTCTTTTAACTGTAGGTGTTTGAAAGGCCTGAACTTCTTGAAGCAGTCTTCCCATGATGAATTAGTTGGCAGTATAGAAATGTAGCCTTATTAAACAGTATATAGCATTGAGGTTTTTTATATTTTAGCATGAAAATAGTAATGTACATATAGTAGAGAAGTTTATTTATTTGCATGAGTAAGTTTCTTCTGGATTGTGAATGCATTGTGCCATATGAATTTGCACTGTATAGGTCAGTTTGTTTTGGGCTGATATTTTTCCCTTGTCTCACTGTAATCCCATTGTCTCAATTTTTTTTCTCCCACAGACAATGGAAAACTGAGTGAGTATAGTATTGTAAATAAGCATTCTTCATAAGAACTTGATTTTAATGCCATTTTTGTAAGATGGTGGACAGAAGCCAAAAAAGTATTTTATTTCTTCCCTTTCCACAAAATCTGATGTGTTACAATTTAATCTCCCAACTGAGTAACAGCCTAAGTTGTGGGTGTTGTGCAGTACATATCTGATCTCTCTTCTCTCCACTGCTCTGACCTGGATAATGAACACGTTATTCTTCATCCCCATAAGTACCAAATATGCCAGGAATTAATGCCTAGCAGTAAGTACCCATATTTCATTCAAGGCTAGTGTGCCAGCTTTCAAACTCAGAGATGCCAGATGTCTTAATAATTGGGGGTCTTGTTGTTGTTTTTCTGATGGCAGAGTTAAAGATGGAAAGGAAGTATGATGGGTTTGTCTGTGCTGCTCTTGATCAGTGCAGCAGTTCATTCAATAAACAGTGTCTAGACATGAGACTGTCCTTTTATTTGAGCTTTGTATTACTTTTTCTTTTTTAATTTAGAATACTTAGCATGAAATGATAGTATTTTGGTTGGAATGTTTTTTGACTGATTTCAGGGTAAAAGATAATGTAGGGCATATTTGATTAAAGAACATTTTTGATAAAAAAAGAAGTGTAAAAATGCTTGATACTCAGCTAAAGGATGTTGCATTGTCCCGACACAGTGCTTGGTTTATTTTTGTGGCCATTATATTGCTTTGTTCAAATGTAGTGAAAAATAGCGAAGATAGGTGCAGATGGAGGTATGAGGTCTATTATATGATCATCTGAATTTTTACAGTAATATTAGAGCAGAAGGGATAACTAGTGTAAGAACATTATGAAAGCTTTCCAATGAATTGACAAATGTTGTTTTTGCAAAAAATAAGAGTAAACTTACAGTTTTTATCCAGATGCACTAGTGCTGTCAATACCATCTTTCTTGAAAATATTTACTATACTTAGAATATAAAACAACATTATAAAAAGTGACTGGAAATCCACAAGCTCGTATTTTTCTGTGTAATGGGTAGTGTTTATGTATTGACATTAAGGGCTTCATTATGCTGTATAATAAAATTCAAAGTTACTTGGCTTCCAGCTGGTTTGCTTTGTACAAGGTAGAGTTTAATCCTGTGTGTTTGTCTGATTTCTAGGCAGAAAGTAATTTAAAAAAATTTGGGCTTGCATGGCAGATCTGAAGAGTTTGGAAAAAATCTGACATGAATGTTTGGATGATCATTTTCTGGTGGCATGAGAAGGGCATGGGCAAGGTCTCTTCTGTCCTTCAAAACAAGCAGACTGTTGGTAGCCCTTGGATTAAGTTTGGCAATGTGGGAACAAGCAATCATGCGATTCTTCAGTGCAGCCTCTAAAATTTTGTTACAAGTTATATGGAGAGGAAAATCGTTAGTCCATGAGTATGGTGTTTGAAGCCATTCTATAACTCTGTGCCTAGAAGGAGGAAGAATCTGAACTCAAAATGTCTGTAGCATTACTCAGCAAGAGTTATGATATATAAATAGTTTGAGATTTGAAAGTTCACTGAACGAGGATTTTCTTCCTCTTCCACCATCATATCCTGTCTACATTTTCCCTGTCTAAGGGTTTTGCTTAGCAAAGATTAGTCAAGCCTATTTCTTTTTGGCAGCATAGTGGAACTTCAATTTGTTTTCCATTTTTCTCCTTCATTCCCTTTTGACGGGTCCATACTCTAATTGGGAAATAATCATTCTGCCTACTATTCACTGGTTTTTTCATGCTTCCCCTGGAGCCAACTACTAATTCTGGGATCCGAACAATTTTTCAGATGTGCAGTTGTTAAATTTTATCTCAGATTAGATCTAAAGCAAAGACTGGCCTATTTTCCATAGATCCATGCTGCCCTACCTTAAGAATCATCTTATCTACTTTTTGTTTAAGCTGTCATGAATCACCTGGTAAGGTTTGTGAGCTATTTCAGTCTTTCAATTTGACTGCTCATGCAGTTAAAAAATTTGCACTCATTGATTTCTTCACAGAGCCTGTATTTTCTGTTTTACCTATTTTTTTTTTAAATGACTTACAGGTTTGATTTTATGTCTTGAGTTAATTCCCTAATTACATGTTTTATATTGATAAAATGTGTCCCCCATTTTTCATATTAATTCATCTAGTGATCCCATCCAGCCATTGACGCTCATTGCACTGTTTTCTCAGTAGGTAGAGGTCTGACATAAGAAGTTTCTTTAGGAATGCATTTTTACTTTAAATTAAAAAAGATGGGGTGAGGGGGAAGCTATGGGCCCTGCTACTTCTTTATCCCTTCTTAAATCTATCTCCTTTTGGTTTTCATTTTAAATGTAAGAAGGTGTCTGGCAGGATGCAAAATAATTAGGTGCTTTAGAATTTTTGTAGTTCTTGTAAGTGATTATTTCATTATCATTTATTTATTTTATCTGAGATGCATCTATTTGCTGAAGCTCACGACACCTGCCACCCTAAACTCCTATGGAGGGTGTTGTGGGTGCATTAGAAGTCAAATTATTTTGTAATGTGGAGGGAGTTTGTAATTTCTCTCCCACTGTCTAACTCTCATTTCTATCAGTGATGCCACTATAACAAGTTTAGGTCCAGCTAAACCAAATAAATCCTGCTGTCTGATAAAAAGTGAAATGAGGAATGTGGTGCCTGAAGGAATATTTCAGCTTGTCATTCCTTTCCAAGGAAAAATGTCTCCTTGCTTTACTACTACTCCAAGGAAAGAGAAGATTACAGAATGCCCAAGATTAATATCTTTTCTGGTGCATCATTCAACCGTTTCCCTTAACACAGGAATGAAAAATTTGTTGATGGAATTTCATGCTTGCACTGCTTTTTTTTTTTCTGTGCAGCATCTCTTCATGACTTCATGCAGCTCAGGGCAGTACCTAAATATGGGGCTGCAGGCTGGTGGCAGGGGAGAATTGATGTGTTCAAGGTGTGCTTTAGGTGTCATTTTTGAATAAAAGAAGAGTTTTGGAAGAGGAGGTTTTCAAAATCTCAATTAGAAAAATTTGTATCTGTTTACAGAAAAATGAAGATTCTTCAAAGTGCTTTTGTATTAAAGCAGCTGCCTTTTGTAAGTAAGCAATAGAGAATTGACTCAGGGGTTTCAATGCTGTACCTTTTTGAAAAGTAATATAGTGATGTTACTTATTTGATATTGTGTGGTACTGTTAAAATTGGACTTCTGATCTTCTACCCAGAAAACTGAAGGATAAAAGCACCAAAAGACATATCTGGAAGTATAAATGTTTCATCCAGTATGAGACAAATTATCTTAAGGTAAACTATCTGAGAGAAAATTACAAATGCAACACTGTAGTTCAGTGCCCTTGTATTTGTGGAAACATCTCAGTGGGCAGTCAGGGAAGAATAGGTCTGTGCTCCATGGGAGGTGTTTGAGGTGGTTTGGTTTTGTGTGCGTGCGTTCCTTTGTTTTAATGCAGCATCAAAACCTTTACATCCAGTTATTTACCTTTCACCCCTAGACAGTACTTGTCCAGGCCGTGCCCTGTCCCTGTTGTGATCCCTACACCTCTCATGGACCAGAGACCACCATGTGACCACCATGAAGGCGGGTCACCCTTGGTGCCTCTCTGCTGTCACCAAGCCTTTCTTTGCTAGATGTAAATGATGTTCTTCAGGTTCAGAGACCTTTCAGAACCACATGAGTAGAAATCTCAAAAATATGACTGTCTGAGTTCAAGAAGCATTTGGACAACACTCTCAGGCACATTGTGTGAATCTTGGGGTGTCCTGCAGAGGGCCATTGGGTTGGACTCAATGTTCCTGATGGATCCCTTACTGCCAAGCAAAATTAAAACCTGGTTAATTAATGTGTTCTTATAGAGTACACAAATTCAGGGTATTAATAATGTTAACCCTGAAAGAATGACACTTAGTAACAATGGAAATAAATGATAAAATAATCTTTCTTGATATCTTTAAGATCGGTAGTTTCGGGCTTTTAATTGAGTTTCCTCCGACCCCAGCTGTGACTCTTGATCCCACAGTATGGGGCTTGCTTGCATCCATGCTCCAGGGACAGTCAGGGGTAACTCATGTCAGGGGACTGCTTCGCTGGTCAGGTTCTCACCTGACAGCTCTTCACCTGGTCAATCAGCCCCTGCTCCCAAGATTTTGTTGTGTTTGGGAGTGAAATTATAACCCTTACGATTATGTCATGAAAAATGAACCTGGGCATCCCACAGTCATGAGGACTCAAACTACTAACACACATTTTCATAACAGGGACTCTTACTGAACTTAGGTTTTCCAGATTTTGGAATAGTTTCATTGGACTTTGCTTTACATCCCTTCCTATATAAATGGGGGAATAGATGATACACCTGTGTATCCCCCTACCTCCTTCTTTCTTTCTAATTCACTTTGGTTCAATGATTTTAAATTAATTATATCATCCAAGTTGGTGCTAGGAAGCAGGGAGACGTTTTTAATGTGTTGGATTCAATGAAGGTACAAATTGGATATTTTTCTGGCAGAAGCTGTTTTCCTGCTTTTTCATGTGCTGTTAGAGGATTTAGTTTCTCTCCTCTGCCCAGTGCTTTCAGGTAAATGAATTAAAAACATTTTAACTGGGTTAGCATTGGTAGGAGCAATGTGCATTCTGAGAGGTATCTTAACAGTTGGTAATATTAAATTTCATTCTTATATGGGGTGAAATGTGACCCAGTGATACAGCCAATGGCATACTTAGAGTGAGCACTGGGATTTCACTCCACTGACCTTTTTGGGACTCAAGCTGGTTATTATGTTCCCCAAGCAGTGTCTTTACATTCCTGGCATTTTCTTTGCTTATGCATCTCACATGTTTACTTACAAGGTAAAGAAAAGCTATGGACTCAATGTGTTATAATAAAAAGTGAGGACAATTATCCTTGTTATCTGCCTACCTTGCAATCATTTTTGCCCTGCTTTGCTTGTTTCTCATCTACAGATTAAACTGGTGTCCTATTTGTGCTTCCTAGACAAGTACTGAGACTAAATAAGCAGTAACCTTTTCCAGCTGAACGTAACCTAGGAGGTGAGAGGAGTGTGGTGGAGAAGGATAACAAAAGGTGTCCATGGGATACTCCTCAAGGAAGCAGAGTGTTAGGAAATGAATGCATGCCTAGTTCCTGCTATATGAGAATGGTTCCAGCTGTGTGAGGAGTCAGTAGTACAGATTGAGTCAAATATGATTAGGATGGCAAAAGGGGAGAAATTGGCTTAAATAAAACCAACTGAGAACATTATGAAAGAAGCCAAGATTGCAGTAGGAAAAAGAGTTTCATAAAGAACATAAACAGAACAAGACTGTGCCTCCAGGCATGTGCTTGTATTTAGTGGAAGTGTTTAGCTCCAGTGCCTTGGGCAGTGCTAGGGGAAGAGTTGTGCCTTGGAGTGATTCTGCCTTTTCCCTGCTCATTGCCCTTTTCGTCTCGAGGGAAGGGGCTGCACTTCCCCACAGAGAGGAGTGGTGCAGAGTTTGCTCCCTGGCTCGATGCTTCCACTCACTTCTCCCAGCTCCCAAAGCTGGCTGTAGTGAGGAGGGAAGGAGCCTGGAGCTCGCCAGCTCTTCAGAGCTCATGGTAGTCAAGCTACAGGGTGAAGGAGGGAGGGGGAAGGTGGGTGCAAGAGCCAAGAAATATATTCAAGGATCATTGTGTTATGCATCTGTGCAACTGGAAATTGTTTTGTGCACTGAGTGAGTAAGGAAAGATGGGGGGGGGGGGGGGCAAGGGAAATTTGGTGTCAGACTAAGTTTGTATTGTTCGAATGGAGAAAATATTTTATGTTTTATGACTCCGTGTGCAGCAAGGCACATGAAGTAAATATGCCAGTAAATTGAGGAGCACTTTCCTCCTCAAAAGAGAGTAAATATTAATGAAGATACAGGTGGTGTGCACACAGATGCACACACAGAAAAAAAATATAAGAGGAAGTAGAGCAGTTATAAAAAGCGAACTCTGGAAGAGTTTGATGGCTGCCTTCCCAGAGGTTTTTGGTGGGGGGAAGGTGGAGGAAAATGCAACGGCAGCAACAACAAAAGAAAATCATTTCAGGGTTTTATAAACTCCTGAGGAACTGGGAGATGAGACTGAAAGGAAGTGAGCAGCATCCTCTTCTTAACAGATAAAAGGGAATGTGCTGTAAAAAGCAATATTAAAGTTTGATCTCCTTGCTGGTGACATTTTTGTGATTGATTTAGGGCAGTCCCTATGCACAAGCTGTAACAGGTCGTGCTAGGTCTAACTGCAGCATCTTGCCACAACTCTAGAGAGGCAGGCCCTGAGGACTGGCAGCAAGGGAACAGTTTTTGCTGCGGTAAAGACAGCTCAGAACTTAGTAATGGGGCTCAGGGCTAGGTGTCAAGGACAGAAAATATTTCATGCTTATAGCCAAATGCCTAAGGCACGAGCCTTTAACAGAAGGTGGTACCACAGAAACCAGAGCTGTGTGGGAGACATTTTAATTTAATTTAAACCCAGTGCTGCCAAACACAAACCCATGTTTGGCTTTTGTGTGGATGAAAGTTCTTGACACTAAAGTGAAGCTCCTTCAGAGCAAGGCTGAAACTTCCCGCTGTGCCTCACTCCACTTCTTTCCCACCCTCAGATAGGGCTCAACCCCTGCATCACATGATTCTTGTCACCTTGTAGGGCTCATAGCAGAGGAGCCTTTGCTTATCCTGTTGAAGGAGAAGGGGAGAGGCTTGAAGGACTGTCCTGGCTGGCTCTCCCTGGAGGTAGGCTTTTGGGAGCCTCAGAAGGATGTAGCCAAAGGAAGGCTATCTCCAGCTGTGCTGTGTTTCGTGGCAGGCACTGGCCAGGGCACAGAGAAATGACAGCAGAGAAACTGGGCAACTTTGCAGCCATTCCAAACCACCAGGAAAAAGTGTCTTCTGAGGAGTGAGTTACTTCTTAGAGATGTGATTGCAAAGGCTGCCTCTTTCAAAAGGGTGGTGCTTTTTGTCTCCTTCACCCTTTGAATCAGCATTTCCTCTTTATGTGACAATGGGGTGCAGGAATAACAAAAATAAACAGAGCCCAACTACAAAATGATGCTTCTACTTAAAGTCCTTAACAAAGGATTCTCATGTTACTTATATTTTAGCTATTTACTTGTATACTCATTACAAAATATATCTTTTAGAAATCCTTTGGCATTACCAGTGAGATTGACTTGCACAAGATATAAAAAAATTTTGTCTGGATCTGAGGGAGAAATTAATCTAGACGTCAAGTCTGGAGATCTAGGTTTTAAACTGAGGGAGGATCACACTAAGCTGCCACTCTCCCATACTGCAAGAGCTGATCTGGTTTGCCCTTTGGATCCCATTGTCTCTAGTTCATCCAGACAGTAGAAAATTAAAAGTGTCCATCTTGGAATCTGAAAAGAAATCAAGGTGTTGCTTTGAGTAGGAACCAAACGGAGCAACTATATTTGCCACAGGGGAATGAAGCAGTGTCCGTGAGATTTACAAAAGAAGTAGACACAAGTGGTTTCTTTAAAAAGTTAATACACTAAAGGGCAAGATACAGAAAAAAAGAAATCACAATTTAAGAGGGGCAGCGATTTTGCTTATATTTCAAGCTAGCTTGTATTTTGCCACCAATTTTGTATTTTAGAGAAGACTGATGTATAATACAAGCAAGGACTCTGGCAGCAAGGTACTCAGTTACACAGTACCTTTATTTGTGTGTTAGAATAGGAGCCTTGAGGAACATAATGCTGAAAAGAAGAGATTGTGCTGACTTATTAATGAGAATTATTCCTCCTTCAATTTTATTCTGTAGTTCTATTTTCAACTGCCATGTAAGTGATGCAGTGTCTGGACACTCTGATGGCTTCCTATTGTGTACTTGAAATTGTATGTCTTCTGTAAAATTTATGCTAAACCTCTTACAGTTTTTAGGAAAAGAAGAAGCCTGTTTCATTTGCTGTCTCTCTGTAAACAAAATGTAGAAGGAATTTTTTTTTTTTTTAAAGTTCATGATTTGTGGCAATGGAAGTAGATTTTTTTAAAATGTGATTAAGAATAAATATGGAAGGACGATTAAAAATCTGTCAGATCTCTCAGGAATAGGTGTCTAAGAATAAAATTAACTCTTTCCAGGACAACAGAACCAGGACAGCAGGACTTGTACAAAAGTTTTTATGCAATTCCTCTTCTGCCTCAACATTTTGTAGCTAAAAATTTTCCTTCTCCACTTTGAGTCCAGAAAACTTTTTTATATTTGAGTTGAAGTTATCATAAAATAGCAAGATTCTGAGAAGTTTAATTAGAAGGCAAAATAATGAGACTTGTAATAAAATCTGGGGTCCTAGCTCTAAAACAACAAAAGGGGGGGGGGGGGGTGTGGAGCTACAAACACATAAGTGAAATGAAGCTTGGTGGGAAAGCAAATTATTTTGTAAGATGTGTATCTGTACTTGATGCATACTTTTCTCCTTTTTACTTGCAGCAAGATATGCTGTTCCTCAGTTGATCATAAAATGGGTAAAGAATTTAAACTAATTTTGCAAATGTAGCATTTGGTAGAAAAAGAGGTAAATAAATCATGTTTATGTATCTTGTCAGGAGTATAATCTCACAGCATCCTGTAAACTTGTTAGCATCAAAATCTTCATATTGATGACACAGTAGATCACAAAGACCAGTTTAAAAACCATTGTTTGCTGCCTACTTGGATTTCAAATCTGCCTATGTGTCTGCCTGCTCTGATAGAGCTGGTGAAAGGAAAAAATTGCCTTGTGGTGACTTAAGAATACAAGTTTATTTTCTGAACTTTCTTCTAAATAGTTACTTATAGGGAACAGGATGGGGGGGTAAAAAAGTGTATCCTCACAAATATATGTCTTCAGGACTCTGAATCAACTATGTTTAACCCAGCAGCGGAGTTAAGGCTGTTGCCATCTAAGTTGACAGTCTGTAAATATTTACCATCCAAACCACCCTGTATTGTTTCTTTGTGCTGTCAGTTCTGTGAAGCTAATTTTGAGTTGGTGAGACTGATGTAGACAGGAGTGTTTCTGGGCATGTGCTGCACTCCAGTGCCTGCTGTCTCAGCACACACCGGTCAAGAGCTGCAGGGACCTGCCTGCTGGGGAAAAAAGATGATCAGTTGTGCTGTGGAGCTCAGCAGCCCCAGAGTTAGGTAGTAATGTTTGCTGTTGATCATACTCGGAGATGAAAACCTGACCCTACTGAAGTTAGTAGTAAGATAGGGTTAGAATTTCTGTTTATCTTCAGTAATAGTGTTGTGAAGCCACAGTCCTCATGTGTAAGTACTGTCCTCCAAAGTGAGTTTTTAAACCCAGCATATCATCATTTCAGAACAAAATATAATCCTTTTATTTAAATTAAAAATTAGAATAACAACTTTAATGTCAAAAACCTAGGCATACACAAATTTATTCTTTTGCTGGGGTTGGTGATAAATGGAAGATTAAAATGTGTTAAGGTATGGCCTTTAAGATAAAATTAACTTAATCATTCACCAATACTGTATTTGTTGACATACTAATTTATTTTAATAATGCCTAAGACAGTCTCAAGTTAGTGTAAACTTGATAACATGTTTATGAAACCTGAACCTAGGTTGTTTTTGAACTGAGATGTATGGTTGTAAATCATTGCAATCAGGTTTTTAAGGATATTGAAACATCTAAAGGTTCAGGTGGGCTTCAGTAGAATCACAGAAAATGTCGCAGTAAATAACTCCTGTTACCAGGCACTTTTTTTGCCAGTTTTATAAATAACTAGGCCCTTATAAACACATGTAGCATTTCCGAATGTCTTTACAGAAAGTAAGCTGTCAAGTTCTGGCTCTGTGCTTCGGAAAATGGGTGGGAGAGTTAATAGATTGAGCAAATAAAAACAGCTCTGCAAAGTATAATGGAGTGGTGGGTGATAAAATCAGCCTGCTGACCTGTTGCTTGGGGTAAAGCTTGCTAGCAAAGGCGGTGAAACAGCAGCACTTAGTACTCATTCCAGATAGGCTCTGGCACCCTCCTGGGTTGTTTCTTGCAGTGTGAAACTCTACAAGTGGCTGGATGACTGGAAACCTGGAGGCTGGCTACTGTGCCAGTAGTGCTTCTCTGTGGCTAAAGCAGCAGAGAGCTCAGTCTAGGCTAGGTCCCTTTACATTGATCTTACCACCAGCCAAGACTTTAGGCTAGCAGAACTGGTTTACTTTATCCTGTCAAGGAAAGAATCTATTTCTAAACAAATTTGCAATGCTGGAGGAGGGAGTGCAAAAGAGTAAAAGTTAATGTGTGACTCTCAAACCAAACTTGGTAAGAGTTTTCTCAGTTGCTTCTGTCTGCAGTCACTGTCTCAAGTAAGATATGTTTGTGCAAGACAAAAATGCAAAGATTAGAAGAATGATCCGTTATCTAATTCTTTTTGTAAAAGAAAAGATTACGTAATTTAATAATCACAGCTGGGGGAAAAGTTGGTTTGAAATGCTAGTTCAAAAACCTGAATTTTGCTGCTGCCTGCTGTAAGGGACATGACAAGGAAGCTGGGCTCAAGCCATTTTGGGTCTGACCATAATTGTCCATTCTTAATATTGTTTTTCTATCTTCCTTGGCTAAAATGGACTCCTGCAACCTCCCATGGGCGCCCCAAGCTTCTTCTAGCCTGACATAGGTCTACTGATCCTTCTTCTGTCAGTGCTTCACCTTTTGCTCTATGACGCAGGGCAACAAGAGAAGAGCAATTTTGTTTACTTCCTCTTCCCAAATCTTCCTGCATTTTGCATTCATTCATATTTGTTAAAGTGAAGGGGAACATACAAATTACTGTTTTTCTTCTTTTTCTTTCTTTCAGCTCAGGAAGATGACACACTGATTTATTGTGAAAATCACATATTCTCATTGAATAATTTTTAAACCTAGCTCACTAGTTCCAGAATATCTGTTGTGCTGAGACTATCTCATGAAAGCCTGACATGATACAGCTGGTGCTGATGTTGGGGCCAGTTCAACTGAACAGTATCCCTGTCATTCCCTACTGGTATGAGAGGACCCAGTTTGTGGACTAGGTTGTGAAGTTATTGGGAAACAATACAGTAGTAACTGGAACAACGCATGTATCACCCCTCAAATGGATTAAACCCACGTGTGTGTCTAGGTGACTCCAAGCTTTGTAATAGCAGTTTCTGCACTGAAAACATTGAAGTTTATCTGAGAATTGCATTGACTATTAAACCTTAGTGTTTCTGTGTGCTCTCACTCACATTTTCCTGTATTGATACTGTGCCTAATTTCATTCCTCTTAGCAATGCAATTAATAACAAGCTCTGAGAACTGCAAATTTAGGGAATGCATAATATCAAAAAGCTGGATTCCATCTAAATATGTTTGCAGGTGCACTCCTTGATTGGAACATGCACTGAAAATCTGCAAACAGATTCATCTATGTTACTGTAGGAAAACAGCCAGAAGCACTACAGCCTTGTGTCAGAGAAGAGTATTAAACCTGTGTAATTCCCAAAGTCCCTCTAGTTTTCTGACTGCAGGGAAAGTTTCATTTTCTGCTGCAAGATCTTTAGGAAGCTGGGTGTCAGTGGCTGTAAGTAGGTTAGCTCAGCCAGCTGTACCTCTGTCTGTATCATTTTCCTTAGCTATCAGTTGCAGAGAACCGAGAGAGTTTTTTGGGACTTTCTAGTAGCTGTCACAGTAGCAATGCAGTTGTAGCTTGCCAGGATATATGCAAGCATATGTACCCAAACTCCTACCATAGCATATAACCAAGGACTGGTGAAAATTAGAGGAGGAAAGATGCAGTTTATGGGTTTTTTTTTTGTGTATGTATGTGTCATTTCATATCTAAGAGCCTGTTATTAGAAGAATTTTATGTGTGTTTACCTAGAAATGTGAATAGATGGCTTAATATCATAAGGTGTTAGGGATTTAGATAGCTGGAGCCTTGGTATTTCAGGAGCTTTTTATGCAGCAAGATTTCACACTTATATTTTCTCTTCTGGTTGTAAAAGTAATGTCTGCCTGCAGAGTGTTTTTCAGGTCATAAATCAAATTAAAGAAAAAAAACGCATTTTGTGCTACAGGTTTTGGTTTCCAGATTTTATGTTTAAAAATCACTGGGTTAGGAAACACTGATAGGGTAAGAACAGGATATAGACCAAAAAACAGGAAAGAGTAGAATCAGCAAATTTCACTTTTTCTGTCTTTTGCTTAATGATTAATGGGATAGGCATATGAAGTATATAACTCCAGGAAACTTAGTTTTTGTTGTTAGTAATACCTATTTTTCATATTTTTTATGATGAAATTTGTTGAGTGGGAAATTGGAGGAGCTGGCCTTGTGAGGCCCCTCCCAAATGGAGCTGTCCTGTGATGCTGTGACATGTGCAAGTTGGTAGCCTGATGATGGAGCATGAACACTGCTGCTTCAGAGCTCAACAAGAGCTTTTGCTGTATGTTGTGTAACATGAAACTGGGCAGAGGGCTGTGTGGTTTCGGGCAGCTGGTACTAGGAACAACATTCAAGGTAAACTCTAAGCCTTGCTGCTAATCCTAGAGGCAAGCAAAAGGAAATGGTGCAGTCATGTGACTTCACCAAGTGTATTGTAAACTGAATAATGGGTAAAAAGGGATTCTGAGTTGACAGAGATTAGTGCTACTGGTGCTCCTTGCTGTGGTTTACTGGGATAGAGGGGGCTCTTGTCAAACATTTAAGTTTGCCCTGGTTCTGGTTTTCTTTTTTCTTCATTTGTAACCAAGAAATGTATTCGTTTGTCTCCTGTCCTTCTTGTGCAGCTTTACACATTTGTAGCTTCTTGTGTGGAAATCAGTCACTTCCTTGGAATTTCAGGGAACTACATGTACGTTAACCAGTAGAGAATGCAGGAAAAAAGATTTTGAAAGTAATTTCTGAGCATATGTCTAGTTCAGTTGTCATGGGAAACTGGATCTGTCACTTATGGATGGATGTTTTGCCCACCTTGTTGTAAGCTCCCCTGTGTATGGCCTGGGATGTGTTGAAGGGAGGAATGCTCTGAGATCATTTGTATCCAATTGTGAACTGCATCTGCACAGCTTCTGTTCAAATCTTCAATAAGTTACCTTAGTTAGTTTTCAAGGCACCTCATATTCTCTTGATGCATATAGTGCACTTGGCCTGTAAGTATGTAAGTTCTAAAATACATTTGAAACATGAGACTTTGGTTCCACTTTATGGGCTCACACTTCGTGAAGTCACTAAGGGTAAGGAAAAAGTTTTAACATCCCAGCCCTAAATTATTCTTTCTCATTTGTTAAGGTTTTACACATGCCTTGATTTGTGACATAATTCTGTGACAGAACATGCCAAGTGTTGGTGATTTCCTAAGAGTGAAACTGCATCAAATTTTCTTGTGTTTATGTTCAAAGTGCTTTAAATAACCTCCTGTCTGGATGCAGGCTTGTTACCCCTGGTGAAAATGTCTGACTACTACACAAAATGTCCTTTACTTACATTATTTCTCAGTATGTTGCCATATAAACCATAATTTTCTTTATGGAAAAATACAAAGGAACTCAAAAAAAAGAAAAAAAACCCCAGCCTTGTAGCATGATAGCAGTAGAAATGCAGGCTTTTCTGTGTATGTTTTGAGAATGTAAACAGATTGCTCAGCACAGGTTTTATCTGGTCCTTTTCTGAAGTTCTTTGTAACTTTTGCCTGGGAGTGAAGTATAGAAAAGTTAGCCTTTTAATAGCAGGATGGCTATTTCATCATATATTCCCAGTTTTGAGAATTTTGGTTTAAAGGCAAGTGGAATATTGAGTTCTTGGGGGTTTTTTAACCTAGAAAGTAGAACAAAATACCTTGAACTACAATTATGTGCTTATATATAGTATTTGAAGTAGACTTAAGCCTAGCAGACTGATTGCTTTGGTATTAAGATTTTTGAATGGGAAATGCTGTTTGTGGAAAGCCAACTCAGCCAGTGCTCAGTGGCTGCATCTCATTTCAAGGTCATCAAATGTGTTTTGTAAGGAGATGACCCTTTAGCTCTCAGAACTTCTCCTGGAATCACTGAGCAGTAAAGCTTCTTATTACTGGATTTCTGTGTAGGGAAAATTTTTAAAATATATTTTTCTTTCACCTCCAAAATTAAGAGGATAGTATTGGTTTAATTTAAATTACAAAATACATGTAAGGTAGGCTACCATTATTTAATTTATTGACCATTTCATTTTATTTCCCAAGAAATCAAAAGGGGGGAGATTAAGTCATAGTAGAAATCTGAAGAACTAGTTAATACGAGGGTGTTTTCACTCTTCTCTCTTCTCTGCAGTACTCTTCTCTTAATTAAGATCCAGCCAGATTTTTTGTTCTACTGTTTTGCTGATGGAGTTCATCTTGAGATGTAGAATTCACTACCAAAACCAAGCAGTAGGAAGTTAGGTTTTAATTCAGCTTTAGAAAAGCAATTTTGTTCCCTTTTTGCTAATTCACTGCATCCTTCTAATGCAAGGTCACTCTCCTACAGACTAAAATGTCACCTTCCAGCAGGAGCATGCCATGAAGAATTTCTAGCTGCCCACAGGCCTGAAACATGGGTGACAACTTTACAGAAATAGAAATAATCCCCCAAGTGCTTAAAATTTTTCAGAGCTGCTTTTTCTAGTGTATGATTGTACATTTGGCTCACAGCAGGCAGGTTGTATTCATATCAAGATATGGAAAAAAATGCAAAATTTACTAAGCATGAAAATGAGAGTCCCTTTTGCTTTTCCAAATGCAGTGTGCACAATTGAATTTTAATAACTATATACACCTCAAATTTTTATGGCATAAAATGCACAGTTGTGTAAAAGGTGGTGAGAAATTATATGCTGTACTGTTACTTTTATTTATGATGTGGCTTTGCAGCATTGTTTCCAGTGCTACCATATACCCTCATTATTAGTAACAGTGCAGTCAATGAGCTAGACTGCACGTCTATCAGAGGCTTTGTGGGAATTTTTTTTCATAAGGCAGAAATGGCAAAATTCCTGAACTTCTTACTGAAACTTAGCAGTGAGTCATGTCTGCACGTTACTGCAAAACTGGTAAGAAGACAAATATTCATTGAGAGCAGAAGTAACAGCACTTAAAAGCAAGGAAAAACCATAAAAATCATATAAAATTCAACATCTGATAATAGTTGTGATTTTGTCAGGGATTGCATTTTATGAAAAATGAATTTGGTGCCTTGTCTAGGGGTATGCTAGGTATCATATGGTAAGATCTTCCAGCATGTACTAGGTTGAGAGATAAAAAAATTAAAAAGGTTTTTCAGAAGATTTACAAATAAATATCAATAATTATCTGTACTAAATGAGAAAGAGACAAATATCCTTCATATGCTTTCATTAGTTTGTTTTGTTGGACTTTTATTTTTGCTCCTGAAATACTGAGTAGGCCTGAGAAAGCCTAAGGTCAAAAAGCCCATTAAAACAGAGAAAAACATCTCTCACATATCTGCTTTTCGAGACTTTCACTTTCTAAGGCACATCAGCATGAAGCTAAAGCATCTTACAGAACAGAATGTCAAAGAGCCTTTCACAACTATCCAAGTCCCAACCATTACTTGCTGCTTTGGGTATTTTCTGGCTTTAGCAATACAAAATTCTAAAGGTTAAAGGAATTCCTTCGGGACTTGGATCTCTAATGGAGTCAGTGTGCTTTAAATGAAAAGTTCTGTCAGTCTAAAAGAAAGTACGATGGAGACTTTTGTTGTCTAGGAAGTGGGGGCACATCCTTAACAATAATGGATGTAAAACATAGAGGGAGAAGAGACAGGGAAATGAAAAATGTGACCTGTATCAGATAGTTAAAAAAACCCCACCAAACCAACCAACCAAAAAAAAAACCCAGAGCAAAACAAACAACAGACATGAAAGTTCATTAACTGGACAGCAGTGACTGTAGAAAATCAGAAAACATGCACATTTTTTTGCAAAAAAGGAAAAACTCAGCTTACATTGAACAGGACAGTGCAAGAAACAGCTATATCAGTGATGAAGAGCTTAAAACTTTTTGCGGCATCAGAGACAAGAAAGGAAGCATTCCAGGGCAGGCAAGGTCCCTCGAGGAATGACAAGACCTTTACCTTGCCCCTTTTCCAAGGCATGTGGAGATTGTTAATGCCTGGCACAGACCAGCACTGCCTCACAAGGTTTGTTTCATCCCTTGTCCCAGTGTCATGCCTGTACTTTTGATAGTTCTGGGACTTTTGATAGTTCATAGAGAACACCAGTGGCTCTTTGAGGAGCCAGCATTCAGTGCTGAGGAGCTTTCTATCTAACTGAAGGCAAAAAACATGTTCTATAGGTATTTCTTCACTGCTCTGTTTGGTTACATGTGTCTTTGCACACATCAGGTGGAGACGAGAGGAAAACAAAGATGCGATTTTGGAAGATACTTGGTGAAAAATGTTCTGCACATAGACCATTAGAACAGAGCTTGTTTGGAGGTAGAATCATGTTGTGGTTTCAGACTGAGAGGAACCATTCCTTGTGTAGTGAGATGTGTAATGGATACAGAGCACATTTCGAACAGTCTGTGGTTTTTTCTTCATTGCTCTGTCCTGCCTGTGATACACACAGGAGTCTGGAATAAATGCCAAAGTGTTTGGAGCCCTTGAGTGGCTCACAAAGTGCATGAATAGACTTTTCTGGCCATGTGGGACTGCCTTCTTTTTTTTCCCTGATGAAGTGATGGGCACCTGATGCTGTATTCGCTGCTTGTGTGGCAGGAGAGCTGCTGCGGAGTGTTCCCATGGCAGCCGTGGAATCCCTGGTAAAAGGGATCCATTTCCCTTCAGATCAGCTACACGGTATGGATCCTTGTCATCTCATGACTGGCAGCAGGAGCAATGACTTGTGGAGGAGGAATTCATAATTCATTGGAGTGTCTTCTCAACCTAGGCATAAGCTGCCATTTAGGCATTGGGGAGATGGAAGCTAATGAAATCTATGACAAAAACAGTCTGACAGGTTTTTCTAGAAATGTAGCTCCTCTACAACTGTGAATTGCCATAGAGGAGTTCAATATGAATTTTTGAGTTGTACATGAGGTTTTTTCTGCTCCCTCAAAGGATTTAAAGGTTGAGTGAAGCCCTTAGCATCATTGTCTATTTGGAGTAAGAATGAGTGGCACTTGGTGAAATCGTGAATAATTCAGAGCATCTGTGGTGGAAGGTGGGGACAGGAGTAAAATAGTTTGGATTTTTTTGCTTCAGCCAGAGTCTGGGGAGTAGTTAATGCCTAAGAAAGAAAAACTTTGAACTGGAGACAGTTTCTGAACAGCTGGTGCAAGGCAGCCTGGCTTCATTCATAGACCTTACTAGAAAAATAGAAAAATCTAACACAAGATACAAGGAAGGTGAATACCTTTATTTTCTGAAAAGCATTTGCCTGATGATGCATGATGCAGGGAGAAAATTCCAGACAAGCCTGAAGAGTACAGTAATGTTATTCTGCCTTTGGCCAGAGCATAGCTGTGGGTGTCAAAGGGCAAAAATATTTTTCTAGCATTTTTTTCTTATGATTAAATACGAAAAACAGTCTTGGACAATGATTCTACTGTTAGTGTTTGGTTAATTACAAGCTTGAAGCTCTAAACTCATTTGTGGGATGATACTCATCAAATCACACAAGTTCAAAAATAGCACACATTTAGATGAGGACTAAAACACTTTTTCTTTCTTACCCATCAAAAGATTTGAAAGCATGTGGGGTGTAGAAGATGAAGGATATCTGAAGTCATGAGGGTTCTCTTCTGTACGTACATGATTTAGTAATAAGAGACCCAGTATGAATTAAGTTTTTTAGTACAGCAGAGGGTGTCTGGGGCAGTTAATTTTCTTCTTTTGTGTTTCTGGTAGGACTACTTCTCTGGGGGTTTATAGGACTCATCTCTACAAAGACAAGAAGTCTTTCAGTGTCCTTGATCTTGCATCCAGGAACTATTGTCCATCATGTCTGCATCCCCCTCAGGAGAGTTTCAATAGCAGGGTATGATGATTGATTTTGATAGTATCTCTACAGATTTTTTAAAACTTTCGTTTCTCATTTTTTAAGTTTAAGTGGTAGGATGGAGGTAAAATTATTGCAGTTGTCTTCTGGGACAGGAGAGGGTGAGAAGTGGATTGAGAAAGAAGGGTTTCATTCCTGAGGCAGTGAAAGATTAAATATCATAGAGAGACAGTTACTGAA
This sequence comes from Coloeus monedula, assembly GCF_965178545.1. Taxonomy (NCBI): domain Eukaryota; kingdom Metazoa; phylum Chordata; class Aves; order Passeriformes; family Corvidae; genus Coloeus; species Coloeus monedula. The sequence continues at coordinate 101,008,631 of NC_138783.1, forward strand.
CTCCACTTGTGTCACAATAATGTTACCTATTTGCAGATAGACATGCCCTGCAGATACTTCAGGTGCGGTGTTCTTACTTTTAAAAACTAATAATACAAACTGTTTTATCTCTGGAGTTCCTCTCAGTACCTCATTGGGATTGCTGTGGCTAGAATTACCTCTGTGCTTTGGAGCTGTGTGTCCTTCGTAAGCCACTCTGGGAGTGCAGTGTGGCTTTTGTTCAGGATGTCTTTCTTTTATGATGGATGGGAGAGGGATTGACATATGTATTGGCACGTGGGAAGCAGAGAATTGGTTTTTGGACCAATGGAGAGTTGAAATGAAGCCAGGCTACATGATAAGACTCAAAATTCAGACCTTTTTTCTCCATGTGGTAGTATAAAGGAAGCCAGCATATCAACACTGTTAGTCCATTCGCAGTGCTGAGTTGCTTGTATGATATGGTCGGCCTTGTGTGAGTCACTGATGCCCCTGCAGATAGTGCTCTCAGGAAAAAATAATTCCTGTACATGAGGAAGTACTGTGAGAAACATCAAGATGTTAAACAAGATGATTCCTGGACATTAAATATCCAAATGGTAAACACTGCATTATAATGTGAATCCCCATAATAAATGTTTGTAAATTTAGCCGTCCACCACAGTTGCAGCAGTTCAAGGGATTGGTATAAAAGAAGATTAGAATATAATCCTCCCACTATTTTAATCCAGCTGAGGAAATCCAAGGTAGATGCTTAAAAAGTTACTAATATCTAAAGAGAAAGCATGCACAGAATATTAATATTTCAAATTATTTATATTTAGGAAAGTCATAGGGCTCCATATGGTTCCACGCGCAGAGATTTTACACAATTATGAAGATTTTTGTCAGAAACTCTGTGGATAATTTCAGTTTTCGATAGCCTGTGAGCTAACAGATGTTCATTAACTAAAAGCAACACTGGAAGAAAATAAAGTATAGAAAAACAAAGCTAAGGTGTTTTTTTTTGTTTTTGTAGTTGTGTTGAGGGGGAGTTTTCAAGGGGAGCTGCTTTGATGGGAACATTTTGGAAGACATGCCCCAGCTAGAAAAGTTTTCAAGTAATCTTAGACATCAGATCACAAAAGCAAATGATAACAAGTTGATAGATGGTATCTAGCCCAAAATTCTGAAGATTTTATAGTAAGTAAGTTCATTTGATAAATGTAGTGTAAAATTTCTCACTTTAGTGGTGCTGGGAGCTTGGAAAGTGTTTGTGCTTGTTTTGGTGATTCTAGGTGTTTTGGAAGGGGCTACAGAATGGGGAATAAATAATAAGATTATAAAAATTGTTTTATTACATTATGCAGCAGTTTAAAAATAAGGGCTACTATTTGTTGTAAGAGGTTGTTCTGAGAGTGATAAAGAATTCATCTCCAGATTTGTATGCTTGAAATTCAAATTTTTGATATATATACAGGGTGCAATGTTAAAGCTACAAATTATACCTAGTGGAGAGCTCATCAATAGCTGTAGAAATCTGGCTGATTCAGAGGTCATTCTTTAGCATAAAGGTGAACCTCTATCCCTTCACTAAGACCCCAGACCCAGAGATGGTGTTCAACTACATCTCGAGGTACCTTCTGTATTTCTGCCAAAGAGGCAGAACCCATCACTGTAAATTGTAACCTGAGTGGTTGCTCAAACTCCCGTCTCAACAAAGGCATAGAACTGGAGGGATTTTGGAGAAAGACAACAAGAATGATCAAGCCTGTGAAAACCTTTTATGTTAAATAGCTGTATAGGTCAGGACTCCTTAGCCTGCTGTGGAGATTGTTGGAGATGATGGTGGAATATGTTAGAGATCTACTGAATTGCAAGTGGCATGGTGAGGGTGGAAAGGGAGACATTGTTCACCACTACAAGTGTGAGAGGGCAGCAAACAGAAAGTGGCAGGCAGCTATGAGAATACAGATAGATACCTTTTTTATACCAGTGCCAGTCAAGGAAAGTGATAATCGTGAAATGAGACCTACTAAAAAACAAACCCATAAATAAATTCTTCCCTTCCCACCCAGTAGAGGAATGCAAGTAGGAATGAAGGTGACTATGGCCAAGACTAACCAGGTTTCTGTCTTTTCAAATTATAGGGTAAAAAAAAAAAAAAAAAGAGACCTGGATATTTTCAGAGTTGCTACTAGTTTTTATTACTGTTTTAAATCTGCCAGCAGAGTGCAAGCTGGGATTCCTGGGCAAGGCATTAAAGGCTACCCTAGAGATAGGACAGACTCCCAACTCCGTGTGCAATATTCCTAAGGAATAGTGTTACTTGTTCCTGGAGGCTGAACATAAACTTGGTCTCTATCTTTGGGGAAGGTAGGAACACTAATCCTGTGTACTGAGTGTTGTGCCCCATTAGACATTAAATATGCTAAATACAATTGGGACATTCTGTTTAATTGAGTACTTTCTGTTTTGTCTTTGCCTGTGAGCTATCTGAAGAATGCAGTTTTTGTTCTACCATTCTTTTTTGCTTCCTTGCGGCCATATGTGAGGCCATGGAGTAAACAGAGATGAATCTGAATGGAAAAAAAATAGCTTCTAATTTTAAGATGAACCTTAAGTTTACTTTCATTGACACAGAAGCAACTGTGATGTGAAGCAGAAGATGCTGGGAGAATGGGAATACTGCTTTTGTGTCATTTTATGCTGTTTTAAAATTATAACCTGAGAGTTTAATTTCTATTAGTTCAGGGAAGCACTACATTTATAACAAAATTTACAGGCTTGGGCTGTAGAGGTGGCACAGTTAAAAAGTCTGTCAAGATTTCTGTAGCAATGACCTATTGACAGGAATCTCCAATTGCTGGTTAAAAAAATAAGTTTTGGGCAATATTATATGCTTATTGGTTGACTCTGTAGATGCTTTTTTTTTTTTTTTAATTGAATTTTTCAACCTATTTAAACATTTTTTTCCACCTTTGAAAGAAGGAATGGTGTTGCTCTCTGCTTTTATCATTAACACTATCTGAACTGCTCTGGACATTAGGCTTTAATAGTATGCTTTAAAAATTCAAACTATTCTAGTTTTGCTCTTTAAAAAAGAAGGGGATAATACTGCAAATTTGCACTTCTTGTTAATGCATGCTTTATGCTGAGTATGTTCTGCATATCACATAAAGAGCATACCACTGGTACAGTGTGGGAGACTTTACATATGATCTCATGTTCCAGATCATTCCTCAAGCACAGGACAGAAAAAAGGCTGACCTGAAGGTGTTTGCTGTGGCAGAGCTATTGCATTATCCATCAGAATGTCACTTCATAGGGCACATTGATTCCTTAAACACCGCTTCAGTAATCACCACGTCGGTGATTCAGTGAACTGATTGTTCAATGTGAAGCAATTCGGAGAGATAAGGTTTTATACTTCTGCAACAAGAATGTCAAAAGAAGGTTGAGGGGATATTTTAGCTAATCTGCTTTGTTTTCAGACCTCTGCTGGCATGATGCTGGCCTAGCTTTCACAGTGAAATTTGGCACTAAGAGCTGTGCTCCAAAAGGCTCTCCAGCAGCCAGTCCTGTTGCTGTGAGCAAGCAGCGAAGGTGATGGACAGCATGCAGTGAGTAACAGCAGTGCCAGTGCTGCCTCTGCAGCCAGGCTTGCTGAAGTAGAAGGTGCATTTTATTTTTGGTCTTTGTATGTGTGCAAGTCTTCCCTAAATCTAGGCAGTCTTGGTGTGCCCCTCCTTTGCCTGTGCAGGAAGGAACTGGCAAATGGTGATCAATGATCTGAGGGATTTATCTGAAATCACCCGGATGGAGGCAGGATTTGGACAGGGATCTCCAAGGGTCTGATGATCTTCCTCACCACTAAGGCATCCTCTTGACTCGAAGACACCCAAGATGGCATTGTTCTTCCCCCAAGTGAAATGCCTGACTTGCTTATCATTTCCTCCAGAGCCTTTTATGATCTTTCTGGCGCTTATCTCCTCTTTGCCATCTTTTGCCTTTTGTAGTGTGCCACTGAACAGAATCCTTGCAGACAAGCCGAATGATATTCAACAAGTGAAGGGAGGTGTAGAAAAAATGCAGTTCACTTGGTCCTTTTTTCAGACTGTACAGGCAGCTGGGAATCCTAGTCACCTGAGTATAAAGACCTTGCTTTATTGTTCCGACGTGTTTATTATTGAATTACCCAATAGCTATAGGAAAAATTACGTATTTATTTTTCCCTGTGGAGTCACTGTGAATTTGCACACATGTAATGTAGGTGCATACAGTGTCTCAAGTGCTAATTTGTATCCCACTAATTATAAGAAAGTCTGGAGGAGTAGATCAGATGTAGACATAGTTAGCTAGGACAGTTATTGCCCATCATATATTATATGGTTCTGACACTATTAATGTTTTAAGGGCTCAAAGAAAACTTTCAAGGGAATTGGATTTACCTTAAAATCCACTAATGCTGTAATCCATACAAAGATGAGCCCTTAATTTGAATGCAGAGAGTTAGAATATTGATCATCACTGTCCTATGCTCCTACAAATTATCTGATAGTTTGATATGCTTTACATGGGAATTTAAATGTCACTGTATCCATTTAACAGATGGTGAAACTATAGCACAGGGTTTGTGAAACACGTCTAATTAAATTCAAAAGTGTTAAATGGATGGGTATCCATTTATATCGTCGTGATAAAAAAGGTTATGTTCTAGGTGTATTTAGTTAACTGCAGTGGTTAAGATTCCAAATACTCTGAAGTGTAATTTGAAGTCTGTAGATGTAGTTAAGCTGACATTCTCACATTGTGAAATGGCTCCTGTCTAAAAGAAGGGACCCTTTCTTTGTCTTTCAAGCATATGGAGAAAAAGGAATGTTTATGCTCAGCTTAGCAAGAAACTGCATGAGAGAGTGTTGAAAGTATTTTGGATTTATTCCTTGAATTACTGTTTTTTAATCAATTCCTTGGATCAGAAATGGGCTAGTTACATTTATCTGGGGTAGCATATCTGAAATTTATGTGTTTGATTAGCCTTGAAGAACTGTAATTTTTTAAGAGTTCTAGCATTTTCAATATCAGACTTAAGCTGTGCCTTATGGCAAATACCAGTGTTTGAATATGCTAACAGAAATGTTTTTCTACTCCTTGAAGATAGAGTACTTAATGTAATTGGTAAACCAAATGATACCTGGCACTCTGTTGTAATGCTGTACTTTACATGTAAATTATATTTTCAAGCACCAAGTTTTTTCTCAGTTGTGATTAATCCTTGAAATAAAGGGGGAGGGCAAAGCAGCTAGTTTGTTTTTAATGATACATTCCTCCTTTGGGAAAGATGAACTATGCATAACTTTGTTGAATTTAGCAATTTACAAGGCATTGTTGAGTTGTCCGTGGAGACCAATTCTGTTCCTTCAGGAGAGTTTGTCAGGTTACATTGTGCTCTGTTTCTCTAAAGGAAAGAAGCTCTTATGTGTCTATCTGTGGCAAGATGTAGTAAGTTCCTTGCTACAATTTGAACTTAAATAAATCTAGCAAATAAAACTAAGCTGTAATCTCTTTGATGGGTGAAGAAAAAACAGAGGCAGAGAAGACAACTAATTCAAAACATGCTCTTATTTTGTGTGGTTTTGGTTTGCATGTTGAAATTTCAGATTGTATTCGGTGTTGGGTCTCATTCCTATTTGCCTGTCTGTCACATGCTCTTAGCTGGTCTTTAGCTTTGTTGGTTGCCTTGCCTCCTCTTCCTGCTCTTTCCCTTTTTCAGATTGTACATAGATATTAATGGCTGATTAATTCTGCTAAAAGACCTGTTTGCTGTCTTCTGAACCTCTTAAGTCCCACGGGAGAAAGTGGGAATGTGCAGTAACATCTAGCTTAATCCCTTCAGGTGAGGGGGAAAGCATCTGTGCAAATGTTGGGGATTCCTGTGGGAAACTATGGTGGATTCTTGCTGGCTGAATCTTTTTTTGTGTGGAGTCAGTAGAAAACACCTCACAAAATATTTCAGATTAGTGGAAAAACACTGTCACTTGGGAGTGCTGCTGGGCCCTTTTTTGGGAGAGGGAATACTAGCAGAGAGTGCTGGAGCAGTGGGATGTAACAGTGTGTGGGCTCAGAGATGCTGCAGGCTTTTAAAGGTTATTTAGTGGAAGAGCTTAATGGATAATGATCAAGTGCAACAAGATTTACATATTCAATTTAGTGTGTTATGCAGCAGTGTCATGGCCTTCCTTCATTCCAGCACAAGAAACAAAACATGGTTTCCTAGCAGTGAGAATGATGATGCCCCTCCTGGTGCCAGGTGTTGCACTGTGTGTGTGATCTGCCATGATGGAGTGGGTGGTTTGGTTTGATGGATACTTTTTTTTTTTGCTAAAACTGTACTGAGAGCTGGCATTTGAACAAGGAATGGTGATGAATGAAAATGCTCCCCATCCCTTTTATTAAAAGCTACTGAAAATTAGTATTGTGTATGTGGGACTGATGGGGAATGACAAATTCACCAACCAAAGGTTTGAATTCAGACTGTTAGAAATGACAGTGTATCTATCTCTCTACTGATTGAAAGAATATTATAAATGTAAATAGATCTGCCAACCTGTGTTCCCCTGCCTGCGTTTTGACTCTGTTTTTCACAACTGTGAAAGTATTTGGATGTCAAGTGAATCATGTGAAGTACGAAAGAGAAATAACTTTTTTTTTTTCTGTCTCTTCCTCTCCACATTTCCCAAAACTGCAGCCACAAGAATAAGTCTTCAGGCTGGCCTCACCCTTCAGGGACCTGGAGCTTGAACCAGGGGACACCTTATGGATGGGAGATGACGGCAAACAGAGATGGAAGAGACTACTTCATCAGGTAAGTGGGCAGAGTGAGCTGTGCAGTGTGTGGCACAGCGCTGCAGCCCTTCTCTCAACTCTATTACCTTAGAATCCTAACTCCTGCTTCAGCCCTACACAATTAATGTTCACCGGTTTGGTTTATGGCACAGGAATAGCTCAGACTGTGCTTTACTGCACTTGGCTTTGGTACTTGGTTACTTCAGTTGCTCAAGAGAATGCTGATAATATAAGGGCCTGTAATTCTTTGAAGAATTACAAGTAAGGTCATTAACAAAAGATAGGTAAAAAATAAAAATGCCATGTTTAAAGAACGAGGCAGGAGGTCAGTTCTGATTGAGACTCCCAACGCTCCTCCATCTCTGCCATGTGAGGTCTTTTGGTTTGTCTAATAATTACACTGGTAATGAGAAAGTGAATGTTTTGATCCTGTATAGTTAATATACTAATTCTTAGCTTTTCCACAGTTTTTTTAGCTCTGGGTTGAAAATAAATGTCAATGTGTATGCTAAATCATAAACATAATTGGCTTTTCCCATTGGAAACTGTGCATAATTATTCTTTAAAATCACTGAGATGGCTTGGATAAAATATATTTTGCCGTTCTAGCAAATGTACTCTTAGACAGCTTTGGAACTTCTTCACTAAAAAGGAGTGATGGTAGTGAGTTAGCAGAACCATTGGCTGCTTGGCATTCATTGCTTAGCTTACATTTCATTTTTAAGGTTAACATTTTGATTCTGTTCTTGTGAAGTTTTTTTTTTAAATTATTATTTCATTTTTGTCTTTATCAGCCTGTTTAGAAACTTGGAGGTACTTGAAAAAGTCATGGATGAGAATTAGAATTCTTTTAACACAGAGTAGAAGGATCAAGCTTATTTTTAATTGACTGTTAAAAGTCCTTAATTTTCTCAAGATCCTTCAACTGCAAAAAAAGAATTGTAAAGCATAAGAATGAAGATCCCTGTTACTGTGCTTTGCTTTCCTAGCCCTTTTGTCCAGGGGATGTGCCTTGGCTTCCTAGGAGTCATTTGTTTTTGGAGCCAAAGCAAGATTTGTAGCAGCCTGGTGACCTGAAGGCTTTCAAGATTTAGAGCAATTTCAGACCTGTCCAAATTGGATCAAATTTTCTGGGTTAATGAGGGCTCAGAAGCTGACTTTGAAATGTCAGTTTCTTCCTTCAACAAGTATTTGTCATGCTTTGGATGTCTGAAAGATGGACAATATGAAGCTGAATGCCAGGCACAATATAACTGTATTAGCATAGGTTTTCTGCCTGAGTTAATTAGGCTTGTGAAGAAGTATAGGTGAGCCTCCAAAATACTGTGCAGATTTGAGTCTGTTGTTTCTGTTACTCAGGTTAGTGAAGACACCTGCACATCTCATTCTTATTTTCTGTAGACTGTTGGTATGTTCTCCTCTGTGTGTATGAGATTCATTTGTAGGATTAATATCCTGATTCTGAGGACAGGCACTACATTTGCTATCTCTTTTCTCACTGGCCACATAATGGGATGCTGCACTTGTGTACCTGTCAACAGTGGTAACTTACAAAATGCAGTGCCTTAGTACTCATTAATTTTGTAGTTTGGGAATGTTTACTAACCCTCTGTAGCTAATGATTATTTTGTTTATTTTTTGGAATGGCTTTTAGTACCTTAAAGTGCCACATCCCTCTCTTAAATTGAGAAAACTGCATCTAGGAAAAAAAAATCGATAATGGAGTGCCAAATTATGCCTTAAGTAATATTAGGCCTGTAGTTGTCTTGTTGTTGGAGTGGTTGTTTTGGGTTTGTTTTCTCATGCTCTTACAAGGTACTTGTTTTTATTCTCTTTTGGGCTCTGGTCTTCTGTCCATTTTTCCCTGCATGTGGATAGCAGACTACTTGGGAAAAAATAGTCTGCTCTGAGGGGTTATGAGCATGAGGCCTCTGAAGAAGCTGATCTGTAGAAGCCTTTGATGTTTTGTGCCAGGCTTTCCAACCCATGGGAATCTCTGAGCAGTTTCAGGTGCAAGTTGAACCCTGATACATACCTACACATTGCATGGTTTGCAGTACCTATTCCTGTATCAAATGTTTTGAAGCAACAGCATTGGCTGTAGCATGTGCACAGATGTGCTTCCAGACTAGTAATGCGTCTTACGTGAAATGACACTCCCCAGGAATGCATTAAAAGCCTGTACTTTTGGAAACAGAGTAAAGCCAGGGAACCATTTGGAACCACATGGTGCTGCACCGAGTCACCAGCCACCCACCATTAGCAGGGAACACCAGCCCAGATGGCTGCTACGATGTGACTGGGTAGTTCTGTGACATATATCTTGGTTTTAGAAGAATGACCAAAGACTAGATAGAACCAGTGACTTGCCAGTGATTCCTCTGTGGAGCTGTATATAGTATCTGTCCTTACAGTGACTGTTATTTGGCAGAGAAGCTCTCTCTGGCTTTCAAAACAACTGCTTTTGCAAATAGTGAGACTACATAAATAAAAACAGAATTTAATTTTCCTTCCTTCATTTTTCACACCTAGATTTTAGGAACGATATAGTGAGATGATTTTTGACAGTTATGCCAATAAAGGCAGGAGAGAGATCAGCGAGATAGCATTTCTTATTGTCTCTAAGGCCTTTTATAGTCATGCAGATTAACAAATTGCATCACACTGAAGGAGAAAAAGCAATTCAAATACTTTGCTTGGTTTTGATTAAAGATGTATAAACCAGGTATTATCACAATGAAATGAATGCATGAGTTCTGTATGAGGAAGTAACATAATTCATAGCGACATTAACTGCTTTTTAGTTAAATAATTTACTTTGTGCCATATGTACATATCCATTCAACTGCAAGCAGACTTATTGTAATTTTGAAATTGTGGGAGGAATAGAGAATCCAGGAGAATCTTCTGGTGAAATGAAATGTAATTATATAGTGTTGGTGCAAATGCTTTAAGGCATGAATGGGAAGAGATGTTTATTCTTTCTGCTGAAGCAAATTTGATTTCTTTCAAATCTCTGAAAGCCCTTATGACATGAGCTAATCAGGGGCAGCTTCCATTGCCAGGCAGTGCTTTTGTAAAAGTGTGAGAAGAATCTCTTAACAAAATATTTTCAGATGTTGCTATCAATTCATTATCTCTTCTTTACAGATGGCACAACCAGGGTCATTTTGCAAACCTCTAAAATATTTTTTTTAAGTTTAGGCTATGGTAAATTAAAGTTTCAGAACTTCACCCATTCCCTTTTAACTTGCCCCTTTTACTTGAAATAGCATTATGAGATAAGTAATACATTTCAGCATGGGAGGATGGCAATCATCTAGCATTCTTCCAGCATGTTTCTCTACTCCACAAGCTGTATTAAGCTAGACTTTCAATATGAAATAATTTGAATACAGTATATGTAACCACTTTAAAGTCCTACATGTTTAATTTGCATTTATTATATAAATAATAAATGCTGTGTAGTATATGATTATGAGAAATTCTGTAACGTTAATTTAAATAAAAGCATGACACAATAAAAATGGTTTTGGTGTGAATATAGCATTTCAGGGAGATATTATGTGGAGCAGAAGCTTTTGGCTGATTTTGTGTACAAAAGGTTTAGCCTCATGGCAATTTCAGCTCCTTATTTTTGCCACTGCTGTGATCTTACTGATTTTTGGACCTCTACATTTTTGTCCTTTCCCTTGTGGAAATCTTGTTTCTTGTCAGATCTGGAGGGAAGTTGATAGAAGGAAATAAACTGGCAAAAGCTAGTAAAAAGTCAATCCTATGGAGAAAGCAATAAATTTTATGTCAGTTTTGCTCTGAGCCAATCCCTTGCATGGTCTGATGAAGTTGCAGAATAGTGTAGTACGGAAGAATCCTCTGAAGGTCAGGCTGTCCAGCCTCCTGCTCAGATCACAGCTAATACCAGGTGACGAGCAGCGTTGCTGCCACACTGAAATATCTGACTGATTTGAGAATAGGGTTGCAACAGAGTTGTCTTGCCTTAAGCTGCCCTGCAACTGCACTTGAAGGTGCAAATTGAAGTAACATTTGCTGCCTTCAAAAGTCATACTTTTTTGATTCCTATTGGTGTTTAATTACAAAGGAGTGAGGTACTTCGGTTACTTCATGGATCTGGTTTCTGTCATTCAAATAAAGACCAGAGAATGCCAAATAAAATTAGCTGAAAGGAAGTGTAGCCCTTCTCATGTGGACTTAAAGCAACACTGGTTCCACTAAAGTGTAGTTAGTTATAAGACTCTCAAGATAGAGGGGTCTGTTAGGTCAGCTGATTGCCATACCCTTGTTTGCAAGAGGTGCTACTGGTTGTGTTTATTTTGCTTTATTATTTTTATTGGTTGTGCTTACTTGCTATTGCTATTGCCTGGGAGAGGATGATGGGATCTGCCTGTGTTTCCACTTTGGTTTTCTCTCTCTTTGACTCCATGGACCCTGACCATCTGTACTTGTGCATATTAGCTTGCTTCTGTACTCCAGTCTGGAACAAACTGAGCAAACAGTTGGGATCCAGGCAAGAAATTAAAGGAAGCACACCCAGATATCAAAGCCTGCAGCATTATTACTGCTTGGCTTGAAACCACAGGTCAGTCTCCAGAGTGCACAGCAGAGCTGGGAGAGAACTACTAGTCAGAAGTCTTTCTAAATCTTGTTTATGTTAATATGATGAGGTTGCTAGAGCAGTTGAAATTACCAGGTGACCCATCTAGTGGATGAGGGAAACTCTGAGGATGTAGGCTACTTGGACTTCAGCAAAGTCTTTGATATTGTCTGCTGTGACATTCTCATGGAAAAGCTGGCAGCCCACATCTTGGACAGGTGCACTCTTGACTGGATTAAAAACTGGCTGGATGGCTGAGCCCAGAGAGTAGTAGTGAATGGTATCACATCCAGTTGAAGGCCAGTCACTAGTGAGGTTCCTCAGAGCTCAGTACTGGAGCCAGTCCTGTTTAATATCTTTAATGATGTTCAGGATGAGGGGATCAGTAAGTTCACAGATGACACTAAGTGGGGTGGGAGTGTTGATCTGCTGGAGGGTTGGAAGACTCTGCAGAGGAATCTGGACAGGCTGGATCACTGGGCTGAGGCCAACGATGTGAGGTTCTGTAGAGGAATAGACTCAGTGCAGGTAGCTCGGTGTGCAGCTGCAGTGTGAGCTGCAGGTTGAGCTCTGTGGGGTGGGAGCTGGCGCTACAGGCAGGAGGCCATGCACTGCTAACTCTTTGCATAACAAAGGGCGCAGGGACCTGTGGCCCAGCCAGGTGACTGGACACTCAGAGACACAGCAGGAGCTGAAGATCCCAGACTCCCTGTGCTTAGACTGTAAGGGTATAAAAGGTTTCCTTTTTTCTGAGTCCGTCCTTGGAGGCGTCCAGCTTGAGCTGTTACTTTGTTATTGCACCGTGATTAAATTATTCTAAGCACAGAGACCTATGAGACTGCTATGGGAAACTAGGGGCTGAGCTGGTAAGAAGACCTCGTCTGTCTGTGAGTGTGGGGTGTGTAGCTGTGAAGGGGCCTTGGTCCTGGTTTAGGTGGTGTGAATGTGACAGTGACTCCTGGATGGTCAGACAGGGACAGTTGAACAAGTCTAAGTTGGTGGCTCCTGCACTTCAGTCACAACACCCCCTGTAGCGCTACAGGCATAGGGAGAGTGGTTGGAAAGCAGGCCAGTGGAAAAGGACCTGAGGGTGTTGGTTGACAGTAGGTTGAACATGAGCCAGTGTGTGCCCAGGTGGCCAAGAAGGCCAACAGCATTCTGGCTTGGATCAGAAATAGTGTGACCAACAGGACCAGGGAAGTGATTGTCCCCCTGTATTCAGCACTGGTGAGGGCACACCTCAAATTCAGTGTTCAGTTCTGGGCTCCTCACTTCAAGAAAGACACTGAAGTGCTGGAGCGTGTCCAGAGAAGGGCAACAGAGCTGGTGAAGGGTCTAGAGAGCTGAATCATATGAGGAGCTGCTGAGGGAGCTTGGAGAAAAGGAGTCTGGAGAGACATTACTGCTCTTCTCAACTACCTGAAAGTTACAGCACAAAGAGGGTCAGCCCCTTCTCCCAAGCAACTAGTGACAGAACGAGAGGACACAGCCTCAAGCTGCACTAAGGGACATTCAGGCTGGTCATCAGGAAGAATTTCTCTGTGGATAGGGTTGTTAAACATTGGAATAGACTGCCCAGGTGGAGTCACCATCCCTGGAGGTGTTCAAGAAATGATTCTATGTGGCACTTAGTGCTATGGTCTAGTTGACAAAGGTGGTAATTGGTCAAAGGTTGGACTTGGAGGTCTTTTCCAGCCTAAATGATTCTATATCACATCATATTTGGATATCTTGGACACCTTATTTTTTAGTAGTGCTTTTGTATTTAGTAAAAAAAATTATTCTAGACTTCTTCCAGGTGCATCTGGCAAGCTTAATTCTTTTCTCTAAGGTATGTTATCCTGCATATAATATCAGCTCCATGATTTTTGGCTTGTGAAATCATTATGTTTAGGTTGTCCTTGTTTGGCTTAGTAGCTATGCTATTCCTGAAACATGAAATTCTTAAATGTCAGCTTTTGCCCTGTACAGAAAATAGAGGTAACATGTTTCTGTCCTTTGATAACTAGTGTAGCTCACAGCATCCTAAATTCTCGAAGCATACATGGTACAGTATTTCTTTGCAATAAAATGTGTTGTGATATTCTTCAATACTCAAATACTTACCTACGTTTTCTTTAGTAGTCTTCATCTTATTTTTTCAGGGCCTGCTGTGCTTAGAAGAGGGAACTCAGTTGTGTTTTCTGAAAGTTCACCTCTGTGCCTGTTGCATGCCTCCTGTCTGGCCTGCGTGCTCCTCCTTGTACACCCAGTTTTCATAGCTGGCCAGCAATGTGGAATGGCACAACACAATCATTGATGATATTAATGGCATATCAATCAAGCATCCTGCTTATTAAGGACCACTAATTTATACCAGATGCAAAACTGAGGCTCACAGCCTGCTAATTGGTTTACTTCAAAATAAATAAGCACAGAAGATGATCAGACCATTCAGCATTTTAAAAAATTATTCTTTTCTTTTGTTATGTTTAGCCTACCCCAACCTTCTTGTACATGTGTTCCATAAGTGTTTGCTCTGTTGGAAGATTCTGAAAACCATCAACGGATATAAGTAATTATAATGAAAGCCATGATTGTTGTTACGGTGTTGTTCATCTTTCTGGGTTTTGAAAAGGCTGCTGTTATTTTACCTTAAAGCTACCGTAGTACATCAGGCCATAATGAAAGTTTGAAGTCAAAGGAGCCACCTTCTGCCCTGTAGCTATGATGTTATATAGCACTATATTGAGCACGTTGCATTCTTTCATCTCTAAGTACAGAAACAATGTTGACTGTATTCACAGGGGATTTATGTGGTACTCACAAAAATATGAGCAGCCCAGCTGCTACTGCTTCATTCATGAGGGCAGTTGCCACTTGTGCAAGGTGCCTTTACTTGGGGTGAGGGCTGTGAGCGGAGGCAGCCCGTGCGCCGGTTTAGTGCCCGCAGCCAAAGGCTGACTGCCGCGCGCATCCTCGGGCATCTCTGCTCCCAGGTGAGATGCCAAGGGGAAAAGAGGCAGAGGAAACACACTCTCTGGCCCACTTATTCCTGAGTCCCTAAAAGGGACATCCAATGAGATTGAATGGCAGGCAGTTTAACAGTGATAAAAATAGTACAACCTATATAATTAGCAAATAGAACTCTCAGCTACAGGTTACAGTAAAGCCTAAAATGCTTCATGGGATTCAAATGTACATTTGAAAAGTACATTTGTAATAAGACTTTCACTATTAAATTACATAGGATTAAAAAAAAATTAGAGCAGATATAAAATCTTATGTTTCAGACAAGCGGGTGAGTCAGCTGCTGACTGCCTAGGGCTAGGACGAAACTTCCTGTATTAATCAGGTTATTCTATAATTACAAGGTTTCTTGCACCTTCCTCTGAAGCGGGTGTACTGAGTGCTGTCAGAGAAAGAATACTGGACCAGGAGGACAACAGGTCTGATTGGTATGGCGATTCTTGATTTTTTCTATCTCTTTTATGTTGTTTTTTTTTTTTAATTCCCTTGTCACTAATACAGACAGTTGATATGAATAGTGTGCTGTTAGAGAAAGAGTGCTACTCTGCTTCTTTCTGCATACAAATTTGCTTTCTGTTGCTAAGGGTTTGACCTACTCAAGGACAGGATCATATGGTGGAAGGGGGAGTGGGTCTAGAAGAGATGAGCAGCAGCAGGGATACACAAATGCAAGTGACTGTTTAAAGCAAACCTGAATAATTAGAAATGAGAAGAAGGAAAATTATATAGCAACCTGTTTATGTCAGTGGTTTGCCTAGAGACTACTTGGGTATGGTGAAAAAGAAAGTATTGCTAAATCAGCTCAAGCTCCTGAAAAGAGAGGATGATTTAAAAATGGTCCTTCCTCCACAAAGAGATGTTGCTCTATCCATAAATATCACAGTCATAAAGATGACAGACAAAGTGATGTTAATACTGGCTGGGATAAATAGTTTTTATAATGGAGGGAATGATAGCAAGGAGATGACGGTTTGTGGGGTTGTTTTATTTTAACTAGAGCATGGAAAAATGGAGAGTTCACTGCATTGTAAGGCAGCTGTACCTAACCTGGTAAGTGTGCTGCAACTCAGGAGCTAGTCACAGCAGCATGGCTCTGTCCCTCTCTTGTGGCTTGCAGTTCTTGAGTCCTCTAGGCACACACACAGAACCCTCAATGGCTGAACCAAGACTATTTCTCACACTGGAAAGGTGAGGGGGTTATACAAGAAGGTGTGAATGTGGGTGAGATTCCCCAGAAGAGAAGAAGGATTTGCTCAGTCATTTGCCTTGGGTTGCCTGGTGATTACACCTAAGTGGAGTACAGAGAATCACACTGTGGGCCTCTGCTACAGCAAATTCGATGTTTCCGAGCTACTCCTCTGTGTTTTCTCCAAACACAAACTGGATGGGGACACCATGAAATTCAAAGAAGTATTGCATCCTGAACACTGTTACTCTTGTATGTTTGAAGGTGGATTAGGAAGGAATGAAACTTCTGGAGCAGAACCTGTATAGGGAAAATAAATCAAGGTACCCTAACCCAGGATCACAGTGTACATTAACACAGAGAGGTGCAAAGATTAAATCCTCACTATTTTTGGAGTTCACAGTGTTCTAGGTAGGTGTTTCATTTGTAATAACAGCATCTCATCCATTAATTGCAGCATGTAAATGCTTTTGTAGAAGCATTGCTTTGGTACACCAAGATACCCTTCCTGGGAGTGTAAAACAAATTAATTCTTGTAAACAGTTTGTGCAAGAATGATAGTCCCAGATGAAGTCTGCTTTTTCAAGCATCTCTCTTGTAAAACAGTGTGGTCCCTACAGAACTGAGATTAAAAGTGTCAAGTTCTGGTTCTGAAAAGCCATGCAAGTGGTTGGAAGAGTGGTAGTGGTTTGTAAGAAGCTAAGTCTTATCTTGGGTCACATGCTGGAATCCCAAATGATGCAAACTCAGAGACTCTGCATATGAAGTTAAACCAGGCTACGTAAAAATAAAGAGGGGAATACAGCCCTAGAAACACCTAAAAGGTGTTTTCTGCAGGCTGTACACTGGGGCCTTAGTGGCCATGAGCTTGAAAAATTAAAAAAGGCAAAGCTGTCTGATACTTGGTGATGGAACTGAGACCTTTCACAGCAAAGTCTAGGTGAAAACTTCCCCCAGAATTTCAGTTACAACCTGAAGAAAAAAATGTGCAGGAGCTGGGTTATAGAGCTGAAAAAAAAAAAAAAAAAAGAGAGTTAGCACAGTATATTGCTGCTGTTTAAACTGCATAGATGAAGTTCACCAGTTCATCATGGTGTATGTACAGAATTTAAGACGAGTTATTTAATGTGCTATGCCATGCCAGGAAATACCATATTGATGATACCTTTCCAGCAGACATTCATATACTAAAGAACTGCATGCTGAGGTATATGGAAGCCAGCACTTAAGAAGCCTAATTTATCCTGTTGGATTAATTTCTCTCATATTAATATATTTACAGTATTCTGTAAAGAAAATCGAGTATAAGCCTCCTGTGAAAAGTTCTTGTCTGTATTTATATTGTAGAACAGGAAGATAATTTGTTTTAGAAAGACAAGATGATACTGCCAAAAGCTTACTGAATTTTAATTCTCGTTTAGTTTTTAATTGCCCTTCTTGCAACAAAATACTGCCTAATTATACTCAAAATTCTTGGCTCCCAAATCTAATTCTAAGAATCCTCATATTTGTATGTTGTCACATACATATAAGATTCAGGTAAAGAAATAGTTCAACTGAAATTAATCTAGTCACTGACAACATTATGACTCACTGCAATATTTTGAAAGCCATTTATCTGAAGTTCGCTGAATCCTGGACCGTTCCAGAGAATAACTTCAATTTAAAATAAACCAATCAAACTGTGTCGCTGCGCAATTAAATATCTCCATGGTAACAGGGATTAAGCTCATAAAGTAAAGACCTGCTGACAGTGCAGAGATTATTTCAAATTTCTGGCTCTTCCAGCAGTAGACAAATGAATTTACATTTTCTGTAGTGAACACTGGGAGACATAAAATGAAGGCGATTGAACTACTTCTGTGGCATCTTGGAACTTCAGACAGTATTCTCCTGACAGGGGAAGTAATTAGCTGGAATTACAAGTAGCAACTTAGCAGACAGATACAAATAAGCATTTGCTCATGGGATTATTTAGCATTTCATAATTAAAACCTGGAGAGGCGTATTATTTAGGATACAAATAGCATGGAAAAATCTTGCCATAGTTTAAAAAACTTAGCAGCATAATAACACCATTTTTCTTTTAATTTTTAAGTGATCTTAGGTTCACTTAGGAGAGAAGCTTATTTGCAGCTCTGCTATCAAGTAATACTTTTAATATGAAACATATTCTTAAGTTGTAGTGCAGATAGACACACTGATATTCAGCGAAGACACAGGATGATGCTTTAATCAATCCTGACATATTTTTGATTCTTTCTGACTCTATTCCTAGCTTTTTCATGTGTATTTATGAAAACAACTGGAAATGCGTATCTGCTGGCATGTGTAGTTTTCAGCTTTCAGTGATGTTGCTTAGGGTTGGTTTGTTTTTCTTCTCTCACACTGGCTTTTGGTTTGGTTCCTAGGGAAATAGAATGGTTTGGAAGGTTCCTTAAAGATCACTCAGTTCCAAGCCACCTGCCACGCACAGGGACACCTTTCACTAGACCATGTTGCTCAACACTGGATCTAGCCTGGCCTTGAAAACTTTCAGCAATGGGGCATCCACAACTTCTTTGGGCAACCTGTGCCTTCCAGTGCCTCACCACCCTCAGAGTAAAGAATTTCTTCATAATAGCTAATTTAAATCTAGCCTCTTTCAGATGGAAACCACTGCTCCTTGTCCTGTCATTGAATGCCCTTGTAAAATGTCTTTCTCCAGCTCTCCTGTAGGGCCCCTTTAGGTACTAGAAGGCTGCTCTAAGGACTCCCTAGAGCCTTCTCTTCTCCAGACTGAACAATCCCATGTCTCCCAGCCTGTCTAGATAGGAGATTTGCTTTTCTGTCAAGCTGTGGGTAGTGGAAGTGAGCTGCCCCCAATATGCAAATGATTCATCCTGTAGCTCTTCATTCAGTATTAGGAAGATGTAAACTCTGCAGTGCTTCTGCATTCTGAATATTCTTTTAGTATTTTAAGCTCACAGTATCTTGAGATGAAAGGTGTATGCTTCCCACCACTAGTGCTTGCTAGTTTGAGGTTGGTCTTGGAATCATGCTGTTCTCATTCTTTGTGGTCGGATGGACTTCCCACCCTTGCGCAGCAGATAAGACACTTGGAAAACATTTTATGAGACCAGGTTGTAGGCAGACACACAACTGCACCTCTTCAGTCAGAGTTAGGATTTACCTAACCTGTCAAGCGACATTTTGTTGTCTGCTTTTGATTATGGGAGTCCATACAGTCTTTGATGTCTTTGGTTCCCTGTTCATTTCAAGCATAAGCTTAGGTCTCTGTGTGTAAAGAGACAGGTTTTTTAGCTGTGTTTCTATGAAGAGACATTGCTTCAATTGTCCTAGTTGTCTGATGCTCAGTTTTGTCAGCTTTATGTTAGAATGTCTTTCCTTGCATGTTGAAGTGCATTTTTTTTTCTTTGCATCTTGGGATGAAAAACATTTGTTAAAAATTCATAATAAATACAGCAGATACATCTAAAATCATCATAACTAGCAGGTTCCTAAAGGAAGAGATGAATACTGAGCACATTTTGTAGGAATGAGTGTAGAGTGTCTGTTTATGGTGGCACTCTTTAGCCATTCAAAAAAGCAGAAGCCCATGTTAAAGTTAGCTCCTGGCATAAACATCCAGCAACTGTAGAAGGAAGAAGTACTGAAACATTGATGAAACTTAAGGTAAAACCAGAAAGTCAGGGTTATATGGAGGAGGTATCTTAAGAAACAATTTCAAAGATAAAAGAGATGGTTTCTGAGGAGTGCTCTATTAGATAATGCAGTTCCTGGGCTTGATCACGTGGGAACAACAGTTTTACCTGCAGTCTAAAGAGGTACTTCATTTTTCTATTCCTTCTTATAATCCCTTTTGTGCAATGTTTTCTTCTTGGTGCTGTGTTTATTGGTTTTATTTAATCCAGTGTGTGCGTTGAGCTGGACAGAAGAGACTTGGCAAAAAACCATACTGATAAAAACCATTTTGGGTTGGACCATGAGGGGCTGATTCTGGCAGCTCATAGTAATGACATTTAGGGGTTTTGTTGCATGATTCCTGTTGCCAACACCCAGTGAAGATGCTGTTCCACCATTTTAACCGTGTCCTATGGAAGTATGAGCTGATGATCTATCTCTGAGAAGGAAACCATAAGAGCATAGCGCTGGTGTTGCACACTGACAAGTTGCAACTTTCCAATCAGGAATCTTTTTAATTAAAATATACATATAAAAAATAGGGGCTTCAATGCCTTCAAATGGGCCAAAATTTTGGCTAGCTCTTGAAAAAGATTTAGTTCCCCAGATCGTCACACTATGACTAGCCAGAAGTTTCTAAAAGGCTTTGAACAGTGCCTGGTCAGAGGAATCCCAACATCAGTATCTTCAAGCTCCATTTGAGACAGTCCTGTTAGTTTCCCTGACTAGAATTAATTAATGCAAGTGCAAGCTAATGGGCAGATCATAGAAACAGCTGCTTTCATGGCATGAGCCTTCAGGAACACTGTTCCTGAAGGAGGAACCCTATCACCTGAACATAATGTGTAATAGCTGCACAGCTGGTTTCTGAGCCCTGCCTCTGTGACTTGCATAGGCAATTGAGCGCTGGGCCGAAAGCCTGGGCGCCGTTAGGGAGAGTGACAGGACAGGACTTTGTGTAGAGCTGCTTGGAGGGGGAAGTTTGGTTGGATGGCTTGATTTTTTTTTTCCATAAGCTGCTTTTCCAGCTAGCTGTACGCAGAGTGAGCTGGCATATCCGGGACAGACTTAGAAAGAAAGGATGTCATGACTGCCCATGCTCAAGATTCAGCAGTCTAAAACAGCCAGGCAGCAGTTAGCTTAATGGTGCTGTTATTTGACTTTGAGCTCAAATTTAAAGAATTGATCAGCTAAACCTCCAGAGAAATTTGCTCAAAAAATGTTGGTTTTTGGTCACTGGAGTTTTTTGTTATTGTTCTGTCTGGGTTTGGGGGTGGGTTGTTTTTTTTTTTTTTTTTTTTTTTTTTTTGTTTTTGTTTTTGTTTTTGTTTTTGTTTTGGGGTTTTTTATTTGGCTGGTTTGGTTTGGGTTTGGTTTTTTTTTTTATACTACAGGAGCACAGGAAGTCTACCACATAAAATTGGGTTCCTCCTTTACTAGGTGGTTAGATTTTAATTAGCAGATGCTAGAAAGACACTGACTTTATTCTCATTATGCATTGCAAAGCTAAAGCATGAAAGATTAAGTGAATTTTCTGAGGAGGGATTTACTGTCACCCTCTCCTCCCCAAATCTCTGTCAAAGCTTGAGAACTGAATGTGAACTTCTTCATAACCACCATTCAGTGACAAATTAAAAAGCTAAGTGTTCCACAGGTTGCCAGACTAGAATATTGTGCCATGTTTGAAAGTCATAATGATATTTTAATGTAAATATGAATGATAGGAAAGTGATTTTCTGTCAAGCGTTTGGCTAGATTTTCATAGAATACAGCACAAATGCTGAATGCTTCTGCTACATGGAAAAATAAAACTTACATGTTTGCACTGACCAATCAGTGTCTTATTCCCTAATGAGCTTTTAAGTTCCTTGGATTGTCCGACATTCTTAGCTATCATAAAGGCTAGCATGGACCATCTGAAAATTTATTTGGCTTCTCCAGCAGGTTTTACAACTCAGACTGATCTTTCTGCTGCAACAGCTAAGCTGCTACTGGCACCTGACTTGGCTACTTTAAAATTATTTTGGGATAGATTTGCAAGACAGCACTTGCAGGTGGTCTATTGGTGGCATTATAGAAAGGTTACTGCTTTCAATAAATCTGAAAAGCATTATTTTTACTGGAGAGCTAAATGTGAATATATTTGAGACTAAGGGGGATTCTCAGGAAAAAAAAAAACATCTTATAGGGAGAGGAGAGAAAGGCAGCAGAAGCCAGGAGTGGTTTATTCCAGTACCAGTTTCAAGATTCAGCATGATGGTATAGAGAAGTGTGTGAGTATGAGAGACATGTATGTGTGTATATACACACATACATACATCTCCTGCACTTGTACAGGGATTATTGAAGATGCTAAGAATTGTAAAACTGTGTTACATATTTAAAGAAGACATTTTAAATCATCTGAATTTATAGTCTAGTTTATAAAGTCTCAAATCTTTCAGTGATATGCATGCACCTGAACACTGATACAAGAGAGACATAATTAGCTGAATAACCACATCCATAAATACATTACCAAAAAAGCAACACATGTGTAAGGAAAAGTTGAAAGGACTGACCAACATTGAGAACTTCTTGAAAAGCAGAAACTAGAGGGCTGTAGTGAGGTTTGTGGATGTGTAGCACGAGTTAGTTCTTACAGTGGCTCTTTTTCCATATAAAAGAGAAATGGGGGACCTCTGTGTAAAGAACACAGGCAAACACGGTAAAATTCAAAGATGTGATTAAGGATTAATAACAAAATCTTCCCAATGATCTAAAAGTAAGTGTTCAAATGACTGAGGAGAGGAATCTCGATTTATTAGCTGATTTTCTGGGAGACATCAAAGTTTCTTCATTTGGGTATGTCACTGGAAAATGCTGTTGTAGAGATAGGGAAGTATTATTTATTGCAGCTAGACATGTTTGAGAGGGGGGATTCAAACTGTAGCAAATGCAGAAACTACTGTTAGGATGGTTTTGGTGAGGGAAAAAATGAGAGGAGACAAGAATGTCACTGTTGTCCCCAGGGATGATGATAATCACGACACAAATTCAGGTCCACGATAAACGTAATTATTTAATTAATTATCACCTCGTTTATATAACTTGGTTTGCAATAGAGAAATGACATTATTGGGTGCTTGACCATACACCTCCCAGAGTGATTGGCCGAATGCTACAACACCTATTTCAAAATATTTCCTTCAGTGAACCAAAACAAGACCATGCAGGTGCAAGATAGAGAGTTATTTACAGAACAGTCTTTCTCTGTTTCTCAGCTAAGGCATGAGAAAGGAAAACTTCACAAAATGCTTCAGCAGCTGGAAAATTGCTCTGCTCCTGCTCTTTAGCATCTACACAAGAACACATAGATTTGTCTAATACAGCAAAAGTTAGATCAAGAGGGAATAAACACCAGGAAGAAACAAGAAATGTTTGAAACAAAAAGTAATTTGTGGCAAAAAAACCTAAAGGCACTATATATTCAAATTGCGAGAGGGAAGACCCTTAAAGATGAGAGCAATGGAGTTCATTTCCAAGTTTGCCGTCAGAGCACTGGATTGAGTAATCCAAAATGTATTTACACTGATTATTGGTAAATATTTGAAGGAGGATATAGGACACAGTTTATATGATAGATTGTAAAACAGCAAGCAATTGGAGATAGTGGCAAACCAGATCATTCCCATTCCTGTTTTCCTGTGAGTCAAGTGACACTTTACTTCTTCTTTCTGTAGAACATGAAATCTAAGCAACACATTTGCAAAACAGACTTAATCTGCTGTACGCCCCTAGAACCTTTTGCAAATATTAATGAAACATATTTAATTATCTCTGTTAGACAGATTACTCAAGGCAATTTAGATTGCCATATAAAAAGTGGAATAAAGATCAGTGGTTTTAGTTACCATATGGGTAATAAAAATACTTGAATGGGATGATATTCAGGGAGATGATATCATTTGACCAGGCTTTTGGATAACTGGATAAATGCTCTTTTCTAAATGTTGTCTCAGAATGATGAATAAGTCTATTTTAAAAAATGCTTTCGTTGAAAGATAGGAGAGGAAGTATTTTTTCCTGAAGTGTTTATACGTAGTATCAGCAAAATGTTTTTCTTTTTCTGGAGAACGGGCATTATCATCAATCTTATTAAAGTATAAAAAATGGAAGTAGTCTGCAAATATAAGGACAAGTTAAAGGACTATTTCTTACTGGAAGTTTTGAGTTTTATACTGTTTTCCAATAACAACCAGGATCAGTTACTAATTTCATCAGGATATGCTGGTTGTCCTCTTCTGCCCACCTATCTAAAAAAGCAATTGCTGGTATCTGATATAATTTTTTTGAAACAACATTTAGGGAATCCTCTTGCTCGTGTGAAATTCTGCATAACTGTGGTAAATATGTGTGGTATTCTTGAGTGAGCAGACTTGTGTTGCCAATAATATAAATGGTAGTGCTTTAGAAGTGTGATAGTTAGACAGCTCTTCAGAGAAACAAAACCCAAGAGTTGGAATTTGTTTGGCATGCATATGGCACTAGTTGCAAAAGCCTCCATAGTTCAGGCAACGTGTGTAATAATCAGCTTCCTTAGTCTAATGCTACAAGTTACCATCACACAGGTTAGTTTGGGGGTTTGGTGGTTTTATTGGTTTGTTTTAAAGACTGCCTTTTATTTTCAGTGTTCAGTATCAATAGCACACTTTTCCTGGCATTTAGAGACAACAGTTTGCCTTGAACAGGCTACCAACAATTTGCAGTGTTGTGGCACAGACCCTACAGTACCTACCACAACTACCCAATACAAGGAAATATAGATATAAAATAGTGTCAAACAAGTGTTGGCATTGGAGCAAGGCAACTGGCTACATATGTCCAGAATGTTCTGATGGATATTTTACGTGCTTCATCACATCTCCTTTCTGACTGGTACAATGTCTCTTTCCCTCCTTATCCTAGTATATAGAATGCTAATGCTCTTTATGAGTTCTCAGACATACATATGTTATTATTTCAATTAAAGAAGAACAACTAAAATAATGATAGTCAAATGTAGAAAATGTTTTAAGAGAGGATATCTAGATCAGAAGGGATTCCTCCCACCCTGGTCTGATGGCACCAGGCTGCTGCCGTCCGCTGTACCATGGTCCAGCTCACCATGAGACTGAGCATGCAATCCATATGACTGCACACAAACACACTCTGGACTGGCACAGATGACCACCAGGATCATCATGCATAGAGGCAACCAGTGCCTCTGCAGGCACCACATCGATACAAACAGCCCACCCATGGGCAAGACCATTACAAACAGCCTGATCCTGTTCTTATGCATCAGCAATTGGATCTTGCATGTTGGGTGATTGCTACTGGGTCATGCATACACCTGCACTTGCAACCTCCCCATATTTCTGCAGAAGTGGGTCTCACGAGTACCTGATCCACACCTGTGGTCTTCCCCACAGCAGACCCTTGTCTCTGGTCTCTCCAGTGCCACACTCCAGATTACTTTTCCCCATTGGTTCCACTTCCGTAACATCTGCACTTAAATTTGGTGTTTGGCATCACCTAGATGCCATTAGCCTTACATAGTAAGACCTATACAGTCCCCTTTGCACTGTTGGCCTGGCAAAGTGAGTCCCCCAAGGAGTGGCTGTGTTCCTCTCAAACGTGGTGATCTTCCACATGGTTCCCACTCACCTGCCCATGACACCCAGCCAGCTCTCCCTGTGCCCTCTGTCACTTGTGGCACTTCTTGTTCTGCTGTGTGTTACAGCTGGCTCTTTCTCTTGATGTGCTTTCTAGTTCTTCTTGGTTGATTAGCTGCACCTTAATCTCTGTGTGCATCAAAAAAAAGAAAATAAAAATGATCCATTATGAAAACAGAAGTTGCTGTGTTTACTGCATAGTCCCAAGAACTGTCAATTCTAAATTCTGTCAATCAACCTCTGGGAAATAAAAGGCGGCACAATATATCACAAGTTAGAACAAAGGTGTTGCTTGCCAATTTTCAGTGATGTTTGGATCCTAATTTAGCATTACAACTATTGTATTTTAATTCTTTCTAACAGTACTTCAGGAACTTTAATATTTTCATTTCTATGTGCTTTCTCTACAGTAAATGAAGATTGCTGTCTAAGCCAGATACTGTAGATTTATAAAAAGCGATGCTGCTTTATGTGTGTTACAATATCTTGGAAAAACTTGAATGAAACTATCAAGTTCTTCACGATCTCATTCCTTTTACAAGGGCTGCTGAATACCTCTCATCAGCAGACCCATTTTAGCTATTTGTAACTTTACATGCTATCCTTGACTGAGGTGAAAAGTTTTGTTCCCATCTCTTTTCTGAGACCTAACTGGTATTTTGAAAAATGTCTTCCCTTTCTTGGAGAAACAGAAGTTGTTTTGCCAAAGTGCCTTACAAAGCTTGGTTCCCAGTGTTTGACACAGATGTTTGAAACATGACCCACACATCCCCTTGCAACCAGGGATGTAATTTGTATTGTTGCTGTGAAGTTCTCCCATTTTAAGAGCCTTCTGAAAATTTTGGAAATTGCCAGAAACTCAGAAGGACCGGTAGTGCCTATGTAGTGTGTCCAAAAATCACACAGCTAAAAAGAAGTATGCTGATAGTGACTGCTGGGCATCAGAATGGAGAGCTGAGGAGGAAGCTAGGTAAAAATATGGACGACACAATTTGAGGAGTGTGTGAGTGGCAGGACGTGGTTTAACTGAGTTTAACGGGACAGTCATTAGGAACCATGAGAGGAGGAGGATTAGGTGGAGAAGAATTGGTCTCATAAGGAGATGGGAGCTAGAAAGATGGAGGACAAGGAGGTAACAAATGTAGTCTGTAATTTTTTTGCAACACAGTGGCATTGTCTCATGATCTGGTTATGACCTGTAATAATCCTTGCTATTGTTCTGCCAGTTTTACTATAAATATTTTGCTTATGAATTCTCTGTACTTAATGCCTGTCAAATGGATAGGGGCATTAAGTCTGCAGCATGAATGTTAATATTTTTTCTAATGTCCAAAACACTTAGCCATTTGTTATATGCATATATATATTTTGTTTACATTATTAAAACATTTTTAGAGTTCAGGAGTGACATGAATTAAGTATTGCAGTTCTTGCTAACTGAATCAAAACTTGTCTTACAAAATTATATTATTTAGTTGTCCTGAAATGTGACTGGTAGTAGTTCTAAAGTATTCATTTCATGCTGTGTTGCTGCCTTTCACAGAGGTGTTATTAGTATTTTAATTATGTATATCATTGCCACTGTCAATATGAGACCACAAGATGAATACAACACAGCTCTCCTGCACAGACTACGTTTATGTTCTGTGTTATTGTAGACCTTTAATAATATAATTCTACAAACTCTGCTGTTGAATTTAGACATTAGTTGTCATCATAGGAAATAAAGAGACAGATTCTCTGCCATAAGTCAGGTTGACTTCATTAATGTCAGCAGAGCCCCACTGATTTACACGAACAGAAATGACACAAAAGCACTTCTTATATTTTACTGCGTCTCCCACGAGTTGCACTATTGCAGTGTTTCATGAGACCTTGAATAACAGTTCTTTTTCTCATTTTTTCCATCTTTTCCTTTCTGTGCTTTCATTGTTTTGTCAGCCACTTGAGCTCGAAAATATCCTTACCTATTTTGAGTAAGTGTAGGAAAAGGTTTGATATTGTGGTGTTTGTCCATAGCTATCATGGAGGCATTTCAATTTTTGCTTTTTCATTAGAGGTATTAGTCAAAGTGTGCTTTGGGCTTTTGTGAATGGGAAGCTGGCTGCCTGTAGCTTTTCTGGCTTCATTATGCAATAATCCACGCATAAATGTTTATGGATGTGAATGGCTGTCCTGTCAGCCCCATAGTAGAACCCAAACTGCAAATAATTGAGCTTAATAAGGCCTACTGAGTTCATTATGGAGACCTTGATGGACATCTCTGACCATTATGGGGTCATTTTTCTGGATCAGGGTCTCAGTTATGACTTGGAAAAAAAAGGCCTAGTCAAAAAAAGGGGTTTCTCTGCACTGCACAGTGATAGCTGCTGTGAATCCTGTGATCAATGCACCCCAGTCAGCCTTAACTGAGCTGGCACAGGTACAGATCTTGCTACGACAGCCTCAAGTTTTGGCTGGTGTGAAGTTGGGCAGGTTGAGCCTGTGCTGTGCGCTGCAATGCAGCAGCTGGGCTTCCCACAGCACCCAAGTGCGCTGGCTGAAAGCTGTATAGATTTCAGACTTTTCATGGCTCACTACTCAAGTATTCACTTTTATAGATAGTTGTCCTTAGTGATGGACTCAGATTTTCAGCCTGACCTATCTTCTGATTGAAGTACTCTCTAGGGATGTAGTAGTCTTTTCTGCATGAGAGAATCTCATATATTTTGTTGCAGTTAACAGCCTCCATGTTTTACTCCTGGCTTGTATCAGCAATAGCATGGCCAGCAGGACTAGGGCACTGGTGAGGCCACATCTTGAATCTTGTGTTCAGTTTTGGGTCCCTTACTAGAGGAAAGACCTTGAGGTGCTGGAGTGAGTCCAGAGAAGGGCAATGGAGCTGGTGAAAGGTCTGGAACACAAGACTCATGAGGAGCGGCTGAGGGAGGTAGGGGTGCTTAGCCTGGAAAAAAGGAGGCTGAGGTGTTACCTTACTGCTCTCTACAACAGCCTGAAAGGAGGTTGTACCCAGATGGCGGTCAGTCTCTTCTGCCAGGTGACAGGGTGAGTGGAAGTGGCCTCAAGGTTGCTCTAGGGGAGGCTTAGATTGGATTTTAGGAAAACTTCCTTCATGGAAAGCATTGTCAAGCAGCAGAATAGGCTGCCCAGAGAAGTGATTTTGTAACCAACCCTGGAAGTATTCAAAAGACCTTCAGATGTGGCACCTAGGGACATGGTTTAGTGTTGGACTTGGCAGTGCTTGGTTAATGATTTGGCTCAGTGATTTTAAAGGCCCTTTCCAACCTATATGATTCTGTGATTCTATGAGAACTTGCAGCTTTATTCTGGGAATAATTGTTTTTTCAGCTTGGTTGCTATTTTGGATCAAATAAAATGTAATGTGTGTGACTGTTTCTTCTCTTCCTGGTTGTTCCCTGACTAGAACAAAAAGTACTCCACTTCTTCAGTAATTCACATTTTTCTACACGAAATGGCCCATTCAAAGCTAGATTCACAAAACTGCCTGAAGATTAGAGGCATTTGTTTTTCAAAGTGATTAATGCCTTTGTGTTGGTCAGTTTTGTCATCTACCTGGTGAGATAAGCTCATGATTCCTGTTCCCCGCACAAGATCATCCAGCACTCGGCATTCCTGGCCACAATGGTACAGCTTCATGTTGCATAAATGTGAACTAAATGCTCACTGAAGCAGAGCAGGGACCAAGTATGACACTTGTCAGATGACTCATTTGGCCTTGCTTCAGCTTGCCTGTGGGTAGTGTTTTGATAAGATTTAACTGATGGACTTTACAATGCAGCCTTATGCTGGGCGGGTCGCAGTCATTCTCCAGTGCCATGGGAGCTTGCTGGATGCCCAGACCCTGGGAAGCTGCAGAAAAAGCTGGGTTTTTTTCCAGTCCCAGAGATGGCTTCTCTTGGGAAGGAGTGAGCCCAGTTTGAGTCCCAGATACTTCACTCCTCTGATAATTTTGAATTTTTTACTTCAGCAAGTAAAAGGCCTGTACCAAACCCTACAGCAGTTAAAGCAGGACTGGCTCATTGCTTTCCAGGATTTTGGCTTTATGGGGGAGCTGAGGGATTGAATCCCAGTTGTCCTTTCTTTTATACTCTCTTACTGAGAGTATTAGCAGGCAGAGAGCAGCTGTGCCACTTTCTTTATGGATACTAACGAATCTGGAAAAATTGGTGTTGTGCACATGTAGCTAATGTGAAAATGAAATAAGATCTGTTCTAACCTCTAGAGAAACCTGCTCTGCTACAAAATAACCACTTGATCTTCAGTATATTTCTTTGAAAGCTCTCTTTGGAGATTAAATAATTATTTTTCCATTCAGTGAAGTGGAACAACCCCCCACCTTGTAGACTGAAGTCAAGAAAGGAGTCTGAAATAGTTAAAAAAGTTATAAAAATTAACTGCCTTGCAACAGACCCTACTTTATTTTAATAAACCTTCAACTAAGTTGCATTAAAAGATCTCATTTTCAATTTCTTTTGCAAAATCACTCAAAGTTTGATGATTTATTCTATAAATATATCCTCAAAACATGTTTTCAAAATTAATGTCGTAGAAGTATTTTTTAATCCACTGTATTATTTCTTTATTTTCCACATTTGAGAAAGTATTTTTTTAAAATAGACACTAATTTTGCATGTGTGCTATAAGCCTTAAAAAGGGTGGTTCAGAGTTTATGAAAATGTGAAGTGTTTAGTGTTTATCCTTAGAAAAGAAGCACTTATTCCTAGACATCTGAAAAATCTTGATCTGTGGTCAAGCGTAGCTTGAATGTTGAACATGAATAACAGTAATAATTGTTGGGTTTTGTTGTTTTTTTTTTTTATTTTTTTTAATTTTTTAATTTTTTATTTTTTTTTATTTTGGGTCCAATTATATAGCTAATGGCTAACACATGCCATTACTTTTTGTTGCCATTATCATGTCTTTCCTTAGGGGATAGAATGTTTGGGAAATAAGTCGTATATCCCTCATGAGATTCATGTTCATATACATACATGTATACAGAAAGCATAGCCTTTTTTGAGGTAGTTAACTAAAAAACTAAATTCCTTGTTTGGTCTATAACAAGCAGTAGTGCCTTACTCATACCCTGCTGTGTATTTTACCTGTATTATGTGATTTGTTCCATTCAGTTTGGTTTATTTTCTAAAGGTACTTTAGTCTCTGTTATTTGGTGCATACAGAGTAATGCAAATGATTTTAAAAATTTTTATATAAGATTAGAGATTAAAATGTTATTAGATACTGTAATGTTTTGCATTTGCAGTAAGGTTGTATTTAGAAATGGAGGATCACCAGCTCTTTGGGAAGGCCATGCTGGAAAGGCAAGGAAGAGGAGTCATCTTTTGTGTGAAACAGCAGCTTGGAAGCAAAGAGCTCTGCTGTGGGGATGGGAGGTGAGCCAGATCAGTGTTTATAGGTCAAGAGTGGCAGGTAAACCAACATAGGTGATGCTGTAGGGAGTCTGCTCTAGGCTACTGTGGTGGTTTAGCCCCAGCCAGCAGCCAAGCCCCAGGCAACTGCTTGGTCACTGCCCCACCAGAGGGATCAGGGAGAGAATCAGAAGGGCAAAAGATAGAAGTCTTGTGAGTTGAGATAAAGGCAGTTTAATAGGGAAAACAAAAACCACACCCACAAGTAAAGTAAAACCAGGAATTTATTCACTGCTTCCCGTGGGCAGGCAGGTATTCAGCCATCTCCAGGACAGCAGGGCCCTGCCATGTATAACAGTGACTTGGGAAGACAAACACCATCACTCCAAATGTACCCCCCCTTCCTCTTTCTTTTCCTCACTTTATATACTGAGCATGATGTCAGATGGTCTGGAATATCCCTTAGGTCAGTTGGGGTCACCTGTTCTGGCTGTATCTCCCCGCAGTCTCCCATGCACCCCCAACTTCCTCCACAGCATGGCGGTAGGAAGGGCAGAAAAGGCCTTGGCTCTGTGTAGGCCCTGTTCAGCAATAATAAAAACATTTCTGTATTATTAGCTGTGTGCTCAGCATAAATCCAAAACACAGCCCCACACCAGCCACTGTGAAAGAAGTCAACTCGACCCCAGCTGAAACCAGCACAGACACCTTATCAGAAGGAAGTAGATGAGACCTTAGGACAATGGGAAGTAGCCTCACATTCACACACAATGGTCCTCAGGGGGGATGTGAACCAGCCTCATAACTTGCTGGTGTGCAAGAGAAAGCAACAGCTTTGTGGCATAGGTGATTGAGGGGCCAACACGAGGAGATGCTTTGCTGGATGTCATACCTAAAACAAAGGCCAGCTGGGGAGATGAAGGTTAGGAGGAACCTTCGCTGTAATGGCCATGATATGGTGGAGTTCAGGAGCATGAGAGGAGGGAGCAGGGCAAAATAAAAGGATCACAGCCTTAGACTTCAGGAAATCAGGCTTTGGCCTGTTTCAGCATCTGCTTGGAAGAATCACATGGTATCTTATGGTATCCCATGGCCCTGGAAAGAAGAGCAGTTCAAGATCGATCTTCAAGAAGTGCCTTGAGCTGGTTGATGGAGTCCACTATCCTGCTCCGCTCTGTGCGGCGGGTGCACCCTCAAGTCAAGTCCTGTGTACAGTTTTGGGCACCACAATAAGAAAGATATAAAGCTGTTAGAGTGTCTAAGAGCTAAAAAGATGGTGAAGGGTCTAGAGGGGAAGCCATAGGAGGACTGGCTGGGATCACTAGGTTATTCAGCCTGGAGGAGACTGAGGGAGGACCTCATAGTAGTCTGCAGCTTCCTCATGAGGGGACACAGAGGAGCAGGCACTGATGTCCTCTCTCTGGTGACCAGTGACAGGACCCAAGGGAATGACGTGAAGCTGTGTTGGGGAGAATAAGGTTCTTCACCCAAAGGATGGCTGGGCACTGGAACAGGTGCCCCTGGGAAGTGGTCACAGCCCCAAGCATGACAGAGTTCAAGAGGCATTTGGACAATACTCTTGTGCACATCATGTGATTCCTGTGCAGGGCCAGGAGTTAGACTTTGATGATCCTTGTGAGTCCCTTTGAACTCAGGCTATTCTATGATTCTGTGATCTTCTCCAAGATTTAATTTGGTCCATCCCAACAAGCAGGCAGCCTGGGAGCAGGGACAGATGGCCTAGAAGGAATAGAGGTACTGTCCAGTCATGCAGGGATGGGTCAGAAAAGGCAAAGCTCATGTGGCTTGAATCTCGCAAGGGATGTGAAGGGCAACAAGAAAGGATTTTAGACGTATATCAGCAGCAAAAGAAAGACTAGAGAAAATGTGGGTACACTGTTAAATGGTTCAGGCATACTGCTGACAGAGGACAGAGAAAATGCTGAGGTACTGAGTGCCTTCTTTGCTTGAGTTTTTCCTGGCCTTTATGAATCCCAGACCCCTAAGACCAGAGGGAAAGTCTGGAGCAAAAGCTTGTCCTTAGTGGAGGGTGCTTGGGTTAGGGAACGCTTAAAATGAATGTAAACAAGTCCATAAGGCCTGATAGATTGCATACGTGAGTGTTGAGGGAACTGGCTTATTTCATAGTGAGGCCATTCAGCTATTTTTGGAAGGTTCCTGAAAGTGGGAAAAAAACAAATACCATGTCTCTCTTCCAGAAGGGCAAGGAGTATGATTTGGGGAACTTCAGGCTGGTCAGGCTCACCTTGATCCCTGGGAAGGTGATAGAACAACTTATCCCAGAAAGGATTTCCATACACAGGAAGGACAAGAAGGTGATCCAGAATAGTCATCATGGATTTACAAGGAGTAAATAATGTTTATGCAATCTGACAGTCTTCTAAAATGATGTGACTGATTTAAAGGGAAAGGAGTGGGTGTTGTTTTCTTTAAGTGAGGTTTTAAACAGTCTTCCATAACGTCCTCAAAGACAAGCAGACGAAGTAAGGGTGAAACAAGTGAGGTGGATAGAAATGTGGCTGAATGGCTGAGTTGATAGGGTTATGATCAGTGGTGGAAAGTCCAGTTGGAAGTCAGTCACTAACGTGGTGCCCAAGAGGTTGATACTGAGCTCAATACTGTGTAACATCTGCATTAATGACCTGAAGGATGAGGTAGGGTGCACTCTCAGCAAGGTTGCAGGTGGTAAAAAAAGCCTGGGAGGAGTGTTAATACACTGACTGGGTGCAATGCTGTTTAGAGAGATCCTGACAGGCTGGAGAATTGGGCAGGCAGGAACCTGATGAAGTTCAAGAGGGGGAGATGCAAGGTCCTGCATTGGTGGAGGAACAATCCCATACACGATTATAAGTTTGGGCCTGACCAGCTGGAAAACTGCTTGGCAGAAGAAGATTGTTTCTGCTGTACTCCAAACTGACCACTGATGCCTTGGGAGGCCACCTAAGAACAGAGACTAGAAAAGAATAAGGGAATAAAGGTAGGTATTTATTTGAAGGGCCTTCAAAGGTACGCCCTGGGGAGCCAGAGGCTATTGGCAAGATGGACCCCATGATGGACGACAGGTCACAAGTTCTTCACACTTTTGTAAGTTTGGTTCATTTGCATATCAGGGTTAATTCTCCAATTAAAGCTTCAGTTAATGATGTAGTTTCCCCAAGCTTGCCCCCCCTTTTAGAGGCTTTGGTTTACCTTTTGGGCCTAGGACGGCCTGGGCATCCTTGTAGAGCAGGCCTGGAGAGGCTTTGTTATGTCTACCTAGCACGAGAGAGCAGAAGTTAACAGGCTACAAGAAACTTCAGAGTTACACACTAAGAGGTACAGGATTTGAAAAATATGAAAGTTAAAACCTAAGGCATCACCATAAACTAGGAATGTGCTCTTGCAACATTGGCAGCCAACAGCATCCCGGGCTACATTATGAACTCTATTGCTAGCAGGTCGAGGAAGGTGATTTTTCCACCCGGCTCAGTACTGGTGCGGCTGCATCTGCAATCCAGTTCCCCAGAGAGGTTGTGGAGCCGTCATTGTAAGAGGTGCTCAGAATCCATCTGGACACATTTCTGGACAACCTGCTCTGAGTGGCCCTACTTGAGAAGGGTCTGGACTAGATGATCTTGAGAGGTCATTTCCAGCTTCAATTGCTCTGTGACTCCATAGCTTCCCTGATACACCTTCTCATCTTCCAGCAATCTGTTGGTAGATTGTTGGTGCTTCCTGTGCAGAAGTTGTGCTTAAAGAATGTTTGCATTTTAACCAGAAACTGGTTGATGGTTGTTAGGTGTATTTAGAGGGCAGTGTTTATTAATATTTCTAGACATGATACTTCTATTAATGTGTGAAGAATGAGACACAAGAGAATGATACACTTAACATCCCAAAAATTCTGTTATCACAGTTTTTATTGCTGTTATCAATTATTTTGCACTAAAGCTGCTAGAGACTTTCTCAAAAAGAGCCTATTTTTTTAGACACCATTGAGATAGAAGCCTTTGTAAATTAAGCAGTACTGTATGATGTTTTCAGGGACAAGAATTAGATGGGGCCATCAGCTGAATTATTAGAATGGTCCTTGACATGCTCATGCATGTGCCACTCAACAATTTCCAAATAAACTGTGACAATAGGTTGGGATTTAGTATAGGCTGTAGAGGTCTTGTAGTCTCCACAAGACTTTTTTGACATCATACCTTCTTTTGTGGAATTTAAGAGAATAACTACAATGAAAAGTACAGTGCAGTAATAATGTTGGTACAGACTGCTCTGTGCCACTTGCTCTTAGAGCCAGTGAACAGCCTCTGGCATAATTAATTTACTGGTATTGCTATAATGACAGAAATGTTCTAGGCCAATAGTCTTTGCATATTACTGGGAAATGCATAATAGGGAGGCTGGGGATACTGGGAATCTTCTAGTCCATTTGCAGAAAAAAATCAGTTATCTGTAGAGAAGTACCTGGGAAATGATAAATGAGGAAGTGCTTTGAGAGCACTTCTATCTTAGTAAAGATCTGTTTTTATTTTTCACTAGACACAGATACCCAGTTTTGTCAGTTATCCAGCTGGCAGAAGTTATTTTTTGCCAAAGGAGTATTTCTTTTTCCTAGAGAACCCATGTTAAAGGAGTTCTTTTTCTTCGAGGCTTGGTAAAGGATACTTTAAACACATGCTGTGTAAACTTGAAAAGGTGCACTGTGTTGTCATCAAATCTTACAAAACGTATAAAGTGTGAAGTTATTACCAAGCTGCTTTAGGCTTTGCATTGGTTAAAAATTTTATGGCAGCCCACAGCCACTGTGGCCATCAGCAAAGGCAATGCCAGCCAATGGCAGGCTTTGGCAGGTAAGAGCTTTGGTGCTGACAGGAGCAGGTATGCTTTAAAGAGGGATTTATCATCTGAATGCCAGAGAGCATCAGTGGATGGGTTTGTTCCCAAGCTTGATTTATGTGCCACTGTATCTTGTTTGGCACCTTATTGTTATAATGAATTATTCCTTTATGGAGGGCCTTAGAAATTCCTTTGAGATATGCAAGCACATGTTGACTCTGCATTTGGCTTCACTATCAGTTAGTTATACCATATCTTTGAAAAGGAAGAGAAATAGCAGGACTTTTCCATGCCTCCTTGTCATTGAGGCAAAAAATGCCTTCTGGTTACCTCTCAGGTGTTTTAAGAAGGAGAACCAAGATATGTCCATCTGGTTTTGATTGTTGTGAGCAAGGTTATGGCATTGTAGACTTTTTATATGTGAAAGTCACCAAAGCATTGATAGCAGCACAGGTTGCAAAACAAAAAGATGCAGAAACTTCATCTGTCCAGAAGCTTTAGAGGGGTGCATAGAAAGCTTCATCTACTTTTCATGTATGATTTATCATGATCTCTAGCTGCCTTACTGAGTAGAGCAGCCAAGCAGTATTTTCAAACTGATATGTTCTGATATATATGGTTGAATTTAATCTGATCTAATGTAAGGTCAGGTAAATGAGCCTATACCCTATATATTATCCACTGTGCAGTACATTAAAAACAGTCAGAAAAACCCTCCCTGAGAACAGTGAATAAATTTGTGCTGGTAGTGTTTTTGTAACTGTGATAGATCTAGAAATAGAACTGAGGCAGTGCTTGTTAGCGGAGATAGTACTTTTTACTGGGATGACAGAGACAGTTTGGGAAAAAACCAAACCAAAAAAAACCCAAACCCATGCTCTTGGGCAACAAGATTTTCTGATTAAAACCTTGTTTTTTCAAGCTACATAATCTGCTCTAATAACGTGCTGTTAGGCAAACAGGGATTCGAAGTAACTTTTTTGTTCCTATAAGCTTTCCTTTAAAACCATTCTTACAAAAATACAATTGCTGCCTAAATAAATAGGCATTGCCCATACAGCCTTGCTGAAAAGCAGCATGCCTTCCAGTATGCATGAACTTTTTATGCCATCCTCTATACAGCATCCGTTAAGATCATACAGATCTGAGCACTCCCCAGAAGTGCTCTCCAGGCAGTCGCTGTTGGACCTGGGGTCTGGTTTCCCGGGTAGTTGCTCAGGAGTCAGGCACATGCCAGGGACTGTGTTTCTGGTGTTACCATTGATGCTGAACTGAGCTTTGCTTCTGGAGCTGGCTGGACTAGGAACCTGATTTGCTGGACTACATCCACATAGACACAAAAATAATTTTAGAAGTTTCCACTCGTAGAAGACATGGGCTGATCAGAAATTCTTGTCCTACAGTGTCTCCTTAGTGGATGTGCTTCCCCACAGCTTGAGGACCTAGCTCCCAGTCAGTAAGATCTCAGCCTTAATTTGAAAAGACTCTGAGAGCTTGCTGCTAGAGCCGAGGACACCAAATCCCTGGCATACCCGACTTGCTGCTCAGGCTTGGAAAACATCGTGCAATGTGAATTTAGACTTCAGTCTGGCTGCAACGTGTGCATTACCTAGGCCTTCAAACTGGTACAGGCAGCTGTCTGTCTCATCATCCCCTGCACAGCTGAATTCAAACATTGGAATGGTGCTCTGAGCTCATCAGCATGAGTTCATTCCTTCCTGCAGGCCGACTATCCCTCTGATCATGGCACAACTGAAAAGTGTGAAAGTTTGTATGGAGCAGGTGATGATGAGAGCAGCATGTTGGATCTTCATTTGCTTTTTATGGCCTTTGTTGATACCATGAAGTAAGTCTTCTCTATATTCTTCTGAGATTATTTATAATATGGAATGGAGGTAGTTTTCTTTCCTGAGATCAGGTCATTTGTCCGTGATTTCACTTTTTTGGCACAGAAACATGTACTGCACTACTTAGCATACTTGTACCAAAGCTGAGCTTTCAGAGGCTAGGCCAAAATTAGGAAAGACAAAAGTACTGCATCAAGCCTTGTTGCCTTCTGATCCAAGCCTATAATGTACTTACAAAAGATTATTAGTATGCAAACCCCCCAAATATTACTCTTTTGAAAGTACAGTTATATTGAATGTAGGACAGCACTTTACCATATTTAGTGAACACTGTCCATGTTGCTTTGTGCCAGCAGCATCATTCATAGTATGCAATTATACAAGATAAGCTTTATTAACGAATTCAGATTTATGTGATGGATCTCCTTGCTTTGTAGACTTATCTGCTTTGAAGTTTCTTCTGATCAATCATTAGCATATATATACCTACTGAAGAATTCTCTTTTTTATCTTTCAGAGGACATGTCTTTCTGGCTAAAAACACAACAATTTCATTTCTCTAGTTTCAGTTTTTATAGTACAGTCTGCCATCCAATTTAATATTTATCAGTAGTAATAACTGACTGCCAGGGTATTTTCAACATTAATTCCGGGTGTCTGTGCACTGGAAAGTCCTGCATTTAGAATTACTAAGCAGACTATGCAGACAGACAATTTGGCTGTAACTTGTTTGCTCATTTATATACAGAAGAATGGAGATGAATAGCTAATTTTGCTGCAGAGAGTTGTCTGCTTTGAATCCCAAACGCTCCATATTTTATAACTCCAGGAGCCTGGTCGAACCATTGTAGCAGTCTTCCAACTGGTAGAAGGGATTAATTATTCCGAGCTTCATTTTTTTCTCTTCCTGTCCCTGCAACTTTCACTAAAAGAGAATCTGAATCATTATTGAGAAAGCAAATTAAATACTTCCAGTATGACTGATTTAAATTTCTCCTTAGGATTACACTGCAAGTGTAGTCTTGACTGAAGATCCATAAAGGAAAGCACATACAAAGGCAAAGGAAGACACTGTAGCAGAGGCTCTGGATATGCAGATTTTCCCAGACAGATTGTGCCATGTTGTTTCAGTCTAAGGGATTGATTTGACCCTAACAGCACATAAAATGCAGGTTTATTCCCAGCTGTTTGATATGGAAGCTGCATTGCAGCCTCAATTTTACAAGAGCTATGCAAAATTCAGATGAAAATCCAGTCTCCTGTTTGCCCTTACTTACAGCTACAAGGAGATCTAAGAGGAAGAGACAGGTTTTGTTCTTGTAGAAAACATTCAGTTCATGCTCATGTTTTATTTCATCTGGCAACACGTACACAGCTTCAGGGTTGGATTAGTGATGGCTTTTCCTCCAAGGATCTAGGCTCCACTGTAGAAGATTTCCCAAGCAGTATAGTCACTGTAACTGTGAGAAAAGAGGATGCTGGTGGCCGTACACTGGGATCCCTACAAAATGGCTTTAACTGGGCTTGTGTGTGCTGGAGTACTTAGATCTCTTTAAAATTAGAAGTTGCTTTAGTCTCATTACTGTGAATTAACAGTGCCTCACTTACGTTTTACAGGGAAATGTCCTTTCAGTGTGGCCAGAAGAACAGGGGATGCAGGTTGATGGAGTACACTGAGGATGGCAGTGCCATGTTTGGTGGATGGTGAGATGATAATGTTGCCAAGGCTTCCCAATGTTTTTTTACTTCCCACAAAGACTGCTTTAGTCTTGCCTGGCCTGAGTTTTACTTAGGTGTTACTAATAGTCAGGCTGCCTGTGAATTCAGGGAGGAATGAAATGCTGATTGATGTTTGAGCTAATCTATAAGAAAGCATCCTGGTGGGAGAAAAACAAGTTGGGTTGGTTTTTTTTTTTTTCCTAGTCTCTGGGAAGATGCCGGAAGTAAACTATGGAAGTTATGGAGGCTTCTAAAAAGTTTGCCTTGTGCTTTTTCCTGCACTGATAGTCTGTAATGTCACAGGTATAACATGGAGTGTTCCCAGTAGTCCCGAAGTTTGACTGTGAATTTTGTCTTGGCAGTAGCGACACTTTTCCCACACTACACACAATTAAGAGGAGTTGCTGATGAGTGGCTTCTCCCCTGATGTCATCTCTACCAACTCTCCTTTCCTTCCCATTTTGCCTTCCGTTGCACTGTTTGACTATGAAAAAAGTCACCCTGGACTTGGTGTGCTCACATTCCTTGGGTTTTTTTCCTCTCCCATCTTCACTCTTTAAAGAATGTATGTGTGGCCTGGGGTTTAGTTGGATTTTGACTGCTGGTTTTTTTCCCCCAAGATGGTGCTAGTGAGGATGGGATTCTTCTTTCATACCTGGGTATTCTGAATTGTTGCCATGCATCTAGATAATTTTTAAAGAAAAAAGCTTAAGGTTTATTTAAAAAGTGGTTTAATTTTCCTATCCTTCTGTCTTAGGAGAACAGAAGAGATTTCATTGAAGAAGTGTAACAGAAAAATTTATTGCAGAACATTTTCTACTTTTTCTGCAGCTGCAAGTTTTTTTCTGTTTTTTTGTTGGTTTTTTTGTGTTGTTTGTTTGTTTGTTTTTAAAAGGTTTATGCATTTGGCTCAGGCCATAATTGGGAGGTAGAAATACAGGACCTACAACTGGTGAAAGAGTAATCTGCATAACTCTACAGAATGTGGGTGCAGAAGCTTAAATGATACTTCTTCTAAAGCACATTATTTTGTTCCTACTCTTTCATTTACAGCAAAACTATAATGGACAGACATAAGATGGCCTGAATAGTTGATGCTTTAGTTGCTTTCATTCTTTTCACAAAAGAGAATACAGAACTGTGTTCTACAAGGATATTAATTTGATTTAAAATGTTAAAACTTTTCCAAATCTATTCCTTATGTTTATGAACATAAGTAGTAGAGTAAAAGAGTTTGACAGAACAGTGAGTAGGTTAATTATCCATTGCTGAAGAAGACTTATTGCTTTCTCTTGCCAGATGTTTTAATTAATTTTAGAAATAGTAGAGCTTTGCTTTTTTTTTATTACAGTTGTTTTAAATCAGTTGTGAGAATGTATGACTCATGTTTCAAAACAGAATTCAGAGAGTAATTTAATTTCCTGATATGAAAGTTTTTTTTTCTCCTACCCTCAAATGTGAATTATGTAGTTTTTGAAGTAAAACTGTTTGTCAGAAATGAGTAAAACTTCTCTAATTAATATTTTTGAATTTTTGATTTCTGGAATAACAATTTGATTTGTATCTTGTGTTGAATAAAAATGCTATATGATTAAATTATGAAAACGTGTTCCATTTATAGACTAGGTTCTCTGTGATCTGAAAATATAAAGGTTGGGTGTTGAGTAATTAATAATGGGAAGAGCTGTTTTGCTTTTGAGGAATTTGTGTTTCCTACATAGACTGTTTTCTTATTCTATTAAAAATTGGTCTACTAAATGTCCAGGAAGTGATTTCCTACTTTCGCTTGTAGGCTGTGACGTGACCAAGATGTGCATAATTCCTGGATATGTCAGCAAAGATATTATATGTAGAATAGAATCATGGAATCATTAAGTTTGGAAAAAACCTCTAAGATCATCAAGTCCAACCATTAACCCAGTACTGCCAAGTCCACCACTAAACCATGTCCCCAATTTTACACATCTTTTAAATACCTCCAGAGTTGGTTCCCTTGACAGCCCGTTCCAATCCTTGACAAATCCTTGACCTTTTGGTTAAGAAATTTTTCTAATATCTAATCGAAACCTCCTCTGGCATAACAGGATACCATTTCCTCTTGTTCTATTGCTTGTTACTTGGAAGAAGAGACTGACCTCCAAGTTACTACAACATCCTTTCAGGTAGTTGTAGAGAGTGATAAAGTGTCCCCTGAGTCTTCTCCAGACTAAACACTCCCAGCTCCCTCAGCCACTCCTCATAAGGCTTGTGTTCCAGACCTCGATGAGCTCCACTGGCCTTCTCTGAAGTCAGACAATTTGGTTTGGCTTGGCTTCTCATTCCTTGGTGAAAATGCTCTTTACTTTTATAGCAGACATTTAAAACCAAAGTTCAGTATGCTTTGTATGTACAATAAAAGGAGGCTACAGTGTATTTTCTAAAGAGTTGAGGTTTTACTGGTATAATTAGGCAGATGTTTCCTTCTTTTTATTTTTTTTCCATGTGCCGTGCAGGTTAAATTCTACCCTGTGTTTTAAAGGCCACTGTGGTTCAGTGATGCTTTGTGAAAATTAAAGGGCTTTGGGCCAGGAAGTGTTATCTAACTAGAAAAACACTGTTTTGTGAATGCCCTAGACGGTGAAAGCAATTTACGTAGTAAACTGGGGACTTCGTCACTGGAATGTTTTCTACAAAATTGCTTTATCTTCATGGTATGGACTGCAGCTTAATGGGGGATAGTATTGGTCTGTGGCATTTAAGTAAAACTTTATAAAATGAAGGCCTTTTTGCCTTTGTAAAATTATGGCTCAGGCCTGTTACTTCAGCTAGAGAAGGACTGTGAGAAAAGTCCGTGAGAAGAAAAACAATTAATTTTTACCCATGAAAATGTAGTATCAACAGAAGCATGAAAGTTAAACAATAGAAGGAGAAAACAGCAACGTATCCACACCTGTTATTTTTCTGAATGCTTGAATGCTTATGCTCTAGGCAGCCAGTGGTAGTGTATTTTGGTTAATAATAGCCAATCAGTCTATTTGTAGTAGTTTAGCAGCCAATGAATATGTAACACAAATGATAACATACTAAGGGTGTATAAAAGAGGCTGCTTTGTTTAATAAACGGCTTTTTGGCCCTTGAAAGAAGCACTGTCTGTGTGTGCCATGGCCACCCCAACAGCAACATTGGTCTAAGTTTAGCTACTACTATATGATCAGATCATGTCACAAATGATGTTTAAATAAGTGTGTAGTTTAGCACTTGTTTTGGTTTTGTGGTGGTTTTATTAAAAAAAAACCAAACCAAAAACCAAACCAAAACCCTTGTTTTTGTATGGCTACTAAATACCACTCCTTCCATGTAGTCCTGAACCCCAAATCAGCCTGATCCTAAGCAGACTTGCACTTACAAGATAAAGTAATTTACACATACTGCCAACGGCTCAGATCCATCCTTGTTCTTAAATTTCAGAAGATAAGTAAGAAATTAATGTATTTCAGAATGTTAGTTATGGCTTATTTTCTTCAAGTTTGGCCTGTTCTGTTAATCTGACAGAATTGTACAGAAGGAGTATGACAGCTTGCAGACTGAAAATGTGTACTACAGGTGTGCAATATCAGTGACCGAGATTTTCTTTCAATTGTATTTTTTTTGAAAGTCTTGAGTCTTTAATGTCTTTGTTTCAGCATTGTATTTAATGTCAGAATTGCACTAGTGTTGTTTTTCATTAAAAAAAAGAACATGCCAAAATACTTTATGTACTTTCTCCATTATGAAACCTTGAAGGACTTTAAATATGTATTTTGTGAGATGGGGCTTTGCAGTTTATCAGCTTTAGATTTCAGAAGGGAGTGACATGTCTGTGGCTTAAAAAAAAAGCAAACCATCTGTAGAATTGTTCCGAACTCCAACGTGAGGATTGTCATAGTTTGGAAATAACTGCTTGCCTTACTAAGAGCTTCCACTGTTTACGGAGAATTGGGACTTCTTAAGATAAGCAGGGAGATTTGATGTGCTGATTAGCCTGGCTGCAACTTCCATGATGATTTTTTTTTTTGTGTAAAGGTTACTGTACATGACACTTTTGTTTGACCTTTTTCTTTACCTGTAAGTAAGGGGTTTCTATCTGAATAGGCTTCTCTAAAGCTGCTGTTACTCCA
Source organism: Coloeus monedula (assembly GCF_965178545.1). NCBI lineage: Eukaryota > Metazoa > Chordata > Aves > Passeriformes > Corvidae > Coloeus > Coloeus monedula. The sequence continues at coordinate 101,051,559 of NC_138783.1, forward strand.
GTTTAACTCCAATGCATCTGTTTTGAAATGTTGTATATTACCTTTTTTCTCCTTCACCTCTTGAGGAAGCTTGCTGGCAGTTACAAAATTCACAGAGGTACAAATTCTTGTGCATTGTTACCATGCATAGTGTCTTTAATAATGCTTATATAGGTACTATCACACATAATGGATTGGTAGTTGGGCAGCTTCTCGTATGTACATAAATAGAAATTACCCACAGACTTTAGTGCAAGCTTCTTTGATATAATGAAGTTGCAACATGATCTGCAGCACCCCTATTTCTAAGATATATAAAATATCCTGTGGTTACTAGAAGTGCTCTCACTTACGTTAGCTGCTTACTTTGGAATGAAAAAGTAAGCCCAGAAAAATCATTCAGCCATTTGTGCTGAAGTGTAGAGAATAATTTATCAGGTAAAAAAAAAAGATCAAAACCACCTGATTTTTTCTCCTTTCAATATCCTATGCTTTATTTTTGCATGACAGCTCTATCTGGCAGCCTCACATCCCATCAGTGCAATCTGTCATTCTAGATTATTTCAATTAAGTTCTCTTTCTCATTTTGCATTTGGTGAAGAGTCATAATGGCATGCTCCCAAATCAGCAGTCAAGAAGAGTAATCCTCTCTATTTGTATTTGTTAAAAGAAAGGAGAAAGGAAGAGATGGTTTCTTTGTTTCCTCTCAGTCCTGAAGGCCTTCTCCAGAGTTAGAGATCTAGAAGATTTGCTTTGAAAACTAACTGTGAAGACTTTGTTACAGATCATGAAGATTTGATTTTGGGACTTTCGTGAGTTATTTTGAAAATCCTTTAAATTTATTCTATTCCCCTTGGTTGCTTGCAGATCCTTTTCTGTCTGGTAGCTGGAGAATTAAAGGTTTTCCTTGCAGTCATTGTATTAGTGTAGGAGTTGGACATCTTTATAAAAGCAACTTTCTAATCTTTCCTGTGCTCAAATTTCCAGTGAAAAGAATTCATACCTAGCATGGGAAACTGGATACAGCTTGTGGTACTGATGTACAGAGTGCTCCTCTGTGCTACCCTGAACTCAGGCAAACTCAATGTTTCTAACTGGGTTGTTGTGTTGCCCTTGCCTGAAGTGAACATCCAGAAGCAGGTACAGCCTGCCTCTGAGTGCAGAGAGCTGTACTGACCAGAGGGATACAGCGGTTTATATCGCTGAGTCTTTAAATACCTGGTTGTTGATAAACTAAGCAGCTGTAGTATTGAGTACCCACTGTTTATCAACTAACCCATATGTTGGTATTTTACCTGTTTTACTGCTGCCAGCTGATGTTCTCACCGCCTGAGAAAGGCTGTGCTTTGCTGAAGAGGCGATAGGTGAAATTCTGTGTTGATGTGGTACCGTCAGAAGGGCTAGTTTTGGTTCAGGAGCCATCCACTGTAACTGGAAAGGAAGGAAATGAGTAGATAATTCAGAGCCCTTTCTGTGACCTGCTCATCCATTCAGTTGCTGAAGGAATGAGGAAGATTAAGTTCAAAGGAGAAACAAATGGGTTTTGCCTCTGCAGTAACTGCTTATCTCCATATGCTCATAGCAGTACTGAGTTCCCAAGAGTTAGGCAGATACAGAACTGTTAAAGCAGGGGCTTCAGTATTTGAGCTGTTTGTTCATGCCAAGCCCAGCCGTACCAGGGGGTTACAACAGGCGCATTAAATCTGGATTCTGTCTTCTTACCATATTACCAGGTTACCCACACTTAGTGTTTACGGAGAGTGAAATGTGCTTGGTGGAGCAAGCTTCCAGCATTGCAGCAGACAAGTTTTTTTTAGTTAGTTGCTTTCCTAATCTACTCAGCACCTTGAATCTATTTCCATGCTGCTTCTCCTCCCTTGTTCTTTTTATAGCATTTCAGTTGGACAAATTGTCCATGTTGAGTTGGAGATGGCAGCTCCTTTTCCTCACTGGATGGGAAATGCTGGCAGCCCTTAGCACAGGTCTGTGCTGTTGGTTGCAGACTTGGGCCAGGCAGGGTGGACAGATTGCTCTTGATGGGGTTAGTGTGAAATCTCTAAAGCAGGATGAATAGGAATTGTTTGTTCTGTTTTCCAGAGGACACTTTCAGCCCAAACGGATTTATTGTGTATTTGCAGGTTGGGTTTTTTTTCCCCTTTTCTATGTCTGTAGTTGCAACAGGGTTTATTGATGCATGTGCAGGGGATAATGAAAAGCTACATTTTAGATCATCTTTAAGGGCCTTAAAGTAGTTCACTATCCTAAATGGAGTAGCTCAGATAGCATTAAGAAAAATGCTTTTTGTGGGGATAAAACCCAGGTGAACTTCAAATCCTAGCTTAATAATTGTAAGAAATTCCTGCTGTGGAGGAAACCCAGTAATTCTGATTTCTAGCAGAAGCATCTTGCATGGTTTCATTCTCGAAGGAGCTGGGCCAGGCAGGTGGCCAAACACCCTGCCTCCCCATGCTATACCACCAGCCCATGCTGCATACGCAGGAGTTGACCTGTGGAAAGGCTCCTTTCAGGAAGGAAATGCCAGTGACTTTGTGGCATCCTAAATTTCTTTTCCGGGAAAAGGCAAGGACCAATTGGTAGCCAAACCAGCTAATGTTAGCTGTTTGCCATTTCTGCTGTCTTGCTCTCTCCCAAGATTAAATCTAAAATGTTTTAGATTACCCTATGTCTGCACAGCTCCAGCACAGGGTTTGCCCTGGAATTGCTTATTGGAGGCAGTTCATCCATAGTTTCATCCATGCAATCTAGGATATGTGAGTATTTTGTGATCTTCCTTTGGCTATGAAAACCTGCTGAAGAATGGGCCCCTCAATCTCTGTTCGCTTACAGGCTTTGAAACCAAGAGTATTTCTGTTGAACCTGGTGTCACCCAGGTGGGAAAAGCTTGCTGGGATGGAAACTGAGTGCAAAAGTGCCATTCAGCAGTGTAGGGGAGCATAATTGTGCGTGAGGGGGTGGGCTGTCAGTGTGCATTATGTGCCGTATGTGCACGGCTGCAGTTTAGATTTACTCGTCCTTGGCACACCCATGTTGGCTGTGTATTTTGGGCAGTGAGGCAGACTGAGGCTGGCATCATGCTCACCTTCCAGGGGAGGCAATTCCAGCATTCAGGTGGCCCTTTCTCCACCAATTTTCACTGAGATGTCTCTGTGCAATTTCTGCTACTTGGCTGGTGCCTTTAAAGTCCCGTCCCAATACAAATGGCAGGAAATCCAATATTCATCATGAACAGAGCTTTTGAAATGTTTGTGGCCATCCTGAGAGAGGAACAATTTTGAAAGAGAACCTCTCTGGCAATCTGTAGATACAATACTCAAAGCAAACCACTGCTAGTCTGCAGTTTGGGCTTGAGGTTTTTTTCCATGTCTTGGTGGGTTTCAACTATAGAAGTTTGTTTTCTTCCCAATATATAACATTCATATATAGAATAAGGCAGAATGCAAAAGCATTCACATTTTACACATGTAATAATATGAGTGCTAATTGTCATTGTGAATTATATTTTCAGTGTGTTTTCCCCACTGCCTGTCTAAATTTGAGCATAAATCTTTTCAGCCCTCTAAATTTGTATTCATGTCAGTTTTATTCACTGCAATTTTGGTTCTCTTAGCCTTGCTTTAGATTGCAGATCATGCCCAATAGTGGAAGAGTGGATTTTGAAATTTTTTTACGTGTCAGATTTCCCTGTATCCAATTTTATCAAAAAAGCTGTCACCAACTTCTTCTGAAACCAGCAAACTTTTTTCATTCTAATTACATTTTTACCATATGTTCATCCAGATGGCATATGCCAAACATTTTCTAGGGTGTTATAAAATGACCTGACTTCAGAGGGTTTAACTGTTGAAGAAGCTTTAAAAAAAAAAAAAAAAAAAAAAAAAGCAAGAGAATTTACACTGGGTCAAAAAAGTAGTCCTAGAAAGAAAGAAAGAAAATAATCGATAAATATTCCCAGTTGCATTTTGTGGCTGTGATACTGAATTCTTGATATATACACCTGTACAAAAACAGTGAAAATGTAGGGAGTGTTTTCTTGAAATGTTAAAAGTTGACTCCTTTTTTAACCACTGAAAATAAAATTTTTGTCTGTTGAATATGTCTAAAAAATTCTGGACGTGTGACCGACTCTTTGGTTTCCTGCTAAACGGATCAAAAAGAGTTTGTCAAGCCACCAGATTCTCTGTAGGAGCAGCAGTTTTACTGAGCCATGTAATAACTACTTGTGCACTTTTTTCTTTAAATATAATTTTCAAGTAAAAGGCAGTTGATGCATGATTTTGACACTTGTGCCCTAGTTCGTAATAATTCTTGGGTGATTTCTTAGAGAAAATAAATTAACCTGTGATATACTGAGAGGTGCCAGGAAGAAAGGAAGGAAGGAAAATATTTTTCATATTTAGCTGCTAGTTAATCTAAATAAATGAAGATCAGTTCTTCATTTTCTGGAGGGCTTCCATATTTCTTCATCTCTATGACAGTTCTCTTTTAACTGTCATTGTTTTGGTAGTCTTTCCAGATTATCAAGCAGAAGTGTCTCAAGTCTCAAGCCCTTTTACTCAGTGCTAATTCCTGAAGAATTGTGAATGAATGAGAATTAAATTTGCTTTCTTGTGTTGATGCAATAAGTTTTCCAGCTCCCAGGAACTTTGAATGCACAACCCAAGACCCTGAATAGAGTATGAAGAGGTAGTTTCAGGGCAGGATGGGCAGAGACTCATGGCAGGGACTCAGATGGACAATTGTAAATGAAATTTGTTCAGTGTCCTCAACTTGCGCAGATCTTGTTGAAAATCACAACTGCAATCAACAAAGCAGATCCTCCACCACCCTCCAAATTAACAAGACAGGATTTTAACAGTGCTCAACAATTTGAAGTGCTTTTGTTATTTCTGAATTAAACCTTTGATAAAAAGTCCTTATCTCCATCTTCCTTGCCCACTTCCACTCATCAGTCTGTGAGTGGTTTGACATTTCCACACACTCTTCTCTATCATTGACCAGGTTTATACCTGCTGCTGTGTCTCAAGTGAAAAAGAATCTATTTTGTATGTAAATCAATATATAGCAGAGATACTGTAACTATTTAAAAGCTAAGGATTAAACACCCTAAAATTGCAAGCTGCTGTTAATTTGTGAAGTAATTGAAACAAACCCTAATAGGGGAATACAAAATGAGACACCAAAAAGCAGCATGTCTCCACCCTGTCAAAGTATGAGGCAACAGCCAATTGATTACTGTTGTTTTAGAGTTTGTGGGTGTGCAGCTGTATTCAACTCAGGTTGAGGTATCACTTTTTCTGCTCTCTTTTTGGATGTCTTTGCAGAATGGAGCTAAAGTTGTTCAGGTGCCTTTGTTACTTATTTCTAAAATAATGCTTATCATAACCAGGTTTGCTGTGTTCATGCCATAGTTTTCAATTTCTTAGAAGAGTTAGAGCTCTAAGCATTTTTCTGTGGAAATGCAAACTCAATTTTTTGTCAAAAAAACCTTTTGACATGTCAGGGAATGACATGTCAGAACCCAAAGGCTAAAAAAGCATTGTACTCAGATACTTTGCTTTTAATTACTGGTATGCATTATTGTCAAGTTCTAGATTGCAGTCTTTGTTTAGATATTCCTTGGATTATTCAGCCTGTAACTTAAATAAGGACATTGCTAGGAAGGTTTCCATGGAAAATATTACCAAGTTAATAATTCTGAAGCTCATCGTGTGAAGGTTCAAAGTGTCAGCCTTAAAACACACCTCCGACTAAGCCAAGCATGAATTTGGGTATAGACATGTTGAGTTAGGCTCCTCATCATGTTCTGAGCTTCTGAATTGTGTTTGCAGGTGCTAGCGCCGTGATGCAGCTGATCAGTGCTCACCAGGGCATTTTTCTTTCCTAATTTTCTTCCTCCTTTGCTCATTGTAGGCCCCTTTGTGGGTAAGTGTGCACATGAATTTTATGCCACCCTGCAGTGTCTATTCTGCTTCCTGTGTTGGTGCCTGCACACTCAGATGCCTTCTCTCCCATTTCCCCTGTTACGTTCTCTTTTGAGTAGAGCAGTTGCCACAGAGAGGTTTTTGAGAGTAACTGCTTATGATTGCACTTCTGCTTTGATTTTCCATAGCTGGTAGTTTATCTCTCAGAAGAGTCTGGTATATAAAATCTCTGTTCAAGAAATTCTCTAGGAATTACTCTCCTTAATATGGCAGCAGTCTCCCACTGCTGACAATGTGAGTGCATCAGAGAAGATGGACTTTTGTAAAGCAGGGACTAATCTCAGCTGCTGAAAATGGGAGGAAATAAGTGCCTCTCTTTGAAAAGGCAATCTAAGGGCAGCTTGCATTTGTGGAAAGAACAATTCATATTTAAAATCTCAGGCTTTTTTATTTTTCTTCCGTTTTCCCTTGAGGAAAGTAAATCTTTAGGTATGCTGTAAGAACTCCACCATCTAAATACATTTTTATGGTGTTTGAAGCAAATGGCAAGTTTGTAGTGTTGCAGTTATTCTTCTAGGATCTTTCACAGTGTAAGGGATATTCTGGGTAGGGTTCCCCAAAGTGGCTTTTTTGAGTCCAAGCTTATTAGACTCTGGTTTACAACACTTAGCATAGTTATTCTGCAGAAGTCAATACTTTCCATAGCTGAGATGGAGATCAAATACCTCCAATTAATGCAAAATTCAAATTAGTCTTGGACTGTGGTACTACAACTGGCATCTCAATAATGAACCAAGCACAGGAGGAAGTGGGTTTGTTAATGTACCATCACAGAAAGCTTTGAGCATTCATCTAATGTCTTCTGGGATCATGTTTATATTTCTTGAAATACACCCCCAACATACTGAATGGCACAAGAATATCTGATGCAGCAAGCTGTGGAAGCGTGAGCTGCAGAATCTTTTTAGTTGATGTATTTCGAGGTGGATAACCTTAAAAATCAATAGTGTCTGCAGCACCACTCAGAATCCTGATGGACTGCTCCTCGCTGATCCTCTTGCTTAGGCTGTGAATAACTGATGCCTGCTGCAGATCCTCAGCACCAGCTGAGGCAAGGGCTGGAGCATCCAGTAGCAGGGCTGCTCTTATGAGCAAATCTCTGTCTGCTCTTAGAATTTTTTATGTGAAGTGCAGCTGTTGATGGGGGGTTTTGGGGATAGTTTTGGGGTTTTTGTTTTTTAAAACAGACTACACAAGTGCTAGATGACAAAGTACAGCAGGGAAGTAGTTTTCAAAGGCTCAAGCAGTATTTTCAAGTTGCTTGTAAATACGGCATTTTCTCTTTGGAGATAGAAGGTACTTTCTGTTTGGGCTTGTAGTGCCCCAATTACAAAAATGGAAGCAGCTATTAGGAAAAAAATGATTAAGTAGATTATCTTAACTTTGCGGGAAGTTAACTTTATGGGGCTATTGTCTAAGAGATGTGAAAAATGCAGTTTTGTCTTCTCTACCCAAACAAAGTTCTCAAGTTGAAATAGATAGTTTTTAAAATACTGGTGACACCTCAGAAGTTGTCTCATTAGAAAGCCAAAATGTTTGAATATCTAGAAGCACAAATCATAAATAGGAATTTATGGGGAGGAGGTGCCGGGGAGGTCTTGAAGATGGATTTCTTAAAGGGTCTGCATATAATTCTCTGGGTTTTCTAACAGTTCATTGGAAAAACAAAATAGAAAATTATCTAAAATAAACTGACAAAAGCTGGAGGAACAGGAGGAGGAGGAAGAGAATGAAGCATCAGATGTGTTGCTCTAGCTAGTAAAAAAAACAATTACTCTCTTTGCTGACCTCACCTTATGCATACAGCAGGATAGCACAGAGATATTCTCTTGCTCTCCTGTTTTTGTAAGGAAGTAGCTTCTGCTGGCTCTGATCATATGCATAAAATGACAGCATGCTACTCTTAGGCAGACTGAATCTAGTGATAGGGATAGAAAGCTTCTTTGAAGAAAAGCCCTAGAAAAATCCACTAACAGAAATAGATTGCCACTGAGAGTTTACTGAGATTTTGCTGCTCTTCTGTGTATCAGTAATGAAGCAGACCATGGAGAGAAAGTAAACTGATGTCATGCCCAAGGTATATGTGCTGGGGAAAGATCAGAGAAGTGCATGTCATTGATGCTGAAAATAGATTCTGAATGATACCTTTCTCCTTATGGACTGCCTGTTTGGAGTTCTTCAGGGAGTTGTATTTGCAGATGGAAAAGGGACAGGTGGTGAGAGCAACAATGCTGGTTGCATGGTATGTCCCTTAACTCTCATGTTATAATGTATTATATGTAAAATTATCGAACATATGTGAAAATTACTTGACTTTCTTATTGTTAATTATGAGGACACCAACTGAAGATACCACCTAGGGCTGTAGGGATATTTGCCTCTCTGATATGCATTTTGCAGTTCTTAGGTTGGGCACCTAGTTGTTACCCTTCTCAGAGCCTGTGCCCTCTCTGCAGGTGGGGTTGGGACTTGGCTCCCTCCATTTGTCTGCTGCATTTATTTACCATGAGCTAGAGTTAGTTCAGCACTTGCAGATTTACAGTCTCTTGAAAGCAGTTAACTCTTGGCCAGGCAACTTGAAACAAATATCTGAGTTCTCTCAGGACTGCAGTAAGTTGATGCCATGAGCTGAAGTCTGTCTTTGTACTGTGCTGACCAGGTATTGCTTGTTGCCTGCCGTGGTAGTTTGGTTTCCTGAAGCACATGAGTTCAGTGGATGGTGTTTGGGGTATGACACTGCAGTGGGCTGTTTGCCTGTCTGACTGGCACAGGGAATTGGTAGCTGTGATTCAGTGGGGAGCTCCAGGCATTGGGTGGAAAATGCAAAGTATGTTTTGGTTCTGACTTTGTACAGCGTCAGCTACATTTCAGTGTTTATTAATCTTATTTTTAAATCTTTATGCTATAAAACCATTACCTATTTCGTGGATATGTGATATTGGATAGCTTTCATCCATTCTATTTTCTGCTTGAAAAAACAAGTTCTTTGCCTCCAGCCATGAGAATTTTTTCTTCTAGGTATAATAAATAGGCTTTGTCATAACACTGTAGAAGAGAGTATTTAGTAATTCCATGTAAATATATTTTCTTTATATATTTTGTTTCTTTTTTTATTTGTGGCCTGGAACATTTTGAAGTGATTTCAGGTAGTTTGTCCAAGTAGCAAATACAGAGCTGTTATGTGTGCCTTAGGAAGGGAGAGGACTCAGCTCAGCTCAAAAACTTGCTTAACATGTTAGATCCCCAAATTTAACTGTGTGTCCTCTTTGTAAAAAGGCTGACAGATTCTAATTGTTGTGTTTTATGTTATGAGTAGGTCGCTACTATTATTTTTCCCTTCCAAAAATTGAAGGATGAAAAATTCAAGCACAGAAAACAAAGGCTTTATTGTCGGGCTATTTTTCTTTCATTTATGGGGTATGATTAAATGTGTACTGTCAAAAAGAGGCCTCTTTAAAGCCTGATACTATTGATTACTATTTGAGACCCGCCAGCAGCATTATTACTTAATGCATAAGAAAATCTAATAGAAAATTATTAAGTTGGTTTTTTAGTTCCTCTAGTGAGAACGTTTCAGGTATTCATCTCATATCGTTGCACAAATTGCTTGGCTCAAGTAGATACCACAAAATCATGTTTTAATGATTTTTTTCCTTTTTCCATCTTTTATGTTTTTTCACAGTCACATGACACAATCAGCCACATTTGAAGACCCTCGAATAGAGAGCTGCCAAATAACCCCTCCAGCCCCTCGGAAAGTGGAAATGAGGAGGGATCCTGTGCTAGGATTTGGGTTTGTGGCTGGTAGTGAAAAGCCAGTTGTTGTACGCTCAGTAACACCAGGTATGTTTTCCCCACTTGACCCCAGAAGAAAACTTCGATTTAGCCTACTAAGAAGAAATGCAGCTACAAATTTGAGAACTGTTGAAATATTCAGGCGGACAAAGTAATCACAAAAACTGAATAGAATTTTAGCCTGGTATTACCCAGTGGTTTCCTTCCTCACACTCATTTCTGAATGTTACATAAATGTGTTAGCAAAAAGGCATTTTGGAGTTATTGCTCTGAGCCATTACTGTTGTTTGCCTGAAAAAAGTTAACCCATTTCATTCAAGGAAAAGTCTTCTCCCTAGTATCTTTATATTGGTTTGCTGTCACCTTCATTATCATTGAATCAGCGTTTTCAAGAGGTATGTTGAGTTCTGAGATTAAAACATGCATATTTTTCATTCTTATCATCACTTTCCCAAGGAGAGCTACGTTTCTAAAAACAATATTTCTTTCTGAAAAGGAGGATGTTTTTGCTGGCTTTTTTTTTTTTTTTTTTTTTTTTTAATGAATGCATCTGTATAACTATATGGTTAAAAACCAGGTCAAAATATATCCCTAAACATCTTACCTGCAGTGAAAATTAGTGAGGTTTTTGATATTTTTGAAGTCATGAGAGACCAGACCTGGGACTAATCTGTCTCTCGAATAGCAGGCTCCTGCTCTCTATGCTTAAAAGTTCAGTTGTTACATAAAATTGCTGGGGGGCCAAGGGCAGGGATTTGACTTTGCTCTTGTTCAATACGTTCTCCAGAACCCCCACAGAGAGCAGAGGAGAGGCAAAATCGACTTTGTGAAGTTCTGATGTCATTTACCCACGTGTGTGCATTGATTACATTTGTATTGCTTTCACATGAAGTGAGCAGTGTAACTAATATTTGAATCAGATCCAGACAGCTTATTTCTCTCAACTTGGCATTATTAATGTAGTTTTATGTTCAAATTTGGAAAATGTGTTTACTATGTTCTGTTCCAAGTGAATAGCAGGAAATACGAGCTCAGGACAACATTCTCATACATGGATTAGTATCCATTTATGTGTGATACAGAAGTGGAGTAAACTTTTCAAAGCAAACAGAGGACAGGATCAGCATTAGCTCAGTTGAATGAGTTTGCTTTGATGCTGAAACATCTTTTAAGACTTTATCTTCATAGTGGTAATATTATTCTGCTTTTTATGTATCATCATTGCAGAGTTTAAAGACAAAGACCAGAGAGGATATATCTTTTCATTAGGAACTGTGAAGCCACATCATCTTCTGGGCATGTAATTGTGCTGAGAAAGAAAGTAATATGTGCATTTTATAAAGTACAATGCACTCAATATGTATTTCAGCAGTGCCAGAATCCAAACCGCACAGACATATACATGACTGATTGTCTATTCAGACTAATGATAAATATTCATGTCTAAGTGAAAGTGGCAGTGCTTCTGGATGTATCTGTGTTCATCAGGTGGTAGGAATCCAGCAGAAAAGAGACTCAGGAGGCTGGAGGTATAAAAACTTACTGCCTTCAATTGAAGAAAACAGGTTTGTTTTGCCTAGAACAGAAAAGTCAGAGGAGAGGCCTGTGAATGACATTCAAATATGTAAGTGATGTTTCATAGGAAAGAGGAATAAGATGTTCTTTGGTGTTACTTTGCCTGGAACAGGAAACAATGTGTTACAGCCAGGGAAATCTGGTATGCTTACCATGGAAGAAGACTTCCTGGTCTTAACTGTAGATAAACAGGATCATTTGTTCACAGGAAAAGGAATCCTCAGGGTGGTCTTAGAAAATATCAGACAAATATTGATCAAGGATGAATAAAATATGGTTGAATACACGTTAAAGCATGTGTTAGCCCATGGCTCATGGGTCCTTTTGACCCTTCAGAAAACTGAGCCTTTATTTTAGGTGGGTAGACATGGGTTTAGAACTTGAGGAACTTCATTAGAAGTTGCTAAGCCACTAGTTTGCAAGATTTTCCTGGTGAGGGAGTACTGGTAATGTCAGAAATAGTGTTAGTGAAAAACTGTCATTAAGTGAAGAAAAAATACACTTGTAGTATGTGAACAACAGTGTGTCTGTGCATTTACAATGGTGTGCTAACCTGTGCTCTTTTTTTTTTTTTTTTTTTTTTCTCTCCATTTGTCTGCAGGCGGCCCCTCTGAAGGAAAGCTTATACCAGGGGATCAGATCATAATGATTAATGATGAGCCAGTCAGCACTGCTCCAAGGGAGAGAGTCATTGACCTTGTCAGGTAGTTGATGTCCTGTCACTTAAACTACGAACCCTGTGACGTATTGCCTGTGCAGTCATTCAGTAGTACAGCAAGTCTTGCCTTCTCATGGCTGAGAAAAGGGAAAATAATGTTGCTTTAGTTATAATGACGAATGATCAATTATTTTAGTATTGAAATGAAGCGTCCTCTTAAAATGTCATCTGGGTAGCTGAAAAAGTCTAAAAAAATCCAGGAATAGCTCCAAAGTACTTGGGTGTTAAAAGAGGAATAGTATGCTCCTGGTATTTATTTTTGGTATGGGTTGTTGAAAAGATTATTCCTAGAGCATGGAAGCTCCAGCCACTGTTACATTACTGTTCATTTTTCACATGAAGAAAGTTAAGTCAGGTTTGTCTTATGTGAAGAATAAAGAAAACTTGGTAGGGTGATTTTTGAGAGTGAATGAATGCATATAAATATATAGGGAAGCTCAAAAAGTGTTTAGGTGGAATTCAGGTAGGTGAGTTCGTGTAAAAGAGAGAAGACAGAAAATGCGACCAGAAAAGTGACTGTGGATAGTACAGGAAAGGAGAAATGTCAGTATCTGTAATGGGTTGGAAGGAAAGGAAGAACAGTGACTGACAGATGCTAAAGATGTAGAAAAATATGTATTGTGGTTCATATAATAAACTTTGCTTTTGGAGTAACAAGAAATGTTAGTGCATTGCGCGGGAAAATGGCAAGTAACTAAAAGATTAAACACAAAACTTAATAATTTAAATTCCAGTATCCTGGTTGTGGTACGCCAGTTTTGTTTCTGTATTCTCCTTCCCATTGGTGTAAACTCTGAATTGGTGGGTCTTCTTGATTCCTGAGAGATGGTCAGGTTTTAATGGTACAGGTACCTCTCCCCAAAACTTGTGGCTATCAGTGTTTTCAGTGTCACACATGTAATTTTGAAAAGTCACATTTGTTTACAGAAATTTGGGCAGGAAGTGCCACAACAGTCATACTTCTGCAGGTGACAAATTGAGCAGACGGGTGTTCATTTGCTGAGGATTCAGCTGTAAGGAAAAATTCCAAAAATGATGCAGAAATGGTATAAAAATGCCAGCAATGCTGATACCTTCATCTGTGTTAGGTGGGACTAAACAAAATATATTTTCAGAAAAATTTTTTTAAAAAGTGTTAACCTGCAAGTCAACTAACAAACACAATTTGCTAAGAGCTTCTTGTGATGAGTAGACTCCATGAACTGAAGGAACTGTCCTGCTCTTAATAACTGTCTTGTGCTCTGTGTTGACCACCTGCATAAGCCTCAAAAATGGGTCTTACACTCATTTTTGATGTCTTTGTTTCTTTATAAAGCAATAATATTTCCTTCTTTATTCTTTCCCTTACTCTTTGACATTAAGCAAAGTTAGGATCTCTGTCTCATTTTCTGCTTCCAGCAATATGTAGGAATAATAACAAGGAAAATAAACTGATTAGTCCTGAGACAAACTGAATTTATTGTGTAGCTGATTCTCTGTCTGCCTTCAAACAAGAATAAGAATATCACCTTTCCCAATTACACTGACTACATAGGTAGTGTCAAATTAAGTGTTGTTTCATTCCAGGGAAAGCTTTAGGTGATGATTTTCTTACAGTGTCATTCTACCTCTGCTCTCAGAATCTGTCTGCTGTTGGGATTTTGATAGAGACTCATTCTTTGATGAAATTTGGAGTGAAATATATTGAGGTTGTATGTTACAGCATTTGAAAACAAGAGCTTTCTTTTCATGCCAGTGGGGATGCCTGGAATGATTAGACACTGTCAGTGTGCAGTCCTGACACCACAGCAGAAGCAGTTCTTTACATCAATGAAATAGTGAATCTCTTCTGTATAATTGAAGGTTTTCATATGGGTTAGATACATCTGCAACTTTTCAACACATCTGCATTTTTCAATGTGCGTGGGAGAAGTTTTGAAATCTTGTTTTCCTGCAGGTAGCAGCATGTCAGTGGTCAGCAGTGAATATGTTTTAAATGTATAGGTTATGCAAATGGGCATAATCACAAAATCATAGAAGAACTGAGAGGAGATTTCTGGAGGCCATCCAGTCTAACCTCTTGCTCCAGGCCAGGTAGTGTCAAAGTTAAACGTGGCCGCTCAGCACTTGCCAAATCAAGTCTTTAGTATCTCCAAATATGGAGATTTCCCAACCACACTGGGTAGGTATTTCTGTTCTTAACCAGTGGCCTTTCAAAAACACATGAGCCAGCTTGACATCAGCCTTAGATGCATCCCATCTAGGCCCATAGACTTGTGTCACTCTTACCTAAGCAATCCCTAATTCAGCCTTTGTCTAACTTCGTTCCCTAAATTCTGTCACTGAGTGCAGGGACGAGGGTGGCAGACCTTGCCACTAAAGGCCAAAACCAAGAAAGCATTGAGCATCTGAGCTTGTTCAGTGTCCTTCATCAGGTTTCCCTCTCCGTTTAGCAGCAAGTTCGTATTTCCCTTGGCTTTCACTGCTATTGTAGTTATAGAGACCCTTCTTGTTATTCTTCATCCATCCTGGATAAGTTTCAGGACCAGATGAGCTTTGCAAACCCCATCCCTGACTGGCCAGGTACAGCTTCTCTGTTTCTCCACAGTAACCTGTCTCCATTTCCATCTCTGATTTCCTTCATTTTGCCCTTGGTCTTGTTCAGGCTGTCCCTGTGGAGCCACACTGGTGTCCTGCTATGCCTGCCTGCTTCCTTGCAGATTGGAACAGACCATTCTGGCACCTGGATGTGGCCCTCTGTGAAGATAACCCAGCTCTACTGGGCTCTGGCCTTTCAGAGCTGCATCCCACAAAACCCTGTTTACCAGTGCCCTGAACAAGCTTCAGTCTTATTTTAGACTGGACTCCTCTTCCTCCTTTCCTTCAGGATCTTACACTGTATCATCTTGTGGTCACTGCAGCACATTAATGAGAAATTGATATTCCAACATTATTTTTTTCTGATTACATCGTCTCTTGCTGATGAGGTATAACAAGGTATGTTTTATATTCATGATGTGAAATACAGTGGCTATTTTTATGCATCTTTCCCTCAAAGCTTTTGTAAAATCAAGAAACAATTTGTTGTTATAATTGCAGAGAGTGTGGAAAAAATTAATCTACTTTCAAAATACTGACATAAAGAGTATAGCATGTCAAATAGGAAAAAAAGACAAATGGCATGAGAAAAGAAAAAGGCAGATTTCACAACCAGAAGAGCACCAAACTTCACCAGAATTAGGAAAGCCCAAAACTTTCAAGCAAAATATACACAAATGTTAGATGTGAAGTCAACCTTGAATGTTAAACAGCATTTTTAATGTAACAGAATATTTAATTGTTTTCCAAGAAAACATTGTCAGAACATTAACTTATGAAAAGAGTTATGAGATTGAAGGAAAAGAAAATGGAAAAGGTAATTTCTGCTGCAATCCATATTAAAAAAAAAAAGTCCACCAAAAAGGGTATCTGAAAAAAGTCAGTTAAGTCTTTTTTCATTAGAAAAAAGCATATTCTTAAAGCAATAAATTTGCTTTATTTCTAAACTTCCCACAACATAAATCACACTAATTTCTTTTAGATCATTTGTTTTTCTTCAGCCCTATTCCTAACAGCTCCAAATTCATTGTCTGTTACTCCTACAGGATTAGAAGTAGATAAACAGGTGTTTCAAGAAAGTCCCTTTTGTGTAATGGTTATACTACAGGCAAATCAAGAAGTTAAATGCAATGCATAATAAAGAAATTCTCCCATCAGCTTTTTATTGCATTGTAATATTTTCATTATGCGTGGGCTTTTTTAACATTCATTACTGAAAATAATCTTGCTTAAGTAGAAAACTGTTATAGCCACTTCTGCCAACTCCCGAGGGTACTGAGCAGGAACCTGGTGAAAGATTTTGGTTTGTTTTTTAAGAATTGAGGGATACTCTTTTATCCTAGGAAGTCTCAGGTCTGGGATATTCATTATCTATATCCCCTGTAGGTCATTCTGATCCATTGAATTCTTTTGGCTCTGCTTTACGGGCAACACTTGATTAGTGTTCAAGTCATCCTTTGAAAGCCAGGGTTGCAGAAATAGGAATACAGTATGGTTTGCAGACAAAATCCATTTGGACTCATTATTTCTGGATGCTGTTCAATGGCTTTTGCACCATAATGTGTTCACCTGAGGTATTTCCAGCACAAACTCAGAAGTCATGTTTATGGTTTCCCTAACAAAGAGAGGTCAGTTTTATGAATGTCGCTTATGGCTGTGGTCAAGATGTATTCCATTCAAGACAAAAAGTTATAGAAGTTCAAAAAGAGGAAGAAACAAGATCACTTTTCTAAATGTAAGCTTCAAGTCGAGGCAAGGAGCAAGCAAACAGAATACAAAAGATGTATTTGAAGTGCAGTCAGTTCAAAATTTATCAGGAGCTATTTATGTTGGTTTTATTTTGCTGCTGATACAGATTCTGTGAGTTAAAGCTTTTCACACATACTTAACAATAAGTACTTTGAGATAACATTAAAGTCATGGCAAAATGGAGCAATTTTTTCCTTATTAAAAGGTGAGCAACAATGCAACACTGATGTATTAGAAGGTACGTTAATGTAAGGTAGCAATTAATCGGTTGCTCAGAGGTGCATGTATTTTATTATCATTGGTTAATGTTACATTTATATCTTTTTAAGAATCAGCTTAACCCACCCTTTTTGTTGAAACAAAGAAATACATCTAACAATATGCCTTATTAGATTTATAGGCAATTTCTTGTTTATCTGACTTGTTTATCTTAGATTAGTGATCAATGACTTGTTTATCTTAGATTGCACTGAGTAGGCATTGGTCTACAAGGATCCCAACATATGTACGCTGTCTTTTTATTTAGCAAAGTATTTTACTGAAATTTTAAGTGACACACAAGTGTACTGCTTGCTCCATAAACCAAACAGTGAGTAGGGCATGGTAGTGGTATTTTGTTCACACTTTAATTAAGACAGTTATCCAGGCAACCATCCAGAAGAAACTGGCATCTGAAGAGGGTGATCCATCTGAGATACTTGTTTTGGAAAAAAACTACCATGTTGCAGAAAACTTTATTTATACATTGACTAAAGAAGAAGAACAGAAAAGTGTTTAGAGCAGAAACCTGACTTCTAGGTTGCTAAATTAGGCTAGATTAGTCCATTCCTTGCAACTGTAACAGCAGTAAATTAGTTTCGATGTCCTGTGCAATTCCACTAAAAGACTTAAGTTCCAAAGTGAGAAATGAAAAAGGTGAAAGTCATTAAAGGATTTTCTTTCTTGTTGGTTCTATTTTCTATTTAAAAGAGATGACTCAAAAATCTCTCTGAAATAGCTCTTGCTTTGGCAAGTTAATGTCACAGCAAGTTTTCATCAAGAGGATCTAGAGGATTCTTTCAATTCTGCAGTAGAATTTATGTTTTAATTGTGTATTGCCATAAGACTGGAGAGAAGGAACCCTCCAGGATTTTAGGCTGCATGTTGCATTTTAAGTGCAAACATGAATTTAATCGATACTGACCCTCCTCACCATCATTGTGAAATGGATGAGGATTCTGTCGCTCCCATTTGCCTCTGTGTATGTCAGGGAACCACTTTTCCTACTCTGCATCCTCAGAGCTAAATGCAAGTGTAAAAGGGAGCTCAGTGACAGTGCCTGTCATCGTCATCATCTCACAGCAGCTGAAAATGCCACTTTTCAAATGTTTCTGGATCTAGTTTAGACAGTTTCTTATATTGGATCAGGTAATTTTGGTGGACTTACTATTAAAGATATTCTTTCTTCATCAACATCATACAGAAAAAATCCAGCATATTAAGCTATTAGCTATGATACTGCATAGCAACCATGAACCTTGAAAACTGCTTTTTGAAAAACCAGTCATGCAGACATTTTAATTTGAAGGTACTCCATTATACTCCCAGTTCAGTGTATAAATCCAGAGGCTGTACCCCCTTTGTGTCAGGCCCTGATTGATGAATTGCTAGTGTTTTAGGTTTTAAACACACAGTGGTGAACAAAGGGACAAAATGTTGGACCAAGTGATCTGTAAGAATTTTACAAGTGCCATCAATGGAGATAAGCTTTCTGCCAGGGCATTTAATTAGCTACATCTGATCAGCTAGCCTATGCAGGGAGCTCAGAGGCAAGACGTTAGAAGTCAGTTCCTGTCAGTCTTGAGGGGTGATGTTAGATATGTATCTTCTACCTTTTGAGGTGTTTTTGCAATGTAATACAGAGATAACTGAATCACACTTCAAATTAGCTCTGAATCTGTTAGAGCACACATTTAATACTGTCTCATTTATCTTCTTTTCTTGCATGTTGTGGTGCTTCTTGTTCTTGAGCTAATATATTGAGGGCTAATTCAGGTCTCTCCAGATTTTAATTACTAATCTGCAATAACACTTCAAAAATGCCTGCCCACCTTTTCAAAGGCCTGTAAGAGCTGAAAGCTGTATAGAGATATTACTTGTTATTGTTAAAATCAATACCAACTATGGATATTGTTCTCTTTTAAATCCATTGTATCTCTGTGTCTTGAGTGTCTTTATGATGTTGTATCCCATATTGCTGCTTATGCCCAGAAATTAATTTTGTGCCTTTTTGTGCCTTTAAACTGAGCCTGAGAGGGGGGAGAGAAAAAAACCCAGCAAAACTTTCAAAGCAGTTTTGTTTCAAGGACACACAGATATACAGACTCCTCTGCGTTTTTCTGCAGCCGTGAGGGAGTGAAGAAGCACCCTGCTTGCTTTTTTCAGCCATTTTTTTTGGGTTTTCTTTCCCTCCGGAGAGTTCAACTTTGTTTTCCTGGGACTTTGATTTTTTTCCCTTCTTCTTTTCTGGACTGTTTCAACATCAGAACACATCAGGAGGATTTTTTTTTTTCGTCAAGGCCCCAGAGGAGGGCCCACCCCATCCCAGCTCCAAGGAGGAGGGGAGAGGCTACCTACAGAAGGACTCTGAACTTTTCCCAGATTTTCTCTCCACAGCGAGAGGTTTTATTATTTAGCATTATTGTCCTTTTCCTGTGTGTTTGTTAAATAAATAGTTTTTATCTCTTTCACTTTCCTCCAAGGAAAAAATTATTTTTTTTTCCCGAACCTGGTGGGGGAGGGCTGGTTATAACCTGCCTTCTATCAGAGGATATTTTCCTCCAAATTTGTCCAAACCAGCACACTCTGAAAGCATCCAGTGTCATATCCTTTCTTGTTCTTAGCAGAAAGTTGACTGACATGATTTAGAAAGGTTTGGCCTTGATAATTCACATGTTCTGAATGCTGAGATCTTTATTTGTTAAGTAAACTTAATTTTCTCTTTGTATTAACCATGCTGAATGGCCCCCGGAGTTGGCAAGTATAGGCCCTTTTTGAAATTTCAAGGCTTGATGTGTCATCTGGTTGAAAAGTTTTGTCATCATCTCACTCTGTTCTCTAGAAAAAGGAGTCAGCCATGATGAATTTCAGGTCAGCTGTTCCCTAACAAGTTGCTTATGGAATGTAAGGGTATGAATGGAGATGTGGAATGGCTGTGCCCAAAACACAAGTAACTGTACTGAATGCCTTCTTCAGATGTGAACCAGCAAATGTTGCTCTCATTAGCTTGTTCTGACAAGCTTATTGCTTCTCATCCAGTTAAACAAAAATGTTGGCTTGTCCGAATGGAAGATTTGCTCGAAAGCCGGATGCACTGATGTGACTGTTTCAGAGTAATTGTTTCCATGTAAAGTCGTACAAAGGAACACCCAGCTTTGAGTTTATTATGAATTAATGCTTCCATGTGATAGATTATCTCTATATTGCATGCTCTGCAATGGATGTTCATCCTTTGTGCTGTTTATACAAGCCCCATGCATCAACGGATTACATCCAGTTGGAATATGCAGCAAGAGGTACCTAAAAATCTCATGTCCTATGTTTGGGGTGGAGAAGGTGAGAGAGTAGTTGTCAAACAACCGAAATCTCATGGTTTCTCTTTCCCAACTGCATTATATGTCTCTCTCCTTTGAAATGACATTTCCAAATCGTCTATGACAATGTTGGGCAAGCCGGCCCTTCACATTGTGCTGTTTGTACTTGAATGTTCTGTGGATGCCTTGAAGACATTACAGCAGGACAGCTACATTTACACAGGTGTATACACTATGAAATTTGATCAGCAGAAAGTAGCAACCAGGGAGAAACACAAGGCATAGACAGCTTCAGGAGCTGTTTGGGAAATGCCAGTCTGCGTGAAACAGTTTCTGGGACTGGAGAAGCAGTATAGGCTGACAGGAGAGGATTGTGCCATGCTCTTGGGGCTGCCAGCTGTGAGTGGCTGTGAAGTATGAAGATGACAGAGATGCCTTCACCACTGCATGCACAGAACTCACAAAGCAACTCTGTCCTTCCAGAAGTGTCTGTCTGCCCTCACTGGGAAGTTTACAACACCCTTATCCTGCTAGTCAGTTGCTGACTGATTCAGCATGTACTTGTCAGTTAATGAAGCTATTGTAAGGGCAAAACACAGCCATTTCTGAGAAGACATGATGGTTGTGGGCCTGTGATGCTTTGGGAAGGCTTTCACGATGTGGCTTTTCACAGTGTGGCATCATCATTCCCTCTTTTCTTGAGCCAGTGCTTGCTGTATGAATCACAGAAATTAACTGGTTTTTATCTGCTACCGAAATAGCTTCAGGATGACAGAGAAGTAGTTCTTTAAAATACTGAAATGTAGATTGCATTGTCAATAAAGTGGCTTGTAGTTGCTATGAATTATACCAAAATTATGTCTTTTGATAGAAAGATGGCAAAGGTGATGTCAAGACCTGAGGCAAACATGATATTTTTATGGTTTTGTAAGTTGATCCTTGGAGATTGCTGTCAGCTACAGCTGCCTTGTATGAGGGAAAGGCAGAAAGATTTAAATCGCCTCTTTATAAGGAATGCTGTTTTGAAGGCAGCAGTTTTATGTGCACCAGTGTTCATGGGAGGTAAAAGGTAATTTAAACTGTTGAGAGAGAAGGGTGAAAGGACTGTGACCAATTTGCAATGTTTTGTATATTTCCCTGGGATGGGAAGGAAGGAAGGAGAGTGACTGTAAATGAGTAAAACCCTACTCAGAGCAAAATGTCATGGAGACGTCTTGGTACTTCATGGCCCATTGCTATAACATGTAATTTTAATGAATTGTGTAATGGGAAGCTGACTCAGGAGTCCCTGCAGATGACAAGATTTTTCTCTAACTCTGTGGCATGCTGATGCTGTGTCTTCCTGATTCTCAATTTTCACTTTCACAATTCTGTGTACTTCCCAGATGACATTTAGTCTATAAAGTAAAATAAAATGAAGAATGGTGCCTCCTGAAATTGTGTGCATCCATAAAGTGGCTGTCCCTCAGAACATTAGGGTCCACTTTCAGTGGCTACCTCTACACTTCCATTTCATATTCCTGCTCTGATGGCAGTGTTTCCTTTCAATCAGCCAAAAATTTGTTAGGGATGTCAGTGCTTGAAACCTGGAACCAGTAGTTTGTCTAAGAAACTCACAAAAAATAGTAGAAATGAGAAAGTGAATACTTAATATTTAAACTAGATTGGAAGGAGCAAAGGGACAAAAACAAACTTGCCAGTGATAAGCAATGGGATGGCATGCCAGAACTTGAGAAACTGAGTACTAGAGAGGACTCCTAATCTGTTTCACGAGGTGTCGACTACAGTGAACCACACTTGAAGTGTTTCTATACCAACACACACTGCATGAGGAACAAACAAGAGGAGCCCAAAGCTTTGGCCCCATTCCAGAGTTACAACATCATTGGCATAAGTGAAAACCTGGTGTGTCCTGGGACTGGAGTGCCATGTTGGATGCTTACAGGCTCTTCAGGAGGGATAGGCAGGGCAGAGGAGGTGGAAGGGGTGGTGGATGTAATGGAGAGGCTGAAATCTATGGAGCTTGCAGTTGACAATGGCACAGTTGAGAGCCTCTAGGTAAGGATTAAGGGACAAGTAAATAATGTGGATGTCATCATGGGAGCCTGCTATAGACCACCTAACTAGGATGATGATGTCAATGTATTATTCTTCAAGGAGCTTTGGACACTTCCAAATTAACTGCCCTTGTCCTTATGGGTGACTTCAACTGGCCAGATGTTAACTGGGAACATGACACAGCTGACACAGACAGGTCTAGAAGATTCCTAAAACAACTGGATGATAACTTCATGTACAGATACTTAGAGAGCTGACCAAGAAAGACACCCTCCTTGATTTGTTGCTTCTTAACAGAGAGGGTCTCATGAGCAAAATAATGATTGGCAACCATCTTGCCCACAGTGACCACAAAGCAATTGAGTTTAAAATCTCTGTTCACAAGAGGAAAAGTGCCAGGAAAACCTCAACTCTGGAAATGAGGAGAGCAGATTTTAGGCTGCTCAGGGAACTAGCAAGTAAAGTTCTCTGGGGAAACACTTTTGAAGGTGCTAGGGTCCATCAGTGCTTATCACTTTCTAAGCACCACCTCCTAAAGGCCTGTGAGCAGGCAATGTCAAAATGTTGGAAGTCAGGTAGGCAAGGCAGAAGGCCATCTTGGCTTTCTGAGCAGGGATTGTCTTCTAAAGCTAAGGCAAAAAAGGAAGATGTATGCCCAGTGGAAGCAAGGTCACATGACATAGGAGGAATACAGAGATGCTGCTTACCACTTAGAAAGGAGAGAGAAAATCTGTGCAGCCAAAGCTCAGTTGGAATTGAAGCTGACCAGAACTGTGAGGGACAAAAAAAGTTTTTTAGAACACCTAAACGGCAAAAGACAGTGTAGAAATGACAGCAGCCTGTTACAGGAGGAGGATGATCATCTCACAAACAGGGACATGGACAAGACATTGATATTTAATGCTTTCTTTACCTTTGTCTTCAACACTGATGACTGGCTAAGGGGGTCCTAGTGCTCTGAGCTGGTGGGCCATGTCTTTGAGAGTGATAAACTCCCAGTGGACCCTGAACATGTGTAAGATTTGCTGCTCCAGCTAGATCCCTGTAAGTCTATGAGGCCTGATGGGACTCATTTGAGATATACTCCAAGAGCTGCCTGATGTCATTGCAAAGGCTCTTTCAATGATTGTTGAGCAGTCTTAAGAATCCAGAGAGGTCCCAGCTGACTGGAAGCTGGTTAATGGTGTTTTCAGGATGGGCAAGAAGGATGATCCTGGAAATTACAGACCTGTTAGTCTCACTTCAGTGAGTGGCAAAATTGTAGAAAACATTATTTTGGGAGCTATTGAAAAACACCTGAAGGACAGTACAGTCAAAGTTCAGTCAGCATGGCTTAATGAGAAGAAAGTTCTGTTTGTCAAACTTGATTTCCTTTTATGACAAGGTAACCCACCTAGTTGATCAAGGGAAGTCAGTTGATGTAATCTATTTGGATTTCAGTAAATCTTTTAAAACTGTCTTCTCACAAGATCCTTCTGGACAAATTGTCCATCACACAGTTGGATAAACACGTCATGTGATGGGTGAGCAACTGGCTCGTGGGTCAGACACAAAGGGTTATAGTGAAGGGGGTGACATCAGACTGGTGACCTGTCACTAGATGGGTTCTGCAGGGCTCCATTCTTGGCCCTGTGCTCTTCAGCAACTTCACAAACAACTTGGATGCAGGACTGGAAGGTATAGCAAGTTTGCTGATGATGCTAAATTGGGAGGATCTGTTGACTCCCTCGAAGGCAGGGAGACCCTGCAGAGAGACCTAGATAAGTCAGAGGCCTGGGCAATCACCAACTGTGTGGAGTTTAGCAAGGGTAGGTGCTGATTCTGCACCTGGGATGTGGAACCTTGGATGTACAGACAGACTGGGGAACAAGAGGCTGGAAAGAAGTGCCACAGAAGGGACCTGGGGGTCCTGGCCAGTGGAAAGTCAAACATGAGTCAGCAGTGCCCGGGCAGCCAGGAGAACCAGTGGTGTCCTGGGGGGCATCAGGCACAGCATCGCCAGCTGGGCCAGGGAGTGGATTGTCCTGCTCTGGAGTGGCCTCACCTCGTGTGCTAGGGGCAGTTTTGGGTGCCACAATATAAGGAAGACATTAAGCTATTGGAGACTGTCCAAAGGAGGGCCAGGGGGATGGTGAAGGGCCTTGAGGAAAAGCTGTATGAGGAGCTGCTGAGGGCACTTGTTCTGTTCAGCCTGGAGAAGACGAGCCTGAGGGGAGACCTCATTGCAGTCTGCAACTTCCTTGTGAGGGGAAGAGGAGGGGCAAACACTGATCTCTTCTCTGTGGTGACAGTGACAGGACCTGAGGGAATGGCCTGAAGTGGTGTCAGGGGAGGTTGCAATTCAATATAAGAATAACGTTCTTCGCCCAAAGGGTGGCCAGGCACTGGAACAGGCTCCCCAGGGAAGTGGTCACAGCACTGACCCCAACAGAGTTCAAGAAGTGTTTGGACAACACTTCGTGGCACGTGGTGTGACTCTTGAGGTGGTCCTGTGCAGGGCAAGGAGTTGGACTTCAGTGGTCCTTGTGGATCACTACCAACTCAGGCAATTCTATGTTTTTATGATTCTCTGAATACTAGTCTGATAAAACTCTCTCCAACCAAATTTCTTTTTTCTTGACAGATATCTAGATTTGTTTTGTAAAATACTTGGATATAGCTCTTAGTGTAATTGACTTTGAATTTTTCTGACTTTTTCTGTGTTTGCAAGGAGTAATTATTGATTTTTTGAAGCTTTTTAAAAAATCTGATCAAAAGGCTTAAGACTGTCATGAGCAAATCCTTTCTTTTTCCTGTTTCCCTCCAATAAGAATAATTTTGTGATTCACAGTCTCTCTTAGCAGTTGATAGTTTAATGTAGTTGGAATAGAAATGTTGTGGGGACTTCTATGTGGACTAGGGAAGTTCTAACACAGAATTAGATAATATTTTTAATTTAGCAGTAGTGCAGCCAACAAGGACTCCCAAAATTGCCAAGAGATTGAGTATCTACTTCGAACTCTACCTGATATGCCCAATCAGAAAGTTAGTTAAAAGGGAAAGAGAACAGTTTTACATATTCTGACTCATTAGTCCCCAAAGTGAGATTCTTCAATTAAATATTATCACTGATTGGGATGACTCTAGGTCACAGTGGAACGTCAAAGGAGAAAAACAGTTTCTCATTAATCTGAGACAAAAACTAGTAGAAACTAGTAGAAAATAAAAATAGCTAAAAATAAATTCATTTTCGTAACATTGAGTGCTTCAAAAGGCGGCTTAATATGATAGATTTCTCTGGGATTTATTAGTCAGCTTTTCCTTGATTTCTGATGTGACAATTGATCATCTGTAATTTATTACAGGCAGCACATGAAAAGTAGTGTAACAGAAGCATTTTAGCTACTGCTTCAGTTTTTTAGACTTTTTCCCATAGACATCATTTTCTGTTTGACTTTTTGCTTGACTTTTAACAACTTAATCTTCACAAACCTCCTGAAAGCAGCAGCAGGAAGAGGGGAAAGACGAATAGCGTATTTCAAAGCAGGTGCTTCCAAATTATGTTGGTCTTAGTCTTGCTTTGGCTTTGTTTGAGAAACAAAGAAGATGGTTCTGAGAAACCAAGAAGTTAGAATATCAAACTAGAGCCTGCAAATACCAAAGGAGAGACTGCAGAGATAAAACCAGATTGCCATCAGCCTACATTTCCCCAAAGGCATATTACTTACATATTATGTGCTGAAATGTTAATTGTTCTTTTAGATCCTCCTCATGCAGACTAAAGCTTCATACATTTTACTTACTGCACAAGGGAAAATCCCTGCAGTCCACTGTCTGTATTGTTAAATAAAGTAATTCAGTTTGATTGGAGGTTTAGTTAAAATACATTTGTTCAGTTTATAAATCAAACAAGACTTCAGGAGAGACAAAGGTCTTGTCATCTTATATCATGGAACTTACCCATTTTATGATCACTTCAGCTTTTCAGCAGGTCTGTTACTTAGAAAGCACTGTGCAAAAGAGGTAGCTCTTTTGTAGGAAGAAATTGGTTGCTACAGCAGTTTAAAATCCTTTAGGTCATCTGTATTTCATAAAAAACATTGGAGTAATGAGATGTAGTCATTACACTGAAATCTTCATTTCATAGATCATCTTTTCTGCTCAGTATTATTTTCTATGTGTCATTACATTGTGCCAGAGACTTAAAAGGAAAATATCATCTGCCTGAGTTTATCAAGAGTAATAGCAAAAACTCTCCATATTGGAAGACAATATTAAAACAATTCATTAATTGAGTTTACAGTCCAGTTTCTTTTTAATTATTTATCTTGTGTCACTTTCCTTACTGCTCAATTTTACATGGAAATTATACTTTTGTGACCAGAAATACCCTTTTGTTCTGCATTTCATCTGAAATTCTATTTGTGTTCAAAGTCTTTAATTAAATATTAGGACAACTGCGTTAGTAAAGATACTGCTTCCTTTTTCCCTTAAAAAGTATTGAAACAATTTCTTAGTGTTCTACACCAATTATAGTCATGTTGCAGTGTCCAGCAGACATCTTGAGTTCATTAAAAACTCATACAAACTATCATGTGTTTAAGGAAGGAACTGTACCACATATTGACATATGGGAGAGGAAGAAAATTCAGCACACATTTTTGCAACCATATTTCTTTGGAGAAAGGGGAGATTGCATAATTTATGCTCCCAGGTATATAGACTGAGGATACAGTTTGCTAATGTAAGTCTTAGGGCTGTTTATTGGACAAATAACATGCCATAAGCATGCAGTATGTATTCTACATTTGTGTGTAGGCATTTGCACATATTTGTATGTATGTGTGGAGAGAGAGAGAGGAATATGTTTCATAAACCTCTATTATAATGGATTTGGGATTTGTGTGTTACTTAGAAACAAGATCCTGAGGTTCTGCAGCTCATGTTACCCATAATCTTGTCTTGACATTTTACATGGTTTGTCATGACCATTTTACATGGTTTGTACAGCCAACTTGTTACAAGGAGTGTTGCTAGACAGTTTTAAAATATTTCTTTGAAATATTTCCTTTATCTCTACCTAAAAGTGATAAATAAAAGGTGCAAATTCTGTCACGTCATTGTGATTCTCTCCAGGAAAAAAACCCTCATGTTTCATTTCTATTTTACAAGGAAAATACATGTTAAATAAAGATGTGGACCTAGGGGATTTTTGTAACACCTGTAATTTTATGAATATTACTGGTTTTATGGGGTAACAGCATATACAGGTTACCTGTGGGGGGAGAGAGAGAGAGAGAGAGAGATGCTGCATACGTTTTGCCAAAAATACATAAACAAAATACACTTAATTTAATCCCTTTGGAGATTGTCTCACCTACAGAAGAAGCTGTTGGTGTCATGAAGCTTTTGTAAGTAAGGCAGCAACAGCTGGAACTGTGTTTCCTGTGAGATGCTGAGGAGTTCAGGAGGGCAGAGCTGGAGGTCATGGCAAAGCTGGTACTTAAGGATGACAAAATAAGCACGTCATAGAACAGTTTGTGTTGGAAGGGACCCCAAAGATCATATAGTTCCACCCTCCCTGCAATGGGCAGGGACATCTTCCACTAGATCAGATTGCTTGGAGCCCTGTCCAGTCTAAACTTGAACACTGCCAGGGATGGGGCATCCATAACTTCTCTGGGCAACCTGTTCTAGTGCGTCACACCCTGACAGTAAAGAATTTCTTCCTTGTATTCAAAACATATCTTGTCTTAATTTAAAAACTCATGTCCTGTTGAAGCAGGCCCAGCTGAAAAGTTGGTCCCCATCTTTCTTAAAGATCTTCTTTAATTTACTGGAAGGTGCTATAGGGTCTTCCCAGAGCCTTCTCTTTTCCAGGCTGAACAATCCCAATTCTCTCACTCTGTCTTCATAAGAGAGGTGCTCCAGCCCTCTGATCATTCTTGTGGCTCCCTCTGGACCTAGGTCTTCACCTCTAGCTGATGGAACCACTGTCATGTGGCAGTAGCTGGTCAAATTCCAGAAGTTCAGAAATTTAGGGAAAGGAGCTTTGAAAGTCATGTTCTGGAATTACAAGGGAGGTGCTATTTCCCAGTGTAGTGTGTTGAATATGGCCTCCGGTAGTAAAAACTTTGCTTCAGAAGAAGCCTAGCCAAGGTGAAGTGCAGGGTGCCTGTGCCTGTTGCTAGGAGCAAGAGGATTAAAGCTGGTATCGAGACCATTCCTCTCTAGATCCCCTTGGCTCACATAATGAAGCTCAGCCTAGAGTGAAACTACCAGAGACTGTTAAGATGCAGCATTTCATGCCTTAGCTTGCCATGGCATTAAATAATTCATTGAATCTGACCTTTCAGAACAGTACATTGTAGCTAATAGAATGAATATAAAATGGATATAAAAAGGAAAAGAATATCAAGTGGGAGTAGGGAGGCAATATAAATTTTATATATAACCGTAGAAGGTCTGCAGTGCTGTCCGTTCCTGAAAGTGTGCTGGTAATTGGATGTAGTTAGGGAAGAGCAGCAAAAATTAGCCACAAGTTTCCCCTTTTATG
Organism: Coloeus monedula; assembly: GCF_965178545.1. Classification (NCBI taxonomy): domain Eukaryota; kingdom Metazoa; phylum Chordata; class Aves; order Passeriformes; family Corvidae; genus Coloeus; species Coloeus monedula. Next base: position 101,080,119 of record NC_138783.1, read on the forward strand.
AGATACATAAGAAACTCAGCCTATTTAGGCTACTGCAGGAAAGATTAAGACAGATTTATATGAACAAGGACAAACTGGGATAGCTGGTACCTTTTCAGCTTGGTAAATTGTCCTGTCCAGTCCTAAGAAACTGCAGCTCATAACACTGTGAGAGATAAGGGAGAGAGAAAGCTGTGGTCATTCCTCATCACTTCAAGCCTTTAAATTATAATCTTGTATCTGTTGATAAGATGTGCTATAGCTCAAGCATAACATAAGGCCTTCACAAAACATCTACCAACAACACTTAGCTGGGAAGTTTGTATTTGGACAAAGTCAGATATAAGTTGTGTGTTGGTCTTGAATCTGTGTAGTAAGATTGCTCTATTTCATACCTGAATCTGGACTTTGAGAAGTTGAAGAAGCTGTGCTTACTCCCTTGGGACTATCAGCCCTTTTTGGGAAGATGTGACTTCTCCAGGAAGGTGGAAAAATGAGTAGCTCTCTCTTACAGCAGTAAATTTCTGCTCTTGGGCTCTTGTTTACTGTCACCCATGCCCATGTTCCGTCTACCTGCACTCATTGCTGCACAGAGCCTTTCAAAGTCTTGCCCACAGCTGGGTGTCTTCTGACTTGCAGCCTTCCAGATACTGATGCTACACAGGACATCACTTTTTTATTATTATTTTTTACTTTCTTTCTTTTATTTGATTAGTGTTTTGTTTGGTTTTTGGTTTTTTGAGGTGTGTTATTTCACTGGAGCTCATGACCTGGTTTTTCAGTGGAAGTCATATACAGTATGACACGGAGTTACTTTTCTGGTACACAGTGCTGAACATAGTTTAGGGTGTATTTCAGTAATATTTTTTTTTTTTCTGCACTGAAAATCTGTTTTGGCAATTATAGCTCTGAATGTAAGAAACAGTAGGGAGAAGTAATAATTTGGTTTGGTTGTACTGTGGTGAAGATTATGGCATGACTGCCTTAATCTGATAGGATTTACTGATCTAAAACTTAGTTTTTACTTAAGCAACAGTTTATTTACAGTGGGATTTATTACTCCTAATCCCTTGATTAGAAAGATGATTTTTATCAAAGGGCAGTGTGCAGTCACTTGCTTTTTTAGCTACTGTACTGTACATTTTTAAAATATTTTCATATCTTACACTTCATATATTCCACAGAAATTATAGTCTATTGACTTAATACTAAAATTTAGGAAACTATTCTAATATGTGCTTGTATAAGTATTTGATAGATGCTTTTGAACAGTTAAATTGTTTCAAGCAAAGAATATTTGGATTTTGAATTGTCTGCTGTGTTCACAGTACTCTCCTCATGACAGATTACCAATATCTCCATGAGAGTTTTTTCTTTCAGCTGCTGCTTTGAAAAAATTATAGTACTTTTGTGTGTATGTCATTAACAATGAGGAGAAAAAAACACTCTTATCAAGGCTGTTCATTAAGATATCTGATGCATGAGGCAGAATACTGTGAATTTCCCAGTAGGTGCTCATAATGCACCACCAATGGACTGTTTTGTTATTTCAAAGAAGGTAATAACATTATGAACATGGGCTTTTATGACTAGCTTAATTTATAAAGACAAACATCAGTGGCTCTTCCATCAAAAATACATTTGTTATGATAATTGTTAGCAATACTCTTATTATTGTAAATGGAGTGATAAAACACAGCATTTTATGATTATTAAACATGATACAGAGATAGTGTTGTTTCACCCTATCCTGTCAGTGCCAGATCTATTAAAACTCCTGGGCGTTAAACAGTCAAGTACAAATAAAGCACTTCTACAGCTTTGTAAATTAACTATTTTTTGTTTACCAAAGATACATGATGGATTTGTTTTTGCAGGCACAGAGAATAATGCCTGGATTTTTTGTTTAGGGACAGCTCCTAACATGATGAATATTTTGTATGTTGAACCTATAAATGATGTGTCCATTACTGTACATGCTAAAATACATACTGCCTGCTTCTAGAAATACTTATACTTTGCTTTATGGTAAGAAGTCCCTACTTGCTTAAGGCTTTGTTAAGGGAAAGTTTGACAAAGGTGTTTTGAAAGTGACAGTAAAGGTGTTGCTTTGCCGTCTGTTGTGCTTTTATGCATAATTTTCCTGGGAACTATGGAGGAATGTTCATCCTCCAGCAACATGACACTGATGCAAAGCCTGCTGAAGATGATGGTAGTCTTTTGGTGGATTTCAGTGGGGTTTGGATCAGACGGTTTCATGATTACCCCATGGACTGCTTGTAGTAGTTCTAGTTCCTAATTTTAAAATACAGCTGACAAATGGTGGAATAACATGCTTTAATAAAATATTTCCCTATTTGATCTAGGGTAATTCAAGGGGTGGCTTGGTGACCTGCCATTCCCAGTGATAACCCATTCTAGCCTCTGCTGGTCCCTTTCCCATCACTCCCCCTAATTCTCTCCTTTCACTTTCCCATCACTCTCCCTTCTTTGGAACTCTGTGCCTAGTAAGGCACTGATTGGATTTTTTCAGAAAACACAACATGAAAATTAGATATTTCAAGTAGACCAGACCCATTTTTAAGGTAATGCTATATATTGCAAAACAAAACCATAGAGGAGAGAGACACTGGAGGAATCTTTGGAGCATGAGATTTTATGACCATAGAAATGGCAACAAATGACAGTTATAAATAAATCGTAGAATGGCCTGGATTGGAAGGGACCTCAAAGATCATCCAGTTCCAACCTCCCTGCCATGGACAGGGACATCTTTCCACTCGACCAGGTTGCTCAGAGCTCCATCCAACCTGGCCTTGAACACTTACAGGGGTGGAGCGCCTACAGCTTTCTTGGGCACCCTGTTCCAGTGATTCACCACCCTCACAGTAAAGAATTTCTTCCTAATATCTAGTCTAAACCTGCTCTCTTTCAGTTCGAAGCCACTGCCCCTTGTCCTATCACTACATGCCTTGTAAGCAGTCTCTCTCCATCTTTTTTGTAGGCTCCCTTCAGGTCCTGGAAAGCTGCAATTAGGTCACACCAAAGCCTTCTCTTCTCCAGGCTGAACAATCCCAACTGTCTCAGCCTTTCCCCATAGGAGACGTGTTCCATCCCTCTGGTCATCTTAGTGGCCTCTTCTGAACTTGCTCTAACAGATAGATGTCCTTTTATGCTTGGGATCCCAGAGCTGGATGCAGATCTCCATGAGAACAGAGGAGCAGAATCCCCTCCCTTGCCCTGCTGCCCATGCTGCTTTTGATGCAGCCCAGGACACATTTGGCTTTCTGGGCTGCAAGTCCACATTTCCAGGTCATGTCCAGCCTCTCATCCACAGCTCCCATGTCCTTCTCAGCAGGGCTGCCCTTGATCTGTTCATTCCCCAGCCTGTAAATGAAAACATACAGAGGTTTAAAATGTTTGTGGTTGTTCTGTGCCTCAGTACAGTGGTCTGTATACTGTCTTTCCTACCATTTTGTCACTGCATCACTGTATGTTTGAAGCAATTTCACATCAGCATCTCTGGGGCAGGGTGCAGAACCTCATGGGCTGCAGTGGAGAGTTATCATAGTTTGCAGTAATACCCTTCAACATCACTTGCTAGCTACAGCAGAAGAAAAAGAGTGGATTGTTTTATGTAGGAGCTGAAAAAAAGGCAAGTCCTTTCTCTATGTTTCTTTCATGAGTCCAAATTAGGTACTTTGTTATGAGTTACGGTATTCAGGTGAATGGATGAAAGTCCCACTGTTGTTTAAGTGGAAGAGCACAGTCCTGGTTGACTGCAGAAAGCATAAAATCATGAGCTCAGAAAGACCAAAAATGTAAGAACAGAAGATAGAAGTTTATCATAGCTGGCATCATGGCTTTGAAGTCACAGTAGGCTTTGATACACCATTATTTAATGCATGAGTTTGACAGCACTGAGATAAAGCTTCTGATATAAAATCAGTGCATCTTCTTTTCCCTGAGGCTGTTTTACTATGAAAAGAGGTTAGAGGGGGAGAAAAGGGTGATCATGCCTTTGCTGCATCCCTTCATCTTTAGTCTTCATCCTCTTCCTCACAAGTGTTATGTGCAGTTTGACCATTTATCTGATGGATTGTAATAAGTAACTTTATCTGCATCATCACTACCATCTTCTCTGTAATAATGGGAAAGTTTTTGAAATCAAATTTCATTGTCTTTCATCTTCCTGTTTTTACTGTCCTTAAGTTAGTTGGTTTAATTTTCCAGATGTCAGTAGAGTGTTAGCAATGAAAATACAAAGCAGGCTGAATCAGAAACGCCTCTCTGTTTCAAATTCTGACCTATTAAAATAAAACTTGGGTAAGTGAAACAAAATATTTGGTTAATTGATAACACCCTTCTTTACAGCACATATTGTAATGTGGTTTGTGGTGAACTAATTTTCTTTCCTGAACTAAGCATGTTGTGCAGAGAAAGTTCATTCTATTCAGACCTTACATTCCATATAACAAATACCTCAGTGGTGATTGCTGAAAAAATTTGATGAGTAGCAAATGTCAACAAAAAATGTCAGTACTGTCTGTACTGGGTAACCTCTGAATGTGAGCATTATCACAAGCTTTTATGAAAAAGTTAATCACTTGGAAGGGGAAAAAAACCATTTAGAACCCACCAAGCCAAAACAGATCTGAAGTCCTTTATTGCTACATGTTGTATTCGATAGACCTGGTTCCAGTTGTTTCAGAGAAAGGTCAGAGAGACCACACAATGACTGGTGTACAGAATATTTTTTCTTGAGGAAGATCTGTTTCTACAACCCTTTTAATTAGAAAAAGCTTAAGCACTTTTTTCTCCTCCCTTCATTTTTACTGCACTTTCCCTAACAGTCCTGAATTTTCCTTAAAAAGCAGCACAATAAGAACCTGGAGGTTCTCTAAGTTCTTCCCTTCAATCTTCCTGTCATTGGCTGCACACATAATCAAAGACCTCCTTAATGAATATATATAATATGGATTCTTCAAGTGGAAACCACAGACTTACTGTTGTCTTTCCATTTCCCTAGGAGTGGGAATGACTGTGTGCATCTTACCCTTTGTTCTAGTTTGAAAACAAACTAGTGGGAGACACCAAGTCAGAATAACAATTTAATAGGGAAATAAAAGGAGGGGGAAAGAAAAAAAAACAATAAAAGCAGATAACACTGGGTCAAACTGACAGAGTTAGGATACAACCTGGCACCCTGTTAGTCAGGGTGGTGGTGGCAGTCTGGTAGAATGGTGGCTGCAGTCCTCCCGAAGTGGCGATCCTGTAGAAAAAGAAGAGTCTGCTCCTCCTCAGAAGGTCCAGTGGTGGCTGTGTAGCTCCTGTCCTCTGGAAATCCAGTGGAAAGGCCTTGTCTCTGGTGTTCAGCCTCAGCTTATATCCACGATGGGATGCTTGGTTCCTCCCTCTGGGTGGAGCATCTCACAATGGGGTAATGAGTCATGAGGCCAAGTGTTGATTGGGCTCATTAACAGAAGATAGTCCAGAGGGAGTTATCTCTGAGTCATGCGGCAGGACAATGATGGGCAATTAACAGAAAGACAGTCTGGGGGGAGGAGGCAAGGAAACACTGCCCCACCTGATTTCAACAGCTCACGAGGATGGTGATAGAATGCCCCGCAACCCAGGACACCCTTATTTTGCAAAGGGAAAGGACTCTTGTTTTTTCAGAGTAGTATTATTTTACAAATCACTTCTTAATAATTGGTAGATGGACAGGTAGTAAATGGTATCTGAAGCAACTGGAGTATTTCCCAGCCTAGGACATAGGAAGAAAAGACTGCAGCTTGGAGAGGAGTCGTCCCTTCTGCCCATGCTCCCCACAGCGAGCTCAGGGAGGCAGCTGAGGCAGCGTGCCACAGCTTTCATTGGCTCTCCCAGAGCCAGTCCTTTGGGAGTGAGATACAAAGACTGGCGCGTCTAAGGTCAGTGTCACACAGCTGTAGGGATCCATAAGCATCTCCAGTGGCTGGCTTTGAGTAACCAATGACTTTGTTGTGCAAGCTGATGCAATGCACACAGCCTTTGGGACACCTGGAGTTTTTGCCCATGGATAGAACAGAAAGAGGTCTTTAGGCTTCTGGTCATGGAAGGCACTGCTTCCATGTACAAGGTGGCAGCAGCAGCACTGTGAGGGAAATACAAAGTCACCACCACATGTTCCAGAACACTGAGGTGTGTCAGGCTGACTGAATAGGTTAATGATATTGGCAACAGCAGCATGCAGAACAGCAAAGCAAAAGTTAGATATTTGGTCTCAATGAATGGATGAATCAAAGAATTAGGAGTGTGAATTGTTTATAATTGCCTTTAAAAATGTGAATAGTACATCATTCAAATGGTGAGTTTACCAGTTTTGAAAAGCAAAGATCCCCTTCACAGGTGACCTTCCTGAAACTTTCCTTTTGGAGTTCAGATCTTTAGAAGAGCCACATCGAAGGTATGAACTTAGAACAATTCTTGAGAAGCTGCAGCTGGAAAGAGGGTAGAGGGAGGAAAATAAACAAAATAAATCCTCTCAAACTTCTCTGATCTCCCTTCTCCACTTTTCATTTTAATGATTAGCTTTGAGAGTCTGATTCTATAACCATGCTTCTCTCCCCTACCTCTTTTCTTTTTATGCTTTTGTGGCTGTTGATCCTTTCTAGATGAACAGCTTTTGTCCTGAAGTTATCTTTTAGTTAGGATAGGACAGAATTAGGGAATGAAAAGTGTATTGAAAACAAAAAAAAACAACCAAACAAAAATTTTAAAAAGGATTTGCAAGGTTTAAAAGATTTTTAGTAGTTGGATTATTTTCTGTAGAAACACAGATTAGTAAGTTTGAACTGTTTTTCATTATTTTTATTCTTCTGTTGCCATGTGTGACATAAGGAATTAGTGAAATGCATGTGGGCAGTTTGTTGTCTAATTAGGGTTGCAGGTGATACAAATGCATCATCAGTGTCCTGTGACCTCTCTGTTTAGATATTATTCTTGCTCTCATCCTCTTTTTGCTGACTTAAAGGTCAAAATTATGCCTGAGGATGGATTCATGACTGTTCTCCTCACATACATGTATGCAAAAAACTACTGACCTGTAGATGTGAAGAACTTGCCAGCCAATACTCATAATCTGGCACTTTGCATTAGCAGTAAATGTAATTTAAAAATAATGATTTAATTTACTTTTTTAAAATTACATTTGCTGTCTAATTAGACTCAAAAAAATTACTATGTGACTACATAATGAAGAATACTATGTCCATTGGAACACAGAGATACAGTGATTTTCATCAGACTCAATTTTGACAAGTCTGTTTTTAACCTTGTGGTTTGACATATAGCTTCTAAAGAACATACACTGTTGCACGCTAAGTCTGCTGCTGTGTCCCCTTTGAGAACTAGATTTTAATGCACGCCCTTGGAACAAGGAATTTATTCTTGCATAGATAGATTGTTGTCAGTGTGTACAAGCAGAGCAGATTTTTGAAGTGCCTTTTTTTGTGCTTATCTCATGATTGCAGCTGAAGTGAGGGATATTTGTGATGCCTAAAGTTCATGAACTAACTTTAAATGAAAGTCCTCAACATACTATGGATGAAACAGAAGTACAAGCTGTTCAAGAGGAGAATGGGATGTTCATCCAAGAGAAGAAGTCTGCAGACCCCAAAGGTTGTTCTTTATAGGAGTTATTCTGTAGGAAGGACAGCTTCATATTGCATATTTCTCAAACTTGGCGAAGTTGTTTACATGGCTAATACAGGATACATTTTTATGCAGCATACCGTGAGTTTGCTCAGACTACAAGAGCAAGTCCTGCATCATCCAAAGCCCAGGTAGCTGAGTCAAGGTGCCTAAAACCCTGTGTGCAGCCCTCAGAGCCTGTTGTTCTGTTTGTGCGTATGACAGGCCAGGGTAATTTCTGAACAATAAAATTTCTCTCACACCTGATTGAAAATTCACCTCTATGAGCTCCAGCTGTTTAAAACCAGGCCTTTAGCCCGAACTAGCTGCCTATAGCCAGAGGATGGGAGAAGCTATTTGCAGCTGTCCCTCTGATCCAGAAAGCATCTAGAGAAGTGCTTTGAGCTGTGGTACCTCATGCCCAGAGACAGCTCGAGGTGAATCTCCTGTTCGGATGGGTGCGGGAGGTGGCTGGGCATGCTGGCTGGACCGACAGAGTCCCTCGGTTGCAATCTCTCACCTCGGCTCATTTGCAACTCACAGGTGAATGCGTCTGTGCTCCATCCTAGAGACCTGCCGGCAGCGAGTGCAGCCCGTGCTGACAGGGGAGCAGGTTATTGAGAGCCCAGGGGAGATGGTTATTGAGAGGTTGATTCAGAGCATCAGACAGAGGCAGCAGCAGCGGTGTGCCCTTGCCCCTTCCCCACCGTGGCTTATGTTTAGAGAGGGCATGCATAAGACGAATCACTTTACTGTTTTGTGTTAAATAATTGCTTGATTCGGCAGAGCAGCGATGCCGGGAGCGGAGGCTGTGGCACTCCCGGGCAGAGGCAGTGCGAGGGCAGGGCTGCTTTGTCCCCAGCCCGCCGGTCTGAGCCCCAGCGCAGGGCGGTGGCTCGGGCACTGCTGCCCGCTGCAGCAGCGGCTCCGGCTCGCGGAGCAGCGCCCTGTCAGCCACAGGGAGCGGAAGGCTCACTGAGCAAATACAAGTACACCAAATAAATTATTTATGAAATACCTATAACATCAATTTATCAAGTCCCATCAAGTCAGTCCCTTCTTCATTTTCCCCTATACCAGTATGCATCTTCCCTCCTACCACCTTCTGGCCGCAGCTATGTGGTGAATTACGAATTCACCTCCCCCGTGAACAGCTTCCCTCCTCCCCCTTACTGTTTTCCTGAAGAGCAGAGAGTTGTTTTACTGTCCTTCCCTTCAGTCCTGATTGCTACCTGCAGCTCCTGAGGAGCGGGAGAGGACAGGGATAAACTGGTTGATTTTCACCTTTGCTCCTTTTTTTTTTGCTGCAAAGGCGCAGAGCGTGGCGACACTGCAAAGGCGGTGGGCTGGGGCCGGCCGGGACGTGTGCGAACCGTGTCCCCAAACGAACTTGAATCTGCCTGGTGTGGGTACTGAAACATCGGCTTGGCTCGGCAAACGTGGGCGTCTTTATAACTGATACTGGAGAGACTGGCATCGTATTTTTACTGCTGGTGTTACCCATCTAGACTAGAGCTCACATCTCTGTGTCCAACTGCACTGCAATTATGTCTTCATTTTCTGTGTGGATAGAAGAATGCAACCACTCAGCATTTTATGCTTGGTTTGTGTCTGCAGGGCAATTTTCTTCACCCCTTTTCAAACATTCATTCCCCCCTATAATTTACAATATATTTGCCTGTATCAAGGAAGAATTTCTGCTTAAGTATAATTTAAATTTTATCTCAAGGACCACATTTATGAGCAGCATACATTTGCTTTGTAACTTTTCAGTGAGACTCATACTAGCGATTCTTTGTCCCAAGAAAAATGTAAAAAAATTATGTGATTCTAGTGATACATAAAAAGGAAAAAAAATAAAGGGTATGACAGCATAAATGCATTTTTAAGTTAACCAGCATAAATATTTAGATGTAATAAATGACAGTAAATAATATGATTTTGAAAGATCAGACTGAGCTTTAAAGAGAATAGATTTTTAAAGTCATATCTTACTGATTTTAGCACAACAAATAAATTTTTCCTTTAAATAAATTTTTAGAAAAGGGGATGAACTTTTGAATTTGAAACATTCTGGATATATGGCATATATTTGTGGCAGGACTTTTTGATCACTAATGCAATTTAACAGGAGCAAGTAAGTGGTTAATTGTCTAGCAGAAGTTCTGTCTCAATTTCTTCTCCTATCAGTCTACTCCTTTAATAATTAAATAATGTATGAGGATACAAATATAGCCAAAGAGTTGGGACTGCTGTCTGAATTACTGTGCTGTGTGCATGGTAGCTTGAGAAGGTAGTCCCTTTGGGTGCTCATCCGAATCATTATAAAATCACATTTGCCATTACTTATACCATTCCAGTAGCACATGGATATGTCTTTGGCATCTGACCAATCAATTTTCTATTCCAGATGCAGTAAGCAAAAATCATTCTGCATTAGTCTCTGCAACTCAGTATCCATCAATTGTCTAACCTTGCAGATATAATGATAATTACAGTAACACTAGTAATAAAACCCACAAAGCTCAAGACACTGACTGCTGAAACTTTTCTTAATGAGGAATTGAATGAATCTTGTTTTGTTCGAACACTGACTTCTTAAAACCATTTCCAGCAATCTGTAATTATTTAAAACATAATTCTAGCATTGTGTTCCATAACAAAGGATAGAGATGCTCTTAGATTGCATCACACAGCTTGGTCTCAAAAAAGCAGATAAGACTGAAAAGCAGAAGTAATAGTATTCAGACATCTGAAAGAAAAATACCATCACTTTGAATGAATGTGTTTTTTTTAAGAAACAATGATAAAGACACTAATACTGAACTGAGAACAGTGTATAATATAGTGCTTTAAAATACAGTATGCTTCAGAGTTCAAGAGCTTTATCTTATTTCCAAATGCATCTTCCTCTTCTTAATTTCTTTTTCTTCATTGGCTGAATTACTTAGAGCTAAGATAACGCTGTGAAGGACTTCCGACACAAAATAGCCCTAAGTGAATGTTATGCATTATTAATAAAAACTCAGATAACTCTCTAAAACAATATGATCCTAAAGCATTTAACATTTAATCAGCAAAATTTATCTCATGTTCTGCTTTTTGAAAAAGCATTAAGGGAAAGAAAAAAATTTAATAGCTGCAGGAATGAAGGATGTGTGTGAACGCCTGACCTTTCATTACTACATACACAATGCCCAAATGTGAAAATGAAAATGCCAGTGCTGTACAGATTATGAATAGCAGCTGTAATGGTTTCTAATGCTTCAGTACAAATGAAAATGAAGCTTTGATCATAAACCATTATGGTTAATTTGTCACATAGTAAAAATATTGGTAAGGTTTTCTCATCTTCAGTGATCTTTCGTCCTCTTTAACATATAACTCCCATAAATCTCTTCTGCAATTGTATAGATACCGACATTGCTCTTCTACATTTTCTGACATCTTCAACTATCTTTTCTTTTAGTTTCTTTTTTCCAGTTTGAGTATAACTCTAGAGTATGTGATTTCCTTGTTTCTCAGCAAGGAACAACAAGTTATACTAGTGTTTATTTTAATTCATTGCTTTAATTATTTATTCAAGGTGTTTGGCATTAGATAATGCATTTTATTGAATAATTGTTTTTATTGATCTCAACTGCCATCGTATCTAGAATATACTATACAAAACTAAACAAAATTCTGTGTCAGCATGTATGGTAGATCTTCTCTGTCCAAAGTATGTCCACCTATGACAAAAATCTGAGTAGGGGAGAAACTGTTGGGAGAATAGAAGTGCTAACAAAGCAATAGTTGCATTATATTAATATCAGTATATCAATTGCCTTTGTCCAGACTAGGCTGGCAAACAAGAGCTCTGCTAGAGGCAGGGTTTCGTTGTGGAAGACAGCAGTGTCACTTTTCCTGCACCAAAAGATGCTGTGAGCATCCCAGCAAGTGGACTTTCCTTCAAATCCATAAGCAGTCACTCTCCAGTCCAGCTTTGGATTGATGGTTTGTGACAGCAGAGCTGCACGTTGCTCGTTCAATCATCAGTGCAGTTTTAACCTGGGCACAAAATTACACTTCTGCAAAAATAGCCCTTAGATGTGCCATGAGTTTTTGTTGACTTCTGGGCTAAATTTAAGGTGCTCTACCACTTAAAATGAAGAGAAGTAGCCCAGCACAAGTTAACTCAAAACTTTCTCTTCTCATGGAGCATGAGATGTCTGCTGCATCTAGTCTAGAGAAAAAAATTATTGAGTAAAGTAATGATTGTTGCTTTCTAACATAATGTCAGCAAAAGCAGAAATTAAAAATAAGCCATCAGAAGACAGAATTTCTTTTCTAAATGAAAATTTATTCAGCGTCTCTGTAAAAGAAAGAAGAGGAAACCAACAAGGCTTTGTTATGTGAATATTAGAATTACATTTACTCCCTGAAACATCCTTTTCAATTGCTAGATCATATTGTTAATCTCTGTGGTACACTGAGACAAATGAACGGAATAACATCAATTTCCAGGGTTTGAAAAGTTGCCTTGTAATATCCTTCAGTTTTTAACCTTTTTTTTTTTCGTTTCCACTACTGAAATAAAAATTCGAGAGACTATGTGACTGTGTCAAGGAGTCTAAAAAAGTGCTGTAAATTCAGTAGAGCATAGAAAGTTTCTTTTATTCTAATTCAAATTATGTAGAGGAACATAAGAGACCTGTACAGAGAAGTACTTGAGATGTTGTGTTTATTTTTTTTCTCTCTCCCAAGTAAGTGAACTCTGAATTCAGTTTGACCATCCATATATGTTTACAAAAATTTTGAAGTTATTTTAGAAAACAGAAGGGTGTTGTTCTTACATTTAGCAATGCTTAAATTAAACTTTATATGAACATGTATGCTACCATAGCAAAATTATGATGTCTCCATTTTTGAAGGCTGATCATAAGAAATGACAAAGTAATTGGAATACATTTCATAACAATTTCTAGGTCTCTGGTGGCTGCCTCAGAGAACTGGCTCATGCCACTGTTTCAAAGCATAGTCTGTCATCATTGGGTTGAAATTTTTGGAATGGTTAGAATTTACCAGGTTGTGGATTTTTTTCTGCAGCCTTGGTGTTTTGTTACAGTCCAGATTCCTGGACGTCCTCAATAAGAATGTCAATGCAGAGGACGAGTGAACCCAAACTGACTGCATGGGTTTAACGTACCTGAGCATTGTGGGCAGTGGACAGCTGTTGTGTGGCTACCAGGTCTGTGCATGGACAGCTGCAGAATGGGAGAACAGAACTGCACTTATCTCGCTTAGAAGCTGTCTGAAAGGACTTGCACAAAACGCCCATGGAAATGCCATTTAAAATTCATTGCAGTCCGATGGAAACAGGCAGAGTCTGACAAATACACACAAGAAATTTTCAGGAGAATACAACTGATCTTTCCATGGTGAGACCAACCTCTTCTGTAAATATTTTACTTTGCTAGTATTGTATTAAAGCTCCATAGAACTATTTCTGAAGATGTGTCATCAATAGACATCTTGGGGCTGGCTCATATTCATTTTCTTCATTAGACTTTGAAAACTAACGTTTCCTCAGAGCTTTTGAGACTTTGGCAGTTAATGATAGAAAAACTAGCACTGGAACGTTGGCCTGGATGAGTGACCTGAGAGACCAATATTATCTCATTTTGTCTGCCTTTGATCCTTTAAAACTAATGTGTAGAAAGTCTAATTAGAAGAGGACAGCTGAACAATTAATTAATAGGGGAATAAGCATTAAATTTTTCTTCTTGGCTGTGTGACATCTTCATGCAGCGTGAAGTAATTGACATGGTGATTGTGTTGGCAGTGGCATGCCAACAGTTGGACTTGGTGAAAGTCTCAGTCCATCAGATACACACACAGGCTCATCCGGGTCTTGGTTTGGTTGTTTTTTTATACACTGACCAAAATGAGCAAATACTGCTTCTGCTGGATCAGACAACTCCAGTGTTAGTAACTCCCAATATGTTCTCTGTTTGTCATGAAGTTTAACTCCAAGGGTGCTCAGGGATTGAGGGAGGCCATCATAAATCTGGGTAAGTAGGAGAATGGTTGTCTAAGGAAGGCATCTCTGTCAATGTCAAGTTTTCTGCATATCACCAATACTTAGAGGTGCACTCAAGAATCAATTGAAGGCCAGTGCAGTAAGGAGCAGGTAACATTGCTCAGCAGTTAGACAGCAGTGTAACACTGCTGCTGGTATTCATGTAGTCTTGCTAAGGTACTCTTGTACAGTACACACAGGTATTTACTGTTTGATCAACATTTTGATAACTCAGTTACAAAGTTTTAACAGCCTTAAGATTGAAAATATGAGCAACTAGAAAACTTGGAGTATTTGTGAGAGGAGGGTTTATTTTGACAAGAGGTAAATATAGTCATCATACAGCATTGAAATTCAAGATCAACAACTTTATAGGGCTCCGCTTGCCACAGTGCTAATACAGGAGGAAACTGTGTGAATTTGGTACATGTGAAAGCTTGACAGATGAACAGCCTTAAAGAACAAGAGGCTTTTTTATTCTCAAAGCCTTTATTGCAGAGGTATCTGAGATGGCATCTCCTGTATGAAAGCCCACCAGTGTGCCACAGCCCTGATCTGAAGGGACCGCTTCAGTCGGAGGAAGCGAGCGTAATTCAGCCTGCAGACACATTCACTCCTTGACCCCTTACGGAGACTGCCAACAAGGGTTCCAATTAGTGCCAGCAGCAGACTGTGACAATTTTAAAGATTGACTTTCACACCATGCCAGACCTCTAAAATAAATAACATTTATACAAAACACAATTTGCTTTGACAGTAATTTTCAGTGTGCTATTATTGAAGTTATTTATGTTTGAATCTGAGCATCTTTTTCGCTCAGCTGATTCTGCTGCTGTTTGATCCTGCAGTGTTGTAATAATCCCATCCTTAGTGTTTTATACTTTATGTGGTAGTGGTTGTTTCAAGCATTGATTACTTACACAGTTTTTAGGGTTCAGACATTCAATCAGGAATCTTGCAAAATTCCCAAGTTCTTGTGCAGGTTGCTTCTGCTGTTGCAAGCCCTCACATATTTGATGGCAGACTTTAATGACTTTGTGAAGCAGCAGTCTATGCAAATTAAACTGTAGGGTTCAGGAGTTCACAAGTTGAAGTTGATTGGATGCCAAGAGTATTTCACTGCATTGACAGCTAGGCTAAGGACAGGTAATATCATTGACATCAGCAGCCACAGCTTTCCAAGTGTGATTGTGATGTCTCTGCCTTCTGATACCAGGGATTATAATGCACCATCCTGATCTCCAAAAATAAGACCTGAACACCATGATCTTTGTTTTCTGTGCTCTGTCATCTCCAGAAAATGGTATCCAGCTGATGCTCATCTCTTAAGTTGTTCTTCATATATCTGAAGCCAAATCTTGGCACCTTGGCCTCATATCCTCATCTTCTCTAACTATATTTCATGCACTGTTACCTGTCCTCCCTAAACTGGGACCCCAGACCTCACCTCTGTGGTGATGTACCTTATTTCATGAGCCTCCTGGTATGCTTCTTGCCTGCTGTGTTCCTGCAACTGTCTTCTGAGATGGAGCTGGGGATGTACTGCCATGTGAGGTATACCCTGCCTTGCCTGTGTGGTGTGATGGCAGGAATGCCCATCTCTCGCTGTGTATGGGATCTTCAGAGAGAATTCCCAGATGTCAGCTGAACAGGCAGAGACTGAAATCCCGTTACCACTCTTCCAGCAGTTGGTTCTGCCAGGTAATGGCAACCTCTTGAGAAAGTATAATTTTCTGTGTTCCCTTAAATTTTTTTTTGGAAAATATCCTCTTCCTAGGCTTGGAGAGCTCTCATGCTTTACCTGCTGCTAAAACAGTGATTATCTATGGGTAGATGTAATTAAAAGACCAAAGGGGATCTGCCCAGAGTAGCATGGCTTCCAGCTTGGTGTAATCTTTTGTACTTGTCAATTAGAGTCATGGAACCATTGCCTGTAGTTTATGTGCTGCAGGGTTACCTTTGGAAATGGAAAGGGAAGAGCCCCACATACCATGGCTCTTGCTGGAGGAATTGTCTGGTGCAGAGGGCTTTTAGCTTGAGTGTTTGTGTTTGCACAGCACTGCTTCTCTTGTGACAAAAACAGCCCTGGGGAAAGGCACGCCCTTCTTAAAGCCTTTATCCCTGGATCCCGTCACATTGTTTCACAGGTATCCATGAATACTGAGTTTGTTTGATAGTTTATCAAGGTTCCCCATGTCAACTCAGGCAGGTTGGCATCATTACAGGACCTCAAGGCTCACTCTGTGTGTGCTGTGTGATAACAGCTGAGAATAAGGAAACCCTTAAATTGGGTCTACTCTGTCCCACCAAGGTCCTTCCAGAAGATGTCTCCAGCCCTGGAAATAAATCTGCCTGGATCTATGGGATCCCTTCCACAGGAACTGTTGCTCATGATAAAAGCCTGGGGAAGTGAAATTTGTAGCTTCCCTAGGTGAAGATAAATACTGTAAAACAGGTTTTATGTAAAAATGTATATACAGCTCAAATAAAAATGATTCTTAGTTGGAACTAAATTATTTTAAGGTCCCTTCCAACCCAAACCTTTCTCTGATTCTGTGATTCATTCTATGAAATAATTAAAAATGCACTACAATAGAGTGATTTTGCAAACTCTTTGCTCATTAATAGTGTGTTAATGTTCATAATATTGAAAGACATCCAACCATTGAATGATTTTTCTCTAGCCTAGACAATAGAATTTGAAGATAATTTCTACTTTCCTTAGCTTTGAATAGGGCATTTGAGGTAACCTCTTACATTTTGTGGTTAGATTTTGACCCATTGATTTCCATTTCCTTCAAAAACATAGTGTAAACATGCTGCAGATCATGGCATCAAACTCCACAATTGTGGAATTCAGACCTTTCTTATCAGTAGTGAGACCCAAATTGAAACAGATGATTTTAAAATAGCTGAGAAAAAGTCTTTCAAAACAAGAGTTTCAGAATTTAATGTTCATTGCAAATGAAACAGCCAAGTTATGGTTAGAAGATTTTTTCTGAATTGTGTTCCCTGAAAATTGTATCATTTATTATAGCTTTAACTAATTTTTTATTTGTTCATCTTTAGTGGGAAAGAAACAAAGTATACCTCTAGTATGTAAAATTGCTAAAAGCTTTAAAATTAGCATAAACAATTTTTCATTCTTCCTTCTTAAGAGCAGTGTATGTATTTTTCCTACTTATATGCTATATTTGCTGTAGGATGCATATGAATAACAGACCCACTTATTCTATTTGGCTCCCCCAAGTCCTTCATCTGCCTTTCCCCTTCCTCTCTTCCAGCTAGCAAGAAGCAGAAGAGAGGCAGTGATTTCCAGCCTCAAGTTCACAGAAGCTGGCATTGTAGCTGAATGTTAATGCCTCATGTAGCTCAAGATGCCTGATACTTAGTAATGCCACTTTAACCTTTATAATAGACATAATTTGATTCTCAAACCATCTATATTCTCTCCTTGTTGCAGCCTAAGTAGCTGTGAGGAGTAGTGAAAACAGACAAATATAATCACCACACAGGACACGGAGAAGGACAGAGAGATGAATCACAAGTTCTGATCAGAGTTTTTCAGATTTTAGCCTTGTTACCACTATTTGATTCTAATGTCAGGAAATGAAAGAAACATAAAGATATTTTGTTGTGATGTTGGTGTTAGCTGGTCAGATGGCAGAGCACTCAAAAAGTCAGCAGCTTGTTTTCTAAGGTGGTATTGCAGATGTTTGGCCTTGAGTGACTCTAAAAGAGCACAGAAATAATTAGGTAGTTGTTAAATGAGTATGAAAGGTAATAAAATAACTGTAATAGATGCTTTTTTTTTTTTTTAAATTTAGTCACATTTTAGATGAGGAAAGACATTTCAGGGTTAAACTAAGACTGCAATTAGTTTTTTTTTTAGCCTTTGCCACTATGTTTCAGGTATTGTTTAAAAGAAGTAGCTCACGTTTCAGTGTGATGATGTACCTTGTTTCTGTAAACATAACTGTCTGTATGTTCTACTGTCATGCACGGACATCCATTTGTCCACATACATTTAAGCTACAACTCACCGAGATCGCATGGTCAGTGATTCCATTGTTTTTCCATTCTCATGACATATACAATACATGGTTTAATTGAGAGTCTCAAGTGCTGTGCAAGGTTTATTATATAGATTTATAGGATATGCCAGTCGTACCGGAAGTAAAAAAGATGAGCTGTCCTGCGGAGTTCTGTCATCATTAGTTGAGAAAGATTTAAAACAAGCAGTGGAGGGAGTCATGACTGAGTACTGCAGATCAAAAAAGCTGATGATTAAATACTACTTTTGTAACTGTGCTGTGTTTTGTATGTAGCACAAGTTTTATAGGAAGTGTTCACTCTAATGGTGAGGGATTTGTGTGTAGTGCTTGACACCAACTTTTTGAATGTTAACATGCTTGTGTCCAGATACTCCAAAGGGCCTTATTATAGCCTCAAATGTTGAATATGTGATGCAGAATTTAGCATCCTTCCAATGCAAGCGTTTATCCTGTAAGAAAGTCTTGTCCACAAAATATGTCTTTTGACCTTTTGGTTTAAAAAAAAGCACTTGCTAATCTAGGATGAATCTTGCCTAGCCTGACACCTGGACAGGTTTAATCCAAGAATAATGAAGAGCCAAAAAACATTTTCAGGAGAATCTGATTTTTGTTTTTAAAGACAACTGTCTAACGTAGCTGGACTGCAGGAGACAGTGGTGGTGGTAATCATACACAGCATGAGAAACATAAAGTAGTGGGTTGAAAGTAATTGAAAAGGTCACTTGGGCATGGTGCAGTTATCCCAGGGCTGCAGTTTGTCCCAAACCAACAACTGTGAGCTTTTCTGTCTACTTGTAGGCCTAGGTTAATACAGCAGTCACAACTGGATAGATAGCACAAAGATGCTGTGAAATTCTTGAAATAGATTACATTTCTTGACATGCATTTGTAGATTCCCAAAAAATGTGGTAATGGTACAAATATCTAATAAGAGAAGTAAAAATTGAAGCTCTAACTAATTTTTCTTTAGTTAACTGATACTAGGTCAGACTTTGCCCTTACATGACTGATGACTTTGATAAAAGTCGAATTTGTTATCCCTGTTGGCATTCAGTGGTATGTTGACTTCATCAAGTAGAGGCTGGCTTTCCAGACCAGTTTTCTGCCTTCAGTTTCTCCTCCTTTTTTTTTTTTTTGCCTTTTGGCTTTGTATTTGCATATGTGTGAATATGCCTATAAGGTGACCCTGTATAAGACCAATACAGTATGATTTTTTTAGTTAGTTCTGCTTAACAGGTCAAGCATACAAAATCAATTCCATGTCAATTTAGCCATGTAGTAAGTCACGTAAATAAATAATTTGTGTTTGAAAGTAGTAAAACCAAGAGAAATTTAATTCCATTTCAACCAAATGCAACTGACCTCTTCTTAGTTAGTATCACCCACTGCAACTATCTGATCAACACATAATACATGAGATACTGACTATGATTGGCTTTTCTTCCTTCTTCTTCACTTAACCTTTACTTTTCCCCAGTTATGCACCAGCCCCAACGACCCACCAAGAGTCAAAATATATGTATCATTTGACTAGACCACTTGGTCACATCAAGATTCCTAATAATTTCTTCTCTTTATCCTATAAATTGGTTGTGGAATTTTAGAGCTGTTCAGATGTTTTCCATTTACTAGTTTAGTCCTAAAGAAGAGATGTTTAAATGGAAAGAAAAACCTTTCCTTAGCAATACTGTAAAAATTTAAAAATTCTAGTGGGGGAATTCACCAAAGCTTAGTCTTTTCCCACCCATTTAAAAAGGTGAGCTAGAAAAGAAATGGTGGCTAAATTTTGTTCTCATTTTTGCTTTGAAGAAAACACTGCTGTCTTCAAATAGATTTGGCTTGAAGTGTACAAGAGCTAGATGGTATAAAAAGTGACTTGCATTTGTAAAGTAGGTAAAAGAAATTCATAGACTACAGATGCTGAACTAATACGATTAATCAAAGGTTATTTCATTCTTGCTAGAGACAATCATTATTGCAGCATGCAGGTTTCTCTGGTGAAGCAAAAAGTTTGTAGCATAAAGTGCAAAGTTAGGCCAATTCGTTAGATTGGAAAAAACTTCTTTCTTAATATCTATTGTTATTTTGACATATTATTAATCTCTGTACTGCTCTGCTATGTCACTGTAATAAACATTTTGCCATATTACTGCAGTTTTCTCCATTAAAAAGAAAAGCTGGTTATCTGTAGTCAGTAAAAGTATGACTCTTTACTTGATTTTACTTTTTTTTTCTTTTTATAGAAGCTGCAAAGAATCGATCCTCCTTACTGTTGTTCAACCTTACCCTGTAAGTATTGTCAGTGTTTTCTGAATTAGTTTCCTAGCAACATAGCAGCTTCTTTTTCTGCCCATATTCTGTTTGTGTCCCTACCTTACCTGTGCAATAAAAGTAAGTAAGTGCAATAAGAGCTGTGTCTATTAAAGGTGCTGTTTAAGATGGCGTTACTGTGTCCTGAACTCAAAGGCTTCATTAGTAAGCTAAAAAATAACAGTGTCTTTAAACTCATACCAGGAAGAATGACAGAGCAGAATGCTGAGTTCTGCTTTGATTTCTTGTTTGTTGCAGCTTCTGGGTTTTTCTTGATTCTGCCTTGGTCCCACAGAGTTACACTGCTGTAGCAAACCAGCTGTACCTTATCTAAGGGAGGGCTCTGTCTGCATCTCTGGCTTGTGGAGGTGAGGGGAGAGCAGAGACAGACGGGCAATTGTGTGAGGTTGCCTTGAGGGCACTGGGAGAAACTGCAGCCCACTTCAGAGCTGGTTGATGTGACATGCCTTTGCAACTCAGTGGTTTGTGGGAGTTTGTGACAGGTTCATGACGTGTCAGCTCAAACCCATCTCCCATGAAAAAAGGGGAGAAGCCAAGCCAGGGGAGGAAGCTCATCTGTCCATGCACAGCCATGTGTACATTGTGGGCTACTGAGGGGCCTCAGCCATGCATCAGGAGTAATTCAGATTCAGCAGGTCCATTTGGCTCCCTGCTGTCTAGCCTGATACACAGCAGTTTTCATTATCAAGGGATAATTGCACCCTTTTCACGCAAGAATAAGAGATGAGGTGGATTTGACACAAAGACTTGAAAACAAGTTTATCTGATGAAGCTGCCAAAATGTATGTCTTGCAAATGCAACTTGGCCAGTGCTGTGTGTCTTTGTACTAGTCATTAGCATTTCTGGTTAGTTTTGAGGTGGCCACACATTTACTTGTCCTGCACCTTTTCTAGAAGCCAGTCTGCACTGCACCCAATTTGTGGGGGAAAAGCATGCATTCCACAGCAAAAACAGGCAGGGCCTGCCACCCTGCAGTAACACGACTGTCAGGAAGGTGATCTGGGATCAGGTCAATATCAGTCACCTTAAATGAAAACGCAGGCCTGGTCTTACTAATTAAAAAAACCTTTAAAACTTGCTGTTTTAGGTCACAGTGGTTTAGGTCACAGTGAATATGTATAATACGGGGGAAAAGAAATCCCCAGCCACTTTTCTTTTTTATGCAAGTTTCATCCATTGACAGACTTAATTCTTGTCTATAAATGTCAGGTGAAGAAAGGGCGTTTGTTTTAGTGCAGCTTTGTGTAGTCCTTAAAAGTGGACAACAAAGTGTAGCACTACATCTGGGAGGTGCTGTGACCTGTTATTTTGCTGGTCTGAGAGCAAGCCTGTATGTACTGAACGTAAGGGAAGCTGAAACCCAAATAAATTGTGCACTCCATGTTCCATGGAAGAGCTTACAGCACAGGTACTCCTCCAGCCTTTAACCTGAAAAAGAAAGAAAGTCATGACCTGGTATCTTTACCAGGGACAAGTCCTGCCTGACCAATGTAGTGGCTTTCTATGATGCAGTGACTGCATCAGTGGACAAGGGAAGGGCTACAGCTATCTTTTATCAGGGCTTCTGTAAGGCCTTTGACACAGTCCTCCACAACATCCTTCTCTCTAAATTGGAGAGACAGATTTTTTGGGTTGTGGTCAACATCTAAGATGTTGTCCCATTGGACATCAGTGACAAATGGTGTCCATCAGGGGTCTGTAATGGGACCAGTATTATTTAATATCTTCATCAATGACATAGACAAAGGGATCAGGTGCATCCTCAGCAGATTTGTAAGTGATACCAAGCCAAGTGGGATGGTTGACACACCTGAAGGACAAGAGGGACTTGGACAGCCTCAAGAAATGAGCCCATGGGAATCTCCTGAGGTTTAACATGACCAAGTGTAAGGTGGCTCATGTGGGTCAAGGCAATCTCTGGTATCAATACAAGCTGGGGGATGAACAGATCAAGAGCAGCTCTGCCCAGAAGTACTTGGGGGTGCTGGTGGGTGAGAGGCTGAACATGAGCCAGTAACATGAACTTGCAGCCCAGAAAGCCAAACATGTCCAGGGCTGCATCAATAGCAGTGTGACCAGAAGGATGAGGGGGATGATTCTGCCCTTTTATTCCACTCTCAAGAGACCCCACCTGGAACACTGCATTCAGCTTTGGCATCCCCAGCACAGGAAAGACATTGACCTGTTAGAGCAAGTCCAGAGGAGACCACTAAGATGATCAGAGGGATGGAGCACCTCTCCTACGGGGAAAGGCTGAGAGAATTGGGATTGTTCAGCCTGGAGAAGAGAGGGCTTCAGGGTGACCTGATTGCAGCCTTCCAGGACCTGGAGGCAGCCAACAACAAAGTTGGAGAGAGACTACTTACAAGGCATGTAGTGACAGGACAAGGGGCAGTGGCTTCGAACTGAGAGTAAGCTAAGATTAGATATTAGGAAGAAATTTTTTACTGTGAGGGAGGTGAGGCACTGGAACAAGGTGCCCAGAGGAGTTGCAGATGCCCCATCCCTGGAAGTGTTCAAGGCCATATTGGATGGAATTCTGAGCAACCTTGTCTAGTAGAAGGGGTCCCTGTCCATGGCAGAGGGCTTGGAACTAGGTGATCTTTGAGGTCTCTTTAATTCTGTCAGTCTGTGATTCACAGCTATTTGTTCAAGCTAAGGATGGCACTGAAACACATTTCTGTCAGCTGTTTGGACTGATGTGCCGATTTTGTACATGAATTTGTATTGCCCCACTCTGGTATGCCTGTCAGAGTCCCCTGGTTCTACCTCAGCAGACAAAGCACTTGTGTTTTTGGGGGTCATGGACATTTAAGCTCATGTAGGCATGAAGATCATCTCCCCAACAATGTGCACAGAGCAGTTAGAAGATGAGATTGATGTATGCATGTTGGTGCTAGCTTTAATTGGCCCATTTTTACCCCCGAGTTGGGATGCTTAGTGAAATGAACTGGTTCAGAGGGCCTTGACTGCAGGACTGTTGCATGCGGCAGATCTTGTCTGTGCAATATATTTGTATCTCCCTACCTGTCCAGACCAGGGTCTTATTGATTCATAGCATCCTTCCATTACCATTTCCAAGTTTTTCTGCAGTGGAAACAAGGGTGTCTGTAGGGATGTGGAGTAGATGCCAGTGTGTGCAGCCAAGTTTTGGCCCTGGCGTGGTGCAAGACCCCTCAGTCTATGCAAACCTTGGGCTGCAGTTGCCTTGGTACTTCTGAGTCACTTTGAACATCTGGTCCATGCTGGCCCTCACAGTGCCACAACATTGCTGTCAGTAGTGCCTGAACTTTGGCATCTCTTTCAGCCTTGCAAGCCCTGGGTGCGTCTGCACTCCAGCTGTGTGCCTGTCCTGGTCTTCTGTGCAGGGGATCCTCTGACAAACGCTGTTTGCCTTACTGTTTGGGAACAATATGGATCTCTTCAAAAATTATTATGCACATGTATTTTCCCTATTTCTTTAATTTTGCCTCCTCCATGTTTTCTTTTACTATTTTGCCAATTAAACTGGAATGATGAAGTAGAAACCAGGCAAAAGAAAATAAGAGCTTTTAAATAAAGACTGAATTTCTTCCCCATTCTTGGCAGAAATACATGTCTGCAAACATTTCATCGATCTCTTTTCTTGATGGTGATTTTCCTTCTACCATTGCATGAAAAATATCTGCCAAGATGGATTACAAGAGTGCTATTTCTTAATTGGTTTTATTTGCGCTATTTAGAGTGTGTTTTGATTTTACATTTAAGTAACCATCCTTTATGATTGCAGGTGAAAGTAGACCTAATCTAGATTTATAGTACTCTGTAGTTCACTTAGTACTCTTTGAAAGCTTTTGCAGATCCTTTTTGCTTAAATGTATTCAGTTTTGTTTAATGCTTAAACACATTAAAACACATTAAAATTTCATTTTAATTATGACCAAGCCAAAGCATTAGGCTATCTTTTTCTTTCCATCAATCTGCAAATCTCTGCTAGGGGTTCTTTTCACCAGTGCTCATAAGGAGGTCACCGAGCAGCTCAAGCAGTTGAAGCAGTTCAGAGTTTTGATTTCTGGAAGTATGGCATTTGATTATAATTTCTGACTGTTTTATTCTGTAAATAAACTATCATTCTGATTGTTGCCTTACTAAGTTTTAAGCATTACTTAAATCAAATAACTTGCTTGTTTGATATTCTTTCATATTTTATGTGCAGAGATCATTTGATAGGTTGCTTTCCTGATTAATCTCCTAAGTTCCTTGGGTGAAGTCCAGGCCCAGCTGAGATCTAGTGCATTAAGTTTTGCAATGGGAAAGAGATAGGATCTTCTGTTTTGAAAGAGATGCTTCTTACTATAACATGATTATACTTCTGAGACACAACAGTTGCAGAAAAACTACAATAAATAATGTTTATGGATCATAATGATTGTGGCAACAATCTTATTGAGAGTCTGTGGCACTAATGATCAGAATGTGACTACCATCTAAAAATGGTAAAATATAAGTAATACAAATAATAAAATACAATTGTCTATGATAGATAGCCAACTTTTTAGGAGAGAACCCAGAACTGACCACTATTGCAGCAATTAAATTTGTGCCAAGAGTTTAACAAAGAAATACTCCTGATGATGGTCTGTCAGTGCCATGTGGTTATCACAAATTACTGTGTGGTAAAACTTCTCCGCATTATTTCTTCCACATCCCTACTTGCCCTTCTACAATGCTCTTGTGAGCCAGTGTAGTTGTTTCAGCCTTGTTCACAGCTATGAATTACAATATTTAGTTTGCCTTTGGGCATTATGTCCTGTTCCACTTAGTAAATTTGATTCTTCCTCTTACCTTTTATTTGCTTGTTAAATTTTGGCACTTGAAATTGGTGTTAGGGGTGAACCAAAAAGTCAACACATTCTTTGAATTCATGCAATTTTTTCTTTATTTTCTAGCAAACTTAATGTTTTGTATTAAACTAATGACTATTTTAAAGTAACAAGCTTAAAATTTATTGCACAGATACACTCTGTGGCTATTTCAAAACTACAATATTTCTGTAGTTTTAAATGAAGTATTTCTGATGCTTACTGTCACAGAACAGGTTTTCTTTTCACCTTGTGACTGTCCTATACTGCTGTCATTTTATTCTTTTATGATAGCTCAGTACTACACAGTGCTCTTCTAGCTACTAAATCCTTCTTTTTCTTGAACACGAGTAAAGGTTTTGTTGCAGCACCTCTACTGGCAACAGCACTCAAAGGGGCTTTTTCAGGAAATAAAAACCACTTCACTTCCCTTGCAATCTCCCCCAAATTATAGTTTACCTGCAAAAG
The DNA here is from genome assembly GCF_965178545.1 of Coloeus monedula. Lineage (NCBI taxonomy): Eukaryota > Metazoa > Chordata > Aves > Passeriformes > Corvidae > Coloeus > Coloeus monedula. The sequence continues at coordinate 101,105,529 of NC_138783.1, forward strand.
TTCACGAAGCACTAGACATTTTTATTTTCATCAAGAAAGTTTCCCTCAAAATGTAGGATATTATTTCTAAGATCTATCAAATAATGACCTACTTTAATGCTGCTGACAAATACAGGATCTAATTTTGAGAAGTCTAGAAAATGAGAAGGTAACATTTTCCAGAAAGCCTTCTCTGCAATCTTTTGTGTTTTGACCCTGCTGATGGGATGCCCATTGACTGCAGTTGCTATAAGCAGGGTTCAAAGTAGGGTCTAGATCTCTGTGCAGTGCTTCATTTTTCTTGTTAGCAGTTTCTCCAGGTAGTCTTGAAATGATCAGCTGATTTTTTTCCTTTGAATTCTGTGTAAACAAATAAAAGTTATTTAAAATGCTGATAAACTTGAGGTTTTAATAGGAAATAGGGCTTAGGTCACACAGAGTAAAGTTTGGGGTGTTTTGAGTTATTTTGACTCCTTGTTAAAATATGTGCCCTCATTTTGCAGAAGCCACTAATTAAGCTCTTTTTTATCTGTGACAATGCAGATACTTTACTTGCAGTGATAGATGTTCTGCATTAGTGTAAACACCTCCTGCTTAAGGTCATTAACTGAGGATAATGGCGTCCATTTGGCTAAAACAGAGCATCAGAAATAAATGAACCTGGCACTATGAGAATCATTAAGTGATAGCATTCTTCTACAAACCTAAAGACATTAAAATAGAATAGAGCTGCACATCATCTTGCAGAGGCTTTGTTAGTCAAGCGAGTTCTGACAATCAAGCCCAACTGTTTTCCTAGGTATTTGCACATCCTTTGGAAACACTTCTATTCTCAAGGAGAAAATATCAAGTGTCAAGTTGATGCAGAGGTAGAAACAATGACATTGCACAATTAAATGCAAAAGCTGTGCTATTACTCAAACCTTTTAACAGCAGAGAATATTCTCCCAAATACCTGGCCCAGCTGTTTCATTTTCTTATACCCATGGTTTATAGTTTGGAGCTTTTTGGAGAGCAATCTGCTCCAGGCTCACCCAGAGTGCCTGGCAAAGGGCCAGAGTCCTTCCCATGTCACCACAGCAAAAGTGGAAATGGAAGGAAGCCTCATGTTTTACGGTAGACCACGTGTCCTCCCCTGGCTGTGCAATGTGTACGTTAAACCCCACATCCCAGAGGGGTCTCGGGAATTCACATATGTTCAGATCTTTAGTTGTGCTGAACTCTCCCACTGCATTTTTTCAATAACATAATTTAAGTGTTTATGCCTCCCGCAAGTGACTTTTGAGGTTGTAGAGAGGAAAAGAAAGAGGTTGTAGAGAGCAACAGGGACACATAATGGTTTGCCAGATTTGTTGTATGGGAATAACCTTGCCAGAATCCAGAAAAAATTTGGCAGTCTGCCTGTTAAGAGAGGCCAGACTGGTGACTCATCTGTAATAAGAGCAAACAACAGTACAGAGCTTCTTTCAGCAAGAATAGTAAGTGAAAGCCACTCTTTTCCCTGTGTTCTTGCAAGGGAAAGCCAGTAGCCTAATCCTGCAGCTGTGCTGCCCTGTGGCAGTGGAATCAACAGTTTGCAGTCTATTTCTTGGGTGCCAAATAGACAATTCCCCTTACTGCAGAGGGGAATACATGGAGAGGAGGAAAACTGGAGAAGGCATCTCTAGAGTTGTTATATTAATCATGGCACTATTTTATACTGTGTCTTTCTAGGAATTCATCTCCAGAGTACAACATGTAAGCTGTTTCAGCATCTCCGTGTTGTCCCCTCTTGCTGTAGAAGTCAACAGGGTCCCCTGTCCTGAGACACTTTTTTTTTTTTTTTTTTAACTTCCTCTCTTTTTTGGTAGTTGTTTCAAAAGTTCTGGGGACCTTCCACTTTTTTCAACACTGACTCCAGAATCTGGGCTTGGTTTGTTCATGGGGTTTAAATTTCTGTTATTTACAAGTATTGATTATTGTGTGGTCATCTGTACTAGAGAGGTAAAAAAGAATGAACTGTGAAAGTGAAGAAGCATTTATTTTTATTTCTTGATTCTATTTTGTGCCTCAGGAATTACTGGATGTCTCTGATGCTTCCTGGGAGAATGTGGCAGTGTTTCCTTGTTCACTGGTTCATACTGAGCCTATGGTACCATGTTTTCAATGTGATAATAAATTAGAGTCATGCAGAAATGAGCTAGAGATTTCTTCCTGTTAGTTACTATAAACAAGGCTTCTGCATCACAAGAAAATAACTTTTAAAGCAGTTTCAGCAGAGATCAGAGACAGAAACAGAGGAGCATGCAGCCTTGGACCACTCCATAACTCCGGCAGATTGTTAGTTGAGTCAAAATTTGAGTGATCGCAACAAGACTTCCCATGTTTACAGGGACAGCTGTCATGCCACATTGATCATCATGACTTGTGCCTATGCTTATTTCTCACAGGCAAACCAACATGACTTAAGACTTTATTCAAAACTAGTAAGGCCACTTCTCAGGACTTAGACTAAGATTCTGAAAATCTTAATTCATATTTTCCTGGAAAAAATGGACCAAAACCTGGCCCAAAAGAGCCCAGTGTCTTTCAGCCAAAGCGAGAAAGTCTTCCATTGACCCCTATCATGGTTATGAAGTGAGGCAATGCCAGAAGCACTGTGTTTGTAACTGACCTGTGAATAAACCACCCTTGCTTCTGCTGCTGAAATGGAAATCCCATTGACTGTGAATATTTAATTTGTTACTAAAAAGGAGTTGTTATTCAAGCTTCTCAAGTGAGGAGATTTTTTTTCTCAGGGGCTGAAAACTTGATCGCAGGTGAACCCATTGCATAATGTAGTAGGTAAAAGTCAAGTAGGTCCCAGAAGAAAATTTGGAACGCTTCTACATTTCTAATTCATTAAGCCCTGCAACATATCTGACCTATTGAAGGCATGCCTTGCACAGGGTGTGTTTAAGGGATACCTTTAGGGGAAGTCTGCTGGCCTGCAGGTGCCTCTTGGTGGTTTTTACCTCTGTTTTGAAGAGGGCAAATACAGTGAGATGCCACTGCATTTGGAGACCTCCCAGACACATTTTTGGCAAAAGCAGTGTGTATGTCTATCCAGTAGATCACAGATTATGCAAAGATTTTCCGTTCAGTCTGTGAAGGAAGGGTCACTGGTAGGTCACTGCTCAGTGTCCATTCATGCAGACAAGGTTGGGTGACAGCAGTCATTGTGGGAGCACTACAGGAATTTGTGTGTATGCCTAGAACCCTTCTCATCACTCCAGTCTAACACTGGGATAATTTTCAGTATGTTCAGTATGAATTGGTGTTTCCTTATATGTATGTACATATGTGTCACCTCAGGATGCATTATGGTTTCACTGTATTTCCATTCTTATGTATACAAAACGTTGCTGTATGCATGGAGTTCCCAGTGTATAAGAAACAGGGGGAATAACTGAAAAAGAAAGGTTTTAATTTGAAGTTATATGATATATCTTGTCATCATCTTTTCTTCCAGTCTCCTAAATCAGCTTTTATTAGTGCTGCAAAAAAGGCAAGATTGAAGTCCAATCCTGTCAAAGTACGCTTCTCTGAAGAAGTAATTATCAATGGCCAGGTGTCGGTGAGTGTTCAGCTATTTAACCTCAGAAAGGATTGAGCATTTCATCCAAAGGTACAGCTCAAGCCTGGAAAGGGAGGTAGAAACAACATGGTAGAAACAGCGGTGACAGGCTTGCAAAGAGAAGGTTTTTCCTGTTTCTGAAGTTTTCTAAAGATCTTTTTTTTTTAAAGCTCATTAGGCTCAAAATTTCATGAAAAATTTATCTCTTTAAATTAAGATACTAGTGAATTCATTTTGTAGTGATAGCACATATGTTTGTCGTTAGTCTTGATATTGCTTGCTTGTTTCTTGGTTTTTTCAGATCAACTTTACTTTCACAAAACCCATAAGCTCAAGAGAAGTACCATGTCATAAAAACTGATTAAGATTACCTCACAGACCCCTTTAAAATTCGTTTTATCTCCTTGAACTTATTGTTTCCAGACTGCAGGCAATGTCAGCCTCCCTTTGAGAGGCACTGAACTCCTCCTTAGACATGAACTCCCAGCTCATTTTCATTTTCATAATTTGCCAGAGCATCATTCCACACTGATGTCTTTAGCCAACTCTCTTCCAAACCTAAATTGATACTGCTTTTTTTCTATAGCAATTTCTGCTTTTTAAAATAAAAAGAAGCAAACAAAAACCCCCAAGATTTGTTTCTGTTTCCCTTCCTTTTTCCTCTTTATTTTGCTATACTGGTTATGATCCATCAAATTAGGTAGCAAGGTTATATGTTGCTCTTCTTAAATGATGAAAGATATTAGCATTTAATATTCACCTAGAAAGAAAATGTGAACCACCTTGATTGTAATCCTTACTAACAAACTGTAGTTTCCATTTTTTAGATTGAATACACTAAGTAGCTCACTATATTCAGAGAAATAGTAATCCATTTCTCTGTTTTATTGAAAATTTTTCAACTTCAGAGGTAATATTTATCATCAGAGAGACAGTATTTAGGGAAAGACAGTACTCGAAGCCAGACATAAAATCTATGTGAACAATTATATTTTTCCAGGACAGAGACCTGCAGAGGGCAGCTGTAATGAGCATGGCTAGACCCTTGCAGGACATTGATATTTCTGCTTTCAGTTTGGGCCAACACCTTCCTTCTCTGTTGTTGCCTTTCCATCAGAATGATGTACTTCTTTATAGAACAACGTTTATATTTCTCTGGTTGCATGTTGTAATCTGATTCACTAATTTGCTTGACAGGAAACAGTTAAGGACAACTCGCTTCTTTTCATGCCAAATGTTCTAAAGGTATATCTTGAAAATGGACAAACCAAATCTTTCCGTTTTGACTGCAGCACTTCAATAAAGGTAAGCCAGCTATACCTTGATAGGAGACCTTCAGTAATCATCATTTACTTGGAATGCTTTAAGAACAAAATTACTGGTGTGTTCAGTTGGGGCTGGACTCTTAGCTCAGAAATAACGAGGATTTTGTCCCTTTTTCTGCTGCTAAAAACATACTTTGTTGTCAGTGAAGAAGTGATCATTTTAATGTGCTTGGAGCATGATCAAAATTATGTGGTTGTATCATTTTGATATGCTGCCAAAATAGCATGATTTGTCAGCAAAAGTCAGGAGCTAAGAAGATGTTGGTTGGTGATGAATATTATCTAGCTTATCATTCAGTGAACTTAGGATGGGATGTTGTAGGGTTGTGTTGGTGATGAATTACTTGCCTCAGTGCAGTGCCCTTTACACTTTCCATAGCCCATGTCACATGCAGAAATAAAAAGATAAAGCCCTGGCACAGAGTTGAGTCTGCCAGGGAATGTCTGTGACACTATTGCATGTGGGTTCCTAAATCAGAGGCATCATCAGCATCTGTGAGAGCCTTGGAGTAGCATGGTAAGCGGCAGGACTAGTGCTGCCTAGAATCAGCATGCTGCTGATCTCCCAAGCATTACTGTTTGGGGAAACTAGTTTCAACATGGATTGGTTACCAAATCTAGCTCACTGCACGGTTGCTTGCACACTTGGGACACTGAGACATGAGAGGTGCACGGGTGGGAATGATCGATGAAGGCTGGGGATACAGTTCTCATCTGCATTGCCAGCTTTTGGTAGTTTTTAGGAATTGTAAAACCAGGCATATTTGAAGAAAGGCTGCCTTTGTGCTCAGTGTGATACAGCAGCATACTCAATCAGAGCAGCAAAGAGAGTTATTAACTAAGGCAGACAAGAAATTTACTCCAGTCTGATAAACAGACACTAAAGATACACCGGTAAAACAGACCTTAAAATCACACTTAAAAATGACGTGCCACATTTGTTAATAAATGTAGCATATATGCTTTAGGCATAAATTGAATGCAAGTAATGTAGGTTGAAAGCATTCCATCCATGGGTTACATCCATGGGATACTGAATTCCTTGAGTCCCTCTGAAAATTTGGTTAGGTGAAGAAATAGGAGACGAGTCATGTAGATAGTGAGGTCTCCATACCCTTCTAAGGAGCACAAGCCCACTTTCTAGTATTTTCTGTTATGAGCATATCAACAACCAACCTATTCCAGGATGTTTTGCCCCTGAAGACCAGTCTTTGGCCATCACATTACATTAGGTTTCAGTAGTTCTGTCACGGATGTGTCATGTACTATCAGACCAAATGTCAGATCTGAAGTCATTGGCACAGATACCCATGTGGCCTCAGTTACCTACCTGTATTGATGCTGTAAACCTGCTTTGACCTTAGTCATTTTGACTATTGGTAGGAATAATTTCCTTTGCATCTAATTCAGGCAGTTATGTATTCTGAGGCCTGCACAGCCATAAATGACATATTCTTGCATGTGTGTGCATATTCCTCAGTGCAGATAGGTGGGCGTGGATTGTTGCTTCGTTGCTTAACTGAGGTGAAGTAGACATGCCCCAGGTGAGTCAAGGTAAATGCAGGTTTTTTCACCTCTAGAAGTCCAGTAGTTCACCACTTAAAAAGGAGGGTGCAAGCAGTACCTAACCTGCAGTCCTCACTTTCCATGTTGCTGGGTCATAGCAGCTGGGCTGACTTAAGTTGCCAGATGAGAGGATGTCTAACAAAAACTTCGGTGCAGTAGTTCAGAGACTGTGTGCCTTAGCCTCATATTTTAAAAGGTCCAAGACAGCTAGTGGTAGAAAGCAATGAGATTATTACCCTCTCTTAAAAGCTTATATTTAATATTATGCTGCTTCATGCCACTGTTATGCCCATAGTTTTTAGCATAGTTTAGAAATATAAATAAAAGTATGTTCCATATGTAAGCAGTAAATTCCCCATTAGTCAGAATAGTATAATATTAGCCTCTATTATTTAGAGTGATTGCTTGCAATTCATTCATACTCTCTTATATTCTCTATATTGTAGAGAGCTCTCCCCATTCTCTCTCATACATTTTTTCGTCCTTCCACCAGTTTGGTCTTGATTTTCCATAAACACACTGTAATTGATCAATTAATCTTCTTAAATTACGTTAGAACCCTTGGATTACAATTTGTCACGATCTGCTTAGTAAGTCCTATCCATCTGGATACTTACGTATATCTGAAAATCTTTCAGATGGAAAGAAATGTTTTAATCTTGTCACCAGCATACTGTGAAACTATTTCTAAATGATGACTTATTATGTATTTCTTTTTCCTACAGCATTCACTAAAGTAAAAGATACCTTGATAGATAATATTAATAATCTACATACATTTACAAAGTGTTATATGAAAGTAAGGTAGGGATTAGTTGAATGGATTTGTGAGGAGGTTTGTTTAGTTTTTATTTTAGATACAGTCATTCTCAAATTAACTATCCTTAGACATAATTCAGTATGAAAAAAGCTGATCAGGAGTCTCTAAAAATTGATATGATCCATCAGTTTAGAGCTATTGTTCTGCACAGATCATCATCATCATCATCATCATTGACTTTTCTGTCAGCATTTAAAACTCGAGAAAATCCTTTACCATAAGAACAAATAAAGGCCATTAATCTAATTTTTTTTTGTTGAACATAAAAATTTGATTTGTCTGCTTGATGGCGTGGCCCCAACAAAGGGAAGAGAACAGTAATAAGACCATCTCTCCTTTGCTGATGGGTTTTATTTCCAGGGAGACAGATGTGATTTAAGGGCCACACCAGTATAATTTACATGTTAAACCACAACAGAATGTTGTCCATTCCCAGAAATCCCATTAATGTATTTCTCACATTCATATCTGTTACCGTCTTGGGGATGTTTGATTATAAATAGACGCTGATTTTTCCCTGGATGAATGGTTGTGGTTTCCTAGAAACTTGCGCAAATCACGCACAAAGCCTTGGCTTCTACCCTGTGCTGGGTACATGCAGGGTGTGTGGCAGGGAAGAACTGGGTCCCAAGCACTTTGTGAATTTAAACACTTTTTATAAATCCTTTGTTAATTAGGACGTCATCTTAACACTCCAAGAAAAGCTTTCCATCAAGTGTATTGAACACTTCTCCCTAATGCTGGAGCAGAGAGTTGAAGGATCTGGAACGAAACTCCTTTTGCTACATGAACAAGAGACTCTAACTCAGGTTTGTGTAATAGTATATGAAAACAGATATTAATGAGAGGGGTTAATCAGTAATTCATCCATCTTTTTAATTACTCAAGTGAGTTAGCTGCAAGGTTTATAGTGTGATACAGTCTATCAAATAGCTGGGATATTTAGATGTGATTGTAAGAATAAGGTTCTCACAGGAATTCTCTGTTATAAAAACATCATATTTAATTGCTTTATTGGGCCTTTCAAAAATATTAGGAATTAAAAAATCAGTCTGAAATCTGAAAAATACTTATCTAGCCTTTTCATATCATATGAGGCCCAACTAATGAACATACTCAACAGTTGGCAAACCCGTGGTAACAGTTCTGAGAACAGTCTGCCCAAATTTCTTTAAAAGCCTTATTTTGATATTTGGTTGTAATCTGATTATACAGATCTGTATCTGGGTGACAGGGAGTGCTCCTCTTTCTGATGAAGTCAGGTTTGGCTTGTTTACACAGAGATACATTATGTCACTTCAGTGATGATGAATTGTGAACATAGAAAATGTTGGTGTGACTTTCTTCCTTAGATCAGGGAAGTGTGACTAAAGTTAAAGTTGCTTCACAGTTACCAGCAGAGTACCCTGATTTTATCTGCTTATCGTTTTGCCAAATTGTTTAGCCTGAAATTTCCTATTATATTTCTGTGTTTCAGGAGAACATTAGTATTTTTAAAATTTCAGCTAAATTGGAAAAAGAAGGAAAAAGGAGAAATGGATTCTTAGATGGGGAAAAATACTTCATTTAAATGACAGAATCCCTGTAATTATAACTAGAGTCTGTGCAATGGTATGAAGGAGCTTAGTTTACCAGCTAACAGTCTTTCCAGCATTTTCTAACCTTTAAGCAATTGCTTTTGCCATGTTAACATTCTTTTCTTGAGGGTATAAGCTACCCAGTGATTGCACAATAACCAGAAATACTCAATACTTGTCTTCCTAGCCTAGCTGTCTCCTTGAAGTTATTGGTAAAATTCTCACTGAAATCAGAAACATCAGAATAAACCAGCATAGTGAGCTTTCAAAAATCCCATCTGGAGCTTTTATTTATGTACAGAGTATGTCTATATACTTAGGAAAGAGGTGAGACAACCTGAGGTAAATAGACCTTGTGAAAATTGTTTGAGCAAGACAGAGACTTCATTGGAGGTTTTTAAAAGTATAGTTTTGTCAAGTAAAGATGTTGATTATAAAGTACCCTAACTACATTAGCCTAATTGAATAAATTACATAAACTACATTAGTTCTGAGGGTTTCTTCTTTGAAGTTCCTGTAAAATCAGCAATACTTTAATTTGCCATTATAATGTTGCTGCTGACCATGACTTACAATGGTGGGTTTGGATTGTTACCCTTTCATCCAATTACTCATTAGCTATGCAGTGGTCTCCTGTGAATATACCCAGATTACAGAGTTAAATGCTTAAAAATGTTTTGCTGACCAACACAAAAGCAGACTTTTTAATTTTTTAATGTGTTGGATCTCAGTCAGAAGTTATGGAGTCGATCTCTTAATCCAGAACAATGCAGGAAAAGACCTAGTTTCTTGCAAATTGTCTGATGGATTAAAACAAGCAAGAGAAAGTGAGAGTAATAGCTGCCAAGTTAGGCCTCACCTGTGTTCTCAGACAGTCTAAGAAATAAAATGTGACCTCTCCCCAGACACCTAACTCTACCTGTTTATGCATATTTTAGTCCTGCTGGAGCTCAACTAAGCTTGTATTTCACTTGGATGGTTTTTGTTAAGATGTTTTATCTCTGTTCTTTCACTCTGGTTTTGAGTGAATTCTCTTACTTTGAGGATGAGTTGTATCAGGTGGACATGCCTGTATGAGTCTAAAAGCCTTTCCACAAGATTATATATATAAGATGTTCTTAGATGAAGAACTTAATAAGTAGCCCATGGCAAAGCTCTTTTTTGGACAGAATTATTTTTCTTGCTATGTCAGGGCTCTGGAGCAGGGTAACATTGCCCAAGATCTTGTTCCACCAGGGTTGCCAAGCTCTAATATTTATCTGTCTGTTTATAATATCTAATTATTGCACTGTCCTAGGTGACCCAAAGGCCAAGCTCGCATAAGATGAGATGTCTTTTCAGGATTAGCTTTGTTCCAAAGGATCCCATTGATCTTTTAAGAAGAGATCCAGTTGCTTTTGAATATCTCTATGTACAGGTAAGTGAAAGCACAGTGATTGCTAGTGTAAAGGAGAATAAAGAAATACACTTACTATATATATGAATTTACATCTTCACATAGAAAAGCATGGTTGCAGTAAATCCTGGCTTTTATTTCTGCTGCATAAAGCCAATGAATGCACTTGGGGAATGTACAAATCTCTATCATCTGCAAAGTCCTCTTTCTTCATAAGTCTCTCCAAGTAGTAATGCTTTGATATCTTTCCAAAATATATTTGGCTTTAGAGAAGAGTGAAGCTGAATTAATTGTTAATACTTATTTATGCTACTGTAATATCAAACAGAAATGATGTCTGAAAAGGAACTCCAGTGAAGTGGATGGGAAAACTGATGTACAAGCAATGTGGTTCTCCTGAATATCTCACCGGGTAGAATCCTGCTGTCCTGAGTCCAGATATACTGATATGCTCCCAGCACTCTTTGTGATGGAGGATTACTCTTCTCTCCAGTAAGGCTGAAGAGAGCCTAGATCAAAATAAGCATGCCTTTTGCTCTGTGGCAGAAATACTGGTATTTTTCATTAGTGCCCATATTGTGAATAACTGACACTTCTGAGAGCAAAAACACAGTCCTACGTCTGAGTTAGGGATTACTTTTCATGACGTGTTAATTAAAAAAAAAAAAAAGAAGAAAAGAGCAATAATTTATTGTCAGTGCAAGATTTTTTAACATGACGCTCCCTCTACTGGTTCTTTGGCAGAGCTGTAACGATGTGGTTCAGGAAAGATTTGGACCAGAACTGAAATATGACATTGCCCTGCGGTTGGCTGCATTACAAATGTATATTGCAACTGTGACCACCAAGCAAACTCAGAAAATCTCCCTCAAATACATAGAGTAAGTTGAGTATGCTGTGTGCTCTTTAAAAGTGAAACATTAGAAGTAACTTGTAGATTCTTTAAGGTTGTTTCTTTAGTACGTCCGTATGCGTGCACCAATTTTAGGTTTATTCTTTGCCACTGAAATTGATTCAGGTGTGTTAAGAGTGGTACATTTTGTCCTTTTGGTCCATTTACTTTTTGGTCATCTGTTTGGGCATATGAAATAGACTATAAATGTAAATAAGATTAGCTCATTTGCTTTCAGTGATTTAAGATCTAAGTTTATATGGTCTGTATGCTCAGGTTTTAGTAGAGATTATTATAGTAAGATTCAGATTGTGGCTTGGTTCAGAAGACAGTAGGTCACAGATTGGAGTTTATAGTATTTCTTAAATGCAGTGATGCCTTTTCCTGGTCTTAAAATCAAGAGTCAAACACGGTTAGAAGGGAAAAAGGGATTTTGCCTTGGTATTTATTTTAAGGATCCTTAGGTGCACTATGTCCAGGTCGAATGCACCTCAATGCACACCACAATGCACCCCCAAAAGATCTGGTATAACATTATAGGTTTTACTAATTAGCATATCTATCAAAGATTCCCCAAGGAGAGGCTTGAATGGGTCCCCCTCCCCAAGGAACCTTCCCCTGGATGGTTCTATCTTAGTTTACAGAATGTGTTCTGGAGAGGACCTTGGTGTCTGAGGCATATTGATCCCGAACTACGAAACCTCTAAAATGTTTAGTCTCCTAGCTGAACAAACAAGTCCAAGAATGTAGGCAAAAAGCACTAAGAATACAGAAGTTGTAAAAAGGTATAAAAGGGGTATAAAAGAAAAGGTAAATCACAGAAAAGAAAAGAAAATTCATCATGGCATCAGCAGAAGTACTCCAGTCGGCAACTGTCTTATGTTAGATAACAGATTAGATGTATAGATCATAGAACTACATATAGATATAGATGTATAACTACAATGAAAAAGTAACATTGAAAAGTGTAAATGTGTGTATATCACCTTGGATTAAAAAAAAAAGGCAACAAAACCTCACAACAAATCAAAAACCCAAGGCCTAAAACTTTTTTTGCTGTTGCTTAGTTTGCTTGCAGAATGGAAATAATAAATGTTACACACTCAGAGTCTTGTAGGGTTTATCCATCATATTGAAGACAATGTTATATTCTATCCTATTAATGAATCTGCAAAAATAATTACTTACAAGCGAAGAGTCAGTCTTCTGTCAAAAGGGGTGCTTCAAGCAGAAAAATAACTTGGTAAATGGAGGCAAACTGGTTGCATTTGAGGAGGATCCCACCACTCCCCTCACCCCCACCCAACCAAAAGGTGACTAGAAAATGGCTCTGATTTCCATGTTCTAAAAGAAGGTTATAAAATAAAATTAAATCTGAAATTACATTGTTAAATTATCTGCTATTTTAATTCTGTAATCGTGCTTGCCAATGTAATTAAGTGGTGTTTAACACAGACTTTAGATATCAAATTTAAACATTCTTTTCTGAATGGCATGACTGAAGAGATGGAAGGGATAGAAGAAAGATTATTTATAATTTTAAATTATTTTTTCATAAGAAATAAATTGTTTAAATTTTAAAAATAACATTTTTTCAAAACTCTGGACTTGATCAACTCTCCTGTTTTCAGCTAATCATTCACTTGGCATCATAGTCACCAGTCTTTAGATAAATAATCATCACAGGAATGTGAAATTAAATATATGCCTTTTATTGCAGAAAAGAATGGGGATTAGAGACTTTTCTTCCATCTGCTGTGCTGCAAAGCATGAAAGAAAAGAACATAAAGAAAGCACTTTCCCACCTTGTCAAAGCAAATCAAAACCTAGTTCCTCCAGGCAAAAAGGTATTACATTTGCATCTTAATGGAAAATATGTTTTAAAGAACAGAAAGTGTGGCATGCATGGGACACATTTAGAGCTAATCTTTTGGAGAAACACCTAGCCACTATATTTTCAGAGATCTAACTTCGGGTGCTGGTGCAACATAGCCAAGAACTATTAAAAAAAATTAATTATGCCCCAACGAAACTATCTTCTTAACTTGAGAATGACAGAGAACTGTTTATTAATACGTCATGTATGATAAAAAAAAATATATTTTAATTAACTTAGCATTTTCTATGAATGGCAGATTTGCTAGGAAAGTTTTTGTTCTCTCTCTGATGCTCTCATCTGACATAACTGCTGTTTTTCAGATTGTTTTCTGTTACACTGTAGAGAAAGACTTTTCGCTGGCCAAGATCTAACTGGATAGATGATGGTCCTTGCAGTAAATGACCCTCCTTGCTGTTCTAAAATGCTTTTCTTAGCACTAAGCTTTCACTTCAGCTGGAAAAAACACAGATAAGACAATGTCTCTGAGAAATGCCTTTGTTACATGCAAGCTGAGACTGCTTTTAGACACCGTAATGTGGTTTCTTAGTGCAGGTCATCTTTTCTTGTTTGTAGTCAATGGAGAGAAATAGGCACTTCTAGGGAGCAATTCATCCCATCCCACATTCGGAACCAAAAATAGGTCAGATTGCCTGTGTCCTAGAAATGCTTATTTCTCTTCATGGACTATAAAAAGAACCTAAGAGTGACTAGTTGAGACATAAAATGAGCTGAATCCTGCTTCATGACAGTTTGTTTCTGAACCAAAAAACCACAAAACAGCTGGTGCTGAGCTAAGGCTCACTGTGATCAGCAGAAATCCTGCTTGGAGGTTTCAGAACACACTGTGACTGTGAACATAGCTCTATGCGTTTGACCTCAGGAAGAGAGGCTGAAGCACTGCATGTCTCCTATAGTGCTCAAACTAAAGCTAAATTATGCCAGTTGCTTATTATTTATCTGGTAGTGTAAATTTGGGTTTATTTTGGAAGTCATCAGTGCTGCACAGGTGTAAGATATGCCTTACAGTGGCATAGTAGTATCAGTTCTTGGTTAGAAGAGATACTGCAACAGTCCCTTCCTGCAGCAAGCAGACTTTGTTGGGTTTGTTTCATTCTTTTCGATTTGAGCTTTGGAAATACGTTTTTTGCCAACCTGCTTTTTTAGCAGGCAAGTCTGAGAAAGAAAGCATCTGAGCTCTTCATCGCCTCCTGTCTCACTTGTAGGTACTAACACAGAAACTAACTGATTTCTTTGTGCAGTCTTCTCTTCCTTCACATGAAGGGAAGCTTGTCATTCTCAGGATTCTCATGTTTTTTTACAACCCTTCTGTATTTCTGCACTAAGCGAGCACCTGGTGAAGCAAAGGGGAAAGCATTACCACTAGTTGCTCTACTTTGGATTCATTTCCTCCTTGTTGTCAAGGAAAAAATTATGATAGGGGCCCATAAAATGCTGTTCAAGATCAAATAAGATTTTGAATTAGAAATCCAGTGACTGGAATGAAACTAGCAAATGATATGAGACTCTTTTATATTATCTTCTAAAAGTCCAGATATAAGGATTTACACCAGGGAAGTGTAAGGTTTGGATTCAGACTGGGTGAAATGAACTGTTTCTTGTTTCCCTTTTGTCTCATAAAGTATTTCTAAGTTTTCTTTTTTAAGTAGGTAGTTTAAGCTCAGAGGAAAAAAATAGGAGACAAATTCTGACGTATTACATGATAAGATCATATGTATTGATATGCTGTATTTAGCTTTCTTATTTATTACCTACTAAATATAGTGGAAGAGTGCTATTTTAGAAAATAGGAAATGCAGTAGCAAGTTGGAATAATCTGCCAAACACCACAAGTACCTAGCAAAATGTAAAATACATAGCTGACACATGCACATTTTTTTGTTCTCTTTCTCTGTATAGGTACATAAATGTTTAAGAACTGATGGAGTTTATGAATGGAAAGCTGCTGTCTTAGCCTTGAAAACCCTCAGTGAACAGATGTTTAATCTGAGTACTTCAACATTTTCCCTTCATTAAAGCAGTTAGGATGTTCTTGAAGTGCTCTGATCTGCCCATTCCCAAGTCCTCAGTGCATTTTAACTAAACAAGCAAGATATTAATTTTAAGAATGAAACTGTTTCTCCTCATCTGAAGCCCAAGCATCTCAAGATTTAGTTTCAGGCTCCAAAGAGCTGTTGTGGAAGACCATTCTCTTTATATTGTGCAAATATGTTTTCTTTCTGAATTTTATTATGTGATGATTTCCACAACTACCTCTTACCCCTGTTTCTCCTTTCTCAGCTCTCTGCTCTGCAAGCCAAGGTGCATTATCTAAAGTTCCTCAGTGATCTACGATTATATGGAGGGCGTGTCTTCAAGGCTACACTAGTGGTAACATTTCTCTCAAAATAGTCTCTTCTCTTGATTTTTTTTTTCCTAATGCCTTTTTTTTTTTTTTTTAAGCTGGATCATATAATTTTCTTTAGAAATTTAGGTTCTATTCTTATGCTTAAATATAATTTTTAATTGAACCAAAACACTTTTTGTTCCTTTTCATCTTGAAAACAACGTATCTGTCATAATAAAAATTTACCTGGAATTTGGAGATAGATAGCACTTTCTTAGCAAATAATGCCATCCAATTATCTATTGAATGCTAAAATTGTTAGTCTGGAAAAATCTTAATGACAAAGTTTTTCTTTTAACAGAAGCAGAGTCCTTCCATCGTCTGTCCATCTAACTATCCACCTAAAAACTAGAGTGCAATCAACATCCAGCAAGAAATTCCTTTACTTTTTTTTAAATTACGAATCAAGTATGCTCTTGTGTATTGTATCTTCCTAGAAAAAACATAATAATCTTTAATGTAGAAATGCCTTTCAAATGTAACTCTGTGTAACTGAAAGAAGGGATTGGTGATTTCTGTTACTATGCAGTACCTAGCATGTTTTTTACTTGTTCTTTTTTTCTTTTTCTGTTAAAGCAGGGAGAAAAGCGTTCAGAAGTGACTCTGTTAGTAGGGCCACGGTATGGAATCAGCCATGTGATAAACACCAAAACAAATCTTGTGGCTCTTCTGGCAGACTTCAGCCACGTGAACAGAATTGAGATGTTTACAGAAGATGAGAACAATGTTAGAGTTGAGCTGCATGTCTTAGATGTGAAAGTAAGTTTGTTACTGATTTGTGTTGAAATAATATCTTTTAATAATGTTTTTGTCTTTATTTGAGTATTAGATCAAGCTATGCTGTTCTGAACATTTTCACGGCAATAATACTCTGGGAGTGCATTTTCAGCTCTTTTTTTGTCACAGTGCATATATACTACAGGTTGGGCTACAGTGTACCAGGCTGGTGTATTCCAGCACCTGCATTCTATTTTGATTTTTCTCTCAGCTGACACCCAGCAACTTGCTTTGTTATTATCTTCATGAATTTCCATGGTAAGAAGAGGTGATGGTGAAATTTGCCTTCTTTTGAAGCTCCTTCTAGTGTAATATACAGTGTCATTACCAGTAAAGAATTGCCAGCTGCACTGAACCGGTGTCCCCTATAATCCAGTGTTACATCCACAAAGTTCACTGCAAGTAACCACATAACAGTTCCCAATTAAATAGACTGCTAAAGTGCATGGGTTTCTTTCTTAGCCTTTAGAATTCCAGTTCAGTGCTTTACCCTATATAATATATTCACAGGTGCTCATCATCTACCTGTAGTAATTTAATTTCTTTTAAATCTCACTAACGCCTCCCATCTGAGGCATCTTAGCAGCAAAATGAGTGGAGTTTTGTATGTTATACTGTCCTGGGTGATTTTGGTGTGGTTTCTATTTGGCTTTGAAGTGGAAGCCTTCATAGACTTTCTAGGACATTAATCTTAACCAGAAATTGAAGGAAGAGCTCTCATTATACTTGAAACTTAAATATTTGATTAAAATAAATAGAACTTAACACTTCTTTTCGCCTACCCAGCTATACACAAAAAGCACACATGAGGAATATTTTACTAAGCTTTTGCTTTGAATACTTTAGGTTTATTGATCTGGAGCTGTTTCCCTGTATTTAAGATAATGAAAAAAACATTGTTTTAAAGTAGTCTAGATGCTCTTTGACAGCATCTTAAGAGAAATTTACGGGTTGGTGAACACAGCATCTCTTTCACTGTACTTAGCAATGGTAACATCTGAGGATAGCAGACTGCTTTGCCTTCATTACTGTGCTAAACTCATGGCCTTCTTGTAAGAAAGCTATTATCACCTTTTTACAGATGGAGAAAGTAATATCGAAATTAAATGTTTCCCATCTGCCCATATGTAATATGCAGCACCGTATGCCATAGTATTATGTATTACCATGGTATTATGTTGTTATATATTATAATACTGTTACTGTCTTACTGTAAATTGTGCATATCCCCATCTCTTTGCACTTCAACACATGTGATCTAAAACCCAGAGAGACTGACTAAAAATAAAAATCTAGCAGACTCTGGGTGGAATTTGACAAAAAGTTGCCTCTCTGTGGGGCGCAAGTAGGGGTTGAGACTATGTCCTGTGAAGGAGATGCAGGCACACAGAGGTAGGTATTCTCAAGTGATGTTTTCATCCTTTGACTTACCCTCAAGTAGTAGGTTTCATATATCCAGGTTCTGAATGTACCAGTATGTGTTATATATTACATTATTTTCTAAATGAACAGACAGTTTAGATTTTTATTTTATTTTTGTTTCTTTAAATATGTTCTCAAGCATGTTTCACTTGGCAGAAGCAGGCAGTAAAAGTTTAGCTGTCACAGGACTTTTCAGCAGATTACCAGTATTTCACAGCATTGTTTTCAGCAATCTGAGATTTTTGTGGAGTTCATAAGTTTCTGCCAATCACTGCAGAAAACTTGAGATGAATGTAGCATTTCAAATGTCAGTTTTTAGTAGCTGCTCAAAAGAACAGAGATTAATTAACCCACTGTAGGTTTAATAATTTATAGTAACTATAAAATCTATAGTTGAATACCTTGAAAGAAGCATGTATTGAATAGAAGCTCAAGCTGTAGCAAAAATAGGTTAAAGAAAAAAAAAAACCCTCATATATTTTCCCAAGTTGCTGAAAACAGTTTATACAACATTCAGGGCACCTGGAACATTTTGGCCCAAGATGCTGTAGCACAGGCTTTTAAAATCTCATTGGACCTGTTGTGGGTTTGGTAATAAGGTGTGATCATCAGTTATGTTTTGGCCAGAGCTTCCATCAGAATCAGTTGTCTTTTTACTAGTAAGGGCTTGAATAGGTTGGAGAGTCATCCTTGTTGCATGTGACATTCCTTCTGGAATGGATGGTGCAGGTCCTTGCATCTGTCTTCTGACAGTGGGCTCTGCATGCTAAATTATGATAAATTGTCACAAATGTCCACATACTATGAGTCACTACACACTGTGAGTGATAAGATGGGTTGTCTATGGTCTAATTTCTATCTATGCATCACGGTAAGGGCTTCATTTTTATTTCCTGTCTAGGAGTTGCAGAGGCTAGCCACCTTAATAAATCACATTTGAGGAGAACAGCTTTTGGTATTAAAAGCTATAGAGACATGAACAAATTTTTAGGCAAGAAAATGTATACATAATGGCAAAAGAAAAATTAATTAAAGTGTGTTTCACATGGATGTGTTGGGTTCTCTGCTTGCTATCCTGGCAGCCACAGTTTTCAAAGCTCTGAGGTCTTTCATTTTTGTTAGGACTGGCTTTTTTTTTTTTTACAGTGTTTTGTGTTTGTTTTCTTTGCTTATTACCCTCCTGGGGATCTTTCTCCATTCTCTTTGTCTCTGTTTATCTGCTTATTTTTTCACCACTTGTCTTTTCAGTAACACCAGACTGGTGTTCTGTTGATCTGTCTCTGTTTCTGCTGTGTAATGACAGCTTTAGCCTGACTGCTGTATTTTATGAACCTCAGCTTTCCCTGACTGTTTGCTTTCCTTGTCATTCTTCCTTGCTTATTCTTAGTGCACCACATTTTCTGGGAAGCAGCAGATTCCCATACAACTGCAAGACTCCAGCACCTAATGTACCAGGTTCTTAACCTGTGGCAGATTCAGAGTAACATTAAATAGTGCTTTGGCAAGAGTAAGGTGTCTGTGCAAGAAAAAGATGGAGCACGAGTCTTAAAATAGTTAGCTTCATTCAGAAAGAGGGCACTCAGTTGTTAAGATGTCAAGTTGGACTTCTACCTTACTACAACTCCAGTCTTGACTAAACTTTTTATACTGTTTGATATTGGTAGTGAGGAAAATAAATTCTCAATAAATTTTCAGTGTGGTGTTTGTGATGAAATTCCTTTTGCTTTGATGTAATAGTATGGTCAACAGGCAAACAAATTGAGGAGGAACAGCCTTAACTGGATTGTATTCTTCTTAGCCTATTACTCTTCTGATGGAGTCATCAGATGCAATGAATCTTGCTTGCCTAACAGCTGGATACTACAGACTGCTGGTTGACTCAAGACGTTCAATATTTAACGTGGCCAACAAGAAAAATGCAGGGAGCCGAGAAACAGGTATTTATTTCACAGTATGTTAATGATGGTCCAGTGTATAAAGCAGACGTCAACTGAAGCCGGAGCACCTCCAGATAAATAGTAGGCTGTGTCAAATGAGATCTGATTGCTCACTCAGACCTAGCAACACAGTATTCATTCAGCTTTATGATGTTCTAAGATCCAGCCTATATTAGCATCTTCATGGTAAAATAAAACCTGTGTTGATTTTCCTTCATACTCTAGTAGACAGAGGCATGCTTCTGTGAGTGTTATTATTTTATATGCGTACATCTTTTGTCAGAATACATATGGTTGGAGAAACCAGCTGCTTTTGTGTTGCTATGCCTGGAATAGCATTTTAGATTTTTTCTAGAGTACAGAAGTACCAGTTAAACTTTAGGTCATTAAATCAACAGGTATTTAACTTAGAACAGAGGTGAATTTGAAAGTGCTTTTCTGATATATTTGATGGCTCAACTATCCTATTCAGAGTGTTTAATACTCAGCATCAACAAATGATTGTTTACAAATTACATTACTTTGTTCTTTGATTTCACAATGTTGATTTTATTTCATAATGCTATAGGACCTGAAAATAGAGGGAAACATAATATCCTTGCTTCTGAATGGAATTGTATACCAAAAACTACCACTTTCCTGGCCGAAGGAGATCAGGAGGCTCAAATGTCCTTTGCTGATCCAAAGCAGAAGACTGTAGATGTTTCCGAAAGTCTGCTATGTCAAAAAGAACACAGACATCTCTACATAGAGAATACTTATAATTCAGGTGGATTTGATCAGCATCTGGCCAAGCAAAGTGACCCCGCTGAAACAGAAGAAAGCAGAAATTTTAACCAGCCTTCACTGCTGTCACTCTCAGGTTTGGAACCTAGCAAGAAAGCACAGGATTCTCCCAGGGGAGCAAAAGTTTCCTTTATATTTGGAGATCCCGGCTTGGATGGTATCAGTCCCCAGACTCTTGGCTATGAAAGGCTTTTGGATGAAAGTCCAGAAGTACTAGAAAAACAAAGAGCCATTTATCTTAGTAATGCCAATGATATTAAAGGCCTGGAGTTGTCACCAGATGCTGAAAGCCTTCAGTTTGCTACAAATTCTGTTTATGCAACTATAAGCGATGGTAAAATATTTGGAGCTGCGGAAGGGATAGAAGAGCCTTTGCTGCATGATATCTGTTATGCAGAAAACACAGACGATGCTGAAGATGAAGATGAAGTAAGCTGTGAAGAAGATATTATGGTAGGAGAAATAAATAGGCCTGCTCTTCTCAGCCTTTCTGGTTCTAGTGATGACATTATTGATTTGACTTCACTTCCTCCTCCGGAAGGTGATGACAATGAAGATGATTTCCTTTTGCATACCTTAAACATGGCCATTGCTGCTCCTCCACCTGGTTTCAGGGACAGTTCAGATGAGGAAGACTCTCAGAATCAAGCGACACAGCCTAGAGACAACAAGGAGCAAGACAGTAATCTAGGCAATGATGACATTCCGGTGTCGCTTATCGATGCTGTCCCTACTAATACAGAGGGGAAGGGTGAGAAGGAGCTAGATGATGCCGTAGTCTCTACACTTCAAGCACTAGAAGCTTTGGCTGCTTCAGAGGAACAGCAGACGAATGACAATTCAGGTTCTTTCACCATAGTTACATTTATTCATTGAAAATCATTCCATCTCATCCATTTAGCTTTGGAAGTACTCCATTTCATGAGGGTTGGTTTGGTTTTTTTTTAGTTTTCCTTTTATTTTTTGCCGTCATTTTGCATACATCATATTTCATATTTAATGGAGCCACCACTGTTATTAAACTACCTGTCTCGGGAACTGTGCAATAAAGTCAGAGTATTCTTACAAAGAATATTTTTGTCTCTAATACACCCCCTTTTGCTTGTCACTTATCCAGGTGCCTCAGCTGCTGTCATTTAATTGACTCTTATTTTTTGTGGCTTGCAGGTGTAGCTATCCTGCGAGCATATAGCCCTGAGTCATCTTCAGATTCTGGCAATGAAACAAATTCCTCTGAAATGACTGAAAGCTCTGAACTAGCCACAGCACAGAAACAGTCGGAAAACACTGCACGTATGTTTTTGACCACAAGTGAAGGCTACCAACCACTTGTGGAAGAGCAGACTGAATTTCCCATTGCTAAGAATCAGGCTGGAGGGCCAGGAAAGAAGCCCTCACAGCCTTTGGCTGGTGGTCAGGCCACAGAGCTACAGTCAAAAGTTGTGCCTTCAAAGCAGATTCTTCATTCCGACAACATGGAAATGGAGCCAGAGACCATGGAAACAAAATCTGTCACTGATTATTTTAGCAAATTGCACATGGGATCCTTGGTATATTCTTGCACTAGTAAAAGGAAAAATAAGATGACAGATAGCGAAGTAAAAGCATCCTCTGATGGCAATGCTACTGTGAAAAAGCAACAGGGAAATAAAAAAGCAGAGTCTGATGAAGACCTAAAAGCTAAATTTGGAACTCTATCAGCAAGAGACAGCCAGCGCTTAAGCACTTTTAATGTGGAGAGAACTGCCTTTCGCCAAAGATGGTATGCTGCCGATGATGGGGCAGCAGATAAGCCAAGCCCAGAAACTGTTAATGGGAAGACTTTTCCAAGAGTTCCTGTCCTTGGTAAAACAGAAACTGACTGTAAGGATGAAGTGAATCCTGAGGTGGATCAGGATGATACCTCAGGGCTTAGCCAAGGGGAAAACTTCCTGTCAGATATGACTCCCGTGTCTTCAGCCAAAGACCTAAACGATGCAGAAGATACCGATTTATCTGCAGATGACCATCCTTCAAAGCTTCCAGAAGCTGAGCAGAGTGTGGCTAGACTTTGTGAATATCACTTGGCTAAGCGCATGTCATCTCTGCAAAGTGAAGGCCATTTCTCGCTGCAGAGCTCTCAGTGCTCTTCAGTGGACGCGGGATGCAGCACCGGCAGTAGCACATGTGCTACCCCTGTTGAATCCCCTCTTTGTACCTCTGATGGTAAGCACATCATCTCTGATCCATCAATGAAGGGCATTGCCTATGTTCCAGCTGATGAAAGAGCTGCCATTCTTCCAAACCATGGAACGACATACAAGGACCTGCACCAGCAGCCCGAAGCTGTGTGTCACAGAATGACGGTGCCTGTTGTGCATTCAGCAATTAATGCTGAACCACTTTTTGGCACTTTGAGAGAAGGATGTCATCGGATCCCCAAGATAAAAGAAACTACAGGTACAGCAGTAATAGAGTGTTTCTTGTGTTTATTCTTAAAGCTACAAGTTCATGTTGAGGTCTAGGCAAAACATTTCTATTATCTTTATCTGGAGCTACATCAACAAGCTGTAGAAGACAGTGAGATTAGACCTTCAGTTTATCTGTTCATTTTACTTGTACATGTTGAGATATTCTGATGAGCTGCATACAACTTCTTAAAAACCCTCTCATTACAGTTAAAATATTTGGAGGGACACTGACGGAGAGGCCTCTCTTCCGCTCTTTGGAAGCATCTCCAAAATCCATAGTCACTTGAGTTCCTTGTTAGATTATGAAATTAATTCAGAAATTATATTAATGTAGGGGAGCAAAACCTTTGATTCATTTCTTAGGTGTCTTATATGCCATTTTAGCAGGTTGTCAAAAACATGCCAATATGAATAAAAAGCTCTAAATGTTAAGAATAAGAAAATGTCACTACCTTATTAAGCAGGTATTTCCTTCACAATCTGACAGTAGGTGTTTCTTTACAGTTATAAAAAAATGCACAGTTTTTCAAAGGCAGCATTGAAATTCTTTCAGTTGGATTTTAAGTGTTTCTCCCTTCTTGGGTTGCAATACTCATGTAGCATAGTGTGAGAATGCATGAAAATCCAAAAGTGGAACAGATTAGGAGTTAGAATGAGAAATAATCTTTCTCTGCCAAAAAACTGCCACAAAACCAAACCAAAATTACCATGAACGCATCTTTCCATACTGTTTCAGGTGTAGTTAAAATGGTGTTTTAATCTGAAAGTATTAATTAGTTAATTGAAAACATGCAATCAATGTATTAGGGGAGATTTAGGATGTTTTGTACATGATTTGCTGTTCCTTTTCTTGAGTAAGTCTGCTATAGTGAAATCAAAAAATAGTTATTCATAAGTTATAATTTGTTGACCGATTGTAAAAGGCATTTCAGTGAAATACAGAAGACTGCTAATGATTTTTTGTGGAATATTTTGAGGAATGCAGACCATTGGGAAATATCAGGAAACCATTTGTCCTGACTGTTAAAAGATATTTAAAAGTTCAGTCTATGAGTATTATCAGGGTGATGTTTAATTATTCTGTCTGCTCTTCTACTACCCCTAGTGTAGCTTTCACAGAGCCTGAAAAGGGAAGACAAGGAGGCATGCCTACAGCTTTTCCTAGACAGCCTCTAGCTGACTCCATCATGCTATCATCCATGCTATCAGAATCAAAGGTGCCAAGTCAAAATGAAGACTCTTGTGACATTCCCAAAGTAAATCAGGCTTGTGGGGCAACAGTTAGTTTACGGCCATATGACATGATAGGAGGAAGCCTCAGGATGCCGCAGAACAAGAAAGTGCTGAGACGCAGCAGCAGCAGCAGCAGCATTGGAGGATCTGCAAGCATTGAGATGCTGTTTGAGAAGAAGGCAGCCACGACCAGCTTGAAATGCCTGGACAGCACCCGAAAGGATGAATCCAAATTGGAGAGAAGGGTGGAATTTTCCCTGGGCAAAAAGCTGTCAAAAAGTTATTCTCAGAGTTGTGTGTACGTCAGCACTGATAGGAAGGACAGTAAGAGGTGTTTGGGCACAGGCACCAGTCAGAAGGACTCCAAGCAGTGTCGAACATTGCCCTTGCGAAAGCTGACCACCAGCACCTGGAGGTGTCGGGGCCCCTTTAGCTATTGCTTCCTGAGCAGAGGAAATGATGACAACGAGGAGGAAGATGACCAAGACAGCCATCAGCTCTCACATCTCTTTGAACCACAGATCCCGTGTGAGCTCTCAGAACCAGTTGCTCAGTTGTTGTCCAGTAACAATGAGCAGAAAGTCTTGGAATCCCCAAAAGCTGCTGAGCCCCCATATGATGCAGTCAATGAGCATGAGAAGAGCAGTGCTGACACCCAAGGTGGCCAAATTGATGTGAATTTCAACGATGTAGCCTTCGATGCGCGAATCACACGAATAAATGTGATGAAAGAGAAAACTTATGCAATGCCTGATGGATTTATTGCAGCACAAAAGGATGCCAATGAGCTACTCTCACTGGTCCGAGCAAGTATGGGCAAGAGAGAAGATTTACATCCAGAAACATATGACCTTAAACTTTCTAAGTACAAACAACTGTTATCTTTGGAATCGAGACAGTTGGGAAGTGCCTGCAGGAAAATGGCCATGGCTGATAAAAGCCCTGAGGAAATGCTTTTAGCTATGACTTCCAGCTTTCAAGTACTCTGTTGCTTAACAGAAGCCTGCATGCGTTTAGTTAAAGTCATGAACTCTCAAACACAGCAGCAGGAAATTATAGCTAAGATAGACGAGGTTGTAATAAACTACATTTGTCTTCTGAGGGCTGCAGAAGCAGTGTCAGGCAAGACCTCTGGTGATCCTAGCATTAAACTCTTGGCTCGACATCCGAATACCATGGCCGCTATTGTAAGCACACTAACACGTTCTCTAAAAATGCTTTTAAACAAGTAAAATACAAAAGTCACTTCATAATCTACCTTTGCAAAGCCATACATAAAAAACTTTTATTTACTGTATGTGTATGAACTAATGTAACAAACTCAGCTTTCTCTGTATATTTTGTTATTTTATATAAAATAGGTATGAGATTAAAAAAAGTTAAAACACTGAACATTGAGAAAAGTAATGACTAGATCTGTCCTTCGGTTTATACAAAAGCAACAGCCAAAAACCCCTCTCCCCAAGATCAGAAAAACAAGCAGAAAAAAGTCCCATATAGGAGCAAATTGATGTTTGGCTATTTTTCATATAGTCAAATTTATGGTTGTATGAAGTGAGTTTCTAAAGCCTGTTATGTCAATGAAATTGTTTTCTGTTTCATCCAAGTTTTCACTTGGAGAATGCTCCATGTTTAGAATGATTAATTAAATCATAATGTATATAACACAATATTTAATGTTTTAAAATTATAATTTTTAAGCATTGAAAATAGCAAAAAGACATTTAAAATACAAGAGACTATTATAACTAACTAGAGAATATATATATAATAAATGAATCTTTTGTTCATATGGACTGAATTACCCGATTCTTCTTTTCTAGGAAATTCTGTATTTAAAAAAAAAAAGTATTGGATATATGAATATACCAGCTTCAGAGGGTATCTGATGTATTGAACTTTAGTGTTGGCATTTTAGACAGTGCAGGTAACTGTGGAGGACTGAGGACACAGAAACCAGAGTGATGGTGGTGTTCTGTCTGAAATGAAAGATTGGTGCCATAATGGTCAGAACAGAATGTATGAGGCAGGTCTACACACCCTTTCCCTGGTAAACGACAGGACCATCAGAAAATTCCTATGCTGTTTACTGTTTCATCATATATTTACGGTGCATCTGAACAACACGGACTGCATCTATTTTGTTAAATATTTTATACTTCATATTTTATGATTCTGAATGTTTAACTGTAAATAAGTTAGAAATAAAATGAAGTTTTCAGAATACAATAAATATCTCTGAAATATTTCCAGCTAGAGACAGTTCTTCTCTTGAGTGATGACAAAGGCAATTTGTGAATAATCTCTTCCATCTGAACCTTTCTGGAAAACATTTTGTAGTCTTGTGTTTGAGAGGCAGCCAAAGCAACAGCTCTTAATTCTGGCTGGCAAATAGGCTTTCACAAGAGCATCTGGTGAACTTCTCAGTGACCGAGGAGCAGCAGCCTCCGTTCTCCAAACTCATGTAGGTAATTTTCACCTGTTTCTCGTAACACCATGTACAAGGACTATTACTGCTCATGTTTTTGAAACTTACCCTTTTGGTTGAAGCACATGTGCAGCTGTCTGTGCTGAACTAGAAAGATTAAACCAACAAAATTGAGGAAATACTTTCTTGCACTTCATAAAACCAAGAAATGCCTTTTATTCTGACTGCAGAGAAACATCTTCAGAAACACAGTATCAGAAGCTTAATCTGTTGTCCGTAGTAGAAAAATCTGATTTCTGAGACTAATTCACTTAGTACATGGACCCACTTCAGAGGGCAGCTCAGAGATAGGCTGCAGGCTGAATTACACTCTTGCAGGGTGACAACAGCTTGTCCTGTGTGGTGCTCACACTCGGTGGTCTCATTCTGACAGCCCAGAGACTGGGGCTGTGAGTGCTGCTCTTGTGCTGCAAATACTATGTGGTTTGAGTATTTCACACTGGGGAAAAAAAAAAAGCTGAACTGTTACATTGGTATCTATTCCTTGATTGTTTTCTGAGTTTACAAAAATGTCATCAGTGATTTGGAAATAGTTTCAAAAATAAATTTAGGATTGTCACAACTAAGCATTGACATAGATCATAGGATTGTGTTACTTAAAGCATTTTTAGTCCAGTTCTTTTCATTCCCCTTCTTTTCAATTGATCTAATTTTATTTCAAAGGTAAGTAGATTTTTGTTCTTCTTACTGTTCAAGAACTTTTCTTATTGTAAATATGCTCATTTTGCTCCCTGAAGTTAACTATGGTCTTTTATTTTTTTTCTGTGGCAATGTTTCTTGTGTTTAACAAGTGGCAGGGAGGTGGGGGGTGTGGGGGTGTATTCTCTCTGTTTTAATCCATTTTCATAGAATCATAGAATAATTTGGATTGTAATGGTCCTCTAGAGTTCAACCCTTGCTCAGGTCTAATCAGATCAGGTTGCTCAGGGCTGTTTAAAGTGTCTGTTGGACACCCTCCGAGGATAGATTTCTCTGGGCACCAGTTCCAATATTTGACAATCTTTATGGCTAAAAAATGCAAAAATTCTTTTGGTCTAATCAGAATTTTCCATGTTCCAGCAATATCCATTGCCTTTCATTGTATCACTGTGCATCCTTTAGTAGAGTCAGGCTCTGTCTTCTCTCTATCCATTCATCAGGCAGCTGTAGGCTGAAATAAAGTCTCCCCTTAAGCTTTCTCTCCTCAAACTGAGTAAAAGCACTTTCTTCAGTCTATCCTCTCATATCATGTGCTCCAGCCCCTGGCCAGCATGGTCACCCTTCACTGGACTCCATGGTGTGATTTCATAAACCACCACCATGCTCTTGTGTCAGTTTTGATAAATAGGATCATCTAGCCAAGCTCTCTGGGGCATCTCATAGAAGGCAGTTTCTCCTTCCCTCAGGACTTCAGATATCCCCATCTGGTACCATGTGAATGTCTTTTTCATAATGTTTCCACACAGATATATATGCAGGCTTTTAAATGCTCCCTTATGAGAACTTTGTACAATGGTGCAGCTGCTGGAAATTATTTGTCTGCAGTCTCCTAGAATCACACATATACACAGGCATATTAAGTTAGTGTCTCAATATCATCCTTTGTCAGAAAGTGTTTTCGTCTTTCTTCTGGGCTTTGGGGAGATCTTACTGCAGCCTTTCAATACTTAAAGAGGGCCTGTAAGAAGGATGAGGACAAACCTTTTAGCAGTATGAAAATAGATTATGGGTTTGAATTACAGATACAAGGAAGAAATTTTTTTTTGATGGAGATGGTGAGGCATGGAACAGGTGGCCCAGAGTGGTGGTAGGTGTCCCATTCCTAGAAACATTTAAGGTCAGGTTGGACGGGGCTCTGAGCAACCTCATCTAGTTGAAGATGTCCCTGCCCATCGCAGGGAGTTGGACAGGATGACCTTTAAAGGTCCCTTCCAATACGAACTCTTCTGTGATTCTAAGATCCTGTGATTCAGCTTGTCCTGTCCAGCTAAGGACAGTCTTGGATGATAATAGATATAACTGTTATTAATTGTGGGGCATGTGACCTTTCACAGCAGTTGCTGTTGAATTATAGCTGATTTCTGTTAATCTTGAGCAATAAGATGACCTTGTCTTCCTGTGTCGCATCCTAATTGATTCCTGCATTAATTGTACATTTTAACTTTATGACATGAGGGAATGCCATCAGTAGGTACCTACTTGCACTAAGGCAGTAAAGAAATACTAAACAATGTAATATCATCTGGAATATATACTTTTATAAACTTCTGTACATACAATACATGTTTAGTGATTTTTAATTTGGCAAAATGACAGGCATCTTCATGTTTGAGTCCTTGAGTTGAGGCTGCTTTATAAAATAATTGGGCAAAGTTTGCCATTTTGACATTAAGTAGCGAAATGTACACTTTTTTCCCTTCTCTTTCATTAATACTTCATCAATTTGTGATCACTGGAAGATCCAGAATCTTTCATGATGTCCTCGCTGCTCACCAGACATGTGAAATAATAATTTGAAGCTGAGAAATGGATTCCTGAGTAACTTTGTCATACAACTTATATCAAAGAGAGACCTGATTACTGCATTGAAATCCAGTTAAATTTAGTAGTATTTTATCAGGCCTTAATTTGGCTCAGTAGGGTATAACTGTAGTATTGTAGCAGCAGATGTTAAAAGCCAGAGCCTCTTTGCACTAAGCACTAAACTGTTACAAACTGAAAACTTGTTTCATACTACCAATGGCGTAGTGATGAACATGTGGCACTAACATTAATCAGTCTTTATAATTTGCCACTCAAAATTCAGTAGTAGCTGTTCTGAACAAAAAGAAGGTGATCACAATCTTCCACTGCACTATCTGTGGAACAGCCCTAATATGTTTTCAGACCTAGATTTGGCCAAAGCCATAGAGAACTTGAGGCACTCATCATCAAAGTCTAAACTAAAATAAATAAGTTAAAATAAATTAAATAGTAAATGCATTTTCCTATAGGTGTTTGCAAGGTAAAATCTGAAATTTTCTGTCAGTGCTGATGGAATTTTGAAGACCCTGATGAGTGGAAATTCATGAGACTCGATCAAAACTTTTCCTTTAGAGCCTGTAAAGCAATGGATTCTGGGGAGAGTGAATTTTGGCCCATGAGATCTGGGAGCAAATCTTTGATTTCATAAGGGTGGGAGGCAAGGCAAACTAACCTAGCAGCCTGTTGTACTATAGCAAACGTAAGCATGTCAGTATTGATTTTGAGGTGCATTTCTTTTACAAAAAGACATTGTGACACATTTTTATGCAATAGGACATACTTAATTGCATTTTAAAGCTTCTTTTGTCATTCTGAAAAAAAGCAGTTATTTACTCTGAGCCTGCAGAGTTAAGGAAAAGTAAAAGCAATGTATTATATCTCCTGCTCCACTTTTTCTAAGTGGTTGTCTTATTGCACTGCATTTATGTGGACCTTATTGCTCTGGTTTCAAGGATGTTTTTTCCTAATGGTACCTGCACTTGCACCAGTCTTCTCTTATTCTCAAAACATTTGACATATATTACCTAGAAATACTTCAGTTTTTCACAATGGCTAACTAAGTTATTTTTCATTTATTCTTCAACTGTGCCTTCTTTCAGGATTACCTTTTTGCCTTTTTGATTAGAGAGATTTGAATTATATCTTGCCACCTGTTTAAGAGGTGCCTCTACTGCCTCAAAATAAGGCATGCACCTGTGTGATCCTTTTGCCATACTTTTAAAAGTGGAATGAGAGGGCATCCAGGAGTTTATCTACTAGCCTAAGAAGCCCCTTCTCATCTGTGAGGCCAAAACTGAAAAACATGAATATTGGCCAAGCTGAAATGTTTGTCACCTTCTCTCAGGGGAAGGCTTTCATTTTGACACAGCCAGAAATGGTTGTCCTAAGACTTATCCTCCAGGTGATGCTTCCCCCTTTCCATCATCCTAAAATGAAGCAGGACCTTTCAATCTAAAGGACAGGGATTACAGCATAGACAAAGTCCCTGCATCAACACTGCTATTCGTTGAAGTGTGAGAGCTTTTCTCTTGTCGTGGCAGCAGCAAGGCAGTTTCCACTGGGGGATGACACTTACATTTTTTCACCTTTCTCGGAAGTGGGATTAGATGTGTTCCCTCTGATTTGACTGTCCATTTGGGCAACAGGATTAAACAGGGACTGGCCAAAGGACTGGAAGCTTCACATCCCTGTTACGGAGTTCCACATTATCTGAACTGCTGAAATGTCTTTCTACAATATCTAAAGTTGTTCACGCAAATGAGGACTTCACAACTAAACTACCCATTTTTAAACTTGATAGCCTGGAAAGGGTGTGCATAGATTTCCTTTCTCTCTTCCAGTATTTAATTAGTCCTTGGCAGAATGTCATACAGAACTGTATTCATTTATTGGTATTTGATCTACCAGGTCCTTCCCAAAAAATGTCTGTCTGAGCTCTACCAGTGGATCTAGCACAAGCAGATTTATGTATCAGTTTGTGTCCCACAATGCTTATTTTCCTGTCTTGAACACTCACTCATGTGTTTTCAACACTTTTGTGAGAGCAGTTGAACTATCAGGCTGCCTGTTGGACAGTCCCCTGATAGTGTGGTTGAAACATATCCTCCAGGCCCTGTGTCCCCAGTTTCAGTGAAAATAAGGTGGGATGAAGGATGCCGAATTTTAATGTCAAGATTTTCTCCCTTTCTCAAAGAGATTTCTGCTGCTACTCCTCTATCTGTTACTGTGGAATGTGGGCTATTTGGCTCATCTCATTCTAGAAATGCTTCTCTCCATGCTGCAGATGGAGAAAGGCTCACTCTTCCAGCACTCTTATTTCTCTTGTGCCTTATAAGTAATGGAAGGAAATGTAAATTATTAACTAGATTAGATTTTTGGGTTGATTTTTTTTTTTGGCCTACCCATCAGTTCAGTCTGTTCCAAATTACTTGCTCAAACTGAAGCAGTCTGGTCTTTTGTTGCATGTTTATTACCCTTAATGAAGTCAGTTTACTATCCGTCACAGCCTTGAGCTGTGCTTATCAAGATCTTTCCCTCTGCCGGGGAAGTGACTTGTAGGAATTTTAATTTGGTGTTTCATGTTCTTGTGGATTCTCCTTCCCCGAAAAAAGTGACATTCTTTGTTGTTATCTTCTCTGTTAGAAAAATCAGAGAAATCTATACCCCTGTGATTCCTTCTTTGACCTTACTCTTCAAAGATAGGCCAGCTCTTAAGATGCAGCCATCGTTTTTGCTGAAAGTAGTGTCTTTAACATCCCTTATTTGTTTATGCTTTCCTTCACCTTCCCTTGGGCTTCTAAGAAACATACTTTATTTTGTACCTTTAATAGCAAAAGAGCTCCCTTTAAATTTGTAGTCCAGGCTATCTCAGAATATACAGAGAGTCTGTATCTCTGATAGATCCAGCAGTTATCTAGATGGATAGTAGGTGTCTCAGTATTTGCTATAAAACTTAGGAGTTGATACTTCCAAGTGAGTGTACAGCTTCTGTGAGACTGTTGAGTTACTGACCTGCAGTATATCCACCACTCTTTCCCCAGGCACTGTGCCATCTCTGATGAGCTGCCTCAACAGCTGCCACAGCACTTGGTAGAGTCAAGAGTCTCTGGTAGATAATTTGTGGCAGTTAATTTTATGAAGTCACACAGTGTGAGCAAATGTGGATATTAATTTGAAAGTTAAAAAGGAAAGAAGCTCTGTTAGCTCTGTGAGCTCTATTAGCAGGGCTTGCTTCTATATTTTAGACCATGTCTGTGTGGCTGACCATTTAAACAATTTATGGCATGATATGGGAGTTTTTATGCTGTTATGTCGAAGGTGATGACAACAGTGTGAATACATTATCCATGGTTACTGCAAAGGAAAAATCTCTGCAGTCTGGAGGGATAAGGTGTATGTGTACCCTCAGAATTATTTATTTATAGACTGTGTATCCCAAAGAAGACTAATTACTGGTAAGTTATGTTTCTTTCTCAAAGACCAATCTCTATTCTCTATTCTACCTGTGGATTATGGTAAAGGATAATGAGACAGCAGTCTGTATCAAGAAAGATGGAATTAAGCTTATAATAAAACAGATTATTGTTGTTTCTTACTATAAACAGAGAACCAAAAGAAGATAGTTGCCTCTAACACAGATGTGCAGAGGACTTCAATAAAAGCTGTTTATCATACTGAATTTTGGCTTTTTATAACTGTGATCTCAGTTTTCTTTTTCATAAATTTCAGATACTTATATTTTGCACTCGAAACCATGGCATGAAAAGAGATGTATTAAGTATGTTTCTCATCAAGGATGCATTTTTTTCTCATTAGGGGTTTCACTTTTGAAAGCAGTCCCTACCTTCTAAAAAGTAAAATGTTTACTGCAGTATCTTCTCTTTAAATCAGTGAAACAGAGTATTTAAAAAAAAATCTTCTTTAAATATATGGAAGAACAACAAGAGCAGGGCAGCAGTACATTCCTTGAGGACTCAGGATGGGTAAGTATTCACCAGAACAAGTCAGGATGTGCCTTGCAACTGATTCATTTGTACAGTGATAGGGCTTCAGGTAAAATATGGTGTCCAGGAAAAAAACCCAAACCAGACAACCTTTGCCTTGGAGATGCTTCTACGGAGTTTCCTGCCAGCCTGTCCTCCATAAAGACAAAGTTGCATCTCATGGAAAGGTTCAGGGACCTGCACCAAAACTTGAAGAATGTCATGAGGAGCCTTGGACAAGTGTTGTGTCTCTGTGGAGGCAGCCTGCTCAGCCCACATGGCTCTGTTTATGGCATGAAGGTAAGATTGCAATTTAAATATGTTTTCATATTTGATAAAGTCATTTTCAAGGCTGCTGTGCTTTTTTCTGACTGAATTTCTCTTGCCAGTCTTACTGATTTAAAAAAAATAGTTTTCTATGGTTTTTTTCTCTCTTGCTGTATGAAAGAGCCCATAAATGAGTAAATTAACTACTGGATGATGAAAATAAAACTGATTTTACACAAAAACTTGTCTTGCATGTAAAACTATAGCAGTACAGTCAGTATAGATTTGAGGTTTTCTATAAGAATTGCAGCATTGTGAGTAAAACTTTTTAAAAGAAACTTAATTTTGTATAACTGAGTTATCCACTGGCAACTTATTTAAATGACTTTGGAAGATACTATCGTCTACCTTTTTTTATTTGCTGCATTTTAAGTTTTATTTTCCTTCCCTGCTTATTCCAAAACTCAGGAAAATGCAGTTTTCTTTGCAAAGCTTGAAAAGGAATCTAATTTAAAATTGCATTGGTCTTCCTGAATGTCCTTATTTGTACTTCACAAGTTACACATTAATAGATTGGGAGTCGTTTTCCTTGCAGAAAAATTTGCACTGTTTATATCTCTTATGTCAATAGGACCTTTGCATTGAAAGGTACCTTCTTCTAGCTGAGCCTATTTGTGTTTTCTCAGTGCAGACAGGCAGGCTCAAGACCCATCTTAAAAGTACCTGGGGTCTTGATGGTCTTTGTAGATGGCTGTTCCAGGACATCACTGCTTTTACTTCCTTACCAAAGCCTAGACTAATACGCTAGTTCTAATATATTTTTTATTTAAATAGTTCTCTTCTGTTCCTGGTGCTTGTATATCAAATTCCAGATGAGATCTGACCCCTTTTCTGATAGTGGTAATACTTCTTCTCTGTGGAAAATTTCTTGTCTGGCATAACTCAGGATGCCTTTTACCCTTCATGCCTGAAGCACACTGGTGGCTTAGAGTCATTCTGTGAATTACTGGTATGCTCAGTTCTCTCTCGTTAATCAATTAAAACTGATGAACTCCTAAGTTTCCATGGACTTTTTTTCTTTCCCCAGGGCAGAATTCATCTTGCTTGACTGTGGTTGTCTAAATGCTGGTTATTGGGTATAAATCACATAAACACTCTTTGCAGTCAATGCAGGGAGAGAAAGAGATCTCCAGAGGCACATTCAAAGATGTGTGGGATAAATCACCTCCTGGATGTGTTTTTTATTCTCTTTCTGTCGACAATGTAGAGAGCCTAGACAAGCAGCTCATCTCAGTGTTGAATATAGGGAGATGAAGAGTTTTACTGCCTTCGCCCCTGCTTTCTCTTCACACTGTACTGTTTTAAATTTTAACACACATCTATTAGCATTTGTCAAGGTCATCTACTCCTCACTTTTTCTAGTGACATCTGATCATCACCGAATTGATGATGCTTCCTATCTTTGAGTCAATAAAGTGCTTGGAAAGGCACAAAGCACATTGTTTCTCCACAAAAAACGCATTCAAATCAAGGGATGTGCAGCTGTTTCCAGTATGCTTGAGGATGTTGTTTAGCCAGTTAGAACACATATCCCCACTTTTCAGACTTTTTTCCTTGTTTGCCTTATTTACTTACTTACAAAGTTTTAATGCACTGTGAAAATTTAGAGGAAAGTTTCTCCAAAGCTACTGGAGACATTTGTGTGATTACTTATAATATTTTTCATGCCAAGTACTTCTGAAATTGGTTTCTTTTGTTTGATCATACTGCTGATTTAAAACTGAACAGAGTATTAATTCCACCAAAGGTGCTTAAAAGTGAAGCTACAGCTCACTTTAGCAGTGAACAGTAAGAAACTGTTCCAGAACTAGTAATGTTAAAGATTTTCCTTGAGTTGCTAGGGCTGAATACTGGTGCTTAAATGCATTTGAGGTTCTTGAATCAAAGTTTCTCTTACTGGATCAGCAGAATATGGTTATTGAAAGAGGAAAAATTAGGATTAATTTAAACAACTGAAGATGTTTTTATTAGAGGTCTTCAAATGTGAGCTAGTCATGCTGGGCTTCCTTTGAACTGGAGAGAAGTAGGCACTACTAGATGCTACTCATATCACTGGAAAGTAAAGATCAAAAAGAGGCATGTGAATTCATGTCTAGGAAATACCCATTTCTCTCTGATCAATTATTATGGAAGTCTGAGCTGACCAGCTCAAATGTTCATGCTTGCCTTGTAGATGCTTCAAGTGGTTTGTTTTTAAAGCCAACAAATGAAAAAACTCAGCTGAGAAGTTATACATGTGTTGAATTTCTTCAGTTCAGAAGGTTTATGAAGCTTTCTACATTTTCCTGTTTTGTTGTTTGTTTGTTTGTTTACATTTATCGTTATATTCATAATGTTTTCTCTTCCTTCTTTTATGTCATGGTATCCTGTTAGCCCTTTTGGGAAGCATATTTGAGCCAGTAGAGGACAGCATGGAAGAATAACTGTGATAATACTCCACAACCTGTGTTGATTTTGGCACCATCATGTCTGTACTCCTTTGATTTGGGATGTACCTGCCTTCCCAGTCTTCCTGAGTGCTTGGGGACTAGCACTGTCTGCCAGAGGTCCTTGTACATATGCACTGGCTTCCCTAAGCCCTTTGTAGCACCAGTGCTGGAGATAAAGCAATGAGCTTTGATAGCTTGAAAAAGAGGGTTTAGGTTCTATATAAATCTCAATATTTAATTTTGCATCAAACATAAATAGGAGTGATTATGAGCACTTTATAATTGTTCAGAATTTACAATAAATCTTTCTGAATCCTCATCAGTGTTTGTATAGAAATTACATAATTTTTGTTTTGCAGGATCTAGAGTGGGTAGAATTCCCAACTATACTTTTCTCTTATTTCTAAATCCTGTTTCAAGTAAATTGCAGGTCAGTATAATAAATAGCAAAAAAAGGCAGATGGAGAATGTGAAACATAATTTCAGGAATAATGCCATAGTTATAAAGAGAAGTCAAAAGACTGTTTCTCTGTTTTAAGGCGAATGCCATGTTTTTACTTTGAGCATATGTTGTTATTTTTGCCGAGGTGCATAAAATCCTTGTGTAGTTCTTACATTCCAATTCAAAAGGCCAAGGTTTTCTACAAATGAATCTCACAATCTACAATGGGCCATTTAAGGGGATTGTAACAGCTGTTTGTTTACACTTATTGTTTAGGATGCACATCAATTTCCATGAAACTACTCACACTGCATATTCACAGCTTTCATTAAATCTCTTTTTCAGTTCAAAATGGGTAAGTATGGTCTTTGTCTGAAGGTTAAACTGGTTTAAAAGCAGTGAGTTTGTTGACAAAGCAAAGTACATTCTGATGATTTTAAAATATTCTGCCAACACTTCAGAAAAGAACTACATCAAAAGCAATCCATCCTTCTTCACTCTTTGCTTTGAATGTGCATCATTGGTGATGTCAGTGGAAGTCTAGTAAAACAGTTGTTAATTAACTTATGTCCCTTCTCCCCGTGCTGCAGAATAAAAGCGCAAAATGTTGTAGGAACAACCTGAAGAGCAAACATTACCTTAGTTTGTTTGTTTCTTTATTAATAATTGATCATGAAATGTTACCAAATTCTCCCAACCTGTGGTGACATTCCTAGGACTGGACCCCATCAATCTTGCCCCATCCTGATCATTACGATACACAAGTTACTGTAAGACTTGCTCCTGCAAACACTTCTTGACCCAGCATGAGTTAGATTTGGTTGGCAGTTTAGAGTAACAGTGTCCTCCTGAATTATACCTTTGCAAGCAGCAAAAAAAAGAGAGGCTGAAAACCTAACATGAATTTAAGTTAAATTAAATTGAATTGAAGTTGTTTTATGAGCTATCCTGCAAATAAACAATCAGAGCATAATAGTGGTTCTTAAATGAAGATCAGAAAGTAAAACAGACCAAAAATCACCCAAACCTTCATTCCTCCTATTACTCTTTTCAAAGTCGGAAAAAACCTGCATGGAATAAACATTGAAAATTTGATATTATTGCAATAGCCTTATGTATGGATAGTTGTTCCTTTAATTTAAAACAGTGGCCAGCACTTGCCTCTTCGGATATCCCCGTTTGCTCATTTGACTTAGTGAAAAGGCTTGACCCTGAGATTTGTTTTACATCAGGAAAAAACAGATACTTTTTGCTCTTGTGCTTTTCAGGTGGAATCCATAGAGAATGCTGTGAGCCATCCTAGAAACAGCAACATGTCAAGCTTCTCTGACAAAGAGTAGAATCCCCCTCTGTACAGCCATATCTGTGTACTGCCTACTTCACATCTCTTTGCTTTCTACATGTCCTGTTTCATCTATCACTGACATCCTAGTGCCTGTCCATTGAGTAAGAGTGCTGTAGAAATCA
The DNA here is from genome assembly GCF_965178545.1 of Coloeus monedula. Classification (NCBI taxonomy): domain Eukaryota; kingdom Metazoa; phylum Chordata; class Aves; order Passeriformes; family Corvidae; genus Coloeus; species Coloeus monedula. Next base: position 101,143,205 of record NC_138783.1, read on the forward strand.
TGCATATGGGAAACAGCAACGTTATTTTTGCATAGGCAGGAAGCTTTAATTTTGAAATGTCCCAACTTTTGAATGTTTGACTTATGACCTTCCCTGGTATTTTTAGTTAATTTTAGCTAATCTTCTAGAGTTAGGAACCCCAAACAAATCTCTTTGCATGTTACATTGATATTCACACAGATTTTGTACCTGTTCCTCCTGGATAGCTGTTCTGCAACCTCACTCCTTGCATAGCTAGAAACCTCTTTTTTATTTCCAGATTGAAACAATATTAATCTTTGTTGCAACTGGGGCCTTAAATGGTTCTCTTCCAATCTGTGATAGAATCTTTCCACTTCACATAGAGTCACATTCCCTCTGGTTTTCTTTAGCTAATCAGCAAACTCTTTTACCATTTTAATACACGAGGTTCTTTAGAATCCACCTAATCAGGCCTTTGATAATCATCTGTCTCCACTGACAGTACCTCCTATGTACATACTACCATCACATTTACATTTTTCAGTATCGGCACATCAGTAGCTCTTAATCATTCTGGCACTGATTAGTGCTGGTGGTTAAGGTTGTTACCCTTACCTGTTGACACTACACATTTATCCCATTTCTATTACTTCTAGTCCTGGAAGATATCTGATTCTTCCTAAACTTTATCCTCCCTAAACCAAACCAACCCAACCCAACCCAACCCAACCAATACAATATAAAAACCACAGACAGAATAACAATACTATAAAAATGTTGTGAAATCAGGAATTCACTTGGTGTAAAGAAGTGAAGAGTGAAAATCTCATTTAATGAAAAGTTTAGAAGAGTTATAATTTAGATCCATGTTGTAATTGAGTTTAGTTATCCTTGATACCCAACAACAGGAATGCCAAACAGCTGTGCTAGGCCAAGTGAGAAAGTCACTTAGCCGTAGATGAAACTTGTCATGAGAATATTATTGATGGTGCTTTTAAGCTGGGGCATTTCTGTTTCACAAATGGCAAAGAAACAGAACAATTAAGCCCATAAACCAAAAACCCATCAGACACATGAATAGCTTTCAAGCTATTTCAATGTTTCAAACGAAAAAAAAAAAGAGTTTAGGCACTTCTCAAAGAATTGGACTTTTCCTACAGCATGTCAAAGCAAGCACAGACAGGGAGGAATGGTGACATAGATTAGAAGATATCTGAAATCCCAAGAAGAGAGTTCCCAATGGAAGCAGCAAAAAACGCGAGCATCGTTCTAGCAAGGAAAGTTGTCACTTTTTGTTCTTAAAAACAGCACAGACTAGGAGCCTTGCCAGTCCCAGCAATGCAAAAGTATTGAATACAAGGTTGTTTTTTTTCAAGCAGATGAAACACTGGCAAACCTTGGAGGTGGGAAAAACAGACAAAACTAAAAAGTAGGATGAGAGCTTCAGACAGGGGGATGGGAACTCAGTACCACTGGAATCTCTTTGCATCGTCAAATTATGTGGCCCATCCAAGTAGAATATCTGAATTTTCCAAGCAGGATGAAAAAGAAAGTGACTAGAAATCGTTCCAGTATTACGTAAAACCACGTGCCATTTTTTATTAAAAAGTGTAAACTAAGACTAGAGGGTAGGTTGAGGCAGGGACAGCCATTGTGTTCAGACTGAAAGGTCTAGGGCACTTCAAGAACTCTGCTGTAAGTGTCACCAGAAAGCATGGGCTACTGGATGGTGACTCTCAATAAAAAAAGTGCCTTTGAAGAGAGGCATTTTAATTTTTTTCCCTTAAAGGTCACGAAGAGATAACAAGTTATTTTACAGCAATACTGAGATTTTTATTTGATTCTCCTAGCCAAACTCTTAGTTTTAGTTCCATTATACATATGTACCCTGCAAGCAGAATTGGAAGGAGACTGTGTGTGACAATTCTTTGCAGGAAAAATAAAATTATTTTTACAGTCATGCATTTAAGCAACACGTGTTGAAGCATTAAATGAAAAATATGTTTTCTTTCTGTCTGCTAGATCAGGTAATATTAAAGCCAGATAGCTTCTTATTACAGTTAGTCTACTGCCTTTAGGTTTCAACTGGGGGGAGAAAAAAGAAACAGTGCAGTTGTTTAGAAATATTTCTAATATCACCTCAGGTCTTCCAGCAATCAAAATGAAATCAAATATTTGAGTACAGAAATTTTTCTCTTTTCTGTGCTTTTATTTAGAGCATGAGAAGAATTTAAATGGAAATGTGAACCAATAATGAAAAAGAATACAAAGTATAAAATTACTAACAGGAAAAAACCCAGGAAGAAATAAATGTCTTGTATCCACCTTGAAATATTCTATACTCTTTTTTCTCAAAGTGAACAGATATTTTTATTGATTTCCAAAGTGCATGTTTGTGCCTCTAGTTGCAAATTAGTTTTTCCAAGACACTGATTTCAAAGGTATGCTATTCTACAGTCTCATCAATTGTATAGGTCCATAAGATCCATTAACCACTTCAGTAGGAAAGTAAAAAGAAAAGTCTGTTCTTTACTTAAATATTTGTTTCACTGCTGCCATCTTAAATTTGACCTACCTGGTTCACAACAAGGGAAAACATTTAAGCTCTGTTGGTATTTTCTATGTATACAGCTCACACTAATGGATTGCTGCAGTATCACTCACCTGGAAAGATAAAACTCCATCAGATCAGTAGAAGGACCTTACCAGTCATAGTGAATGACAATGAAATAGTTTTCGATAACAAATTTTGCAAATTTAGTTTTCTCAAGACCTTTTTTTATCGAAGGAAAAATTCACTCAAACTGGCAAATGCATCTTATCTCTGAAATATTCAGATTTGGTACTTAAGTCTTGACATGACTTTTAACAAAAGAAAGCACACAGGAACTAAGAAAAGTAAATTTTTTAAATTATTTTGGGTTTAGTTATGTAAAAAATAAATACCTGGTGATAGAAGATTAGAAAATAGAGATTAGGTTCTTAAAAGACACAAAAATCTAAAGTTAAATTGTGGTGCCACTTTCAATTATCTTTTCTCACTCCACATTATCTAAAGCTACCCGGGAAAAGTAGATGCTGCTCCAGTTTGAACAGGTAAACATGTCTTGTTTCATGTATTTTGTGGCTTTATTGACATCTCTTGAGTATTTACAAAGTGTGGGGGGAGAGCAATTAAACATTTTGGAATATATCCTAATTAATTTTGAAATTATATTCTCTTCTGTTTTTTCTGTGTAAGCTCTCAATCAATATTTGATAGCTTGGTATTTTTAGTGGTTTGTTTACATTAGAGTGGTCTTGTCCCAGTCTGTCACTTTAAGCTTTTCAGTTATTTTCAGAATCTCAGATAAGCTTGACTGCAAGACCTAATCTTTTAGTTCATGTCTTCATTACAGATGGCATCAAAATCAATCCTTCATTAAGATCTGTTGAACAAGGCCAATGCTGCTACATCCCCAGCCAGTGTGAATCAAATGCTTAATGAGACTATCTTCTGATTGCTCATGTCTTATTAGCAAATGAATGAAAGAAAAAGTAATCATAGTACCTTATCAGGTTAAACAAGCAAATCAGAAGGGGCATATTTATTTTTCTTCCAAGAGCAAGAACAATCAAGAGAAAAAACACATAAATCACTTAAGGAAAATCCCAGAAATAATACTGTGCATGCAAATTATGAGAGTGATGGGAAGATAAGAAGATCTTCAGAGCTCATAACTTTGAAGATTCGTAACTCTGAATCTGTTCAGGAACAGATTTTAACATCTGTTTCATATCAGCCTAAATGGAGATGAAGTGAAAAGCAAATATTTAATATGAGCCTCTGACTCTCACAATAAAATACAAACATTTCCTACAGATAATTTTTACTGAATATACCTTTACAAACATGGGATGAACTGACTTTGCTTATTCATTTTGTTACTTATTCTACTGCCACTTATGGACCAAAAAGATCCTCATTCTAAATTTATGGATGCATCTTTTCACAGTGCAAGGCAAGGAGATTTGGTTGCTGTATTTTATTTTTAAACAGAACTCCAACTAAGTTGTTTTTCTGTTAACACTCAGTGTGGCATTTATCAGACAAATACTAATCATTCCACCTTCACTTTATAGGCAACAGATTAACAATGGGCAATTCTGAAACAGAATTTCTCTCATCTTAAAGAAAATATCTAAAGAAGCCAGATTATTTGTGCTCAAGAAATGCTGGGGTTTTTTTTCTGTACTCCCTCTCAGTGGGAACTGTGTAGGAAGACTGGGAGGCTAGTGCAATTATGGAAGTCTAGTTCATAAACATGTAGATGCTGGGGAGATAAATCCTGCCAGTAATAGAGCTTGCTTCTCATTTGCAGGAATTTCACTGCTTTATAACCCAGTTTTATTTGAATGGGCACATCTTGAAATCTTTGGCTGCAGCTCAGCTCTTACAGAATTTTCAGATCTAGGAGGACAGGAAAAAAATCTTATATTACAGATAACAGCAGAAACTGAAGGCCTTTAAAATGTGAGAAAACATAAAAATAAAAGGAAAACAGAAAATCAGGATGCACGTGTAAAGGTTTTTTTGATGTTGTGACAGGCCATTACACAGATGTTACTCCCTGTGTTAGTCATCTGTTACATATTTGAGGCTAATTCCTGAAGTTGTGCAGATTTAGACACAGTTAGACACAACCCTTGAATACTTCTACTGACTTCAAGAACTCAGTGTAATCTGATTTCAGTGCCTCATGTCTTGCAATTCTCATTTTTCTAGCTTTATTTCAGCTTCTACTTTTAAGTGCCCAGGCATAAGTTCATAAGGCTAAATACAGTAGGAAATGACTGAGTTCTCTGCATTCTTGAATATTTTAGTCAGAAGTGGCATCTAACATTAGCTGTGGTAAACACCTCTTCACAGGTCTTTGTTAGTGAAAACTGTGGGAAAAAAAAAAAAAAAAAGCCCCCTTGACTTTCCAGCAATTTTCTACCAAAAGCTTTTCCTCTCTTTGAGGCAGAATCCAACATTGTCCTGTGCCACTCACTGCTGGTGTGCTCATGGAAACATTTCTTCCCAGCCTTGGTAATACCTTGCTCTCCGAACCTGATTCAGTGGAAACAGCAGCAACTTCATAACACAACCACTTTTCTCCACCAAGCCCAACTCTACCACGCTTGCTTTCCCTGAATGTTCCTCTTCAGCCACATTGTCTGAGTTAGGTGGAGGGTGGTTGTCTAATCCCAGACTTTTCAGATGGAGGAGTGTTGCTGCTCTGGTTAATTCAATGATTTAGATGCATCTAACACTGGAAAATATTTCCATTACCTCCACTCTGGGGGCTGCTATTCAGAGCCCTATTCTTTGCATGGCCTGCCCCAACCTGTTCTCTCTGACAGGTGCGAAAATTGGGAACCCAACCAAGAATAAAAGTGGTAGTATGTTCTCATCCCCAAGGAAAGGGGAAGAATTTAATTAATTCCTACCTAAATGATGGCACAGAGAAACATCTTTAGGTATATCTTAAAAATTCAAAATAATTGGAGTAGCCATTTTAAAATGACATTTGGGTGTGACTTCCAGAGAGAGAAACTAAGAATCCTTTTTTAACATGTAGAAGATAAATGCCTTTGGTAATATTGACTGGCATTGCAAAAGGAGAGACATAGGTGTTCATAGAAACTGTCTCTAAATGCTTTTCTAGGTCAAGAGCAGCATCCTAAACTATGTTTGCAAACTACCTGTTAGCCAAGGAAAGCAGTGGCACCCTGGTATCACCAAGACTATCACCTAATGCCCCCTAATTAGGAGAACCCCGCAGTTTGCTTCAGCTCTCTTGACCCATGATTTTGAGGGCTACCTGAAATGAGAGCAGTCTAGAGACTATTTGTACACAGAAGTGTTGAAACCCCTGGCTGGCAGAGGCAATTATCCTGGCTACTTTTGCTCACCTCTGTATTTCATAACCACCGAATGTCACCAAATGGGAACTGAATTAACAAGAAAAAACCCAAATCCTCAAGCAAATAACCCTGCTAAAAGGAAGATCTTATTCTTCTTATATCCTCTGGTTGCTAGCCTGAGTAGACGAGAGAGGTCCATCTTACCCAGTTTTTTCATATCTTAATAGAAGAGACCATGTACAGAAAGTCATTGTAAGAAGGGAGGTTTAGGGCAGGGATCATTAGCACCAGGCCCCAGCCTTCTCCTTTCTCTCAGAAGGTCTTTGATCTGGGAGTAAGAAACAACTGTCTTCTGGAAACATTCAACAAGAAAAATTTTGACCCCCCCAGTGTATCCGTCCACTGCAGCTACAGGGAAGTTACTGCCACCTCACCAGCGTTATTTTTACAGCATCAACAGAAGCAGAAATCACAGTGCCCAGGCCCTTTGGAAACTGTTATTGGCTGCAGAAGTGCAGGACTTCATCTTCAACCTCACTCTGCTTCTAAGTAATGAGTGTGCTGTGTCATAGCCAAGGTTTAGAAATCTGCAGAGGATCTGGGTATGTTGTTTTCATAGACTCATTTGAAATTCAAACTTCAATCGAGTAACTGGTTTAGAACAAAATGTGTTATTCTGCAGTGCATTATGTGGCAAATAATTATGTGACGAATTTCAAGTTACAAAATGTAAACATTTTTGCTTGAGAGCATGAGGAAGTGCTTCTATTTTGTTACAGTGTTAGTGTTTCTTTTTACCACCACCTGACCTGAAAGCAGTTAATGGAAATTTTTCAAAATATTCTCTATAAAAATTGGATCTGAGCAAATACCAAACTCTAAAAGTGCATCTTGCATAACCTAGAGGTGATTTTGAAACAGGTTTTTTTAACAATATGATGGCCAGCTTTCTTCAAACAGATTAAATATTAATTATTTTTAAGCTGTGCAATGGGATGCAAGGGAGGACAGCAAGTGTGTGCACATGGCAGGAGATTGATATCTGGGACACTATGATAGGAACCCAAACCCTTGAACACTACTGGTGTCCATTCCTGATTTTTTCACTGACAGATTGTATGATCTTGAATAACTCATCTAAACATAACAAATCAGAAGGCTTTTAAGGATTTAAGAATTTTAAAGATTGATAGGTGAAGGCTTTAAATAATCTTTGAAGGAAATTTTTAGTTGGTGCATGCACATCCAAAGAGAAGCCTCAGCAGGGATTTGGCAGTGCCAGATGAGATGCATGTGAAGGAAAGCAACTAATCCCCCTAAAGTTGTACTGGATGATTTCCTCATTCTAGAAAGCCAACCTTTTATTATAGAAGTACAACCTATATGATTTTATTTTATTTCCTGCAAATTCTCTTCAAATTCTAAGGAAGAAAAACTATTTGTGTAGTGAAGAATGGATATGGGAGAAACACTTTATTCTGGAGGACATTTTAAGCGACAGAAAAGAAAAAGGGAACAATTATTTTCTTCCTTAACTGCATATAATTTCCCACAGAATATTTTGTAAACAAATGACTGGGGCCATAACCTTAATTGTTCAAAACTGTTAAGCAAATTAATCTGTGAATTTATTTTGAAGTACATCAGGTTCTCTCTTACAGTACTGGGCTTTGAAAGTTCACAATAGGTTTCACATGAGAAGCATGAGACTGATGCTGGCAGTCAGTTTATTTGCTTAGGTTGGGACAGGAGCAAGAAGAGAAACACTGCAAATGTTTACTCTGCATAAAATAATTTAATCACATCCATTAAGCTTGCAAGACTGAGTCAAATCACAGAAGCCTGTAGCATTGGTGAATTGCTAGTTATTCTCTGCAGAATTATGGGAAAACATTAATGACTAACATTTTATTAATGCTGTTAACTTGATAGTTTTTTAAAAATAAAGGCCAAGAAGAATTACTGCCTGTAACACTTAGAGAAAAATTAGTTTGAAATTGCTTTGTGTGATACATGTTTTTTCCTGAAAGTTCTCAATCTACTGTAAAATCTGTGCAGGCATAAAAGCAGTGGGTGATCATTTAAAACATCAGCAGAGCATCTCTTATATAAGGAATTATGCTGTAAAACCATCTTAGCGTGCATTCCCTGAGAGACTGTGCTGTGCTCTGAAGTCTAGGAAGTGCAGACAATTCAGTAGGTGGCCCTACACCCAGCCAAGGAATGAGCTTTAAGAGTATATCCATGTTAATCTCTGGTTCATCTTTTAGAGCTGTCAGTTCCTTATGCTGAATCTTTCTGCTGTTGAAATGTCGCCCTTAAAAATACTATTTTGTGAAAATTGTTAAATTCTGACCTTTGAAAGGGCACATCCTCTCTTTTCTGAGATTCTGGTCCTTTTTGGTTTTTTTTTTCCTTTGCTGTATTTATGGCCAGAATTACATTAAAAAAAAAAACCAAAACAACCAACCAACCAACCAAAAAACCCCCACAACCAAACTACAGCAAAGAAAGAACAAGACTACATCTTCTCCCTCCCCCATCCCCCTCCCCCCCCACCCTTTTCCTTAGAGGAAATCAGAATTATGTTTCTCAATGGAGATGTAAAGGTTTGGTTTCTTATTTTGAAATTCAAATAAGTGTACATGCCTTTTTTTTTGCTCTAACAGCAAAAACAAGCAGAAGCATGCATCAGTGTGTATGACAGTATTTGCAAAAAGTAGTAAATTGCCAGCACCATCTTAAAATGATCTATGAATAAGAGTCAAATTCTCTAAATAATTTTACTAAGAGAAGTGTTCAGGTTTAGCAACAACCAAGCACCACTGACTGTGACATAAGCAGACTTTTCCTTGTATTTTGTAATTTGGTGGTCAGAGACATCATGAAGTGGAATTCAGATTCATTGTTTCTTATGAGTTTGATGATTTTGAACCTACTTTGAGTATGAACACATTATGTGTCCCACCAGTAGTCCTGTCACAGCAGTTTTATTTAACACTGCATACTTGAATAGGATGGGTTTAGAGGATGGGCCATTATATCACCTTCAACCACATGTAATAATTTCATTTACAAAATAAATTAGTTCTGTTTGATGTATTATGCCCCCATCCTGTCCCATAGGGTATGTCCCTTAGGCAAAAGACGCTAAATGATTAGCACTCTGGAATATCCATGTTCTTGCTTTACCAGTGTTCATACAGCTCATTCAGTCATCTGAAAACATTTTGGGTGTAGATAAGGGCACAAGAGAGCTTCAGAAGTACTATCACAGAGCTGGGAATAACCCAACTTAGTTTTCAGAGCTTGGTTGCAATTTGCTGGGTCTGAAATTTATAAGCATGTGGATACCTGTGAGAGAATCAAGCTAGACTTTTATCAGCACTTTGCTACCTCCAAGGAGAGACCTGGGTCCCACAGCAGAGCACTGGGCATTCACCATTTGTGTTTTGCCTAATCCTTTCAAAAATTTCATGATGATAGGTAACATTTGCATTCCTTTTTTCCTGCTTATCTTGCAATTTGAGCCCCAAAGTAGCTAATTTTTAACTCGCTACAATAAATAAGCTTGCTGACTAATTTTGCTTTTAACAATCCCTTTAAGATCTCAGAAACCTTTAGCTTCTCAATGACTGGAAAAGATAAATTATACAGGCGAGTTTGAAAGGCTTATTTATGTAGTCATTTTGCTATATTGTGATCTAAGAAAGTGGTCTGCAAGTCATTTTTGAGAATTATAGTCAATCTTTTTCCCTTGGGACCTAGTCATGGAGGTTTCAGCAGTGTTTCTCTTTCCATTTTTGCTTCCCTTTTTCTCTTCATGTATTTTAAGAGTGTCTTCTCCTTTCCTTTTTCTTTTCATCCCTTTCTCAGTCTCTGCACCAGGTTTCATGGGTAACAGATTTACTTCAATATTACTTTTATTTTGTTAAATGTGATGTGAACTGGCTACTACTTGAATCTGAAATGACCTTTGAAGAATAACAAGTCAGTAGGTTTGAAATGGGCCTAAAAGTATTCTCTTGGTGATGATCCAGACTTTTATCATCTGAATCCTACATACTGCTTATTTTATAGTACCACAAACTACAGTGCCAGAACATCCTAGAATGACAATGGGATAAAAAGTAATTAGGCCATTCTAATCTGGCTGCAATATAATTATACAAATAAAAATAAAATTTAAATATTAGCATAAAATAAAAAATAGGTAAAACAACATAGAATCTGAAACTGCCTTTGGAAAACTGCTAAGGAACTTCTCCATGTTTTCAATAAACTAGATTAAGCTACTTCCTACAATAAAATTTGATTGACATTTTATATCTTAATCTTTCAGGTACGAGCATAAGGCCCACCTGCAAAATAAAAAAAAGCAATAATATTTTGCTCTTATGTATACCAGAGGCTTTTGAATGCCTAAGTCATTTAACAATACTAGAACGTTTTTTGCAAAGGGTAACAGCAGAAGTAAAAGTTATCTTCCTTTTTTGCTAGATCCTCTCCCACATCTCACAGCTCTCTGTATGCTTCATTTCTATAGAAGTGAGCAAGTGGCAACATCTCTACATACTTTTTGCCCAGTGCCCTTTTCCTGAGTGGGTCTGGTGATTGGAGGCAAAGTTATCAGGTTGTACAGAAGCAAGGAGGAAAGGGATGCATCATTTTCCCCTTCTTTTAAGGAGACTGGGAAAAATAGTATAGTATTTTATTCTGCTTCAGCACTCTAAGGATTATTCTGTATTTCAAGGAAATAAAATTCAATAAAATCAACTAGGTGGATAAAGCTATGTAATAGTAGTTGTCTCCCATTCCTTTAAGATCTATAAAAAGCTGGGACCAATTCTTCCTTTGGAAAGGCAAGGCACATACCAACCTCAGATGAAACACTCCAAGAAAACAGGCATGTTACCTCCTCCTGAGAACACAGAGGCCTCTCCCTAATGAGATCATTGTTCTCTCCATGTCCATTTGTGGAAGTGTTCCATGTGATTTTCTTTCCAGGAGAATGGGGGCTGTAAGAAGCTTAGCTACCTAACGTTTTGAATGAAATCCCATAGCTACTCTAGAAGAAAGTAATGACATTAAGGTCATGATAGCTGTGTCTTATATGGTGTCCATAATATACAACTTCTGTGTTATAAATAAGGGGGAAACAGTAGCCTTTCCCCACAGGTCTTACAGTCAAGAATTTGGCTCTGAAACTGTGAAAAATGGACATGTTACCAGTGCATTACATCAGGTGGTAGTTTATTTAACGGAAAAAAAAATCACATATTGCCTTGCTCGTCTGTCTCTCTTATGGGGTACTACTGGAATGGTGGGATATGCATGCAGCTGAGATCAGACCCAGAGGAGAATACAGAGCACCAGGCTATGTGGAGGGGAAATAAGAAAAATGGAGGAAAACGACACATAGTGTAAAAGTGAACTACAGTTGAGAATATAAGAACATATAAAAACTTTAGAGCAACCATTAGAATGCCCCCACCTTCCCAAAGTAATGAAAGCCAGAGTCTGCTGTTGCTGAGTTGTACTTGTGCCCATTTCCAACCTACTCAGAGGTGTTCTTCATGAAATAACAAAGTGTTTTCTCTTATATTCCATGTAGAGGTCAGGTTCTCTCTTTTACAAGAATGCTTGAGCCAAACAATAAGAATACTAGGGCTGAAAAGCATAAAGTCACCTTACACTGAAGAAAACCACATATAGTTTATTTTTGTTCTGATCATTAAAAACAGGACAAAGAATGACAAGTTAGAACTAGGTTTGGAAACGATATAAGACCTGATAGCAGAACTTCAATTTTGTTGTACACAAGTACTTAGATCTAGGGAGAGAAAAATCAGTCTGTTTATCTTTAGTTTTACTGTGAGATTGCAAACATTGCATAAAATTCAAAATTTTTTTACCTACAGGAGACAGTCACCCTAGCAGCAGTTTTGTTCTGCCCTTACTAATGTAATTCTGAAGCACCTGTCACTGGCAAAGTACTTCTACACAGAACATTAACTCTTTAAGTAGAAAATCTAAATTAATGGTCCAATTCTAAGTCCTCAGCACAGAGACCCTTCCATGTTGTATAGGTGATTGGAGCTATTGGAAATGGGTAAAAGATTTCTAATGAAGTGTAAAACAGTGGCAGAAAGGTTCCTCTTAAGCAGAGAAACTCTTCTGGTTGGTTTTAGACTAAGATTTATTTCAAGTGGTGACAATGAAGACCTCTAATTTTCAGGCTGCTGGAAAAGGTTATTTTGCCTCCTTGGACATGTTAGGCTTGTCATGGCTTCACTCTTGTTTCCATTATGTTTTGACAGGTACGGAGGAGTCAGGACAGGAATATCAAGCTTTTACCACCTCGAAGCACCTATTTTTGTGTTATGATTTGATGTGACATCTACTTCAATCTTGGGGAAAAAATACAGGTTTCTACTGCAGGCAAGTTAATAGTTGTCTGAGGAAACATTTTCTGAGAAGTGAAAGGGATGGCTCGTCTCAGATATGTCAGAGATCCAACTCTTGACTGCCTTCAAAATCAGTCAGCACTTTTTTGTAATTATGGAATCATACACGTTTTTAGGGACATTTTAAGTCCCGTTTAAAGCACTTTTAAAGACTTTTCAAAGTAGATCAAATTAGATTAAGTTGCTCAGGGTCTTGTCAAGTTTTGAATGTCCCCAAGGATGAGTATTTCAGAGCCTCTCTGGGCAACCTGTTTCAGTGTCAGACCACCCCATGGAAAAATAGGATTTCCTGTTTATAATCCAAATTCCTTTGTACCTGCCTGCATTCGTTGCTTCTTCTCCTACCATTGCGTCTCTTTGGAAAGTTACACTATGTCTGTAACCCCTGAAAGGTGTTTGGAGACAGCTGCAATATCCCTGTCTTTTCTTCAGGCTGAACCAGTTCTCTTGCCCTCTCATCTTCCTTCATGGTGCTGTCCCTGTGACCATCCTGGTGGCTCTCTAATAGAGGGACTCCAGCCTACCAGTGTCTTTCTTGTACTGGGGAGCTCAAAGCTCTGCACAGCACCCCAGAAGGGGTGAGCAGAGCCAAAGGGAAACACTTGCCTTAGCTTGCTGGTGACACCCTTGCTAGAGCAACCCAGGTTGCCATGGGCACATTCACATGGTTCATATTCAATGTGTTGTCCCCCAGAACCCCAGGTCCTCTTCTGTAAAGCTGTGTTGTAGCTGGTCTGTCCCCAGCACACACTGGTGCCTGGGGTCTTTGCTCTCCTGGTCCAGGCCATTTACCTTTGTTGAGGTTTTCATGAGGCTCCTGATGGCATACTTATACAGCCTGTTGAAGTTTGTCTGAATATCATCTCTATCTTCCAGCCTATCAACCTCTCTCCACAGTTTGAACTTCCTGAGTGTGCACCTCTGCCCCATAGCTCAGGTTGTTAATAAATAAAATAAACAGTATTAGCTCCAGTATTGATCCCTCAGGCATGCGGCAGGGAAGCAGCTGCCAGCTGAACTTTGTACAGCTGACCACAACTCTTTGAGCCTGATGAGCAAGCCAATCTTTCACTCACCTCATCATCCACCTCAGCAGCACACAGCTCACATATTGGTTGTAGGATACTGTGGAAGGATCTGTCAAAAGCATTTCACTTTCTAGGAATGTTTACATTTGTCTATTTGAATTTCCTACTCTACACTCTACTCTTTCTGGGTAGAACAGAAGTCTTTAACCATTAAAATGAACTGTCAGTCATGACACTGAACAGAAATGCATCTTTGCCCTTGGTTTCCTTGAGAGTTAGTAGATATAGGCACTTCCAGAGGTAAATCAGTTTGCTAAGAGCAGAATTAACTCCAAGAGTTTTCTTTTTCTGGTAAGAAAAGGGGGGGTTTTGTTTGATTGGTTGGTTTGTTTAATTATTTAATTTAAATCCCTGTTATGTCCCTTAACCCTTTTAATTTTATCCCCTTGTTAATCCCTAATATCATTTTCTTCATACATAAGGAGAGATATCTTTGTTCCTCACCTGATTTTTCCTTAATTCTCACATTGTTTCAAAACTCTCGGTATGGCCACAGCAATTTCTTATCTTTGCTTTCTGTCTAGTATCAGAGAGGTTTGCTATTCTCTCTCCATTTATAAACCTCTTCAGTTAATGCTACCTTCCTTGCAGTCTTCTGTCATTTAAATGAAGTTTCCAGAAGACTCCATCTGCCCGGTCCTTGAGTGTGTTACAGTTTGGTTTATGTTTCTTCTAATCCCTTGACTCCTTCCTCTCCTCACAATAATGATTTTTTCTCATTCAATTTCATCAGGCTTGCTTCTCACCTTTACGTTTTCAATCATTTTCTAGTGCAAATCAAATTGAGAATAGCCACTTCACCAGTAGCTTCTAATTTGCATGGTTGGGAAAACAGAGGGTTAGAAGTGGGACAGGGCAAGGAAGAAATCATTACCAGAAGAATTTCCTGGAATAACTGTGCCTGTACTAGGAGATTTCAGCATGCCTGCGGGTACTGCTGACCTTTAGAGCATGATCCTTTTTGCTAACAAACTGTTAAACTGTGCCCTGGTGGGAGCTTGGCCCTTCCTGGCTAGTGCTTTCCCCAAATACTTCTTGGGGTCAGTTCAGCTCATCATCATTCTGGGGTAGTTTGTACACAGACACTGATTTGGAGCTAAGAGATTTTATCTAACTACATACTACTTTGCCTCGATGCAAAGGAAAATTCTTAGATATGTTTTATTCACTGGCATATCAGATTGCTGTACTGTGTACATTTGCTTTTCCAACAAATTTGATGACTCCATCTATCATTAGATTCTGTCTTTTGTAGGCTTCAGCTGACAATTTGAGAAAACCCTCCTCCTCCTGATTAATACTTCCCAGACTTTTGTGGTTAAACAAACCTGGATCTCATCTCTTGAGCTTCACAAAGATGATATACCTTCTTGGCATGAACCTTAACACTATTTCCACTGTCTTGCATTACTGCTGCTTAGTCAACAGGATGCATCTATACCTTTCCCAGGCAAAAGGGCCTTTTAACCAACCATAACCATTAGTGGAGAGCAGACTCCCAGTTTCTTTCACAGCAAGTGAGAGTTTTGTTACTGTGATTGTCTCAAAGGCAAGAAATGGCTTGAGGTTTTTCATTGATTTCTTTTTAAAAACATATGCACCTTATTTTCCTTTTCCTTTGTGATACAGTTCTACAAAAATGAGCAGGAAGCAGGAAAAAGCTTATAGGACTGGAAGAAGGAAAAATTAGAATATGTGAAGATTTTAAAAGAATTTAAATATTTCAAAGAAGATTTTAAAATACAGAGTCCTGTTTTGATATAAATAATACAAGGACCCTGGAGAATTATTTTATGAAAATGGTTCTTAAACTCAGGGCAATAAGTATACACACATATAAAGATATATATATATATATATATATGATATATAAAGATATAAACTTCATCCAAATCATGAAGTTCCTCAATGGATGCAATATTATGTATTTTATTTATGAGTAATTTTAGTCACTGATATGCTTCACAGAATATTAGGGCAGAACTTGAGTAACTGAGTAATTTAAAGTCAGGATACAAGACAAGATCAGAAATCAAGCCCATGTAGTATTTTTAGGATCTTTTATTATTGTACCATTATGTTGAAACAAAATTACTGAGGACTTATTACTATTTTTAAATCATTTCAGAAGGAAGTAGGCACTGTCATGTTACATTTCTTTAATATTTATTCCTCTCTGCTTACCTTCATAATAGAAGTCAACATATGTGGCTAGTTTGAAGCAGGTTTGCACACTTTTTTCACATACTTTTTTCACCCATTCGTAACTCTCATTTTCTTTTTTTTTTCTGGTAAAGGCTGCAGGTTTTTTAACATACTGAATTGTTTAAAATCTTTGCGTGACCTTGTTGACTGAGAATTGTTTTTGATTGTAAGGCATTTGGTTTGATTTATATACAAAGGCAGGAAACATGAAGAAGCATTTTGAAGATGGAGTGACTTATGGTGAATTAGGGGTACCAAGTCTTGTTATGCATCAAGTTTTTATTTCTTGATACTTGTTGTGCTGGTGTTAGTGAAACTTGATTTGCATGCCTGTCACTTCTAATGAAGAAAATATTTCTCACACCAGATTTGAATAAAACACACAACTTATAGAGCTGTCACAAATAATAACACTATGGTGGAGTTGATTCAACCTTCTTCAGAATATTGACAGAAAAATATTTTTCCACTCTTTGCCAAATCCTTGTTCAATTCAATAATATCTCCGAATACCTACAAATTAGAAAAAATATAGATAGGCAAAAAGTTTTCTGTGTTTTTTTTTTTTTTACTAAAAATATTTTTTAAAGCTTTAAAGAATCTTCAACAGATGACTTTTTTAAATATGAAAGAAAATTGCTTATTTTGAGTTTGGTGTATCTATTATCTTTATGTTTGTAGCAATGTTGTAGGGATACTTAATTTCAGATTCAGGAATTTCAGTTTTACTTTGTTAATATTCTTATATTTCTGTCTGTTATATGATGGTTCATGCCAATTTCTAAAGTAACCAGCAGCATTTAATAGGAATTATAGTATGGAAACATGAAGGGGAAGGGAAGTTTTAATTCCAATAGATGGGCTCTTTTTCAGTCCTATTTTGTTTCTAGAGTTGTATTTTGTATCTCTTCCTTTTGGTGTGCTTGGTTTTTGTTATCAAGAGCTAGTTCATAAATAATTGTCCACATACATACCTTATCCTGACACGGATTCCACTCAGATGTGGAAGCAAGGAAGTCTTCTTGCATCTCACTGCACACCCATGGCCAAAGAAACCACAAGACAATTCCTACAAACTTCCCAAGGCAAGTTTTACTCAAAGCTACAGAATGAGCATCACAGACAACACAGCAGTCTACCCTGTGACTTTCAAAATAGACTAAGGGCTGTGTACTTTCATGGAGATTTTTCTTTAGTTTGGCTTGGCACTCTGGATTTTTATGCTGTCAGAACACAGGAATAAAACATCAGAAAGGCTATACCGGGTCAGAACAAATCTGAGAGAGAGATACCTGACATTCCACCTCTGACTAGAGTCAAAAACAGGTGCCTGTGGCTGTGCAAGAATGATGTGAAAGAGTGAAGTCTCAGACTGTGATCTCCTTTCTTCTCTTGTTTGCTTCTCTTTCCTTATCTTTTTCCAGTCAAAAATGTCCATGCAGAATGGTTTTCCTTTGGAAAATGTGATTTGACAGAATTGAGACACAGCATGGTGATGTGTTCATTCAGTAGAATATTAAAGAACAAGCAAACAGATTTGCAGGCTAAGCTGGAGTCCTGTGGCTGCCTAGGCTTAGAATCAAGATGCATAAAAGACAAGCTAAAATTTTATAAATTAACCTGAAGCAGAATGCACAAGCCTCAGTCTTACAAAAGAAATTGAAATCTTTAATCTTTTATCTCGAACTAGGCTATTTTTAAAGGGGCAGAAAACAGTCTTCTGAAGAGTCTTGGTCTTTTGCCTCTGACACCTGAATGGATCTCCCCTATCCTTCCACCTTACCTTGGCACTGATACCATTCTTTCTCCAATAATGCAATCCCAAGAGCTTGTGTTCTGCAAATCAACTGCAATGTTTATATATAGAATTCCAAAGAAATATTTAATTCCAAGATCAGCCTGCTTTCTTGCCTTTATTTACTCAGGCATGTGGTAACACAGATATTGAAGACTGGTGGTTGACTAACTGGGCCAGTCAGAGGTAAAAGCCCTGATACTAGGTTAGAGATGCATCATTCAAGGATGAAGATTATGAGCTACTTTGTAGTTCAAGTGAGCAAAATCACAGAAGAAAGGAAAAGAAGATCAGTGAAAAGGAATCTTATAAAGGGGTATTGCAGAAACTGGAAGTCAACACTTGGGGAAAAAAAACCCAGCATATGATTGTTTTCATAGAAAAAGTTGAGAAATGATCTAGTAGTAGGAACTAAATCTCTGCAAAAACTAAAATGTTTCGTGATTCACCAGGAAACCCTAATGGAAGGATCCTAGTCTAAACTGCTAGGACAAAACAATAATACCGACGAAAATATTTTCAGTTGACCATTTTACCTACAGTTATGTGGCAAAAAAAATATGCTCAGGACAAACTACAGATTCCAGATAGTACCTTTTTAGATGTAAGAATCCTGAAAGGTACTTTGTAAGCTGTCTGGGAAAACTGCAGCATTATGAGCTGACATATATACATCAGTTTTGTAACTTGTCCTAGCTACCAGAATAATGAAATTATTGCTTACTGGAGTTGAAACACATCCACCAAAGATCAGACTGGAAAAATAATGATGAGTTTTCTCAGCACCAAAAGACAATTTTCTGTGGCTCAATTAAAGGCAGTTTAAGAGAGAATCTGTTAGAGAAGCAGAAAACATCACTGTGTAGGTAGGTAGGGGGCTAAGAACAATCTAGACCATTGATGTGAAAATGTCCAGATAACGAAGCATGCAGTGAACAGTTAAATTTACATAACCTGCAGTTTGAAAATTCTTTTTTTTCTCTCCATTGTACAAGATGCACTTGTTAGAGGATGATTAGAGTCAAGAAAGGTGTCTTATTATGCACACTAGGAGAAATTTGTGAAATGAGTTTGACTTAGCATCTTCCTTCAGAATAAATGGAAGAAGGACAATGAGCTGTTTTACAGAATAAAGTCAGTAAGACAGTAGGAGTCATATCTGCTGACAAAGAAAAGTGGAGCTAAGTGATCAAAGAGATTTCAATAGCAGCTGAATAGGACATCACAGAGCTGTGGATCTGAAATAGAAGCAGCAACTGAAATATTCAGTATTCAGAAAATATCCAGGGGTAACATTAGAAACGATCATAGGAAGCCATAGAGCAAAGCCAGGAAGCATTGGGGATTTGGAAGCTCGGGGGGAGATTACTGGAGCTATGTGGAAGGTGGGAACATTGTGGGGAATTTGGAAGCTGTGGGTGGCCAAAATCATGAAAAAAATGCTAAGTTATTGAGTGATAGGAAAAACTAGGGGTTTTATGACAAAACTTAATGCTTTCTCAGTAGGATTATTCATTTAACAACTTTTTATGTTTTTATACTTGCAGGATAGAATATGCTTTGGAAGAACCAGATCAGCACTTGAAAACAATAGAATCACAGGTCTCAAAATGCAGAGATAATAGGTTTGGACAGATGTGACTGTAATGCTGTCAGCTGCTGCTATTCCATATCAAGGCCTCTAATATTTGCTGTTTATTCTTCAAGCCAAAGCCTGTGGAGACAAGTGATTAGAAACAAATATTAGCTGCTTTTTTGGTTTTTAAGGGAGATTCTGAGAAAATCTTGAAATTATGACAAAAAAGTACACTAACAGTTAAAAATACACACAACAAAAATAGCCTGCAACTGTTTATCTAAATCTCAGATTTTTCACGATCAACTGTTTCAAGACCAGAGCCATTATTTGCTAACATTTGGCAACTAAATGATGTAACTGAGGGCAGAAATTGGTCAATGGACTCTTGCAAATTATGACAGTAAAAGGAAGGAATTGAATAGCTTGATATTCAGATTGTATTTCCAGAGATCCAACAGAGATTTTGTCAGTTCTTTTAAAAAGTCTGGGTTTTTTTTTTTTCCCCCAACAGATATTCTCCCATAATGATATTTTGTGATTGGAAGGGAAAAAAATGAACAAACAAAAAACCCTCACCAGTCAGCATTGGGATACAAAAACTACAAAAGCCCTGAGTTACTTTGACTTTTTTCAGGGTGTAACAATTTTTAGTATGGGAACTGTAAGGAGAATCATAAAGTGAGCTGTGTGCTAAGATTTGCAAAACTGCAGTGCAAAGAGATCAAGATGGGTGAAGATTTTTCAGTTTCATGTAAATCGGAGTCTCTCCAATTTCTGCTTCTGATATTTATAAGTCTCTTATTTTTGCTTTTCTCTCATACCTTTGCTGGAAGTGCTTCCTGTTGCAGGAGCTGATTTACATATGCTTTCTCATATGTATATCATTTTCCAGCTGACTCATAGTTGTTTCAGTCTTTGTTCTGGCTAAACTGACCAATACTTAGTGACAGCTAGTTACCAGAAAACAGCATTTTCTTTTTCTTTGCTGATTATTACAGCCTACATCAGGCAAGACTATTTCTAACCACAATGTGATGATAAAAGGAAGAAAGCAATTTCCTGTTGAGAGTTGAGAGCAATTTTCTGCTGTTAGGTAGGTTCTTCCCTTATTGTTCTCATTTAACCAAAAGAGAAAGAGTGGGTTTTTAAAATTTTCTTTAGAAAAGTACAAAGCTTCAAGTGGGAATGGCACTAACTTGAATTCTGGTCTGCTATTTTAGTCTATGACAACCAAAGGAAAGACAATCACATTTAGTATGTCAATCACCATTATTTCTTTTGCATGACAACCTCCATGACTAGTTTTAATTACTGCAGTTTCTATATTGTAGCTACACTAATTAGCAGTTGGGCACAAAAGTCTTAATGGGCTGAAATGTCTGGATATCCTGCTAAGCCAGCAAATAAAGGAATATATAATAATTATGAGGACAAGAGGTTTAACTGGATGAATTAGGGAAAAAAGAGTGGGTCAAGACAACCACCAATTTCATTGTAAGGTTCAGTACTGCCAAACATATACTAAAAAAACTATTGGCAGTCCAAGTTGTTTTCTTGTCTTTTTTTCTGGTCCTGCAGACCATTTCAAAAGCTCTGGCATTATTGAGAGGACAGGGAAGTATGGTTTTCCTTTATTATGATATTTTGAAGTTAAATTGCCCTTTTCTGTCTAGCAATGCTTTTAGTTCTGATAAACCTGAGGTAATATCAGCAAATTTTCTTTATCACAGATTGAAACCTGCAGTCTTAATGGCAGCTGTGATGTCTTGTCACAGAGTCTAAAGATTTTAGACTAATCAATACTGAAAATCACAACAAAATCAAGACAGTGGGCAAAATTTGGAATTGCAAGTAACTCAGAATAAAATGTATCCTACAGAATTAGTCTTTGAAGAAGATGTATGAACTGGAAGAATCACAAGTTTGACTTTGAGGTTCTTTATGAGCCAACGGTGCTGACAGTTAAACACATTGCTTTTTCATTGTGTAAAGAGAAAATACAAAGAGGGCAAGTGGGTGAGTGGGCCAAAAACAAGTCATTGTATGCTGAGGTATTGGCAATGTATCAAATACTGGAATGGATTCTGGAGTTATGCTGTGGTAAATCACAACACTTATTTTTCCCATTCTTGTCCATAAGCTGTACTCCCTATTTAAATTCCCTCTGATTAACTGATGAGATACCTAGCAAGAAATGTCTATAATTTGTGCAAGCATCTGGACTGCCGAAGAACAGGAATGACAGCAACCCAATCTTGGATTTTTTATTTTTTTTAATTTTTTTTTGAGGAAGTTCCTTACTGGAATTCAGGTTCAGTTGAAAAATTTACTATGCAACAACGGGGTTTATTTAGTCATGAATTATCTTATGACTAGAACATTAACAACCATGTGTTCAAGACTCTGCTTCTTGAAGCAAAAGCTTGCTTAAGGCAGGAAAACTGAGGTGGTTCTGAAGTTATTTGTCCAATGCAATCTATTTATTTGCATGCATACAAGTTAAAACAGCTCTATCTGAAAGCTAAGACCTTTTTGTCTTTGTCAGTTCTCAGAAAGCACTTTGCTCATGAGCCTATTTCTAAGCAACAATCGACAAAACCATGCTGATGGAAAATGAGTAGAGTTTATAGACAATCGGTCGCGGGTTATTTAAGGACAGCTCTAGTAAGTAAAACTAGTTAGATACCTATCTAACTCCACATACACCTAGCTACAGCTGTATTCGGCAATTGCTTTTTTAGGTGCCGGTGTCACCTGAGCCACACATCCCATAGGCAGCCGAGGATGCCTGTGAGGATTTTCCGTTCGTGCCTCTCTCCAAGCGCAGAGCTTTGCCCGCCTGAGGTACGGCCCGGCCGAGCGCTGGAAGAGCCACGGACTGCACCGGGCTCGGGACGGGGAGAAGGGGAAGGCGGCGGCGGAGGAGGCGGTGGCAGCCACCCCCCCGACCGCCACCCCGTGGCCGCGAAGGGCTGCGGGCCATACCTGTGCCCCGCGGCGCCCCGGCTCGCCCCGCCCCGGTCCCTCCCGCTCCTGGCGGCGGGGCGGGCCCGCAGCGCCGCTATTTGACCCCGCACCGCGCTCCCCGCGCTCCTCTGCCGCTCTCGCCGCAGCCCCGAGCTCGCCCGCCCGCCCGCGCTCGCCCCCGCCATGCCGAACATCGTGCTGTTCAGCGGCAGCTCCCACCACGACCTGTCCCAGCGGGTGGCGGACCGGCTCGGGCTGGAGCTGGGCAAGGTGGTCACCAAGAAGTTCAGCAACCAGGAGACCAGGTGCGTGCCTCTGCCCCGGCCCCGCCGCGAGTTCCGCTCTCACGCCCCGCTGGCGTCACGGGCGCACCCCGGACACACCCCCGCGCCCGGGCGGCTGCAGCGCCGTGTCCCGCTCCGCTGTCACCAGCCCCGCTGTCACCCCGGGCTGCCGGCGGGTCCCGCTCCGCTGTCACCAGCCCCGCTGGCACCCCGGGCTGCCGGCGGGTCCCGCCCCGCTGTCACCAGCCCCGCTGTCACCAGCCCCGCTGTCACCCCGGGCTGCCGGCGGGTCCTGTCAGGGCGGCTGAGCTGGTGCGGGACGCGCCTATGGATGGCTCGGTCCAGATGCAGCCACGGGGGCATGGCGTGGTCCGGTGTGTCCTGCCCGGAACTCCTTCCTCCCTCTCCTGTCTCTCTCTCCCTCCTTCCCTCCTCGGAGCACGAGCACCCACCGGAGGTGTCCCGGCTGGCTTGTGCCGGCACAGCTCGGGCGCGCTCCCGTCGGGAGCTCCTTGGCCAGAGGAGGGCTGGCACGACCCTGGCCGGGTGAAGAGCATCCTCCTTACTGTGGCGTGGGAATGGTTTTTGTACAGGCAGCTCGTCTGCAATGTCGGGCGCATCCCACCGCTCACAGATAATACCTGTGCAGTTGATCAGCTTTATTTACCTAAAGATAAAAAAATAATCTTAGTTTTATAAACTATAGTGCTATGTAGTTTTGTAAGTAGGTGTGCATACAGACCTACTTACAGGCAGATACAAGAACAGGATGGTGATGCTGGATTAGACATTTAAAGCAGGGCCTAGGTCAAACCACACTTGCACAATTTGTTGCAACTGGTCTTTATTTTGCATTAGCAGCCAGGTGTGAGTGTGGTGGACAAGCTATAGCTCCTGTAGGGCTCCACTCTGTAGTCCAAGGCTGATGGTTGTGCATGAGAGAGATACAAGTTGTTGTGATGGCCTTGGCTTACTCTGCAAAGTGCAGTCATCGCAGGTTCCTGGCCAGACAAATGCAGAAAGTGACTTTGGTAACAGTGCAAAAAATCCTGTGTAAAACCATGAGGACAACCCGCTCATCTGAAGTCTGAGAATGTTCTTGATAATGCTTTTTCTATCAATTTTGGGTCTCTTTACTAGTGTGTCATCTTAGCTTTCTGACCCAAGTATTTGATTTGCTCAATATTAATGAAGAATTTTAAATTGAAGTGACAGTGGTATGTTCGCCCCATGAGCTGGTAAGACTGCAATTGCTTCTCTATATAGGTGTGTGAGTCCAGGCTGCCAGCTGATTCTGAAACAAGCTCCTGCTCTAAGCAGCTGGCTGGTCTTTGAGCTTCTTGTATGTTTGTTTTTATCTGTTCTTGTTCCGAATCTCCTGAAAAAGCGTGTTTTCATTGCTTCCTTTGAAAGATTAACATGATGTATTCTAAAATTGCTCTCACAAAGCTTGTCCTTCTCTTCTGTCTACATTTTTGCATTCTCAGTGCAGTTGCTCTTGCTCTAGTCATGCTCACTGGCATTACTATAAACCCTCTTTCACTGGTGTTTATGCAATCTAATGTTTGCACACCCTAACTCTTCTATTCATTCCTGATTAAATGAAAGCTTAAATCTTCTCTCAGTTCTTTCCAGCCCTATACTCACTTTATTGCTCTTTGATCTCTTTTCTGCATGATAAAACTTAACTTGGGTATTTGGTTGCATGACTTTCTTGCTAACTTGTCTAATTTTTTTTAATGTTAGTTCTCCAGAGACATTTATCTTAATCTGTGCTTGAAACATAGCAAACAGCAGAAATAAATTGACTAAGATTTCATCCAAGGTAGAAATCTATCTCCACAGTTTGCATATTTAATTATAATTAAATTCTGGGCTTCAGGATACAATCATCTGAAGACTGTCATTCCACCTATTTTTCCAGGTAGGGACTATTCTCTCTGCCATTAAAATGGAAGGTAGTGGTGACTGCAGTATGTCAGTGGTTTGGCTAATCTAGTAGTGCCAGTTTATTTTTTTAGGCAACTAGCGATGTAGTGTGGTACAGATATGAGGAATGTATTTTTTAGGAATATTATTTCTGGTTGCTTCTGTTGCAACACTGCAAGGCTGACATTATCTTTTTTATTTCTTTTAATCCCTGAACTAAAATGCCTTAATATTCTAAATCTTTACATTTTTGGGTTTTTTTTTTTTTTTTTTTTTTTTGCTTTACAACTTCCTTCTTTTGAGAGTCTGATCTGAAGTTCTTGTTTCCCGTTCAGCAAGTAAAGTTGTATGTATCCACCATACAATATTTCAAGTGGGTAATTTTTTCAATATTCTTAGCAACTTTCTTCAGGATGTTGAATTTCCAGTTTTCACGACTAATGTTCTTAATTCCTCAACAATGTAGTTGAAATTAAACTACAGGTAAAGTGATACTTATGCAGAGGAGTTCTTTCCTGAGGCATCTGAATTTTCAGTCTGTCTATACTGTAAAATTGTGTGTGTATGTAAGCAAAGGAGGACTTCTTCCTAGATAAAGTGAATCCAGCATGGTCCTTTCTTTTCTTTAATTTTGTTGCATTTTTAAATTTATAAACAAGTGTATTGGCATTGTGAAATACACTTGCAGTATGGCAGAATACTAAAACCTGATAGTTAAAAAGCTCAAGAAAACTTAAACCTTCCAGTGGCACTCCAGCAAACCCCCATGTAAACAGATGAGCCTGGGCATGAGGGTCAACAAACTCTTGCTTTGTCAGATCTGTTAAGTTAGCAAGTTGCAGAGAAGATTTTTTTTTTGTTCAAAACTCTGTTCTGCTGTTCGCTGCATTCTCTTAAATATAAATGATGCATAAATTGATAACTGTGTGCAGCCCCAGGCTTAAATCCTTGCAAAAGGTCCTAGCTGGAAGCCTTTTACTTGAGAGGCGTAATTAGTCTGGCTTGCAGAACAGAGTGGAGGGAAGTGTTATTATATATTTTGCATTCTATTTCAAGTCAAACAGGCTTTAGGTTTCAGTCCCAGTTCTCAGCAGTTGTAAGTGGGTTTGAGAAACTGATGCTGAGGTCAGCCAGGGATAGGACCACCACTGACAAGCACTGTGGCTAAATAGCCAGTGCCAGTATGTTTCCAGCTCCAGAACATTTAAAATGGGATAGGCTTCTCATTTTTATCTGTACTGAGACTGATGTATCTAGAAATAATATTACAGTCCTCTTTTGATTTAGGCAATCAATATTCTTTCGGGTTCTGTAGCTGGTAGATGTAATGTCTGTGCTGAGAAAGTGGGGGAAATTGATGGCAGACTCAATCACTGCCCCATTTTTTCCCTCCTTCCCTTTAAACTGCGTGGAAATGTTTTCCTTCAGCTGGCTACTAATGTCAAGCAACCCTATCAAATGCAGCACCAGAGCTCCTTAATAATATCTGGTTGTGGATGATAACTCTTATTATTCATAGCTTGTGTGTCAGTTAAGTGCCAGCCACAGTGCCATGGTAGGAGCTTGGGTGGCACCACCTTCTTATTTATCTGGCAAAGTGATAAGGGCTGCAGTGGGGGCTTATTCAGTTTATCTTCTTCAAACCCCACAAGCCAACTGTCATCAGCAGGGTTTAGAGGCTGGAGGAAGAAGAAAGGAATGGAAGTCCTTAAACAGGACTGTTTAGCCTCAGCATCATGAAACTGTTTGACTGCCATGTAACAGATGCATGCACATATTAAACATGCTGAAGCTTTTTGCAAAATTGTCTTCAAATACACTGAGGTAGCATTTAATTAGAGTTGCTATACAATTAAACCCCAGTGCAGATATTTTTGGTGAGTCAATTGAAAAAATATGATTAAATTTATCGCTTTGTAAATAAATTTATTTTCATACAAGATAGGGTATTCTTCCTTCTGTAAAGACTATTCATTTTAATTCTGCCCTTGAAATACTTGCTAATTCGAAATGGAGAAATTACTCATAGATAGCATTCTTTTGCACACATCTTTCCTGGTGAAAGAAGTTAGTGCTCCCACCCATTCCTGTGAGGTTCCTGGCTTCTTGCTGTCAGATTCACTGGCTGAAGTGAGTAAGAGATTTTCTTGATCCAAGAGGAAGGGAATTGAAGTCCTGCTTGGCACATGTGAGTTTGAAGGCTTCCTACCCACAGCCTTATTCAGCTGCTGAAGCTGGATTGTTTCAGAAACACCAACTTAAAGCGTATGTCATTTAGCTTTTACAGAAGGAAATGTGGAATGACTACAAAAGGGATGTTGTCTGCTGTATGGGGAAAGCTGTGCTGCTGATATAAGGGCTATTTTCTTGTGAGTAAATAGACTAAACTGGATGTCATGGGCTGATATTTGATCCTGGAAGTTAGAAAAAAGTAGCTGATGTTTCCCTGGAGAATTCATTCAAGGATGGGTTTGAGTCTCTCTTTCACACAAAGTAGGGTAATAAAACCAGTTTGTTCCATGAAATAAACAACTGAAAAAAATCAAGAGGAAACCTGGAAACACTCATACTAGGGATGTATGATTTGTCATCTGGCTTTAAGACTTCCTTCTTATCTCCCCATCAGCATCCTTCAATTCTGGTACTGCAGCTGTCTCAGATGAGACATGACCTCACCACATCTCGTGTAATCTGGTTCCTTTGGGTTCAGCTGATGTGGAGCCATGAGCTGTATCACCCTCACTGAGTAGATGGTTATGGTGTTTGCAGATCCCTAATCATGGAATGAGCAAGCTCAGGTCATAAACTCCTGCTAGAACAGCTGAAGGCAGTAGGGATTAGTGACACACTGGGATGTGAAGTGTTTCTTCATACTGCCCTGCTGCTGAGCAAGTGATTTGCAGCTGGGCCGGTTGTGGTCTGCCTCTGTCAGTGGAGGCAGCTGTTTGCCTCTCTCCCAGCTTGCCTGCACTGTCATGAGCAAGAGGAGGCTGGAGAAACAGATTTTACCAGCTTGGCTGAATAAGGTAAAATTTGGTTCCGGACTGCGCACTGTATGTGTTAAAGCCACAACAGCACAGTGTTTTGTTTGTATAGGGAACTGAAGATGCAGTAAATACAGCCATTTATTGCATTGTTCATTTCTCTGAATCGGAAAAGGCCCCAAATCCTTTAAAGTTTTTGATTTGAGACTTTCACTTTTTTGACCTAGCTAGATACTATGCACTTCTATCTTTGTGTAGATGCTAAATATTTGAAATTAAAACAAAACAAACCAAAAAACCCAAACAAATAAAAACAAACCAAAAAAACCCCCACAACACCTTCTACCCTCTGCTCCCCCCTAAAAAAGCCAAACAAAAAAACCCCCAATATGTGTGAATAATGGCTGAAAATCCCATGTGTCCTTAGCTGCAGAATTTGGTACTGAGCCTTTGAAGAGTTTTGCACATGTTCAGGCCTGTTAGACATTTGTTTACAAATTTTTGAGGGTAGTTTTTGGACTGAATGTAGCTAAACCCAGAACTTGCTCAAGAAAAAATTATTTCCTCTTGTGGTGGCAGGCTGTGTGCCAGAGTAGAGGGCAACAAGATATTTCCTATCTTCTGGTGTTTACCATACCAGTGCATTAGAACTGGGCAGTTGTTAATGGAGATACAGCAGGGAGTTTGTCTTGGAGCTGTTAATCAAAGTGCAAGAGCCTAGAGTTGAGGGGAGACCATGGGTGCCAGGAGATACGGGATCCCTATAGACCTAAAACCAACTCTGGCATTTTTATCATTTCTTTGTTGTTTTGGGCTTTTCTGGTACCCACTTCGTTATGTTACATCATGTCAGTTGAAATATTTGCCCAATAAGTTGAAACTCTTGAGTTGAAAGACTTTACTCTGCCAAAGGTGTTCCCAAAGGTAAGAGGTCAAACACACCCTGCTGCTCAGTGCTTGCCATTGGCTAGGTTTCAATGAATTGCAAACTCAGCATGTGGATTTGTTTGACCACTTTTGAGATATTGATTCATTTGCACACTGTATGAGGACTCTAGACTTTCATTTTTGGCCTCTTCTGTGGGTACTGAAAGGGCCTGAAGTACACATCTAGTTTATTAGCCTCTAATTTGCTTGAGAAATCTTACTTTTTGTAAGCATGGCTAGAAACTTAATCTGCTGTAGTTATTTAAAGAAAAAACATAGAGCCCTTGTAAGTGTATGATTTGAACATCCTAGTTATGGATTTACATTATTTACCGTTGTAGTCTGGCTCTACATACTTATTCCTCTACTTCCCCACAGCTGTTTGGTTTTTAGTTAGGACATACAAATTTATAATTCCCATCATTAAGCTCAGTTGGGACTGCACTATAAATCTAGCTCAAAAGGAGCTCAGTCTGCTGTTACTCCTGATTCTGATTTTTGCTTAATGGTGCTTCAGCCATTGAAATATGTTTGTAACCTAAGTGGTTTTATGCTGTATCCTTAATTCATGGTTATTAGCCTGTCCAAGTTTCTACTTATTAAATTGAACTCTCAAAACAGCCTTTTCAAGTTGAACGCAGATACTTAAACTTGGTATTCATCATGTCCTGTCTTATATATATCTTTCCCAGCTAGAACCTTGTGCTTCTGGATGCCAAGCAACTGGCTCAGAGTTAATTACTTTTGTGGGCTATTGATTTCTGTAAATTTCCCTTTTAAACACAATTGTGTGGTGTCAGGACTTTTAATGTACAGGTTCTGTTGACTCTTCTTGAACAGAAATTTATTTAAACTGTTACCAAATAGCTGAATTTGATTGAATTGCATAAAACAAACAGAGCTTGTAATCTTGAGGCAAAAGCTTATTCTTGTGTCCTTCCTCTGTGTCCTGACTATGTGAAATTGTTTAAATAACCTCACGAACAGTTAATAAGGTCATGACAGAGATGGGGGAATTTAGTAGTAGTTTTGATAAGATAACTGTCACAAAGTTTGACTGCTGTTAGCTTAGATAATAGATATTTGAGATACAACATTCAAATACCTGATTCTATAATTTATAGTCTCTTTTTGGTTGCCTGAATATGTTAAAAAAACGTATTTTTGTTTTTACAAAAAAAAAAAAAAGGGACAGAGCAAAAAAACCCAAAACAAGCCCAAATTGCCAATTCCCTGCCCCCTGACCACCCCAGGGGAAAAAAAAAAAGTACACCACCCAAACCCCCACCAATGTGGTTAGTACAGGCTGTATCTGATGAAATACTTGCAACACAGTGACTGGTTATCTTTTACTCTCTGGCTTGGGGAAGGTAAAATAGGCATCTGTGTGTGTATCTGTTGGTTGAGTCTACACAGCTCCTCTCAGTACCAATCTTTGAGAAGGTAGATAATAAGAGATACTGATCTGTTGCACAGCTCTCTCATCTTGACTGGGAAATGTGACTACTCACATTTCTGTGTGACAAATAATTATGTCATTCTAGCCATAAAAACATAGCTACATTTTTTTTTTTTTCAAATGCACTGAGACAGAAGTAGCAGGTTTGTTTTCTAAGTTGTTTACAACATGATGTTTATTGGTAGCCCAAGATCATTGGAAAAAGATACAATTAATGACAGTGGAAAAATCATCTTTTCTGGTCCACTATATTAACCAGACCTATATTTATCTGAAAGTATATTCGTTGACCTTCTGAAAATTGTTATTTTTTAGTGATGTGCATAGAAGTGACAGTTTTTATAAAACTAAAACAACTCTGAGTGTTATAATTCAGTGTTTTTTCAGTATATAGTGAACACTAAGATCATGTACTTTTGTCACTCAGCCATTTTTTTCCCCTAGTATTTAATGTTAGACTGTTAAATTAGCTGTTCCTTTTTTTTCTTAAGTAATAAAATAATTTTTCTTTGGACATATTCCAAAGGTGTGGTATGAGACAACACTCACTATAAAGCAGGTCTAATTGCTGATTCAGGGTGCAATTAGAATTTTTTAAAGCACTCTTGATAACCACAAAGGTATAATAATGATTGAGGCCACATCCATAAGCTAGTGAGCAGATTCTTCACGTTGAGCTGGATTTGTGTTCAGAAGGGCTTCTTCTACTTAAGCCTGGCTAGTTTTTCCAATCATGTATCACACTTACTATCTTGCTGAAAAAATGTTATGTTGACCAAAACTTTTTCAGCTCCAAAAAGGGACATAAACTAAGAAAATATTTTGATCAAAACAGTTTTCTATGAATGGCCTCATTCTATTGATCAAAAATTTAGAGAGGGAAGTAACAGTTTTGTGACTAAAAAAATCGTGTCTTTGTGGAATGATGAAAGGCTCCAAAAGGTTTCCTGACATATGCCCAGTTGATTCTGTACCTGACCACCTCTTCCAGAGACCTGGTGTTTGTTTGCTGGTTTGCTTTCTTTCGACCTTAAGAAATCCTCCTAGTAGCATTCTTAGGCAAAAAATGTATTCCATTAAGGAATAAAGTTAAGACGGGATCTTCATATAACTTGTTTGGGACTGCAGAGAACTCGAATAGGGGAGCTGAGAGCATGTACTCAACTATCTTGATGGTGATAAATCAAATGTGTGCTTATCACTAAGATGTTGAAAAGCAGTAAATTCCTTCCTGTGCAAAGCTCATGGGTCTTACACAGGATTCCGAGAGCTGATAAACAAAACTTGTTAGGACAGTGTTTGACTAGAATAAGCCTCAGCATTGAAGGACCCATTAGAGAAATTATTCTACCCACATCTGGGCCATTTGGATGGTTTCCAGTCAGAAACTTCTTATTTGTGTCTTGGGTAAAGATGCAACCTTTTAAATAAGGGTTCAGTATATTCTAGCACTTAAAAACTGAGACTAACATAGTAGAGCATGGGTTTGCAAGGTCTGATCACTTAATTATTTAGGAAGTCTGTATGTTTCATGTACACTGTGCATGGATTTAGGGAAAATGAAGGTTATTCTGCTGTGTTTATATGTAAGTTTTGGAGTAACAGGTGTGAAAAGTTAGTGTGGTTCAGCAGTAGATGTCTTTTGCTTGGATCTAGAATTGAGAAAGAATACACATTCAACAGTTTTGTTTTATTTTTCCTATTTGTTTTTAAGCTCTATTTAATTTTTTACTTCTGTGGTGTGAGCAGTGGTTGGTCCCAGAATTTGTCTTGAAATCTGTGGAAGAACAAAAAAACTTAGATACTTCCATAAGGAACCAAAGCATGTAAGCATTGTTAGAGCAAACAGAACAACTGACACAACATGAGAGTTGAGCCATAGTAAGCTGTTGATTAGCAGTCTTCTTAGCTTTTCTATAAGATTTTTGTCTTTTAAAAACACTTTACTTGAACATAATGGTGTAGATTTTATAGCTGTAATTACATGTTGGTTGGTGCTGACCTGATGAAGACCATATTGAAGCTAAAGTAAATTTTAGACTGGCTTATATTGAAATGGACTTTGTGTCAAGGAAGCTGTTATCGAAATTGCTGCAAAAAAAAATCCTACTCTAAATGGGAAGTTTACAGAAAACCTAAGGTAGTTTGTTAAAACATAACTGGATTTCTTTTTTTTTATTATTTTTTAGTAATACTTTTCTAGTAATTCAAGTGTTGAAATTATCATCTCCTGCTCTTTCAGTGTAGAGATTGGTGAAAGTGTGAGAGGGGAAGATGTGTATATTATCCAGAGTGGCTGTGGAGAAATAAATGACAACTTAATGGAACTACTCATCATGATCAATGCTTGCAAGATTGCATCATCCTCCAGAGTGACTGCTGTAATTCCATGTTTTCCATATGCCAGGCAAGATAAGAAAGACAAGGTAGGTAAGAGCTATGTCATTTTGGAAGGCTTTTGTTCAGTTTGTTCACTTGAAATTTTTGGAGATTAATAATTATTTAAGTAATTAGAAAGATTTGAATCCCCCCCCCCATCCTTTTCTCTTGGTAGAATGTTCAATTATTTTATCTACAAGTAATGAAGTGAGACAATAAATTATTTTTTTGCCTGTGTTTTGATAATTGACATGTCTTCAGTTTGCAAAAGTAGGTATATTCTCTGTGTGTGGTATATTGCAGAGTACTTTGCTCACAAACCGCATCTTATGGGATTGTTTATCATCCTTTTTCAAAGTTTTTTGGTTTTTTTAATCCCTATAAATGGAGAGAGGACACCTTTTTAAGCATTTTAATTGAATGGAATTAAATACTAAATTTGAAGTGCTGTAACTATTATGTAGGTAGGGTTTATCATATATGGTTAAACAGAGCAAAATGGAAGGAACTGATGAAATCCACAATACATAATGGAAATAAAAACATTATTTTGTGCTGCCAGACAGATTAAAAAAAAAGTTTTTATATCTGTAGTAACTACTTTGATTTATGAATACAAAAAAATTGTATGGAAACCCCATAAATGCTCTACTGATTTTATTGCCATTTTACTGAATTTGATCTGTCATAACTGATGAATATATCAGTTCAGCCAAGTTGGTAACGCAGTCACAAACCCTCTGTGGGAGGTGAGACTGATTTTAAAAAATACAGAACTAGACTTTCTATCTCTACTATATATAAAAAAACCCCCCTTTGATAGGTTATGTGAATGGTACTTTTACTTAAACTCACTTGAAAAGAAGTAATAAGAAATGTGAATTTGGCTTTAAAGATTGGATTGCAATGGTTGTATTTTTGGAAAATTGTCCCTCTCCTTTACTTCTTGTAAATGGACTGCCCCTTCTCTTTCACTTTGGGCATCAAGCAAACCATTCTGAAAGCCTTCTGGTGGTCTTTATATTCTTTTAGATAAAAAATGTAACAGGAGTGAAGTAATGGAAAAGCTAAAAATAATAGCAGTTATTACAAAATATGTAAAGTCAGCCTGTGATATCTAAGAACAAAACTAAAAAACTTATTTTCTGGTATATTAATTCTTTAAGTGCAGGCTCTGTAATACCATGCTAATACTATGAAGGGCTGCTTGTTACACTTCTAAAAATGGAATTCAGGAGTTAAAAAGTAAAACCCTATTCTTTGCCTACATCTCTTGGTACTTAATTTTTGCTGTGTTTTGTATAGGATGATGCTTTCCCTTGATCAGAAGGGGTGAAATACTGTACATCAAAAGGGTTATTGGTACCTTGAAGGGGTACCAATAAGCATTTTGTTGAAAAGAAGGGAAAGCATCTCACTATGTTTTGATTTCCCACTTCATTTTGGGAAGTTCTGCTGTACCATCTTCTAAGTTCTTGGTGTGGGAAAAGGAAGAGTATATTCCAAATTTTCCATGCATCTAAATTGTCTTGTCAAGGCTACCCAAATTCCATGTGGCAGACTTCCAGAGACAATTTAACCCCCCAGTGTGGTGGCAGAGTGCGTGCCATCCAGGAGCATTTTGTATTTCAGAAATGCCATCTGAAGATAGAAAGCCTAGGAAAGTGATTTTGATTAATAGAGATTCTGAGATTTTTTTTTCCAGACTGTTCTCTGTGTGTCACTGAGTTCTGCAGCTGTAGGCAAAATATTTTTTTGTGGCTTTTTTTACCCCCCCCTCTGTTTTGCAATTGAGAAAATGTTTGCCATCTTTGGAAATTAACCTTGGTAGTTGACCTCCATGTTGCAAAATTAGCTATAATACAGCTGTCAACATTGGGCAGCTTATTGACAGGGACAACTTCCCTCCTGCTTGCATCAGATCACTTGGTCTTTGACCCATGATGAGGGCACAAGCTTTGTGTGCTGCCTGAAGTGTCAGTAAAGTGCCTGCCATTTTCTTCCTGTGATCGTACACAGATTTTCTTCTTTGGTGTGTGAAAGACGTTGCTGTAGTTTGCTTGACTATGAACTGAGGCAGTATAATCTCCACTAGATGGATGCTGTTTTCTGGTTTGAATTTAAGTTATTGACTTTAATTCATTAAGAACTAAATAGATGGAGTCCTTGCTACTTAAAATAACCATGTCTTTGTCATACCTCTGGTGCAGTTATGATTCCTGAGAACAATGAAAGTGCTCTTCATTTATTTATGTAAGGAGAGGGGCTTGCAGTAAAAATCTTAGTCTGAGCAATCCAACCTACTCTGAAAATTTTAGCACTGAACCTGGACTATCTTTTAAATGGGAAACAGACTTAAAAAAAAAAAAAAGGCTTACTGAGAATGATAAAAAAGTCAGTAAATTAATTTAGATTCAGTCAAGTGCTGCCCTAAACTAGAATATTTCTGATGCACAAGCTAGCTAAACTTAAAAAGTAGCTCAGATGTTCCTGTGCTTTGACCATAACTGCACTTACGCATCCTCTAATTATGCTAACCTTCCAAGCTGTGGGCAGGACACATTTATGTAGGATGCTGCAGAGATGCCTTTGAGATAAGTTAGAAGTACAGTGACAGGTGAGTTTGGTGTTCTACAGCTCATGTAACTTTGTTTTTTTGATTTGTAGAAGGGGTCCGTGGAGCGTTGGGTAGGTATCTTTTTTTTTTTTTTTTTTTTTTTTAAATCTAACACTATGCATTTCCATTAATATGGCCTTAAAGGGTGAAACTTACTGGGTTACATTATGTATAACTAGGAACATTTTCAGTTTCACTTCTTGATTTCAGTTGTGTTTCACCTAGGCCATGACAGTAAACCTGTGGAATAATTTGCTACAAGAAAACTCCTAGATTCTAGTTAAAAATTTATTTGGACATTCAAGACAATGGCTGTCAATTTCTGAGGCTTCAAAGCATATCTCATTTTTGAAATGATAAATTTGGGTAATACATTAGTGAACATTCAGTATCCATACACTTCACAACTGGCTTTCTTGGAAGTGAAAGTTCCAGTTATAAATCTTTGGGCTTTCTTTGATTTCCTTTTTTTTTTCCTGTTCAGTGTGCATGTGATGAATATTGAGCAAGACAATGTACTAAGAAGCTTAAAGGCAACTGAGCTTTGATCTTGATGGACAGCTTTTACTTTCAGCTATGCGTCCTTTGCACAGTTTCTCTTGTGAGGTTGTTTATATTAGCTTTGTGGATTCCCCCTGCCAGTGGTAATTCAAGTGATTTCTTTTACAATTTTGTTTTTGTGCATAATCTAATGCTGCATTTCACACTAATAATTCTGAAAATAATCTAAAATTACATCAAATAATTGAACAATGAATACTGTGAATCTGTGTCCTTATCTCTCTCATCAGAAGCAAACCTTACAAACTACATTATAAGGAAAATCATGAGTTCTCACCCACCTTTGTCATCCAAGTTTCTGAATAATGAGGCCAGGTTGTCTGAGGTTCCCATGAATATACTTTCTTTGATTTTAAAATAATCTTCAATTTGGATCATATTGTAGCACAAAACTTATTTTCTATGCAAGCAAGAAAATCTTAAATGTGTCATGTGGATTTTCTTTTAATGCGCAATTTTGTATAAAGGAAACTGTCAGCTGCAAACTTCTTTTATCTTAATCTGCTATTAGCCCATTCTTGAGAAACAGGTACTCGTGTCTGGCTATCTTTCCTTCCAAGACCCTCTGTCCATCAACATGTAGGCAATCTGTGATGTGTGCATATCTGCTAAAACAAGTTACCTAGTGGTAAAACTTCAAGTTCTTCCTTCTGGGAAGGCAGCCTGCAAGGCCAGCAGCTGAAAGAAGTACCAACTGGTAATGTATGCATTAGTATGTGATGTAGGAAAGTATTTTATTTGGGGATTTTTGTGATGGTGATATTCATGAT
The DNA here is from genome assembly GCF_965178545.1 of Coloeus monedula. NCBI lineage: Eukaryota > Metazoa > Chordata > Aves > Passeriformes > Corvidae > Coloeus > Coloeus monedula. The sequence continues at coordinate 101,179,066 of NC_138783.1, forward strand.
ATTGATACATGCGACAAACTGAATGGTATTCCCATTGAACAAAAATGAAAAAATTAGACAAAATTCAGTGTGCTAAATGGAGTGGAAATGGCAAACCATGCTCTGAAAAGAATGTAATTTGCCTTTAGCTGCTAGCCTGAGCTAGTTACTTGTTTCTACCAGGGCGGCTGGTCCTGGTTTGCCATTTTGTTTTCATTCTTTTTGAGCTGACTCACCTGGTTGTTGGTTCAGACAAGTCCTAGTGTACAGCACAAGGGAAGTCTCTAGCCTGGAAAGATAGGATAGTACAAGCAGGAGAACAAACCTCTCATTTCAGCTTTACCTGTTAGTCCAGTTTAATGGAAGCATTAAACGAGATCTTTGCAAAGAGTTGGTAAGAGAACACTGCAATAGAATGAAAAGAGTAGATACTAAATATTTCTTTTGTTAGATGTTGACAGAGATTTGAGAGTATTTTGAAGTCCAGCTTGAAAATGTCAGATGCTAAAATGAGCTGAAGTAATCAGGAATTCAAATGGCATGAAAAAAATTTGCTGCCAATAATAGAAATATCCAGAAAGCTTCAGACAACTTACAGAACTGAACTTAAATGAAGAGCAGCATTGTCCTCAGTAAGTAGAAAATCAACTGTGCTGAAGCACTAATGATGATAAACTGGAAGCTGTATGCATCTGAATCACAGAGATCTGGGGAGTGCTGGCTGTTGCATCTGTTTTCTCTGTAGTGGTGGTGATGATGTGTGTCCCTCAAAAGAGATGGTTTTCAACATGAAGAATTTCAGTAATAGTGGTGATAAACTTGACCTAGCCATAAAATGAGACTACAGTATCTCAGTTTCTATTCTGGAAGTGTGTTGTCAATCTTCAGGTTAAAACAGAGAAATGCCAAGTTTCCACCTAAACTAGCAAAAGTTTTGAGGAAAATATTGGCTTCTTGATAGGACACAGATGGAAAAGCATCCAGGCTAAATTGTCAGTGATTCAGTTCATTGTCACTTATGCCCTTGAGCATCAATGGAAGGGAAGCAGAGATAATCTATAATTGTGTGTATGGCGTGGAAGGAGAGGAGGTTCCTAGGAGATGAAATGAGGTTGTTTGATAAAGAGATGTAGCAGGAGAGAATACTGTGCCAGCAGAAAACAGTCTGATATTGGGATGGAAACTGACTTGCAGTTCTGCCTTCATGCTAATGTTATTGCCAGCTATTAGCCTTATTTAAAGATTAGCAAAAAGAAAGCAGGAGGTTTTGGTTAGTGTTTCTGTTAGAGAAAACTAGGTTTTTGCAGACCTTAAAAAGAATGCAGAAACTTCAGAGTAACTAAAAAAAAGTGAGGTATCCTCCAGTCATAGTTTCATTTTTTTTGCTTGTTTGTTTGTTTTGCATCCTTGACGCTTTTAAAAAGCTATTGACATTGGCATTAACTTTGCTAATAAGATTTTTATTCTTCTTTCATTCTTTCTTCTTAGGATTTCTTCATCCCCCACAGCCGCCCCCCCCCCCCCCCCCCGCGTCCCTTTTGGGAATTCTAGACTCCTAATTGCATCCAGGAATTAAACATAATTAACAAAAAAAGGGTCAGGTTAGAAGACCCCTGACACCAAGGATCTGCTACAAGCTTTACTGTGTCATGAAGAAATGCTTGATACTAACATTGTTTTAAAGCAGTATTCTCAAAAGTTGGGTTCATTTTGCCTTTGATCTTTGGGTTTTGCAATGTTTCTTAGAACACGACAGAGTTGTATGTTAATGTAGAGTAGAGGCTTACAGAAATTATGATTGTCTTTATGCTATGAAAAAGCTAGCTGAAACTTTTAAGTAGAAGAATTGGAAAACTATATCCCGAATTTTATCTCTTTAATACAAAGCATTATTAGCCAGACTGTGCAAACTGTTTTAGATATTCCTAAATGCTTTACTGAGTTTCAAAACCCTAGTAGCAAGATTGACAGGCTAGTTTGGCTAAAGTTCTGGAGCTTTTCATATCTAGATTCCCAAAATTGTAAAGGAAAAGAAAGAAAAATAACTAATCTTCTGAATCCTTGCATCTAGTTGAAATATTTTTAAAATGTAAACATTTGTGCTTTTTTCCTCAGAGCCGTGCACCAATCTCTGCAAAACTTGTTGCCAACATGCTGTCAGTTGCAGGGGCTGACCACATCATCACCATGGACTTGCATGCTTCTCAGATCCAGGTAACTGTTGGTTCTTACTAGTTGTGCCTAGAAGCTCTACTGAATTAATGTGACAAGCTAATAGTAATTCTCTGGGGTTTTGGTCATTATTTTGAAAGACTATGTACAGAATTCTCAGGGTTCAGAGAAAGTCTTGCTACCTGTTTCTAATTAAATTCCCTTTTAGAAAGAGACCAGTCTTGATTTTTTGGGGTGATTTTGCAGTTACTTCAAATATTTATGCATTGGAGTCTTTGGTAGAATTTGCCAAGTCTAATGTAAGCGCTTCCAGAACATAAAATATACTGGCCTGGGGCAAGTTCTCTTAATCTTAGCCTTGTCAGAGATTATAGTGTTGCCCTAGGTAGTTACAGCCAAGGGTGTAATATTCTCTTAAAAGAAGTGGAGGTGGAGCCTGGCAACCCTTATCTAGCTTACTGCTGAATCTAGCAAATCACAAGACCTTTGCCTCAGACACAGAGCAGACATTATTTGTCATTCTCATGTGTACCTTGTTTTAAGGGAACTTACTTTTCATAGAAAACACTGTATCTTCCAGTTCTGGCAATCACATTTAATCAGAATTTCTTATTATGCTAGACGGCTGTCACATAAATAAAAAGGTCTAAACCAGATTTCTTGTTTTTATACCTTGTACAAAGATTCCATTTTAGTTTGAATCTTCGCCATGTTGAAATACTGCTGTTAATGTCAAGCAGTTGAAATTTATGGAATTGAGTATTATTCATTGGATTTTTTGAGAGCTTTTCACTATCAAGAATTTACTTGAGTGCCTGAAGGTGATCATCTTTTCTGATTTTTATATCAATTGAGAATACCCGTTATATTTTTCACTACTCTTGGGTGATATTTTTAGAGGCCTTAATATTTATTTGACTTCAGCAGCATTTGACAGTAGTATTGATGCCTTAAGAGGCCTCCTAGAAACAGAGACTAGACAAGAGTAAGGGAATAAAAGTAGGTATTTATTTGAAAGGCCTTCAAAGGTACCCCTGGGGGAGCCAGAGGCTACTGCCAAGATGGACCCCAAGATGGACAACAAGTCACGAGTTCTGCACACTTTTATAGGTTTGGTTCATTTGCGTATCAGGGTTAATTCTCCAATTAAAGCTTCAGTTTAATGATGTAATTCCCCTCAGCTTGCCCCTCTCTCAAAGGCTCTTGGTTTATACTTTTTGGGCCTAGGACAGTCTGGGTGTCCTTGAAGACCAGGCCTGGAGAGGCTTTGTTATGTCTACCCAGCACAAGAGAGCAGAAATTACCAGGCTACAAGAAACTTCAGAGTTACACACCAAGCAGGACAGGATTTGAAAAATATGAAAGTTAAAACCTAAGGCATCAGTATCAGAAGCAGAGTTAGAGTTAGGCCAGTGTAAAATAATAATTAAGTTCTACCATTTATGAAAGGCAAAGACTTGGTTCTTTCCCTTTGTCTTCATTCCAGGTGAGATGAAAACGCATATTCATGAAACTCTCTTTCTCTTTTGGACTAGGGTTTCTTTGACATTCCAGTAGATAACCTGTATGCAGAACCTGCAGTCCTGCAGTGGATTAAAGAGAACATTCCTGAGTGGAGAAACTGTATCATAGTCTCACCTGATGCAGGTGGTGCAAAAAGGTACTGTACAAGCCTAAAACTATCAGATTTACACATAGTTAGTGGTTAACGATCTAGTTTGTCTAGTCTTCTATATTCCTCTATGAATTGTGCGAGATATAGGGTACATCACTGATGAATCCAACTGCATTGTGAAAACAGAACAACTAGTTCTTCCAATGCTGTTCATGCTTGAAAACATTCAGGAGCTTTCTATACTCTAAAGAAGATATTTTTCTCTCTCCCTGGATATGGCCTCATTAGCTGAATCCCTCCACCAGAGGGAAGAGATTTTCCTGCTGCTTGCTTCTTTAGTCCAGTTGCTGCACCTCTTCCTGCTTCGCTCTGGAATTGCCTAGGCTTCCCTTCTCTGTCAAAGCATATGGCCAATTCCCACTGTACCTGCTGGCATTTAGGTAAGAGCTTGCTTGACTTGTATTTCTTTTTTCTTTACATTATTGCGTTCCAGATGTAAACCTGTTGACCCCAAGTTCTGCACTATAAACACTAGAAAAAGGGAATGAAAGTTTGAGTGGTGAAAGGTAAAAATAGAAAGCTTAGTTCATTGGAGTTTTTCTTCATTCACAGCATGTGTAACTCATTTAGCAGACTCGGTTTTATTTGGTATTGATTGAGTATAAACCAGTGCCAAAGCTCAGAAGCAGACTGGCTGGTGAGGTCATAAAGCATACCATTGAGGCAAAATGCTTATTTTTAGGTTTTATTGCTCATGCTGCTGCTGCAGAGGGAACAAAGACAAATTAAGTAAAACTCCTGTAAGCCCATAGCAATTTAAATGTCTGAAATATAGTATGGGGAAAAATGTGAAAGACTGTCATAATTTGATTTTAATTGAAGTCCTTGAGTCTGTTGTGAGTGTTCCTGTTGTAATGATTTTTAAGGAAATAAGACTGAGTAGAACTCCTAGTTGTTCCTTTTTAGATTAATCAAGTTAAGGATGTGAAGACCATAGAAAGCATTCTAAAAGATCACCTAGTCAGTTATATTTCTTTGTTCGTTCCTATCAGGATACTGTTATTTTTGCATTTGGTTTTTATGTTGTTTTGTTTTGTTTTGTTTTTTAAACAAAATACAACCTTTGCTTAGAATTCAAGTCAGAAGCATTTTTTCCCCCTACCAAATATTTGTGCATTATCAAGTTAATCATAAGAGTTTATTTTTTGAGGATCACTCTCACTGTATTTAATATAGATAGATACACTCCATCTTTATTATCTTTCTGTTGTAATGCAACCAACCAGTTTCTGGTGAAGTAGGGGTAAATGTTGCTTTCAATAAATTCATAGCTTCTGCTTCACCTCAAATAATACAATGTAAAGAAAATTGTTTGGCCTTTCCATTTAAAATGTGTAGAACTTCAAAATAAAACTTAATGAAAAATTAATAGAATGTGAAAATTGAACATGAATTATCTTAAAATTTAAATCTGTAAGTATTCATTTTTAAAAAATCCATTTTCTTGCATTCATTTAAAATATTTGAATTTTCTTTTGTATCTTACCACTTGCTTGGTTTTACCCTAGCTTATTAGATGTTGCAGCTAAAATAAGGTATGGAAATTCTATTGATATCTTAATGCCTCTGAGGTATTGAGACTTGCTGTGAAATTACGCTATTCATAAAAAATGCCAAAATTTGGGATTTTTGTTTATCATCCATTTGTTGACACACAGTAACTGAAGACACCTTCATATTTAAGTGGTAAAGAAACAAAACTGTATTCTGTATTAACCATACATGTTAATAACCTTGTAAACAGCATTCTAAACATAGTCTAAAAGGACAGGCTACAAGGTTGCATCAGCATTTAGAAAAAAGCATGGTGTGGTTTATTACTGTGTCTTTATACCTAAGAGCTCTATTATTTTAAACAAACTGGAAAAAGTAATCAGAAGTCTGTAACAAGTTTATTATTGGAAGTTTGTCTGGCCACCAGAGGTCACCCTGAAGGGTTTTAAAAGATCTTTGTCAAGCAGGTGTATGCTAAGGGAATTATTAATGAAGTAAGCTACTTGATTACTAGTCAAGTACTGTGAAATGAATTATTAATCACTATTAACTTGTGGGGGTTTTTTTCCCCATTGGCTTAGTTTCAAATCCTGCAATGGTATTTTTTAGTTAGAATGTTAAAGTGCACATTCCCGTAGGCTTAGAATTGACTTCCCCCTACTTTAAATTACCTAGTGTGACTAGTATTGCAGCAGCTTAATAAAAGTTTGTGAATAGCTGAAATGTTTTCAAAGCCAGGCACTTAATGACAGGAAACCAAAGTAAACTCAATTAAAAAACTCAGTTTTTTGGGGTCTAGCTGAAGACACTCTGATTGTATTTATTAGCAACTAATTAAGTTTCTACCTGTGTCACTCCTTGCAAAAGTTTTTGCTGTGGCAATTTGAAAGCCAGAAGATAAAAACTGTGTTTTGTGACAAATACATATGCATGACTGTTTTTTCTTTTAAAATGGTTCTCTAAATGTGGTGTATTTCTTCCTGCAACTTAGGGTTACTTCAATTGCTGACAGATTGAATGTGGAATTTGCTCTCATTCATAAGGAAAGAAAGAAGGCAAATGAAGTGGACAGAATGGTCTTAGTTGGTGACGTGAAAGACAGAGTAGCAATTCTTGTCGATGATATGGCTGACACATGTGGCACAATATGTCATGCAGCGGACAAGTGAGTATTATTAGAATCTGGCCCACTGCCTCACGGTACTGTTCTCACTCACTGCACAGCTGATGAATGAAGTTATCCTCAAAGCCTACAACCCAACCTGACCTCTGTAGCATTGAGTTGTTCTGACCCTTGAGTCTATAGGTCACAGTTCTGTGATTCAGCTGTGTCCTTCTTTAGAACATGAAATTGAGAAAATATTTACAGAAATATATGATCTGTACTTAGGAAGAGCAAGAATAAATAAAATGTCATATAACTTGAAAAAGACTTGGGCCATTTAGTGCCCTTTAGAGTTCCAAGGCAGAAGCAACAGATAAAAAAATCATTCCCTCTTTGATCCTCATCATGGAGCCTTTCCACTCTCCTTTCTTTCACAATCTTTGAAATCTTTCACAAAGCTTTACTGGATTTAACACTGTAAAGTATTTTCACCACAGTGTTCAATGCAAATGTAATATTAATTTTGACTGTACCTCTTAAGTATAAAACTATTGTCCTTTTCATCTGAGGAGGTGAGCATAAGTTTTCCTGTCTTCTGTCTGAAAGTTGGTTGAAGAGTTCTAATTTCCCCCTAGACTCAAGTAACCAGAGTTTGTTCAGTCTTTCCACAAGGTTTGTAGACTTCTGCTCAATTGTGATGCCTTCTGGATTCCTTCCAGGTGTTCCACTTCTTGAAGTGGAGCTTGTGAATATGGACCCCCTATGTTAACTAAGGCTCTAGCAGTGCTAAGTAGAAAGGATTATTTATGGTTTTCCAGCTGCCTTTATGCTGGTTCATTTCAGGTTAGTAGTAGGGCTGGCTCATGTTCATCTGGTTCTCAACCATCACCCCCAGGTCCTTTTCCACCAGGCATCTTTTCAGCCTCTCTTCCCTGAGGCTGTAACACTTCAGGGGGTTGTTGTGACCAAAGTGCAGCACCCAGCACTTGGCTGTATTGAACCTCATACAAATGGCCTCAGCCCATAGATCCAGCCTGTCCAGAGCCCTCTGCAGAGCCTTCCAGCCCTCAGGCAGATCAACACTGCCACCCAGCTTGGTGTTACCTGCAAACTTAACAGAGGGTGCCCTCAATCCGCTTGTCCTGGTCGTTGATAAAGATATCAGATGGTATTGGCCCTAGGGGAACCCCTCGAGTGACTGACTGCCAGCTGGATATAACTCCATTCACTACCACTTTCTGCGCCCAGCCATCCAACCAGTTTTTTACTCAGTGAGAAGTATACCTGTCCAAGGTACAAGATGCAAATTTCTACAGGAGAATGCTGTGGGAAATGGTATGAAAGCAACATGGTGAAGTTTAAGTGAACTAGACATTATTTTTAGTGGTTTGAAGTAAAGATAATCCCATGAGTTTACAGTCTTTAGTTGCAGACTTGCTGTTTGCACCTATATAAAGGATGTAAAAAACTCATGGAAGAAGGATTCGTATAGTCTTGAGTTTCTTTTCTCTTTCATGGAAATTTGATGAAATTTTGCAGACATGTTGTGTAGTTGTTTGCTATCTGCATTCTAATCTACATCATGCCCCAAAGTATTCTTCTAAGCTGTGTTATTTGTAGATCAAAATCACAAATTGCCTAGCCAACTTTTTTTTTTTATACTCTTGTGCATAGAGGAAGTTAATTCCTGTCAAAAACCTTTATTTCTTTCCTTTTTTTTGAAAGAAGCACTCTTTATTTACCTACAATATGTTTCTAGAGACCAAATTCTAAAACTGCCAATCACCTTCAATGTATCTGCAATGTTCACTAAGATGCTTTTGATTGAGTAATGCTGCCTTGTATCATGTTCTTGGCATGAACTAGGGCTTTTCATTAATGTCAAATCCAGGTGGGATGTACTTTGTGTATAATTAGACTTGCTCACCAAAATACTCCCTAGAACTCTTTTTATCTCTGCAATGTAGGTGCATATCAAGCAGATGAACTAAGAAATATATTTTCAGATACAGCAGATCAACTTGCTTAAGTACAAACTCAAGTACACACTCTTGATAGACACTCACCATATTGTAATGCATACTCCTTGTAGGCTGCAGCTACTAAATGGAGTGTTGAAAATGACCAGGAAACTTCAATTCTGTTAAGTTATTCAAAATGAGATGATGTTTCTGTGGTTTTGTCTTTTTTTTCCCTCTTTTTTTCCCCCTTATGTTTCCTCCTGTGTCTTTGTGATGATCTGATAAAATGCTGTTCCTCAGGGCCTCTCTTTATAAGACTAGAGAAGCAGGTAGGACATAGCTGAGCATCTGGAGGCATTGAGGCCACTAGAAACTAAATTAAGATATTTTGACTAATTCACAAGGTGTTCTAGTTCTTTGATTTATACTGTTTTTCCTCCTCATGCATCACTTCACTGTGTGCTTGGATCAGCAGCATGTCTTCCCACAACCTTGCAGTAAGCTAGGCTTTTAATCATTAACATTTCTTCTTCCTCGGAAACTCCTTCCAAGCAGAACTGTTTGAATTGCAAATGAAAATAAAGGTAGACAATAATGGAAGCACAATAGAGTTGTGAATACTGCCATCCAACCTACTTAATTTTTTGCCTGGTTAAGATAGAAAGCTTGTACTGGAGTTCATTTTTATGTTGTGCAGATATGGTCAAAAGTGCAGCATTTTAGGTTAGTATCACTGCTGCAAATAACTTTTAAATTTAATTATAATTTTTGTTGGGGATTTTTCTGAGACAATTCAAACTTTTTCAGGTTACACAAATATTGGAATTATTTTGTAGATATTTTATATATAGGACTTAGTAAGTAAAATGTATTTTAGAGATTTTTATCCAGTTTCATCTGTAGCCATGTATGTAAACATGCCTCACAGCATGCTATTTTTGTGTGTTCTACAGGTTAATGTCTGCTGGCGCTACTAAAGTTTATGCCATTCTGACTCATGGCATCTTTTCTGGTCCTGCCCTCTCTCGGATTAATAATGCATCGTTTGAGGCTGTTGTGGTAACTAATACAATCCCCCAAGAGGAGAAAATGAAACATTGCCCAAAAATACAGGTACAGTGGTATTTTTATGCCACTTCTTTAGACTCAAGATTTGTATTTTACTGTTCATTCATGCTAGAGTTTGTGCCCTGAGAGAAAATTAATATTATTAAATACATTGTTTGCAAAACATTTTGCTAAAAAATGCTAAAGAATTGTTTTAAGGGGATTCAGGTAATACAATAGAGCACTGCAAAATATTTGGTATTTGCCACACCTTGAGTGTGCTTGATTGTGAAAGAGTAACAAATGTAAAATTGACAGGCTTTTTTTTCTTTCTTTTTTAAATCAATATTAATTATACAGTATTTGCATGTAGGAACTTAGTTATTCTGTTGTGGAGGCCACAGAAATCTTAGACGACTTTATTTTTTCTTGAAAAACAAAAATGGAATTATTCTGGGAAGTTGTGTCCCACTTGGAGGTTTTCCTTAGTACAGAGTGGAGAAAAGCATAAAAGATTAAAGTTTTAAATGCATTTTTAAAAGCTTAACATTTATTTGGTATTTATTGAAACAAGGCAAGCACTTTAAAAGGTGTACTTCCTTTAAACTGTATTTGTGCCAAGCAGACACTGCCATCTGATGGCAATAATAGTGGGGCTTTTTGACAGCATGCCTTTTGTCAGAAGTCCTCAACAATATGACTGTTCAGTGATCCTAGTCAATGCTTTCTTACTCAATTTTTCAGTTCTTACTTGGTATTATTGCAGTTCTTTTATATATATTCAATGCCTAAGCTTTAATGTTATATTACTTCCTAGAAATAAAAGCTACAAAGATAGCTGGAATGTTTGTGTTTATAAACTGCATAGTTTATTGCTCTTGGCATGCCATAAAACTTTTCTTCTCAATTTTTATTTCAGTTTATTGACATTTCCATGATCCTGGCAGAGGCAATTCGAAGAACACACAATGGTGAATCTGTGTCTTACCTGTTCAGCCACGTCCCCTTGTAACTGTAGGGGATTACATGGCATCTTTGCAAAGGTCTCTTAAGCTAGCACTGTTTTTAACAATGCACCTCAACCATGAGAAATTAGTATCTTTGTACAATTCAAGAGCTTGTATGTTTAATTATTATATTTGTCTTGTAATTACCATTTGTTCTTTGTAAATGGGCAATAAATCTCCACCTTGCAGAAACCTTATGAATTCTCTTGAGAGTCTGGAAGTCTTATGTCTTGTGTAAGTTCTTCTATGGGCCTGTTCTCACTTTCTGCTAAACTGCTGCATCAGATCCATTTCTCTATACAGAACTACAAACTGTTCACAGTACTTAATGGGATGTATATGTGTCAGATCATTTTCTGTGTTAATCTAAATGCTACAGACTTGAGTTTCTTGTGTCTATTAATCTGTTGCGTAAACAGGTGCAATTTTTTTGTATAAGTACTATGAACTATGAGTATTTTGTAAACTGTAATGAGATTAATAAACCCTAAGGTCATGTTAATTTTGAGGAACTGTTGACATATACATAATAGTAACAATTTTGATACACTTCACGTTCATTTTTTTTCCCCACAAAATATTTGGGGCTGCTGTTTGTAAAGCTCTCATTACATTAAATTGTTTGCTTAACATCTATTCTGTATAGTTGCTATCTTCAGTTGTAAGATTAATGTTTCAGGATTCCTAGTATTATTAATATTACTTATCTAAATAATGGCCAAGCTTTACTCGTGAGTAGTTTGGTGTAAATTTCATTTTTTCTTTGTAGTTTTTGACATTCCTTGATTGTGATGATAAGAATAATTTTTTAACAGCTTTCCTGTTAATATTGTAAAGGTTTATTGTGCTGAGTCCAAACAGAAAATTTAAACACACTTATCCGGACTGGTCTGTACCGTGGTTGAAAAGTATCTGAAAATTCAGGTTTTTTTCAAACAGCACAGTCAATGGATCTTCTTCAAATTCCTATTAAAAAATACCACAATACTTGACTGTGCAGCCAGTGAACTAGGGTACAGTAACTAATCTTGAAGGCTTTAACATGAGAGAATTAAAATCATTATGAAAACAATTTTTCCTGTTGTATGATAGGAAAGCTTATGGTTAAGTATGGCTAATGCAGTCAGTAATGGATTGGGGTGGGGGGGTTGGGACTCAAAATTGTAATTTTGTAATTGGGTCATTGAATCCTATTATGAACTGTTTTCAGTCTTTCTGTTAGAAGAGTAATGTGTATTATGTGTATTAAAATACTATTACTGCACCTAGATCACAAGAACTCAAGTTTCCTACCTGAAATTGCAGTTTTTAATTACAAAAGCATTGCTATATGTGAGAGATGCTTCCTTGCTATAGTGCTGGATAAAAAAATAGCCTTATTTCATCCTGACTTTCTTATTTGGGGATATATTTATAATAATACATGAATGTATTATAAAGTGAATTTTTCCACTCCAGTTAAGAAGGTCTTCAGAAAGGCTTTTTTTTTTTTGTTGTTTGTTTCTCTGAGAATAAATCTATTTGGTCTTTTCTTTTTCCCAATAATTTTCTATTGTTTCTGAGAAATTAGTTTTTCTCAATGAAAATGAGTAAAACAGAATTTCACCTGTACTGCTTTCAGTGATGAATGCAAAAATAGAGTATGTAAACTCTTGTGCTGAGAATTCAGTTCAGCCGCTAGTTCTCAGAGAAGTTCCTCATTAGAGTTGAATTTTCAGAACTGTGTTATAGCACAGTGGAAATGAATTTACAGTATTGTTTTATTTGGTAAAGAAATTTCTTAAATATATGATCACTTAGCCCACATTACTTTGCATTTAAATTGTTAACCACCAAGTGTGTGGCCACATAATTATACCAAGTTTACACCTGAGCACTATGCAAAAGGCATACAGTACATTTAATGCTCAACTCAGATGATTTTTACATCAGCTTGTTGGAAGCAAACCCAATCAACTGCATTTAACAGGGTGAGATGGGGGAAAGAGCAGAAGGAAAATGGCAGAACTAATCTTACTGTATGTGCTGCATTTTGTGCACCCAAAATGCTTATGAAGAGTTACAGGTGACTTCCAACAGCTTTGTGAAAACTGCCTCCATTCTGACAGAATTAAAAGCCATGGGAACAGAAAATGGTGAGGTTTCTGGTATTTAATGCTGTGTGTTTCCCGGTCCCTGCCTGGATTCTGGTCTGAAGATCAGGTGACAGTTCAGCCTGGTGGGAAACATTCCTCTCTCAGCAGCATTCTTTTGAGATAAAAAACTACCACATTAGATAGCTGAGGTTGGAGGATTTAGCTCATATTTTTACATAAAATTTATATTGTCTTGTTCCACTGCCCTAGTGGTAGTATACGTTTTTGGCTTTCTTGGTAAGAGGATTTGATTTTTGGAGCTTTACTGGAAGCTCTTGCCATAGATTCCCAGTGGTTTTAAATGTCAAACACTCAGAGCCTGTTGCTGAGGCAGTGGACTATGGGGAGTGAAACCTCAATGTCTTTCTTGTACTGAGGGGCCCAAAACTGAACTAGGAGATAAAGGTTCTCCTTAGCCCTTCTTTGGCTGTTAATGCATTTAGAGGAACACTTTTTATTCTCCTTTTCTGCAGTAGCCAGGTTCATTTCTATTTGACCTTTAGACCTTGTCATTTTCTCTGTGCATTAACTCATGACATACTTGTAAACCTCATGACTGGTCTACCCCCTTTTCCTAAGAACATGAGGATACAACCCCAGTCCAAACTCTCCTTTTCCCCCTGAGTTCCATCCAGCCAAATCTCTCTGTTCAGTCAAGTTGTTTTTCTTCCCACCTGCCTGTCTTTGGCACATGGGGACAGCCTGCACCTTGAAGATTTCCTTCTTGAAGAGTGTCCAGCCTTACTGGGCTCCTCTGCTCTTCAGGATTGCCTCCCAAGTGACTCTGTCACCCAGGTTCCTAAAAGGCTAAAGTCTGCCCTTCGGAAGTCCAAGGTAGCAGTTCTCCTTGTTGCTCCAAGTACCAAAAACGCTATTACATGGCCAAGATGGCCTCCAGCCATCACATCACCCACAGGTCCTTCTCTGCTCACAAACCTCAGGTCCTGCAGGACACTTTCCCTAGCTGGCTCTCACCGGCTGTATCACAAAGTTATTGTTGGGGTTTTAAGAGCTCTCCTGGTGGGTTATTTTTCTGTTAAAGGAATTTTCCCCGTACAGTGTTGCTAGCGGGACAAATTGCTGGGTACTTAAGAAAAACAAAAGCAGTGGCTATGAACAGTGGGGTGCATCTGGCTACTCTTTTGTTTCACCTGGGTGTGCGGACAGTTGGTTGGTCGGCATTTGGACAGAGAGGGAGGCTGCTTTCTTGGGCTGCCTTTTCCTTCTGCTGGAGAAAACCCAGGATCCCCAGCCCTTCTTCCCTGCCCTGCTGGGAGCTGGGCTGTGGCCGTCCTGCCCCTGCCATTGCTTCGAGCTTCGCTCTGTTGTAGTCCTGCTCGACCTGCCTGCCCAGACCTCCGGGGGGTTCCCTGTTTGGATACATCTCATCTGCCACCCGGGATTTGTGCTCGTCCCTGCCATTCCAGCCTGCTGTTCCCGAGGGTCCGGCCGGACACCGGGATCGGCTGCCCAGGGGTTTGTGAAGCCTTTGTCCCATCCCTTCCCGGGATCCCAGGCCGCCAGTGCCGCGTGCTCCCCGAGCTCGCTCCGGAGCGCCCCCTGCAGCCGCGGGGGAACCATCGCACCTGCCCTGCTCACCGGGAGCCGCCAGCGCCCCTGCCGGCTGCGAGCGGAACTGCACCCCAGGGGAAAGGGCCCGACAGCCGAGAAGGCTGGCACTGGGTTTGTGATTGTATGCTGGTACTGCCATGGTTATTGCTGTTTGTTTGACTGGTTATACACATATAGATATATAATAGTAAAGAACTATTAATCCTATTTCCCATATCTTTGCCTAAAAGCCCCTTGATTTCAAACTTATAATAACTTGGAGGGAAGGGGAGTCACATCTGCCATTCCAAGGGAGGCTCCTGCCTTCCTTAGCAGACACCTGTCTTTCAAACCAGGACAGTTATTTCCACACTCTCCACAAATCCCCCAGACTGATTCCACTGTATTGTATTTCCAGCAGGTATTTGGTAAGTTGAAGTCTTGCACAAGAACATCCCAGGAGGGGCTGGGGATTGTGAGACATCTCCTAGCTGTTTATAGCATGTTTCATCTGTTTTTTATCCTGCTTGAGCTCTTTATATCAACTTCCCAGCATGATAGATGGCTTTTTAGTCTTTCCCCTGAGTCTTACCATAAATGCTTGACCCTTTCATCACCATCATCAAGCTCTCGATGGTCAAAACACTCTCTAACATAGAGCCCACTGCCTCTCCTTCCTTGCCTATCCCTTATAAAGTGTTTATAGCTATCCACTGCAGCATTCCTGTTGTGCAAGTCATCCCAGCATATTTCCATGATTGCAACTATATCACTTCCAGCTGCATGACAGCTTCCAACTCCTCTTTGCTGCTCATGCTGTGTGCATTGATGTAGGTATGCTGCAGCTGGGCTATCGATCCAGCCACCCTCTGTGACTGTTCACAGGTACTCTTGTGGTTTCTAAGAGCAGTATCTATATTGTATAGACATGTGTGTATGTAAATATACTGAGAGAGGGAGAAAGGAAATCAATCCATAACAATTGCAACCACGACATTAGAATCAGAATAATAAAATAGTTCGTGTTGGAAGGAGCTTTAAAGATCATTTAGTTCAAATCCCCCTGCCATGGGCAGGGACAGTTCTCAATAGACCAGGCTGCTCAATGCCCTATACAACTTTGCCTTTATCACTTCTGTAGCGGGTTCAGTTTGTAACTGGGCAGAAACACCAATTTAGTGTAGTGGTGTGGTCCAAAATACTCATTACTGTTTACCTTCTGTGAGATAAGAATTAGGAGAAAAGCAAAGCAGGCACAAAACTTGAAAGAATATATAGAAGTTTATTAATAGACCTAAAAGAAGGCGGGAAAAAATCATACCACACCTTCAGAACACTTCTCCTCCCCCCACCGTTCTCTCTTCTTCCACAGGCAATGTAAAAAGACAACCCTTGAGATGTTCAGTCTGTTTACCACTTCCGTAATAGCCTTGTTCAGTCCATTTAGGAAGAGGAATCTCTCTTGCTCATGCTGTGGAGGCATTATCACAACAAGACAGCCGCCCGGGTTGGTTCTCTGCTTGCATCATGTGAGAGTCCCTTCCCACGACTTGCAGCTTTTCCCACAACTGCTTTCGAGGGTCCAATCTTGAGCTACTGGGGTACAATTTTAAGGTTGAGCCATTCAGAAACAAAAGTTCTCTTCACCCATCTCTGGGAGCATTTCATCTCTAAGAATAGAGGCCCTCCCCCTTCCCTGGGAGAAAAAGGGTCCTCATCATCTTCATCTCTGGGACTATCTCTGGGAGCATCTCTAGGAATTGAGGTCTTCTCCTTCCAATTTGGAGCAAGAGTTCTCATCACTTCCATCTCTCCCTGTTCAAACTTCTCATCAAATTACAGCTGCTTCAGCTTTTGCTTATTCCTGCACAGGTACTTTTGCTCACAAGTAGAAGTTGAATGCTCCACCCCCCCCATGCCTTCATGAAATTACAACGGGTACTCTGATATATGATAGCTTTACAACAGAATTTCAGCTTTAAGCATCTCCTCTTTCTCTTCCCTTAGATTTTCAGCTCTTCACAGCACTAAAAGGGTTAATCTCACCCAGGCCTTGCAGCTGGAATTCGCTTATTGCTGTTGGTCACATGATCTTTGCCGGAAAGCGGGGCAGCTTCAGCTGAATCTTGGCCACAGTGGAAGGGGGGGGGGGGGGGGGCACGCTGTCTGCCCATAGCAGGGATTGGGGGGGGGAGGGGTGGAGGGGAGTTCCACAGGTGGAACAGGGCCCATCGGCTCCAAGATGGCTGTGGCCCGGCCCAGCCCAAGCAGGGCCTGGCCCATACAGGCCCTGCAGCTACATGTCCCAGTACCAGAAATGAGACAGAGCTCCCCCGGGCTTTGTCCATTCTTAAATGTGGACCACAGAGTCAGTCAAAATTTTAAGTGGCTTAAAGAATTGTCCATATTCAAACTGGCCAGCTGATAGGTTCTGTCAGGTCACAGAGGAAGCTGTAAGCACCCCTTTGCAAGAACATCACTTCCGGGACTATGCTTGCTAACCCATGACAACTGCCATGGATGGGACATCCACAACTGCTTTAGGCAACCTGTTCCAGTACCTCACCACACTCACAGTAAAGAATTTCTTCTGCATATCTAACTGAAATTTCCCCTTTTCTCATTTTGAACCCATTCATTTTGAATCCATTACTCCTTGTCTTATCAGTACAGTTCTTGACAGAGTCCCTCTACAGTAGGCCCCTACAGATACTAGAAGGTTGATATGAGGTCTCCATACAACCTTCTCTTCTCCCGGCTGAACAGCCCACACTTTCTCAGCCTGTCTTCATAGCAGAGATACTCTAGTTCTCTTACCAATTTTATGGCCCTCCTCTGGACTTGCTCCAACAGTTCCATGTCCTTTTTGTCAAAATAACCTGTTGAGTTGTAGCCTTCTCCCATTAAAATGTAATGCACGATTCTTGAAAAAGCAGGGTCAAGCCCTATAATAAATCAGAATACTGATCAACACACTTGCATGTTTAATACAAGCCCTGTTACATTGCTTGACTGTCATAATCTTAAGCCTTTATTTCATATGGGGATGCTTTTCTGCTGTGATTTGTTTGGGTCCAGCAGTGTCCATGTTGTTCTGCAGAGATTGTTCCAGTGCTCCTTCCAGTGCTCTTGCCTGAAGATAACTTCCTAAACCCTGGCAGGATTAACTACATGAAACATGCAAAAAGGCTAGCAGTGTCATCACTAAGAAGTAGGATTTGAGGATATCCCACTTACAAGTGCCAAAATTCCTCTGAACCTGCCAGTTCTATGGTTTGCAGAAGTTTCTGCATTATTGTGCACCATCACTTCCAGCATGACTACCTTGTTACTTCTCCTCCTCATCATCCCCCAGAGAAAAGAAGGAATGATGCCTGTGGCTACGCCATCTTACCTGCCCCTGAGGAAGGGGAAAACAGTAGGGGTACAGTTGCTTTGCTGACCCTGGAGAACTTGGAAAATAACTCCATCTCATTCCAGCTATTTCTGGATGCCTTCTGGCTCCCTTGAAGGAAACTCACTTTCAAAAACAGGACTGCTGGGCACCTTGCCTTTCAGCAAACATTTTCAACCTGTTGTAAACCAAACAGTCAGTGTTGGCACTGAGGTAGCCTGAGGCAGCCTGAGCTTTCAGAAGAGGCAATGTCTGTTTCTGTGGTATTAGCGGCTCCCTTGGCCGTATCTCAGCACCCTGGGTGGTTTGGGTCAGCTCTTAATGCAGATCTATCAGGGTGTCCTCCCTTACCAGAGCCCTGAGTGCTTCCTCTGCCCTTGTTGTAGGCCAATCTCCTCCAGTGCTGTCTTCTATTGTTGTGATTATTTTTAGTGCCCGCAAACACATTTCTGCAACAGCTATCAGCAAGGCTCTTACATTACATACACAGATCATACATGCAGAAACTTTAAGGCTTCTGCAAGTGATTTTGTTACCATTTCCTCAATTTTGCTATCCATTTCTATTTTTGGTTCTTTTCGTACATCTGTCTGCATCAGTTTGAAGAGTCAACTTGTGTACTGCTATAACTGAGCAAGATGACTGGTTTTCTTCAATAGTTTTCTGGGTAAATCATGCAAAGTTACACTGAATGCTGTATTAACTATGAATAGGTGGGGTTTTATCCTCATTCTTGAAATGAGGGTCAGCACTTCATAAAAAAAACTTTTATGGAAGACTTTAGTACTGTAAATAAACTACCCAGATTTAAGATGAACATAGTGGAACCCTGATTTTGATAAATAAGTTAAAGCAACTTGCTGTAAGTTTTCTTTTAGAAGACAAAGGAAAAAAGGAAACGTGATTTCACCAATCTGATTACAAGCCAACTGACAAGCAAACTCATAGATAAAGAACTAAGTCAATTAAGGACTCCTGCTTTATTTTAAATTACATTCTTCACTCACAGCAGCAGTAATATACATTTGCTCTTACCAGAGGATCCTCCCCTAACACGTGACGTAGTAGGAAGTACTTTTCTGTTTTGAGTTACTCTGTGTTTCAGAGGGGGCAAAAGAGATTTTGTGCAACTTCTGAGGGAAACTCAACTTTTAAAATCAGTAAACCAGTGATTCCCTGTGCCTCTAAAAATCAAACTCTATTCTGAAGTTCTGAATTGCTGTGCATTTACTCCCATCTTTTGAAGGGGAGTATTGCTGTATTTTGCTTCCCACACTTCATAGGTTTAGGGAAAAAAAAGCAGCAAAAGCACACTCTGCATTTCTATTAGTGTTTAGCTAAAGCTGCAGTTTCACTTTGTACAGAATTGAAACTCCTGTGCTCTTAGATGTGACAGCAAGTTCCTAATATAAAAAAGTATTAGCCTTATTCCAAAAGAAAATGCTGAGTGTCTGAATATCTGAAGTTTGTGGGTTTAGACTGCAAGGGAGATCTCCAAAGACATGGTGCACCTGCCAAAAATTACAGGCTTGGGTAACTGGACACTGATTTAGAAAACCTACTTGCAACCAAAACAAGTAGACATTAAGCATCTCGTGCTCTGGTGTCATATACCAGGGACATGGCTGGGTGTTCGTGTTTTCGGCAATCAAATGGGTCAGGGAGCCCAGACAGACGCCCCAGGAGCCTTTTTATTATTTTATTCCAGCATCAGACTCATACACAGAGTTGAGACAGAGATGGTACAAAGCTCACGCCGTCACAGGCATCCAAAAACTTCCTTGTTACAGAGCATTCTTAAAAGCTTCTTTGCTAACTAGCATGCCTCTAAAATTTACAGACAACTGTTTTAACCAATCTTCAATAGCGCACGTACATCTGTTGTACACAATACTTGCTTGTTATGCCTTTATACAACAATGCACAATATTCCATTATTAGGCTTAAACTTATCTATCTTGCTAAGCTTATTTTTTGCAACTTCAAAATCTATCTCAGCCGAACTTAGAAATTCTAATCATCATTTTAATGTCCTTGCTTGCTATATAATTTTATCTTCTTCTATCTTCAAGATTTTTGCAGTTAGAGCTGATTCCTAAATTCTTTTGCTTTATTTCTAAAACCTGCTTTTTTTTCACACCTAAGGGCTTTTCCACCTTTTTGTGTTTCCCACAGCTGGGTACTTGAAGAAATCAACATACACAGTCCAACTTGTGTCAGGTCATTCTCTCCTTTCATAATTAGATATGCACATTATCTTTTCTACAGGATCAATAATTACAAATGAGTGGAAGCTAAGTTTCTTTTGTTGTGACATACACAAAGTGAAATATCCAGAGTGGAATAGCTAGTGTAGAGTGTTTGCTAGTGTAGAGAGATGGTTTTTCCTACCAGAAATGTCTCAAATGGCTTTTCAACACACAGCAGGATTTTAGTATTTCTGCACTAGGTATGGTAGCACCCAATGAAAATCTCAGTGCATTTCACATGAAAAGCAAAATCCAGTTATCAGTAAAGAGTGGAAGAATCATACTGCATTGCAGTACCTCTAGTATTCAGGCACAAAGGTGAGAAATACAGTCCTGAATTAATACAGCTGGGAATTAATAAGCCCTTTTCTAGGCCTTGATTGAAATGGCAATGATGATGTACAATTTCCTTGTTTTCCTGTTTATTTTCTATATGACTCAGACACAAAACACATGGAATTTGAAAGTATTATTACAAATTCTTTCCCTGTTCGTTTTTCAAGTTCCAGTCACCTGAAATTTATTTCTCAGCTCCACCATAGTCAGAGAAATTATGAATTGCAATTTAAAATGTAAAGTAAAATATGTATATAAGGAAGACATGAAAAAACCCCACAATTTCCACCTGATAAACATCCTAAAAATTGAACCAGTCTGTTCTGATAAGCATGGAGACTCCTAAGTGTGAAACTGTTAGAAAGACACCATGTTCTGTGAAATGCTGGATTGTCATCAGTTTAAGTCTATCCATGTAGCTTTAAGCTTTGGCCATTCTACAGTCTCCCACACAGTTTTGACCTTGCTCTATGCCATTTCCTGTGCCCTTTTCACTATCTTTTTTATCCTCGTTGGGTTTGTTTCCCTTCCCCAAAGTCCCAGTCACTTAATAGACATTTCCATAGAGTATTCAACTTAAAACCATCCCATTTCCTGAAGCTATTTGTATCAGGACTAAATGCCAAATAATAATAATTATAAAAATGACTAAACTTCCAAAACGGAGCTATTGTTAACATCAATTACCAACTTCCGTCTCTATTTTCATGCAGCTTGCACTAAAAAGAGGGGGTGGGGGAAAGGAGGAACTCGAGCTTCTGCAAATCTTAGTTTAGTCTGAAGTGACTGATTACGCGTATGTAGCACATTTTTCTCCTTGCTGATTGATCTTAAACTTTGTGGTCAAATATTTCACAACTGTCCTTTGGAATTCCCCCTGGCTTGGATGTTTACCTTTTTGGAGCAGGTCTTACAGTTTTTTATGGTGTGACACTGTAGCTAGGTAAAAACCAGTTTGAAATGAAAAGTGTGTTCAAAAGTAGCATAGAAGAGAGCAAATTGAAACATGTGAGAATAAAAGCACGTGGATGTATGAGTAATGTAAGAATTCCTTTAAAGGGGGAAAAATAAGAGTACTCAGTTACTTCTGTGGGGTGGAGAAGTAAATGAGATGCTGTTGTTTTAAGTACAAATGTTTGAGGAAGTAGGTTGCAGAAGTTGTTTCACATTCAATTATTTCTCAAGTTGCCATCGAGGTGAAAAGAAGTGACAGAGTAGTGATTTCTGCTGTTGTCTTGAGTGAGTTATGTCATGTTACATTCTCCTCTGCACCTCAGCTGAACCACTGGAAACCACTTCTGTGCTGTTTTTCTTCTGCTCCGTTTTACAGTCTCTTCCAGCATCTAATCTGCCAGACCTGGAAGCACACAGAAAATGGTACGTTAAACTTTCATTTTAAATTTGCTCTTAGGTATCTTTGACTGGAACTGCTTTGGAAGATTTTCAAGAACATATTCTGCTTTTCTGTTTTCTAAATGGTCCAGTTTACTGTTATGGTTCGAAGCTGCAGAGCATTATGTCTGCAAAGGAAAGCATTAATTTGCACTAATACTTATTGTACAGCAGTGCTACAGAATGAGTAATGAATGTCTTATCTAAATACTCCAAGTTTTTAGGTGTTTATTTTTCTCTACCCTTCCCTCCTGTCACAACTTAAAATACATGTGGAACCTCTACAGAAAAACTTCCTTCAGAAACACATAGCTGTACTGTTGCTGAATATTTGAACACCCTAAATCATTAGGGGTTTGTGCACATAGCAGTTAAGATCAGTAGATTAGTTCTTTTGAACTCCTTATAAAACCAAGCATAGATCACAGACAAAAGAACAGCTCGCATACTCCTGCTGTACTTTTAAACAAGCCTCTCATTGCAAAGACATTGCACAAGACAGCATTGCTTCTTGCTCTTATTTAGGTCTTTCTGTTTGTTCTGGTACTATAATGGATGCAACACTTTACATATGCAAATAGCCAGATACAGCACCAGGATGTAACTCTTTACAGTTAAAACAGCTAATGCATTACAAAGATTATCAGGAGAGGGAAGAATATACAAAGAAATGAAGCACAAAGATGGTAGGAGCTACGCTGGCTCTGCAACAACACTTAGGTTCCTAAAAATACTGTAATATGTGAGAGTTCAAAACCCGAGCATTGTAAAAGACTCAAAATGTCTTTTTTGACTTCTTAAAAAGCCTACAAACATATTCATGAAGACTTTCAAAGCCCAGATTCACCGCACCTAATTTCAGGCACCTAAATGTGCAGTGTTAACCTCTGCTTGGTGTGTGCTCAGGCAGATCTCCCTCGATCTTCAAAATGAACAGTCCCTGCAGAGTGGCCTCTCTCCTCTCTCTCACTCTCTCTTGAATTTCAGTGCTACTACGATTGATGACAGCAAATTGAGGAACTTAGTTAAACACCTGAAATTAAGGGCCTGCATGTAGTGACTGAATATGAGCTCATGTGGAAAGTTTGAGTCTTCAATCTAGACTGCAATCACACCTTGCCCATGTCCTGCTCTAGTGCTTCAACAGAGTGGTTTAATCTGGTTTATCAAATCTTTAAAGCTTGAACCTAATTAACTTTCCCTTCCTTCATTTAAAGGTAGAAAGGCTGGTGGAGTTTGATGTGCATCAGTTGTCAGTATTTGCTTCAGTGACTACAGATTCTGTGTCCATGGCTGGTGACAGCCAGCACTTCATGGTCTGCTGTGGTCTGTGTCGACAGATAAAGGTAAAAGGCACCCATGTGATGGTGGAGCGACACGTCCTGCAGTGCAGAGAGTCTCTATGGTTTCCCTATCAGCTCTCTGCTGTTCTCCACTGGGTAAACAGACTGGCCCTGGTGTCCATAGGTCTGCTAACGCAAGAAATGGAGGCAGGCAGTTGCTGGGACATCACAGGCTGTTTAGTTAGCATAGGCACTCTTTGGTTTTCCATTAGTCTCCTAATGTCCTTTACATGTATAATATGCTGTGTCCCCTGGGAAAGAAGGAAGGAAGGCAAAATTTTTTCAAGAATATATCCAGATTTTTCTTTGGCAGTGTCACTTGTCACTCTAAAAAAGACCTTCAATTTTCCATGTAATTAAATAGCAATGGCAGAGCCCTTCCTTCTCCTTCCCACATCCCTGACCACATTAGTGGAGAAAAAAGGGTTCTACTGAAAAGCTCAGGTGGTGGGAGGAAATTAATGCCTTTTATCTTTTCCAAATTCACTCCCCACTTAACTCTGATTATTCTCAATAATCATTTTTATCCAAGTGCACAGGAAATCAGAAAACTTAATCCTCCTCTAAAGCGGATTGGCTAGACTGTATTGAAAACACTGGCGAACTCTCTTACCCAGTGACCTCTGTCTGGGCAATTTTCCAAAGGGAATTCCAAGCCAAATGATGGTTAATTTGATACCTAGCAAATGAAAACACAAGAGTTGGAGATAATGAAATATGAATACACAGGCATGGCCTGGTTAGTCCATATGAGCCTGCTCTGAATAATTGTATGAATGACAGCCACAGCTACCAGCCGCGGTATTTAGCTACCTTGCCTTTTCTCAGAGCATGTGCGGATAAGAAGAAAGCACCATAGCACTTCCAGGGAGTGGGCAAGGAAATTGTGGTAACACTGTAGCTTCTGTCACTGTATCAGGTTACACTGAATTCAAGGTCTGCAGTGGACTTTTACATTTTTCCTTCTCTACTGAGGCTCTGTAATTCCAAAGATGACTGAAAGAAATACCAGAGTGATGCCATTTGGATGTTGAGTCAAGATAGCAGAAGTGCAGTGCTGTGTGAAACCTGATCTTGCTTCTCTCACATTTCCAGATACATGGATGCAGAGGTAGATTCAGCATAGATAACACAGAAACACAAAGTTGTACAGGGGACACAGTGCTTGAAGTAAACAGGGCGTGCAACAGAAAGCCTCGCTTCACCTCTAGGTCCATATCACCTGCAAGGCACATCTTTGGCAGCACTCGACAGGGTTTACACAAACTGCTTGGCGAGTCTCTGTATGTTCTTGTGTCACAGCTGAAGAGATAAAAACATTTCCATGTATCTTGAACATTTTACCTAATCATCCGATTTTCACCTACTTAATTGGGTTGTGACATTTCATCAATATTATGCCACACATAACTAATCCTGGTGGTTTAAGAGCCCCCTATGTGCCATACAAGCCTCCACCACTGAGTTTTCAAGGAAGAAACAAGGCTGATGATTTTTGTGAGGTGTCTTGTCTTTAAAACTCTTGACCAACACCAGACGCAAGCAATTAGATACAGGGCAAGGCAGCAAGATGGTCATGGCCCTTCTGCTTGTGCCACACAAGCCAAGGCTGGCAGTCTGCCAGCCAGGGTTTCCTTGACACTGACTGCTGCTGAGGAAATAACCAGTAAGTTGTGAAATATTAAAAGCACTTCCCATTATACCCACAAATCTATGAAGCCAGCAAGACCACAAAGTCTCAACAGACAGAGTGTTTTGGAAGCTTCTTAAAATGTCTGTGGGATTTTTGCTCCAGTTATTTAGGCTGGTTATTAGTCTTTCACGGAACATACCCAGTTTTAAACTTGTTTTTGATTTTCATGTTCCCACCTCACCCAGATACATTGTTTTCTTGTCCCTCATCCCTTATTGGACAGTGAAAATGCAAACTGGTAATAAAATTTAAGGAAATAAAGCCACTGACTGTCTTAGGTCAACTCTACATCTATTCTGCCACTTCCTAGAGGAAGAACACTCATTATAATATTAAATTTGAATTAGGAACTCAGTCACCTGTTAGTGCAGTTTTGAAAGTTTACACAAGCTTTTGAGTAGAGATTTTGAGTATAGATCTTGCATACGCTTAGAAAAAGTAACTGTGCTCATCTACGTTATTATGCAATGGCAACCAGCTGGATGAGGAACACCTCTTATTTCCCCTTAAAAAAAGAGTATTCACAGAGACATGGACTTTAATCACCCCATGTCACTTTCTCAGGAGATGTTTTTTAATAATTTATTTTTTAGAGAGTGATATTTAAATTAATATTAGAATTCTTGGTGATGATAAAATAAAAAAAGATTTGAGGAACCACCAACATATGCCTCCGGAAACATACAATCCTACCTGCACATCCATCCATGGTCAGTGTGTGACCAGGACCCCAATTTAGCTGTATAGCTGGCCTGACCCAGTGTGTACGTGAAATATTCTCATTGCATTAAACTAATACTTCCGTATTTCCTTGGTTTTAGGTATCTCGTGCAAAGATGTCAAATGCATTGCCATTTATCCTGCTCTTCATATTCCCAATGCTGCTGTCAGGGGCTTGGTTTCCCAAAACTTTACCCTGTGATGTTAAGTCCTCAGAAGGCACTGTGACAGTGGACTGCACTGATCGGCGCCTTACAGAAGTCCCCAGAGGGATCCCTGGAAACGTTACCAACCTCACCCTAAGTATTAACCATATCCCCCACATCTATCCAACATCCTTTGATCATCTTGAAAACCTCCGGGAGATTGACTTCAGATGCAACTGTGTGCCTGTCAAACTTGGCCCCAAAGATAATGTGTGCACTAGCAGACTGAAGATTGAGACTGGTAGTTTTGCTGCCCTGACAAGATTGAAGTCATTATATTTGGATGCAAACCAGCTGGCAGAAATACCCCGAGGTCTTCCTGCTACTTTAACCCTGCTGAGCCTGGAAGCAAACAGTATCTTTTCTATCCATGAAGCCAGCTTCTCAGAGCTAGGAAACATAGAGGTATTGTATCTGGGACAAAACTGTTACTACCGCAATCCATGCAACGTTTCATTTGAAATTGAGAAAACAGCCTTTCTGGGGCTGAAAAAGTTAACAATACTATCCCTGAAGTCCAACAACTTAACACATATTCCACCCAATTTGTCATCTACTTTAAAGGAATTGTATATTTACAACAACATGATTCAAGTGATTCACGAACAGGATTTAAGTGGCCTTTCCAATCTAGAAATTCTTGACCTAAGTGGCAATTGCCCACGTTGCTATAATGCCCCGTATCCTTGCATTCCTTGTCCCAAGAGCTCGATTCAGATACATTCAAAGGCTTTTGACTCCTTGGAAAATTTAAGAATTTTGCGACTTCACAGTAACTCTCTTCAGAGCATACCCAGCAGCTGGTTTAAAAACATCAAGAATCTCAAAGAACTTGACCTCTCCCAAAATTTCCTCATGAGGGAGATTGGAGATGCTCAGTTTTTGACATTTATCCCCAGCCTTATGCAGCTTGATCTGTCCTTTAACTTTGAAGTGAAGGTGTATTCTCCCTTCTTGAATCTTTCTAAGACATTTTCTTCTCTCTATAACCTGGAAACCCTGAGGCTCAAGGGCTATGTCTTTAAAGAACTGAGAGCACAAGATCTACGTCCACTGCTCAGTCTTCGGAATCTAACCATGTTGGATCTTGGGACTAACTTTATTAAAGTTGCAGACCTGACAGTGTTTGAAGAATTCCCAGCTCTTAAGTTCATTGACCTCTCAGTGAATAAAATTTCTCCTTCTTCAGGGGAAAGCAACTTCTATGGATTTTGCTCTAATCCTGGCATTTCAGTTGAGCAATACAACAGGCAAGTACGACAAGAGATGCATTATTTCAGGTATGACGTGTATGGGCGAAGTTGCCGTTCCAAAGACAAAGAGGCTTCTTCCTACCAATCTATAGTTAAGGAAGATTGCCTTAACTACGGAAAAACTCTGGATTTAAGCAGAAACAATGTATTTTTTGTTAACCCCTCAGACTTCCTGGGACTTAGCTCTCTCAAATGTCTCAACTTGTCAGGCAATGCAATAAGTCAAACTTTAAATGGAAGTGAATTCTCTTACTTGTCTGGATTGAAATATCTGGATTTTTCTAACAACAGGGTTGATTTGCTATACCAAACTGCTTTCAAAGAGCTAAAATTTTTAGAAATTCTAGATCTGAGCAATAACCAGCATTATTTTCTGGCAGAAGGTGTTACTCACGTGCTTAGTTTTATGAAAAACCTAGCCCATCTGAAGAAGCTGATGATGAATGAGAACGAAATTTCTACCACTATTGATACAGGAATAGAAAGCCAATCTCTTCGAATTTTAGAATTCAGAGGAAATCGTTTAGATGCTCTCTGGAAGGATGGCAATGCTAAATATTTGTCCTTCTTCAAGAATCTGACCAGCCTGGAAGAACTGGATATTTCCTTCAACTCACTCAGTTTTTTGCCTCATGATGTTTTTAAAGGAATGCCTCCTAGTCTCAAGATCCTCAACTTAACAAATAATCAACTGAAGAGTTTCATCTGGGGAAGCCTCCCCTCTCTGAGGAACCTAGTAACTCTGGACCTGAGCAATAACCTTCTGACTACTGTTCCCAAAGAACTGTCCAATTGCACCTCATCACTCCAAAAACTGATGCTCCGAAACAATCGCATTCAGCGATTAACCAAATATTTTCTCAGAGGTGCTTTTAAACTGAGGTACTTGGACCTCAGCTCAAACAAGATTGAAATAATTAAGAGATCCAGCTTCCCTGAGAATGTCATTAACAACCTGGAGATGCTGCTTTTGCATGGCAATCCTTTTAAGTGTAACTGTGAGGCTGTGTGGTTTGTCTGGTGGATCAATCAGACACAGGTGACCATTCCTCTTCTGGCCACAGATGTGACCTGTGCTGGCCCAGGGGCACATAAGGGAAGGAGCGTGGTTTTCTTGGATCTGTATACCTGTCAGCTGGACACGTCGTATTTGATCCTGTATGCTCTGTCAGCTTCAACCGTCCTTGGCTTTATGGTGTTCACAGTGATGAGCCACCTCTACTTCTGGGATGTGTGGTATAGCTACCATTACTGCACTGCCAAGCTGAAGGGCTATCGGCGCTTGTCTTTACCAGATGCCTGCTACGATGCCTTTATTGCTTATGACAATGAAGATGCAGCTGTGAATGAGTGGGTGCTGCAGGAACTGGTTGAAAGGCTGGAAAACCAAAAAGCCAGGCAGTTCAATTTATGCCTGGAAGGAAGGGACTGGCTCCCAGGACAGCCAGTCTTTGACAACCTTTCCCAGAGCATTCAGCTGAGCAAAAAGACCATATTTGTGCTGACCAACAGGTATATTAAAAGTGGCAGCTTTAAGACAACATTTTACATGGCTCATCAGCGGCTTCTAGATGATAAAATGGATGTCATTATCTTGATATTTCTTGAGAAGGTTTTGCAGAAGTCCCGCTATGTCCGGCTGAGGAAGAGGCTGTGCAGAAGTTCAGTCCTGGAATGGCCAACTAATCCTCAGTCTCAGCCCTACTTCTGGCAGTGCCTGAAAAATGCCATAGCTACAAGCAATTCACTGGCTTACAACAAGCTTCTCCAAGAAACTGTTTAATCCTACCCTTTCCCTTAAATATTGTTATGATACACATGCACCTTGCTTGGCACTTATTAGTGCACAGCAAGAAATGATGCACTACCCCCTGGAAGTCACTGTTGCAGAATATCACCACTTCCAGCTTTTATTTCACAATAGGCCTCTAACATCTCCTGTGGTTAGGTAAAGTGTGGGTTAGACACTTGGTCAATATGCTCGAGTACACAGGGTGGAGGAGTGCTTGGACCATGCCTAAAGTTGCTGCTGTTTAGACACTCTTGGAATAAATGTGATTTTTATAAAAATACATTGTTTCTCTATTTGCTGTATTTATGAAAATCAAGAAAAGCAATTGCTGACATATTTGTGTCAGAAAATCACTTTAGAAAAGCTCATTCTTTGATCTTGGGGAAATAAAAGATTTTTTATCTTTTCATCTTAGGCTTAGAGTTTCTTAGTCTACCACTTCTATCTGAGTGGGCAAACCGGGGAAAGCAAATTCTGCTGTGACTGCTGTCAGGGGCTTGGATCTGGTACAGGAACTCTCCCACTGTTGCACTGTCAAAAAGCCCACAAATCTGAAGAGACTTGGAAGTATGTGTGTGGACTAAAATGGGAAGATATGTGAGAAACGAGTTCAGAAGGTCTTGTAGGCTATAGGTGGGAAGGAGTTATAAAATAAAGGGATTCCTTGTGAATGGAGCTGCTGCATGGTTGCAAGGAGAGAGAGCAGACATGCAGAGGGAGAGGCACAAGGCAGATGGAGAAATCAGTTAAACCAAACAGACAAAGAACTAGATGATCTTCCAGATCCCTTCCAACCCAAACCATTCTATGATTCTGTCATCTCAGCTGCCTCTGGCAGTTCCTTGCCTAGCTTTTCTGTCTGGTCCTTTCTTTAAATAGTCCCTTTTTGACTTAGTTGTAGGCATGCTAACAAGAAAGAACACAACAACAAACAAGAAAACTAATGTTCATCTAATATAACAGACAATAAGAATTTTTTTTTCCTCCAAATTATCATAGTAGTGTTACTGATTTACCACAGAAGCAGGAGAAAGATCAGGGCCTGGTTAGAAGAGTGGGTGTTTTACAATTTTATTTTAACATTGGAAGGAGGATCTGGGGAACTAAAGGCCTGTCAGCCTGACATCGGTGCCAGATGGAGACGATCATCTTGAATGCCATCATGCAACAAGTATAGGACAACCAGGTTATAACGTCCAGCTAGCATGAGTTTTTGAAAGGCAGGTCTTGCATGACCAGCCTGGTCTCCTTCTGTGACAAAATGACCTGCTTAGTGGATGAGGGAAAGGCTGTGGATGTTTTCTATCTAGACTTTAGTAAAGCCTTTTACGTAATGCACAGCATTGTTTAGCCAGGAGAAAAGGCAGCTCAGGGGACACCTTATCACTCTCTACACCACCTGAAAGGAGGCTGTACTCAGTGGGAGTCAGTCTTTTCTCCCATGCAGAAAGTGACAGGATGAGAGGAAATGGCCTGGAGTTGCAACAGAGGAGGTTTACACTAGATATTAGGAAAAAAATTTTAATGGAAAGGGTTGTCAAGCAATGGAACAGACTGCCCAGGGAAGTGGTGGAGTCACCATCCCTGGAAGTGTTCGAAAACATGTGGATATGGCCCTTGTGGATATGGCATTTGAGGATATGTTTTAATGGTGAACATTGTGATGGTGCTAAGTTGATGATTAGACTTGATGATCTCAAAGTCTTTCCAACCTTAATTATTCTATGATGCTATGGTTTCTTATGGTTGTGTTTGTAAAACAATGATTTGAAGTTCAACTACTTTGTGCTCATTGTGACCAAGACAGTCACCAATCACCACTTTGCCCACGAATGCTTCTCTGTTTCCAACAACAAATCTAGGTGGGCACTTTTCCTAGTTGGTTCCCTTAATATCTCCACCAAGAAATTATCATCAGCATGCTTCAGGACTGCTTGTGTCCGTTGTACAGCGGTCCCAATTGATGTCTGGGAAGTTAAGATCACCCATAAGAACAAGGACATCTGACTTAGAGATATTCCTTCATTCTTTATGGAATAATTTCTCAGTGTCATGTTCCCAAATGGGTGGTTGATAGTATACTCCCACAACAACGTGCATCTTCATCCTTCCAGAGCCTCTCAACTGTGCCACCACCAACTGCAGGCACTATACATTACAACCCCTCTCTCCTATAAAGAGCCATCCCCTGACTTGCCTGCCCTGCCTATCCTTCCTGAAGAGCATATAACTATGTTATAACAGAGTAACACCATGAATCAACAGTATTGTTTTGTTTGGTAAATTTCTTAAATGTCAGATCATTTAACCCATGTTACTTTGCAGTTAAGTTGTTAATAACCCTGAAATCTGGCGCCACATAATTATACCAAGTACTACACAAAAGGCATACAATACATTTAATACACAGTATCAGTTCCCACAGAACTCAGTTTCAAGTTCTGTTGCTTTATACCTCAGATCTTTGCGTCAAATAAAGTGCTGAATTGTTTGCCTTCCCTGTGCACAAGTACTGTAAATAAAGCTTCAAAATTACTTATGCCATGAGGTTGCTTGTGCTTCTATTCTTTTGACACTCTTTTTTTGGAGACTGTGGCCTGCACAGGTCAAATAGAAAAGAATGTAGGCATTGACTCTCTTGCAAATCTTGCTCATAAATCATGTTACAGCTGTCCCGAACATAAGGATGAACGGTTAATCACACCAGACTGGTAAACAGCTTCATAATAAGATCATCCTTCTCCTTTTTATGGTCTGACAGAAGGGACACAATGTTTAAATTTCCTTGGGAGTCTGCGCTGCATTTCATGACCAGTTGAAGTTTGTGTTTCTCAGACGGTTGGAAGCAAACCCACTCAATTTAACAGGGTGAGATGGGGGAAAGAGCAGAAGGAAAATGGCAGAACTAATCTTACTGTATGTGCTGCGTTTTGTGCACCCAAAATGCTTATGAAGAGTTACAGGTGACTTCCAACAGCTTTGTGAAAACTGCCTCCATTCTGACAGAATTAAAAGCCATGGGAACAGAAAATGGTGAGGTGTCTGGTGTTTAATGCTGCATGCTTCCTGGTCCCTGCCTGGATTCTGGTCTGAAGATCTGACAGTTCAGCCTGGTGGGAAACATTCCTCTCTCAGCAGCATTCTTTTGAGATAACTGAAAATATACCCATTGCCTAGCAGAAGTTGGAGGATTTAGCTCATATTTGCCTGTAAATATTATTTTGACTTGTTCCACTGTCCTAATGCAAATACACATTTTTGGCTTTCTTGGTAAGAGGATTTGATTTTTGCAGCTTTACTGGAAGCTCTTGCCATAGACTCCAGGGGTTTTAAATGTCAAACACTCAGCCTGTTGCTGAGGCAGTGTACTATGGGGAGTGAAACCTGAGCGTGTTTTCACTGCATAAGTGCCTCTCTCAGTTGTTTGTCAGGCATCTGTTGTCAATGCTGGTGCTCTGTGGTTTCTTGTGTGTTGTGTGCTGGCTGCCCCTTTCTGGCAGCCAAGGCCCCACCCATCTGGGCTGGGGGGAGGATCAGGAGGGCAGCTTCAGAGCAACTCTTGGTTAGAGATACAGCTCCTGGGTAGGGATAAAGCCAGGCTAATAAGGAAACAGAAAAAGGAAAATGATACAAAAGTGATCACTCACCACCTCCTGGCAGCAGACCAGTGCCCAGCTAGCCTCTGAGTGATTGCTGCTTTAGCTGAGCCCTCATCCCACTACCACCCCACGCCAATTTTATTGCTAAGCATGGAACCTTACGCCTTTAATCAGCTAGGCTCCATAATCACGGCTGTGCCCCCTCCCAGACCCTTGTTCACCCTGAGCCTGCTCACCAGTGTGAGAATCGGAGAAGGCCTTGAGGCTCTGCAACTTCCCCAACAAGGCATAATGCTGGTGTGTAATCAACACTGCTTTGGTCACCAGCCTGCAGCAGGGCATGACAGGGCTGCTATGGAGAAAATGGGCTCCATCCCAGACAGACCCAGTGTGGTTGTTGTGAGTGACAAATGAGGTGTGATCATGGATACTCATGTCTCTCTTTTCCAGGCCTGTGTTGAGCTATACTTGTAAGAAAAGGTAAAAGAAGGCAAAGAGTAAAAGAAACTGCACAGAACAGGCAAATCATAGAGACTTGCTGAATTCCCTGCTCAGATTACGTTGTGCCCACATACATGTACATACACATAGATATCTGTTCTTATTAGCAGGATTCATAGTGGATGGCTTTCATCCAACACTAAGGAAAGAGATTGTCTTTGGCAGAATGATTATGGTGCTATATTGTAGTTACAACAAAAGCATTTTTGATAGGATAGTATAATTAATATAGCACATAAATTATTATTATTAAAATGCCACAGGATTTCTACAAAACAAATCAACATAATATAAGCTATAAGTAAATTAATACAGAATTTATAATACATTTTAACTTAAAATTTCCAGTCATCTAAATCCTAACAACTTATGATGTCTAGTGACTTGAACCCTCTGCAGATCAAGTCAAATCTTATTCCATGCTTTGCTCTATCAGTATAACAATTATAATTAGACTCTCAAAACATACAAAAGAATGAGTCACTCCCTCCATCCTCAGAGCATGCAAACAATGGTGGAGGCATCCCTGCTACTGGAGGTTGATGGGTTTCACCGTCCAGCAGCAGCTCTGGTTCAAGTTCCCCCTTATGCCTCATAGCTGGTTGGATCTCTGAACTGTGGGCTGCTGCACTTCACCTCCCCCTCCTGTGGGGGCCTAGTGGGCCAGGGACCCGCCAGGACAGTAAGGAGAGGAGCAGTCACCTGGTGCCCAGGAACCTTGAGAATGGGAGGGAGAAGAAAAAATTGTTTGTCTGGATTTTCTTCTGGGTTCACAGAACCTTCATGGCCTGAGAATGAGGTGAAGGATTAATGAAGACGTCACACGCTCAGTGACAGGTGATGGTTGCTTGCCTCATGAATTGGCATTCATTAACTCCATAAGCAGGGGTTGGAGCAGCGTGTACTCATGGCAATGGCACACATCAGCACTTCACTTCAAGAGTGACTTTTCAGGGAAGCCAAATGAGGCATGTGCCACTGCCCCTCAGCTCTGAAGAGACACCCAGTCCCACCAAGGCTTGCAGGAATAGGGTCCAGAGAACGCTGGTGTGAAAGCAAAGGGAAAATATGGCTCCAGCATAGGCTCCAGGGCAGCCAGGCAGGAAGGTTACAGGGCTGGGAGTGGAAGCCTGCACCACTGTAAATGGCAGGCCCTTGGCCTTGGTTAAACACATAAAAACACTTTGAATATTGTGGTATGATATATCTGCAACTATATCTAGATAAATGTAATACATACACTATACAATATGCATTCCTATTGGGCATGGGTTTTGCATGTGTAAAGATACATACATAGAGGGAGACAAGAAATCAATCCATTTCAAGTGCAATTCATGACATTAGAAAAAATAACCTCTATTGAGTAGCAGCCCTCACAGATACAAATGTCATGCACAGTTGTTGAAAATGCAGTATCAAAGCCTAAAAATATTGAGAAAATTATGTCTCATGGTCTTTAGAACTCCATAAATTGATGTACATGCATGTTTAATGTGAGCTGTTTCTTGTCTGCCATAATCTTAAGCCTTTATTTCATATAGAGAAGCTCTCCTGCTATTTGATTTGTTTGGGTTGAGCAGTGTCTGAGTTCCACGTTGCTCTGCAGATGTTCTTCCAGTGCTCCCTCAGTCCTCTTGCCTGAAGCCGACTTCATAAACCCTGGCAGAATTACCTATATAAAAATTTCCAAATTGTAGTGGGCCAGTAGGCTAGTACTTCCAAGCTACTACTAAGAAGCAGGATTTGAGGATATCCCACCTACAAGTGCCAAAATTCCTCTGAACCTGCCAGTTTTGTGGTTTGCAGAAGTTTCTGTATTGCTGTGCACCATCACTTCCAGCATGACTACCTTGTTACTTCTCCTCCTCATCATCCCCCAGAGAAAAGAAGGAATGATGCCTGTGGCTACGCCATCTTACCTGCCCCTGAGGAAGGGGAAAACAGTAGGGGTACAGTTGCTTTGCTGACCCTGGAGAACTTGGAAAATAACTCCATCTCATTCCAGCTATTTCTGGATGCCTTCTGGCTCCCTTGAAGGAAACTCACTTTCAAAAACAGGACTGCTGGGCACCTTGCCTTTCAGCAAACATTTTCAACCTGTTGTAAACCAAACAGTCAGTGTTGGCACTGAGGTAGCCTGAGGCAGCCTGAGCTTTCAGAAGAGGCAATGTCTGTTTCTGTGGTATTAGTGGCTCCCTTGGCCGTATCTCAGCACCCTGGGTGGTTTGGGTCAGCTCTTAATGCAGATCTATCAGGGTGTCCTCCCTTACCAGAGCCCTGAGTGCTTCCTCTGCCCTTGTTGTAGGCCAGTCTCCTCCAGTGCTGTCTTCTATTGTTGTGATTATTTTTAGTGCCCGCAAACACATTTCTGCAACAGCTATCAGCAACATCAGTTTGAAAAGTCAACTTATGTATTGCAAAAAACTGAGCAAGATAACTGGTTTTCTTGAATAGTTGCCTGGGTAAATTATGCCATTTTACACTGAACACTGTATTAACCATGAATAGATGGAGTTGTAACCTTGTTCTTGAAATGAGGGTCAGCACTTTAGAGAAAAGACATTGTAGTAAGGCTTTAGGACTCTAACTATCAAGATTTAAAATAAACACAGTGGAATCTTGATTTTGACAAATAAGATAAAGCAGCCTCCTGTTGACAAAGGGAGAAAAAATGGAAATGTGAGTTCACCAATCTGATTAGAAGCCAACCAACAACCAAACTTACAGATGAATGATTTTTACAACTAAAGACTCCTGCTTTATTTTAAATTGTTTTCCTCACTCATAGCAGCAGTAATATACATTTGCTCTTACCAGAGGGTCCTCCCCTAACACGTGATGTAGTAGGAAGTACTTTTCTGTTTTGAGTTACTCTGTGTTTCAGAGGAGGTAGAAGAGATTTTGTGCAATTTCTGAGGGAAACTGAACTACTAAAATCAGTAAACCAGTGACTCCCTGTGCCTCTAAAAATCAAATTACAGTTCAGAAGTTCTGGACTTCTGAAAACTTCCCTGCATTTACCCTGCCTTCATCTCTGAAGTGAATTATTGCTGTATTGTGCTTCCCACATTTCATAGGTAAAAAAAATAAAGCTAAGAAATGATCTGCATTTTATTAGCCCTCAGCTAAAGCTGCAGTTTCACTTTACATAGAATTGAAACTCCTTGAGCTCTTAGCTGGTTGACAAAAAGTTCCTAATATTAAAACCAAAACAAAACAAAACAAAAAAACCAAAAAAACCCAAAACAAAACAAAACAAACAAAAAACAAACAAACTAAAGAGCAAAAGAAAATGCTAAGTGTTGGTACAGCTATTAAAATTTCCACAATTTGTAGCCTTAGACTGTGAGGGAGCACCTGTCAAAAATCACAGGGTTGGGTGACTGGACATTGTGTTTTAGAAAACTTTCATGCAAGCAAAGTGGACACTAAGCATCTCAGATTCCAGTGACATGTACCAGGGATGTGGCTGGTTGCTTGAAGAAATCAACATTCACAGTCCAACTTCTGCACGCTCTTCCACATAGTTTTCACTTTTTTGTATTCAGTTTCCTATGCCCTTACCATTATCCTTTTTGGCTTGGTTTCAGTTCCCTCCCCTAAGTTCCATTCACTTAACAAACATTTCTTCCATAAAGTATTCAGCTTAAGAGATTTGTCTGCTCCTATTAGCACACAAGTGATTCTTAGTGAGATCTGAATCCTTGAAGCTATTAACTGCAGAAATGAATCCCAAATAATAATTATAAAAATTACTAAACTTCCATGTCAATTAACAATTTTTGTCTCCCTTCATGCAGCTTACAGTAAAAAAGGAAAAAAAAAAGGAACTTGAGCTTCTGCAATCTTTGTTGATCACATGAATATTACCCTTTCATAATGCCTTTTCTCCTAGCTGATTACTCTCAGGCTCTCTTATTAAGGACTTTGAAGTTGCCTTCCTTTGGTGTTCAGATGAAGAGAAAGAAGATACAGTACAGATTACTGTCGTCTTGAGTGAGTTATGTCATGTTACATTCTTCTCTGCACCTCAGCTGAACCACTGGAAACCACTTTAGTGCTGTTCTCTCCTGCTCCGTTTTACAGTCTCTTCCAGCATCTAATCTGCCAGACCTGGAAGCACACAGAAAATGGTACGTTAAACTTTCATTTTAAATTTGCTCTTAGGTATCTTTGACTGGAACTGCTTTGGAAGATTTTCAAGAACATATTCTGCTTTTCTGTTTTCTAAATGGTCCAGTTTACTGTTATGGTTCGAAGCTGCAGAGCATTATGTCTGCAAAGGAAAGGATTTATCTGTACTCCTATACTTCAGAATGAGCATAATAATATACTTGTTGTAACTTCTGAGGTGTTTCTCTAGGCTTTCCCCCATGAACTCCTCACATATATATGGAACACTAGCAGATAAACTTCCTTCAGAAACACATAGCTGTACTGTTGCTGAATATTTGAACACCCTAAATCATTAGGGGTTTGTGCACATAGCAGTTAAGATCAGTAGATTAGTTCTTTTGAACTCCTTATAGAGCCAAGCATAGATCACAGACAAAAGAACAGCTCACATACTCCTGCTGTACTTTTAAACAAGCCTCTCATTGCAAAGACATTGCACAAGACAGCATTGCTTCTTGCTCTTATTTAGGTCTTTCTGTTTGTTCTGGTACTATAATGGATGCAACATTTTACATATGCAAATAGCCAGATACAGCACCAGGATGTAACTCTTTACAGTTAAAACAGCTAATGCATTACAAAGATTATCAGGAGAGGGAAGAATATACAAAGAAATGAAGCACAAAGATGGTAGGAGCTACGCTGGCTCTGCAACAACACTTAAGTCCCTAAAAATACTGAAATATGTGAGAAACCTACAAACATATTCACGAAGACTTTCAAAGCCCAGATTCTTTGCACCTAATTCCAGGCACCTAAATGTTCAGTGTTAGTCTCTGTTTGGTATGTGGTAAGCCAGAACTCTTTCCGTCTTCAGAGCCAAGCAGCAGCTGGAGAAGGGTCTCTTGGTCTCTCTCTGTCTCTCTCTTCCTCCCCCCTTCCTCTCTTGAACGTCACTGCAGCCTCGGTTAATAACAATAAACTGAGGAACTTAGTAAGCAGCTAAAATTAAGGGCCTGAGTGCAATGGCTGCATACAAGTTCATGTAG
The DNA here is from genome assembly GCF_965178545.1 of Coloeus monedula. Lineage (NCBI taxonomy): Eukaryota > Metazoa > Chordata > Aves > Passeriformes > Corvidae > Coloeus > Coloeus monedula. The sequence continues at coordinate 101,216,838 of NC_138783.1, forward strand.
GAAGTTTGTCTATTTAATCTAGACTGCAATCATATCTTGCCCGTGTCATGCTCCAATGCTTGGACAGTGTTTATTTTGGTTTATCACATCTTTAAAGGTTGAATCTAACTGACTTTTCCTCCTGTTGCATTAAGTGTGTAGCAATTTGGCAGAAAATAAACTCCCTTGCTTTCCAGCTGGTCCTCAGAGATCAGAGAGGCTGGGTGTGCCTGGACTTAATTTCTGATTCGAGCTGATTTAGTACTACTAAGTCTGGTCAGGTTCCCAGATGCAACAATAGCCTGAGTTACACTACAAGCCTCATCTCATTTGCTAACAGATTCAACAGTTGTGAGGGTTACTGATTCATCACTGTAAGTCTGGTTGAGTTCAATAAGAACTTTCATGAACACAGATTCACCAATACCACAGTTTATTGGATAATTGATAAATATACTAGACTTGCAAAATACAAATGTACAGTGCTATGTAAGTGCTCCCAGTGCAAATCTTACCAAAGAAGCATCCCTAGTTTTGGGAAGAGAGAAAAACAAGCCCACTGACTTGTCTGTAAAATGGTTGCATTCTCATCCTCTGTCAATGAAGATTTCAAATGCCAATATATACTTTTGGGAGAAGTGGAAGCAAGACTGTGACCAAATATTCTGTTACTGCCATCATTAATGGGGGACACAGAGCAGCCACTTATATGTAAATGAGAGATATCAAGAGTAACAAAGAAATTACAGACTTTGCATCTTGCACAAGGAAAGTACAGAATTGTGACACTTTAGCTTCTCTTCCTCTTCTACCTGGCTGACTGAAAGTAAAAGGGTTATCTGTTTCTGCTTGATAACGCAGGCCATAATGCCCAGAGTAATCCCTTATGGAAATCCCTTTACCACATACCACGACATATCTCATGGCTGTAGGCCTCATTCCTACACCTTCCCTGTTTTCAAGGAAGAAAGGCTGCTGGACTTGTATGTGCAGCAGCTGCCAGTATTGCCATCTGTGACTGCAGGTTCTGTGTCCATGGCTGGTGACAGCCAGCACTTCATGGTCTGCTGTGGTGTGCGTCATCAGATGCAGAATAAATGGTACCTGTGTGATGGAGTGACATGTCTCGCATTGCAGAGAGTCTCTATGGTTTCCCTACCAGCTCTCTGCTATGCTCCATGGGCACTTGCCTTGGCAAATGATCCTGGCCCTGGGGTCCATTGGTCTGCAGTAAAAGATGGAGATAGGCAGTTTCTGGGATAACATGGGCCATTTGGTTAGGATAGACACTCCTTGTTTTTTCAGACTCATAACGTTCTTTACATGCATAAAATGCTGTGTCCCCTGGGGGAAAAAAGGAAAGGAAATACCAATGTATGCCTCCTGAAACTTATAATCCTACCTGCACATCCATCCATGGTCAGTGTGTGACTAGGACCCCAATTTAGCTGTATAGTTGGCCTGACCCAGTGTGTACGTGAAATATTCTCATTGCATTAAACTAATACTTCCGTATTTCCTTGGTTTTAGGTATCTCGTGCAAAGATGTCAAATGCATTGCCATTTATCCTGCTCTTCATATTCCCAATGCTGCTGTCAGGGGCTTGGTTTCCCAAAACTTTACCCTGTGATGTTAAGTCCTCAGAAGGCACTGTGACAGTGGACTGCACTGATCGGCGCCTTACAGAAGTCCCCAGAGGGATCCCTGGAAATGTTACCAACCTCACCCTGAGTATTAACCATATCCCCCACATCTACCCAACATCCTTTGATCATCTTGAAAACCTCCGGGAGATTGACTTCAGATGCAACTGTGTGCCTGTCAAACTTGGCCCCAAAAATCATGTGTGCACTAGCAGACTGAAGATTGAGACTGGTAGTTTTGCTGCCCTGACAAGATTGAAGTCATTGTATTTGGATGCAAACCAGCTGGCAGAAATACCCCGAGGTCTTCCTGCTACTTTAACCCTGCTGAGCCTGGAAGCAAACAGTATCTTTTCTATCCATGAAGCCAGCTTCTCAGAGCTAGGAAACATAGAGGTATTGTATCTGGGACAAAACTGTTACTACCGCAATCCATGCAACGTTTCATTTGAAATTGAGAAAACAGCCTTTCTGGGGCTGAAAAAGTTAACAATACTATCCCTGAAGTCCAACAACTTAACACATATTCCACCCAATTTGTCATCTACTTTAAAGGAATTGTATATTTACAACAACATGATTCAAGTGATTCACGAACAGGATTTAAGTGGCCTTTCCAATCTAGAAATTCTTGACCTAAGTGGCAATTGCCCACGTTGCTATAATGCCCCGTATCCTTGCATTCCTTGTCCCAAGAGCTCGATTCAGATACATTCAAAGGCTTTTGACTCCTTGGAAAATTTAAGAATTTTGCGACTTCACAGTAACTCTCTTCAGAGCATACCCAGCAGCTGGTTTAAAAACATCAAGAATCTCAAAGAACTTGACCTCTCCCAAAATTTCCTCATGAGGGAGATTGGAGATGCTCAGTTTTTGACATTTATCCCCAGCCTTATGCAGCTTGATCTGTCCTTTAACTTTGAAGTGAAGGTGTATTCTCCCTTCTTGAATCTTTCTAAGACATTTTCTTCTCTCTATAACCTGGAAACCCTGAGGCTCAAGGGCTATGTCTTTAAAGAACTGAGAGCACAAGATCTACGTCCACTGCTCAGTCTTCGGAATCTAACCATGTTGGATCTTGGGACTAACTTTATTAAAGTTGCAGACCTGACAGTGTTTGAAGAATTCCCAGCTCTTAAGTTCATTGACCTCTCAGTGAATAAAATTTCTCCTTCTTCAGGGGAAAGCAACTTCTATGGATTTTGCTCTAATCCTGGCATTTCAGTTGAGCAATACAACAGGCAAGTACGACAAGAGATGCATTATTTCAGGTATGACGTGTATGAGCGAAGTTGCCGTTCCAAAGACAAAGAGGCTTCTTCCTACCAATCTATAGTTAAGGAAGATTGCCTTAACTACGGAAAAACTCTGGATTTAAGCAGAAACAATGTATTTTTTGTTAACCCCTCAGACTTCCTGGGACTTAGCTCTCTCAAATGTCTCAATTTGTCAGATAATGCAATAAGTCAAACTTTAAATGGAAGTGAATTCTCTTACTTGTCTGGATTGAAATACCTGGATTTTTCTAACAACAGGGTTGATTTGCTACACCAAACTGCTTTCAAAGAGCTAAAATTTTTAGAAATTCTAGATCTGAGCAATAACCAGCATTATTTTCTGGCAGAAGGTGTTACTCACGTGCTTAGTTTTATGAAAAACCTAGCCCATCTGAAGAAGCTGATGATGAATGAGAATGACATTTCTACCACTATTGATACAGGAATGGAAAGCCAATCTCTTCGAATTTTAGAATTCAGAGGAAATCGTTTAGATGCTTTATGGGTGGACGGCAATGCTAGATACTTGTCCTTCTTCAAGAATCTGACCAGCCTGGAAGAACTGGATATTTCCTTCAACTCACTCAGTTTTTTGCCTCATGATGTTTTTAAAGGAATGCCTCCTAGTCTCAAGATCCTCAACTTAACAAATAATCAACTGAAGAGTTTCATCTGGGGAAGCCTCCCCTCTCTGAGGAACCTAGTAACTCTGGACCTGAGCAATAACCTTCTGACTACTGTTCCCAAAGAACTGTCCAATTGCACCTCATCACTCCAAAAACTGATGCTCCGAAACAATCGCATTCAGCGATTAACCAAATATTTTCTCAGAGGTGCTTTTAAACTGAGGTACTTGGACCTCAGCTCAAACAAGATTGAAATAATTAAGAGATCCAGCTTCCCTGAGAATGTCATTAACAACCTGGAGATGCTGCTTTTGCATGGCAATCCTTTTAAGTGTAACTGTGAGGCTGTGTGGTTTGTCTGGTGGATCAATCAGACACAGGTGACCATTCCTCTTCTGGCCACAGATGTGACCTGTGCTGGCCCAGGGGCACATAAGGGAAGGAGCGTGGTTTTCTTGGATCTGTATACCTGTCAGCTGGACACGTCGTATTTGATCCTGTATGCTCTGTCAGCTTCAACCGTCCTTGGCTTTATGGTGTTCACAGTGATGAGCCACCTCTACTTCTGGGATGTGTGGTATAGCTACCATTACTGCACTGCCAAGCTGAAGGGCTATCGGCGCTTGTCTTTACCAGATGCCTGCTACGATGCCTTTATTGCCTATGACAATGAAGATGCAGCTGTGAATGAGTGGGTGCTGCAGGAACTGGTTGAAAGGCTGGAAAACCAAAAAGCCAGGCAGTTCAATTTATGCCTGGAAGGAAGGGACTGGCTCCCAGGACAGCCAGTCTTTGACAACCTTTCCCAGAGCATTCAGCTGAGCAAAAAGACCATATTTGTGCTGACCAACAGGTATATTAAAAGTGGCAGCTTTAAGACAACATTTTACATGGCTCATCAGCGGCTTCTAGATGACAAAATGGATGTCATTATCTTGATATTTCTTGAGAAGGTTTTGCAGAAGTCCCGCTATGTCCGGCTGAGGAAGAGGCTGTGCAGAAGTTCAGTCCTGGAATGGCCAACTAATCCTCAGTCTCAGCCCTACTTCTGGCAGTGCCTGAAAAATGCCATAGCTACAAGCAATTCACTGGCTTACAACAAGCTTCTCCAAGAAACTGTTTAGCTTTACTCTCCCTTTTAATATTGTTATGATACACAAGATCAAAATCTCCTGAGCAAAAGATTCTGAACTTCATTTGCAGAAACTGTCAAAGCAATGAAGATAAACCTGTTTGATGTTATACCCCAAAATTAAATGCAGAATTACTTCGAAATCCAATAATTCACTTGTACTCTGACAAGTTTGAACAGAAACTGTTGCCAGAATAGATGTTTAATTGATATACACCTTGTTTTGCACTGATGGCTGCACAGCAAAGGAAGATGCTAAAATGGGAAGGTATGTGAGACAAAGTTCAGTAGGGCTTGCAATCTGATTTGTGAAAGCAAGGATGGGGAGCAGGACAGCAGACAGGCAGAGGAATAGACACAAAGCAGGTGGAGCAAATCAAGTAAACCAAGGAGGAAGTGAGAATAGAAAAAGAGAGGAAGGTAAAAAGTAAAAAAGAGAAAGTGGAAAAGGTGGTAAGAAAGGAGCAACATGCAGCTATACTAGAGCATGGTGGAAGTTCAGAAGCATTTACTGCTAATTTCCAAATAATTTATTCACTTTGCCTTTCATCTGCCTCCTGGGCTGTTGGCTGAGCTGGCTGCTCCATGAAGATTTTAGGGCTCCTCTCTAATGTTGTATTATCAGTTTGAGGACCTTTTCCACCCAAGCCCTGAGTGACCACCCCTTCTGTATTAGCTGGGTGTTAGCTGCTCCAGCCAGAGCTAGCGCCTGAGGACATACTACCTGTCCCCAGAAGAAAATATAGACAGAATTTGGAAGTGCAAAGCATGTAAGATTAGGTCACACAAGGAAAGCATCCTTCCCACTGTTTCTTCAGCTGTGCTGTTGTGCTCCTGAGCAGCCTTAAGACCTCCTTCATCTCCTTGTTCCCCAGGCAGGTCCTTCTCCCACAGCAACGGATGGGCCACCACTAAACACTTGAGATAGGAATAGGTCTGACTTTGAGGACATCCTGAAAAAGGGAAGAAACATAAACACCTGTGTCTGCTCCCCACTCTGTTTCACAGTACAGACTCATTGAACACATGACAGTATTTCAAATGAAACCTTTTTTAAGGGCAGCCTAAACTTCTGAGCATGACATAGGCAGGTTCTTGGCTTGATGTGATGATGTCTGTTTTGGGAGAAGCAGCACGTTTTCACCTTGCTGAGTGCTTCTGCCTGCAACAGTCTGGGCAGCTTCTCCCCTCTTGCTCAAAGCCCTTTTTCTTTTCTGGCAACTTGTCTTGCTGGCATCTCTGGTTGATGGGGAACTGTCACTGTTAACTGCTTTAAACTTGTTTATTTCAGATGCCACCTGCATTTCCTCACCTCAATGTTATGACTGGTCCTTTCTTTAGGTAGCTCCTTTTTTATTTATTTGTAGGCAACAAGACAGAAAAAAAAAAGAAACACAAGAAAAGAAACTTCATATAATAATATTACTGATGAGAAGGTTTTTTCCTATCAGTTTGTCACAACATTTTTATTGATTGAATACAGAAGTAGGAAAAAGATGAGGACCTGGTTAAAAACTGGGAGTTTTACAGTTAAATTTTAATAACGTGTATTTCTAGTGGTTTTGTTTGTAAGCCTTAACAATCTGTGTCTCTAAATATGATGACAGATCATGTCACTCTCTCCATAAGGTAATTCTTGAAACAGGAACATCTATCCCCCAGTTACTCCCACACCATCTCCCTCTGCCTCCCCACAAAATGTCTGTTTGAAGCAGATCCTCTTTTCTCAGCCTCACTGATTAGGGCAGGAACACCAGGTCACTTAGCCTTTCTGAGGTTGAGAGGAGAGGTACTTTATCCCCTTCTGTTGAGGAGCATGCACAGTATGGGTATGAGATGAGTAGCAATGAGTATAAATTGATACTGGTATTAAGGGTGCTGACTAGGAAAGGTATCCTCCTTAATGTTCTTCATCAATTGCTACTTCCTTACAGAAATTGTAACAGACCATGGCTAGACTTGGTATTTAGCCTATGCAGACCGGAAAGACCACACATGGAATGGAAGAAGCAGAAAGAGGAGAAAGGAGGAATATTGGCAAATTAATTGAATTTTTACAGTGCTTGTGGAATTGGCAGGAAAAAATATGCTATTTACATTACTAGCATTAGTAATTAGGCACAAACATAATAATCACTGGAAGTTGGTAAGAAACATCTATACTTACAGCACAGGTTTATATGACTGTAAAATCCTCTCTGATCACTTTGATCTCTCTGTTTTTAAGAACTGACACACAAGGAACTTGCAGCTGCCTCCCCTGTGAGAAAAACTTATATTTGAAGGGACTTCTTAAATCAAAGCAGGTCTGATTTCAACACAGCTTGTTTAGTCTCTTGTTCTGCAATAAAATTGGGGTGCCACGTAGCAAACATGATATTCCATAAAGGAACTTTATAACAGCATCTTTAAAAATACACTGTGTAGTAGATCACACTGGGGGTCAACAGGCCCTCTAGAACAGTGAACCACTTTTAGTTTCTAAATATTTTTCTGAATATTTTCTTTCATTTCACAAGCTGAGTTCTAGTCGCACTGTCTTAGCTATGTGGTTTATTTATGTCATACTCCCCATAGTAATATCTGCAACTCTGGTATCGTATATCTTACCAGTATTTTATTAAGATTCCACAAGAGTGAGAAGGCCTGGAAGTATGTGTTGCTTAAAAACACATATGCCCAGTCTTGTATTTTCCTACAGAAAGAGTAGTTTTCAACTAAAGAGCAAAATTGTCAATGAGTCCTTTGTGAATATGCCTTCTTTTTCTGCCACAATTTTTTATGCTTTTGCTTTGCTAACTGAAGAAATAATTGAAATGTGATTTCTAACTGATCTCCCACAGTGACAGATTACTTTCAGTGTAGAAGAACAAAGGGAAATTTCCTGAAATATCAAACAAGAGAAGTTTTAGCTTATATTCTTGACTGGTTTCCAGATGGTTCTTTGCCATAATTGAGAATATTTGAGGTCCACAAGTCTATATGGAAGGATTACATTCATACAAGGTTATGCTCCTAAACATTGCAGCTGAGTCCTGCATTCTGTTCATAATAAAATTTTTTAACCTAATTACCTTGGTCTAAGACTTATTTTTAGTTCTGGTATTAACTTAGGAAAAACTTAATCACTAAGTCATGTTGTTGCTTATCTATCCTGAACTTCTATTCATGATGCAAAAGAAAGAACTTGCAAAGTAAGAATTTTATTGACCCTTGCTCCTTTGGAAAAAGAAATGTCAAAGTCTTTCCATACTTCCCTGTAGTTTCTCACCTTGCATGTTCCTCTCAGAAGTTCCTCAGCATCACTGTGACAGAATGTATTTTACTGTCCTAAAACCCACCTCAGGCAGCAGTGGCACCAGTTCGTCAAAATCCCAGAGCTTGACTATTTGTCTTTGAAAATCAACCAGAAATTTGGGCTTCTGCAAGAAGCAGAAGGAGAAGTGATGTATAGCCTGTACTTAATGCCAGAAAACTTACACACCAGTGTGTCAAAGAGGTGATGAAAAAGGGAGCAGAAACTAGCAGCTTTATCTTCCACCCTTGTAAATATCACTGAAACCACCTTTTCTGTTGTTTTACCCAGGGTATCTTTTGCAATTCCACAAACGACCCATTCTAGAATCTGGCATGAGAAAAGAAGCCCCTTATGTGTGTGACTATCTTGGGGTTTGGTTTTGATGTGCACCTCAACTGGATCTGAAAAGAGAGAGGGAAGAGTGAGGATGCTGGCATGGACTGTAGGTTGGCATGTTGACTCAGCCCAGCGATGTCTGGGAGAGGGACACACTGCACTTTGAAGGATAGCTCAAAGTTTTGTAAAGATTGGACAAACATGTCCTAGAATAAATTATTCACATAAAGAATAAATTATGAGACTACTTTAGTTGTCTAATACTTATCTTCAACCCTACATATCCTATTTTCTCACTTGTTGCAAGGAAGAAAAGGAATCATGTTACAAGCATGGGCAATGTTTTCTACGACATTTTTAAGGGCCAGTATCAATACTATAAGATACCCCTCAGACACAATTGCCTCATGCATTTAAGGAGTAATTCAAAGACAACAGATTCCCTCTTGGTACTGCTTCCTCCCAGAACTCTTCTTCGGCTTCCCATGGATGACTGTGAATGAAAACCTGCTTTGGTGTGAGATCCAGTCCCAGAAACTGGCTGGCAGAAATGCTAATTTTCTGGAGTACAAACATATTTGGGTTTGAATTTTCTTGAGACTGATGTAGCTGTATGTGTGCATATGCATGGGCTCTGAGGTGTGATGTGCACCCTCTCTGGCTCTATCCCGGGTCCCAGAAATCCTGACATCAGGGGGGCAGCTCTGCAAGTGACAGGGAAAGAGGAGCAACCACTTCTGCAAAGAGGAGCTGTGATGGAGCTCGGCTTTGCAGCAGCTAAGTCCTTCTGATGCTCTCCCCTTTGATCAGAGACTCTAATCCCAGAGTTGTTACATATATGTATAGTGTATACGTGTGTGTGTGTGTGTGTGTGTGTGTGCGCGTGTGTATGCATATATACATACAGACACATCCAAAAAACATTCTGCTTAAAAAAACAAACCAACCAAACCAAACCAAACCAAACCAAAAGTAATTTTTAATGTCATGGATCACAGCAGGATCCTATAAACAACCCCAGTTTCAAATTTTTGTCAACAGGATACCAAAACCAATAAATCTCACAGAAAGACTGTGGTTTAAGTATTGAAAGGAGAAGAAAAACCCTCAAGAAACGGCACTTCTAAAGCAAGCTAAATAACTAAGAGCACAAAAGAAACACATTTTCTCGAAAATCTCCTACAATTGTTAGGAACAAAAAAGTTAATTTACAATCCCAGTCTGGCACTGTTCTTAAAAATTTTTCTACATTAGTAATTTTACACACAGTGAGTGATTACTAATGTATCCTGAGAAAATATTTCATTCTCTTGGATAGGTCAGTTCTTCTTTTCAAAAAGAAAAATAAAAGCTCTCCTTTTCTAGTGTCTCATGGAAAGGCACTTCAAACTAGTGTGGATGATAAAAGGACTGGAGGAGCAACAAGGGAAAAGAGCAGATGCTCCAATTGCCCATTCTGTGTGCAGCTGGACAGCAAGCCAACATTAAGAGGGAGAAGCTCAGAGAGCCAAAACCCAAATCCTTCCACAAGCAGCTCCCTCTTAACCAGGAGGAGCCAGGCTGACCCCAGGGAGTTCCAGGGGAGATGCCCTACCTTCTTTATGATCCTGCAGTGAGGGTGGGGGAATGGTGCTAGAAAAGGATAGTGTCAATGCCTCCACCTTGTCCAACTCTCCAATTTAGACTGTCTTTTCATGAGACAACCTGCTGCAGACTCACAAATGCTTTCTAATATTGTTTCCTTGGGAAAAATAAAGCTCACAGCTTTGGCCTCCAAGCTCAACCATGTTCTTATACCTACCTACACCGATTTTTCTGATTCTGCTGCAGGGCAAAGGGCTCAGACAGGACTTTAAGGCAAACTTGGCGTAACAGAGCCTAAGCCTCACTGGCAATCCTCTTAACTAGCTCTCTTTGTCTGGAGATAGGGTTGACATTTCACTGAGTGTAACCTTGAGAAGGATGACCAGAGACAGTGATTGAAGGACACAGGAAAGTCTCCAGACCCAAAGACCATGTAAATGAAAGATTAACTAATCAGGATAGCATGCAAAGAGCATTTAATACCTCATTGCCTTGTGAATTTATTAGGTTCTTTCCCTCTTATTTCCAAGTCTTCCTCTAAGTATCCTTAACTCTGATTTTTGTGATTTGTTATACACTGAATATTGTGCAGGGAGGGAAAAAGTCTAAAATTATATTAACTCCTGTTCAGAAATTCCTGATAACTAAAATAATTTATAACTTCTCTCTCCTTCTCTCCCTCTCCCTGTCTTGTCTCTCCCTGGAAATATATTGTTATGCCTACAGCAGAGCACAGTAGCTGTTGCACTGTAGTTATGCAGTGCAACTGTTTTTCAGGGACAGAATTAGAAAATTTCTTGTAGTATAACTGAATGGAAAATGCATGTTTGCTGAAAGAAACATTACAAATGGGAGCATGAGATGAAGGGATTGAGTGCACCTTGGGCAAATTTTCAGATGACAGCAGCCTGAGTGATGCAGTTGGTGCTCCTGAAGGACCGGATTCATCCAGAAGGACCTGGACAGGCTCAAGAAGTGGACCCATGAGAATATCTTGAGTAAGGCGGTGCGGTGGTCGGGGGAGAGGTTGCCGCGTTGTCCCAAAAGCATCCCGGGCAGGGGGTTGCTCCAGCGGTGCTGCTTAGCACACTAGCAGGCTAACTCTCACACCCATGCAGATGGACACATGAAAGCACACACACTCAAGCTGGATAGCTCATGAGTTACCAGAGGCAAAGAATCAGGAGGTGTCTCCGTACAGAGTTCCATGGCCGAAGGTTTATTCCAAGCACGCCATGAACGTACAATGCAGGTCCAGAGTTTTATATGGGAGCAGGGCGAGCACCAGAGACCAATGGTCTGAGGGTACATGGGCAGTACACAGGCAGGACTAGGGTAGGGGAGCCAATGGGGAAACTCTGGGGGAGTGGTCAGGGGCAAGGGCCAGTGGGCCAACCAGACAGACCAAATCTGCACAGAACCACAAAGCCTGGTGGGGGAGCCTTTCCTTCTCACCTTGAGTTGGGGTGATCTTAAACTTCAGAGCTGGCCCACCACTGGGCCTCTCCTGCTCCGGAGCTCTTTGTCCCCTCGCCTCCACCGCTGCTGGCTCAGCTGCCACAACACTTGAGGTTTAGTAAGACCAAGTACAAGGTGATGCATCTGGATCAGAGCAACCCTCAGTATCAATACAGGCTGGGGGATGAACAGATCAAGAGCAGCCCTGCTGAGAAGGACTTGGGGGTGCTGGTGGAGGAGAGTCTGGACATGACCCAGCCATGTGGACTTGTAGCTCAGAAAGTCAAACATGTCCTGTACTACATCCAAAGCAGCCTGGCCAGCAGGGCAAGGGAGGGGATTCTGCCCCTCTGCTCTGCTCAGGTGAGATCCCACCCAGAGCACTGCATCCAGCTGTGGGGTCCTCAGCACAGGAAGGACATGGACCTGTTACAGCAAGTCGACAGGAGGCCACTAAGATGACCAGAGGGATGGAGCACGTCTCCTATGAGGAAACGCTGAAAGAGTTGGGATTGTTCAGCCTGGAGAAGAGAAGGCTTTGGGGTGACCTGATTGTGGCCTCCCAGGACCTGAAGGGAGCCTACAAGAAAGATGGAGAGGGACTTTTTACAACGGTGTGTAGTGGCAGGAAAAGGGAGAATGCCTTCAAACTGAAAGACAGTAGGTTTACATTAGATAATAGGAAGAAATCCTTTCTGTGGGGCTAGTGAGACACTGGAAGAGATTGCCCAGAGAAGCTGTGGATGCCTCATCACTGGAAGCATTCAAGGACAGACTGGATGAAGCCCTGAGGAACTCGGTCTAGTGGAAGGTGTCCCTGCCCATGGCAGGGGTGTTGAGACTACTTGATCTGTAAGGCCTCTTCCAACTCAAGCCATTCTACTCTATGACTGGAAGATTGCAATCTGGGTTTGGTGTATTCAGTTCTTGAGGAAGAGTATTGTTGAGGCAGTTAGTTCTTCCTGAATCCTCACATTCCTCTGCCTGCTCATCATCACATACCTGCCCAGCCATCACAGGGACATAAGGATTTTACTTCCTATTTTTCGTAACACCTTTTATTGTTCTCCTCCCTTATTTCACTGTCACTTTGTATTTTACAGGGAACTTTTTCTGCACAGCAAACAAGCTGACTCAACATTAATCTCACATATCGATACTCTCTTAAGTCATTATGTTTTGTTCTCATTTTAGATAACAAAATAGCTCATGCTAGCTATCCAGTATGAGATATTTTGTGTGCATATGCATTAAATAAAAGCACATTAAGGAAATGCTTCATGCCTTTCTACAGTGATGCTGAAGACACACACCTGTCTTGCTTATTCAGACACATTTCTTCATCTCATTCCAGTAAAACCATTGCGTTAGCTGCCAGCATTGGTTTGTCGTTTCTTCAAATAAACATCTATCTCCTTCTGCATAAATTCATATTTAATCTTTTATTTTCTTAAGTACGGTAGTGGTTTTAGTAATTTTTCATTTGCATGGCTATGTGTCACAGTGTTGTGTAGGAATACCTATGCTAGAGAATTGCATTATGCTTCAGGTTTGTTCCTGCATGTGATCCAGCTGTTAGTGTAAATAAATTTTGAATTATCAGTGTAGAGGATTTCATAACACTTAAGCTTGACCTTCAGGCCAATTTTTAACCTACTGTAGAGGATTTGAAGGCTTGTAACAGCTAATGCCAACACTTCCTACATGTTTTATTCATGTGACGGTGTTTGCCCTGAAGTAAATGACCAGAGTGCAATCTAATTTCACCTTGGTCACTTTAATACAGGCTATGAGCACACTGCTTGATCTGTACTACAGGATTAGTACCTTATTTTAGTATGTGGAAAGTAGAATCAACAAGCTTTGAGTTCAAGTCAAGCCACAGGAGGACTAGAGAAAGAGTGCATCCTAAAACATGACTTTTGGAGAGGATTTTAGCAGTTTTGAGAAACTTTAGATTTTGATACTAGACTGAAATTGGCACATTAAGCACAAAGAATGTCACCAGGAGAGGTCTTCAGCCTATGTATAGATTAAATGCAATTTTCTCACATTTAAAAAAGTTGAAGGAATTACATTTTAATGGTGATGATTAATGGAGACAGTACCTAGAGGCGTTCCACCTACTTTACCCGATTAGGGCTCATGTCCATCAGCATCTTTTCCATTACAACACCTTCTTAGTCTTGAAAGAAATTGGTGGAGGTTAAAACTGGGACTTTAGTGAGCCCTGTGGAAATATCTTCCCACAGAACTTGGGGCTGTCCTGCTCTCACCAACCTGACCATGTTGTCACTGTCCCCCAGTAACCTGACCTGGGTGTGAGCCTTCCTGCACGTACCTCTACAGCACCTTGATCTGAGTCAAAGTGCCTCAATTGCACTTCTCCACTTGAACTTTGCTCTAGAAAATCTCATGTTCAAATACATTCTTAACAAAGCAGACTTTAATTTTGACTCCACAAAATTGCTGCTGTATGCTTTCAAAAACTGCCAGAGCTGTGAGTGAATCCCTTCTGCATCTGATTTCCTCAGGCAGGTCATAGCCTCTGGAGAGGTTGTACAGAGTTCATCTGCTCTGGAAGAGCAGGATTTATCTTTCAATTACCAGAGGCAAATCCAGTCATGGCACTGAAACCTTTCTCAACACTTATAATCCCTAAAATCATAGTAGATAGAGGAAGTTATCATTGTTGTTACTAACATTATATGTCAAAGAGCAAACCAAAGAATGCACAAACTTCTAGTTACTCTTAGAAAGCTAAATGTTCTTGATCAGGGTCCAAACTTTAGAAAAGCTGACATGTATGTTTTCAAATAATGTAATAACCTCATAGACCTATTGCTGAGAGAAAATTAGATGCTTCCACAAAGGAAACTATATTTTCTTAAATATAGGAGGAAAAGGCAACTTGAAAGATTACATGTGAAGCTGGAAGTAGAAAACCAAGTCACATGCATTGCTAACATTTCTGCAGCCAGTTCTTGTCTGCTAGTAGAGATGACTCTGGAAATAGGTCTTCAATCACATTAGTGACACTGGGGAAGACATTAGGTTTGATACAGAGCAGTTCTGTACACAGTGTTCCTCTTTAACAATCACAGGTTTAAGCTTTCTAAATCCAAAATTATCTCTTCACCTTTGCAGACCAATCATGCACTACTACACTTGCTTTCAATTTATCATCCTTCTCCTCTCTCCAACACTACAAAATTGTAAAATAACTGGCCCCTGTTTCTTAGTTTATTATTCCATCTTCCTCTTATTTTTTTTTTTTTTGCTGCCCAATTCAGACATTTTCCAGTCACATACCCTTAAAAAAACCCAACCAACCAAGAAACACCCCCCCAAAACCAAACCAACCTAACAAAACTTGTCACCTTGTTTGTTCTGCATGTGGCTTGATACAGTTATGTTTAATTGATGTATTTGGTTTGATGCCTAGGAAAGTTAGAGATTTTGACATTGACTCCTTGTCATCAGGCATTTTTGATATATTGGAAAATATTTACTGAAGATAGGTTTTATATATTCTACAGTGATGTGGAAATCAAATACTTGCACATGATTTCCATGGACATAATTTTGCTGCAAGAACATGGGAGAGTTTTTCAGTCACCCTACTCCAGTTAGTGAGGCTGCAAGTAAGTGACAAACATGTTTATTCCTTTTCCAACAAGCTGGAATATTTCAAAATTTGTTTAGATATTTTTTAAAAGATGCAAGAGCATTAAAATATATGAACAATTCTATCAAAGTTTTAAAACATTATTTTTCTTTCTGTGTTAAACAGATACTGTCAAGATCAGAATGACAAGTATTCAGTTTCCCATGCATTGCTGCTAACATTTCCATCCTTTTTTTGCAATGCCTTGAGGGAGCAATTCAAATCACAGGAACAGGGACAGCAAAGGGCAGCAAAGAAGTGTGCAACATTAATCTCAACTGAATCCTACTAAAGTCAATAGTAATTTCTCTGTAACTACAATGGCTTTAAATCAGGTCCTCAGGGGTAGCTTTATAAAGTAATGTAGGTGCCAGCATTTTTGTAGATCCCACCTGATACCTATTTGCATGTTTAGATAGATGAATGGTAGTGAAATTTTGCACTATCAGATATCCTTATGCCTCAAACAAGGTCAGATGTATCTGCCACTGCAGTCTGTGTTACAACTTTCTGAAGCTGTTGGGCACCACCACTTTACACAAAGTGATTATGAGAAGTCATTAAATTCTTCCCTGGAATTCAGAAGGCCAATAGTACTCTTTAACCACCCATCACTATTTCTACATGAAAGGCAAAGGCAGCTCAGGAATTTCAAGTACTTGGAAATAGAAATTTTGCTGAGCATGGTCCTACACAGGCAGGTGTCTCTGCATGTGTGAGTGGGAGATGATGGTGAGAGGAAGAGCTGGGTAAAAAGCTTGTTGGAGAAGCAGCAAGGGCAGCATTGTGGGATGGGGAAAGAGACAGAAAGAGTCTTTGCAGTTCCTGGCCAAGAGAACCCTTGTACCGAGAAAATAAAAATATTTACTGTGGCTGAGGCAACATTTGTTGTGGACAAGAAAACAATAACTTGTCCATTCTTATGAACAAAAGCTTGCAGAACAATCAGAGTAAGAAAAATGCTGGACTCAAACCTCAGGTTCTCCCATTATCTGGAGTAATCTACAAAACTTTAATCTTGGGCTAGCTGTTTGGATTAAGAATTGCATGCACTGTGCCAATGTAGTGTCTATTTGTCCCATCCATTCCTTTTCTAGCAGCTGCTGTGTCTCTATCTGTGGTACAGTTACGATACACTTCCTTACTTTTTTTCTGAATCACTTTGGAGATCAGCTATTGCTATTTCCTTTAAGTCATGGTGTTCTTTATTGAGTTAATCTGTCCAATTCCTAGATCTTTACTGAAGCATTTGCTTTCAAGGTCATTTAGATGCTTCTGCCTTCAGTGTGTTCCCAACATCTGCATTTGAACAGAGGACATGGAGGCATGTTCTCAGAGCCACACTTTGGTCTGTAGTATGGTCTTCTCTCATGGAAACTCCATGGCCATGTCCTGAATGCATAGGAGGAGAAAAGATTTGGGTACACACAACATCTGCACACCACTGAGTGAGGAACTCTGGAACTGCAGACAGATAGGGATGGTTGGTGCCCTCCAGCAGATGCCCAGATGTGGAAGAGAAAGGTGTGTGGGACATTATGAAGCACACCTGGCTGTAGGGACAACCTGGGACACATATGGTCTAGATGATTGGTGATGAAAATTTGTTTAAGCTGCTGAAGGCCAGGTACTGCTTTGGTAATTGATGACATTCTTTGCTTCAGGTGTCTGCCCTTGCTGGGCATCTGCCTGTGAGAGAGAGGTGAGTTGCCATTGTCAGCATGTCATTGTCTCCTACTGAGATACAGTGGGAGCAGTTGTTCAGTAGGCCCATTTTTGGAGGATATTTTATTGTTGATATCATTGTCTTTTTTTGTAGGGAGGGACAGTCCTTAAAGCTTTTGTCTATACTTGTAATTTAGAAGGCTAGAGCTGACAGTATCCTTTTAGTATTCTGGTACAGTATCTTGTGGTTTGCCATACTTGTTTCATATAATTTTAATTTTTTTTTATTGTAATAAAGTCAATGACTGACAGTGGGATTTTGCATGAGTGTGTGGCTGACAGGAGAGTTTCATCAGCCCATTTATGCAAGTTCCCATTTACTTTAACTGTTCAAGCAGAACCTTGGCATAAAACTTTGATGAGGTTCATGATTTTTGTTGGCATGCAATAGACCTTCAAGATGTTCCAAAGTGAATTGCACTGGCATCTGTCAAATGCTTCAATAAGCCCAGATAAATTTAAGACTCTAAATACTGTTTGAAATCTGCCTCTAATTGAACTAAGCTCCAAATTTCTGGATTTTAAACCTGCTCTCAGGTTTTTTCTTGATTTAAAACCTGACATATTTAAGGGCATATGATGACTGCACTACTTGGCCTATCACTTCTAGTTTCATCCCATAGCTCATGGTCATGAAACCCAGGATCACCTATAAATTGCAGATGTATGGGTCACATGAAATCAGAGGCATTTCCTGCTTTAGTCTGGCATATATTTTTCCCTACCCAAATTATGAGTAGTTAGCAATATAGGGAAGACAAGCTCAGAAATATTATTTAAAGGCATCTTATTTTGTAGCAGAATTTGCGATACTAAACCAAAACCCAGAAAAAAATGCAGAACTAAGTCCAAGATAAAAATATCCTACACTCCTTTTTATTTTCTGCTTAGCTAAAGCACTGCTGCTGAGACACTCCTGTTGCCATAAACATGCCCCTCACTTAAAGCAATCCTTAAACCCATTTTCATCCAACCGTAGCTCATGTTCAAACCTGTCTGATTACATCAGCAACACACAATATTTTTAATAGTATCACAATACTATCCTGGGCTCATGGAAGGCAGATAAGTGCTAAGACTCCTCCCTCAGAATGCAAACACAGTGGAACTGCTTTGAGATTCTGCTTCAGTGTGACTTCCCTAATGTTTTCTGAACTGAAAATATATGGGAGTGAGCCTGGTTACTATAGCAGCTAAGTATTTGGTTAAGTATTCAGAATTTCTCTCTGCACAGCAGGTTTATGAACCTTGCTTAGTAAGATAGAAGATGTTGAAAATAAAAATTTGAATGAGTGAAAACATTTTGTTGTGATGATTTTGAAATTAAACATTTTAATTTTCATCTTAAAAATGTCTGTACAGAATGGGAAAGTAAACAACTCCCAAACTGCTGTTACCATTCCCGTAAATATATCATATTAGACTACTTAATGCAAAGGGGAGAAGTAGCTGTTGAGGAACAATTCAGAATATCCTGTACGTTTTGCTTCTGAGAGCTGAGTGTTGACATATCCATCTACAGAGGAGGGAACTGCATTCCGGTCCCCACAACTCAACTCTCTCATCGGCTCTGTTACTGACTTCAAATGCTGAGCCTGGAGTGAAATAAGGGGAAGTGAACCTTTTTCAGTCTTTGCCAAGTAGCAAGTTTTAATCAGCCAGAACACCTTTTTTGGTGAAAAAAAACAACTGCTGAATAGTTAAGTCTGCCCTTCTGCATGAAAATTTGAGTAACTTGATGTATGTTAATGATTTTTTTTAGGCAACTGTCATTCTTCTTTTAGGAAAAATAAAAGTGTACCTCCCGCAAAGAACAGCACAACTCACTCTGCCATCCACACAGAGGCTGAGTCGCCAACTATGACAAACCACCTGAGGAGGGATTTGCACAGAACAACACTTCCTCCTTGAGACAGCTCTGCAACTGTTGAACAGGAACGATGCAGTAGCCAGAAAAAAAAGAAAAGTCTACTGCCACACTACTTTCCTAAAATGCAGTCAAAGTGCACCAAGGGCGTAGAAGCAAAGAGACAAAAACATGTCACTGCAGAGATTCTTGCTCCTTGATAGCCTTGGAGAGGAGTTCATCACAGAGATGGTCTGTCAGCTGAGGCGATGTGCGTCCCTGCACAAGATTGCTTTCATTCAAAATCTGAGATGCCAGAGGTGCATTTGAGAGTGGGGAGAGATTGTTTTGGATCTCTTTGCTGAATTTGGTGCTTACATTACATCTGCAGTTTAAATGCCCACTCATTATCTTGCTCCCTTGGAAAAGTAAATTTACATACGTGGAAAATACTTTAAAGTCTTTGAGCCTAAAGAGTGGTCCTTTGAATCGCCTGAGATTCCTCTGATCTAGAGAAAGATTAGAAGTATTAATATGGTTTGAAATACTACTCAGTTCTTCTATCTGTTAATAGAAAGAGCTGCAATTTATGTTACAAAACTCTCCAAACAAAGTTCTGTTCTCTACCTCTTTAACAAGATTTAAATACTTGAATTTATTATGTTTATTATGCTGAATATGGGGTGTGATCTGATGAAGTCTGTCACTCAGACTTTTTAAACTTTTGATTTCAGTCTGGACGAAACCAATGTTCGTTCAGAATGTATCCCAGCATTTCAGATGTTCCTAGTCATGGTGTGAACAACTATCACAGAATAATTTCACTCTGTTTCCACCAGAGCAGGTAACATGATGTGGAAGTCCCTTGGTAGTTACAGTTGCAGAAGGTTTTGCACTTTCTTAAACAGGATTTGGGGCTAGTCCTAACAAGCTATTTCTGACTGATGTCCAGTTCAGCTAAATGAAATACCATGTCCTTGTAAGCAAAGGAATAAGGTTAAGCTTAAAATATTCCACTGGAGACAATACCTTAATTACTGCTCTGCTTCATCAAATTATGTCCAGCAGATAGACATCATTCCTCAGATTAGGCATGCTACATGCAGCTGAACATTTTTAGGGCAAAAAGCCCCTAATATGCCCATTTCTTGTCACAGGCTGTATCTGCAACAGCATATTTCTTTAGATACAGAGTGACTAAAATTTAAAGCAACTCTCCCCCTTGTCTGACTGGCTGTGCTTTGGTTCATCATGTGGAATGGTCTTGAAACGCATCCTCTGGTTTCCTCTTAGCTGAAACAAAGCTGGAAGACATTATGCAGAAGCACAGCTAATGGCCATTCATTCAGTCTAAGGACCAGACTATGACATCTCTCTAAAATAAATCACCCTGAAAAGCATATAATGTGGACAGTGAGCCTTCACCACCAAATTTTCTTGTTGTATCAGACTATGTGCCAATGTCACCAATCAGTCAGCATAAGCTATGTTAAATACTGTCCACAAAACCAATCTGGGATCATATTTGTTCCTTTAATGCCATTTCTTTAATCTTGGGAGAGAAAAACTTATTAAACCCATAAACAACCAGAATCCATGATATTTATAAAGTAGCTATCAGTTTTTCTTGTGACCTTTTCATAAATGCATGCTTTGTATAATTAAAAATGATCTAGAATGTGATTATTAGCACTATAGGACAAAATTATCATATTACTGGTTTTATTAATGGGCCATTAATCCAGCTGTTCTCTCTTGAGAAAATCTGTTTTTCCCTTGAAATAAAATGTCTGCATCCAAGACTATCTGTTCTGCTTGCTATTCGTGATCCTCATGGACCAGAAATCTTTTATTACCCCAGAAAACTACCATGCACGTTAGAAGCAGAAATCATCCGTTTCTTCATAGTCTTTCACTGAAGCTTGAAGGTTTTAACAATAAGTGGAAATAAATGATAATGCAGTCATTTTGATATTTGCCTATATTCATACCCAAGCATTTTCTGATGACATCTTTCAGAAGTTCACAAATCTTAAAGATTAATCATAATGTGTCAGGTCATTCCTATTTTTTTTTTCCTTCAACTTAACAGAATTAGGGAAATTACATCTCAGTAATGCTGCACAAAGGATCAGGGTTTTTCATCTTTCATTGCAGCACTAGGACTGAATGTCAGCAGTGCTGTTCCCACTACCAGGAGCTTGCTCTGACTATTCTATTTACAGAACATTTATATTCTATTTATTGCTCTTACAGAACCGTATGAGCAAGAACTGCTACTAAAGCAATCCTCATGGGAAAAAAATCTGATTCAGGAGATGGGGCTTCTGCAGGTCTCACTGATTGAACCATTCTTTCTTCTTAAGCATCTTTACCAGAGCATCTCTCCATCTGCTCTCCTCAGAAACCAAATGTTACCTTTGCTTAACTATTTAAAGAGCATTCATAGATGGGATTTAAATATACTGTTTAACACAGAATCTCTTCATTCAAGCAGGCATTATCTGAGGTGGTATAATGCTCATTTTGTATGCAAGCCCTGTATGGGTAACACTTCCATCCAAACACTTGCTGGACTTGCAAAACCTTTAACAAATTAAACACTTGAATTATTACCAGCCCTTCCCCAACTGTTGTTTCTGCCATCTGGATTCATAGCTTGCCCCAGTGACCTGTTGCACAACTTACATTTAATTATTTCAGGAAAGGAACAGCTTTTGAAAAATTCTTGCAGAGTTTGACCTTTCTGGATGAAGTTATCTTTAGATTTTGAGAAAAAAATTAGGCTGATGGTATCTAAACCTCGCACAGTCTTTTCATC
Source organism: Coloeus monedula (assembly GCF_965178545.1). Taxonomy (NCBI): domain Eukaryota; kingdom Metazoa; phylum Chordata; class Aves; order Passeriformes; family Corvidae; genus Coloeus; species Coloeus monedula. The sequence goes on from NC_138783.1 coordinate 101,238,231, forward strand.
TCTAGTATTTCAAAATGGCTAAATCTTCCATGATACGTTTGAAGACCTATCTGAACATCACTCAGAAACTGTTTCCCTAAAATAGTCAGCCTTTTTTTTCCTGTCATGAACTTTATAAAACAACCTAACTTTATTATTTTTCAAAATGTTAATAATCTCAGAGAAATTAATTTGCAAGGTGTCACCTTGAGGACAAGATAAGACTGGTCTGTTAGACTGACTCGGTGAAAACATGACTATTTGACCCTTTCATGCACTTGCTAGGACAAAAGTGTGGACTATTTATTTTAACTGCTCTCAGACCCAAGAGTACCTGACCTAGGAAAACACTGGATCTGAGCTTCAAAAGCCTCACATTCATTAACTCAGATCAGTTAATAAGCTTTGGGCAAATTACCTGATTGAATTTCTTTATGAATTACAATAGTCAGGCTGTGAATGGCAACAAATTCAATCTATGTGATTTCAAATATTTAAATCTGTCTATCAAACAGTATATAGGATTTTACTTTTAGTTTTGCAGTACAAAAAAATTAAAAATCTAGAACTGTGTGAGCTAAGCCACAATAGGCAGGAATCACATCTCAGCTGCCATTTACTGAAAATGTCCCTTCCCTGAAGGTTTTTAGCGTGTGTTGGAATGTATTTTCTACATGTAGAGACAACCACCTAAGCAGTAATCCTCCTGAGGTATCAGTGTTCTAAGTAAACTACTCTAAAGTTTTATGGGTCAACAGATAGATATGGGAAAGACATGCATTTCTAAAGAACTTCCACAACCTAACACATCTGGTATATCCCATATTAAACAGGTGACAATCCCCACTGAAGGATACTTCCTATGCTAGGTGTGAGCAGCAACCAAGTGAAAGCATTTGCCTTAGCACCCTTCAGTCCATTTACTCGTGTGAAGCTGATTGAGCAGAATTTTGGCCTTATCATGGCTGCTGATGCTTCTCCTGGAGATTCCTGGCTCACTTCACTGATAAGGCTTAACAGGATTTCAGAGATTGATGCAGGATGTGCTGTTGAAATAGGATGTCCTTTGTACTTTGAGCTGAGCTTTGGCATGCTCAGAGAGCTGGTCAATCTGCAGGGCTTGAAAAGACGCGTAGTGGAAAGGCAAATGGACAAAATTATGACTTCATCAGATGTACACAGCCTGCTACCCCTTTATACCACAGGCAACAACAACCACCTGAACAGCCCTGGGAAGTCCTACAGGGCAGTGTATCGCACATGGAGGAGATAACAATCCACATGCAGTTGATCTGAGCAGTGCTGGTCTGTGCTGAGCCCTGCTGTACTGCAAATAACTTGGCTTTGAGGACTGTGCCTCATCCCTTACCATACAATTATTGCAGCCAGCTTGTCAAACCAAAGAGCCCATGGCAGCACCTGTTTGTCACCAGCCATGATGCCAAAAGGACGTTCCTGACTTTATCTTGAAGTTAAGCAGCATGTTTTCCTACAAATGCTCTTCTTTTCCCACAGTAAATATGACAAATAGAGTTGCTTTGCTTCTAAGAAAATCCTATAAAAATTCTGAAGATACTGCTGGTGGACCTCACCATGGGAAGTCTGTCATGGCATGGCCAGAGGTCTATCATTGGGAGTTCCCAGCATCAGAGAGGGCGTAAGATACAGTAACTTGCTATCCCTTTTGTGGGATATTAATAACATGGGTAACTTTCCTGATACTGCTTTTGCCTTTCTTTCTAGGATCAAAAAACCCCAGCACCTCCTTGTGCCAAACAGACACTGTCTGAGCTGGTCTGCACAGATTCATGGGATTTCTTACTTACTGTTTCTTAGCATTATTTTGACAGAAATCACAAAGCATTTTCTGGGATGACCTCTATACCTACTGTTCCTGCACAGCAAAGGATCTGGCTGTGTGTCCATGGCCACAGAAAATACTCCTGATGACACAGGTATTGTGTAGGACACCCAAGAGGCAGTGCTGATTGACCAGAAAGCACCAAGCTTCACCCATCTTCAGTCTGGCCTGGAGGGACGCAGAGGGTCCTGCTGTGCCCAGAGGGAAGGTCCTGGGGCCCAGGTGCAGCTGGCCAGCAGCTGGGTACAACAAGTCCAGGCAAAAGAAAAGCAATGCCCTCCTGCATGTTTGGGACAACACAGACAGATGCTGCTTACAAGATATGCAGAGAAAGGTATACCCTTAAAGTTTAAAGAAATTTCTGCTTTTAAGAGTGTTTACTGCTTAGGTGTAGGACATTTTCTGCCTCATTCTAAGTGACCCAGGAGTACTTTCGAGGTCTCTCTACCCTTTGCCTTCATCATTTGTGCAATGTAGATAGTGAGAATTGCTTTGCAAATCATTTTGCATCTGTAAAGTGCTTTGAGATAGTGAGATGAAAGACACAGGGAGCCTCATCTTGCCAAGAGGAGATCTGTCAGGATCGCCCATAACAGTGCCCAGTTAATATTCAAGCAACTCAGATATTGCTGTTGAACATGTCAGGTGATTATGACTTTCTCACACTGGCTGCAAGCAATTATTGGGACCATTTTCCCAGATTTTCTCTCCCTGCAGGCTTTGGTATTCAGCCAGACCAGTTTTTGTCTGTCTCTCTTCCCTTAGTGAAACTATCATAGACACTGGCTTACTGATACCCAGGCACAAAAATAGTTACTTACTTCCAGCCCACCTGAGGAGAATCCTCCAAGGCACCTGGGCATTTAAACCCCAAAAGACAATGATCTCTAAGGCTACAGCCTAACTTATGTAAGTATATATATTTACATAAATATCTACCTATGGGAGATAATTCACTGTCTTCAGCCAGGTTTCTCTTACTGGGGATGGGACAGAGAAAGGCAGCTTAGGCTGGAGTTCAACTCAGGCAGCACACTGAGAGGAGGCGTCCTTATGCCAAGCAGTAGGAGATGTGCGTTGTGAGACAGGCATTCTGCAATCCTGTCCACCTCCTGCCATTTATGCATCTAACCACCAATCTGAGCAGATGTTGATGTGTTTATGTCCACTGAGCTGAATAAAACAGGACTGATCCTTCTCCTCATGCCAGTTGCAAAATCGATGAAAAGTTTCTTTTTCTTCTTTTCTGATTAGAGGGTTGGATTATTGTTAGTGAATTGCAGTTAATCACTTCTGAGTGATTTTTTTTCATAATTAGTTCTTGGTCTTTTGCCTCTACTCAGAACCTGTTGCAAATCCTATGACTTGTGGATTTGTCCTTGAGTTAACAATTGTGTCTAGCAGAGTGGAAGAGACACTCAGAGGTTTTATTCAGATTCATGCTGAAATCTGAGTGCAGCTTGCCTCACAGAGGAACAAATTATTGCTCTGACTATCAGGGAGGGAAGGAAGCAAAACAGCAGAAAAGCCTTGCACACACCCTACTGTCAGGGTGGTCCTGGAGTATTTCATACAGTTTTTTGGATGCGAGGTATTTAAACATCTGGAGGTTGAACAGTTGTATCTTTGTATCTTTTATAAACTTTTTTTACTAACATCAGAGTGAGATGCATCCTTGCTGATAGACTCACTAATGATACAGCCATTTTCAGAGTGCGTGCTATGAAAATAACTTCATAACATCAAACATAATCGTAAGCAATATCATTTCCCAAATGCCACCAAAATTGAAACTGGAACAAGTTTCAAGCATCTAAGCATCTGAGCACTTTCTTTCTCTAAATGGTTGTCCAGGACAAGAAAAACAAAAGGAACTGGTAAGCCTCTCTGAGGCTGGAGGGAATAAATTATGTAGTATTAATTATTAACAAGGCTACAGGATTTGTATGTAAAATAAATAAAATTTATTTATACTTTTATTTATAATATTTATTATGGGAATTTCAAAGTCATGCTTATCTTATTTATTATAATAAAGAATGGAGAATAATATTTTAAACTATCAGTGAAGTTTCTAGACATGTCCATTGTGAACTCTATTTTTAAGACCTATGAGAGCAATAGACATAAAAGTTCCCATACATAATAAAAGCTTGGGACTGGAGTTTATTGTATGTTTATTGTATGTTTATATATGTATGTGCATAAGTATTTAAGCTACTAAGCAGAAAGCATGGAGTTGTGTGGGCACCATGCTCAGATAATTTCCTCTCCTTTGTACTTTTGCTCTTGAATAGGTCACCAGCTTTGTGATCTTTTCTGGCATAACTTTGTGATCTTTTCTGGCACAACCCATCATGTGTCTGTGTCCTACTTGGTCATCTTTTGTCAATAGAACTTATATTCCTATACCAGGTAAGTACAGAAATTACTCTTATGAAAGTCATTGTGATTTCCAGTTAGTCCAGAGAACTGTTTACATGCTGGCCCCTCTGGGTCAGTTGATCAGTAGATGGCTGCTTCCAGTTTTGCCATGGCTATGCACAGATAATTTTTTATGTCAGAGAGATAAAGAGAATGATTATTTTCATTTTTTAAAACATGACAATGCTGCCAAGAATTTGAGAAATCAGAGGCTAAGTTTTGTCTTCCTTAACACAGATTTCTATTCAGGATAGCTTTGTGTGTCATTGGAATCAATCTCACAAGTTCTGACTGGAAAATCATTGTTCTTCTAGAAAAAAAAAGTTCTATAAAAATGTATGCTTTTAAGTATTATAGAAGCTGGGATTGCCTTATGAAGTCTCCCAGGTAATCCTGTAGTGATGAAAAACAAGAACTTTCCAATACTTCTTAACAGTATATTTGTTTGAACAACTGTCATTTTAATGAAATACTAAGGGCTGCCAACAATCCTATTCTATGGATATTTTTCATCTTTGTTCTAGACTATTATAAAGTTAATATATAAATACACCACACTAAGACATGAATATATTAATATTTTATTAAATATATTTATATGTTTGGTTGTTCTTGGTATTTAAAAATCCCGACTTTCATTGCATTTGAATTGTAGAGCACAATGTTTTCTGAGGTCAGACCAGTTAAACAGCTATCATATTACCACTTAATCAGAATTTTAATATCTACCTTTTGATAATAGTCCTTTCACCTCTTTCATCTCACATTCTTCTGTTTTTCTCAACTTCTTTGTGTTTCCCTATCTGCATATTGTCTACAATATTATAATGGCTTCTTTCTAATCATATGCTTATATTATTTTGCACAATAATGTTGTTAATTTTTTTCTTTTGTTTTCCTTTGTTTTCCTTATAAATTTTCTTTATAAATATTATTGTGCTTCAAATATTATTGTAGTTTTCAGACTGGTACATCCCTCTTTCTATGATATTTAACCTTCCTCCCAAAGGAAAAAAAAAAGGAAAGGAGCAAAGCTGACAAGAGAAATAAAGATGCCTGAGTGCTGGTGCTACAAGTCTGATCTCCCTCATTCACTGTGAGCCTTCTTCCTGTCTTCACCTGTCTTTGGAGTAGAAAAATACAAACACACAAACACACAAACACACTCCCATATGCAAATATATTAAAGTAACAAAAGTCTGATCAGCCTTTCAGAGAGATTTCTAGCATTTTCATCTACCACAAAAAATACAACCTTTTTCTGTTAAGTAGTCTCTCTTCTCTGTGCTGTTGGTATTTATTTAGAGAGATATCTAATTTCTCTACAAAAGCAATGAAAATCTAGATGAACTTCACAATCCTTCCTGTGCACAGTCCCTCCATGAATTCAAATTCAATTGCTAACCTCTCTTTTCAAATATTTTTCTTTTTTAATAGCAAAACCAAGGTATATTAATGTCATAGAAAAAAAAAAAAAAAAAACAGTCCTTGAATGTGTGTATTTATGTCCTGAAATTTTTAAAGCTAGTTCTAAATACCTATTAACAGAAAAATAAAAGTCTCTTTTTTTTTTTTTTAAGGAAACCTGAATGCTTCAGTCACAAGTCTGTTATTAATTTTACTTTGATATTTCCAGAATTCTGGCTGACTCCAAGTATCCAAATGCTACCACTAACCATTGCAACGAACAATTCCTTCGTCATTCTTGGCTGTAGTATACATCACCTCAAAGGAGTATACATGGAGATGTAATTGAACTGAAACTCCCAGACAACTGCAAGAAAAAGCTTTTAGAAGATTCTTTTCAAGGCCTGAAAAAGCTGATGAAAATGAATCTACATGGGAACCACTAACCAAAGGCAATTGAAATGCCTCGTGATTTATGCAAGAAAATGGTGGAAACTGAAGATGAATCTTTTGCTAGCTTTGCAAATCCTAGGGAATTGCTGGCTGATGAAAACCATTTCTGTAAAGCACCAGCTGGGTTTCCATTTCCTTCAACTGCTCTATATTTGAGAAATAATTGCACATTTTCCATGAGCAACATTTCTTCCAGCACTTACACAGTGGCAGAACTATTTGAAGGAGAATCAGCTCTACAATAATCCCTGAACAAAAGAAACCAAAAACCTCAATGTCCCCCAAAACAAACAAAACCCTCTAAAATCCCAACCCTTTCCTCATGGAGCATTACTCCTTCCACACCTTACAACCACAGGACCAGCTGTCCCCTGGGCAGTGCAGGGTCTGGTGTGGAGGTCGGGATGAGGGTGCTGCTGCCCAAACCCTGCCCTTTTCTTGCTGATACCCAGGACACAGCTGACATGGAAGCCTCCCTCCAACTACACCTACCAGCTGGCTTTATGTCTAAAACCTGTTATTCTTGGATTCAGCTACTCAACAAAAGATAATGGCTTGGGGTGAGCTTTTATTCTGGGTTATTTATAGCTTCTTGACTCATCTTTTAATCACAGAAGAAAAATGCACACTCCGGAGTATGAACATGTCTAACTCCTCCTGCAACCTGCTTCCCTCCAGTAACTGTAGTGAAGAGGTTTGATGTTCAAGGACTTTATGATGAACAGCTTAAGCCCTTCAGAAATCTGAAAAATCTTCCCAGCTGCAATTTTGAAGCCTTATTTATCACAAAAGTTAATCTCAGTCTTTCACTAAGTAGAATTTCTTTGTCTGGCAGCAGAATACCACCCCTTATTACAGGGTAGTGACAACAGTGCTATTAGTAGGAAATCAGTCAAAACCTGATACAGGCCTGGAGTAAATAATATGCCCTTGCCAGAAGATAAGTCCAGCAATGATATATATTTGCTAAAACTTCAGTGCAACGTCTTTGATAAACCATTCAAAGTTCAAACAATGTTTTTCTTCACTAACAAACAGAGATTTGAAGGTGTTTAGAGGATATCATGTTTGAATTTGTCTTTTAATAGCATTAACCAAACTGAATGGTACCAGTTTTATCTTCCAACCCAATCTGAACTATTTCTACAGTCATATAGTGGACTTAGTTTCATTATGCTTTTCATTAATCACCTACTTTAGGGGCATTGGACCTTAGTGAAAAAAAGCATTTATTGTGGCAGGGATACATAAGTTGAGTTTTCTATATCTCTCTTTTTTTAAGACCTTAAAAAAAAACAAAACAGGATTTAAGATTTGAGGAGGTCTACCTCAACCATATGCACATGAGTAAGGAGGTACCAAGAGGACAAAATGATGGTGGAAACTCTCACACTCTTTTTGGAAATCAAATGTGGATGTGTCTCTGAAGTGCTAGACAGTAATGTCCCTGCACTTACAGAAAAGGAAGAATTGGCCAAGGATGTGAAGGTCAGGGGCAACCTTGGTTGCCGTGACCGTGAGATAGTGAAGATCAGGATCCTGAGTGGAGTACCCTGCAAAAAGCAGGGCTGCAACTTTTGTCTTCAGAAGAAAAATCCAAGGGTGAAATGGTTTGCCCAGAGAGGCTGCAGAGTCTGCATCCTTGGAGACGTTCAAAACCAACTGGACACAATCCTGAGAACCTCCCATAGCTGATACTGTTTTAAGCAAAGGGGATTTACTGCCTGACCTCTGCAGTTCCTTTCAGCCTCAGCTACTCATCAGATGCCCTAGTATTTTACACTCACAGAGATTATTATAGTCAATAGTTCTCCACAAAAGCTGGAGTTTGATGGAAATCACCTCAGCTACTTGTGGAAAGAGGAAGATAAAAATTACGTAGATCAATTAAGAGATCTTTGTAGTCTGATGTATTTTGATATATGCCACAAAGAACTTCATAATATTCGCCATCAGAAATTTCTTGATTGTCCACAGCATTTATCCAAACTATTTATAAACAACAATAAACTACTGTGCTTTTTGATTGGAAAGCACAGACTTAAACCCTCCAATGAGGCAAAGACTAAAGAAGTTTGGAAGAGTCAGAATCTATAAAGCTTTGGCCTGATTTTATGAGAAGTGTGATCATATTTTATAACCTGGAGTTTCCATTCATAAATGTTAGAGTGATGATTTTTGAAGAAAAAATGTTATGGATTTAAACAGCTTAAATAGTTATGATCTCACTTGCCAGGGGAATTGCTAAGTGCTTTTTGTCTTTGCTAGCATTCAATTAATTTATTCTTCCTCTTTCATTGTTCATTTTGAAAAAAATTTTTACAGTTCAAATCATTCATTGTCCCCCAAAGCACTCAACCACCTGCTCATCTTTCAGTACATATTCCTGTCTTATGGAAACTGGATTTATACTTTCTCTTATTTAATTCCCCAAAGGCACAAAAGCAGTGGTGGAAGTCCAGAGTTTTCATGGTTCATATCACTAGCTAAATATAATTTATTTAAAGTGATTGAAACAGAGCTATTTAATAATAGACAAGAAACACAGAGGAAGCACATAAGGAGGCACTTAGGGGCTTCCTCAACAGACTTGGGTTTGCTCCTTAGAATATTGTGTTAGAGAAATACAACTTTTCTCTTAAGGGAGGCATTCTGTCTTTCCCAAAGATATTAGTATTCATAAAAATAATCTTTTTTATTTTTCCTTTCTTGATGATAGCCTTATGGACTTCAAAGATTAATTCAAGAAAAAAAAATCTTTTCCATATAAAATCAACTTTTTTGTGCTTGTCTTCCTTGAACCTAGTGGAAAATCTGCCTGCAATTGCAAAGGCACAAGTAGATTGGCTGGGACACATTTATGGGTATGTGCTTTTGGAGACTATTTAAATCAAATAATGCATATAAGACAGGCTGCTGCTAAACTATTACACTTCCATGGGGGCTTTAGTTTTGTTCTAATTAGAATAATTATCTCATCAATCTCTTTTTCACAAACAGAAAATGTTCTCTTGTGGCATTGTAAAGGCTTATGTTGGCTATGTTGTCTTCTATACAGTCAGAGACAAGTTTCCTAAAAGCTCCAGACCCTCATGTTTGGGAGCATGACCATCTCCACTGAGTATAAGGGAAGCCTGATAATCTGGGCAGCTACCCTTGATCTTAAAACCAGGGAGTGAATATTCCTGCTGCCACCTCACTTCCTCCCTCAGGTCTTTTCTCTTGGGGTGACTTTATGATGTGTATCCCATATCACTGACCTATGCCCTGAAATTAATTTTTGTGCCTTTCTATGCCTCTAAACTGAGCCTGAGAGGGGGAAGGAAAAACTGAGCAAAACCTTTTCAAAGCAGTTTCCAGCTTGTTCAAGGTCACACAGAGATAGCAACTTTTTATTTCCCAGCTGTGGGGGAGGGAGGAAGCACCCGGCTTGCTGCTCCCAGGTCAGTTTCTGGCCAGTTGCTCAGTTTCTTTTTCTCTGAAGAGAGACTCAGAGTTGAACTTTTTTTTTCCTTCCCTGGAATTTCAGATTTTCTCCCTTTTCTACTGGACTGCTTCAATATCAGAGCACATCGGGAGGACTTTCCATTGAGCAGCTCCGAGGAGACCAAAGGGAGGACTCTAACACTTTCCCAGTTTTTTCTCCACAGCGAGAGATTTTATTATTTAGCATTATTTTCCTTTTCCTGTGTGTTTGTTAAATAAATAGTTTTTATCTCTTTCACGTTCCTTCGAGGAAAATTTATTTTTTCCCAATCCTGGTGGGGGAGAGGTGGTGACCTGCCTTCTCTCAGAGGATGTATTTCTAAATTTGGCCAAACCAGCACATCCTTGAATTATCTAAGTGTTGTCCTTTCATCTCCATCATCTGTGGTTCATTCCCAAATGAGGCATAAGGAAAGAGATTTTCAGTTTCCTACTTTCCAAAGGCTTCCTCAAAAAATGTAAACCAGCCCACACAGAGAAAATTACATTAAGACTGGAAAGGAATTTTGTGTGACTTAGGAATGATTAAATAAGGCATTAAATCCACTTTTTCAATCTTTCCACCTACTGGAAAGAAAACCATGCAATTGGAACTGAGGAATCTATAAAACACGTCGAAAATTTGTAAGAGAATTAATAAAGTGCTTTCCCTGCTATTTTCCTCCTTGTCGTTTAAGCAGTGCAGAATCAGCCTTCTACCTTGCAAAAAAAACCCCTGAAATATTAAATAATTATTCCCCCCAAAAATGTAGAATTTGTAAAATCCTGAATCTGGTATAAAAAGTAACTCATTTATCATTTAACTTAATTTTAAATCCGGTTTTTACAAAACTTCTAGTAAAAAAATGATGAATGATTTTTAAATAAAATTTCTGTTTGATACCAGAATGTGAAATAATCTAATTTTGAAAATTTCAGATGTATCACATGTACAACATCAAGACTTTTTCTAAATATTGCCAGTAAAAGGACTTGTCAAAACTGCAGCATTTTCACTATCTATTTTCACCATCCATTTAAATTTTAACAAAAAGCCCATTTCAACAAAGAAATTAACTCTTCCAGATTCAGGGAGTTTCCAAAAGTAGTTTCATATTTTATTTTAATTTCCTTGCTATAAAACAGCTGGCAAAAGTAGGCCAAGTATTACTATTTGCATACTCTTTCTATATTTAATTCTGGTGATACTCAATGAAAGCTTGAGAAATCAGAAACTTTCTGACTAATGTTTGCTGGGAGGTGTCACTACTGGTAGCTGGGAGGAAGAGAAAACTCCCCAGCAGTCATGGATGCATTTGCAATCTGCAAAGAAATCTCATGTTCAGTTTTTTTCCATGCTGATGTTTAGAGTAAAATGAGTTAAAACTAACATGATTGTGCATATTTGTTTAACTATTGATCAAAACGGCCATTGGATTGGGGGTCCTTGAACAGGATTAGCTCCATGACATCATTAGTTACAGTAGGCTAAGTATAAGTAACATGTTTCTCTCAAAGTACTTTGTCCCCTTTCCAGTGGGGATGTTGTCCTTCTGATAGACTTTCTGAAGCAAGACATTTCACAAAATCCATGCTCCTGTGATTGGCAGAAAGTTCTTGTCGTGATTGATTCTTTTCATTTCCTATTTTTAATTATGGTTATAGGGCAGTTCAATAATGCATGTTACCTAATGTCATCTTGTGACACTAAAAAATGTAAAATCTATTTCTATAAGCATTGCTGATAGCAACTGTAATGAAACAAGTAATAGAAAGATCTAGGCAGATGAAGCCATTTTCTGGACGCACCTGTACTGTCATGTTAGCCTACAAAACCAGAACAGTGCTGTGTATTCTACTGGTACTGTGCCATAACTTGTAGTCTTCTTATAAACTTTTCTGCTAAAAAGCCAAACAGACTTTTATGTTTGCTTTTTATGACAGCAGCTTGGGAAAAGTTAGGATTTGAAGCCTGCAGAAAATGTTTTCACATACAAAACTGTGTGTTCATGATTTCTGATCCACAGTGATAATATACTTCTATTTCCAGGTAAAGGTCCTCTTCCTATGTTGCATTTACTGTCTTACCATACTTTTAAAGACAGTGAGATTTACAAGGACATAACTTTTGGTCCAGACAACTTATGATGTAATTTTCACATGTAAGAAAACCCCAGAATACAAATTTAGCAAATATAACTACTTCTGACTTGCCTTCCTTGTGTTTTACTTGTCCCAGAAGCAGAGTTTCAGCCTCTTTGAAAGATTATTTTAATTACCTGTCTGCTTTGTGCATTCCCCATCACTCCATCAGCCACTCAGAGGAACAAAAAGGTGTTATATTTAAGGGTATCAAAGACCAGAAATACTCCACAACTACATAGACTTCCAAGGTTTAAGATCTCAACATAAACCCTTTATCGGTGGCAAAAGTGTGTAAAACAAATCAATACCTTATAAAAATAATTTCCCTCAAATATATTAGCAACTGATAGCATTACTTTTACTTATGTTTTAATGTGACAGCCATCAGAACAAATCATAAAATCAGTCAGGGGAAATTCCCCCTAAAAATGGCATAACAGCTGACTAATTTCCTCACAGCATGGGCCTAGAAGTACACAGCTAGAAACAATATAAGGAAACCAAATTAGAAGGTGGAGGTTAAGCCTTGAAGATTTTGAAAATGCCAAAATTAGAAACGGCTTTACAGTTTCAGCTTTGCTTGTTGTACCAGGCAGCATCGCTTCTGAGCCACACAGTGATGTTTTTCTTCCTCACCTCCCAGGCTCAACCACCCCCTCACCAAACCCCAGCACACCCCCAGGCACAGGGGCCTTTCCCACCTCCAGCCTCACCTGCTCTGCATATCTGCCCTTTTGGTGGGCAGGTCACACTCTGCAGCTCTGGCCTTCTTTCATGAGAAGGAAAAAAGGCACATTTGGCCAGAGGCAGGTAACCACGAGTGCCTCCAGCATGGATCCAGAAGCTGCTCAAAGCCTGCAGCTTTGCACCCAGTTACTGATCCTGAGCAGGATGTTTGTGAGCAGGGGCTCATGCAGCTGACCAGGTGTGTGGGCACATCTCAGTGTGTGGACACCACCTGCAGAAGGAACCTCTGTGGCCTCATGGCAGCTCTGCAGCCAGGGAAGGGGCAGAAAAGGCTGTGGCCAAAGACAAACCACTCTCTACTGGAACAGGATGCTTCTTTAGGGGCTATAATATGGAGAAAGTCAGCAACTGGCCTCAGGGGGATTCATCTGACAAGCTTCAAATCCCTGCCAAAAGGTAGAGTGGTGACAGAGATTCTCAGCTAAAAGACTTTGCACCACATACCAGCTTTAACCCGAATCTGGGGTATGAATAGATTTGCCTGCGACTTTTTAAGCTCACAGACACGAAGCTGTGAACCCAGTGCCTCTAAAATGCCAGCCAGAGCCCTGTCACTTGGAGCAATTGTGGAAAACTGGAAAGAAACCTGTACAGAGGAGAGCTCCTGGCAGTGCTAATGGAATGCTGCTGCTTGCAGCTGGAAGGGCACATTTCTTGTGCCAAGACAATGGTGTCCCTCTGAACACGAGCATTCCTTTCTTCCTTGTAAATCACTGCCAGGCTTAACAACCAGACCCTGCAAAACCACTGCTGCTAGAGATGAGAAAAGCAGTGGGACAAGAAAAGGTTCTCTTAAGAGCGAGAGCACACAAGCAGTTTGGCCGCCAGAGGACATGAACGCGGAAAGCAGATGATGGTCACGATTGCCATCTAATGGCAATGAATCAGGAAACAGAGACAAGGGAGAGATGATACAACTAATGAAGAGGAGGGGTGAAGAGGGAAGGGACTCACGTTAGGAGTGCAGGTTTGGGGCTGAACCCTACTAACTGCTCCTCTTTCTAACTGGAAATTCAATTTGTGGGATTCGCATCAGGAAATGGCAAAAAGTGTTCCGATCTGACACTGAACGTTCTATTGCAAATAGTGTGGACAGCCAAGCTGTACTTATCATACAGTCACATGCTCTTTACTGCAGGAAATGTTGCAGAATATCCGTACACTTTTGGCTGTTCTTTAGAAAGTAAGAAGTACAGAGGGGAAAAAAGACCTGTTCCCGTTTATCCATTTATAAAGATACTGCAGACAATGCACATCCTTGGTTAAAAAGTATTAACTGCTCACCAGAATCTGTATTTCTTTCTCAAGACCTTTCCAGAGTGCCACAAGATAGAGGAAGAGTTTTCACCTGCAGAGTGCAGTGTTTCCCTAAAAATACGGCAGCATGAATTATCATTGACATTGTAAAAGGTACTCTCCCACTCTGCGCAAAAGCTGGTTTTTTTACTGAAGACAACTTGAAAAAAACAATTACATTTTCTGAAAGAAGGTGCACTTAATGATCATGCTAATCAGGGAAATTATGCTGTAAGGATCAAATATGCACAGCTGTAACAATCTAATTACAGTGACACTTTCTGGCAGCAAATCTATGTTTAACAAAGTGCATAAGTATTACATTTAGCATGTGAATAGACAGTGAGACTAACCATGTGCTTAAAATCAAGCAAATTATTAAGCTCTTTTGTAGATCACATCATACTTAATATGCAGATTACTCCCAGGATGACTTCCCTTTAAAAAAAAAGCTATTATTTGTTTAAAAAAAAAAAATTCTAACTATTTTGAAACATGCACCTACTTCCCTGGAGGAGTTTGTTTTCACTTATTTACCCAGAGCATCATCATATTGCCACTCTAGTTTTCCCAGACAAATTGTGCTGAGATTAATCCTTTTTCGATTTTTAAGAAACATTGGAGGGAGGAAAATGGCTAAAAATTTTCTTTTGAAAAGAAATGTTAATTTCTTTAATTCTTCATTAATTATGGTGTCTGTTCAACAAACATAGTATAGTTCAAATAGGCAGCCAAAAACCTCTGCAGTAATCCTTCAGGCAAATGGAATGAGTAAATACAGTCAAGGAAATGGAAGAAAACCACAATCGTCCTCAACCACTGCAGTGCATTCCACATCCACTTAACCTGTCAAGTTGTAATTTAACAAGAATACTGCTTGGACCAAATGTCTTTTGCACCTTGCTAAAGCACATATAACCACCCTGCTTAAGAAGTTAAGACACGAATAGTATCAGCTGCACTCACCAAAAGCTCAACCATCTTATTTCTGGCAGCACTTCACCCATTTCAGAGTGGGACTGCATTTCCCTGATGTATTGAGTAGGGGGTGCACTTCCCTTAATTTTAATGAGTAAATTGGGCTCAGGTTATAGTCAACAATGAGGAACAGATACTTCCACAGAGGCTTTATCTGAGTGCTGTAGACATCTTAGTCTTACGGTATTTGGCCTTTGGAGGTGTACATTTCCCTCTACGGCTGCACAGAGGGAGCCTGGAGTGACTAACTTTGGATGACTAACTATTTAAACAGCTGGCTTAAAGAAAATAAATCCCAACCATATCTTTAAGAGCACTTTCCCTCCCCTCCCTCCCCGCCCCCCCCCCCCCCCCCCCAGGAACTACGTGGCTTAGTATGCATGACATTCCTAAAAGGGAAAGGGGGGAGGCAGGGAGGGGACTCCAAGGAGGGAAGAGAAAGAAAGAAAAAAAGTTCTTTTGCACTCTGTACTCTCCTTTCAGTTTCTTTCTTAAAACGGATGTGGGAAGCCATTAAATGTCAGCTCAGCCAGCCTGGCTCAAAGCTCAGTGTGACAAGGTCATGCAGAGGTGGTGAATGAATGTACAATGAATTCAGCAGAGCACTGCTGGCTGCTGCAATTCTGAAGGGGTCATGCAAGCAGGGAAAATGAAGAGAAGCAACAATTTTTGCATAGAAATGGAAAGATATAAAAGTGTATGTGCTTTGTATTTCATACCTTGGTATTTTTTTGTTTATCGTTATTTTTAAGCATCACTGTACTTTCAAATCTGGTCTACTATTATTGTTAGAAAACTAAGCAAGCAAGAGCAGTTGTGCTGGCAACTCTATAAACAGTGACAGACATGCTAGAAATTTTTCTGTGGGCAGAGGAAGAATCTGGCAGGTATGAAAAGAAAAAGAAAACGGCACAGTTAGGAATGTGTGAGAAGGCTTGGAGAAGAACAGGAATCAGGCAAAGAGTGCTATCCATGAGAAGAGATAAGCTGTGCTTTGTTTTGTTTTATTTTATTTTGCACTAAAGCACACATGTATATGCACATGAATGTGTACATATACACTCATAAAACTGCATGGTATGATAATGGTTTATTATATGGAAACTTTTGGCTTTTCATTACTTTTGTGACCTCTGTAGTAAACTAGGACTCACCTTTTTTTTCCTCATGGAACTGCAAGATATAAAGGAACTCCTTTCAATAGAAGTAGATACCCACTGATCCTGCAACAATTAGACAAAATGTTAAAGAACACAACAATATGCTTTTTTTTTAAACATGAAGTTCTAAAGTTCACAGCACCTTACACGGCATCAGCTAATATTCAAACTAGTGTGAGTGGACTGTGTCAAAATGATGCACTCCATATCCTGCCCTGGGAATCACTTTCCGTCTTCACAAGACAAAATTAAAGATTTAACTACTGTTTTCCAAACTATTAATCTAATTTTTTTCCTGCAACAGGATCTGCCTGGATGACACATGAGGCAGGTGTGCTAATTTTAAATGCAACTTCCCTCAGGATGTGGAGCCTTTCAAGGATCTCAACAGCAGCAGGCTGTCAGCCTGAGAGAGCAATTTCCCCTTACAGCTGGATTTAAAAAATACAGGAATGTTTAGGCATTCGCCTTCATATTCTATCAGGACATAGGGTTTAAGTATTTTGTAATGGAACAACTCATTTCCTCATTGTTTCAAACACTGCTGCCAAATACACAGGGGAAAGTGTATTATCCTATGAGAGGCTGTGAATAAGATTCAAAATATGGATTAGGGAATAAAACATGTAGGCATCTGCCTTGATTAACTATTGGCATCTGTTAATAAGATGTAAGTTTCTGCTTGTTCTTTTAACCATATGAAAATTTCATAATAACTATATTATGAAGCAACCAGGTTTATGTACTGGAGCATTTTGGGCCGGGACAGGCACCACAGAAAGCCTTTCCTCAAAAAAAAGAGGGATGGAACTTGGTTTGACTTTTGGACCTCAGCTGTGCAACTTCTCTCCTGGTCTCAGTGATCCTTGCACGTGCTGCGATTTCAATCTCCATCCAAACCAGAAGCCAGTCCTTTAACCCAATTCAGAATGCTGCTTGTGCCTAAAATCATGGTCATTGCACCAACACTGACTTGTCCTCTGTCTTCAGTGAAGATCTTGGTGGTGTCAGGGTGATGGTGCAGTGGGAGACAAGCACCTTGATGCAACCAGCTGCTGTATTTGGAGTGAGAAGTGACCGGGGCTGCAGTCACAGAGCTGTAAGGGTTCGCGGAGTGGGGGCTGGGTATGGCTGTGCACTGGGCTCAGATGTGCTGCCAACCAGCAGGAATTATAGAGTCAGAGATTCACACTGGAAAAAAAACCTCTATGATCATCCAGTCCAACCATTAACCCAGTCCAACCATGAACAGCCAAATCCACCACCAAACTGTGTCCCTAAAGTACCATAGCTACACGTCCTTTAAATATCTCCAGGAATGATGACTCAATCACTTCCCTGGGCAGCCTGTTACAGTGCTTGATTACCCATTTGGTGAGGAATTGTTTCTTATTATCCAATCTAAACTTGCCATGGGGAGACTTGTTGCTTGTGACTTGGGAGAAGAAACCAACCCCCACCTGGCTGCAACCTCCTTCCAGGTGGTTGTAGAGAGTGATGAAGTACCTCCTCAACAAACAATCCCAGCTCCCTCAGCTGCTCCTCATAAGACCTGTGCTCCAGACTCTTCACCAGCTTTGTTGCCCTTCTCTGAATATGCTCTGGCACCTCAATATCTTCCTTGTAGTGAAGGGCCATAAGGCTTTATTTATTCCAGACCTTAGCAACCCAGACACTCCACTTCTGTGAGTGCTGTGGGTTTAGGCTTGGTTGGGCTCAGAGATGAGATGTGACAGAAAATTTTTTTCAAAAAAAAGGAAAACTTAAAGAATTGAACAGAGCATTGAAAGGCTGCATGGAAAATCCTGTGGGATAGCAGAGGTGTCTCTCCTGGCTCTAAATGCATAAAGTTCTACTGTTCATCCACCTTTTTTCATGTCAAAAGGAGAATCATGCTTATAATTCTTCAACAGCAGAATTATCAATATTTTGGATGCTGCTATCCCTCCAGAATGTCTTCAAAGGGCCAAGTATAAAACATAGAGAAGCATTTCCATCCAAGGTTTCTTTACATTAAGATATAAATTTTGGCTCTTTATTCCACAAGAAAGGCTTCAATTAACATCATTCTGACCAGTGTGGGAAGATGTATTGGGTTGACCCTGAGTTGATGGACAGTCTTTAAGACCAATTACGCTTCTCACAATTTACATATTTAAACCGCACAGAAAGGTGGGACTTCCCCTTTTGGTCGGAGCTCGCTTGCTGGGAGGTGGGGGCAGCTCGGGGCCTCCCGGCCCCGCCGGGCCGGGCCGGGCCGGGGCCACTGCCCCTTTCCCCCTTTCCCCCTTTCCCCCTTTCCCCCTTTCCCCCTTTCCCAACGCTGTGGCACGGACCCTGGGTGGCTGGGGGGGACTGCCTCAGAGCCACAGGCAGCTAAAACCAGCCATGGACTGCCACAGCTAAAACCAGCCATGGACTGCTCACAGCTAAACCCATCCAGCGCGGCTTCTGGGGACCGGCGGGTCCCTCTCCTCTCCATGCGGAGCCGGCGGAGTCAACGGGAGCCGGCGGAGCCTCTTGTCTGCAGCCAGCACACTTCGTGCTGAACTGAAGAAGACACCACGCAGCCAGCAGCACAAAGGGAGCGAGGCTTTCCCCACCGTAAAGCCCGAACAAAAACACTCTTCAGCATGGCGGCGTCAGAGTCAGAGAGAAAGAGAAGTGAGCCATGTGGGACGGAGCTGGAAATGGCGACTGGGAGAAAAGAGGGCGGTGCCGCGATTCTGGCGGGCAGCTTAAAAGAAACCTTCTTGCATGCCGTGGTAAGAGACTGTAATACCACAAACTGTTTGTCTCTTTAATCCATTTGAAGAACATGGGGGGATGGAGTATCTTCGTGTGCCTGTGAAGATTGTGAAGAATGCCGATGCCAGGCTATATAGTAGTAAGAGGCTGCTAGAGACTTGTGGCGAAGAAGAGCCTTTGTGTGCAGGCCAAAAGAACTTATCCTTAAAAAGATGAATAACCCCATGTGATGGCCCATGTTTTGCAGTGTGAAGGAACTGTGAGATTTTTCATGGGAGAGATGTTCTACACACAGCAGATTGTTTGTTTCCGGGCGGATCTGCTGTTAGTGGCAGTTTGGGAACCACGTGCAACTGAAGGAAAAACCCTTTTTTCCTTAAGCATAAGAGAGAGACTTTTCAAGAACTGGAACACTGACTAACATCCCATGTTCTGTTATCCCTTGTGTGAGCTAGGTAAAAGGAGAGAAGTGCTGGGGGGGGGGGGGGGATTTGCTTCAATTTTGTTTTCTTATTGTCTCTTTACTTTTAATTCTATTAGTAATAAAACTCTTTCATTGTACTGCAACTGTTTAAGGTTTGTGCCTGCTTTGCTTTTCTCCTAATTCTTATCTCACAGAAGGAAAATAAGTAAGTAATGAATATTTTGAACCAAAACCACTACATTTAATTGGTGTTTTCTGCCCGGTTTCGAACTCAACCCGCTACAGAAGAGGATACTCAGGCAGGGGATCAGCATTAGCTCCATTGACTTCTATTCGTAAATTGCAACCCTTTCCCCTCAGTAATATGGCACGGAGTGGCCCAGGCTTACACCCTAAGTTTAGGAGTCCTTAGTGAGCCCAGTGATTTGCCTGGAAAATACAGGAACAGACAAGAGTCTTAAGACCCCCATAAAACCTATTTCTTGCGTTGAACCTCCTCACTCAGTCAAGAGATCCCAGGTTATCAGACCTACTTAATGTTGACTTTAAAGGGAATTAAGTACCCAAATATCTCTGAGAATCTGGGTAATTCATTGGTTACTAAAGGTCTCACCTTATATTGGCTATCTAAAAGTTAAGTGACTATTTTGAGGTAGTCCTTCTACACTCTCCTATGGTCAATGGGATGGCAGTGAGAGGAAACTGGAGAGTGATTCATTTCCTCAGTCCTATCCTTGGATTGGCTGAATCATCTAAGACTCTTGCACTGATTGTGGGAAGAGTCTGGGCTACAGCTGCAGACTGACTTTAGGCAGGGTGACTCGCATCCTCTGCAATGCTTTCAGCAGCAGTCAGGGTAACCAGGGAGTGTCCATTTTTTCTGTAAGTGAAACTAAGTTTTCCAAGTCACTTCCATTTTTTTTTTTAAAAAGACTGTGTCTGTCAGGCTGCTAATAAAAATGCCCCTCTCAAAACACCTCTCACCTTGCTAGAGGACTGATTGCTGATTCTTACTCTTAGTGGACTTTTTTTAGGGGTTACCCATCCTGGCTGTATTTCCTCAGTTTGGTTACAAGAACAGGAGCAGTCTCATGGGAGGGAGATCAGGATATTTTACATTTATTGCTTTCCCATTATCCAAAGAAAGAAACTGGATTGGCTTGAATCCTTCTTGGCAGTTCTTTATCATGATCTTATCTTCTGGGTATTTAATTTTTTTTCTGGGGCTTGTAGTTAGGCTGTTATGTATTATGATATGTGTTTCTGTATTCCACCATTTAAAAATGGGTGTAGACTGTGACCTTTACACCTTTTCAGAGATCTCACTTGTCTCTTCTACATTCTTTGAAGAACCCCCTAACTCATTACTTTGATTTGCTCCATAAATATTTGTCAAATTTCATCAGAATGATTCAGCTTGAATACATTTATCTCAACCTCAATGCCTTCTTCTTCCCTTAGCTTGAATGCCACTCCTGTCTTCATCTGTCTAAACTAGTGTGATCGAGTCCTTACAGAGTTTGCCTTTTGGCATCCAAAGGTATAAGGTATTTTCTCATTTCCCTTAAAGTTTCATAGGGAGGCCTAAGTTTTAGCCACTCATTTGCTGAGAAGTTTTTATTTCATGATTGTGGATACTTAATATGTCTCACCCCATATTAAGGCAGATGGACATCACCAACTAGATGAGGGAGTGGTAGGGAACAAGATCTTCTGAGACAAATCCTAGGATGTACAGCAATTACCTGGGGAATGGGAGATCCTGTGGTTTCAAGCCTTGCCCCCTCTTGTCCTATGCCAAGTGGTTTCAAGCCATGCCCCTTGCACTCATGCTTGTGCAATGTTTTCAGCCCACCATGGTCTGAGTGAGAGATGAGGTTCAAGATGCTCTCCTAGTATGTTAAAATTTTAATGCCATAGGGTCTGAGTAGCTCCATCTACCTGGAGGCTGCCCCATCTTTGACGCCAGAGTGCAAAGAGCAGGCACTGGCATGTGCTGCAGCTCTGCTCTGCAAAGGGCCAGGTGACATCACAAGTGGAGGACAGAAGGGCTCAGCATCCCCCTGAGTACCTGTGGAAGGCACCACCTGTGGGAAATGCCTCTGGTCCCTCTGTAGTCAAATCCAGGAAACACAATTACAAGCAGACTACATCTTCCCCTGCAGCTTCCTGAGCTCCCACTGTAGGTGTCAGGACAAGTGTGGTAGCAACATTAAGGCAGATTTGGCTGTTTCCCCTGCTCTCCAGGCTGCATACTGAAATGTTCAGTGACGCATTGCCTATGTTGGGCATCTGGATTACGGCAGGCTGGATTTCATCCATGTAATGTTGATGATGTATTTGTAAAATCTCAGAGGAATACTGATACTGTGCAACCACATGAGTGCTTTAATACATCATTTGAGAAGTGGCAGATTTATATAAAGTATTTAAAATGCTGAATGAAAATTTATCCCAAATTCCCATTTATATATACAAAGTCATTTTGCAGTATCTCTTGAAATCTTGCCCAAAAAAAACTTGGATCAAAACTTTGTGTCAGAAAATAATTAATCAGTTCTCTGAGGGAGGCTGATCAGTCTCACTTTTTACTTCATTCTTTCCCCATTACCAAATCCCTCCTTAATCTTTCATTCCTTTCCTTTGTCCATTAATTGAAAACAGTAGCTTTCTCTCCCCAAGACAGTTTTGACTAGAAGTATCAAAATTAAGTCTCTGATGTCCCATCTCAGCTGATATTGCACATCCTCAGCCCTCCTTATAGTCTGAGGATAGTAGTGAGTGGCTGCCAAATTTTCCTATTTTGGCACCAAAGCACAGGGCAAAGACAAATGCTAATGGAATACTAATTTAGATAATATCCATAGCATATGTTAGGTGGTGCAAAAGAAGTAATGGACTCTTCTAAGATTTTAAATTCAAGGTGACTTACTATGGATGTTGAGGGCAGATGGGGAGGGGAGGGGAGGGGAGGAGAGGGGAGGAGAAGCTTTGACAGCCTGCAGCAAGAAAAACCACTTGCTGCCATTTTCCATCTCATTAAGAAGCTCTGCTCTGATCTGTTACAATCTAAAAAGGGAAATAATACACAGGAGCCAATGAGTAATACAAAAGCAATCAATAAGTCTGAAAACTTCATCAAGACATTAAATGAATGATTAGTTTGCTCTCATCTGGGACAACTGCCTAAGCATTCAGTAGCAGTAATATCACTCTAGATAAGCAAGGTGGCACCATGGGTGTGACTGAACCGTGGTCACCATGCTTTGCTCTGTTCTCTGCCTAGCAAACAGAGAGGCAGTCTCGAAAGCCATGACAAATATCCATCTCAAGGGCACCTGGTTGGGCTGCACATGGTTACTTTCAAAAGAAGACAATAAAAAGCGTGCTGATGAAGATTTTTAATAAAGGTAATGAACGACACATACAGGAAAAAGAATAACTGGAGGTATCTGTTTATCACTTGCCCTCATGTAGCAAAAGCGAATCTCCAGTGAGAGTGGAATACCATGCATCTGCTGTCAGTGAAAAGATTTCTCATACAACTGAAAATTAACTATGTGAATTTCCACTGGGTATCAAGAAGAGTTTGGTAAAGCTCATGAAAAGTGCTACGAAACAAATGCGCAGTTAGGGTCTGCCTCATGCCACACTCCAAAGCACATTGGGGTTCTCACATCAGTAATGCTTGTGGAAGCATCCATATCGCAGTCTTTGCATGGATCCTTGTGACTCTGACATATTGATCACTTACTGTACTCAGACCTGAATATTTACCTCCAGCCTATTTTTCCTGCTGTTTCTAATCTACGGCACTATTTTTTCCTCACTATCTGAGTTTAGAGTTCCCATAAAAGATGTTTGCCATAGGTTTTTTTTAAATAAAGCAGTCGCCTATTCTTGTTTGTTCTCTGTTCTACTAGGCCTTCCATTTTAATGTCTTAGGAAGCATCATCCTAATATTTTCCAGAAGCAGTATTAACATCATAGAATATTTTCTGAGCATATGTTAAAACTCCAATTACAGTTCAGCTAATGAAGCCATACAAATGTTCAATTAAATAAAACATATGCAGTGCAATCTACCCACCAAAGTACTTGCCCAGCAGTTGACTGTAATGAGATTACAGGATTCCTATCAGATCTGCTTCTTCAGAGCTTTTGGGGTGACTTACTGACTTAGAATATTGCAAATTAAATTGAAACAAGTGAGTTCTCTTCTCTCTGACTGCAGGTTGTTCATCACTGGGGCCCTCATTCTTACCAAGAACAGGAAACTGAAAAGCCTCAGCATTTCCTCTTGACTGACTCCCTTCATACTTCTTGCTCGTCCTCAGGAAGGAAAAACACCATAAATTGTAGGGTTTCTTCTTTGCCCTTGTTGATACTAACTTTAAAAAATAGGCAAAACTAGTCTTTAAAATCTTTGTTTCATCTTCAAAATAAATTGTCTTATCTTCCAAGTACAGTGCAAACAGCAGCTATTGGCAAAGTCAGCAAATCCAAAGCAAGTCATTAATGGAGCACATAACCATGGAGTTGGAAGCCCATATACTGTAGATGGATGGGAATGCTGAAGCAATTGTGCCCAGTGGTATGGGCTGAAGAAAGATGTTTGAACAAACAGCAACAGACTCTTTTCTTTCTTGTTGCATTAGTTGAGACAGACAACTAAGTACCATCCTCCTGCTATTAACAGAGTTGCATTCCTATTTTTCTGACAATGTCGTATTACTCTGGGAGAGGAGATATAACTTCAGATTCCTCATATTAATGCATTTTAGAAAAGAAGCATACTAACTAATTATTAGCAGTATTCCCTTAATGGTCAGAGCTTTCCTTATGGCAGTGTGTTGGAGTTGCAAACACAGAACAAAATGATGGGTTTAGACTCACTGCAGGAATTGGAACAGTCGTTCTGCTCAACAGCAAGTGATAAATGAAGTATTTGCTATAACTCTGCCCAAGCATCAGCAGGAGAGAGTCTCTTTAGACCACTGTAAATCATTACTCACTCAGCAATGAAATCACCCCATATCTACGGAGTCCTAGTTCCTCACTGTTTTGAAGAATTTGAAGCAAATTTGAGATTTTTCAACTTCATAGCAAAGACAGTGATAGTAGTAAGCTGCATGTGAACATTAAGTTTGTGCATGAACCCACTGCAGGGCTATGTTTCAATTCAGTATCATCTTTTAAGGGGTGAAAATGTGTGGCTGGGTGGATGCTCCTGGGATCCAGGTGGGCAAGTTGAGCAAACTGTGGGCTGTGCAGTATATGCTGTTACCCTCAGTGTTAAGGAGGGGTGGGATGCTACAGGATGATAAAGCTTTTCAGGAAATCCATTTTGGCTGAGGAGCCTGAATATGTATGATATATTGTATTTTGTACTATACATATTATTTATTTAAGAGGATGTATTCAGGCATATTATATTTTATACATGCATATATATATGTGCTGTAGGTACATATACATATATATATTATCATTATACGTACACATAAGGATTATCATCACCACAATCTCTGGCCACATTTTCACAGAAATGGTAGAAATAAACTTATTTTTGAGGAGTCAGGGTTCTGCTGTGTGTTAGTCATAGTCTGACCAAACATTAAGGAATTCTGAAGTGATGCAATTTCTAGATCTTCGATAAACTTAGCCAAGAGCAAAGCACTGGGTGCTCAAAGTATCTTATGTGCCTGTTTCAGGACACATATTGATCTTTTCTGCTGAAGCTGACTTTTAGTATCTAAAGCCTGCATTTCCCTGAATACTGATGTTCAGTCGGTGCAAACCCATGGCAATTCCCAGTAACATTTTTACAATTTATGCGTACACAATTGAATTCCCTCCAAATAACCAATGTTAGGACTAAGCAATGGCAGGACTACCACCAGCAGATGCAGTGTATTGTGGGAAAACGATCCCTTATGGAACTTGAGAGTGCGTCTCAATGAACAGAGTTAACATATATGCTCCGTGTGTATTGCAGAGAGAGAAATGAAACTTTCCATCGAGTACACGTCTCCGTCCAGATGTCCTGATCAGGCACGGCTTGATTTTAGACCGGGATTCTTGGAATATTTTGTCTTTTATGACAAGCATTGCGGACGTGTAGCATTTAAAGTGTGTGTCGATACAAACCACAGCCCACTGGTGGCAGCACTTCGTTACGAGTGGACAAATGCTGCTTGAGCAGCAGGGGTCTGCGCACAAACACTTCATTTGTGGGCAGAGACAGCCAACTCTCACATCTAGTTCAATCTACAGGGACACTCCTCTTTCTTCACGAAACCATAATGCAGGTTTCATGAAGACCACTGCTGTGAAATAAAAGTTAAATTAAAAGTGAGGGAGACCAATCGTCTGAATACCTCGAGGCTATGCATAGAAGTTGAGACGTGCTCCCTTTGGAACATTTGGTACCATCCCCAATTTCCCGTCCATTCTGTATAAGGCACAATGAGTAACTGTAATAAATGGAAATTGGACCCTTATTAATATCAGCAGCAAAAACCCATGGACTCAAAAACCTGGAACCTACCTATTTTTATTCCTTCTCCTTCTGTGTGATATCTTGCATTCAGGGGCAAAGTAGCTGTACACCTATCTGCATAAATGAGCTCTGCCTGCCTGCCTGCCTCCAGTGACATATTTTGGAAATAATCCTCTACATCAATATGTATTAGTGTTACTGTTGTTGTTTTTCCTAAGCATGTGGGCAGTAACTTCCTACCAACCTTAAAACATGCCAGGGAGTGCTTTTGTTTCTGTTAGACATAAACAAACGTGTATCTATGATAATGAGCATGAGGTGAAACTTGAGATGCCATAGACCCTGTTACCACCAGAAGCTGTGAGTAAAGCTGAGGGTTCCCCTTCTTGCAAGGCAAAATGGACACTGCTCCATCTGTTCCCACCACTACTTTTTCTGCCATCAACCATGTCTGTGGGTGCATGCATCTGACACTTGAAACACAAGCTTTATCAATTTTTAATCTCTAGCACTGGTCCATACCTTTCTGTGTGGAATAACCTGAACTCTCCTATGGGCAAAGTGGTGCATTCCTGAGCCCCCTGCCAGCCTGTCTTAATGGCCCCAAACGCAAAACTAGTCCAGGTGAGATTGTTTGAAAAAGTGAGATAGTGAGACAGCCTGAGAAAATCCTAAATACTGACCAAGGACAGGGTCCTTTCCAAACCCACACAACCTGCATGTGTGGCTTTGCTTCAACAGATGTCTCTGCTGGTCTGCACCTCTGTTTACACTTACACATTGTAATTCCCCTTCAACTTAAAAGAAAAATGTGAGAGAAAAAGACCTGTAAGTTGCAGGAACTATGTGGGTGCCAAGGACACACAGTTGTCAGCTGATAAGAGAGCTGTGAGATGAGAGATGCTGTGAGAGCTGTGCCTTTCATCCTCAAGAAGGTTAATCCCCCCAATACACACACATCAAGACCCCTAGTCCATGCCACCTGTGGAATACACCAGAGACAACTAAAATCCATGGTTGTGGCAGTTACAAGAAACACTTCTTCTCCCTTGCTTTTTACAATCTGGCAATATAAAGAAAGCATCACATCAAGAAAGCTTCAATGACTGGATGTGCTTTATTTCAACAGCTTCATCCCTCATTCCTTACCCTCATGTAAGATTGAATGTCCAGGACATAAACAAGGTTTTGAGCAGACCTCCTAGCTATTTTTATATCTTGTTCGGTGGCAAACTTAGTTTCTTCTATTTTCTTCTATTTTTTTCTACCTTTTCTCTTAAATTAAGTTAAGAAGGGAGTATTGTTGGAAAATAAATAGCTAGATAGATAAACCCATATGTAAACTTCGAAAAACCTCACCTGCCTACAACCTTACAAGAGGCAAAAGATTGTTGCACTTGTATGGGTTTGGGGAGCCAAAAACACGAAGAAGCTAGATAGCTTAATATGCCTAAGATGGTTTTAAAACAAATGTCTCAGATATGGCTAGCAGAATTCAGCACAAGCGGTAAAATCCACCCAAGAAAATCAACATAAAGCAATAAACCTGGGGTGAATTCCAAGTTGCCACTAGTTTAAAGCCAGCTCAGAGATAACTGAGATATATACAGAGCACATAGCACAGGTGTGGCCTCAAGGGTAGTTTTCCAAGCTAAATAAATTAGTCCTACTGTATGCTCATGAATAGTGACTTACGCTACTCTTCTGTGGCATGCCAATAAGAATGTCATAAGAATGTTGGCTTTGGAGGGAGGGAACCCCACTTTGGAATGACACAATTCACCTAATTAATGATGCTGGGTACATTTTGTTGCTCTGAAACTCA
Source organism: Coloeus monedula (assembly GCF_965178545.1). Lineage (NCBI taxonomy): Eukaryota > Metazoa > Chordata > Aves > Passeriformes > Corvidae > Coloeus > Coloeus monedula. Next base: position 101,265,645 of record NC_138783.1, read on the forward strand.
TCCATGAGCATAGTATGCAACCTCGGTATCCCGGGGATGGTCTCTGACAAGTATTTCCCTATTTCTGTGCCGTTTCTTAAGAGCAAGTGGACTGCAATCCTCACAGGACTGCCAAAGCCCATACAATAGCCTAGGCAGTTTGACGCTATTAGTCATTGTTTCATTCTGAGTGTTTACTTCGGTCGTTCCTTTTTCAATGGAATGCTGATAAGAATAGCTGCCTTGTCTTTTGTACATATGGATGTCTTTGTATGTTGAATAGACACCACAGTATTTTGAATGGCTATCTAGCTTTACCTTTGCATTGAAAGAAACATTCAATTATGTCATAAAAATCAAGTCTTTTCATTTGCCTGAGATTTCTGTTTGCAATGTCTATTGACACCCATGCACATGCCATAAAATTAGCACTTTTCCATAGGAGAAACCTAGCATTGCAGGAACAAAGGGTTGCTGAGTTGCACTAGGAGAAATGATTCATCATGCTTTTGTGATGCATAATGCTGATGTTGTCACTTACATGCTTTCAAAATTATTAATTTTACTCATATCAATGAGAGAAAAGTTGCTGCAAAATTCAGAAAGTGATGGCAAGCACTTGTGAAACTTTGGCACAGAGATGCTTTTCTTCAGGCAGGAGATATGCTAGGGTATTGTTTTCAATTCTCTCAGGTAACTTTGCAACTCAATCACTGTTTCTAGAGATAGCTTTCTAACACAGTGTCTGCATACAGATTCATAGAATAATTGAGGTAGAAAAAGACCTGTAAGATCATGAAATCCAGTCATTAACCCATCACTGCCAAATCCACTGCTAAACCATGTCCCCACGTGCCCTGTGAGAAAAACACAAGACAAATAACTGGAAGTTTGGTGGTTCCCTACAAACTCACAGATAGCTTTCTGAAAGTTTGAGACATACATCTCTTGCTTCTTTCTCCATTTATTAGAAATTTCAGAGCATGATGACAATAAATTCTGAAAAGCCAGAAATGACAGCTGAAGGCCTCCTCATCTTGTTTGCTTTGTTATTGATGGTATGCAGGCAGCCTTCCACTTGCAGTTTTGAATAGCCTGGTTTCCAAACTGTTGTGTAGCTGCAGCTTTCTGTGCACATTAAATAAAGGCTCAGTACTCTCCACTTATTGTTTACAGGTATAGGCAAGGCGGGGAAAACAGAGTCAGGCAGATTTGTGTGGGAGAGGAGCATCTGCTACCGGAGGGTATTTAGCTTCCTGTGCAGCAATCTGAGCTTCCCAGCCTGACTTCTCTTCTCGAACTACTTTCTGAAAGTCATGACCTGTTGCAAAGTTCCCTTTTGTCAAGCACAGTAAAAAAGGAAATGCCACTTCTTGTAAAGCCAATTAGCACCAGAATCTGTCCAGCTAGGACAAGAATTTCACAATCCCACTTCTGAAATTAAGTGGAGGGGGAGATGGGAAGGTTCTCCTTTTAAAAACGTTGCTCCATGAATCAATTACCCTTTTTTAATTTTAATTGTCGGTAGCACTTAGTGGAATGTGGCACACCACAAATATTGTGCTCTGGTGTTTGAACAACTGAACACCCAAGCCCTGATGTCACTGTCAACACCCTGCTGCTGCTGGCAGGGAGGCAGTACAGCAAGCGACTGCCCAAAGGGATTGTCTCTTCACTTACACTGTCGGGCTCACTGCCAGCTCCTGTTTCCTCTAGCAGTATATGGAGTGAGAGAAAGCATCCTCTCTCAGAGAGTCAAGCATGTGAAAAGAAGATTTCACATGTGAAACTGAGACCTAGAAAACAATCACTTGGCTTCTCTTTCTTTAATTTATTTCCCATATGATGGAGAAATTTGCATGGAGAGTTTATTTTTAACTTACTAGTCATTTTATGTGCCTGGAATCCCATTATGAATAATATGTTGAGATGGGAATTAACCTTGGGTGCTTTATCACATAGATGTTGCATGGTCCTTTACTTTTTTTTCTTTTTTAATAAATTAATAAACTCTATGGCAGAATTAGCATTAGGTTAGAAGATCTGTGCTCCTGATCATGTTTCAAAACATTGTTCAAATAGAGTTCAAGGAAAAGTCCACTGAAGTCATTTGAGATACAGACACTTCCACTGACAGCTGCTAATATCTGATTAAGCCCCTGCTGCATGGCCTTGAGTAAGTCTCTTATCACATTTAAGCAAACAGGATCAGTACATACTTACCTGGAAAAGAAATGTTCATGTTTTTCATAAGGCTTCAAACTTGATCATACAAATGAGATGCAAGAACTATGGTTTACCACTTACTACCGTTCCTGCAACATGAATTTCATAGAAGGCAAGAAAGAACTTGCTTCCTTGCTCTAGTTCAACCCTCAAAGGTGTTAGCTGAAAACTACGTTAGCAAGGGTCCAATTTCCTTCTTGCAAATGGAATCAGCAATGTGCTGAAAAGTGCTTCCTTTAACATGCAAATGACTGAGAGAGTGTATGTCTAGCAGGGTACTACAACACCGAATATTTGTTGACTTTTTCAACTGATTTGTTGAAATTTTTTAAAAATAATCACAGGAAGAAACTGCTGACACAAAATGCAATAAAGCAATAAAAAATATAAAATTATCAGCTCATTAATATCCAAACTAAGAATTCTTAAGCAAGCTATCCTTTACAACTCATGGCCTAGGACATTTATTGAGGATGTCAGCTCTGTCCTGTCTAAGTGTGCTTTGTTATCCTCAGAAGTTACTTGATATGGGACAGTTTTGCAAGAACATGTATCTTCCTTGCATTCTCCAAATAATAATAAACAGAAGCAAACATAAAAGGACAAGAAGATGTGCAATTTCTGTAGCTATGCCACTAATGCAAACTGTTATAGAGAGGATTTACTTCTACAGAAATTAGAAACTATTCTAAAGAATATCTGTATTACATTTACTCTCACTTAAAAATCAGAAAAATCGTTGGCAAAACTGAAAAGCCTGGGGCTGTAACATCATTGGGGATGCTTATGAACTGATCATCAGGGAAATTTCACAATTCCTAGTCATGAGGTTCAATGCCCTAAAGCATCAAGCAGTAAAAGGCCATAAACTCGTTTTACAGAACTTGCTCAAAAGCTAGCAGAATTAGCTGGTATCCAACAACAGAAGATCCCTTAAAAGCTAGCAGAATTAGCTGGTATCCAACACAGAAGATCCCTTGGGAACATTTTTAATTTCATTATTATGAAAATCTGTAAATAACGCCAAATTATATATTCCTGGTAATTTATTTCCTGAGAGATTCTTTTGGTCTTCAGTCTTGCACAGTTCCTGGCTCACACCATGTTCATCTCAGTTTTGGCGGTGCTCATAAACAGCGGGAGGAAACTAGACTTTATACACCACATCTCCAAATGCAAAGGAGCTCAGCTTTAGAAGACTGTGAGCTGACTGGAAATCCTGGTTCACCATAGAAAGTATTGTTGGGATTGCCATGGGGACAAGATTTTACCTCCATGAAAATACAGCTCTGGAAATGCTATGAAAAATAGCCAGCCAAGGGGGAGAGGACAGCCATGAAACAGAGAAAGCAGCATCCCCAGGGAATTTATTGAAATGTATTTACAGTTCTCCTTGCATGTATTAATACTGTTTGTGACTCAGGGCTTTTAATTCACCAGAAATCCCCCTTGCATTGAATACCCTGCTGGAGGGCAAGGAGCAGGGAGCAATATGCTCCATGGTTTCCATTCAGGTACCCCAGAAGGAGCAGAAATTAAGTGAATTCCCACACGCCTGCTCCTGCACCCCCTCACACCTCGAAAGCGAGCATGCCTTTGCTCCCGTGCAGGGCTGCTGCCAAACAAAGGCGCAGAGATTTCCCCGTCTCCCTGTCAGTCAGCCACACGCACACGCACACATACTCTCCCCGGCGTCTCTCGGCTCTTTCACGTGAATAATTCAGTATATTTCCCAATGCCGTATTTGCAGAAACAGGAATCACGCGTCCCATACACTCCTTGCTTGTGCCCCCTCCCCTGCAGCAGCTGCCCACCAAGCCAGATGATGCTGCGTTTGGGACCGACTGCAGCTCGGGGCTGCCTGTTTGAATCCCCCGGGCCGGGGGAGCCGCTGAGCACATCTGGAGCAGCGCAGCGCGGGCAGGCAGCACCCCTGAGCCAGACGGGGCCCCCACAGCCCCGTCCTCGGCCCCAGCCCTGGTCCCAGCCCTCCTCCCCTCCGGGCACAGGCAGACAGGGCCGGGCGGGCGGTGCCAGGCCGGGGCCGCCCCGCTGCTCGGGAGCGGGGCTGGGAGGCAGGGCCCGGCGGCATCTGGCCAGAGCCATTGTCTGCTGGCCGGGCACCAAAGCCTGGCCTGGGGGCGTTTTGGGGTGGTTCCCTTCTTCCACTGCAGCAGGGTTGCAGGAGCAGCAGCAATGGGATTTTCCTCTCCCTGCATCGGGATGCAAAGGCAGCGGGTGATTGGGGAGGGGGCTGGGGGACGCGCCGGCGGCGGCTCCCGGAGCTCTGAAGGGACGGGGGTTCTGGCTTTTCCTTCTAAATGCCGACATTTGAGTAACGTTATCAGCGAGATGATATTGCTCGACCAGGAAAGCGTCAAACAGGGATGTAGAGCACAACCACCGCCCGGCTCCAGCCAAGCACAGCCCTCCGCCACCGCGGGAGGCGGCCGGCGCCTGCTCCTGCCCTGGCCCCGGTCCCTGCCTCTGCCTCGCACTCGGTCCCCGGCCCGGCCCGGCCCGGGCACGCAGCAGCCCCGGGGCGGAGGCCCGGGAGCCAAGGGGCAGTGAACGCCCCCCCGGCCCGTCCTGGGGCTGCCTCCCGACGGCCGGGGCCGGGGCAGGGACCGAGGACACCGCGGCGATGCTCGGCTACGAGCCGAGCTGAAAGCTGTGCGTGTGCCTGCGTGTGTGTGTGTGTAGCTTTGTGTGCGTGTACGCGTGTGCGCGGGGAGGAGGAGGAGGAGGGCTGGACGATGAAGGGAGGGGAAGGAAGCCAGGGGGGAAAGGAGAAGAGAGAGAAAAAAACGCGGAGAGCGGTAAAAAAATGGTGACATCACCGTCATTTGCATAGGCGCGGGGATAAAACCGCCCCGCCAGCGAGCGCCCTTTATACTGGCGTGCGGAGCGGCGGCAGCAGCGAGCGGCCGGACGGAGCATCACCGCGCGGCGACACCGGTGGGTCCCGCCGCGCCCCCCAGACACCCCCCGGGCCCCTCAGCACGGGCAGCATGAACCCGGCACCCCTGCCGGGGGGGCCCGCGGGCAGGGCAGGGCGCGGGGGCTTTTGTCCGGGGGGGTGGGAGGGAAGCAAGGAGGTAGAGAGGGGGCTATTGTCCGCGTGGGGGTATTGTCTGAGGGCGCGCTGCTGCAGGGCGGCGGCGTGCCAGGCGCAAGGCGGCTTTGTTGCCGTCCCAGGGCTACATTTTTAAATTATTTTTCCCGTAGCGAGTTAAAAACGCGGTCAGCGCCGGGCGCGTCCCCTCTATTGTACTCCTAGTGGGAGCTGCCCCCGGTGGAGGCTGGCGGCGAGCCGCAAAGCCTGGGATGCTGGATTAAACAGACGCTTCTAAAAATCACAATTCTTTTTAAATATGTTGGGGGTGGAGCGTTTTACTTGGAACGAGCTTGAGCGGGTCCCCGCGTTGGGTGCGGCGGGCGCGGCCCCGCAGGGGCGGCGGGGGGGCCGGGAGCCCTCGCCGGGGGTAACGGGCTCTCCCCCTCCGTGCGCAGAGTCACCTGCCAACATGTCCGACAAACCAGACATGGCTGAGATCGAGAAATTTGACAAGTCCAAATTGAAGAAGACAGAGACGCAAGAGAAAAACCCGCTGCCTTCAAAAGAAAGTGAGTGCGGGCAGGCGGCAGGGAAGAGCAAGGGCGGGAGGGAAGCAGGCGGGCGGGGAAGGAGGGAGACGGGCTGGGAGGGAGGAAAGGATGAAGGGAGGGAGGGAGGCGGGAGGAGACAAAGAGGGGCGGCAGGCGGGAGCCGGGGGTGCGGCGGGTGCGGGGTGGAGGGAGGATACACGGCTATGTCTGTGCCAGACAGCGAAAACCTGAACCCGCTGCCCAGCAGCGCTTAATTTACAATTATTTACACAGTATTTTGATCTGTGGCTAAAAATATACTTTTATTTTAGCAATTTATAGCAATTGTCATGTGAATGCACTTCAGGTTCTCGATCTTCATTTTGTTTTCTCTCCTTTTGTTTTTTTCCGCTTTTTTAGCAATTGAACAGGAGAAGCAAGCGGGTGAATCGTAATGAAATCTGCCCTTCCAAATTATGCACTGTACATTCCACAAGCATTGCCTTCTTATTTTACTTCTTTTAGCTGTTTAACTTTGTAAGATGCAAAGAGGTTGGATAAAGTTTAAAATGACTGTACTGCCCCTTTCACATCAAAAGAATAGAGAGAACTACTGACACTGAATGAAGGCGCTGCCTTTCCCTCTGCCTGTCTGGCTTTGGTCCTGGTGGCATGAAAGAGCTTGCATGTTGATGAAAGAAGAACTTGGGTGGGACTACAGTAAACTAGAGTAACACACGAATAAATGCAAAGCTGTACCAAGGTCCTGCGAGCTGTAAAATGCAGTTAATCGAGTGCCATTTTTTTTTTTTTTTGTTCAAATGATTTTAATTATTGGAATGCACAATTTTTTTAATATGCAAATAAAATGTTTTAAAACCTGGATGGTATTTATGTCCTCTATTTGGAGAACTGTATCAATGGATAAGAAGCATAAAAGCCGGTACTGAGACACAGGATACTATAAAACCTTCGGAGATGCCTCAAACATCAGTCACCATTCTAATTTTTTTTCAATATGTGTGCTCACCAATAGATTAACTTGTGATCCTTGAAGCTAGTTTTTAGATTTCAGTAAAAAATTGCATATCTTATAATTTGTCACCATGTGAGTATATCTCTTTAAATATTTCTTTAATGTAGAGATTGATAAAGGCAAGAAAGTCCGGCTGCATTTATTGCTTTGCCCCACCCATAACATAGCTCTTTTATTAAGAACCATTCTGTACTACTGCAGAGATTCGGACTCGGTTGTATTCACCCATAATTAGTTTGTTTAATAATTAAGGCTTGTTATTCTCATACGGTATTTAAAGGAAGCTGTAACTTGAATTTTAAGTCCAAGATTGAACATACGCTTTTTAGTTTTGCAAAGCATTTAGTGGTTGGTGTCCCATGGAAATAAAAATAATTTTGCTACAATGTTGCTCATGTTATGAACAACATCTTTTTACAGTTCCTTGATTCCAAGAACTGGTTTCAAAATTTAAAAAGCTACAGTCTCCTTAAAAATTCAAAATTAACCATCTGAGGACAAAAACGTTGTAACTTACAGAGATCATAATAAGTCTGACATGCAAATAGCCACACTCCACATTGCTGGTTTATGGCAGTTCTTTAGGCCTGGGACAGTTTTTGGTTATTTTTCTTCAAATGACTGCGGGTAAAACCTGTGATCCAGGGAGATCAGTAGGAGTTGACTTTAGTAGTCATGAATTTCATCAGAGTGGAGTGAGTAATGAACACTCTGGGAAAAAAAATGCTGTCAGATAACCTGTAGGAGGGTGGTGAGCGTGCTTCTGCAGTGCCTTAGTTTTATCTTACGGATTTGAGGCTGCATTAATTTCAGCCAGTTCTTGTAAAGCAAAATTAGTCCCTATGGGGCAGCTTGAGTTTTGCTGAGCCTGCTGATGCAGTGGGGGTCATGTAGATTTGGGGTTTCACCCTATCACTGTTCCCTAGAAGCATCTGACTGCAATAGGAAGCTGTCCTTGGTTTTACAGCATTGAGGGCAGTGGGGCTCCTTGGAGATTTGGTGGATGTCTGTGCTTCTGGAGAAGGTGGGAGCCAGAGGGCCATGCTTGTGGGCACAGTGCCCAGCCCCCCAGCAATGGAAAACTTGCAGAATTGAGTGTTTGATACAAATCTCTGTTCAGGCTTGAGATTTTTTGATGCACTCCATGGGAAGATTTGGGAAATCCTGGTGTCATATAAGGGCCTTCACAGTAATTTAAGGTGATGAGCTCAGGAAGGAAATGAGCCATTTCTTGTGCTTGTTTAAGCTCTGATTTTATTCCCCATATATAATGGGAAAGATGGGAAACTTACAGCTGAGTTTCTGAAAAGTCAATTAATCAACTCCCAGCTACTGATCTTAATCAGGTAACATGGGATGTGACACAGCTCAGTGCAGAAGCACACAGTGTGAGCTGCACGTGCGCAAATGAGTGGAGGCAAGCTTAGTGCGGATTAATCTATGGGGAAAAAACCAGCAAGGTATTTCTGAGGGAGGCAAAGCATGAGGTATACACAGCTCTGCGTAAGTCAGTGAAAGTGCCTGCTGTAATACAGCATAGTTCAGCAAAAATGTAATGAGTTATAAGGCCTATGACTTCAGAACTGCAAGTCCAAAGTGCTGGTCAAAGGGTACCACCAAGTGCAACACGAGGTGGTGAGGCTCAGCTCTGTTTTCAGTAATGAGGCAATGACCTACTACCACTCTTACAGCTCTGTTTCTGCCATCGAGGACTGAACAAAATTACAAAATCAACTGTGAAGTAACCTTCCAGGTCAAATTCAGGAATCATTGACTGGAGTCTATCATCGCCTGCTTTGCTCCTTGTTCAGCTCTTTGCCTACATTCAAAGAAAATTGTGGCAGGCCTTTGCCATGCTTTGCATAGGCAGTATTGAGGTGGTCACATCTGACACCTATTTCACTGAGATGCAATTGATGGTGTGAAACATGAAGGCTTGGATGAATTGACTGTAATACTCCGGCCTGTATCTGCACTGGTTTTTGGGTGTTGCTAATAAAATTAGCCTCTTCAGCTGGCAGTCTAGAAACTTTCATCAGCCACAAATTAACTAGAAAAAAATACAGCCCAAAACCTGGTTATGAAAAAGGGTCATTAGAAAGAGAAACATATGGGTTTTGATCTCACACTCTGAAGGCACAGTCTGCCAGCCCTATGAGACTTACGGTGTCTGGCGTTGCTGCCTCCCAGCCCCCAGCCGAGAGGCAGGTCCGCCGAGGTGATGTGATGAGAAGCTCTGCCCTCCAGTACTGAAGCAAATTCTTCCTTTCTCAGTTTTTCTCAGAAAATTTTCTCTCCTTTTCATGCATGCCCCCAGATATCATTAACTATACATATATTGGACAGAAAGCATATGCTAACCATATCCAAAATAGATCATTGTGGTATTAATTTCAGAAATGTGGAGACTTCAATGTAAGCATTTTGGTCTTCTAGGCTATTTTTGTGCAATGTTGAATGTGTGATAAAATACCACTTCCCTTAGTAACCCTTTACTTCCCTAGAAACAGTGTAGAAATGAGCAGTTCCTATTGTGTATTTTGATCATGTATGGCTGCCACATACTGCTGCTGCACAGCAGAATTTTATTAATAAGGAACCGCACGCTACTCCAAGCATCATATAAAGCCCAGTGAGCACATGATACAGTGTTTGGTGCAATAGTTCCACTGGGCTGATACTAAAAGAGGTGTGAAGAAATAAAAAATGTAGCTCTTGTTTATTTGTTGATATAGAGTAGGATGACTATGCAAAGCAACCTATGTCAGGCTTGTCCCTCTGTGAGGTGCCCCGATGCGCCAGCTTTGTGCAGTTTCAATTCAAACAGGCAAGGCAACCAAATTCTAATAAAATGGGCTATTTTGTAAGTTCAGAGAAAAGGAATTGCAGACAACATTTATCCATTATTTGTATGCTGTCTGGCAGATTCATTTGCTAGTGTCCCTGTCATATGGTGGTTTTTAAAAAAAACCACTCTGCGCTTTACCATACACCTGTTTCAAAATTCTGTGGCTTAATGACAGAAGTCTATTTTTCTCTCTGTTTTCAGCTGAAGTTAATGACCTGAATTCCATGGGTCATTTTTACTGCTTTTACTGGTTTTTAAAAATGTGAAAACCCTCTCTGACTTCCTCTTCTTCCTGCTTAGAAGGCAAGGAAAAACAAAATGGAACATAGTGGGCTCTCAGAGATGCTTGATTTGCCTCTGGGTTAATGAGCTTTTAGCATATTGGGAGCAGAGCAAAGATGATTTTTTCTCTTGTTTCTACAGTCATGAGAATTACAACATTGCTTTTTTTCCTTGTAATCAAAAACTGGAGTTCTCAGGAGATTTTTCAGTCTCACGGAGCTTGGGCTTTATGAGAACTGTCAGGCACAAGATCCATGCAATGTAATGAGAATTGGCAACTGGGAGGTTCTGCAACCACTGCTCCCTCACAGTAAGTGGATGCGAATGGCAAAATAGCGTCAAATATAGGCCTATAGCCTTAGTTTCAGGCCATAATATGCAAAGAATGGCATAGTGAGATGAGTAAATATATATATATTTTTTTTTTAATTTACAATTTCTGTGACCTCAGGTTTTTTGATAGCTCCAGATTTATTTTTTGTCTAACACAGATTTTCCTTTCAGCAATATTTTGGAATTGAGTGAGTGGATTTACTCCAATTTAAATATATTTCCAGCTTTTGAATAGTCCCCAAATATTCACCACATGTCCAATCAAAACATTGTCTTGAAAAAAAATTCATCATTATATTGACCAAAGGCTTCTCAGTGATGAAGAAAATTTTCCCCGCTATTGTAACTGTTATCATTTTATCTTTGGCATGTGGTCATGGGCTTGAAATTTGGGCCTGGAAAAAATCTCATGTGATTTTGTAGACATTGCAACTTCCATGAACAGACATTTGCAGTGCTCTTTGTTTGCATTATGGTAGAATATTGAGTACACTTACAATACTTAGAGATATGTTTGGAAATGGAAAGAAAATCCCCAATAATCAAAACAACTCCCCCCAACAAACACCAAACCAAGAAGAGAAATGAATTTGTGGGTTCTACAATATCTGCCGTGAACAATTTCATTATTCCCAGCATCTTCTAGTGGTGTGAAATTACAGCAGTAACATTCAGGTCTCTAAAATAAGTCAAATGAACTCACTGGAATCTACTCTATAGACCAAAAGTATGGAATTCAGGCTCTCAGATGGTTCAAATCTTACCTAATGTATTTTACAATTTCCAGACCCATTACTTTATGTTTTATTTTTTATAATGGTGCTTCCTTTCCATCTGACATATAACTATATATGATAGGATTTGTATTAGTCAGGTATAACATTTTTAAATGTTTTGAAATGGATAAATAATTCTTCAACCATGGCTTGAAGTTTTGGAATTTGTCTTTAAAGCCCTCTGCTCAGCTAGATTTTGATGTAAGATAATGTAGAGAATTTTGGAGTTACATAATGATCAGAAAAATCATTCACTGGATTCGTTTTCATGCACTCACCTGCTCTATATCATGTGGCCTGTACAAGAAAATTGAGCCAACAGAAGGATATTCTTCAACCTTCTGCCTAAACTGGGCACTACCTCTGAGAAATGCCACTGATCCCCTGTGCAGTGTGAATAAAAAAGTCCATTCTTTGCATTGCACCTTTTTTTAATGTTTAATGTGAGAACCAGTGGTGGGGAAAAAGAGGCAATTGCAGAGTGACATCCTCAGAGAGAAAAGTGGACATGGCCCCGAGCATCCACACTGCCAAAGTGGAAACCATCTTCAGCATGCTGAGCACCCTCCAGGCTCACAGCAAGTTTATTTACACCATTTTGGGTTCTTGTGAAGGGGGACTTGTCGGCAGGTCACCCACTGTGTCATCCTGTGGTGTGCACTGCTGGCAGTATCACAGGGCGGGCCTCGGGGCACTCCCCAGGGCAGCAGAGCCTTTCAGAGCAGAAACACAAAATGCTTGAGCCCTACTAGTACTATGCTGGAATGCAGACCAGCCATAACCTTATGGTCCAGGCTCAGTGATGGCTTTAGGGCTGCTTTGCATCCAAAGAATGGGGCAAACAGCTCATATGTAAATCCATTACCTAAAGAAATTAATTACTAGATTAAGGATACTACAACCTGTATGAAGGCTTTTGCCGGTGGGGAGCCTGATGCCTACCTCTTCAAAATATATTGTCCTTATATTACACCAAAGACTAGAAGGTCCCATAAAAAGTTATCATAGCGAGCATAATAAAATTACTTTCATGAGAAAGCAATAAAAGATGAGCTTTATACAAATATTCCTATTCCCTAGCAGTAGCAAACAAAACATTACAAGAAATTAAGTGGGCTGGTGAAGGCATCAATGATTTTGCTCCCACTGTATTGCTTCAGAATGAATTAGGAACAAGAAATCTCCTAGCAGCTGAGCTATACCCCATGTATATGGGCATGTTACAGCAGGACAGATGGATCCCAGACAATCTCATCTCCATAGCTCGCAACTACAAAAGCAGCTGATGCTTGGATCATGCAAGGAACATTGCTCCTGGGAAGAACTTCACGTTTCTTTAATTTTTTAATTATTTTTTTAGCAACTTTAATTACCACTCAGACATAAAAAATTCTGCTGCCTGCTTTACTCATGGTAGCTGACTTGCCAGCATTAAGTGGAGGGGGGAAGGGGAGGCTCTGAAAATTAATGAGGCGGTAAATGACACTTCTCAGCACAAGGAGTTAGAATGATGCCAAGAGGAATACAGGTGAAATTCTGGGAGACATGCACCCTTTTACAGGGGTCCATAGGATATACATATCCATACATGTCTGCCTCCCTGGTGCTTTGCTTGTAAAGTCATCCCTGCTGTGCGTGGGAGGTGTGGGTTACACTGAGAAATGCCAAAGTCGCTCTTGAAGTCCTTGCTGCATTTTAAAGGTTAAAACTAGGAACAGATTGGCATTCTCTAAAGGTCTTTAAATGGAAGAGCTGTTTAATCACATGCATTGCAGCACGAGGAGAGCACTGTCTCTTCTATATGATTCTCAGCTGGAATTTGTGAGCTGGTAGGCACAGAGTTTTTCAGCAAAGGCAATGCTGTGACATCTACAGTTTGCTCTCTCCAAGATCATAAAAAAATAGAAAATAGTGTTTTGAAACCAGGAATGGTTTCACACAGTTTCCAGTTTGGTAGCCTAGAAGACTTCTAAATGCACATTTTGGGTTAATGGTAATGGAGCAGTTGAATGCTCACACCTTTCAGTGAAATTTCCCTCCTTGCTGAAGCAAAGTCCCTATGAAATGCCAAGGTGCTGAGCAGGTGTGGTTGCCTTCATTTCAGTGAGTTTTCTGGATATGAGGCTATTTTTCATTCGAGTGTCTAATTAAGGGTAATAACATAATTTTAGTCCCTTGCAGCTCTCCCCAGTTTATGATATTGGCTTGTGTGGGGCCTCATAGCCAGGACTCTGTTGCAATGAGCACTTCTCAGAGGGAATGGGAGTATCCCCCCTCTTTGCACAACGTATGAAGTGCAATCATATCTCAAGGATTTCTCTTCTTACTGTCTCCTTTCACATATTCTATTTTTTCAGGGAATCCTGCCCTAAATTTGTTCTCCTCCATCTAGATAAGCACCCTAATAATACCACTGTTACGTGTCCAAGAAGTTTGGTCTTCTCGTTGGTCCTCACTGATCAAACCCAAACTGTGGGTGTAGCACCCCTGTCAGCAACTACTCCCTGTTTCAGATCGTATGTCTGACTCCACTACATGGTCTAATAGTCTGTCAGATTGCTTGGTGTCTCCAAATTGCTCACGCTCAGCAGGAGACTTCTGCCAACTTTTTGACAGTGGAACTCCATCAAGTACCTTTTGCCTGAGATGGTTGTGCCTTTAAAATAGTCCCAGCAAAAGCTTCGCTCTTTCCTTTCCCCTTGATATGGAGTGACCAAAACTGGTCCTCAGGGCTGATCCAGCAGAGGAAACAGCAGCATGCCAGCAAACTGGAAGGGTTAGGTGCTGTGTAGGCTGCCCATCAGGAAGAAAGAGCTCCTCTGGAACCTTTATACAGTCCTTCCCCTTCTTTGTCTTGGCTTCAGAACAGTAAGTTTTAGAGGGTTGTAACGAGCTTGTTTATTTCTAGTGCTAAATTTCTAGACTTATCCTCTTTCACACTGCTAGCCAGCAGTGGGAAGGTTAAAAATGCAGTCAGTTACCAGTGGCAACATAGCAGTGTTGTAAATGCTGCCCACACATCTTCAGATCTACTGACATTTGAAACATCTAGGTCTTTTTTGTTAGCTATGCCAGTGTAATTATGTCTTGGTATAGCTTTTTTTCCTACGTGTCATCCTTCAGGAGTGCTCAGATAAGTATATTGAAGGATATAAATGGAAGGAGAAAGAAAGAAGGAGGCTGAAGTTACAAAGAAAGAAAGGAAGCCATTGCGAATAGTTCACTGGGGTGTTTGAAAAAGCAGTATCACATATTAATAGTTGCAATTTAATAGCAGATTACTGATCCCTTGAAATTATTTGAGATTGTTGCCTGTGAGCTGCAGGACAGGCTGTGCCAGTGAAATCAATTACATTTCATATCAGTACTGTGTGCTTATCTTGCACAGCAGGGATGTGGAGGTGCTGTACATCCTTCTAGTCAGCAGTGCCGTAAGCTAAACCGGCTGGATGCAGTGGTACTGGCATATATGCTAAGGCAAACGTGTGAAATCTCCATGTGAAGACCAGTGAGTCATTGCTGCTTCTCTTTCTAGTCAGCAGGGAGAGGAGACAGCTTTGCTGTTGGTCAGGATTCAGCTCGATGCAAAACTGGCCTGATTGAATGTGAGAACCTTTTGTTTATAACGCGCACACACACACACACACACACACAAACAAATGAAATTTCCAAATGGATTGTGTTTCCACATGCTGAGAGAAAGAGGCATTTTTGCCTGTTTGGTCAAGGTCTTTTTGCCCTGAACACCTCCTTGCTCAGTTTCCAAAACCACTGCTGTTTCTGCAGGACTTTGTGAGATTCCAACCCAGTACAGGTGACAAAATGGAGTCATGGGTGATGGGAAGGGCAGTCACGACTTCAGGTGGAAGCAGCAAGTCTCAGCTAGAGGCTGGCCCTTGGCAACTTTCTTCTGCACAGAGCTTTAGAAGAGGGCAGGGGGAGAAGGACATCCCCTCATGCCCAGGTCTGGCAAGTGACCTTGAAAAGTCTGTCAGTTTTGTTACTTGCTGTTGGCCCAGAGACAGCAAGGATGGGACTACCCAGAGCACTGGTTCTCCTGGAACAGAACATCTCACTCATCATCCTTCATACAGAACAGTATCCAAGTATGCATGCAGAATTAAAGGCAGATAGGAAACTGGAGTATCATGCAGTAGTTAACATGTTTTAAAATTCCTTTTCATTGATATTTTTACAGAAGTAATATAGCTTAGATCAGTGCTGTATTATGGGCATCTTAATCACATGTGTCTTCAGGCATGGTATCTTTCTAAAATGTTATTGCTCTTAAAAGAAAATGGGCCACCAGAGAGAACAAAGTAATAAAAGCCTATGATTATGAAGCAATCACTAGCAGTTTACACCCTTGTCCACTCCTGTGTGGAGGACTGTTTATGGGGTGGGCATGCTCCAGGCTGAGAAAAGGTAGCAGTAACCAGCGGGACTAATCACAGGAATAAACACCACACCAGTGAACAAAGATTTGGCAGTTCTTCTCTGTGCAGATAAATTAATTAATTTTGTGATCAAGGCCTGTGCTTTGGTCTTTGCCAATGTGAATTATTTATAACACCATGCTGAATTTCAACCATATACTCTAAATTCTTTCTACAGATGTAATGAAGTCTGAGAAATTATCCTTTGTGATATGAATGTTAGTGGGCCCTTATAGATTGCTTCTTCCATAGATGCAGAATATAGATTTTTGATCTGGTAATGGGCTGTCTACTGCCTTCAGCCACTATTCTTGCAGTTGATAGTAGTAAGGCCATTATTACAAATCCAGCACAATTTATCCACAGTTTATTGCTTGCCTAGAAGGGGCATATGACACGCAGACTTTCCTTCCTAATATGCAATATGGTATTTCCAGCGAGGTAGTCAAACATACCTTTGCTCTTACAAACATTCAAACAGTACAGTACTCGATAGATAAAGGATCCTTTGCAGGATCCCATTTATTAGTGTACACTGTGCACTTAAAGCAAATTATATATAGAGGCAAAAACTGTCTATTAATTTTAATATAGCACTCTTGGTAGTATTTTAAGAATTACTATGTATTTGACCCAGCTGACAAATATTTTTTATGTTAAAACATGCTTCAGTTTTATCTCAACAAGAAGATAGGCAGCTAGCTACTTCAGACATCTCTGTTCACATTACAAGGGAACTTGTCTGCTAGTTTTGGTCTTTCAAACTGCACAAAAGTTAGATCACCAAACCAGCCTAATAGAGTTGATGTGGGTTCCCTTATAACAAGAACCTGTTACTGCACTCTTTTTTTTTTTTTGCAGGTTATATTTCAAATACTCAGCTGGACTGAGAGTGTGGATGGCTCTGTAAATTGAGCTTGGAGGAACTGGAAATTTATATCAACACTGAGTTTTGACACATCATTTACTGCCTGATATTACTAGGTTTGGTTAGGAAAAGAAAGGTGCTTACACAGACAGACTTTTCTACAAGCAGAAGGAAAACAATGTTCATCTGGTGGGAATAACCACCATCCACACTCCTCATTGCCCTCGCTGTCTCTCAAAGTTGAGGAAGCTGGTCCTTGCTCAAGAGCAGTCCTTTTTTCTTCCTCATCCCTCAGCAACCCACAACGCACTCACCAAAATAAGGATGCAGCCTGAGGCTGCACTATCATTGCTTAGAGAAGTATTTAATTTTTAGTTCAAGGTTTGTCTGGAGCTAGACAAAAGTTAGGAACTCAACAGACACATAAGGTTCCACCTTTTATTTCCTCTAGGTCCTACTGTGATCATTCTTTGCTTTTCAGAAAACGGCATGCATTATCCCCTAAGACAATGACAATTTTTTGAAAAACCCTGCACTTTTAACTCAGTCAGTAGCTAAATTGGCAAGAATATGCATTACCACCTTCAGAAACTAGGTATGAATATATGAGGATTAAATGAAAATTAAATGATGTAGGTTTATTATTATGATACTTTTTATGCCTTTCTCCGTTGTGACCAGTGATTTTGTTTCACAGTAGGAAGTAATATTTCAGCAACAAATTAATAGGGCTGGAAATGAATAACTCGTTTTTCAGTGCTATCTTACAAGCCTCTAATTTCACCTCAATTTTCTAACTTATCCGCTTCTGGGTCTTCTGGTTAGTTTACCTTAATGGTAAACATTCAATCATTTTAGACCAATAGTGGAGCTTGTACCATACAAATGTACACCTTTCTTATGCAGTATTCTCTGAATTATTTTCTTGGTATCATTTCAACAGGTACAAATACTAGCTGGAATTTCTATCATTTATAAGATAAAATTTGGGACAGGGCAGTGCCTTGTTTCCTCTTAAGAAAACTGCAATTTGTGGATGTTATTTGGTTGATTATGACTTTAGAGTTCAAGGTCGAAGCATAGAAGCTTAGTCCACTTTAGGCAAAGCATCTTAGTAAAAACATTATAAAATATGTCTCTCATAAATCCTCCCTGAAATGAACCAAATATCAAGGGCTGTTACTGACATTACTTCTTGTTTTCTTGGTCTTCTTCCAGTAACATAAAAGAACATTAAAATGTGTGACTGGCTGATCTCCCATACAAAAGGATCTAACTGATAGTTTTATTTGGTTTTTTCCCCTAGATCATGTGCAATTGTTTTAGCAGGGGTATTTCATATGTTGAGTGAGTGCTGTATTTAGGAGCACATGTATGTAATCTCCACAGAGTATTAGAAGTTCTGAGTATGGAATACATAGTTATGTGAAGCATTTACAGGGTAATATATAGCCTTATATACCCAATGTAACATTTGCCTAGCCTTACTAGCCTAGCCTTTATGAATATAGTTTTCCTCCTACTTTGTCTTTCACTTCTTGAGTTTATTCCCATATGTTTCCTCGTTTACAGTGTTTCACACTCTGCTCCTTTGTGTTAGTCTGCAAGGACAGACTCCAGTGCTCAAAGTGAAGGATCCCAGAACATCCACGCAAACAGGGCAGGGCACTGTAGTGCACATTTCATAATTAAGAAATGTGCTTACAGTGGTAACAGCATCAGCAACTGGTATTTCTTTAAAAAAAAAAATCAATTACACTGAAAAATAAATTACATTGCCACTTCTCTTGTTTAGACTACAAACTGCCCTGAGTACTTGGACTATTTTCTACAATACATTTATGTCAGCTTTTGGAAATCAATTAGTATGCACAGGTGGGGACAGATCTGCAAAAGCATCCAGTTCATTTGGACATATGTATGCATTAAAGCCCTCTCTTTTGGTAGTAGCTCCAGTTGTTCTGTAAAGTCATCCTTAAAGGACTGGGCCCTTAAAAATTTGGCTTGGGACAAATTTTAAAAAGCAGACCCTATGGAGTCTACCACACTCTTTCAGGTGCAGTGTGATCTGTAGGTATTATGGTAGCTTAGGAAATAAATATCACCTCACCTCTTTCAGTAAGTTATTCAGTATAGGCTTTTTTTCAGTGTGTAGCTAGGTCAATTTTTGTCTTTTCATGAGATGCTCAGCTCATTTTTTTATTACTGGGCATTCTCAGGTCCCTTCTACTTTTGCCCTTTCTTCACAGTTAGCAAAACTCCCAGTTCCTCTATGACATCATTGTGTTACTTCTGACAAAAACTAGCCCACGTTAGTCCCATTTTTGGTGAGTTTTTACGTGAAACTTTCCTATCAGTTTTGTTCTCATTAGCTGAAGCAACAGATAGGTATCTCCATAGTAGCTAGGAATTGGTTCTGTCAGGTGTGGGAAGGAAGCAGGGTGAGAAGGACTGGGGCCCTCCAGCAGTAACACAAGCTGGAAATCCTGTGAAGCCGATGTGCCTGCAGTGCTGCTGCATTTTTCCATGTCAGCTGAGTGGGAGTTTCCACTTTCCTCCTCAGTTTGTTCTCTGAAGGTGCTAAACAGTCAGCAAGGATTTTGTGTTTTGGCTATTGTTAAGATGAAGAATCTGGGATTCTAGTCTTGCATAAATAATGAGTATACTTATGTAAGGATACATATAAGAAACGACAGAGAAGGGAGAGCGGCTGCTCCTTCAGCCCATATTGTTCCTGTATGCTACCTGCTGGGTTCTTTGTTAGATGTAAGGTCCTGCTCTGCAATAGCTGAAAGAGAGGCTAAGTATGACAGATTTATTCTCAACCTCCCACCAAGACAGTAATTCCGGTTTCAGCAGCTATTTGTTCCCTTGCCTTTAGACTGTTCCTTCCTAGGTTTACCATACCCCTCCCTTCTCTCGATGCAGGGCTTCACTCCACAGGGAAGGAAGAGGGGGCCTCCTTTGGGAAGGAGCGTAGCTGACTCCAGCGCGGTTGGGAGTGCTTTGCACCTTCTCTGGGCTGCTAAGCATGTAATTTGCACTCTCTGAGAAGCGGCTTCTCCTCGAGTCCCACTCCCACGCAGCCAGCGAGACTCGGTGACACGCGGTGACCGCCTGAGTGGGGAGCACAGGACTCGGCTGACTCAGAGTACTCATCTCCCTGCCAGGGGGCAAAGCGAGAGGTGCGAGCTACAGGAGGTGGAATTCACAACTGCGCCACTCACGATAAAAGCAAACTGAGCCTGCCATAAGGCAAGCAGATGGATGTGGTGCCCTTTGCTTCTTTCCAGCTACAAAAGTAATTCTTTTTTCTTGAGTCATGCCTTGCAATGGTACAATTATTTTTGGACAACCACCAGGGCAGCACTGATATGACGGTCGTTTCTGTGGTACAACTTGTGGCAGAAGTAAGAAACAGTGTGTTTAGACCCTTTGCTTTTTATTTTTAGCTGTTTTTTCCAGCTCAATTTAAAATTTTCTTATTGTCTAGTAAGACAGTGCATGATTCTTGAGTACTCAAACTGAAACACATTAATAGACTCTGAACCTTGATAAGCACCACAAAGATTGTCTGTCAAAGATAACTGCGTAAGTCTGTGGGACACTCCAAAGGTACTTTTTTTCCGGTACCTCTGTCCAGACACCTGGTATATTTCATAGACATTGCTGCCTACAGTTGTGTACTTCAAAACCAATTACTTTTCTTGGTGTATTATTCAAGTAGTAAACTGATATGGAGCTCATCAATATTGATGTGATGATGATTTTTGCATTACTTTTATGTACTGATTGTATTATTATGTGTTTCCTGTGTAGTGTTTTTACAAATGGGACCCTAGGATGCATCTTGAGTGACACCATTGGAGTGGCTGGGTGAAGTCCCAGCACTTAATTTAGTTGAGGTCAGGGGACTAATTCTTAGGCAGAGTGGTGAGTACAGAGCTGAGGCTCTCCATACAGTTAACAGTGAGAAACATTTTCCTTTAAAAGACAGATACCAGTCTAAGTGTTTCCATTACTGTAGGCTCTATATAACTGCTGCCATCACTCCCATCCTCCTGTATTCACCTCCATATGGGCTACTGCTTGCATCCTTACCTCCAAATGAAGTTTACTGCTTTGTAAGTGGCCAGTGACATTTCTCTGCTTCTGTGGTCTCATGTGATGGGGATTTCACTCCAGAACAAGCCATTAGGAGATGTTATGTATTGTGGTGACTTTCATCCTTTGAGGGAACTTATTTGCCTGATAGCTGATGACAGAAAATTTGCTTGTCTTTCTAAGATCTCCAGCAAATAGGAGACAGTACAAGAGGCTCTGGTGCTGATTTTCAGGACACTTGAGCAGGATTATAAAGCTGTATTTTCCCCTCTTCCCCTTGACACTAGCCATTGTGACATATGGTCAGCATTTGACATGGCCGCAGCTGAGCAGCTCCCCATTTAGATCTGGGCTGCATCTGCCTCCAGAGACACAGATGGAATGTGAGCCATCTGTCTAATGCTAAACGCAGAGACAGCCCAGGGACTGTGCCCTTATACTACTTTTTCTTTTATTTCTTTTAAATAAATAGATTAATCGTTCTTGATCTTACAACTTTGAAAACAATGGAGGGTTAGAAACTATAGCTGGGAAAATGTTTTGGGGGCTTCTAAGTACAATAAGGTCATTGACATATGGGAGCAAGTCCAGTGGAGAACAACTAGGGACTGGAGCATAAGATGTAAGAGGAAAGACTGCAAGAGCATCTGGATTTGTGCAGGTTGAAGCAAACCCAGCTTTAATGGGAAATTATAGAGAAGATACAACCAGTCTTTCCACCTACGAGTTGCAACTGCTATATATTAGAAAAAACCTTACGATAATCAGGATAGTCAACACTGGAAGCAGAGGGAACCTCTATCACCAGAGATCCTCAAAGGGCTCTGAGCATCCAAATGCAAGCTTGGCTCTGCTTTAAGTGAAGTGTAGGAGCAGATGACCAGCAGACCTCCTTTGCAAACTAAAGGATTTGATAGTAATTTAGCACACGGCATGAAGGCAGGAAACTAGCAGCTGCATGCTAGGGGTTAGCATAAGCACAGGGCAGCTGAAGCCATGCATAATTTATATCATATTGTATTGGGTTGACCCTGAGTTGATGGACAGTTTTTAAGACCAATTACGCTTCTCACAATTTACATATTTAAACCGCACAGAAAGGCGGGACTGCCCCTTTTGGTCGGAGCTCGCCTGCTGGGAGGTGGGGGCTCCGGAGCCTCCCGGCCCCGCCGGGCCGGGCCGGGGCCACTGCCCCTTTCCCCCTCTCCCAACGCTGTGGCACGGACCCTGGGTGGCTGGGGGGGAACTGCCTCAGAGCCACAGGCAGCTAAAACCAGCCATGGACTGCTCACAGCTAAACCCATCCAGCGCGGCTTCTGGGGACCGGCGGGTCCCTCTCCTCTCCACGCGGAGCCGGCGGAGCCAGCGGGAGCCGGCAGAGCCTCCTGTCTGCAGCCAGCACACTTCGTGCTGAACTGAAGAAGACACCACGCAGCCAGCAGCACAAAGGGAGCGAGGCTCTCCCCACCGTAAAGGCCGAACAAGAACACCCTTCAGCATGGCGGTGTCAGTCAGAGAGAAAGAGAAGTGAGTCACATGGGACGGAGCTGAGCATGGCGGCGGGAGAAAAGAGGGCGGTGCCACGATTCTGGCGCGCAGCTTAAAAGAAACCTTCTTGCATGCCGTGGTAAGAAACTGTAATACCACAAACTGTTTGTCTCTTTAATCCATTTGAAGAACATGGGGGGATGGAGTATCTTCGTGTGCCTGTGAAGATTGTGAAGAATGCCGATGCTAAGCTTTATAGTAGTAAGAGGCTGTTAAGAGACTTGTGGCGAAGAAGAGCCTTTGTGTGCAGGCCAAAAGAACTTATCCTTAAAAAGATGAATAACCCCATGTGATGGCCCATGTTTTGCAGTGTGAAGGAACTGTGAGATTTTTCATGGGAGAGATGTTCCACACACAGCAGATTGTTTGTTTCCGGGCGGATCTGCTGTTAGTGGCAGTTTGGGAACCACGTGCAACTGAAGGAAAAACCTTTTTTTCCCTTAAGCATAAGAGAGAGACTTTTCAAGAACTAGAACACTGACTAACATCCCATGTTCTGTTATCCCTTGTGTGAGCTAGGTAAAAGGAGAGAAGTGCTGGCTGGAGGGGGGGGGGGGGGGGGGGGGATTTGTTTTCGTTTTGTTATTGTCTCTTTACTTTTAATTCTATTAGTAATAAAACTCTTTCATTGTACGGCAACTGTTTAAGGTTTGTGCCTGCTTTGCGTTTCTCCTAATTCTTATCTCACAGAAGAAAAATAAGTAAGTAATGAATATTTTGAACCAAAACCACTACATTTAATTGGTGTTTCTGCCCGGTTTCGAACTCAACCCGCTACATTAAATGGTGGAGAATGCGGGCAATTAATGGGCACTGTGAGATGAAGATTAATTAGGAGAAAATAATAAGCAGAGCAAGTATAAAGTTATAAAATTAAGAAGAATAATAGAAGAAATTTACTTTGTAGAAGTGCTAAATATTCTAGGGGTGGAGGTTTATGTAATTTGTTTTCTTTTATCTCTGGTTTTGCTATTTTAAGTAATTTTTGGATATGTAAATTTTAAGAAGCGAGGGGTGGAATGTATTGGGTTGACCCTGAGTTGATGGACAGTTTTTAAGACCAATTACGCTTCTCACAATTTACATATTTAAACCGCACAGAAAGGCGGGACTGCCCCTTTTGGTCGGAGCTCGCCTGCTGGGAGGTGGGGGCTCCGGAGCCTCCCGGCCCCGCCGGGCCGGGCCGGGGCCACTGCCCCTTTCCCCCTCTCCCAACGCTGTGGCACGGACCCTGGGTGGCTGGGGGGGAACTGCCTCAGAGCCACAGGCAGCTAAAACCAGCCATGGACTGCTCACAGCTAAACCCATCCAGCGCGGCTTCTGGGGACCGGCGGGTCCCTCTCCTCTCCACGCGGAGCCGGCGGAGCCAGCGGGAGCCGGCAGAGCCTCCTGTCTGCAGCCAGCACACTTCGTGCTGAACTGAAGAAGACACCACGCAGCCAGCAGCACAAAGGGAGCGAGGCTTTCCCCACCGTAAAGGCCGAACAAGAACACCCTTCAGCATGGCGGTGTCAGTCAGAGAGAAAGAGAAGTGAGTCACATGGGACGGAGCTGAGCATGGCGGCGGGAGAAAAGAGGGCGGTGCCACGATTCTGGCGCGCAGCTTAAAAGAAACCTTCTTGCATGCCGTGGTAAGAAACTGTAATACCACAAACTGTTTGTCTCTTTAATCCATTTGAAGAACATGGGGGGATGGAGTATCTTCGTATGCCTGTGAAGATTGTGAAGAATGCCGATGCTAAGCTTTATAGTAGTAAGAGGCTGTTAAGAGACTTGTGGCGAAGAAGAGCCTTTGTGTGCAGGCCAAAAGAACTTATCCTTAAAAAGATGAATAACCCCATGTGATGGCCCATGTTTTGCAGTGTGAAGGAACTGTGAGATTTTTCATGGGAGAGATGTTCCACACACAGCAGATTGTTTGTTTCCGGGCGGATCTGCTGTTAGTGGCAGTTTGGGAACCACGTGCAACTGAAGGAAAAACCTTTTTTTCCCTTAAGCATAAGAGAGAGACTTTTCAAGAACTAGAACACTGACTAACATCCCATGTTCTGTTATCCCTTGTGTGAGCTAGGTAAAAGGAGAGAAGTGCTGGCTGGAGGGGGGGGGGGGGGGGGGGGATTTGTTTTCGTTTTGTTATTGTCTCTTTACTTTTAATTCTATTAGTAATAAAACTCTTTCATTGTACGGCAACTGTTTAAGGTTTGTGCCTGCTTTGCGTTTCTCCTAATTCTTATCTCACAGAAGAAAAATAAGTAAGTAATGAATATTTTGAACCAAAACCACTACATTTAATTGGTGTTTCTGCCCAGTTTCGAACTCAACCCGCTACACATATGATCATCATGGCATGAACTATTTCCCTGCTCTTTAACCAAGTGTGATACTAGACTAGCAGTATCAGATCAGATCAGTGCTGCAGGGGTTCTTGTAATGCATTACTTGGTTGTGGCTTGCCAGTCTTTCCTTTTCTCCAAGCAGTGAGATGAATATTGGCAATGTGGTGACTACTTTGGCATTATTTACACCAGGCAGGCAATACTCAGTCACATAACAACTGCAGCTGTGTTCATACCTTGTTATGTGTGACTTCACCCTCCTGCAGTGACTATGGGTACACCAGCCTCAAAAAACTGAGCAGTTCTTCAACTTTCAGCATTTAAAAGCTTGTGAAAATATTAAGGCAAACACATGTTACTTGCATTTCAACCTTCTTACCCAATGTATTAGCATCATTTTTTGCCTGTGCAGTCCCATGATGACCATCAATTCACTGCCAATGGCAAGGACTTCCTTCTGACTCTGATGTTTGAAACAGAGAAGATCCACCAAAGACCTCACATACCCAAGAAACTAAAGACACCCTTTCCTGCCTGAGGCTGCAAACCCAAGCCTGTACCCATATCAGCCAGTGCCCATGACCTATTTCTTTCTGCAAATATTCTTGTCCCAGAACCCAGAATGCTGTGAGCTTGTGGAGTCGCTTGCCATTTGATCATAATTTAAGAAACATTTGCCTGGAGTTTACTCTCTCTCTCTCATGACCTCTCAAAACTCTTTCCAGCCCTGTTTTCCAGAGTTATGCAGAATAAAACAGAAACCAAAAATACTAGTTCAGCCAGGCTAATGTTTAAGGATTAGGTTTAAGAGTTCACATATAAGAAGGACATGAAATAATGGAGAGGCCATGAAGAGGGAACTTTGGACATGCTGGGAGAAAAACACATATAATCTGTTCATTATAAATGCTGGAAGCCTGTATTGACTCTATAAGCAGTCAGACATTTGGAGAACTACATATGTTGCAAAGAATATTGAAATCCTCACTGAAAACCAAAATTTTTTGCTGTCAAGATGGAAGACGTTATTTTATTGCACAAGGCAATGGCAAATAAATTCACAACCCTTGACCTCAGAGTCTAATAAAACACTAGAGCTGACGCAGTATCAGACAATATATAAAAAATGATAAAAAAGATAAACAGGAAAGGGGCATGGCTTCATAAAGGCATGAGTCATGGGCAATTTAAGGGACCCTGGAGTAGTTTCTGCCAGTTTCATCAGGCACATCATTCAGCAACACCTTAAACCCAGCCACTGCTTCTGGACAACTGGTTCAAGAGCTCTTCTGTTGGATGGGAGTCAAGCAGACAAGGAAGAAACTCATCCCACTGGCTGTATTTAGGGACATGAGTCAGGCTTTTCTTGTCTGGAAGAACTTCTACTTCATGCTGTTTGTTGCAAGGGTGAGGGGTTGACATCTGGCTGGGCAAGCAGCTGTGTGAGTGTGGTGGGGAGCAGCAGCATTGCTTTCAAGCTCAGTCAGAGGCTAAGGGATAGGTGCTCAGTGAATGTCATAGCTTCTACCCAGCAAAGTTTTCCCTCCCACCATCCACCCATGTCAGTTTGACCCCTGAGCCTGTGGGTGTAGGCTTGGGCCACTAAGGCACTGTCCCAGACAGGGCGCTGCCATTGAGTCACCAGCTGCTCCACAGCGTGACCATCAGTCCACCAAACAATAAACTGAGCAATATTTGATACAATAAAGTGAAAGCAAAAGACAACACAAATAACACATGGCTGTACCTGGTGCTCCCAGATCTCCTTATTCTTTTATCCCACAGGAAAAACTCCACGGGTGCCTTGGTCAGGACCAGGCTTTGAGCCACCGCTTAGGTGACAGTAGGACTGGGAGGTGCCACTAACACTGAAAAGTCTTTGCTTTTAATCTTTTGTCCCTGAAAGTGCTGCTGCTCATCTTTTAGGTGCTTATGGGATGCAAACAAAGGTTGATGGTTAACCTTAGCTGTCTAATGCTCATGGTAGCAACTGCCAGTGACATTTGTCAAGAGTTTTGTTCTCAAGCACAGGGAGCACTGAAGTGTGACAGGAAGCAAGGAGAAAATGTGTGCAAAGGCAGGAAAAGGAAGGGAAACCGGGCATGAATTTAAAAGGTTGGGACTATTCTGGGCTAGGTGGAAGGCCAGACTGAGCCACAGAGTGGCAAAGGTGAGGTGGCATATGATCTCAGATGAGATACAGAGGGTAATGCTACAGGCAGCAGTACTATTAGCTACTAGGAGTATTAATTAGTACAGTAACTACAGGCAGCACTCAGGCTGTCCCGTCCCTTCCATCAGCTGTGTACTTCTCCCTGGGATGGGGGTGCCACAGAGGTTTGTGAGGAGATGGGGCTGGGAATCTTTTCATCCTGTGACAATGTTTGGGATTTCAGAGCAGGATAACAGACAGCTGGAAGTAGAGGAAAGAGCCAGCTCCAAAGTGACTGGAAACTCCTAGATTCAGTACAGGAGTGACCTTTCTTTGTTGACTGCTATTAGGAAAAACGAAAAATTCAACATTTTCTCAGGATAACGAGTTTGTTAGAAAATATTGTCCTTATTTAAGATCAGAAGCAATCAGAGAAAGATCTCTCCTCTGGTCCTTCTCACTCCAGGCACTTGGAGAAGACAATCTTTACACCTTCTTCCTGGAGGCACACCTTTGGTCTCTAGCAACAGCTTGGGCAGGGCTCTGGAGCTCTGCACGTGGCCTCTGAGGAAGCCCATGAGCATCTGCAGAGGTGGAGAACTACCAACCTTGCTCTAAGAGTAAGTTGCAGTCACAGAGTAATGATATACCCCTGTTGAATCTCAGGGAATGGGATGAATCCCAGGGAAATCAATAAGCTTTAATTTCCCAGAAGCTGTTAATTTAAAAGCTAAGGCAGATGAGGCTAAAAGCTTTTCAGTGCAGAGAATGATAAATGCAATCCGTTGTTGCTGCTGCTGCTATTATTACTATTATTGAAGAATGGCTCTTTCTTCATTATAATTGCCTTTGAAATGTTTCCCTGGCGGAAGCTGGATCTACTGCTTTCCCAGAGAGGGGCATTTTTCTGACCCCCTCTGTTGTGGTGTACCAGTGCAATGCATGGCATGGAGCCCCTGCCCTGCCAAACAGCAATCAAGGGAGAATGTTTCTCTGGGAAGCATGGCTGCTCTCACCATATCTGCTCATGTGCCTGGGAAGGAGCACCACCAGCTTGTGACAAGGGCATAACCAGTCCTATAGATGAGAATTCCTTCAGAATTTTGAAATGAGAAATGCAGCGTGCACACCTCCCCAAGCCTCCATCCTGTGAGAGGAAAAAACCAAAGTGCCCCAACATGTGTGGGGCACTGTCCTAAGGAAAGTGATGGATTTCATCTTGCTGCAGGCTTCCTGCTGCAGTTGTAGGGCTGTGCAAAGGGAGGCATCACACAGCCCAGCACAAGGCAGCTGAGCAAAAAGGCCATATGTCTTGGGCACATTGCTATTGGATCGTTCTCACTGCTTGCTTGTCCTTCTGCTAGGCTAAGGTGTGTTGAAAGCAACCCACTGATTTCCTGTAAATGCGGTCATGCTGGCATTGTGTTTTGCTGGCGGCATTGCTTGTGGGGCAGGAGGCATTCATGGGGGACAGGAGGTGTATGGGCACCCACCCAGGACAAGAGAGACATCCCCTCCTGAGCAACCTGTGGGACATTACCTAGCAGCCCCTCAGGCACCCTTCAGCCTTACTTAGATCCCTACAATTCAGTCTGAGGCTTGTTGTGGCTCACACCACTTGCTCAGTGGTGCCAGCCAAACCTGCACCAAGTTTTCAACTCTGAGTGCACTTACTGAGCCCTTTTACACCCAAAGACAGATGTAGTGGAGGTACTTGCACAACCTTCCCATGCACCAGTAATGAGTGACGGCACTTGGGACCTGGGGTGTTCATAGGCATTCATGGGTGCTGCCTACACCAAGAAAGACACTCACATGAGACAGAAAAAAAGTGCCATAAGTAACTGCTTTGATAGCATGTAAAACTAATGTCCAGC
The DNA here is from genome assembly GCF_965178545.1 of Coloeus monedula. Taxonomy (NCBI): domain Eukaryota; kingdom Metazoa; phylum Chordata; class Aves; order Passeriformes; family Corvidae; genus Coloeus; species Coloeus monedula. Next base: position 101,294,034 of record NC_138783.1, read on the forward strand.
TAGTAGCACACATCCCAACAGAGCTTACTTGAAAATAACTGCATTTTCATTTAATTTTCATGTAGAGTGCTAAAACAACAGTTTTTTAAAGCACTCCTTTTGCTCGGTGGTAGCTGCTTTCATTCTCCATGCTTAATCTCTTTCATACCCTCGCTGTTTTTTTATCAGTTGTGGTATAACTTCACTTAGCCAGAGAAATGCAAGGTGCTTTGGTCCTTCCACCACTTTGCTTAGTAAGTGCCCTGAGAGCATTTGCTGAAGCTTGCACTGCATTTTAGCCAGTTTCAGCTCAACTGCAGAATCCTACTTTGTCAGATAAAACTGTTGAGACAAGTCTGAGACTGCTCAGCCTTTTGTTTTCAAACAATATAACATATAAGCATATGCATCTTCCTTTACCAAAGAGAAAAAAAAGGGCAGGAAGGCAAAAGAGATGCTTGAAATATTTTCCTGAACTACACAATGATGAGTGCTTCCGTGTTTGGTGCAATCTCTTTCTCTGGCCAAACATGGTAAGGAAGTGACTGTGCTCCCCACAGTACACGCTTGCAAATATCTCCTTTCAGCAGCTGGAGGAAGTGAGAGATGGCTGCATGTCTTTGCTGCTGTGAGCTTGAGTTCAGAGAAAGCCAGCAGACTGCAGAGGCACTGTATCAAATAAAGGAGGAAGTGATTAAAAATTATTTATTTCAAATATACATGAAGATCACTGACTTGTTCTTTGTTTATCCCAAATGTGATAATAAAAACAAGATCAAGGTTAGGATTTCCATAAATCCATAAGCCCAGAGCAAGCAAAGGAGTCTTACCATCCCACCCTACCCAAGGCAGGGATTCAATCACCTAGGGCTGATGACAGCCCCTTTCTGGCTTCTAGACTTTCCCTCCACTCCTGATCACAGGAACACAGCACCTAAAACTTGCATAGAACCACATCCGTCCCCGTTTCTTGCCTGGGGCTCAGCAGCTGCTCTGACCCTTTACACTGAGGCTGCACTGTCAACCCACAACCAGCATTTCACCAGGGGAACTGCGTTAGAGCACGTTATCACTGCAATATGCCCTGGTGTGTTTCTCACCATGTTCTGGGAGTGGTGTGGAGAGGAGGAGGGTGCTCATTGCTGTGGCTTTTGCCCTTCTCCTCTCTATGGCTTCTGCTGCCTGTGGCCACCTTCCCAGAGAGCTTCATGCCTCTGAATTTGGCAACCTGAATTGTAACTTCAAATGTGCTAATGTGCGAATTGGATCCTCTCCCTTTTGTCAAATAGTGGTGTGTAATTTTACTCCATGGCATGAAAAGCCTTGCATTCACTCATTTTCGCTACATTCACTCAATTTCTGGTGAAGCCTGCCCTGAGTAGAGCTCTGGAGCCTCAGCAGATCACAAGCATTGCAGAGAAGATGGGTCTGGCTCTGGGTCTGGCTCCTGGCTGCAAGCACAGCCAGGGACCTGGCGAGGTGATGCTGAGCTGGCAAAGGCAGCCAGGGAGTCCTACATCTAGAAGTGACATGTGTTAAAGTCTCAATTTGCTTGAATAAAGGTCAGCTGTCTCTGAAAACTCTGGGCAGGTTTCCTTGTCTCTAAGTGTATTAAGTTAAAGCCCTCTCTGCATCAGGTCACCAAAGGCACCGTCTTTTACTAGACACAGAAGAGAGATCTGTAAAAGTAGGGGAGGATAAAAAATATCAGGAGCAGTAGACTTTGTTTTGCTTTAAAAAGCACTGTCTTGAAGTGGCACAATGTGAAAATAATAAAGAACTGAAAGAGAAGAAGGCTGGTAAGGGAAACCTGTGGACTACTTGACAAGAGGAAGGCTGGGGTCTGTTGATTTGGACCCTGTATTTCAGCTGGGCTCTGCTCAGAGCCACCCTGTCTGTCAGGGAAAAGCCTTAAGCAATGTTTCTGAAAGATAGGGAGAGATATCTTTAGGCACAAGGAAAGGAATACCCACAAAAGACAGCTCCCTATTTCTATCCCATATTCAGAGCTGCCAAGCTTCATACGCAACTATAAATCTATTGCTTTCTAACCATAAAACTGCCTTTTTAGGTTTTAATAGGAAATTATCTGAGAATTTCACTGAATGGCATTTTCAGATTATTTAAGAAAAGGCTGTTGATTGTAGACCTCCATAAGTGGTTTGGTAAATAAATACAAAACTGAACAAAAAGATGATTTGATGTTTCCAGTGACAATTTGGTGGCAATTTTCAGAGATACAATAGTTCTGCATGCAAAATATATTTCTTTTTATATCATGGCTGGCAGGAATCAGATATCCTACTTTCTTTTTTTTGCCCTGCAAATTCATCCAAGAAATTTTGTGGTTTAGTATTAATAATGCTGTATCAGAAAAAACTCATTGACTACAGCTTTTTGCTCCCATTAATAAAACCTTCTGGAGGTAGTTCCTGATAACTGCATAATATGTTGTAAACAAGATCACTGCCCCAATATTTTTTAAAGGTAATTTATGACTGTAATATCCTGTGAAGATTAGCTGTTTCAAAATTCTCACACAGTTTACAAACACAATTTATTTCCAAGTCTTACAAAGAGAGTAAGAAATAGATGATGGGAGAAATTGCAGTAAATATCTGCTATACAATTTCCAAGGTGTTATTTAACTTGTAAGTCCCAGTCAGTAGCTGCATAATAGCAGAAAAATATTTTTGCCAAAGTTAAACTTTTTAAAAATATACTGCATTCAGTATTTTCTATCTATTTTTAAAAATTATTTGCATATTATTTACTGTTGCCATTATAAATTTCAGAATGCATTCTTCTTATTATTATTCTTTATGTTACTGAGTAGAGGGAGCTCAGCTTCAGTCATTTTAGAGTGCACCAGAAAACAAGAAAAAATTACATTTATACATCCTAAATTTGCATCTTCTGATTTTTAATTTAAAAGATTTCAAATAATTAACTGTCCAACAGCCTCACCCTAGAATACAAGAGGAGGTCTTGCCTTCATTATTACTTCTGTCAAAAGCAAAAACTTGTGTTTTTAAACGCAGAAGAGTATTTTACTGAACCCTTCTTTACTAGGCTTTCTGTGAATATCTTAATGGGCCTTGAGCATTGCTGAAATTGTAATTTCAACTACTTATGTAATGAGGGGAGAGGGTTTCACACAGGAATTAGAGTGGGGAGCAGGTGAACATGTCATGGGGAGCCAGGATGAGCGAAGCTATCAGTGATGTTCTTCGGGAATGCGCTTGGAAACCAATGCATGCCAATTCTTCCATTTTTCACCTGGGTACAAGAACTTGGTCTAAGCTTAAGACATTTGTCAGTAATGTGAAATGGCACAGGGTCGCTAATGCTGAAAAGGATGGAACATCATTCATCAGGGAGGACCAGGGAACCCATCAGAGCAGCAGAAAGGGTGAATTACAGAAGCAAAAAGTGCAAAGCCATGAGCATGGACTCATAAGAAACTTAACTTATTAAACATTACCTGCCAACTTCCTTTTTAATGAGTAACCCAGTTTTGGGAAGTATGTGAGGGGATTTCTACCTCTGTCTTTAGCCTGAGAAGCTGGACACAGTTAGGGATGAGAAGGTGGGTGAGCACTGCTTGCAGCACCTTTGGCATGCCTTGCTGATTTGCTCAAGGTTAGAATAATTACCTGAACTGGTGTCATAAACCAGTTCTACCCATCAGTTCAGGAGGGACTTCTGGGAGAGGAAAAATGCAGAGTTTGAAGAAATAGAGGCGAGAATCCTCAACTGGCACTTTATAAACTCACTAACAAAGCACCCAGAGTAGTAAAACTGGAGCTTGATTTCTCATTTTCTCTGTAAACCTATAGGACTGCCCCTTGCATTTGAATGGGGATGCTGAAAAGGCTTTTGTGGCTTGTGGAAAAGGCAATGATCAAGCTGGATAACAGTATAACACCTTTCCTGCCCACTGCCTGTGACTATGGGGTATTGGTCAGCCTCGGGCAGCATTGAGCTCTGGGTGCCTGGTCCCCTGGAAGAGCTACCGTGGTTGGGACACTTTGTGCTTGGGTTTTGTGAAAGCAGCTGGGGACCCTCACGTTGCTCAGGAAGAATTAGGTGAGGGTGTGTTGGCTTGGTGCAACCTTGGTGATCCATCCTGCCTGCTCGTCTGTAAGTGATTAAAGCATTGAAACAGAGGCCAGTCTCTTGACAAATGATGACTTACACTTTCTAGAGCTCCAGGGGTTTTCTCAAAGGTATCACAAGAACTGAACTGGCCCCATCCTGTGTAGTTTATAAGATGAGTTCACACAGGGTAATTGCCAACTTATAGGCAATGAAGCAAAATAGCAGGAGAAGCACTCAAGCCATCAGCCCTTTTCAGGGCATTTACACTTCAGAACAGATCAGAGAGAGAGGTTTTGTTATATTAACAGACTGGGAAAGAACTAGATTTTTTTTTTTGTTATAAACACAAAAGGATGATGAGAGCCATTGCCAGCTTGAAGAACTAATGTTTATAGAATTGAACTGCGAACCAATGTACCTTAGGAGCTGAGACCTGAGCTGTTGCTCTGGATCACCCTGTTAACCAGCTCGTTCACCATGCTGCTTGCTCTTTCTCTACCTCTCTCTTCTTTCAGAAGAGAATTCGGTGACTCTCTAGGCAGGATATTTCATAAGGAAATAGAAAAAGGCCTTAAAACATAGTCCATTCCTTGGTGAGGTGTGTCTTACCTTACATATGTCTAGCAGAATAGCTACGTGACTGAAATATATTATTAAGAATAATTGCTGGTGATGAGCAATTGCAGACTACCTTTTAAAATGTACCCTTGTATGGAAGCAATAATGGCTACAAAAATATGGAAAAAATAATGATTCATAGATTTTTTCAACGAATGCACTCAGTACCACAGTACAATGCAAACCTATGTAATAAAAATGGTATTTTACACTAAAAATTTCGTCTTTTTTGAACCTGCAAAATATCATGCTGTATTTCAACAACCATTTACAATAAATATCACACTGACTCTGTAAGAGTCATTTATATGCTAATGTAAGCTTGTGTTTAATTCATTCTACTTCAGCTTAGATTAAAAAGATTATTTTTATCAGAATCACAAGCAGACAAACTCATAAGAATATTAAACAAAATTCACAATTGCCAAGAGGAAAACAAAAAAGATAAATGCATAAGAAAGAGTATTTTGGAGTGACTTGCTGAAACTGAACTGCTGTGGATAAGTGGATTCAACTTCTGGATGTGCCCATTGTGCCTGTTATTTTTTAAATTTTCCTATTTCGGATGCTTATATCTGCTAAAAAATTAATTTATCCATAAAGCTTACTGTAGAGTTGAAATTTTGTGGGCAAGCACTTATCTCAGGAAATATCCATTGCTTTTTAATCCAATCCAGCTGCATTTTGTAGTGCTAATATTTTCGGTGAAGTTTGCTAACTTTGTTTTAAACAGTGCCTTCAAAGAAGAAGCATTTTAACATGGAAAAGTGTAAGAATCTCAATGACCTGATGTTTTTCAGTGCTGTGCTTAAATTTAGTTACTGGACTAGTGATTTCAGGTATTGTTCCTTCATACTTGCTGGGAGAAAGAAGTCTTGATATATTTCAGTTCTTTAGACACAAGCAATGATAATGTGCAAAACTGGAGTCGAGTCTGAGAGTGGATTTGAAAAAAACCATGAGTGTCTGTGCACAGCACCATTTTACTTCACAGTGAGATTTTAATAAAATGTTCTGAATCATTTAGTGCTAGTGTGGAAAATTTTTTGATTGATAAATTTCAAGGTTCAAGTTTTGTAACAGTGTCTGCAGACTCTGAATGCCTGATTTGCAAGATTTTCAAATAGCCCAATTTTTACTGCATTACCTGTTCTGTAAATCAACATTCTTCTGGGCAAGATGGAATAGCTCAGTGCATTTTTTTCTGACGAGGATGAGGAGAAGCTCACACAAGCCCTCGTTCTATGCATGTGTGGAGTTCAGGGAGTGATCTTCACTTTGGGGCAGGGACAGGCAGTCAAGGCAGTGCCATTTTCAATTGGAGCAGCTGTTTGCAAAATGAACGTCGGTTCTTAGACTTGTGTGTGTTCTGCAACATGTAATATAAAGGCTACAAAATCTGAGGCAACGCACATAAGGGGTATGCAATGCAATGGCTTTGATTTTGTCAATCAAATCCTCAGGCTGTAGGTATTTTTATACTGGAAGTTGAAGAAAAGTCACAATTTACAATTTATATTGCTGCCTTCCTTTTCTGACCATTTCATAGCAGCCCAGCACCAATGCTTGTTTACCCAGGATGGATGGAGATTGAAGAAGGCTGAGGGAGGCTGACCCATCTGGGTCACTGTGGTGTTTTCGTCCTCTGAAGTTTGTCCGTCACTGCTCACTCCTTTGCAAGTTTTTCTGCAGTCTGTACCTGACCTACAGAGGCAAAGAAAGGGTCACTGGATCAACAGCTCAGGGCTAATAATAGCTGCTGACTAACCTTGAGAGGCTGTGGTATACACCTACCCTGTATCACTGTGCTGTGCATCCTGCCTGAGGAGCCAGGCAGCCTGAAAATCAACAGCCCCTGCCCCTGACAGCCAGATAATCCTGGAGCTGCAGAGGTTGCTTTGCAGTCAGAGGCCCTAAGGGCTGGTGCAGCTGGAGCAGCTACAGGGCCCTGAAACAAAAGCTGAGCACTTGGAAATACATGGCGGGCACTGGGAGGTTGTCTGCAACCTACCAGCTGTCTGTGTAGTGGGCTCAAGTATTAATTACCTCAGAGCACTAAGGATAAAGTAAGAATGTTCAGATATGATGTTTTCCCCAACTTTTTTCTCCAAATGATGGAACAGTGCTGTACCTCTCTGTTAAAAGAGGGTGCTGAGCACAGAGTGGTGAATGAAGGCAGACATGCTGCTCTGGCACCATGTGTGGCTACTGCCTGCCCTGCTGGACTCCCTTTCCTTGCTCACAGCCCCGGCCAGGAGCTGCAACCATCACTTTTGCAGCCAACAGCAGTGGTACTTGGCTGCAATATACCTGGGAACCAGCTTTCTCATCCATTCTCCTGGATTTATGCAATAGCCCTTTTACATCTCTGCCTGTGCAGACAGTCAGCCTTAAAGGAGAGAAAAGAAATCCAGCTCATGGAGGTAACTGGATTTGATTCTCTTTGTGCAGCTGGAGAAATTCTCACACAATAAACTCCCCAGCTGGCAAAAAAAATGTTGGACTGTATCATATTAATCTGTGTGAAGGCTGTAAGCAGCCACATCTTCACAAAGACTTTCCTCTGTATCCACAAATAAGAGGAGGGAAGAACAGACCCCAAGAACTGCTCTGAATTTTGACTCAGGAAATGCTTAAGCAGGTGTCTAATTTTAACTGCTCAGATAATCCTGTGCTTAAACTTGCTGTTTGTGTTGTCTCACTGTGGTCAAAAAGTCCCTGGAACTCTTGATGAATGAGGGCTAAGCATATTGAGGGAGCTGAATACACTAAGTTGGATCCTGCTTACCTAGTGCACTCATGTCATTCCATTAATGGTTTGACTGCTCATATAATTAAAATGAAGAGGATCTGACCCAGGCATTGCACCTAGTTGGAAATAACCCCTTTTATGGTTTTTGAGAGCAATTTCACAGACTGCTTGTATTCGTTTGGTGTCTAAACAGATGGACTGCCTCCAAGCCTTATCAAATTCTGATTAAATTGTTGTGTGGGAGTGAACAGGTACATATTAAATAGGCTGTGAGATTACCTTCCATCCTGATGGCACACCGTACATAATTAGAAAAAGAGAAATGAGGCTGGAGGAACACAACACAGAGCTCTGGCAGGAGCTCAGATGGAACCAGAAGAGTACCTAATGCAGTCTGCAGACCTTTGACCAGAAACTTCAGTCTCCACTAAGGATTGGTTAAACTGCATCTTTTATTTTCCTTCTGCCTGTTTCTCATGCAAATTCTGCATGCAGAAGAACTGAGCAGGGGTTGAGTCCTTAATGTGGCCCAAGCAGCAATGAGGAAAAAAAATTGCTTTAAATAAATGCAACAGCTGTAAGAGGATTTTGAGCTGGAGGATAAGGAAGTTCTGAAATCTTAGAATAGGAAGGAACGCCTGTGTTTTACTTGCTGATGATGGTTGTGCTTCCTGTTGTGACCCCACTGCAGTGTTTCATAACACCTTGGGAACTGCTCAGTTTAACACTGTAATGAGGAACAGGGATTCCCAGTTCCTGCATGCTATCTGCCAGAATTCAATGTCTCTTTGTCTGGTGATGACAAAAATTGCAATAGGAACTGAAGAAAAAAAGGCAAAATTCCCCATCAGCTGAAGAAAATTGCCAGTTTTGTACTTCCAGAGCTAGGACTCGTGTACCTCAGTGCAGGTCCTGAGTACCACTCATGTGGTTCCTGAATGGAAATGGCTACACTAATTTTCAAAAGGCTTTGTTAAAAGTCATCTGCACAGCAAGGCTCTGAGCTGCACTGGCTGTCAGACCAGAAAATCAAGGACAGGATGGCAGGCTGCTGATGGGAAGGCAGCTCTGAACTGTCCCGCAGGCTGACATCATCTTGTGCCATCTCCTCATGGGTTGCTCTGCCAGTGCAAAACAGGTGGACTCTGGCACACTGTATTCCTGTTTCCAGCTCCTCTAATAGGTGGCCTTTGTTGTGCACTTGAGCTGTGGTGAGGGGAGGTGTGGGAGGGATAGGAAAGAGAAAGAAGGAAGCTTTTGGATAAAGAACCTTTACAGATATACACCATGGCTATACATGTGCACACAAATACAAAATATTGGTTAAATTCCTTTTGAACTCATTGATCAACTTTCCAAACATAAATAGATAGCTAATTCCGCCTAGGCTTTTATACTAACTGGGCAGGAGGAAGGGACTCCAGTCTAATGACCTGCAGCTCTGCAAGAGGCATATGAGTAGGAACATTGTATTTGCACTTTGATAAGGCATAATAACTTACTGCAGTTTAAACTCACAGCATTTTAAAGTAAATCTAGTTAGGCTGTGTTCGCTAGCAATACACCCACACAACAAATACTATGGTAAGTGGCAATGACATAAAATCTGGAAAGGCAGCTGGGAAGTAAAATAAAATATCTGTAGGGCCAGGCAGCACATAAGTCATACGAAAAGTTTTGAATCATCTTATCGCTGGACACACATCTTGGATGGCTGTACTTTGTCCTACAACACCAGTGAGACAAACAGCATACATTGAAAAGTTGCAAGCTAGTGTCCACTGAGGAGATAATAAGAGATGTCCAAAGAAACTGAGAAGAATTTGATGGAATAAAAAAATTTTAGAGCACAGCTTGTGATGTTTACCAATGTATTTGCTCTGCTGAAAAGCTGTATTTGAACAGAGAAATGCTGCTTGTCTTGTGTACCTGAATTCCTAAGCAGAACAGAATAAACTTTCATTTTCACAGCACAGTAATTTCATAACAGGTCACGGTCTCCAACATTTATCAGATCTTAGCTCTTCCCTTCGCTCTTTTTTTCTCTTATTCTCTTTCACCTTGTTTTGTTTGTTTTGTTTAGGGAATGTGAATTTTGTTCCGTGACTAAAACAAAGCCATTCTTAGATGAGATTTACCTGTCTGTATCTAACAGACTTTTTCTGGTCAAAGTTATACTAAAATTAGTCCTCTGCAGTAACTGTTCAATTTGCAAGAAAAGCGTATTTTTCCACAGACTGCCAATATCATTTCATCAGAAGAAATCCTGACCTTCTCCAGTTTATATGCTGTGAAAAATCATTATGAAACTGCATGGAAGATGGAAACCATTCACTGAATGGGTTTTGGCAACATGTGGTATACAGATTTCCCAGAGCTACTCCATCCATCCACTTTTTCCTGACCTGGATGGACAAGCTGTCATGACCAAGACCTCCAGCAAAATTGTCAGCCCCTGCCAGGGGTTGGGCAGTTATGGGTTTTTGCACAGCAGGGAATCTTTCCATGCTGAAACTGAAGCAGTATTTTATCCCTTCTTGGACTCTAGATGGATCCCAGCTAGTGGGAGGGGCAGGGTCATGTGGCACAAGAACAACAAACATGTCTCGTGGTTAAGCTCAGGTGGAGAACACCCCACCTCCCTTCTGCTGTGCTGTAGCCATCTTAATGTCACCAGTGTGTAGATAACATGCTTCAATGGTATCAACTGCTTTTAAAGCCACTCTATCTAAGGCAAAAAAGCACTGAGGTTATAAAATTTACTGCTTTGCACGGACAAACAAAAGCAGGAAATGTAGGCTTTTGACCTCATTTATATCTTCCATGCAAACTTACTAGATTAACTAGAAATTTTAAAAGAAATAGTCTAAACATGGATAAGAAATCAAGGTGGAAACTACTTTCATTTCAGGTGAAGATTTGAAAGCAGACAGCATGATCACTTGATGTATCTCAAGAGCAGAGCCACAAGTAGGTTTTTACCTACTAGGCCAAAAGGAACTCAGAAATCTGCCTTTTTCAGTAAAAATTTGGACATGTTAGCTGCATCTATTCTAAGTTTGCAGGGGAAACTTTAATGTAAGAATTTTGAGTCTGAGAACCAGGGCTTGACTGGGAAAGTGCAACTACATAAACTCTCATTCACCTCATTTAGCCTTTAAACCTTTCTAGTAATGGAAAAGGTAGAGAAAGAGAAATTTAAACAAGATGAAAATTCAGAGAGCAAAGTTTAGAAATGGTGTAAGAATATGAAGAGGAAAATTATTAGAGATTTTCTGTGATGATAAAAGTCCAATGAGGAGCTAGAAAGGAAGGATAGAGATGGTGGAATGTGAAAATAGTCCTACTGTACCTACATGATCTTGGACAGTAAAATTCCTTCAAAGAGGAAAGATAATATCTTGGTTTATCTCAGCCTCTTTACAAATTGAGTATGAGTTGTTTTACAGTGATTCAGTTCCTGGCATAGACTGAGAGAAGTTAAAAATTAATGATTTATAAGTTTGGTGCTTATGGCGGAGAGTACCGCCAAGGTCAGCCCTGTTGCTGTACCAAAGGACCAAGTATCACCACCTGGATTTATCCTAGCACTGGCTCACAGCAGCAGGAGGGTCTGGGAAGCCCTACAAGCCTTGCCCCACGCAGACAGATGCATTCCATCTCGAAGAGGAGCAGCACTTAGAGGGACAGGGACACTCTCCAGCTGAATCATAATGCTTTGATTTAGTTCTTCACTTGCATCTTCTTCAGTCAGGGCTTCTGTGACAGCTTAGCTGTGATTGAAGCTGTGGGAGGTGATCTGCTCAGGTGAACGAGAGCACAGACAACATCTTTGCTTCCCCAAAGCAAATGTTACCAGGTAAATGGCATCTAAAGATGGTATGGGCTGGTTGAAAGCTGGCTTAGATGCTGCAATCCTGCACTGCAGTCTGCAGTCAACCCACCATTTAATGCTGAATCTGTCCATAAAATGTTTCCAAATGCTTCCCAGCTGGGCAGTGTGTAAGAGGCATTGTCCCCAGAACAAATATACCAACAAGCCTGTACAGCTGCTTGACAGACTGGGGCTGCTCTGCAGTTTTCTGCTAACTCAGGTGGTTTTCTTAAAGGGATTACCTCTAATGTCTGCAACAAAGGACCAGTCAGCATCTTCTACAAAAGATACAGCATAATCTCAATCAAAACTACTGAAAACCCAAAGTAGCTTTGAAATGTTACAGGTTCAACATTTTCTTCTCCATGTATATTAAATGCATGTGATATAACTTTTAGAAAACCTGAGAGTGGGGTTGCACATATACAGTTAAAAGAAAGAAAAAACAAACAAACAAAAAAAACCACCAAAACAAAAAAAAAGAGAAACAATGAAGTAGATGCTTCCTGGCAAAGACCAGCAGAAGGATGTAGCTGCCAAAAGAAGAAGTTGTCTTTGATTAACCTTTACATGCAGTGTGCACTTGTGATTCTTTTCATTTGGGTCTCATTGCAGAAAATGCATGAGATTAATGTGATTGCTTTAAAATATTTTATTTCTAACAGCCTCCAAATATAAATCTGCATATTCAGGACATCTGAATGCTGGTTGTCTTCCTGTCCTTCCCATAAGTACCTCGTGGAGGCTGTTTTCTCCAGCATGAGGTGCAGCGTGTTCTGGTCTGCAGATGGGGCAGCACTGCCTCTCCTCCCTCCAACAGCTTTGCTTTGGCAGCCATATCTCACATGCCCACTCACAGTAACAAATGAGCTTGTATGAGGATGGAAGTGTGAGACCTGTATGATGGGAAGGGATTTACAATGCCTGGCTGTCAACGTGATTGCCAATGTCAAAGAGAAGAGAAGAGGAGATGAGAGAGAGAGAGGAGAGAAGAGCACTCTTTTCTTCTCTCTCCTTCATCCCATCTTCATCACCTTCACCATCTTTCCCAGACCATTAATCTCTTGCTCCACTCAGAAAGAATGCTTCCTCAGCCAGGTGCTTGTGGCTCTGGAGCAAGTCTGGCAGTGGGAGCAGGAATGGGCAGGGTGCCCTGCCTGCAACAAGCCCTGGCCCAGCATAGGACAGCAATAGGGTCTCTGTTGCACCCACACCAGGGTCTAGCTACATACCCAGGGTGGTATCTGGGGACGCAACATTTTAAGGTAGCTGCCTAGTCTGAACTAGCCATTTCAGCTTCTTCTCTGGTCAATATGTGGAGTCTAAGGGAGGTGTCTAAGGTGGGAGGGGTGGCCCTTCCTCTGGAGTTGTCTGCATATCTACAATTAAGTGACCTTAGACAATCAACTCTGACTAGATATCCAGCTTTTAGATAACCAGAGCTGCATAATAGAAATACCTCTTGAGGGCATAGAGATGAATGGAGGATAAATAATTCAGATGAGTGGATCATAAATCATTTACCCCTTGAGAACTCAAGGTCTATCAGCTCTTTCCACAAAGAGTTTTGGGGCATTTTATTATTTTTTTCTCAATAGACACATGTTATTGTACCCTTCTCCTCTAGGTGTCTGAATAAAGTACATAATTTCCTGATATTATCATCTAGTGGAGCTATTCCTGTGCTAAATAGGTGGAGGCTTGTATTTTGGAGCTAAAGGCTTTGTAGACAATTCCCACGGACCATTCATTGTATGTGTCATTGCACAAACCCTGAATGACGTTTCTCAGCATGTGATGAGTTCACAGCATATCTGTCCCCATCTTAGCAACCAGGGCTGTGAGGATATTAAAAGTGCTGAGTGGAGTGCTGGAGCCCAAACTCTGGCTAGAGCAGCAGGAGTTTTTTTGGAGCACAAGTGACAAGGCAATTCAGGATTTTTGTTACAGAAAGGGCTGTGGTTGCACCTGGCTCCTGCAATGAAATGCTGACCATTTTCAGAAACACTGTAACTAACTGTACTAAGCCTGGAAGATTTAACTGGAAGATTTGTCTGGCAGGCTGCTAACTGATAGAACAGTGAATTTGTATTCCAATCCTTGATTACTGATTAGGCTTGGATGGCAACCTCTTCAACCAGGTTAGCAGCAAGGCACTTCTAGGCATGCTCAGCATTGCACCTCTAGGAGTAGAGGAATTTAAACCAGTAAGTATAAGGAAAAAATTCCCCAAGAGTCAGAGCTAGTGGTTTGGGGTTTGGGGTTTTTGTTTTGGTTTTATTTTCCAGTTTAGTTTTGGAGGTAGGTCCCTATGTCCTCCCTAAATCCTTGATGTGTTTCTTCAGAAATGGTCATTGGCCAGTAAAGCATTTTGTCCTGACAGTTGTATTAAAAATTGTATTAAATATGTATCAGAATTGGGATCTGAAACTCACTTGTATGAGTTTCTCCTCTTAGCTGGGAGCAACTGAACTGAGATGCAGTATGTTTCCAACTAGAGTATTTCCCAGAAAGATGAAATAATCATGATATTAAGCCAGAACTGAGGCAGTATGAGATTGGGGCCTGATGTCCTACTTTTGTCTCCCAAGCAGAATCCTTTCCTTTTACAGCCCCTGTAATGCATGTGGTTAAAAGGCCTTTTTTTATAGCACCTATTGTTACAGACATGGGGGACTACTGATTGAGGCCCAAAGCTACAGTGCTAGGACTCTAGCACTGGTGTGCATCATGCAGCCAAACTGCATTATTTGTCAGGAGTGTGTTTCTGGGAAGTGCAACTGTTAGTGGTATGGTGGACAGAAAAGTCATTTTATCAAAAGACTTACTGTTACAGAGAGGAATGCATGCAGGGACTAAGAAAAATGCACAGTGAAAATGCAAAGGGCAGTATACATTTTGGAGGATGGAAAGGCAGGAACAGGACCATTAACAAGAGGAGATGCTGTCTTTTCAGAACAGACAGCCAATATGAAAGACCTTGATGGCTTCATCTGAGATTGAAGCACCAATACAAGCCTTTTAGTGTGGTGTCTCTTGAGACCTCTTTTTGAACACTTAAATTTTCTTTGCATCATCATGCCTGAGATACATTAGGGTTTATTGAATGTGCAGGATGTTGGCACACGGTGATGACAGTGGCCAGCAGAGCAGGTCATTAAGTGACTGGTGGTGCATCTCCAAAACAAGGGATGGCAAAGTGGCAGAAAACTGGGCATTACTGCCCTGGAATTAAATGATATACAAGAAAGATTATGTTCTTCTGATGAGTATAATGACTCAGTGAAATGAAAACAGATGAAAGGTTGGTCAGCTCTTACCATGCCAGTTGTTTCTTCATTGCTTTCAGAGCACAATACCAGCATATTTAATTGTGTGATTGTGTGCAAACAGTAAGCATGCTCTGCAGTTTGTGTCAGCAGAGCCCATGAGAAGTCAGATCTCCACAAGGAATATCTATGCATGTGCATGTGTGTATTCCTCGAGAGAGGAATGATCCCCATCAATTGCTGCAGGCAGGCTTGTGGGCAGGGATCTGCAGGCAATGGGGGGATTAGCTCACTGGCATCTCCTCACCTTGACAATAGAATTTAGCCTGGAACAACTTCTTGGATGTAATCTGTTTACAAAGAGAAAAGACAGATGCTTTATTTATATAAATATTCTTGCAAGTGAAATGTGCCCTCAAGGAATCTCTCTAGTGATGTCAGATGCTCACATGCCTCGCTTCTACAGAGGTGGTGAAAAAGGACTAGAAAAAGCCAAAGCAATTGGGAGCCTTCCCCCTCACACCACTGTAATTACTGCACAGAAAGCATTACATGTTTGTCTATTCTCCCTAAAGCACTGCTTCATGGCAGTCTTCACATGAGCAGTGAATTTCCATAAGTGAGTGGTGACCTACATTCAAGGCAGAAACCTTGCTGCTTGCTTTTGGGAGTGTGCCCTGGCTGCCTTCCAGATCAAGCCTGAGATTCTCAGCATTTCATTTCCTGGCTCATCCCCATCGGGTTTTCTGGGGACTGGGTTCACTGCAGAACATCTGCATGGAAAGGTCACTGCAAAAAGAAGGGTTAGAATGAATTTTTGTGGTAGCCTTAAACATTACTCTGACAGAAGTTATAAAAATATAGCCTATCATGAACACAAATCAATGGGCAGTTAAGAATGCAGCAGCCTGGTTAAAATCTGGGCTTGTAAAAATCAAGACTGTGAGTCAATCATAAAGTATTTTTTTCAAACTTTGTCAAAGTCTTACCATGAAATGAGTTCCTGAATTAAAAGTTTAGGCTTTGCCATTGATGCTTTGTCCTTCTGTGTATCCTATCACTGACAGGAGAAGCTACCAGCCTGTGAAGCAGTGTAAGAATATTGAATAGTGTAACAAAAGTGGCATCACAATCGTTTTGTGTGGACAAAACAAGAGTGTGTAAACTGAGTGCATGATTAATTTTTTAATGTGTTACACCAGCAAACTGGTTTTGAACTTCCTATTTCTGGTTTGGGTTTTATTCTGCAAGTAAAGCAGTTTTTTGAAGGGCTGTGGAGAGCTGTGGTAGGAGCATATGAATCACTGACATCTTTCAAAAGAAAGCTCTGCTCTAAGTGTGGCTGTCCCAGTGGTGAGGTAGCATGGAGACCAGACAGACCAAAAGCAAAGCAGAAATTAATTTAGTTGAATCTGCTCAGAGATAACCATTTCTAGAGAAATTTAGACCAGCTGTTCCTCTGGATTCACACAGTACAGCTAGACAAATACTTCAGAATAAGCAGCACTGTCCTCACTAACAACCTCTACAGATATGAGGGTAAGTGAATATGAGGATGTGTTGCTTGGGCTCCAGAAGAGAGTTCCCTCTTCCAAGTTATCTCTCGCTAGTGTGAAAATGTGCAAGGGTTAAGGGAACACATTCCTGTCTGCTCCAGCCTATCACACTACATAACCACATAAAGAGAAAGGTGAACAAATAAAAAGATCAAGTCAAACTATCTACAAAGAAAATCTCTCCAAACTTACAGCCCAAATACTGAAAATTCTGAAAATCCTGAAAATCTGGCAAACCAAGGGGAACTTTTCTTGGCTAGTGAACAAATAGGAAAAATATGGGAATGAGTCATTAGGGTCAGGGCTAGTTCAGACTTCAGATCAACTGGAGTTTGTTTCAGGCAACTTGCTTTTTTCTGTGACACAGACAGAGGAAAGGCTGATGAGGCAGAATGAAAAAAAACAAATGACCGTGACTCCGCAAGGATCCTCTTCCCCAGTAAGCTGGCTAATTGCTGGGAGGCTGCTGACTGTGTGGAAGGGCTATGCTATGTTTTTTTCAGTTTCTTAACTTCAGCCAACTGCAGTAACCATACCTGGAGCTACTTTGGCATAAAAATGGATCAGAAGTGATAACAGCAGTGATGGAAAGTTTTGAGATTTTGCATGTTTTGACCTCAGGCTATTTCTCTTAGCCAGGAGGTATTTCCCACCTTATTTTGCAGTAACCTTGCTTTCCAGAGTGCCTCATTTAGGATGGCTCTGCCTGACCGAGGGGAGTTAGACCAGGACTACTGTTCTGTGGCATCTGGCACAGCAGTGTCCTTAGCTGCAGTCATGAGAGAGACCTCTGCTCTGGGCTTGGGCCAGGGAATGGTACAGGGCCTGAATGCCTTATGGCTGAGAAATGCTGACCCAGTGTGACTGGGGCTGGTGCTCAGCGTCCCTTCGAAACACCCCCTCTTTCACTTCCATTTCTGCTTTTGTGCCTGCAATGCACCACTGTGTTTTACTTATTTCTCTGTCTTGTGCTGTCTGCTTCTCATTTTCTTTCTTCTCCCTCAACTCTTTTCTCCACTTGTTCTCCCTTCTCATTCTTGTTTTGTGTGTGTTTCCCCTCTGGTCTTCTTCAAAAATTGCTGCTACCACCTTCCATGATCAACACTCAGTGATCCTCACCCTTCTGGAGCACTGAACAATGTTAGGAGCTCAACTGCCACAACAAACCTGGTGGATGAACTTAATCCTGTATATTTTTCTGTGCTACAGAAAAATTGCTGTTCTGTGCATGAAGATCTAAAGCTTGCCAGCTGTGCATTACCTGGAGGAATGTAGCAGCCAAACCTACACCATACTAACACTAGCTTCTGGGTCCAATACTAACACAAGCTGCCAGGTCCAAAGCTAACACTTTGCTGAATCAGGATTTTAATTTGCAAAAATAAACACAACTGCAAAACTGTATTGTTCAATGAAGAATTCAGTGTTCTCATTTTTCATGAAAAAGCATGGGAAACTAAGAAACAACACTCTGCCACCAGGCACAGCATGAAGAAAGATAAAGACGAATAATACTGGGTGACTTTCTTTACCTAATTGCGTGGGGAAATCACCTAAAGCAAATTTGGATGCTAAAAATGTTTGCAAGGATAAAAATATCAAGCAATTTTTAGTTTAAAAAAATATGCCAATACTCTGAAACTTTATTTTTTCCTCAGTGCTTAAAAGAGAGTCTGCTGGGGTTCCATCTCTCCCCCTGGTAATGTGAGAGTAAAAGCTTTTCTGAAAAAAACCAACATGTACTTGTGTCCTCTCTCACCATTCAAGAAATGCTTCTCCTTCTAAAGCAAAAGAGCAGCTTTTACTGATTGCTGTAAATTCAGAATTCATGCTTTGGTATCAGCAATCCACGCATCGCCATAATTAAACTTTCTGTCCTTCCTATCCAGCTTGCTGGACTGAAACGCAATTCTAACATTGGCTTCCCTTCATCACACTTGCATAAACTGCAAAAATACCCACTAAACTGAGAGCAGGCATTATATATCATTAATAAATATAGATCACACTAGGACATCAATAGAAAACTCATCTGGGAATATTCCTTATAATAACCCTTCCTTGTATCCACTCTGGCTTTTTAAAGAAAAAGAGAAAAATCTAGTTGCCACCTTGATTTCTTTTGGGTTGTGGTTCTTTTTAATCAAACCCAAAAACCCACTCAGAGTAAGGGAATATGAGACAGACCAATTCTTCTCAAACTGGGGAGTGTAGAATAAATTTCAGATGGATGAGGGAAAATACATCTCACCTTTGTTTCCATTCTTTCTTCCCTGGTCTTTGGGACCCCTTTCCTCTTTGATGGCCATAGGATGAAGTGCCAGAAAGAGGGCATGAGGAAAGCTCAGGTTTTGTGTAGTACCCCCCCTGTCAGGTGGCATGGCAGGCTGAGATGGGGGCCACAGAAGCTGTATCTGCCTACCAGTGCAGAAGCAGCCCCATGGAGACTTGCCCAGGGGAGGAAGCAGCTGATGGGATCAGGTGAGAGTGCAGAGAGCTCCTGCCAGCAGCAGGGATGCATGGCACAGTGGCCAGGGCACCAGGCTGAGCTGGAGTCAGCCTCACTTTGAAAAAGCTGGTGATGGAAGAAGTTTAAAATGTTATCTTTAATACAGATTTGATTGTTACTTGGGAACACTGCATATTTTTATCCCATTAGTTAATCAGTTTAAATGGATTGTACAATCTGAAGGAAACAAAGAGGCTGGCAAGACTGCATGGTGCAAATCCATATTACTTCTGAAACAGGGATTCACTCTTCCTCCTTTTCTCTCCTCCCCTTTGCCAGCACTCTGACAGCAGGGTGCTAAGATAATGCCTTTGCTTGGTATGGTGAACATTCCACTTGTTCCATTCTGTGGAGAAGCAAGGCACCCAGATGCAGGGAGTCCACTATTCTCAGCAGTGGCATGCGTGCACCAAGTCAGCAGGCCTGCAAAACTCTACACATGTAAAAAATTACAATCTTATTCTGAACAGTCTCTCTTCTTGGGTCCACAGAGGGTGTATTACAGAGAGAATTAGTATGTATTTCTTAGTATTTGTGTATTCTCAATAATTCAGTAACTACCCAGTTTGTTTAAGGAGATTGGAGTTCTAGGCTTGTTCAAAAAACCAAAAGGAATGGTATATTTTCAACCACTTTCTTGCCTACTCCTTAATGCAACTCAGTAACCTGGCTTAAACACTGTGATAATGATTTAATTGCCTACACACTCACTACCTGTCAGTGCTGCTTTAAAAAACCACATCCTTCTTGGGTTTCCTGGATCTATGTCTGTGAGTAGCCTAAGTCATGGCCTCAGAAAAAGAAAGGGAAGGTTGTATTTTTCTTTTATAAAAGACGTATTATGTTAGGAGTTGGACAAATCTCAGGGACTCAAGCAGCCAAGGATGTGTGAGAGCAGCAGTGCAGGCTCTTGCCACTAACACTGTTTGCTTGGATCCTGCTTCTCAGACAGAATTGCAATTTCATGTGTGTCTGACTGACGTGTACAACATCTGACATGCAAAGCCAGGATTTGTGCATGCACATCCCCGTTGCATGAGAAAATGTAAAATTTGCTGAGACATAAGATTTGCACCACGTGCAACGATTGAATTTCTGCACTATGATAATGAAAGATAGACTAGAAAGATAAAACTACTGTCAAGAGTAGTTTGGAAGATTTCAGAGCAAGAAATTTGGTGCCCAAGGATTTAAGAATCAGTATTGTACACAAAAAGCTGACAAATGTGTGTGGGTGGGAAGGAAGGTCAGCCTGTTCCTTATGCAAAATCTTGATCAATAAGAGCAGAGTGATGGCTAGGGTGAGAGAAGGGGGTTATATTGCAAAGAACTGGGATAAGTGAGACAGCAATAGCTGCAGCCATTATAAATCAGTTCAGATCTTAATCATCACTGTATACCACAAGGGCTGGGGATGAAAGAGGCTGTTTATCTCTTGTTTCTCCCTCCCAAACTGTCACCAGCTGCCCTACCCTTCTGCTTTAGAGGCACAACCCCTGCAGCCTCTTCTTCCTTTATCAGATTTCACCATGGACTGCCTTCTTCCTGGCATACCATTTTGCCTACATCCCACTACTTGCACCCTAGTGTGACTACACAACCAAGTGCTGCACATCTTCCCTACCAGAGCCTCATCTGGTCTAGGCCCCTCAGATTTTTAGTGCATTCACTATAGAGTCCACCGCTCTCTAGTAGCAGGTTCTAGTGCAGCTCTTTAAATGCACCTTTAAAAACATCCTTTGCTCTGCTGCCTACAAAAATCTGAACTACAACAAGGAAGTGATACCTTCAGCTTGCTGTGCTGCTGCAGTGTTTCTTTGCTCTCTTACTTGATCATCCATGTCCATCTTCTTCACACCTGCTACCTAATGGGACCAAGAAAAGCCTTTAGTAAGCTGTCTGGTTGGACCCATGCATAGCAGAAACCACAGATGAAGTTGCTGGGCACTACATCCATTAAACCTGTAATAAGCAGAAATATAAAATACAATATCAAGAAACATTTGGGCTGAAATATCTTGACTGATCTGTTGAAATAAGCAGAGTCTCAGCTGTTTTGTCTCTTCACAGTTGACTCAGAACATGTTGCTCAGGTCCCATATGCACCGGTAAAAATGTGAAGTATGCAAGTATGACCCATGTTGTAGGTTAGCATTTATTCAGGAATCAGTGAATACACTCTTTAAATTTCTCCTGTGATAATCAAATAATGACAGGTCAGAGACTGGGAAAGCATTCAGGGGAAAGAGTTTAGACTCTTGGCCCAGATTTCTTGTTTCCTTCCCAGTCTGTAGAGTTGTTTTCTTCCTTTCACAGAAACAGTTTCTGTTCTGTGTCATGCAGCTATACATCTTCCTGGGGTGTGACATGTGCATGTTCAAAACCTCCTGGTGACAGAAAAAAACTCAAGAGAGCCTGTTCCCATCAGCCAGCTGGACATCATCAGGCAGGTACTGTGGGGGTAAAGCCTGGTACATTTTCCGTGGTGAGTTTTTGCTCTCCCGCTTGCAAAAGATTTGCAAAATCTCCTCTGCTGGAAGCAGTGTCATGTTTGCAAATGAGAAATCCTCCTCTCCCCTTTTCTCATCTATTATCAGTGATCGCTGGTGTCAACAAAGCAAAAGAAACCCCAGAGAATAAAAAGCACTGAAAATACTGCTTTAGACCACGGAAGTATTTTGCAGTTCTTGACTGTCAAGTTCACAGCCAGGACACAATCTGTATTTGTGGCCAGCCCTCATCACTTCCTCAGCAGCTCCCCAGACACTCTGGGCATGCTGGGACACGTGGGGGACAAGCTCACGCCGTGCAGGGCTCTGCAGAGGTGCTCAGGAAGCACCAGGAGCAGGCTGGAGGGTTAGCACCTACATGCTCCTACACTGGAGATCCTGGGTGGACTTTTCCAGGGATTTAGACAAGGTAGGGGCTGGAGACCACAGCTAGCAGGCGGAGAAGGAGGTGCTGAGAACTGGAGGCAGAGCAGGCAGCTGCCCTCAAAAGACAGAAGCAGTGATGCTAGTGAGTGGAGCTTGCTGAAGGATGTCTTACCTCCTGTGTTAGGAACTGACTGTGATTCCAACAGCAGTTTTGATGAAGGCTGATCAGCTACTTCCAGCAAAGCCCTGGTTTTGGCTCTGCAGCTAACTCAGCTGATGTCTGTAACAGAGCAGATATGCCACAAAGACACAATGGCACAGAGCAGGCAATGCCATAAAGAGGGTGCCACAAGTGCTGGAATGGGAAACCAGAGCTCCTTCTCTTTGTCTTTAGGTACACTGGCCTCAGTGTAACTCAGTTAATACATGGAACTGCATGGAGCTGGTGCACTTGGACCCTTGTATCTCTCCACAATGCTTTTCTGGATGACCACTATGCGAGGGGTGGGAGACACAGAGGGGAAAGATCCCAGGATAAACAGTAAATTTAGGGTTGTCCAAACGCTACAAGGCAACATGGAAACTAAGTTCTCAGAACACCTCCCATTAGCTTTCTCCAGCCTGCTTGAGGAAAGCAGTAATACTCCTGCAAGAAGCGGTGTCAGAAATGCTGTTCTCTACTGGAACTGGAGATGACTGCAAACCTACAATGACCTCACTTACAATCCTTTTCAAAGTATTTCTTTCTGGAACTCCTTGTCAGCCATTTAAATGCCCACTCCCTGGGTTGATTTAGTGAGGTGTTCAGCCAGTCCTCCTGGGACTAAAGCAGTCTTAACAGTGTTTTGCATTCAAGCCAATATCCCTTCTTCTACCATCATCACCCCAGGATTACTTCACAGCCAGCCAAAGACAAAAGCCTGTGACAAAAGTGATGACAGCCATTTCCCAGGCTAACATGTCCCAGGGGCTCCTCAGCTGGGCACTAGACTGCCTGTGGAGTGAGGAGTGAAGGGGCTTTCTCCCATAGGGTAACCTAGAGCCTGTGGCATCCCAGAGAATGTTTCTGCTGCCAAAACACAGGGTGGGGCTGGAGGTTTCAGTGGCTACAATGCTGAGAGAGCAGTGGTCTTGGCTGACTACTCCTCTCTTCAGGAGCAATTAGTCAGCACCACCAAGAGTGTGCCTAACCCTGCATGCACTGCCAAGGATCCATTCGAGAAGGGATGAAATGTATCTGACAACATCACTGCAGCTGTGAGTGTGCTACACTTCTGTGTGGAGAGCCCTCTTGCTACGTACCAGTAGGAGAGTAATTTACTTGCTGCTGCTATGTCAAAAAATATCATCTGTGCTGTGGCCCCTGCAAATTCATCCTCAGCACTTTCCTTCCGCTTTGCTCTCAGATAATATTTTCCCAGTGCAAGAGACCTCGCTTCATTCCCTCTATTCCACAGAAATAAAACATAAACAAAAGCATGATATAAACATGTGGGTCTCCTGTGTAAAGCTCCATTAGCCAATGCTCCTGCTCAGGGCTGAGTGAATCACCCTGAGCAGGGATGTTTCTAAGCACACACCGTACGCGCTTTAGAGCAAAATAGGAAATACCTGTGCTTCAGGCTTATAACAGTTGTGCTTGAATCAAAGCAGATGATTCGTAGCCAGGGTCAGGTTCATAAGAAAGGGCGAGGTTGCTAGAAAATCAAAATGACAAGGCTTCCTGTTTTTAGAGATAGATTTCAACAATGATTATTGCTGCCTCAGAGAAGGAAATGGATGCCTGCTAGCTGAAAAGTACCTCACTATATCTCCTTGCATTCATGTGCCAAAAAGTCACAAACAACAAGTGAATTGTGCTGGAAATGAACAGAGGCTTCCTTTTGGAGTTTTCATCTACAGTAAAATTACTACACACTTGCAAAATTAAGGCTGCTCTGTTTTTATTGTTATGCAAACTTTTGGCTTTCTCCTAGGCAACGCAGAGTGCCCTTAAGAACCAGAAGTGCTCAATGTCTTATGACTTTATTTTCCTTATATACACAATGATTAAAACAAAAGACAGCTGTTAATTTCAGGAAAAAGGCCACCATGCAATAAATCTTCCGTGCTGCACCATAATAACACTCCTCTTCAGACAGACACAATTGAGCATAAGAGCTGTCTACGTTTGGTACTACTTACCATAAGAAGGTATCCTTTTATTTCCAAATATATGGGAAATTTGGCTGCACATCACAGAGCTGCTGATCATGATACATACAGGAAGTGAAATCTCATTTTTTCTTCTTAAGTGACACTTCACCAAAGGCATGAAGTGCTTTCTGCATTGTAGAAACATACAATCATGGAATGCTTTGGGCTAGAAGGGATCATAAAGATCATTTAGTTGCAACTCCCCTACCAGGAGCAGGGGCATCGCTCGCTAGACCAAGTTGCTCAACACTCCATCTAATCTGGCCTGGAACATTTCCTGAAATAAGTACCCACTGATTATTTTTCACCAATGTCATCATGTGCTTTTGTAGTACAGGTGACAGATTTCATGTTTGCTGTGAATTACATTAAGTCAGTCGACCAAAAGGGTCTGAATCACCTCTTTGCCACAAAGGCTCACCTCGTCAGAGCTAAGAGGAGCTAAGAAGGCAAAGCACGAGTATCTTCCTGGTTATGCATCCCAGAAACCATTGTACTGTACTCCAGAGGGGAAGGTGAAAAGCAAGCTTGCATATCATCAGCTCCTCTTCTCCCTGGCTGTGATGAACATATGGTTTGATTCCATGCCCAAGGAGCATTGGAGATGGGGCCTTTCCCACAGCCAGGCTGTCCTTCCTGAGGCCTTACTCTGTACTACATGTTTCATTTTGAAGGGTAGTTATAAAACTGAGTGGTCACCTGTCTTTGGAATAAAGTTGGGTTTCATTTAGTCTGTCCTGGTTCTGACCAGAGCAGGGTAATTATTCATAATGAATTAGAACAGTTATAATGAAATCATCTTGTTTCAGAATAAGACACCCACCATGGGACATGTTCTTCCACCAGAAGCTGTAGAAGTATCTCTTGAGTCAGTGTCTCCCCTTATGAAGAGCATTTCCTGTTTGTATCTTCAAGACTCAGGGTCACTTGAACACCCAAAGCACCATCAAGTGTCCCCCAAGCTGCAGCAGAGCACATGCCCTCACAGGGCCATAGCACCACAGAAACAGATCCAAAAGACAAGCTGATGAGCTGCTGCTAAATGATGAGGCCTGGATATACACACTGAGGCAGAAGCATGCAGATTTTCATTGCAATGCTTTGATACAGATTCTAAAATGTTCAGATACAAAGGGGATCCTGCCTGCATGCATTAGCTCCTCGACAAAGCAATCTCTGCTTTTATTTTGAATCACTCTGAACCATGCAGTAGCACAGAATTCATGTAGGTAAAAAACACTGAGTCAGCCTGCTTGGTTTAATAATTTCTCAGGCTCTGCAGCTAAGCTCCATTAACATCTCTGTGAATTTTGAGGGAGATAAGATTTTATGTGCCAGGTGTTGTAGAGGATTTAGTGATCCTCTTGATTTCAACAGTGACACAGAAGGTGGTACAAACAGTTCTTTTTTGAGTCCCTCCTACTCGTCTCTGGTTTTGGAGGCTGAATATAAATTCAGTGTCACCTTGAATCTATTTTTTTCAGGGTTTTTGTTGTACAAGTAAGTAGATAATTGGACACAAAGAAGGTACAAAGAAAGTGATTTGCACAGATTTGATGTTTTAGAAACAAGAGTACTTATGAAATGGTGTGTGAATTCAGGGTCATGGTTCATCTTCTGGAATCAGTTCTGAAGTTCAGATTTGGAGCCAGGTGCACTTTTCACACCATTTGCTAGGTTTAGCACATGGGAAATACAGTAATTGATAAAACATTTAAGAAAATATAACAAGAAATCCCAAAAGGTTTTTTTCAGGTTTTTTTGCTCTTAGAAAAATGTCTTCAAATTGGGAGAACTCAGATTGGCTTACGAAAAGGTTCTCTGCATTTAGAACCTATTCAAAATAAAATCATGTTTAAGGATGAAAAAGTATGGCTGGAATATTTGCTGCTATTGTAGAAGTTCTGGGATTATGAAGTGGACCATTTCAAGACAATGTATTTCTTGTTGGAAATGGATGTGTGGCCAGATGTCCTAAGGACTGTGGGAACTATTAAGGTAGTTTAAAGCAACCTTTGCCTATTCAAATCCCAGAAGGAATTCAGCAACTATTTATGAGCATGCTTATAGTGCTAAGTGAAAGCGAAGCAGGAAGTACACACAAGACTGCACCCTCATCATTTGCCATGTCCCATTGCTAACTCACCTCCTAACCCTGATTTGGGCCATTCCAACAAAAGAAATTTCTTCTGTAGTGGAACATGAGACTTGGCTTGGTGTTGAAAGACAAGTGTCTTTATGACTTCCTTTATGCAGCATCTCAACCAACTTGCAAGACTCATCCAGTTGCATGTAACCTAGGCGTATTTAAACAAAGAAACAAAAAAAGATTAATTTAGAACAGTTAAAACTATCAATAAAACTGTAGTTCCATCATACACGGAGCTGGTCTCCTTAGCTGAGTACCATTCAGCTGGTCCATGGTACAGAGAACTGATCTGGTAGAAACACCAGATTACTTTGGAGAAGGTGACCTCCATAAGGACTGGATGCCCTGGATATATTTTCTCCAACCTCAACTATTTTGTGATTTAAATGTCTGTGAATATCTCTTTGTCCCACAAAACTTTATGCCTCATGGTATATGCTTGTCCATGCTACTCTAATTCTGCCCTGACAATTTCTTTCTCACAGTTGGAACAGCATGAACATAGAACGAAAAGAATGAGGTAAACACCTTGCTGGGAACTACACCTTATCGAGCACAAGTGCTGTTTTATGCCCAGACTATGTCCAAATCACACCTGACTGCTGGTATATATTTCTGATACTGTTCATCACAGGATCACATTCAACAGTCCAATGGGAGCTGTAACTTTTCCTGGCAAAGTCAGTCAAGGCCCCAAAACAAAGCAGCCAGACTGCTTGTTCTTATAAAATACCTCTGTTTTTCAGCTGTGAGCCCATAAACTGGATTTTCTGCTGTGCTCAGCACCGAATTTAACTAAAACTGACAGTCTTCTCATTGCTGCCACTTTCTGGACATTGGACTTCAATAACCTATAGTGGTATTCTGGTAAGGTGGACTGAGGGCTGTTATTTTCAAGACACAAGATTGTTTCTTCTAAACTTGTGGCCATGAATAGGCACATGCACGCACCAGGAGGCCAAGCCTCACTGAAGAGAGAATAACACCAAAAGACATTCATATAATCATCAGTCTGCATGAGTTTTTAATAGACCATGACCCTTGTTTAGAAAAAGAAAAGAAGCCCTTCTGCAGGCCAAGCATATATCTAAATACACACCAGAAACACAAGAAGTTTGGGTTTGGAACAGAGCACATTTGCTTCACAAAGAATCCTGAAAGCCCTTGGGACAAGGTGAAGTGAGATTACATTTCTTAATAGTCTTCTTCAATATAACTGAAGAGAGATGTTTTTACTGCATGCAATGTAAACACTTCAGAAAAAAAACCAACATCGGGCTAAAGTGTGCATTGCAGGCTGGGGCTAAAACCTGCTTAAACATTGGGATTCGCTTCACCTGGGATTTCCTAAAGATCCTGAACAGTAATAATGCCAATGTATTTCTGATCATGTGTATCAGCTTGCTAAGAAGGTGTTTCCATGAGTTAATGCTTTGAAACCCCAAGCAAAATTTGTAGTTACTGCCTGGTTGTCACCTGGATGCTGGTTCTCTAGAATTAGGCAGGACAAAATAACTCCCAGGTGACCCAGCACAAGCATGAAGAATGTCAGGAGAAAATATTACCCTGGGATTTTGGAATAGTTGTACTGAAGGCAGTTGCACAACCAATGGTATAAATCGTATTTTGCACCGGCTAGCTGGAATGAGCCTAGCTTGCCATGCACACTCTGAGTTGTGAGAAGAATGGCAGGTCATTAGCATTCACTACATCCCTTCTTTTTGTATTCTGAGTTATTTTGTCATAATATTCTTATGTAATTTTACACAATAAAATAATTTTACAACGATAAAAGTTGTTTTGTGGGTTTGTTGGTCAGTTTGGCTTACATGTAAACGATCTTTTACAAAAGCTACTTCCCTCCCCTGCACAGGCTGGCTGTTTAAGCTCACAGTTTGGTTTTACTTCTGAGTAATTGTCAGTTCAGGATATTAACCATTTTATAGGAAGAACACGCAGAGATTTCTCAGTCGTTATGAAGAGTGTGTTATGTGCGTGATGTAGCCCAGACTCAACAGCAGGGATAGACACAACTTCAGTTAGGTGGAAAATAACTTAGATTTCTAATAAATGGGAGTGAAATGACCACCTATCTAGCCCAAGATATTTTTGGTCTAAGCAATAAATGAACAAGCAACTCCCCTTCTCACAAAAAAAAAAAAAAAAAAAACCCAACCAAACAAACAAAACCCCCCAACCTAAAGTAAAGGAAGAAGAAAGATGTCTGAGGAGGTGTCCACCACGATTCCTGATGGACTGTTCTTGTGTGGACAAAAATATACCTGGGAAACCAGGTATGTTTGAAAGCAAGGCCAAAATGAAGAGGAGCCCCTTGCAAAGGGCAGTCTGAAATCCCAGAAGGGAACTGCCTTCATTTGTGACAGATGACAAGCTAAGTTTAGAATTAGAAGGTTTACTTGAAAAGCAAGTAAGTAGACGACTCCTCCAAGTCATTAGCTAATTTGAATTAGGGAGAGAAATACTTTAAACTCCTGTCCTAGACACCAGCTGCAAGCCCCCACTAGGAGAAATTCAACAAATTTTCTCGCTCCAAGAAGCAGTGCCAATGCATGAATCACAGTATTTGGACTATAAATTAAGTATAAGTTGCTCATTTGACATATGGCAAACAGAACATCATTTATGATCTTAGAGTGCCCAGCAACAGATTCTCATCCAAAATTCCTGCAAATCCTGAAGTTACTAGAGCTGTAAAATTATTTACCTCAAAAGGAATTAGTGGCAGTGGAACTGGTTTTCAAGTAATAAGAATTTAGTGTTTCTTCTTAGTTTTGATTTTGTTATGGATATTTGTCTTTTAAAAAGTATTTCATGTGCAGATTATGTTGCAGCAAAAGCAAAACTCCCGAGCACTAACCAGGCTCTGAACTGAAGAGCAGTTTGATTTCTCTTCTGCTTTTTAGCAGCCACTGGGATTGCTTTTACTTTTTTTCAAGTGGCAAAGTTGAGCAACTGTTGCAGGGTATTCATTCCCAGCAAGCAACCTGCTTTTAAAATTCAAGCAAATATGAGTCTCCCCCAGTGTCTGTGAATTCCAGACATCCAGCTGGGTACTGCTGATAATGAAAAGGAACTGACAGCTATGTCCCAGCTGTTCCAACAGAGTTAACTTCTCTGTTTCATTAAGAGAAAACCAGCCCCAAGTCTTGCCAGTATCCCAAAGCAGAGCAGGTTGATTGGACATTAGAAATGGGATCTGGCATGGGTGAAAGAAGAACTGTAAGTGGTAAATTAAGAGAACTTGCACTTTTATGAGTAAAAAAAAGCAATAAGCTTTTCGATGTTGAGTGAAGTATGAAGCAATTCATCAATTTCACATGCAATGTATTTCCTTTTCACTTGCATCCCTGCCTGCTGTACTCTTCTGAGCCAAAATACCAACACTGGGGCTGGATGCACCCAGGGCGTGAGGAGAGGATGATTTCTGCCGACACAGAGCGATACCTCGCCAGCAGCGCCAGGCTCCAGCAGCGATGTGTATCCATGGGTGTCACTCTGAGCATGTACAAATGTGGTTTTTTGTTCCATCAGCTGCTCTGCATGTGACAGGGGCTGTTTCGGAAACAGGAGTTGGAGCTCCCCTGAGGATGAATGAATATATACTTACTTAGTAAGATATCCTCATATTGAAAGTCCAGCTTTTCAGCCACAAGGAGTTAAAATTGACATGGCCTTTCCAAAAGAGTTAGCAATTTTGAGGTTGTGTTCCTGTCCCCTCCCTCCAGTTTTAGTGAGTAGTACATGCCAGCCCTGATGTCCCTCAGTGCTTTTCATTTACCTCTGCATGGAAACAGCAGTGGTTTGGTATGGTGTGTGGTGCTGCCTGCTTTCCTCCTTGCCAACTGATTGCTGCTCTTAAGGCACACAGTGCAAACCTGCTGATCGTAACCTTCCTGCACCAGCTGTCCTTATGAGTCAAGAGATTACTGCTGGGGCTGCAGCATCCCTCAAAGATATTTGCAGCCTCAGTTTGCTATGCTGAATAATTTTTCTATGTGAATTAAGTCTTAATTTTTGAAGCTTCTAAAAAGACCATTTTTTTTGCATTTTCTCTCTTGTCTATGAACCCAGCAAAGACATTTTTGCATGGCCTGATTGCTTCTGTTTCCTAATAATTATTTGGTAATTACCTGTTGCTGGTGAATGTTTGCTAATAATTAACACAGTGGTAACTAGGAGAACACTTCCTCCCTGTAAGAAGCATGTAAGATATCTGTAGTAACCATGGAATAACATCTAGTGTATAGAAACTTTTTGAATTAAATACTAATGCAAGTTAGGCGTGGTTTTAAATGATCTGCTTTTTAAGAAGCAACTCAGCACACCTGCAATCAGAAAAAAATATTTTAGACCAAACACTGAAATTTTCCATGTCGAATTTGGTAAATGTTATCTTTCCTTGGCAAATAACATTGTTTCCAGTTGTCTCGACTGCTTTAATGTTATTCTACTTTGATACCTGCCATTAGCATGTCCAGATGAATTAAGCAAATCAATCCAATGGCACAGTATGTTCTAGAGAGAACAGGTGACACTATGGGATGTTTCCACAGAAAAAACACACCACTGACAGGCATAGAGAAATCTGGGGAAAACTGGCCAGGAGCCAGGGAATGTGGTTATATGGCCAGCTCTCCTTCCTACAGATGCTGATGGCTGCACCATAACCCAGGATTAGTCAATGTGAGCTGCTCCTGTGAGGTGTGTAGTGCAGTCTTGTCTCTTGTCTCTTGTCTCTTGAAGCACAGAAGGAGAAAGGAGGTTCAGTGGGCATTTAGAGCAGGAGATCCACCCTCTGAGCATCAGTTTAGCCTATGTACACACTTTCCTACACAAAAATGCTGTTTTGTAATTCTGCCTCACCATTGCAGATGCCTGGTTCCTGTAGGGCAGAGGGAGGAAGTAGGATTTACTGACTGTGTCTCAAAAACATGGTTAATTTCTTCGCATTTTGTCTTTAATACCCAATGGTGCCCATTGATATCAGAGTGCTGCATTCCCTTTTGTTATATACATACTAACATAGGATTGAAGAAAACATCTCTATGTTCCAGGCCTGTGCTTTTTTCACCTCCCCATAATAATTTCAAGCACCATATAATCTGTGGTACAGAAGTACATCTCCTTAGGTGCAGGGTGCTATACTCAACATGAGCAGGCTGCCCAGTGAAGGGGTTGAGACACCATTGCTGGAGGTATTTGAAAGATGTAGATGTGTTTAGGGACATGGTTTAGCAGTGGACTTGGCAATGTAACCTTCATAGCTGGACTCAATGATCTTAAAGGTCTTATCCAACCTAAATGATTCTATGACCCTATGATTCTAGGTTCTGCATAGACATGCACACGTACATGCTGCCACTGCTGATATAGTCCTTTCAGATCTTTGAGCCTAAATTAAAATTGCAGCTTTCATGTCTTTTGCTGATTTATTAATCATAATCTCTTTTTATCTTATTGTTCTTTCCCTTGCCTTACCAGTGCACCAGAGCTGAGGAGCAGATTTGTGCCACAGAACATTTCCCAGGCAGCAGTGGCATGGTGACTGGAGGAGCACAGATGAATAAAGGAAGCTACACTCCAGCACAAAGATTTGTGCCTACCATCGAACCAGTACCTACTTTCATTGAAGGTATTCTACAATACATCAAGGTGCAGACACAATGTGAGTGAGGAGGAAAAGAAACAAAGCATCACTATGCTGGGTTTGGATCTCTGGTACAGTCAGGACCAGTGTGGAAATATTTGGACGTAGGTTACCAAAACGTTTCACCAAAAGACAGAGGAGAGCACTGCTAGGTTAGTGTGGTGTGAGGACTAGAGATGAAAGCTGTGGGGCTGGCAGGACTGACCCCAAGCAAGGCTTAGAGGAGGATCTCTTTCCCCACAACTCGTTGTCTCCTATTCCCCATCAGCAGTATTGTGCCTTTGAACTAAAATACAATATACATTGGAATTTCAAAATGGGAAGAGCAGTGGGATCCTACAAGGATCCCCTCACCCTTTCTAACAAATCCACCTCTGATTCATCAGTATTGAAAGTAACCCACAGGAGGAAAGGAAAAGTGAGATGATAGGCAATGCTAATCATCTGCCTGAGGATGCTTTACACAAATAGGGTCAAGGTCACACTGGAAAAATAGTTCTTAGATATGGCCTCTGTTGAAACAGCAAGGTTTATAACCTTAGAGAATATTTAATGTATTCCTCAAGCAGATGAAATAGACAGAAACCCACACACTGTTCAGATAAACCTTTTGTGCAAACAATAACTCCTACTCAGAATGTTATTTTGAATACAATTATTTATTTACACAAATATCTACAGTGTTAGTGAATTCTGCAAAGATCCTGTTGAACTAAAATCTACTTGTAAATTTGTTAATGAATAGCAAAATAAAAGTGGTTTTAGACACTGCCTCAATTAATGAGCTGTCTAATTTCCAGTATTCAAATACCATATTGCTACATTCACCAAATGCATTGAGAGGGTAATAAAAGTGATTAATGAGCTATAGCAAGTGACTTATTAGAAGGAACTAAATATATCAGTCTTGTTGACTCTGAGGGAGCACCTGCAAATGTTTATACAGGAAACTGTGAGTTCTTAAATCTGATGTACTGCTGAATAAAGGTTGTACCCAGCAAACAGTGTCATAGAGGCTGACAGGGTGTCTTCTGGATCACCACACTGGTACAAATGAATGATGATAGTGGTGCCAGACTTCAGTAGGGATAAAGAAGTTATTAGCCTGGTGCTGGTTCAGGGTAAAGAAGGGGGAAAAACCCAGAAGTTTAATGGCAGAAAAAGTGTTCTTAAAGGCGCCATCTACGAAGATTCCCCTAGCTGAAGGAAAATTCCTGTCTTTGGGGTAAATAAAACAACTGGAAGGTCTGTTGTCTGAACTGGCCTGTGATGGCAAGAAGATAGCAAAAACTGCCTAATATTTGTTGATATCCTCTAGCTCTAACACTTTTATGATTCCACAGCTTTGCTGTGACATACAACAGTCAAGGTTACTTCATACAGGCATGGAAAACTTCAGCTTCCAAATGATGCAAAAGTTCTTTACAAGAGGCTATACATTTTTTATGGCTCATCTCTGTGGTTCATCACCTTTCCCTGGACTATCAAGAGCCTGCAAAATGAAGGCTGAATTCAAACCTTTGAAAAATATCTAGGTCACTATCTAGAAAGTTGTAGTGGTGTGGTCCAAAATACTCATTACTGTTTACCTTCTGTGAGATAAGAATTAGGAGAAACGCAAAGCAGGCACAAAACTTGAAAGAATATAACGAAGTTTATTAACAGACCTAAAAGAGGAAAAAAATTATACCACATCTTCAGAACACTTCTCCTCCCCCCACCTTTCTCCCTTCTCCCAGTGACAATGTAAAAAGACAACCCTTGAGATGTTCAGTCTGTTTACCACTTCCATAATAACCTTGTTCAGTCCATTTAGGAAGAGGAGTCTCTCTTGTCCATGCTATGAAAACATTATCACAACAAGACAGCCGCCCGGGTTGGTTCTCTGCTCGCATGTGAGGCCCTTCCCCGACTTAGAGCTTTTCCCACAACTGCTTTCGAGGGTCCACTCTTGAAGTTTTTTGGGGTACAATTTTAAGATTGAGCCGTTCAGAAACAAAAGTTCTCTTCACCCATCTCTGGGAGCATTTCATCTCTAAGAACAGAGACCCTTCTCCTTCCCTGGGAGCAAAGGGTCCTCATCATCTTCATCTCTGGGACTATCTCTGGGAGCATCTCTAGGAACTGAGGTTTTCTCCTTTCCATTTGGAGCAAAAGTCCTCATCTGGTCCATCTCTCCCTGTTCAAACTTCTCATGAAATTACAGCTGCATCAGCATCTGCCTATCTCAGCACAGGTGCTTTTGCTCACAAGTACAAGTTGAACGCTCCACCCCCCCATGCCTTCATGAAATTACAACGGGTACTCTGATACATCATAGCTTTACAACAGAATTTCAGCTTTAAGCATCTCCTCTTTCTCTTCCCTCAGGTTTTCAGCTCTTCACATCACTAAAAGGGTTAATCTCACCCAGGCCTTGCAGCTGGAATGTGGCTCATCACTGTTGGTCACATGACCTCTGCTGGACAGTGGTGCAGCTTTAGCTGAATCTTGGCCACAGTGGAAAGGGGGTAGCTGAGCCGCTCTGGCTGCCCACAGCAGCACTCTGGGGGGGTTCTGTGGGTGGAACAGGGCCCATCGGCTCCAGGATGGCTGTGGCCATCCTGCATCACAGAGGTGGTCACAACTTTAAGTGGCTTAAAGAATTGTCCATATTCAAACTGGCCAGCTGAAAGGTTCTGTCAGGTCACAGAGGAAGCTGTAAGCACCCCTTTGCAAGAACATCACTTTTGGGACTATGCTTGCTAACTCATGACACAAGTGCAAAAAGGAGCTTCTGAAGAGAAGCATAGTAAACTTTCTGTGTCAAGAATTTAAGCTATAATGATAATGCAGAGAAATGTAGACATGCCTGGAGATGGGAGGGTGAAGAAGGAAGAACTCATTCACTCTCTCTTATGTTCTCCGCTCTGAATTTTATATTTCCATGGATTCAGGTTTTCTAGATGTGTAGAAGCCTCCTCCCCAGTTCTCACAAGACGTGTTATTGCCTATTCCAGATCTACAGGCTGTGATGTCTCCTTCCTTCCTGTTCATTTTCAGCTGAAACAGGAAAGCAGGAAGAAGTATGTGGCTGGCACTCAGAGGAGCAAAGGAAAACACTTTTATATTGTGCCCACAGCTTCTAATTAAGACTCCAACAAGATCTTTCTGCACAGGGACTGAGATTACCTCGTACAAAACTGATAGGGTGGGATGTGGGGAATAATGAATCCTAAAACACACAAAACTGTATTCATGAAATCAGTTTGGGTTACTGGGAGGCCAGGGAGCTTTATGGAAATGAGGCAACCAGTAAAAAAACGTCTAAAGACTCCAGGAACAATGGGCTCCACTTTCACAATCCTGTCTGGGAGGCAAAAACTAAGCACAGGGCCTTGGTGCCCGTGGCTCCTGCATCTCCCTTGTGGCTGGTGCAGCAGCTGGCCCTGCACAACAGGAGATCTCTCCTTCGAGCAGCTGACCCAGAGAGGCAATTTCTGCATGACTGAGTGTATACACTGCTGGGGCTCTGGCAGTCTTTTTTTGTTTGCTTGTTTGTTTGGGGTGGGGTTTTTGGTTTTTTTGGGTTTTGTGGTATCACCACCCCAAATGGCTTTTGACTGCCAGGATAGATAATTTCTGCTCTCCCTACCCGCCCCCCTTGTCTTTTT
The DNA here is from genome assembly GCF_965178545.1 of Coloeus monedula. NCBI lineage: Eukaryota > Metazoa > Chordata > Aves > Passeriformes > Corvidae > Coloeus > Coloeus monedula. The sequence goes on from NC_138783.1 coordinate 101,329,234, forward strand.
GCAATCTCATATTGTTGTGGGCAGTTACCAGGGTTTGCCTTGTCATTGTTTCACCAAATGTAATGTTAACACATATTTTGTTCTCTGCAGTTTTCTATCCATGCCTTTCACTCTTCACTCCACTTCTTGGTTTTTTTCTTCAGATTTTTCTCTGTTTTGTCTGAGTACTTTTCATATGGAAGCATTTAAAACTGTATGTAATAATATGTTACCTACCATAGCAATTGTAATTTGAATTGTGAGAGTAGGAAACTGTTAAATACTTCGACATTAAATCTATTGTAGAGTATCTTAAAATATGCTCTAGAAAACATTTTGGACTACCTTGAAGCAGTAGATCCAAAATGCATTTCCCAGTTGTCAGGTAGAAATGAACATAGCTAGCAGGTCCCACCCGAATTTTAGAATGGGGACTGGATAAACATGATTTTGGTCCTGCTCATGCTCTGTGTACCTTGCTTCCCATGGAAAGCAGCCCAGTGCTTTCCCACAGATCTCCCAGTGAGGCGAAGCAAGGGGGCAGGATTGAAGGGCAGAGGGGCTTGTGGGGAGCCTCACTCATGGAGGGCTCACGGGCTTAGTGTGAACTGAAAGGAGGAAGGAAGATAAAGGGAAGAAGACAAGGTTACAGCAACATGTCTCTGGGTGGTACAATGTCTGTGGGTGGTAGAACTTTAGAGCCCAAGCTAAATTTTTCTCATTAACATGGTGTGACTGGCTATTGTCAAAAAGCTTAACTTTGTAGTGACTGCTGGCAAAATATTTGGGAGTGTGGTGAAGAAGAGGAAAATGCTTAACTTACAATCTAGCACTGCAAAGCAGAGCAGAGTGTGATTTGATGCACTGTATAACAAGTGGATGAACTATAGTATAAGACAATGCCTCAAAAAAAAGTCTTAGAAAAAGAGATGTAAAATACAACACAGTTACCTGACTTATCCTCATCTTATTTAGTCATGACCAGGACCAGGCATGTTTAAAACCTGAAAGGCAAGCCTTATTTAAGGAAAGAAAACAAGTGCAATTTCAGTTGTGCAACTGCACAGTTGTATATTGAGGCTATCCTCAGTGTTTTCTCCTGGCTTCATGACAGGGATAAAAGCAGAAACAGGAGATGGATGTAGCAATTTCTAGCTTCCCCTCTTGCAGTGAATTCAAACTTTTGACAGGATGGAAGTGTAGAGGAGTCCAAGGCAATTGTACCTCCTGGAATCCCTTGATTTCGAGTACTGCATTTCGTTTGCAGATTTTCTTGTCAGCTATGCATGTGCTAAACTTCAATCCTGTCCTGTGTTCTCCTCCATCCTGCATGCATTGTATACAGAAAACTGACTGTTGCTTGGAAAAGGATGACAGTGGTGGAATAATGCTTCAGCTCTTCCCCCGTTTCTCAGGTTTTTCAGTTCCCTTCTAACAATATGGAAACATTATTTTTACAGTCTTTATTGGAAAATCCAGAAGGGAATTTTGCCAAGTTCTTCCACTACTGGAAACTAGAATTTTGGTTCAAATCCAAAACTGAATACAATTTTGTGAAGTCAGCCTGGGCCCCCAGAGACTTGGTTCCTCCTGCTACAAACACAAAATAAAAAGTTGTGACCTAGCTGCAACCAAGATCTCACACATGTTCCTACATGACTTAAATAATACAGCTTATCATAGTTTGTGCTAATGCCTAACCTCTTTGCAACCAAACACCTTGGATAAAATCTTGAAGTGAATAAAAAACAGGATGGAGCCATTGCCTGGCTAACCAATATAATCAGATTTATTATTCCAGTAGTTTTATGAAAATCTGTGTCCCATAGACTTTTGTCCTGTAGCTGATTTACATCTAGTGATGTTCAAGCTCTGATCAAGTGTTGGCTTTGTGGGAGGTTTTCACAGCTTCATCTTCTGTGTATTCACTCTGGTGTGGTAGGGCCTGACTTTATAAGCTCTGACTTCAGCCTTCCCCTCTGTTGCACCATGGCCTTTCTCCTACACTGATGAAGAACATTCTCCTCCCAGCCACTGGCTTTCATGAAACAGGTTTTGTTGACACCTCTGCCCCCTTTCAGATTTTTTTGGCACCTGTGAATGGGCTCAGATCTCAAACAGTCAGGCAGAGGCAGACAGAGGACACACAGACAATGTGGTTGCACAAGTGTTATTTCCTTTGGAAACCGGACAGAACAAGAAATTGTCTCAAAGAGAAATATCTCTCAAAATTGAAATTCTCTCAAAAAAATACGCATCTTACAAGCCTATTTTTACTCTTTGGCTATTTGAATCCACGGTGTCCAATCTGAATAAAATACATCAGAAATCCTGCTTATACTGTGCTGTTTTGCTGGTGGGGACCTTGTGCAAAACTTCCATTTAGAAAAGAATACCGTAAGTGTATCTTTGTCTGTGAGAACTAAGTATCAGTGGGCGTTAACCCATGCTTTGCTAGTGAAGCTTTGTTCAGTAGCACTGATAAACACAGATTGGAGACAGGCTCCATGCTATTTTTACAAGACAAATTATTTTGATGCCTTCCTCATTTAATAGTCACAGAGCATCATAGGATGGGTGTTGATATAACCATAATAATATTATCTCACGTATTAAATCCTTGCTAACCAAACTGTGAAGTCAAGCATTATTATTTCAGATGTATCCTGACTACTAAAAATGTTGGTAAATCTGTTTTGAGACTAATGGCCTTTCTTCCAAACAAGTGAAACCTACCTATGCCTACTTTGCCCTAAAACAAACAAACAAACACCCCCCCACACACCAAAAAAGAAAAGAAAAAAAAATTCTTCCCAATGATACCAATTTCTGTTTCTTTACTTGGTTGCCTTGCATTTTTGCCAGATGAACTTCTTTGACATTAGTGTTCCTGTGAAGCTAATAAAACCCTTCTATTAATCCCTATTTTTCTCTTAAGTATTTCCATCTCTAAATCATGCATACCTGTATTGAAAACCTAAAATTATGCAGCCAATTCTGTTAGCAGACCACCAAGAGCATGCTCTTTACTTGTGGAAAGAGCTGGGGAACATGCTGTGTCAGCAACCCTGTGTAAACAATCTCTGTTATTTTATACAGCATCTTTTTTTCTGCTCTGGTAATAACAATGTGAGTTTTGTTTGTGGCTGTGGCAGGATTTTGCTTGGTTATGGCTTTTTTTTTAAGTCACAGCACTTCATAACAATCTCCAACTCTGCATTTTAGTTCCTAGCACTTTCATCAAAACCTCCAGAGAGTGTGCTGGAAGTGTTTTTCCCCACTAGCTTTTTTTTTTTTTTATTAGAAATTCATGCTTTCAAACTGAAAATCACCTCTGTTCACCAGAGGAAAGAAATAAGTTATAGCCAGGTTCGTTTAACAGTTCCTTCTCACAAGAGAAGGTCAAACATTTTGTGAAGGAGGGGCTAAGGCTGGAGTTGCCCTCCCCGGCATTCCTGGTCAATGCCGAGGCTTTGCTAAGAGCTGGCCTGCACAGGATTCCACTACTGCCATTTCCAGAGATGCTGGGGACTCAAGGGCATGCTCTGCTATAAAGCACAGCTCCTCTCAAGCTCTTATTTTCTCATGAAAACCTTTGGTCATGAAAGGAACCCAAAAGGGTTCCCAGGGCAAAGCGACATGGCCACAGGGCCATGCAATGTTTATCCAAGGGTGCTTTCCAGAGCCCTGGTGATACCTCAAGCACTGGGACATATTTAGCCCAATCTTCTCTGCAGAAATGTTGCCTGTTTTGAGTGGTGCAAAATGTTTGCTTTTTCGCTTCCTTTGTTCTTTAGGATCTCTTTAGTGAGAAGATATGTTTTTCTTCCCCAAGTGGCCATCCCTAACTCCTATGCTCCAGGCTGCAAGGCAATGAGACTGACCCAGCTTCTCTCTTAGCACCTCTGTGAGGGACATGTGTTGCAATAATGCAGTCCTTGAGCCCAAACACTTCAAACATTTCTTATTCTGTTTTGAACCCACGTCTATCAAATGAATTCTTCTAAAAAAAGATAAACAGTCCAATACATTTCAAATACAGCTACTGTTTCTTGCCTCTCCTCCATGTATTTTTGCTGCCTCAGTAATGCTGAGCTCACGTAACACCTTAGTGAGGACAGAGTGACACTGTCCTGAGTTTCACTTGTTTACGCCTGGCCCTCTGTGGCTTTTCCTTAAATGTCACTGTCACAGGGATGACATAATCGTGGACCAACATCCAGCTCAGAAGGAGGAAGAATTTAACTTGGTTTTACACTGATAAGCCAGGCATCCTCTGATGCAATGTAATCCACCATTTCCAGGCAGAACCCCTTAGGGGTGACACTGCTGTCCTTTCCTCAGCAATACAGATCCATATACAAAACTTTATCAGCAAATGAGGTCCCAGAGTTTTCATGCAGTGTTGGTGTAAGCCGGGTCTCCTGCCAGTCCCTCCAGTTCACCATCTCAGCTCTCCAGTTTTCAGCCTTTTATGAGCATCTCTTCCAGCTCTCTGGTTGAGGATGAATTTCTCACAGGTGTGGAGCACACCACTGGTGTCCATGGCACAGCCTTGAACAGTCCCAGTGGAGCTTTTTACCAACAGGTCCAAATGGCTGTCAGAGTCACAAACAAGGAAATGAAGGAAAAGCAAAGGGACCTGGCTGATTCAAGAGTGAATCCTTCATTCACCCCACACTGCTGCCTTCCCTGCAGGCATGTCTAGGGTAAGAATGAACCAGAAGTTTCTGATTCATTGCAAAATCTCTCAATTAGCTGATACTGAGGGATTTGCCTTCACCCCAGTGCTATGCTAACCTCCAGGCAAAAGATGCTCTGATCCCAATTTCTCCTTGTTCTGCTCACGCCACATTTTTTCCTGTTAGCCAAACAACTGAGTGAGGTAAACAGGCTTATTAGTGATAATGTTTTCTATGTTTTCTGAGAAGCTGGCATTACCTGCCTCAGCCTGTTGTGTGTGGGAGGGACCTGCTGATCCTGCTGTGAATAACCACCACTGGTTTTGTGTAGGTGAGCAGAGTGCTGAAAAGCTAATGATGATGAGAAATGTGCCTCCCACCCCAAAGAAAAGGCACAATCTCTGGCATCATTTACATAGCTACCTTCAGAGCTGATCTTGACTGGATCTGTGTTCAGTTTTTTAAGTGGCAGCACCAGAAATGCATTTACATAAGCAGAGCATCCAGAATGTGCTATCCAAGAATTGCCATATCTGACAAACCATTAAATGGATATTTTTTTTTTAATGGGAAAGTGCATGTGTATACAGTTCATTAGAGTTTGGGGGACAATTTGCCTCAGAAGTCCCATAAAGAAAAAAAGCAGAGCTCTCTACCATGAACTTTATGTCCTATTATATTGTTGAACCATCTTGTTGCATGAAAATTCAATTTATGGTTTCCACATAATTTATTTTCCATTTAAATGGCTTTTTAATTACTCTCTAGGCAGTTAGCAAAATCAAATATAATTTATGGCAGTTTTAGTAACAAATCCATTGTTCATTTTCTTACAGGGCTGAACATACCAGCAAGGCAATGTTGAAGTAGCTTTTATTCAGACAGCTCTGATGTTTTCTAAACAAAATGTGTGCCAGGTCCACAGCCTGAGAGGGAGAATGTATCTTTGTTTTAGGAACGATTCACACACAAATACATAAAATGCCCTCCCAGAACAAACAAAAGGTGCTAGCAAGGCTTTTGGAGAGACTGCACAGCACAATAACACAGCAACTGGTATTTTCATTCAGCAATGTTGTCTTTTGCTCTGAAAAGAAACTGCCACAGTGCACCAGACGTGAATAAAAATCATCATGAGTAAATAGCAGGCTATTTATTTGGAGGTCATACTTCCCTACCATCATTCAGCACAATGAAGTTACATGTAAGTTAAATAAATTAAATACATTTCTCATTTGTAGTTTAATGCCTGACTCCACAGTCCCTGATGCCATGCAATCATGTAATGAAAGACAGATGCTGCTTTAAAGATCTTGCAGCCGAAACAAACTACGCACAGAAATGGAAGATGTAATAGAGATGCTGAGTTATCAGATCTTATTAATTTAATGTTTGGGTTCAGAGCCATGCCAGCAAAATTTTACCTGAAGTGCTGCAATTAGAAAAAGAATCACCAGGGCCCCATGTAGAAACAGTGGAGAGGGACAGTCCTTGCAGAGGGGGACACAGAGCTCAGCTCAGCACTGAACAAAGAAGAGGTGAATCCTGAGCACAGCAGCAGGATTAGCGCCCACCGAGTCTGGCAGGAGATGGAGCGAGCCCTTGATCCCGGCCTGGTTTCTGCACAGGCTTGTGTCATTTCCACTCTCCCTGCAGCACCACCTGTGCTGCTGTCCACCACCAGCCATGTGTGATCTCCACCAAAGTTCCTGCTGGGAGCTGGATCCTCATGCACCTGAGTGCAAGAAAGACCAACACACATCAGCTTCCCAAGAGATTTTATATGGCTTTTTTCTGCTTGGCACTAAAGAGTCGCTGTGTGCCCTTAGTGCTATATTTGGTTGATGTTCCATGTCTTTATATTTTCCTTTATCTGTTGCTTTTGGTTGATCCTATGAAAGTTTTCCAGATCATAAATGCACCACTCAATGCTCCTGTTTTGTCCCCCATGGAACAATTTTTATCCAAAACTCCATTATACTATATTTAATAAGAAAAGAACTGTGTACATATCATAGCACTATAGTCAGCCCACAAGGCTTTTATCTTGAATAACATCCTGAGTTCCCATTTTTCCAGTGGTCTTTTTGATTAAACCAAGAAGTAACAGCAGACAAAAACATTGCTGCTTTGTGACATTTTCTGTAAACCAGGTAACATTCAGATATTTTGTTGAAAGATATGCTATTCATCAAAATTATTGTTTATAGGAAGACAGAAACTATTCTTAGAATTTAACAGATCTTGTGATTTCTACAGGTAGAAAATGAGAACTAAGAAAAAGGAAAAAAATATTATTCTCAGTACTTTTTGAGACAACATTTGGAGTAATAGATTAGCTTATTTGTAGTAATAAGCTAATAATAAAGAGGGTTTAAATACTGAAAATTGAATTTAGCATTTACTTTTTTAGATCAAATAAAATATTTGGTTTCTACCAAGCACAACTTAAAAAACTCACTTTTTTTAAAAAAAAACCAAAAACATGCAATTTAAAAAGTGTACTTTAGATATAATGTGATTCAGCCATCAGAGTGAAAAATGCATCGCTCTGGTCCTAGTTTGGGCATCAACAGCTGACCTAGCCTCATGAATAATTGCAGGAAAACTTGGCTTCTACACCCTGGTGTTATAGAAGTGCTATTGGCAATTCAGTGTCAGAAGTATTTCAGTACAGACTACTCTGTGTGGAACTGCCAAAATACTGCACAGAAGACATACAGTGATTGGTAAAACTATAGAAAGCTGCCACTTATTCCAACCCAAACCTCAGAAGACTTTGCAGTGGATGTCTCAGATGGGTACAAGCAGATTGGGTGTTGCTAATTAGCTGTGTCCTTTAGATCTCAGAGGAGCTTGGCTGCAGTTGGAAATGGAACCGAGCAGTGAAATCATCAACAACACAAAATGGAGGATGGGGTACAAAAAAATTAAAGCTGCTCCACAGACATGATAATGCCAACTGCAGAGATTTTACACCAGAGTTGAGGCACCTGGTGCTGACTGCAGTGGGGGACTGGGTACCAGCTAAGGCAGGTGACTCTTGTATTGCAGTCCACCACTTCCTCAAGCCTGTAGCAAAGTCTTGGTGTGAGAACCCTCCTGTTTGTCAGACAAGCTTTGCCCAAAGAATAATCACTGTGACATCTGTGACTCCCCAGTGACAAAAGGACAAGTCAAAGAGCCTGGCATGATCTGAATTCCACAAATTGTCATTTTTTTCCTCCCTGCTGTAAAGAATGGGGGGAAGGATGATGGTATTGGGTCTGGAGGAAATCCTACAGGCCAGTAGTCTGACAGCCACCAGCAGGCTATGATCCAGCTGTTGAACCGAACCTCTTGGACACCAAATCCAAAGAGGATCCACAGGGAAAAGACTTACTCCTGGGGAGTAACGTTGCACCTTGGAGATAATTTGACACTGCTACAGGGTGCAGAAAACCAAGGTTCAAATCCCTGCACCATCTTTGACTCACACAACTACATCCCAAAGTGCTCTATCTGAAATGAGTGCATGCAGCTGCCTTGTTTTCTCTTTCTGGAGATATTCTCTTGTGAGTGAACAATTGCATATGAAGGAAAAAAAAGTGTCTCCAGCCTGCTATGAGCCAACACGTCACTGCAATTGGGGTGCAGCTATTTACGTCCCTCACTCAGATTTCCATCAGGGACAGTGAGCTCTGGAGGTGTGCTGAGTCTCTGGCATCTTGACTTTGTGCCATTGGCCATCTCAGATGGGTAAGTCCCAACCCTTTTTATTTACCAAGGAATCACTGGGCCTGACAAGCTACTCTTAGTCTTGTTGGAGTGGACACAAATTTCTGAGTTAGCATAGTAGTTTATGATGGAAAGCATTTGCAATTTTAAAAAAAACCAATAAGCCAAAACCTGACAAGGTCTAGGTATGCTGCATGTGTGTATTTGATTATGTGAAAATTATGTATGGTTGTTTTTATTTTAAAAAGAACAGATCAAAAGTGTGTAGCATATATCATGAAGATTTTATTTCCAATGAATTCAACAGGAATTTCTTAATAAATTTAACCAAAAGCAATGGTGAACCATCAGCCCTTCTTTTTACTTATTCTGACACTTTACATTGTTTAATTCTTACAATCAAAGTTACTTATTCCTACCATAGAAAGAAAATCATGGAGGGCTTCATTTAGACTCAACTCTGTATTAGCAGCTCAAATAACTTCAACTTTATGAACATGTCAGTCATCTGTTAGAGTTCTATAACATCTGCTCTAGCTATTTGCTCCATTTGGGGTATCCAAGACAAAGTGGTAATTTTTAAAGAACCTCCAGGACTTGGAGGTAGTTTTTAAAAAGGTGTCAGGCTGACAGGCCTTCCCACATTTAAAAACATAAAACAAATCAAAAAACAGTCTCACAAATTGCATCAGGGTGAGCTATGCAATCCCACTGGGTATAGTTCTCCAACACACCCAAATACTGCACTGAGAGAAGTGCATCCCTCTTCTCCCTACCTGGGGTCATTGCCTCCATTGGGTAGGTTTTGGAGGGAGCCCTCAGATCACACAGGGAACTGAGATTGGTCACAAGGTAATTTTTCATTTCTCTTTTAGGGTTTGTTATATCTTTTACTACTTTTTAAATAGCTCCTGAGAGGGAAGAAGGCCTAGCTATGTATAAATAAAAGTACACAGAGTGAATCAGCAAAATGAGGAGTTTTTTTCTACAGAATTAGCTCAGTTTTAAGTAGCAGGCACATTTGGTTTTGTTCTTGCATTAATTTGCCATGGCTCTGCAGGAACCTGGAATTTGACACGTACAGGAATAATCCTATCCTGACAGATCTGACATAATAAACCACCACATTTCTGTGGTATTGCAAAATATGTAAATAATTTTCAGAGTCTGCTTTAGTCATATTTTTTTAATGATGAAATGTTGATGAATACTCATAACATAAATTGAGTTTGGAGTTCAAACATCTACACAAAAATTCAACAGTCTCCACATATTTTAGAGAACACAGAGGACAAGACTGAGAATGCACAGGGAAATATTGCCATCAGCACTCATGGATCCTGTTGCTCACCACTAGTCAAGACACTGCTGACTAAAAAGCCATTTCACTTTCTTCTCTCCAGCTGGAGACCAAAAGCCTGGCAGCGTGTTGGAAGGGTCTTGCAAACAGCAGCCTGAGGAAGAGCCTGATACAGCAAGTAACACAAAATGTGCTTGCAGTTGTAGTTCCCACTTAGCTGAATTAGGAGCCAGTTTATTTTCTGGGTGCATCAATGCATCCAAAGCTCAGCTGCTCTGACATTCATCGGCCGTACTCTACTCAAAGCCCAGTTGCAATTATCTGCAAACAGAAAATGACAGGCATTCTGAGAGCATCCCCAGCATCAGGGAGGGTTGATATGACCCAGACTGGCTGGGAAAAGGATGGTGATAGCACGACTGGGGAGGCCAGTGCTCTCCCAGGCTGTATCTGATCTTGTGCTCAGCACTGTGCCTCACAGCCCTGACTTCCCAGGCAGACAGAAAGGGGGGCTTGTTGAAGAGCAGTGCCATTCCCAGCTGCCCAGACTTCTCCTGAATGCTGGCAGAAAAATTAGTGAAGGTTGTGCATTCCAAGGGGCAGCTGAGATGCAACAGCATTCCGGAGAAGTGCAGCCAGGCACTGCAGTTTCCATGTAACCCTGCAGGGAAGACAGCAGTCATCATGCATGCCACCCAGTACTTTGGTGTCTCCACTTTGTCCAGCCTTTAAAGCAGGTCTTAGAGCATTATATTCCAATGGTTACTTTCCATTTGCTTATGCTTGCAACCATTTATCAGCTCCTTAACCTTTCCATAATTTTCCCTTCTTTCTGCCTTTTTTTTTCTGTTAATTATGCTTTCAGAGCTACTGCTTACCTCCCGTGAAGGTATTTGAAACTGTGCTATGTATTTGACAAAAAGCTACCTGCCTGCCTCTACGGTGTGTGCTCTGTGACTATTAAAGACAGGAGAAAAAAAGTGAAGACTGCACAAGGAGCTTTAGTGTCCAAATCATCGTGGCAAGCAGGCAGGAAGTCCCTCCCAGTGGCATGCCGCAGGCTGTCCCACTGAGCTTGCACAAGGCCTTTAGAAATCAGAAATAGCATCATGTGCTTCCTGTGCACATTTGAAACTGAAGAGGCACTTTGCTACCCTTAGCTCCTCCCCGGAGCTTTGGCAGGGGCTCAGCCAGCACAGCTTCCCAGAGGGGTTGGCTACACCTCTGCAATTCCCCCTGCCACACCCACCTTTCTTCAGTACATAAATACACTTGGGGCACTTTCTGGCCCTTCTACCAGGAAGATTTTTACACTGTTTGAGCAATTAAATATTTAGACAATTGAACTGTTTCACCTGGAAAACTGGACCTGATATGCTGTGTCAGCATCAGATAAAGACCCGGAGATCTTCTTGTATTAGGCTTTTTATTTTTCCTTCAGTACTTCTAAGACAAAACTGTACAATTTAAGATGAAAAGACTCCTCCTTCATTGTTTCAGTTTTAGGTTCTTCATTGTTCAACTTCAGTTCCAGTACCTGTTATGATGGAAACAAAGATACCTTTGCAATTTCTGCAGGCTGATGAAGGCTGGATTTGGGTGGGAAGTATGCAATTACTGTCTGCAGTCTGCAGAATCAGTGGCAGAAAAGTGACACCATGCATACAGGTATTGGCTATTTAGCTCCTCAGTTTGTAATTCAGAAGGAGCTGGCTTTCAGATATAAACCTACTTTCTCAGGTGTTCTGCACTTTTAAGTAGAGAATCCAAATTCCCTGTGCTCTTAGATAATTACATTCATGGACATTTGTATCTAGCGTGGCAATGGAAGATGAGTCTGTTTGAAAATCTGTCCGCAGTGATAGGACTAGGCACTGTAAGAAGAAAGATCGAACAGAAAAAGAGTTTCAAATACTAATTGAGAAAACCTTTCTTTAAAATGGTGTTTTCCTGGAGGAATCCCAGCTCTTCATAGTTTTCTATTATTTGTCAGAAAACCCCAAAGCCCAAATTATTTGTCAATAAGAACCCCAACTGCTTTTCAAATAAAAATTTAGCAACATTAAGCACATATGTGTACTAAAAGCATACACAGCAACATGCAAAAACTGTCTGTTTCATTACTTTTCTTCCCTGGATAAATACCATTCCCACAACTTAAAAAAAAAAAAAGAAAAGAAAAGAAAAAGAGGAAAGAAAAAACTGCAGACTCCCTAAACCATCTCTTCGTAGCTGCTCTAATCTCTGCTATCAAGACTCATTTTTAACCCTCAGTAAGCAGCCAAGCATGACAATTAGAAAGTAATGCATTAAGAAAGGCTCTTTTGAAAGTGCCCATCCCCAGGCAGTACTTCCCTATCTTAGAGAGATTATGGAAATTATGTATTTTATATATATATATATATTATACATGATATATATACATATATATATACATTATATATATACATATATTATACATTATATATGGCAATGACAGCAGAGGGTGAGGCAAGTGGGAGTATTCCTTATCCTTAGCCCTTTCTTTGGCCAGTGTGGAGCAGGAGGAAAGGTAGATTTTGTTTCCTTAGGATCCCACTGGATAACAGTAAGGAAAGAACAGCAAAATCATGAATGTGTGGACTGGGAAATGCAGTCTTGGTGGATCTAAAGAGGTTTCAGGCTACTCCCCAGAGCTGACTCTGAATTTCATTTTGAGACTTAAGAGTTGATTCTGGTAAATTGCAGTGACTTTCTTTTCAAATGCTGGACAGGAGCCTTTCAGAGAGCTGTGGTGCATGGCTGCATAATCTCCCTAGCTGGTGCTCCTAAAGCAACTATATGTGTTTGGTTGTTGCAAGAAAACCCACACAGGTTTCCTGTTGCTCATGGTTCAAGATAAAGGTTGCACACAGCATGAGCTCAGTTCTTTACAGCAGTTGATTTCTAGTATGACTACAGTGAAGGATCTACAATTAACTTAATTTCTACCAGTTTATAACTTCTCAGAATAATTAAAGCTATTTGGCACAAAAAGCATCATCCCACCTCCTAAAAAAAAGGAAAAAAGCCCAGAAGAGCACAAGATGTGGGTACCTATGGTGGCTAGCACAGCCTCACTAAAATTATGAATATGGCTATGCCTCAGTTCAGAGCAAAGGCTGGTAGCTAGCAGCCACAAAAAGAGAATGTCATTGCAGCATAGTAATCTTTCCACTGAGGTGGATTGCATCCCCTGCACTATCATCTCATAATGGCTTCTCTTCAGTTTGTTCCCCCTGGAAACAAGAGGTGCCTGAGGCATAACAGGGAGAAGCAGTCAATGTGTGCCAGTAGAGCAGTAGGCACCCTGCCTGCCCTGAGTGTGGATGGACAGGGGCAGCCCCTAAGCAAACTACCACAGAGGAGTGGCTCTGGCAGGGCAGAGACACTGTGGGCTGGGGACAAGTGTGACATGACCTGCACAGGGACCTGCACACACGTGTTCACCTTCACGGGGTCTGCACTGCAGCTCTGATGTTGACCTGTGTAAGCTCGTGCCCAGAGCTGATGTCAAGGAAGTTGCTCAGATACAAACTGTCTTGGAGATAAGAATCACCTTGTTTTCCCTCATATGAAGTCCCACTGGGATGCTGCTATCATGGCTTTGAGGTTTGTGTTTGTCAATGCTTCAGGCAGGCACTTCAGAGAAATGTACTGGTACATCGAGTTTCAGTATCTCCCCTCCTCTGACAGACCAGGCGCCCTTCAAAAAAGGCAGGAAGGAGCTGGCACTGCTTCCAAAAAGTGCTGTTCTAAGGAGCTGAAGGAGGCAACTGTCCTTGATGAGGCTACAGCACCCCGTCACCGTTCTCAAGCAGAAAGCCAGAAGCAAGGCTGGGAGTGGATCACTTTAAATTTGTGTCAACACAAACTTCTCTGCATGATGAGACAGGAAAAAAATACTAGTTTACAGAGTCTGAGAGTTAAACATATCCTGAACTGCTGGTGTAAGGGAAGGGAGACTGAGCATCTGTGTGAAGCATTATCTACCTCTGCTAAAAAAGCAGCATTTACTCATCCATTTCTTCAAGCCTTGATCCCAGAACCCCCAAAACTGAGAGAAGTGTCACTTGAACCCATTACCAAATGAAGCCACCACTACTCAGAGAAACATGAAATGTTGAGCTCTGTGTGGGTGGAGAGCAACCACATTCACTTAAGACACTGCTATGCACTAGTGGTATGTAATAGGTCTGCAGTGGTTTTAATCTCTATGGCATAAAGCACTCAAGTTAGACCCAGAGTTTTCCTTGGGCTCTTGATGCTTAATTTCACCAACAGCATCCTTCATGGGATAGTGAGAGAACGCATACACTCCAGTGTCTTTCTTTTAAATGTTTAAATCTTTGAAACAAAGTCCAGAAACTCTTGCTCAGCTTCCTCATAGCATAGAGGCTGTTAAATTTCACAGATACTTTGCTCTATCCCTGTGAAATTCTCCAAGTGCTTCATCTGGCTCCCTCGCTCCAGAAGTGTCCTAGTCCTGATCAGACTGAGAAACAGGACACATACCAGTTCCCTAAGCCCATTTTAGAGTCAAAGTATTCCTCCTCTTTCCTCCCTTGAGGAAGCCAGGTCAGCCAGGTTTACCTTGGACATGCCTGATGCTTAGCAGCAGGATCCTTATGGAACTCAAATGCTTCATTAATATAAAACATTTATACAGCTTTTGTTATAACTTCATGTTCTCTCCCTGTGCCCAGGGATAACTTCTGCCTGCTTTTCCTAGACATTTCCCATTCTCCTCACTGTGGCATATATTGAGGGATTTCTGATTTTATCAAGAATTTCTTCTTGATAAAATCAGAGTTCAGCTACATCTGCCCCAAGTACCTGGGCACCTTCAAAGTAAGCCCAGCCTTTCAATAAGGACTGCCAGAGGGCTGCAATGGATGTTCACAATCTGATGCACATAAGTGGCAGACTCACTGTGGTCTGCACCTGAGACATCCATGACAGCCTTTTCTCATATCCAGTTTGCTCCTTAGCCTGAGGGAATTCCCACTCTCCATTTTTCAAACCCCATGTTATTCAGGTTGGAACCTGCTGATAACTCCTGCTGATAAATCAAGATCACTGCAGAGACTGAAATGCAGAGGGTGGGACACAGATAAAGTGGAGGAACTGAACTCAGTCTACCTCATACAACAACCAACCAACCAAACCTTTAGTTATTTAAAATACATTGTGGATGAGACATCACCACACTCTAATTTGCTCTCGAGGCTTCATGTTTGATGTGAGAGTAGCAGCTTCTTGGGCAACTCATGCAGTCTGGTCCTTTTGACTCACTGTCCACCTTTCCTGTAGCAAGAACAGGCAATTTACATAAATTTACATAAATAAACAAACAGCTCACCTCCAGATGTAGTAGTTTAGATGCTTGTTAAAAGTGGCATTGAAGTAAGTTTTTGTTTGTAGGTTACACCTGAAAAAAAATAGTATAGGAGAGAGAGCTACTGTGGAAAAGCAGCTATTCTGCTTGTCCCTGGTCCCTCCTGCCAGTTCTGGTGTGGGTTCCAGACCTTGCAGGGTGAGTCAGTTCAGCTGTCTGAGCTGGAAAGGATCATATGTGCAAAACAGGAGTCAGGGAGACAGAAAATATTTTTCATTAGCTCAGCTGCTACATCCTCTCATCCTCTCTCCAGTCAATTGCTATGTCCAGTTTGGAATGGAGGGAAAGGCCAAGAAGCAGGACCATTTGGAAAGTCTCCTATTTAGTTGAGGTGTAATACAAAACCACATCCTTAGGGGTCCACAGCTGTTTGCACAGTATTCTCCTATTATAATCTTCAGTTTCTCATGTGAGCTACTTTTAAGAGGTCGTGGTTCAGCTGAGTCCCTGCAGCAGGAGACATTTTTCAGTAGGAGGAGGGTGGGTGTTCAGAGAAACAGTCTTTGATGTGCACTTCCATGTGCTGATCACTACATGATGCTCTGCAGAGGAGAGTGATCAGCTTGAGTTTTTTAAAATAAACACGGAGGTACATGCCTGATATATCTCTTACAAGGTAGAGGCCAAACCCATCAGGTTCCTGGGGGTTCCATGTCCCCCCTGCAGTGCTGCACAGAGGTGCAGGAAACACAGGCCTAAATCCTAGGGCTGCAACTTAAGTGGAGAACACAGAAAAATACTCCATCCAGAAGAAAATCTGAGGAAAAAAAAAAGGTTCTATAAGCCTTCTTGGAGACTTCCTGCTAAATGTAGCCAAATAACAGAGATAATAAAGTTGTCAATGTAGCCTGTTTCCTGATTAACCCATTCTACTCTCTGCAGACAAGTGCAAGTGCAGGTTCTTTTGTTCTCCAAATGCCATTTTAGTAGCTGGAATTTATTTTGTACCACAACAGAATTTTCTTTGTAAGGAGTGAATATAAATTGGCTTTTTAGCACTGGTAGGCACACTTTGTGCAAGTGTGTTTTATTTATATATATTTCAAAGTTAACTGTGCCTGCCATGAGCTCTGACACAAATAGATTTCCCAAATGTTAAGGGTAATCCAAAGTCACTAATCACTGGCAAACCCTGGCTATAATGGTACCTGATTTAAAGTCCTTTAAGGTCAATGGAAAGAATTCCAGTGTCCTTCAATTGCACCCATAAAACACACATTCATGTCTGTACAAGTTACATAACAACAGGGATGACAGAACAGGGTGAAGATGGATGCCAGACTTCTCCTGTAAAAGGTTGTCGAAATATTGCTGCTTTTGCTTTCAAACCACAAGTTCATCAGGTTCTCTAGGTTTGTATGTTTCTGCATTCATCTTTGCTCTCAATGATTGAGAGCTGCTATTTGTTTGGCTCAACTTTCCCCCATACACAGTATTCTATGTGTTTTATAAAGCCATACAAATATAGATAATGAAAGTGTCCAGCTGCACAAGGTTGCTTGAATTCTAAGGAAAACTGTTGGAAAGCCGGAACAAAATAACAAAAGCTTGAGGAGCCCCTTTTTCTGCATCCCTGCCCTATCCTAGTGGGTTCTAACTGCTAAAACCAAATTGGCTGAAACCAGAATTTTACATCTGGTATGAAAATTCACTTTGTCTCTACAACCAAGCAGAAACCAGTTCTCTGCCTGCTAGTGTTCCCCTAAGCAAGTGCCTCATCCCTTGCCCTGAGGGAATGGGTTCCCTCATTCTGAAAGACCTAATTTGACTGAGGTGAATCTCTGGTATCAGAAAAGTGGAGGAACAAACTCCCAAGTGAGAAAATATTGCCTAGACCTGATTCAAAATGCATGCAAGAACAAGAAGGCAATTGACATGTCTTTGACAAGTTCATTCATATTGCATCAGCACATCCAAGCCTTACATATCCTCTCTGAATTCTGTTTTCTAGTGATACTTCTGCACCAGTACCACTAAACCCTTCTTTTATTTTCCTCAGATGGCACTTTTTCATTTGTATAATTATCAGGATGCTGGGTCCCAAGGGAAAAATGGAAAAATATAGCCCAGATAACCAGGCAGAGTGAGTGAACACAAGTGCCATGTGTCACCCACGCTCCTCCATACATCACAACCAGCAAGGGAATCTATGCATCAGCCTTTCACAAGCAGCACTACACATCTTCCTTCTTCAGCTACCAGACTTCAGCTCAAAGAGAGAAAAAACAAACTTTTGAACATGAAGCTAACAGAGCTCAGCTGCCATCTTCTAAGACACTCTAAAGTTAACCCCCAATCCTTCTATTCTAACTGCAAACCACCTCTACAGGCAACTATGATGCAATTTAGAAAGGAACTCCCCATATTTGGCATAACACTTGCTTCATTCCAGAAACCTTAAATCACATTGACTAATCACAGACATAGTTTTCATGTGAGTATTAACTCTTTTTCCTCCATATTTGCTGATTCCCATCCTTGAAAAGAGAAAGGGAGACCCAGCTGGGAATTTCAGATTTTTGTCTGATTCATTCGTTCACATAACTCCTCCTAAACAAACATTTTCATCCTAGAAGTGAAAAGCAATGTGTGCATTTCTGCTTTATGGAAATTGTATTCATTGCATTAATAAAAGTCCCAGCTACGACAATGGGTAAGGTAGCTGGCAAATAAGTGCCTATATATAAATTGTTAAAGCAAATTGATAGAAAAACTGTAACACCATGGCTCTGGTTTTGCTGCTTCTCCTTATCAGCATTAGTAAGCCATTGTCCTGCAAGGTATTTGTCTATAGTTACACAGACAGATAGATCTATGTTTTAATGTAAATTTTAATGTACATTAAATTTTAATGTAAAATGTAAGAAGGGAAGGAGCTGCCAGAAAGAAAGAAAGACAAACAAATCATCATTCACTTCTGATACCTACTGAGGAAACAAAGACAAGAATAAATCCTTTCTTGCTCATTTTCTTCTTTTTAGATACAGAACTTCAAAGAATCACCCAGTTTGCAGAGATAAGTCTGTCTTTAAAAGCAAGTAATAGCCTGTAATCAAGAAGATGCAGGTTATTAGTCAGGTTGCTACTAAGCTTGGGGAATGAATTAACTCTGTTGCCAAATATGGGCAGACTTTTTTCCCCAGTCTGATTTAACTGGTGGGAAACATTACATTGAACACACCCTTACTGTTTCAAGGGAAGCTTGAAATTTGTAATATGCCCTGAGTCTGGTCACAGGAGTAAAGAAATATCTTGAAGACAGTGTGTTACTGCCTATTACCAGGCTTGAAGGTTTGTTATGATACTGAATTCTCCTCTCTGCTTTCTAAGCAGGTCTGCCAGAAAAGGCAACCCTCGTTTTTCCAGAGGAATTGATGATATGGGCCAAGAAGCTGTAGGATTTAGGCTGTGCTTTCCCTCAGCTGGTTCCTGACATTCACCTGAAGAGCACACCACTGTAACAGGCTGTGCAGTTTGGGGTGTTTTTCTGCATCCAGACAGTGGGGTCGGATTGTCCACTGTACCCCTCTGCTCCCACACAAGTCATTTGCCCCTCAGCAATGGAGCCTACCTGCCAGGAGACCGGCACATCCATGCACCTGACATTTTCAGGGAAGCAGCTGCTGCAAGCCTTTCCCCTTTCCTCTTTTCCCATTTCTATGTCCTGATTCACAGACCTTTTAAGAAAATCCCCTCCATTTCCCATAACATACATTTGTTTTCAGTCAGCAAGTAATGACCAGGAAGCTAATGAGCAACAGCCATTTATTGTTTCAGCTACCTCAGTGCTTTATTTCTTTGTTTCCCAGACAGGGAGCCTGCTGTTCTTTGGTCCTCATTTCCTTTCCAAAATGGCTCTTACAGTTCCTCCTCACCTTCTCAGGCACCTATTCTCCCTCCATACCCAGGACAGCATCAAGCCTGACAGCCCTGACCAGTAGCTGCTCTCCCTTGCCAACTCATTCCAAACAAACCCGTCCCACCAGCTTGGGGCCAAGGTCTCATTGGTGCTTCCATCTAGGTTTCCTATCATGCCTGCATGCCCCAGCCTGCTCTATGTTCCCCTTTTGCTATGGCAGTGTGTCTGCCCAGGAAGACCACCACGTGTTTATAGCCATTGGCTCTCTCGATTTGCAGCTCAGTGGATGTCAGCTGGATGTATTCCTGATGTTTCTCCTAACATGCTCTATGGAGACACATGGGCTAGAAATAAGTGTCCACACATGCCAGCTGCATGAACAGAGGAGTGCTGCAGTCAGCTCCTTCCTTCACCGACAGAGCTGGAGAAGGGTCTGAACCAGAAGTCTTATGAGGACTTTTTGATGGAGTCGGGGGTATTTAGCCTATAGAAGAGGAGGCTGAGGTCCCTGAGGGAAGACTTTATTGCTCTCTACAACTACCTGAAAAGAGGCAGTAGCAAGGTGCGTGTTGCTCTCTTCTCCCAGTTAACAAGGGACAAGCAGAAATGGCCTCAAGTTGCAACAGGGAAGGTTAAGATTAGATATTAAGAAAAATTTCTTCACTGAAGGATGGTCAGGCATTGGAACAGGCTCTGAAGGGAAGTGGTGGAATCACCTTCCCTATAAGTATTCAAAAAATTTGTCGATGGGGCACCTGGGGACATGATTTAGTGGAGGACTTGGCAGTGCTGCATTAACATTTCTTAGACATCTTTTCTAACCTTACTGAACCTATGATTCTATGATTTCTGACCCTGAGGAGGAATGGTGGTGGGAGGGGCAGGGTTGGATTTGGGGTTTCCAGGCCAAGGGTGTTGAGTCTTCAGATTGCCCTCCTTTCCAGGAAGAGAGCATGAATGACATTGAAATGTGTCAGCTCCACCAAGCCTTGCTGTGGAGAGCAGTGCTGCTCCTGGAGGAAAGCCTCTTTGCTTCCATGCACAAGCAAGCACTAGGTCAGCAGCTGGCAGTGGTGGATGAGGTGGGGGACAGGATAACATACAACAGGAAAGCAAGTTTAAAAACAAAAGGAAGGGGAAGTGCTGGAGCAAAACGTCCGATTTCCATGAGCTTAACTGTTTAGTCCCTCCAATGTATCACAGTTTCAAAACAGTAACAGTCTCTTGGTGAGCAATGCCATTGATAGGAGCCAAAATCAGTATTTCATATGTGTAACTCTTTGTACAGTAGGGGCAGGCCTTGTTCCTCTATGTACTGAGCAAACACAGAGGGGCACACTGCCTGCTCCAAGGAGGTTATGTGATGGCTATAGAAGGAGGCGAAGAGAAAAATACACATGCACAAGGGCAGGTCAGCAACAATGGCATTACCTGTGCTTCAAACAGTGGGAAGGATTGCAGGCTCCTGCTTGGTGTTGTGCTCTGCCACAAGGTCAGCAGCACAATGAAATAATCTCGAGTCCTTCACAAACTGTGATAGCTGTGATCCCTATCACCATAAAGCTGTTCTACCCAGTAAACCAGCCAGACCAGGACAGACTGTCTCTTTCCTCTCTCTAGCAATGACAAGTGATCCTTCCCGACTGAGCAGGGGCTTTCCCACTGGGAAGCCTGTGCAGTAGCATGTGGCTATGTGAGACTTATTTTTACAAGACAGATGGAGCCTTCAGTTCTCATGTATTTTTCAATATCTCATCATTGTTTATGTGAGTAACTAAGTGATTCTTTAAATTGAGGTCCTTTTATTTCGGGGACAGACACTGCCAGAAGAAATAATATTTGGTATTTCATGGGCAATAACATGATCTTGAAATGGGGACAGCTCAATCACTCTTGTGTTTTACTAAGGTCATATTTAACTGTCTTCAACTAATACCTCTTCTATTTTTTAAGGTAGGGGTTATTCTGATGTAGGAAACACATTTTTTAATAGTGAAGGAGATCAGCTGGAACAAATGGAGAATGGTGGATTCTCTCTCTGATCTTCAAACTACAAAAGATACACTCTGGCCAAAAGTACTCTGAGGCTCAAAGCAGTAGAAACAGGAACATTATAGTGGCCAATTCAATGGAGGAAGCCAGAGAAGATCAAGCTTCTGTGACTTTCTCCTCTGTAGCTCCCCTGTATGTTCTGTATACGTCTCTTTGTCTTGGTGTAGGCAGAATCACAGAAACAAAGACTGTTTAGGTTGGAAGGGACCTTATATATCATCTAGTTCCAATGCCACTGCCATGGGCAGGGACACGTTCTGCTAGACCAGATTGCTCAGAGTTCCCTCCATCCAGCCTGACCTTAAACACTTTCAGACACGGGGTATCCACAACTTCTCTGGACAACCCTGACTTCTAGGTAAATCCTCCCCTTTTGCATCTTCAAGAGTTTAGATTCAGAAGACCCACAAATATCTGGAGATAGAAAATCAAAAGATGTGATATACAGTGCTTGCTGAAGATGTGTTTATGAAATGCATCCCCAGAGAAAAAGCCATAAGAAAAGCTATTTACTTACAGGTGTCTAGGAAAGACTATCCAATAAATATCTGTAATATGATTCTATAATTATGCCATCCTTTACATGGATGTGAAGTGACAATTTAAAAAGTGGCAATTACTGTGAATGTGTCTACTCAGGGCTTGGGAAGAGCTAAAAGGGCTTGGGAAGAGCTAAACTGGATGATAGTTGCTCAGGAGAAAAAATGTGGGTGGCAAACATGAGTACCACTGTGTCTGGGCAGGCAGTAATATTTCCTTATGCACTCAGTTATCTGAAATTTTCAGTATTTCAGAAGTTTTAAACTTCTGAACTGCTTCATCTTATCAATTAAAGTATTGTCTTAAGAAGCATTCACATAAGATAAAGCAGGATAAAATTAATCTTAAATCAGTTTGATAAACTTTAATAGATGACTTCAAATCTACAAGTATCTTGCAACATATTTGATTGCCATGAAGGATAAATTTATGCTTTTATTAAAATATAGCTTGGCTTTGCTTGGTCATGAATATGAAGAGTTGACACATGAAGTTTATAACGGGTAGTTATAAATCAGCCTCTATTTCCTCAACAATAAGCTTGTCTTTATGGTTGACATGGTGCATGGCTTAGACATTCTAGAATCACCCATTGTGCCACAGATAGTCAGTGGGAAGCTTTATTTAGTTTTTTTCAATTTTCAGTTTTGTTTTCAGAAAAGTTCAGTTTAATTCAGAAGATTTTGCTCCGGAGATTCAATTTCAAGTCTCATCAATTTCAACATTTCCTTTCATATAATTTAGATACTCAAGAACAAGCACTTCTATTTTGCTTTGGGATGGAATTCCTTAAGGCCAACAGTTGCCAAATAACACCTATGAGAAGATCTTATTGTTAGGGAAACAAAGCATAGTCAAACTGTTTTCCATGGGAAAATAAGAGCATCAAGTTCCAAAACCCTGAGATCATAAGGAAATGGACCCCAACAGAGAAATCCAGTTCAACCCTCAGGTGACCTGAAATGGAGCTCATGTCAATTAAACAGACCAAAATTAAATACACAGATATTTTGAAATCAAAATGTTTCAGAATATTTTCCCTCCTGTACATGTTTTTTTTTTGTTGTTCTGAAAGACAGAAAATAGCAAATTCGATACTTGTATTAACTGGAGAAAGAATTTTAGAATAAAAGTCCTTTTGCTCTCAAGGCTCTTAGTTACTCAGAGGGGCATTACATGAAAAATATCTTTTTGGATGCCAGTCTGAGTTCTTCAAGGATCCTTCTGATGCAGTTTGAAAATTAAAAAGACAGTATGTAGCCAGGGATAGATTTAAGAGATAACACTGCAGAGCATATAAGGCCCCAAACTGTCAAACCTGGCAGACAGAAAGAATGTGCTAGAAAAACAAATTATAGTAATGAACACCCTTCTGCAAACTGCTGTGAAAGAGACAGAACCCATTCTAATCCCTCAACACTAAGGGAAGCAAATGGTTTGTATTTACATTTGATTACATGGAAAAGTGAATTTATTTAAATAATAATCATCTGGTCAAATTTCTAAATAGAAAAGATGGAAAAGATCCTAAATTCCTAGTGCGTGTCTGCTTGGCATTTGCAGGCAGTCATGAGCTGGTCCTGCTCAGCACAGCCTGTCGATCCTAAATTAACACACCCTGCAGGGAGTCAGTATCTGTGTTGCCAGGTGCTGAGCATCTCCCTCACCTGCCTACGTGGCTTTAGCTCACTCCGTGTGAGCACAGGCCTACCCTTAAATTGTCTGGAAAAGGCTCAGGTGCTCTGCATGCCTGTTACATGCTCAGGCTCCTGTTGTCATCCAGACAGTGCAGTCCAAGGGGTCAGAGTCACACCTATGCCCTGAATCCCTCTTTAGGCTCCACTGGCTGAGCTGATCAGGGCTCAGGTCTGTGGCCTGAATATAAGTATTCAGTGTGATTAGGCAGTCAGTGGTAAATAAATATGGTTTTGGCCCTGCCAGACACTGATATGCAGGCAAATAATCAGGGCCCAGCTCTTCACTCCTGCAGCAGGAGCTTGTACACCAGGTTCACAGCACCTACATTACAGCCAAGTGAATGCAGGTGTCTGAACCTCGTTCTGAGGCTGCCAGTCTAGGAAAATACCTGGAGCTATTCATGCGAGTAACATGTTCTAGATGTGTTCATGTGAATAAAAACTGCCCAAATCAAGTGAATACAGAAGCGGTGGGCGCTCCAGTAGAACTACTGTGGGGTTGCACCCACATGCATGGAATCAGGATCCTGTTTAAGAAGTAGATTAGGTTTAATAACACCTTTCTGGGGATCAAATAGTATTAAACTAATGACAGAAAAATCTGAGCTGAAGCACCAAGAGTCATTTCTTTTATCCCTCCTCTACCAGTAGCCACTGAAAGCCCAAATTCTTTCTCACATGTCCCTCTTGAGGCATAGTCCCACTGAAGTGGAAGGAGATATTAATATGATTGATGGTGGCCAAAGCCTGGCAGAAGAAAACCATGATGCAGAATTGTCCCAGTCAAAACGCCACTTTTGTGAAGGAGTGAGTGGAATATCAGGGTTTTCTTGTTGGGCTTGTGGTTTTCTGATAACTCGAAAATCTATCTGGTTTTAGGACTAGATCAAAGACTTAAGTGCCCAAATTAAGGACTGCAACAGCTAATCATGAAGAAACATAAATAGACTTAAGACATGAAGGCAAAAATTAACAAATAGTTCCAAAACAAAGGAAATCCCTTCATATCCATTGTTTGCTTTTGAGGCAAAACCATTGCTTTTCTTTAGTTATTACTGAGACACAGGGGCACCTGTCAGAAAAGATGTGCATTCAATACTTCAAGCAAATTGTGTGGGTCCTCCCTGCACAGTGTTGCAACTGTCCCTTCTCACACAGCTTATTTTTTCATTCTTCCCTAGTCCTTTTTCCTTTTTAGCCTCTTCAGTGTGGTGAGAGTTTGTGCATGACTCACTTCATTTTATCAAGGTCACATTACTGCAGGGAACAAAATAAAGAGGGGAGACAGGTCACCAAGCAGAAGAAGGGGTAGGCAGACGAGTTCAAAAAGCATTTGCACCTCAGGGTTAATACTTCTTGAAAAAAAACCATGAAATTCAGTAGTTTCCGCTTCCTCTTCTCTATTCCTTTTCCAGCCATGACCTTACAAATAACACGGTGTTACTCTCCACTTGAATCTTCTCAAAATTTTGCATTTAGTCTATGTCTTGTATGATGCTTAGACTCCCATCCTAAAACTGTATTGTGAACCACTTAGGAGATCTGATTCAGCCCAAACGAGGGGAGGGGAGGGGAGGGGAGGGGAGGGGAGGGGAGGGGAGGGGAGGGGAGGGGAGGGGAGGGGAGGGGAGGGGAGGGGAGGGGAGGGGAGGGGAGGGGAGGGGAGGGGAGGGGAGGGGAGGGGAGGGGAGGGGAGGGGAGGGGAGGGGAGGGGAGGGGAGGGGAGGGGAGGGGAGGGGAGGGGAGGGGAGGGGAGGGGAGGGGAGGGGAGGGGAGGGGAGGGGAGGGGAGGGGAGGGGAGGGGAGGGGAGGGGAGGGGAGGGGAGGGGAGGGGAGGGGAGGGGAGGGGAGGGGAGGGGAGGGGAGGGGAGGGGAGGGGAGGGGAGGGGAGGGGAGGGGAGGGGAGGGGAGGGGAGGGGAGGGGAGGGGAGGGGAGGGGAGGGGAGGGGAGGGGAGGGGAGGGGAGGGGAGGGGAGGGGAGGGGAGGGGAGGGGAGGGGAGGGGAGGGGAGGGGAGGGGAGGGGAGGGGAGGGGAGGGGAGGGGAGGGGAGGGGAGGGGAGGGGAGGGGAGGGGAGGGGAGGGGAGGGGAGGGGAGGGGAGGGGAGGGGAGGGGAGGGGAGGGGAGGGGAGGGGAGGGGAGGGGAGGGGAGGGGAGGGGAGGGGAGGGGAGGGGAGGGGAGGGGAGGGGAGGGGAGGGGAGGGGAGGGGAGGGGAGGGGAGGGGAGGGGAGAGGAGAGGAGAGGAGAGGAGAGGAGAGGAGAGGAGAGGAGAGGAGAGGAGAGGAGAGGAGAGGAGAGGAGAGGAGAGGAGAGGAGAGGAGAGGAGAGGAGAGGAGAGGAGAGGAGAGGAGAGGAGAGGAGAGGAGAGGAGAGGAGAGGAGAGGAGAGGAGAGGAGAGGAGAGGAGAGGAGAGGAGAGGAGAGGAGAGGAGAGGAGAGGAGAGGAGAGGAGAGGAGAGGAGAGGAGAGGAGAGGAGAGGAGAGGAGAGGAGAGGAGAGGAGAGGAGAGGAGAGGAGAGGAGAGGAGAGGAGAGGAGAGGAGAGGAGAGGAGAGGAGAGGAGAGGAGAGGAGAGGAGAGGAGAGGAGAGGAGAGGAGAGGAGAGGAGAGGAGAGGAGAGGAGAGGAGAGGAGAGGAGAGGAGAGGAGAGGAGAGGAGAGGAGAGGAGAGGAGAGGAGAGGAGAGGAGAGGAGAGGAGAGGAGAGGAGAGGAGAGGAGAGGAGAGGAGAGGAGAGGAGAGGAGAGGAGAGGAGAGGAGAGGAGAGGAGAGGAGAGGAGAGGAGAGGAGAGGAGAGGAGAGGAGAGGAGAGGAGAGGAGAGGAGAGGAGAGGAGAGGAGAGGAGAGGAGAGGAGAGGAGAGGAGAGGAGAGGAGAGGAGAGGAGAGGAGAGGAGAGGAGAGGAGAGGAGAGGAGAGGAGAGGAGAGGAGAGGAGAAGTGTTTGGTGAATAAGCTCCCTTGACCATGCATTCAGTCAAGGACCAAAGAGACAGTGCAACCAAGTATGGGAAGAGAGGTGCAGAAATCCTACATCAGATTGGCTGCCACCTGAGATGAATGGGACAATTTGCTCTTGGAAATGTCTTTATCTCTTCAATAAATACAAAAAGAATCTGTACAACTGTCTTAGGCTGGACACCTACCTGCCAAACATCTTGAATTAGGTAAAATGAATCCTTCCCCTTGAAGCTACTTGTGTTATCGTGGTTAGTGCTGAGGTCTGGATCCAGATTCCTTACAGACACACCAGTGGGAGCAGAGGGAGCTCTTGTGTCCTACTGGGACTTCGTCTCTCTTCCCTGTTCCAGTTAAAATCCTGCGCACAAACTAATCATGGAGTAACACCTGGCCCATTGCACAGTTAATTAACTTAGAAAGTACTGGGACTGTTTACAGTTCTTGACAGACTCAGATCCTTGGCAGAGAATTGTACAGACCCAGGGAAATACTTTCTGCTCTGCCTTATTTTCAAGCATTGGCACAAGGGGTTTTTTGCCAGCAGAAATCAGTCTGTGTTTGAACACTCTGAGCAGTTCTACTAGTAGAGCTCCAGCTAATTACTTTGAGGCCCCAGCTCATGTTCCTCAAATAAAAAAAAAGCATCAATGCCCTGGGCTGTATGAAGGTCTACAACTGAAGTCACAGCTCACCTGGTGGCAGGGGTTCCTAATACCCACAGAGTCCTATAAAACCATGATGATATCTACTATCCTCAGTTTTACACCTGCTTCTGGTGCACTGAACAATCCCTTCCTTGGTTTGTCTCTCAGCTGGATTGCTTTGTGCTGGCTTGGGCACAGACACTCTTAAAAATGCAATCTTTTTGACTTCCAACAAAACCAATTTAGATGCAATGTTTGAACAAGGTTTAGGCAGATCTAAATATTTCATACCTGTTTGGCTGTCAGGTATTGTGATGAGAACTGGTTTAAATCATCAGGAATCCTTCCTGTTACAGTTTCATGTTTAGCTTTGGACAAAGGAATTAGGATTCCTTGAACATACAGTCACTTCCCACTGTGTTCTTGCAGCACAGATGTTTTGTCCAGCTGCACGCTCATATGGCTGCTGGCATTGATTATTTGGAATGAGTTTTGTTCTAGTATAATAATTATACAGCACAGTGGGCCCACCTTTCCTTATTCATTTCATAGAACTGTCCATTTTTGAAGGCTGTATTTCCCACCACTCAAGAGAAATGCAGGTGCTTGAAGAAAAGCTTGTTTCTGCTCTACCACCAGGATGAGATGAGGGTATGTAGATTTCATCCTTTAGACTTCCAAGATTCTCTGAACTCCTCATTATGTCCAGCACCTATTTCTACTGCAAAAACTGTTGAGAAGATTTGCTATTTGAGGTTATATACTCTGCCACTTTGCCATCTGTTTTGTTCACCAGAATAACATTAACAGCAGTAAACAAAAATCAGTGGAGGACTGTGTTCTTACATTGGACCCAGGGAGGGATGGAAAGACAATGTGATGGGTTGACAATGGTGTAGACATGATTATTCTTCCTTGCACTGGTGAGGTAAAACAGGCAGGTGAGTTCTGCACTGTTGCTCGCCTGAACAGCTGGGATATCAGCAGCCCATAGCAGAAGAGGTGAAAATCATTGAGGCAAGAAAAATACACTTCTTGTGGCATCCCTTGCCTCTTAACTTTGCTGGGTAGAGTCCTGCATCCAAGTGATCCGTGGAAGAGGCATGTGTGGAAGGGCAGCTAAATCCCAGATAAATTGCCAATGGCAATTAGAAGATGGCATCTTCTATGGACAATGCAAAGGGGCTGTATTAACTAGGACAAGTAAGGAGAGAGGTAGCAGTGTTTGGTTAATGGTTGGACTTGATAGTCTTTGAGGTCTTTTCCAACCCAAGTGATTCTACAATTCTGAATGCTTTGTGGCTTCCTGACATTTTAGCAGGATTGCAGGGCCAGAATCTCCTTGAATATCCAGGGCAAATATTGCTTGCTCTGATCAGCTGGTGGCTAAGGCACTGTGGGGTGCTTTGTTATACAAGATGTAAAAGAAGTCAGCAGCAGTAGCTGCTGCAATAATTTGAATCAATCTTAGAACCAGACGATGGAGGAAAAGATATCCCCAAATGTTTATATGACAAACAACATTTTGCCAGGGACATTTCTACAGTTTGGCTCCCTCCACTCCTGCATTGCTCCTCAGTATTCATCAGATACAGCTGCAGTCTGTAGCATTTTGTTATGGGAGTAAGTTGACTGCTGCACACCAGCAACAACTGATGGCTGTTCCCTCTGCAAGCTGCTGAAAGAGGTGTCAAATGGGGTAACAGCTCCTTCAGCATCTGGATGGCATGGGTGGTGTGACAAGGCAAGTCCTAAATCTTCTTCCTTTTACATCCAGACATTGCTGAGGGAAATGCCAGAGCAAAGTCTGTTTCTCTCTGTATTCACAGATATGTTTTGTCATAAAAAGGCTCAAGATTTTGAGGTCCTGATCTTTGGCCATGTGACACACCAAAGCTAGTGTGTACTTTGCCAGTACAATGTTTTCCTCATCCGTTTACAAGGCAGGAGACACAAGCTTTTTAAAGATATTTTGCTTACAATGAAAATCCACTTTCTCCTAGTTTTTTCTATTCCTTCTGTTGAAAAACCTTTACAGCTATAATGGGTATTCTGTTTAGTATGAGGTGTCCTATGAACAAACGTGCAGTTAATGATGTTCATTTCAGTTCTTTTCACCATGTAGACAAAGTATATATTATTCAAAAAGCAAGTCAGCTTTCATTATGGTTACATGAA
Source organism: Coloeus monedula (assembly GCF_965178545.1). Classification (NCBI taxonomy): domain Eukaryota; kingdom Metazoa; phylum Chordata; class Aves; order Passeriformes; family Corvidae; genus Coloeus; species Coloeus monedula. Next base: position 101,358,252 of record NC_138783.1, read on the forward strand.
TAAAAACACAAGGGAACACACTGCTTTACCAAACCCCAGAACCTAGGCAGCCAGTTCTGTGGAAGGTTTTTGTTTCAGATTTTAAAGGATTAAATATTTCAACTAAACCTCCGGCTGGAGTTTGTATATTTACATAAATTCTTTTTTTTTCCCTTGGAGCCTGACCCTGTTTCCTGAGGCTTGAGTGAGGGACTGGCTTGCTTTTTCTAGCTTTTGAAAGGCTTGTATTTGTAGTCCTGCTTTTTTGTTAAATGTAAATCAGAGATCCTTAAAGTCAGTTTACACCACTTCCACTTGACAGAAGATTACTACTTAAAGACCCTTTGCTCTATCGTTAGAAATAAGCATTCTTTAAATTACACATTTTTCATTAACAAATCACTTGCATAATGCTAATGCTCCCCACTCAGATTCCTATCTATCATACGGCTTTGAGACTGCAGCATGCTGAGGTCTTCTTGCTGTATTATTTATGTCTCTCACACATGAATAATAACTCTGCTGACATAAATTCATCTAATGGAGGCAACTTTATGCTCAGTAAATATTGTGAATGCATGCTGAGTATCACACACAGTAAGAATCTCCTCGTGTACCTCCCACCGAAGGAGAGGAACTCTCTTCTGCATGGAAATCACTTTAAGTCTGGCTCGGGTTTCAACCTGTCACTATGTGCACTCAAGTGAGTGCAAGCCCTGTCCTGACACAAATTGGAAATGAAAGATGTTGACAAAAATTTCAGCTATGTGAGTAATGATTTATGACTGGTTTTGCCCAGGCACCTCAACAATGTTTGTGAATAAAGCATTGCGGTTTATGGTAGCAAGTAATTCATTAGAAAGACAATTTCAACTTGATTAGAGATTCCTGAGAAAGAAACAGGAAAGGCCAGAACATTTTATGAATCAACATGCACTTCAGTTCCCCTTCTTTAAATATCTGTGGCAACATGTAAAATTTAGGTCACATCCTTAACCATAGGCACCTGCTGGTGGCATGTTGCCAATCCACAGCACCGTTGTCAGTGTAAGAGTTTATACCATGACCACATCTGAGAGTCCCATTTTTGCATTGGAACCCAACATGATGTCTGAATATGAAACACAATAATCCTGTAAACTTCATTAATTTTCCTTGTTCTGGACTGTCTTACATAGAGAATCTTTTGTTAAATGATAGCATGATAGAGAAAAGAAGGCCTGTTGTTAGCAGATGCTACATGATACCAAAAAGGTCTTGTAACTATTCCTAAGATATCACTCCACTTTTGAAAAGAAAAACAAAATTTCTCTTGCCTTCAGAAAATGAAATGCAATTTTTAAAAATTATTAATATACATCCATGTGCACTCTTGAAAATATGGTTTGTCCCAGCCTAAGAGCCAAGTGCATGCTCTTAAATCTTAGCATTTCTGTAGCTAGCATCTGCAATGCCAAACACCAAAAGCCCCACCCTGCAGCATAATTGTCCCCTCAGACACCCTTTCATTCCAGACATACCCATTCAGATGCTGCTTTCACAGCTTTTTAATCAAATTAGCCCTTACAATCTTCCTTTCACATCACCATCCCATCTTTCGAGCACAAGAAAGCCAATTTTACACTGCAATTGTCCTCTCATTTCTGAGCATCACATCAGCCCCATTTTCACTCTAAAAAGCTAAATCCCTTTTCCAGACTGCCATGAAGCTGAGAGAACTTTATATAACCTGAGTTGAGGAGGGAAAAGAAGCGGCAATTACAGCAAAACACTTCTGCTTCGCCCTCTGTTTCCACCTTTTTTTGACCCAGTTTGTAAGTGCAAGAAGGCTTTAAAGAACAGTGGCAGTTGTAAGGAAACTAAATACTCTGCAAGTGATCCTGCAGTTCACCTTTAGGAGATGTAGACCAGTATTTGAAAGGAGACCTATGAGTTTTGGTACTTCAAGCCATTTTTGCTCACTTTGAGTCCTGTTTACAAGAAAAGGGCTCAGAAGACTTTCTACCACTAAAATCAGTGAGGATCTCTTTACAACCTTCTGACATTTTCATGTGGTGAATAAGGTCCAAACTGGTACAGTGATCCTTGTTCCCAGCTTTGCCACTTTGTCCTTTGTGAAACAACCCTGAACAGTTTGTTTGTATAATGTGAGCATAAAATGTGGCATGGTGTAACTGCAGGCTTGCACACTAGTGGCCAGTGACTTAATCAGAAACTGGGAACACTAATACTGTGATATATTCCTGCCAAGATGCAGTCTGAAAAACACAGATAAGAGAAATCATATGTGATGGATATGCAAAGAATTTTTTTAGCAATAATAAGCACATAAAAGCTCTCCAACTGGTGCTCTAACAAGGAAAGAGTTGATGAGAAGTGTTAATAGCGGCGAAGGAGTGGAGTCAGTGAGAGCCTCATCTGCAAAATAAATTAGAGGAGCAGAATAAGTGTCTGTTTTAAGCAGTTTCCAGATCATCTGGGAGTTTGAAAACCTTGACTAAATGGCTTTACTGACATTGGCAGTGTATCATCTGCTTAATACCAACTCTAGTCCTTTGTATTTTAGCAAGTGCAGTTCATAACATAAGAGAGCAGTGTAAGAGTTTGTACTGTGACCACATCTGAGAGTCCCATTTTTGCATTTTGGCTACCTGGAATCTGCATGGTCATGCTGCCAACAGCAATGTACTGGCTTTAGACAGCTGGTGTATGAGATCAGCTGTAGGGTGCAGAGGGGCTGCACGACCATAAGGAATTGGAGCAGGCATGTGAAGGACACAGCCATTCCCTCCTGTCTCGGGATGCTCCCTGACCAGCCATGTCCTATGGCTCCACAGTAGCCTCAACAAGACTGTTCACAGTGATAAGTAAGTGTGAATCTTATATTTCAAACCTATTGCAAAACGTTTGAGTGAACTGTACCATTTTCTCAAGAAGTTACTGAAGCATACCTCTTGGTGTATGAGCAGCTCAAGCTATCTGCCCATGCATGCAATCCCAGGCTCTGCATCTTCTCAATGCTTTTCCAGTGACCACAGACTGGGCTTCACCAGGATTACTGTAGGTTAATACAACTACGTCATGTTCAACCAAGCCAGCTGTCACATCAGCTCTCCGTTTTCATACAAACAGCCAACAATAGCTATTTCCACTTGCAGTGCTCACCAGCTAAATCAAATTTTCCTTGTATATTTAAACACCGAGGTCATTTTGTTGACAGTAGCTGAAGGAAGAAGCAAACTCTGAATTCTAAAGAAACCTTTTCCTTCACACAAAAGGCATCCTTTTGTTTATGCAGTTCACATTTAAGGCATCTCTAACATATTATCAAATCTGTGATTCCTCTTCTGGCATGAGTGACCTATCTCAAGTTGTAAGCTGCCTCTTTCACTGCATCCCACATGAGACAGCATTAATTTAAAATCTCACCTTTCTGCAAATGCACTCAATCATTTCTATGCATCTGTATAAATTCTACTAATTCAAAGTCTATCACTGGAAAGTCAAATGATTTCTTACTAGAGAAATATTAATGCTCTGTTATAACAATGCTGATTGCATTACTGATACTGGAGCTGTGCATAAAGCAAGCATTGTCTGGTTTTTGCCAACCTATGCATGGTAAAGAATAGACCAGATTCAGTTCAAGCAGAGCTATACTAGTAGTCCTGTCAATGATCTGTCTGACCACCGCTAAACTTAATCATAAGCATGCTGCTCAATTAGGTGGATGTCTCTTAATGTCTTCTGGCAAAAATGTTCCACTTGGTATAAATAATTAAATGCCAAACAAGGATTTCAGTCTAACTATTCTGTCTCCCAAGTGAGTGCCTTCCCAAACTAATCTTGCTATTTTTCTTGTGCAGTGCTATAGAATTTAATTATTTATGCCAAGCGGAACAGTTTAGCCAGAGGAGATGGCAATAGCGTGCCTGTCTACGCCCCCTCTACAGCTTGGGAGTTCCCATGGGCCCTTTGGAACATGAAGTCTATACATTCCCATTCCTGCTTCTGTGTGGGGAAGGTATGGGAAGAGTGTTCACTCTGCATGTGTGGGCTTCCCCACTGCTGCTGGGTTTAAGGTTTATCACATTCCTTTTACTCTATTCTAAGTTTCTCCACTGGGTCTCAGAGGCAAAGCAGCCAAGGTTTATTACTCCCACTTGTGCTCCAGTGCAGGTTTTTGGCAAGGATGGGTATATATATGTGTGGAGGCAGCAGCACAGGTATCTCAGTGGTTTCATGAATGGAAACACAAACCCTGAGAGAACTGACTTGCTTCCTTGTTATCTGCAGCCAAGCAGTGATGCAGGGATGTAAGACATACGTCAGACATTTGAATCATCCTGGGGATCTGGCCCCTGACTAACAACGCTCCTCAGATGCTGACTCCAGTGTGTATTTTCAACACTGGCTCTATATCATGAGGAACTACCACAGCTCATTTGGGATGTTGAAGGAATTGCATTTTGCTTGACAGGTGAAGAAAGAGGAATGTGCCCCCTTCTCAAGTATCACTGATCTCACTTACCTAACCTGTCATATACAAATATTATCAATAATATTGTACTACATCAGTCTTGGTGCAATAGAACAAAAGTGAATAAAGCAGAACCAGAGGACAGCAGCTGGCTATGTAGAGATGTGCAGTAGCAGCATTTTCTGTTTCAATTTAGGTTATATGAACAATAAGTTTATTTTTTAATTTTCTTTGTTCCCTTGGTAGAGGAAGAGATAAAATACAGTAGACGAAATTACCTCAGTCCTTTAATAAACTGGTGTCTTTTTTAACATGAACATTTTTGTGACAGTTTATGAAAAGTCTCAGTACAGGGCATTTTGGCACTTGGGTGTTAAAAGACATAGGAAAAAAACAGGGGATTTTTGTTGTGGTTTTGGTTTTGATGGGATGTTTATTTGTTATTGTTATTAATTTTGGGGGGATTTTTTTTCTGTTTTCCTCTTCTCTTTATATTTCCTTTGTCTTTGCCTGCTTGGTTCCTGCTATCTAACCACCACTTCAGGTCTGTTGAATCTATCTAATGAAAATGTTACCAATACATAACGTCTCAACATGCCCTCTCGTAAAAATACCAAACCTGTCAAGTAGAAATCTATAGGGTCAGATTGCAATCCATCCTGTAAGTTCATTACATTGTGAAGGAGGGAGAGAGAGATGGAGGGACCTTTCTCAGGCTAATCCTCCTTCCCTTATCTTCCTACAAAGGGAAAACAAGGAGTATCTGGTCTGTGTGGACCTGGCACAGCAGCAGGGTTGCAGCCCAACATAAGCAGGTGGCTGGCACGACTCCCTGGCTCCTGCGCATGCTAAGGGATGGGGGAGCCATCAAGCCATTGACCTTTACAGGCTCTTTTTCAGAAACACTCCTCAAAGATCTGCCAAATCCAGTCAGTACCTCTTGGTGTTCGTCCAGAGGCTGAGACTCTCTGTGCTCATGCCCCAGGGCCATGCTGGTCACCACAGGAGGCCACAAGCTCTGTGTAGTGCATCCCCCATTTTGCATGGACAGGATGTGCTACAACAGCCTTAAAGTTCCCACCTGCCCTTTTTGTGTGTGGCTTGGCACCCTGCCTTGGATGTCCCTCCTACAGTGGCAGGAAGCACACATGGTCCATGGGAGTGGACCAGGTAGGGAATAGCATGGTTGTCCTGCTCTGTGCTGACAGCAAGGGGCTTGTGCCAAAGACAGTCTGAGCTCAGCCAGCACATTGCAAACCTTGCTCACAGGCTGCACCGGAATGTGACTATGCCAGTAGATGAGGGGCAAGCTGAAATCTCTGCCCCTACTCACTATACAATATAGATACAGTCATGGTACCTCTATGTAAATAACATTTAAATAATACAAAGCCAAAGAGCCTGAGCTTGCAGTTTTCTTGCAGATCCTCTTTTCATGTAGCAAAGCAGAGAGGCAGCAGCTTCTGCAAATCACTGTGAATAACAGTCTGGAGAAGCAGCCCACACTTCCTCCATTCCAGAAATAAGAATGAGCCTAACACTGAGATTATTTTCTCTTTCCCACCATTCATTACTAATTTTTGGCTATAGGCAAAGATCTGAAAGTCAGTAGCATGTCAGCCTTCTTGCTTGCACTGCCCTTCTATGGTGCACATCAGAAGACATGTCGTTATTTCTTGCAAGGCAATACACCCATTGCAAGCCTCGTTCATGCTCCCTGGAGTATCTATAAGGTGGGAAATGCAATTAATTCTAGAAGGAATCCTTCCCGTTGGCAGGCAGCCAGAGATAGCAGAGCTGTAATAGCTTTTGGGCAGCCACAGCTCAGAAATTACAGCCATTCACCAAGGACACTCCCCCTGAGCTTCTGCTCCCTTGAAGTAATTGCAAATAATATCACTTGGATTCAGATAGCTGGAGGGGAAACTCAGGCACCGATGAGGCATGAAACAGCCTGGCCTGAGAGCTAAAATAATCCTGTGTAAAAATTCACAGCTGCCCATTGTTAAAAATAAAAACAAGACCATATCCCCCTCTGCTTTCCGTCAATGAATTTCCTTTTGTTCCCCTTCCCCCCCAGCCTTTCCTCCCCTTCCTGCATGGCTGCCTATGCCCTGCCAGACACCATTCCTCACCTTGCAGCACCTGGAGGCAGAGTGACATCTGCGTGAGGGCAAAGGGTGGCCCCAGCCTGCCCGCTGAGCCCCAGCGTGCTGGTGCCTCACTGGTGGCAGGGAAGGTGGCCCCACATACACACAGCCCCTGCAGTGCTCTCATCACCTGCAGTTTTGGCTCCTCTGAGCACACACCATGCCAGCACAGGGCATCCCCAGCTGGGGGCATGTCAGCTGCTCAGATGGGAGCTGCATGGCTGCAGAGAGGTGCTGCAGAAACAGCCACTACCTCTGGCCAGGCAATGCAGGATCTCTGCTCAACAGGTTGGCTGGTGTGACTTCCACAGACAGCATGGGACTTGGCAGGAGAAAAACCCCAAGCTTCTACTGATCTCCCACCTTCCCATATCTGAAAGGCCTCATCAGAAGAAAAAGATTCAAAACCTTCATATATTTGTTTCAGTATTCTGAACTGAACATTGTGGCTCAAATATATGGTGAGAAGCACTCAGGATGGAGGAGATGCAACAAAATATGGCAATAATTACAGTTAATAATGCAAATTCATTGATAGACTAGATTCTGATCCTTTTCTCACATTAAATAATGGCTCACTTCCATGGAGTAGAATGCAGCACCTCTTGCAAAGAAGAATACCATAAGAAATCCATGATATGACATACAAAAGCAAAAGTCACATAATGGCATCCTGGAAAAATATCCTTGCTAAGAGTACGAGGCCATTCTGAAGGAGGAAAGCTGGCAGAGTCTTATCTCCCCAGAATATCTGCCTTTTAGTTCATATTACAGTAGCCCTAAGGGTGGCCAGACCAAAGTTAGAGTTTCACTGCCTTTCCTTGGCAGATGTGCACAGTAACCTTGCCTTGGAGCCTTTATGATCCAAACTGACAGGAGACATGCAGAAGACGGGAGCAGGTGATCCTAATTTCTGTATAAGGAAACTCTAAATCAGTTCTTCTGTACAAGGAATCTCTAAACCAGTTGGGATATCCTCAGACTTGTGGAGTCCTGTCTCCTAGCTCCACCACCTCCTTAACTGATGATTTTTTTCTATGGAAATATATCACTACATCTAGTAACACCTCGCACTTCTGTAGCCTCCTCTGTGACAAGGTCACAAAATAGCTCCCAAAAGAAGGGAATCACCAAACACTACATGGTCAGCTGGAGTACAGACATCTAAGCCTGAGCTAGGTCACAGCCAGCAGAAAAACAGTTAATGCCATCAGGGGGAACACTGGCTGTACAGTGGGATTCACCTCATTGCCCAACAACTCATGAGACAATGGAACTAAAATGTGGAATATCCCCTGTAGCTGCAGGCAGCCCTGCTCACCCCAGCACCGGTGCAGACTTGCTGGGCAAGGTAAGGAGAAGGTACAGTGCCCCAAGGGAAACACTTTGTCCCATGCTTTCTGGGTCTGGCCCAAAGCAGAAAGCAAGGGGAAAGTTATTTCAGTATGACAGGTTTTGGTCAAACTACCTCCTTGGCTGCTTAGCAGAGCACATTGTTGCACCTCTCATCCCTGGAACTTCTGGAGCCACCAGGCACCCCATGCACTCATTCCCTGTGTCCACCTCTGCTCTTGCGATGCAATGATACAAAGGCAAAGAAAAAATGTGGTTAAAAGAGCTTTTTTGGCATAAGTAAGAAATCACAGGAGACTGTATGTTACCCAGTTGGAGTGGGTAACTTCATCATGAATTTTTATCTATACTGTTGTGGTGCAAATTCCCTATCTAGTGGACTGCCTGAGAGATGCTGCTCTGCCTCCCTACCCACAAAACCGGGTGCTGACCTGCTGCCCCATGCTTTGAGCACCTCCCTTACCGCAGAAAGTAAAGTCTTCCTTTACACCACTCATCTGTTCAGTGGCAGATGGCATTCATGAGATGATGCATGGGCACATGCTATGCACATGCTACACATACATCATTGAATACACATGCCCCACACAGCAAACCAAAACCCAAAGCTTACCATGTCATGAAGAGTAAATGGTTCTTGTTAGATATAATATATGGCATGCACATTTTTCTGCTTCCCATTCTTCACTATACTCAGATAGGGCAAAGTGACTTTCAGTGAGCTCAAGTTTGCCTTTACAACTTGTGTTTTGCATTCTTTGAGTTCAGTCATCCAGTCCTAACTGCCCCCTTCCTTCCCCGCACTAAGTGCCAGCTTGTCTATGCTATCCCCCTGACTAAGGCTTCCCACTTGCTTCTACAATCCTTGCTTCTGATCATCCAACACCTGGTTTTGTGCTGCTTGTGGTAACTTTCCACTCTTTTAAACCACACACAAAACCTGGAAAAACTGGTTTCTGTAAACTTTAGGTAACCCTTTGTGCCAAGCCTATTTCTAACTCAGTAGTGGAACATGATGGTTTAATGGTCAGGATTGTTCCCAGCAGAGAAGTTAAAGACCATTTATGGAGGAGAGGAGAGAGGGGAATTCAGACTCAGTTACATTTGGCTGCAAACTTCCTATAAAATTTGTGTTAAGATTCATGTCATACGTTTATAGGGAACTATTTCCAAGGAAGCACACCAAGTGTGTTAGCATGTCATTGTGAGTTAGAAAGCTTTTATTCAGCTGGAGATTGAGCTGTTCCAAAGATCTGTGACTGATGGCTCATCACAAGCTTGAGCATTGAATCATTATTAATACTGTTATCAGGAAAAATTTTTCACTCACAGGAGAGTGGCTGGAATAAGTCTGCATAAATTATGTGTGGAATGGTGTCAGTGTAGACTGAATCTTGCTGTAGTTTCACACTTGTAAGCCACTATTTCTACTTAGTAGAAACACAAAGTCTGAGTCAACACTAAAAATCCAACAGAATTGTTACAGTTTTTACAGTAGATATGTTTGTCCTGGTCAGAGACCCTTCATTTATCACAGTCTGCATTTTTGTACAGGCGAGTTGAGCTCCCTCAGCTCTCGACTGTGACAAAGCAGCCTCACATAAATGAGTCCTTCTGCTCGTAGGAAGCCAAAGACTCGTAAGGAAACACAGCTAGAGGGTCACAGGATGTTGGTAAAGGGATGTCTGCGTGGGATGTAAGTAAACTACAAAGAGCTACAAACACACTGAAATCAAGACAGGAAGCATCTGTGGGGGTCACTGAGGAGCCATGGAGAACTCAATCCTTTCGATATTTTCTGAGTCATGAAATTTTTTAATGCAATTCAGGGCTAGTTTTTCACTAAAAATATTTTACTTATTTTTCGTTTTATTCTTCTGTCATTGGTACTTCTACTGGTCAAATTAGATCCTGTGTCAAACAAACTGTCTTCAAAGCTAAGGAAAAAAAGAAAAAGCAATTAGAATCTAAAGAGTACCGTCTTAAATGCTTGAAATCTGAGTGCTTGCAATCTCTTGAGAGGCAAATGGCCTGTCGAGGAGAAAGACTTCAGATTCATGGAGGGAGTGTGATTTGGAGGAAGTCTAGCAGCTATGCAAATAAACCTCTGTGAAGTTCTCCAAGAGGTTTCAAATTGAACACAAAAATACGTGAAACCATACATTCCTTTATCCCTTCAGTTTTTTACCTTTAGATCTTTAACCTTTCTAGTTTAGACTTTTTCAGCAGGTTACACCTTTATATTGATTTTCTTGCCCATTCTATCCCATTTTAATCAAGCTGTGAGAACAGTCATGGCAAGCACCAGCAGAGCCCACCACCCACCACCCATCCTCTCAGCTGTGAGTGAAAACCGTTCTGAAGTGAATAAAGACTGCAATAAACAGTAAATCCCTAGTAACCTGTACAAGAAATTCGGAGAAGGCAGCAGAAAATGTGTTGCACAGAATAAACCTAAGCTCATGTCAATATGACCAAGTGCATTTTTTCCATTTCTCATTTCCATGATTCTGTAGCACATGAGATCACCTTCCTTTTTATAAATGATAGAAACTTCTGTCTGGGGTATTGTTTCCACAAGGTCCAAAGACTGCATGTTTCTCAGCACTGATCTTAAGTTAACCTTGCTCTGCAAATGTATCCTAAATTTGTTCAGCTTCTCCCATTTTTGATTCTGCTATTAGAACTATGCGAGAAATGGATTTTTTCCCTTGGCTATAGCACAACAGACACTATTTAACGAAGACGTTAAACCAGCAGGACTGTGCATATGGGAAAAACAGGCTAAAAGGTCAATGAATAATGATGGATCCTGTCAGAAGACCTCTTAAAAGAGGAGAAGCTATCAAGCAAGGTCAGAAAGCGTAAGTTTTCCCTCTTAAAAGAAAGGGCTTTTTTTTAAAAAGGCAGTTAGAAATCAGCAGCAGTGGTACAGAAACAACAGTAGCATCTATAAGGGAAGTAACATTGTTCTGTGGCAGTGACACCCACCCAACTTGATAAAAGTTTCATTCAAACAACAGTCTCTTTTATTAAGACCTGCAGAACAAAAAGTATGCATAAGGCAGCCTAAAGTGTTTTTGCTACCAGTATACGGAAAAAGAGGCAGGATCTTTCGCTTGGCTTGTTCCAGTGGGATTGAGAGTTGTATATCTCAACTAGGTGGGAGGAAGGTGATCAAATACATTGATTAGCTGGTATTTATACAGGATATCTGTATCAAGAAGTGTAAGGCGTCATAGACACAGAGTGCAGACACCAAGTTCAGGACATAGCAGAAGAGCAACAACTCAGATCTGGTTAAAGCTTAGCATGATCAAAAGCACTCTGTAAACTAAGGGTGGTAATATTCAAAGTCTGGAAATTAAAATCAGCCAAATAAAGCTGGTGCTGAGTAACACACTGTTCCTGTAAGCTAATAATTTTGGTTTTGTTGTTGTTGTGGCTTTGCAGGGGGCTGCTTTGACAATAGGAGATCAGCAAATGCAGTTTCAGCACCTGACCTACGTTAGCTGCTAAGCTGAGGTGGTAGCACAAAGGGGTGGGCTGCACAGCAAGAAGCATCTTGCAATACAGCACTCAGTACACTCTCGGATCAAGATCAAAGGTAAAGCTTTAGCTTCAAATCACAGGCTTACCATTCACATAAAAGATATCTTGCAGAGAATCTTTTGCTTCTTCAGTTTTTCATTCATTATATAACCTCTTATCCTTAGAAGTACAGGTTCACATGATAAGCCTTTACAAACATAACTGATTATCAAGATACAATCATTGCTGTATTTAAAATACTCCTTCAAACGGAAGACTGGGAATAATTCACAATTCAGTGTTTCTTGGCCTATTTCATAGTCCAGCCTTTGCAAATCATGGCCCTTGCACCTAAAATAACACTTTCAGCTCAGTTGTCAAATATCATCACAACTGCTAAGGGCTGTATTGACATGAGAATGAAATGTACACCTGCTCCTTTCCACTGACTGCCCCACTAGCTGCTAGCCAGGCATCACAGACCGTGGACAGGCCAGATGCAGTTTGGGAGCCTTAGATGCTAGTCTGCTGTCGGTCACCTTAGTGCTCCATCATAAAACATTTGACTTGTGCCAGGGGAATATACCCTTTTACACTCACAATCTGTGCAGTGCTGCTACCACGGGTGGATAGTGGAAGAACATTTACAAACAGCAGGAAATAGATAGAATATCTGAAAACATGAGCTTGCACCAGAATAAAATAGTAGTCACATCCCTTTTATGCGTGACATCAAACCCAGAATGGAAAGTACTTTTCAGAAGATTGTTTGACTTTATGTAGGTACATTTTGAGTCTCTCAAAATGCTACATGTAGACTTGCTGCTGTCTCAGTGTTCTACCTCATTCATGGATATTATTAAACACCTTAAAAACATGTTTATCAAACGTAACATTTATGATATTGGGCTCTATCTTTAAGGCTTGCCATTCACACAGCTACAGCTTTCAGGGAGCTCTTGTTCGGTGTTTCATTCATTAAGCTGCACGCGGCAGTCATTACTGACAATTGTCTGCTGGTGCTACCCACACCGCGGCTCTGTGTGCAATATGAGTCATTCACTGCAAGCTGCAGCTCCAAGCAGAATTTCTTCATCCTGCAGTAACCACATACTTTGTTCCAGATTACCTTCTTTCCTTTTGAGTAGGCAGAATTAGTGAAGTGCAATTAGTGATAATGCCATTAGTCTCCAGGGTCATAATTTTTCTTAAAGCATTTATTCTTTTCAGTACCTCTCATACTACACCAAAAAAGCTGCTGGAATAGTGGCATGTAATAGTCACAGATGCCAGAAGAAAGATGCATCTCCACTGCTGAAAGGAAGAATAGTGGCCCACGAGAATTTGATTCAATATGTAAAAATATTTCTATTGCAGTTATAATGCAATTTAGTCCAGTTCCACTGCTCTCTTGTGAAAATATCTTCCTACTCTCTATCAGGAGGGAGCAATTATTTGGCACCTTTCTCTTGCTCTCCCAGTGCTGGAGGATAATGCCAGAAGTAAACAGACAATGCTTTGTCCTTTTTAAAAACTATCTATTTGCAAGCATTTGTTCTAAAAACCTGGGTGTTGGAGAGAGCAGATTATCTGTCTGCTGTTTTTCAGGTTTTACCTTTTTTTCTGCTCCAGTTCCTGGTTAGATACCATCTCTCTCCCTTTCCATTTACACCAAGTATAAACAAAGTAGATAAGTGTTTTTATTGAGCAAATAATTCCTAACACCTCAAATAAATGGGAGGGTGATTTTTCCTGCTTTCCTCATGAGTACAGCAGGGTAAGTTACCTTTACATCCTTCAGGTGAAGCCACATTTCAGCTCTTTTATATTCAGATTCAAACAGCATATAGATTTATGCGAAGTTAATACACATTGTGCCTCTTACTCCTGGCATCTGTCCTGATGCAGATGCTTTTGCATATCATTCTTTTAACCTGTGGGAAAATTACAGAAATTTAGCAATGGCTTTATATGACAAGCCAGATACAAATATGACAAGCCAGATACAAATAATCAGCACCCTTGATCTATGTGTTTCCTTGGGCTTTTTTTCCCCCATATTCTCTTTGCTACAAAACCCATGGCTGAGAGACATATTTGCTCGTGTGAAAAACTGAAACCGAAGAACAGCAATCTATTCCCAGGTGGCAAAACACACCCGCCCCTCTGAGGCGGCTGGGACTGGCCCATGAATTGAACTGTACTTATCAACAGATAAGGCTGAAACCCAGCCTGGAGGTTTGCTCAAAACAAGGCAGACTGAAAGTACAGCTCTCACAGTCTCTACCGAACATGGCATCGTGGTGGGAGGGGCAGTGCTTTATCTGCCGTTGATCTCCCAAAGCGCATTAACTGCAGAATTGCCTCAACTTCGTCAGTTCCTTCACCTTCTCCTCTGTCAAACTGCCCACGGTTTGGTGCAGAATAAGCATGTTCAGCAAGGACCTGGTGGCTTTTACCAGTTTATCTCATGTCCCAAGGGTACACACTGTTCTTTTCTTTAATCCTCTAAGGGAGGGTAGCAATGCCTCACAGTCAGAAGATTTAAAGGAATGGAAGTATGAAGGAGGTTTCTATCCAAAAGTCACATCCAAAAGAATTACAGCTGTGCAGCATACAGCTAAAGCAAGTGCTCTGAAGGCACTGGAAAAACTCCCACTCTCACTGCTGAAACCTACATAGCACCAGGGTGGCAGAGCCAGCTTTTTCCCTGTAAAACCTGTCCAAACCTCTCATTACAGTGAGTGGACCCCAAAAGCAGAGGTCTCTAGCCCTCTGGTTCCTGTAACCAGATCTTCATAGCTCCTCAAAGGAGTACTTCCTCCAGGCAGCCCTCAGGTGCTGGTGGGTGTCTGCAGCATGGGGTGAGCTGTGGTAAACTGTTTTTGCTTGTATGATGAAACCAAGCACAGGTTAGCTCGTCTGTTTAGGGCTCTTGAAAGGTACCAGTGCCTGCCCCCACACCAGGTTAATCATGTTAATCAGAACCATAAGCTCTGCCTGTGTTTCCTTTTGCCTTTCTAACCTTGCAGTTGTATCACAGTGTCCTGGCTCCACTTGGCTTTGACAAGAGTAACCAGATGCAGCTCTTGCATGGCAAAACCAAAAATTTTATTTTGGCATGGAGGAGAAAGCAGACTGCAACTTTGAGAGAGTCACTGAAACAAAATCCTCCAGGTCAATTAAAACTGTTAAGTCCTGGCCTGGTTGGGAATAGATGGGATGGATTGTAAGAAGTTCTGTGGGCTGAAGTTGTACACTATGGTCAGATGTGTGCAAGCTGCTCACACCAACTGGTGTGGATAGCCCCCATTGGGTTGCTTCTGTGAGGAAGAACAATCTCTGGACAAATCAGCTGTCCTCTGATGCAATCACACCTACTTACAAACCTCTTTCTACCAGCTCTCAGCTGTGGCAAGTGCTCCCAGTTTCACTTTTCCAGGCCTATACCATCAGTCCTGGCTTATTTTTTTTTGTCTCTCTGTTTCTCAAGCATTTACTCTACCTTTGAACAGGGGAAAAAAACCAACCTAAGCCTCCTTCCCTCTTTCTGCCTTCCAGCATTAGTGAAAACACTTTACCCGCAATACAAATTCAAGAATAACATCAAATACACTTTTAAGTTTAGGCAGCAATTTAAGTGTGCTTTGGCTACAGGCCAAGCTGGGCAGGGAGGGCAGGATTCCCCTAACTGCAGACTAAGCAGGCACTGGTACCAGCATTAGTCACTCTGAATCCTTTTTATAGCAGAGAGGAGCAAACATTTCCAGGGAAGGATTCATCTGACCTACTATTACACTGACCTATTATAGGTGAGATTAATCACACCCTTGAGATGTGCTGCTCTTCCTAGTTGCAGGGGGAGCCCAAGGCAATTAGCTTGGCTGCTTTATAGACACTTAAGACATCCCAAATGAACCTCAGGTGCACGGGTCTCAGATATGTCACCTACCCTAATGCTGCTGTGGTGTCACCTTTTTGTACTTTGTTTATGCTTCCATGATGTGAATGTGTCTATTCAGCGTGTTCTGAATACTCCTGATTCTCTGGTGCTTCCATGCTGTTAGTTTTGCATCCCCCTACAGAGAAGGTTGCATTTATCATCAGGGTGAAATGTCAGTTCCTTACCTACCCACGCTTGTGATGCTCTGGTGGTAGGTCTATGTCCCTGGGAACCAAGAACAAAAGGTGAACAGAATGCAAAGCTAGCATGGTGATTACTGATGTATCAGGTAACACAGCACAGCTGGTAGAGAGAGAGATGTCCCCTGGGTAGCTAATGGCTGCCCCTGTAAATAAACCCTCAGGGAAAGACCCTCTGCACCTAAATGCTTCTAATTTCTGCCATTTACACTGGGTGGCTCAAGAAAACATATTACCATTCCTGACATACCTTTCCCCCGCAGGTACCCTTAAGCCATAGAAGCGGTAATGACTCTATAGTACTGCCACATCCCTGGAGCAGGACCTTTGTCTTAAGAGCAGGAGGGAGGGGGGAAGACAAAGTACACTCCCTGAACAATATTTGCAGGGAAAAACGTGCGGAGGTGACTGGGGGAAGAGCTAGGGTGCACTAACCATAACAATTGCAGCCTAATTCACTCAGAGGAAGACAGAAGAAAAAATTAACAGCAAAGGCTGAGCAGAGGACACAAGGGAATCAACTTGTGGAGGAGCTTTCAGTGTTGTGAGAAATACACATTTCCATAAATTGCAGACCAGGAAGCTGGGAAAATTCAGCTCAGAGCATCCTTAGATAGAGGATGCTCAGAGCATCCTTTTTGCACTGTGCAAGACACTGCCAAGGCCAGCATCACCAGTACCCACTGCTTCTTTTTGGGGGAAGCATTTCTGACTGTGCTTATTCGGCAACATTGAGAGACCCCCATCAGGGTAGATCAGTAATGCTCCATCACGTGCACTGCACACAGAAACACAGCAACTTCTGTATGGAAGAGTTGTAGTAATATTGCAAGGGAGGGTAACTTGGGCCAGAGAAAGCCCTGATTCATGCTGCCACAGTAGCTCCTTTGTCAGTACTGTGTCCCACCTTCAGACACCCTTCTTTTGTCCCCTCTGCATGCTGGTCCTTGCTGGTTGTTGTAAACCTCCCTAGGGCTTGAGGAATGGGAGGGCAGCAAGACCAACACAGCCTTTTGTGAAAGAGTGGCCAGAGCAGCTTAAGAGATCACACTCCTGAGACACCCTGCAAAACTTTAAAGCCACCTTTCAATAAGCTGCATTGGAAAATGTCTGATATTTCCTAACAGTTTTTTCTTAGCACCTAGCTTGTTGGGTTTTGACACTTTTGATCTTGTTTGATTATTTATTTCCATTTTACCAGAAACTATATTCTAACTCTTCTAGTTTTGAAGTTCTTCTTTCTGACAAAATGTCTCCCTCGATTTCACTGGACATCTTTCCAACTTTACTCTCTAAATGAGTTTGATGCAAGATATTTTTATCTGCTGGTTTAGAGTCAAATGAGTCAACGGTGAGTTTTCTTTTCTTTCTGAAAAATCCCAATTCAAGACAACTAGATTTGGTTTTGTCTTTTAATGGAAATCCTAATGTTTTGAGGAGCTATACAAGAATAGAAGATGTAATCAGTAGCAATTTGAACTAAATTTCCTTGCAAATAACATAATCCTAGGCAGTTTTCCTCCTTCCAGTAATTAAAGGGAAAGTAAGATGCAGCCCTGACTTTGTTTACACAGCTTTATTTCAGCTTATTTAAAATACCTTGTTTAATTTTCAGCATCCATATTTCTTCACCTCTATGTGAAAGAGCAGCTAATAGCAGAGTTTGCTATCATCAGAGTTTCCTGATGGAGTAAAGAAACTCCTTTTGTGATGGTTCATGGAGTTTCTTTTGTTGTGTTGTGTTTTGTTTTGTTTTTTGTTTTGCTTTGTTTTGTTGTGGGGGGTTGTAGAATGTATTTGCCTGAACATGACAAAATTCTGTGCGTTAATAAACTCAGCTGCACTCAAACTCTGTCAGTGACAAGAGTATTGCAGAACAATGACCACGGTGGGGGTCATGTTCTTATTCTCACACTACTTACCCAGTGTTTAGTGCATTGACAAGTAAAGAGACTGGGTTAGAGTAGACTGGATATCTGACAAGCAGGTTATATTTGAAGAGAGAGGGAGAGAAAATATTATTCAACAATTATTTTATTAAATTGGCCTGCCTGCTATTGTTGATTCACAAGAAATTGTTGCAAGAGTATTCTGAAATCACCAATGTCCTTGCAACCTTACAAAAATCTGTTTATCCAGGAACTCAGCCATGGGGAAGCAATACATAAATCAGTTCAGTGTATATTCAGACAATGTGGAAATTATACACACTGTGACCTCTAGCACAGTTAGACACTGACACTGGATGTGCACTTAAAAACAGATGTTAGCTCTGAAATAATAAAAACCATGACCAATGAGAATTTTCCCAATTGCTGTGTAAGAAATGTGGCCTCCAGCAAATTAAAGGTTATATAGCATGACGTGAATCTTATAAGGCTGTTTGCCCCCATGCTGGGGGTGTTCACACCCCACTGCTTCTGAGCTGGGGAGTGGAGGAGGTGCAGACAGTGTGGCCACCCCACAGTGCTCTGGTGGGGTCCTCAGCCCACCCAGACACATGACAGCAGTATTGCAATGTGGAAGCTCTCAGCAGTTGGAAGAGACACTCTGCATCTTGAAGGGGAAAGAAGCCAGATTGAACATCTACATCTAGATCTAGACCTGCTTGCACAAATATTGAACAGTTCCTCTGTCCCATCTATATCAGCTGGCTTGGCTATAAATCTTTAGGCCATCAAAGCTCCACTATCAGAGCAAAGCTACTGCTCTATCTCTGCTAATGGCAGAGATATTGTGCATCTCTTTTTATTTAATGCAGATTACAGAAAAAAGTGTCAAATGCCAGGTTTGAAATGCCAGTGTCACAGAAATTCCTGGCCTGATTAGTACGGAAAGAGACAACCAATTTGAGACAGTAGGAATCTGGTGGTAACACTTATAGAGGACTTGCAAGAGTCAAGTAGTTTCTGGTGTATACATTTTTAAGAGGTCCTGATTTTAATAACATTCAATTCCCCAATGTCTGAATTTCATGAAGCTGTAAAAACTCTAGATGAAATACAATAAAATGAAAGCAGTGAGAGATCATACTGTTTAGAAAAAAGAATCCAGTCAATATTGCTGCATGAGTACATTTGTTCTTACCACAGAGCCAATGCAGCTCTACTAACCTGGGTAACTCATGGACAGTACTGCCATGTGCCAGAAAAACAGGGTTTTTTCCTCCCCTGAACTAAAAGAACAAAGTACCTGATACACAACTGGGGCCAGATGTATATTCATTTCAGAGCTGAGAGAAGTGAGGTTGCCAGGTATGTCAGTGATGAAACTGGGGACATTGTTTCTGACTCCACACTTACTTTCTAATCCCCGCTGACCAGCTGAAAAGGTAGCATCCAATGCAGAATTCTTTTTGAAGAGGTATGGCATTCTCATTACATCTTCCACCACTGACACATCAGCACATGAACTGTAGCAACAACACAGCTGCCCTGCAAGTATCTACCACTGCTGTTGGGGGCCTAGGGGGCTTCCATCATCTGACTCCTAAAATACTGGTAAACATACTGTGGCTCTTCAGTTACTAGCCTGAGAGAGCATTTAGAGGATGGCCACACCTGCAGGTGTGGATCCTGCAATCAGTGTTCCTCTCTCCATTCATCCAGATGCTGTGCCTGTGTCCATACCCACAGAGAGAGAATGGGAGGTGGAGGGATCCCTGAGCTGAAATCCCAGCAGGTGACATCTCCCAGCTGCATCTCTTCTCTGTAGAAGCACTTTATGGACAGGCTGTGTAGGTCTGCATAAAGACCTGAGTGCCCCAGGCAACACGACCTGGGCATATCGGGGGCTGGATTTTAAAGCTGCTACTTACATGCAGGGCAATCCATTCTTGAGCGCGGCGCCAGAACTGTTCTTGGTTCAGAGGGCAAAGAGAATTAGATGAATATTTTCCACCCTTCTAGCCATCTTAGGTCCAACCAGTTGGAAACTGCAGTGAGTCGCAGTAGTTGCTGTCAGAAGGAAGGCAGGTGCCTGCTCACAGGAACATGTATGCCGTGGGAGTCAGGGGAACAAGGTGTTCTCTCCATTGACAGCTGAAGGGACAAAAAGGGTTCAGAGCTCTGGCCTGGCCACTTGGGGGTGAATCTCAAAGCAGATCTCCAAGGAAATGAATGGTATCTGCCTTGTGTTGATGGAACCTTTCGGTCATTGTTCTGCTGCAGCAGGAGTCTTTTGTGAGAGTGAAGAAGGGAATATCTGTGCTCATCCCTCTGAGGTTGAAGGAAATAGGAAAACTTGACAAAAACATGAAGACGTGGAACAGGAATGTGCTAAGATTTTCCAGTTGAACTATTCTGAGTAGTGTCTCTTCTGAGTAGCTTGATGAATGGTCTAAGAGATGGAAACAAATTTCCCTAGTCTTACTAAATTTTTGGCAAAGTAAGATATTTCACTCACTTTTCCTAGAAAGGAAACAAATAGCTCAAGAAAAATTACAAACTGGGAGAAGCATCCAAAGGAAAGGTCATATATATGAATGTGCTTACTGATACCCTATTAAACATTTATGGTAACTTTTTTTTTTTTTTTTTTAATAATGCAAAGCAATAAAATTCATATAATAGCTTAAATTGTATTCTGCTGGATTTGGGGAACTGTTGAAAGTCTAGGAGGGGTTCTGGACAAATGAGAGATGATGCATTGACACTGCCTGGCTTTACAGCAGGGATCTTCCCTTCACTACAGGTTTCACCCACAATCTTCCCTTGGACTCTTCTCACAGGTGTTCACCCAGCTTCACACAAGCATCAGACCTACAGAAAGAGAGCTCTGCCATTTTATTTTGAAACAAAGGTTAGATCAAGAGGCTCTTTTATTACATGTTGTTGTCATAAGACACATCTGTTGAGTTTTTGCAGCAATGAACACTCTCACCACTCTGAACATCAGAGTCCTCCAATTCTATTCTGTATCCATACATTAACCAGCCTGCCCTTTCCCTGTGTTGATGCTTGCCATGTCTTCATATCCTTAGATGAAATTAATTCATGTCTGCATCCACATCCCATCATGCCAGCTTTTTCAAGCTTGGCAGAGACTTGAAGAAAATCCATCTGTGGACCAGATTTTCCCTGTTAAAAAACACTCCAGTTGCTGCACTGTTAATAGCTATGGCAATTATTTAAATCATCCTGAAACCAGTAGTGATGCTTTTATTCAATAATTCTACCTCACCGTCTGATTAATCTACTCTCAAAGTATTTCCTTACTAATCAGATTACAAAGAGCGTTACTTAATTATTCCAGCTGACAGTTAGCATGTTGACACCCTCCCTGCTTAGTAACAGAAGTCACATGAGATTATCAGGAGCAGAAAGCAAACCCATTTCTGTGCAGAGTGAGAGCACAGCTTTGTTAGCAGTCCCAGAGCAGAGTCTCACCCCTATTGACCGCTCTCCTCTGAGGCTTCTTGCATCAGCAACAGCCTCCTCAAATGTCTCCATCTTGTTTCAGATCTGATCTGAAAATGTCTTTGCAATGTAGCTAGCCAGTTACCATTTTAATCTTCTCATCCTTTCCCTGCATGCTCTCAAAAATACTAATTAAATCAGTAAAATTTTTATAGATATAATTTGAATGCACAATAGTAAATAAAATTGCACTGCCCTTGGTCTCATCAGGAAATTGTCTAAAACTGGCAGTCAAACAGAGGGGTATTTGAACTGCTCTTATCTCAAACCTAGAATAAGGGCATCATTAGGGACAGTTGTTACTGGGAAGTCAGTGCTTGTCCTCATTTTAACAATACACTACAATACCAAATTTGAATATGTTGAGAGCATGAATGATCCAACAGAAAGAAGGGCACCAACAATTCTCAGTAGCTTGAATGGAAATAGCAGGTGTCTGGTACTTTTCTGGCTCTAAGACAGTAATCAGTCACAGATAATTGACTACTTTCAGATCCAGAAAGTGATTTGCAAGGGATTATATTTCCAGTGTACTGTACTAGCTTAACATTAACTGCGCAGGAGGAACCGGATTTTTGAAGCGCCACCAACAAACCACTCATTTTTAATCATTTGAGCCATCTCCTTACCCAGTACAGTTGTATGTTCAAACTTCTGGGCAAATACTAATTACGCCTCCTAATTGCAACACAGCTGCTTCCATTCCCTTTATTAAACTCTATTCATCCCTTATTATTAAACAAAACATAGGGCAGGAAAATAGAAAGATATTTTCCTATGCATCTGTCTCTTTCAGAACAAATTCCTTTCCTGAACAAGTACAGCCATGTCTATAATCATATCTAATATACAGTATCACAAGACTACTCACATTCATTTTGAAGACCAATCTAGCAGTGAATTATCTCCTGTTTTGTCAAAGCAAGCATGCCTGCACATTAAGCACAGCATGATTCACAGGCACAGCAATAAGGAAAACTGCCCTTTGGGAGGTTTATCTAGCTCCACATAAGTGCCTGGAAAGAATCTCTCCACCTTGAACAATGGTTTAAGAGCAAAAATCAGTTACCAAGAAGATAAGCACTATTGCAACACTGCAAAATCCATCGAGTCTGGAAAGCAAACAGGAGTTCTGACACAGCAGCACCAGTGTAGAGCAGTCACAGTCCGTCTGCCCACCAGGCATGGGGAGAAGTACTTGTCTGGGCCACTCCTGCAGCCATTTCACTTTTTAACCTAGCTCAAAATGATCCCAGCAGAAAAGGTGGCCATTTTTCTTTGCAGGTGAATGAATTAATCAGCTCACATAAGCTCAACTTTCAGCTCCCACATCTCGGTCAGCCCTGAGATGGCTGGGTTGTGTGGATAAAGATAAGGGTGTGAAGGCAGGGAACTGAGACTTCCCCCTCCCCTTTGGTACCATTCAGGTCACAAACTGGCTCAGCTACATATGTCATGGCAGCCTCAGTTCTCAATCCAATTAAACAGAGGCAATCAAGATAGTTTTCAATTTTATCAGGAGTAAAAACCCCTGAACACTCAGAACTTGTAAGAAATTTTTATAAGCACACCTGATGCTATCTCTGTCCCTTCTCACTGATTTATCTACAGAAATGTATGCAAGGTCATTCTCATTAATGTCCACGGAAAAGCACCTGTCCTAGCAAAGGGCTTTCATTGAAATATTCATGTACAAGAATTAGCTATTATGCAGCTGATGATCTCTTTGTGGAAAACACCATTTTGTCTTTCTAAACAAAATTGTTCTCATCAAATTTGGGGAATAGTTTGTGCTGAGATCAATGGCCAAGGTTTAATTCCAGAGCTGGTCCCTGAAAGACTAGCTGCCTGCCTGGAAAGATGCTCCCTACTAGACAAGGTAGCTAGGTTGATCCCTTCCATGCCTCTTTTGCCAGTGAGGTTTGAAGATGAGTCGGGGCAGATGCTGCACCACTGCGTGTTCTCTCTGGAGGGTCCATCACTTGCTTCTTCCTGGGATGGATGAGGAGCCTGCTGCTGCTGCTGCAGAGATGGGTCTCTGTGGGCAGAGGAGGGTTCTGCAGCGTGGTGTCCCAGAGGAATGTCCTACCTGGCAGGCCCTTTTATAGGAGGCATGTTTGCATTTCCTCATCTGCTCTGTAGGTGACAATTAAATCTGTCCTGTCTGTCCCAACAACTAATTTTTCATCAGAAACAACCTGGCTGGGAAAAGAATAGCTTTGTCTGAAGTTGAATGAAATATTTTCCTCATCTCACAGACAAAAAGAAAAAAAAAAAAGGGCAGGAAAAAAATATGCTCAAAAAATTGAGCTGAGATGGACTACATTATTTTTTCTCTCAATTTTTCAGTTCAACTGCCACACTGAAAAATCAATTATTTTCATAGCTCTACATCAGTCATTCCTATTTATAAAAATTCTCGTCATACAATCTGAGAACAGATTTTCCCTGCTGTTACATTGACTTTAGCTTCCAGGGAAGCTGGTGTAGATGGACTCTTTGGGAGAAATAAGTCCCTCGAGTAGACAGCCTGACACTCCCCTATCATGAATAACAAACAGCAAGTGTTAGAACAATTAGTCACAGTGAACAGTTTATGTGAAATAACCACTGATTGAAATTTCCTTGCTTAAAAGAATTCAGAAATCTAACCAGCTCCACCTGGTAGGACCTGTTGAAATAATGTCTTGGGCTTTGGCCATAGACAAAGGGGTGTGCTGCTCTAATTTTATTGGGTTTTATATGATCCAACCCCCATACTGGGGATAGGGTTGTCTGATTATGCTGGTATAGTTCACTCACCTATGAAAAAAAGGCATTAATCTATACACATTAGGCAACTTAAAACTGATATGGATTTTGTTTCCTGTGCAGCCTCAAAATGAACCAAAGTCAACAAATACTACATTGTCTGTCTGTTGCAGCTCCTTTCAGGCCAGTACCACATAAATCTTGGCATTTCCAGTGAAATGTTATTGTCTCCCTGGAGTTTAGATAATATCTGGAAGTGCATTTACCCATCTGCGACACTGGCAGATCTCAATGTTTTGTAGAGCCTCTGGGTAGCCTGGCTGGCCTTGCAATGATGACAGCAAACAGAATAGACAGCTACGGCCCCTCTGGGTTCTCGGAGCACTGCACCAGCTGGGATTGGTGGTCACTCTGAACCAAGGACAGGGCTGCTGCCTACCAGTGACAATTTATAGGCCAAGTGCCAAGTTCTGGGGCCATCACTGAGGCTGTTTCCAGTATGCCACAACAGTCATTGGATGTGTCACTGTGTTCAGAGTTGTATCACCACAAGCAGCGTCCTCTCATATTCAGCATTCCCCGAGGACCACATTTGTGCTAGCTTATAGCCATGTGGAAACTGGACCTAAAATCTTCTGTAGTTGATCCATTGTATTTGTGTTGGCTTTCCATTTGTACCAATCCAGGAGAAGAGGCTTAGACTGCAGTCCAAGAATGGGTTATATTCCATTATTTTCTACTGTTCTATTTACAATTAAGTAAAACAAAACATAACAAATTTTAAAAGTCAAAGGAAAAAAAAACCAAAAAAACAAAGAACCTAACCACAAAACTGTATAGCAGGAAAAAAACCCACAAAAATCTCCATTAAGTCAAAGAAGGGCTGACTGATATGGGCTTTTGCAGCCATTCATGCCTTTAAAAATCACCTGCTCACTTTATACTGGTTTACCATCCTCAGAAGGCAGCCCTCCTCTTCTGCAATACATTTGAACTGAGATCTTCATCACAGGCATCTTTGCATCGTGGGTAGGAAATTAACTACATCCATCAAATGATTTATTTTGTTGGAAATAGCATGCTCAGAAAGCATTATGCTGGTTGCTCCTTTGTCAGTCACTGCCCAGAGGCTTCAATTAGTGCCATGGAGGTTACCTGCTGACCTTTCATTTTTCCCTACACATGGATTTCCATTCTGACTGATGAAGCCACATGTCAGTATAATTTCACCAGCATCTGTGAGAGGGTGCCTGCTCACCTCCACCTTACATTAGTCTCCTTTGATCTTTGACTGAAGCATGCCACACCACCAAGCTGGAAAAAAACATCAATTTTCTTCTTTGATCTGCAGCCTCCTGAGCTGAGAGGAGAATAAGTCTGCATTTTATAACACTACAGCCAAATCCCTTGTGTGCCACGGGCCTTTCATTCAATAGGGCTTGAGTCATGGGAAATGCATCTTACCTACACCGGTACAGCCCCCCCAACTTCTGGAGTAGGACAAATAACTAACTGAACATTCAGCTGCAATACTGCAGTCCATCTCACATAAAAAGATCAAATGAATTGGCAAATTCAACTCGGTAGGATAAAGATCAGTCTGTCTTAAATACTCCCTATACGTTCACTTGTACAGTCATGGTAGGTAGTAGCAGTTGTTGGGATATCATCAGAGATAGCATCTTGGTTTTATTCTTTATAATTTATCTACTACATTTGCCTTGGTCAGGTTTTTGTTTTTTTGTTTTATTTTTTTAATTAAGATGTCAGTTTTGGTGTCAGGTGACCTCAGATGGCAAGGACCAGATTTGAAAGGCTGCTTAGACTGGTTTCCATTTAGCATTGCAAGACTAAGTAGCTTTCAATGGGATATAGGAGATGAAATATCTAAGAAATTATGAAAATGTGTCTCATTTTTCAAAATCACTCAGGTCATGCAATGTTTTTATGATTTGTGGCTATAAGAGTGTTTGGAAATGAGGCCTTAATTTTGCTTTAGATTAATACAGCACCCATCAAAAAGGGACCCTAGTCTATGATTGCTCTTGCTATGATACAGCTGAATAAAATTCCAGGCTGTATGAGGAAAGCTTTAAAATGTAAACCTTAAAGGTTCCATTTTGTAAGTTAATAAAGACTAAAATTGAATGCGTAATATTTTTTAATCTTGAGATCTTAACACTAATATTTCATATTTCTTTCTGATCCTTGGCATTAACAGTCCTGCTTTGGAGTGATATGGCTGAGGTTTATGATGTGACTGAGGGCTTCAAGAGGAGAACTACACGTAACTGTGAGATCTGAAGGCACCTGGGTGAAAATAACCATTTCTGCTTCTCCTTGGGTTTTCATCTTTGTGTGTTTACCTAATACATCTCTCTTTCTAAGCTGCTCTCTGACCAGCTTCCAAATAACCAGAGTAAGTGCACAGCCTGTAAATTCAGTAGTATTCTGCCTCATCCTTCCAGTTAAAAACACCTTTCCAAGGATGCCTTAGAGTGCCTCTTGCAAAACACCTAATGTGTTGTTTCAGCTAAGCCAGTTCCCATTATTCAATCTTGTCAGTTTGAAAATCAATTCTCTATCCAAGCATTTCTGCATCTAAGGGCTGTAGTAAAGATCTCTTTGAAATGGTAACCCTAAGATGGGGTCTTTCCATAGCTTCAAAGACATGTTTCAAGCCAAATTCCCTTGAAATATTTAATTTGAATAATAAACTACTCAAGTACCAGCATATTCAGGTTGTTATCAGTTAGCTCTGACCAGTAGAAACTTTGAAGTGTTAATTGTGGAGCTGGACAAAGCTGCAGACTTTACTGGTTCTGCAGGAAGCAAGAATTAACCCTTTTACACCTTGCTGAGGAGAGAAAATTTTAATGGAGGAATCAGGAAAATCTTGGGCATTATACCCAAGGCCCAAAGTGCTCACAGGGATGTGGCAGGAAAAATTTAAATTCACCTATTTTCATTGTTTGTTTCCAAAGAAACAATAGTTAGAGTCCTTGACTACATTGTAGACAAAGTGTGCTTAAGTAGTGGCCTGTAGATTGAACTTCTTGTTCTGTCTGTACAGCACAAGCAGGAGGATGAGGATGAGGATGGTATTTAAATGATGCACACACCAAAATGTTTGAGTCTGTTCTTTGCTGCACCATTGGCTTGATGGAGTATTGCAGTGGGACCCATCCTTCAGAAGATTCCTACCTCCAGGGCATCATGCCTCCTTTGTGGGCACCCCTCATGGTTTCCCCTGTTGCAGTTTACAAGGCTCTCTAGGTGAGAACAGGTAGGAGCAACTGGGTCCTTGCACAGAGCAAAGCAGAAAAACAAAACCCACTCATGTGCTGATCCTTAGAGCAGCCCTTGCTGTGTCCCCTTACTGTGCAGCTGCTGGGGCTGGGATGGGACACGTGCATGGGGCAGGTACTGGTGCTGGTGCCCAGAGCCAGAGAAATGTGGGTTGTGCTCTTGCTGTTGGGAGCTGGGCCAGTCATACTTCTGTGGCAGAGCCACTGTGGGTTGTGTCACTCTTTGGTTGTCTCTATTGCTTTGTTTCCCCTCCTCTCTGAGGACCTGCCTGAGGCAGCAATGGATGCAATTGTCTGCTCTCCCCCATGGTCACCCTGCACGCCCTTATCCCAGCAGAGCCCCACTGCCCTCTAAGATGTCACCACACTGAAGTTTTAATTCTTTTGGTGGCACTACACACCATTACTCACCTGATCTTATCAGGATGCAAAAAAACTTTGTGAGGAGTGTAGTTCAGAGAAAAAGATGGCCTTCCTGTTCTGTACCTCAAAGCAGTATCATTTGGCTGCAGTAACCTGATGGCATCTTTGTCCACACCAGGCTTTTTCAGGATAATTTGGAGGGTTGTCCCTTGTCCCCTCCTGGTACCTTGTGCACCCAGTACATCTACAAGTGTGAGTAACAGGGAGTGTTCCACATAGAGAGCACCCACGCTAACAGATGATCTGCTCCACAGACTCAAAACCACTATTTGAACAACAGAGCAGTCAGAAATCAGGCATATCCTGCTGATGGCTCTCACAACACTGCTACTTTTTTCTCATTAAACCACAGGTTTTTTGCACTTGGGATTTAAATCAGTTTAGTCCCAAATGATCTGGGCTTGGATTTCTCAGCATGCATTGTCACTTTGCAGTTGCAGGATTAACATGGTCATCTGGCCACACTGGGAAATCTTTCACTTCTTGCAGGGAACAGTGTAGTCTCTCTACTCCTCCAGTGTTTTTTCAAAGGAATGAAAACACCATTATTTGCCTTTCTCCTCTCTCTGTAACACCACCTGACAGGATGCAGAGTTCGCATTTCATGACTCAAGTGACCTCTATATTCCCATTATCCATGGCTCTGTCTTAGGGGATTTGCAGATCCGTGTGTGTATCTAAAAGCGGTTTCTAAATCCTTGAACAGTACTAGTGAGGATTAATGGGAATGTCATTTTCCAGCAATTATCCAGAAATCAAAATTTACCATTCTATAAAGGGCTACCACAAGGCCCAGCTATTCCTAAAAAAGGCAAAAATAAACTCCTAGTTTCTAATCAGGAGTTTAAAATGGAAAAAAGTTGCAGATTTAATATTTGTCTACCAGGTGTCCAAAGTCTTTTAAGTATTTCTTTGGAAAAATGCACACTCCATTTATTTGAGGAACCCAGAAGAGACCACTTTTACTGCATTCCACAGCTAATTTCAAACGCTCACAGCTTGTTAGGGCACACATTATAGTGCAAGCAGCCGAAACAGTGTGGTCCTGGAAATGGCCCTGTGTAACCATGAAGGTTGAATGAGCAGAGCCCTGAGTGGCTGCCAGGGCAGGGAGTGGAGTGACAGGAGCTGGGATGAGGGGAGCTCCAGCCAGACTGTGGGTAGGGAGAGGCAGGGGCAGGGGGCACTGCTGGCAAAAGTAAGTTCCTGTTTCCAAAAGCTGAGAGCTGGGGAAAGGCAAACCATCTGGCCCCATGCCAGGGCCACAAAAATCCCTTCCTTCCTGCTTGAATTCAAAGGAATAAACACAGCTTCACAATTCACAGTGCTCTGCTGTTAAACCCAGTGTGCTTTTGTATTCATATTGATGTTTGTTGTAGCTGCTGGAATCCAGTGAACTTACTTTTTCCTTCCTTGTATGACCTTTTGTTACTCCTGCTCTGAAAACACATTCAGTGTCCGCTATGGCTTGGCTTCAATCATCCTTCTGGGCAATGGAGAGAGTTCAATAAACTGCAGTAAGGTTTGGATGCTATCATGCAGCATACAGAGAAGAATACCTGGCAAAGGGTGTATGTGAGCCCAGGGCAGAGCCAAAGGGCGACTCTTGTAGCCAGGAGAGCCGGAGACCTCCCTTTGATTTTGAATCACATGTGAAGCTCCACTGGGAGAGTGAGCCATTGGGTTCCTGCTGCAGTGAAGTGCCACTGTGGAAGCAGAGATCCCTGTAGCCCCTCTGGTGAAAGTGAGTTACCCTCTGCAGCAGGGTGTCTCCAAACTGCAGCTCAATGACAATTCTCTCCCTCTCTCAACTGCATTATCTGACAGACCTCTGGGACAGAGATTAATTTGTGTCACCTGACAGGGAAGGAGTATGCTAATAGCAGCTAAAGGACTTCAGTATCCAAGTTTGCTTTTCTCTCCACATAAACACCTCCAGCTTTTGGATTATACCTCATCATAGCACATGACATGAAAGGGTTACTACAAACATCCTAACATGTGCAAAAAGATAACGCTTCTTTAGACTGGCTTTGCTTCATCAATAAAACAGGCTGTGATACTGGCACCTGGAGAAACAGCAAAATCACTGTGAAAGGGAATAATGCTGTGTAAATTCACTAAAGTGAACTTCCAGGGCTCTGAAAACAGAAATGCAATAAATTTACAAAACCTCAGCAGCAAAGGTACCCCAGCAACCCAAGAGGTGCATCTCATCTGACCCCAGTAGAAAATTTTTCTACCTGAGCTCAAATCAACTCATATAATAATATTGCAGCTTTGTTGTAGCATTGCTGCTGGGAGACAGACCTTGTGTCTTTTACAACTCATCTCATGTTGTCACAAATGCTTCAGTAACAACTTACTTGTGCTCTAACTAGGGAAAAAAAATCCAAGCCGTTGGAGCAGACTGGTCTCAAAGTGCAGACTACAATGTGTGGAGATTCACAAGACCTGAAGGCCTAACAAAGCCAATATATCAGAGCTCACAAACCAGCTTTGCGCTGACATGATTTATCTTCCAGGGCTGACCTGCTTGGATATGATTTTATAATGAAGGCAGTCAGAGATGTGAACAGTAGACAAAAATAAGCTATTCACAGTGGTGGATCTGAGACTAAGTATTTATTTTACTATAACCCCAGCACTAGTCTGTGAGATAAATCTAAAATGTACTACTATTACAGTAGTAGGTGACTGGTTCAGGTGAAGCAAGGGCTCTAGATTTTTCGTAAAGGACTTTTTCCCCATCTCCTTCCTGGACATTATCTCTGGTAGTTAAATATTCTTAGAAGAAAAGTCTTACAGACACATCTGCAATGGCTGGAGACAATGGCTACTCAGACTGAAAGACATACCAAGCCCTGAAGAAGCTCACCATGGAGTTCCTGTCAACACCGACCATCAGCATCAGTAGGGAATACTGTACATATAATTTTTAGCACAAGTGTGTTCAAAATATTCAAAGGCTGTCTATCTGTTCCTACAATTCAGGAGCCAGTGACAACTCAATTCTGAGTGTTATAAAAATAGTGAACCACCTCCAATATGGTCATTGTTAGGAAAGTATTGCACATCGTCTTTTTCGAGGGAAATGAAAATAAAGATGTTGTTTTTCAGAAAGGTGTATTTTCTTTATAACAAAGTGTTTGTTTCTTGGCATTGTTCTGCTTCAAATTCATTCCAAAAAACTTTACTTATGTTGTAGGAATTTCATCTGATACTGATAGGAACATGAGCATCTTGAAAACCTTAAAATAAAGGATAGTTTTAAAAGTGGGACATGTAGAAGGGGATTAATATTTTTTGTTAGTGAAGGCAGCTCTAAACCATCAGGACCATAGCAGCCTGAAACCCTGGTGGATTTTCAGATCCTTGTTTTCTCTTCTCAGAAACAGAAAAAGAGATAATGATTCATAGCTGAATTCAGAAAAACATAGCTTTTGTCCAAAGATGCATTACTTTTTATTTGTGGCATATGAAGTATTTATTCTTTAAAAGAAAGAGGCAGCAACTCTAAATGCATAGGTTCTAAAAACTGTGATCATTTTCTTTGCACTGAGATGCAGATGTTTCTACTACAGCATTATGTGGGAATTCTATACTCTACAGAGAGATGAAAGATTACCCATGTCACCCAAAAATGCATTTCATCGGCATCCTAGAAACTCTGTGCTACTTATAGAAATGAATGTCATAAATAGCTTTTGAGCATCAGACAAGCATTGACTGTCAAAGCACTCAGATACATTTCAGTAGTCTTTGCTCAAGTATACTCAGAGACCAAACTATTCACAAAAGGAAATGCCTGTTTACTGCAACGCTCCTGATTGTTTCACATTGAAGTTTAGCTAGTATAGAGCATAGCTAGCATAGTCTAGCTAGCATTTATATGGAAATGCTTTTTAAACAGTTTTATAAATGCATAAAATAAATGTAATTAATCAATGAGGTTATATTCATCTCCGCTTTAGCCTCTAAGGTTCAGAAAATGAACACAGAACAAGCAGCCATGTTAAAGAGCCCTCTTCAAGGACATTTAAAACATTGCTGTGATTAATGCTTTGGGAATAATTAAGAATTAAAGGAAAATCTTAAAACACATTTAAATTGTTTGCTTTCCATACAGTTTTAACAGAAAACTTGCATCCTCAAAAAATTGGTTTTTTTTCAGATGTGCTTAGTCAATCTGTATGTAACTCTTTACTTTTAATTGGTCACAGAAGTCTAGTAAAACAATTTCTCTACACTGACTGGATGAATAAATATCCACACGGGTAAACTTCAAATCCAGCATCTGTGGTTATTTATAAAGGCAAATTTCGATGTCACCATATTTAGCCTGACTGCAAAAAATGCAAGCCTAGCTGCCAAAAATACCTTTACAAATTCAAACAATTATTTGAAAGGCTTTTTCTTCCTTTGGCTGTAGTTCAGGTAAAACTGGATCACCATGCAGATTTTACATACAGCCTTGAGATATTCTACAGACTGTGTCCAGACCTTGGACTCTCTGGCTGGACTAGTTGTAACTGGGTTCCAGTCTAAGTGATAAATTGCAGTAAAGAATCAAACTACTTATGCTGCCATCATGGTTAGTTTAAAGAACATTTCAATGTCAATCTAGTAAGGCTCTTACCCTGAGTAGAAGGCCATACATTTTCACCAAAGAGATAACCAGAATCACATTGAAAAGTGATCTTCATTAGGGAAAGGTATCCCTATCTTTCTTTGGCACCTGCTTTAGAATCAGGAAATTCCAGAAGGTTTTACTTTCCAGTGAATGAAGACTATGCTCTTTGATATCCTGTGAGTTTAATGGTAAAAAGGTTCAAAGGGCAGGATTATCAGATAGAGAGAATTGGCTCAAGAAGTGGACAATACAAGACAAGAGGGAAAAGGGATGAAAATGAATATTTGCAAAAAGATGTTTAGACACTGTCTGCGTGAGCAGTTCTGCCAGGTACATGAGGACCAGCTACCCCAGGTTTTCTCTCTGTGAGCAGATGAGTTCTGTGCCACACCAGGGTGACTGGAGCCCCACAGATGGGCTCCACGTGCCTGCTCGGGTATATGCAGCACCTGCGTCATGCTGCGGGTGCACCGGACATGGTGAGTGCAGACACGCTGAATGTCTTTTACACAGTGGGTCCCATCTGCCCAGGGTAAATTGGTCTCATTTGGTGCCTGAGATGTGTGATGTCAGGGATGACAGGCACCCAAAAAGATGGCACGTTACTATTCAAAGCAATGTCCAGAGGGTCAGAGCTGGTTGGGATTAAACTGTTGTAGAAATACTAACTAGAGAGAGTTCAAAAATGAAAAATACTGCCTAATACACCAGAGCTACTCAAAGAAACTTTAATTTTTCCCTCCTCAGAATCATTGCTACTTTGTCTCTTGGGGGGCATGCATTGTAGCTAGAAAGTCCAGAAAAAGATTGCAAGTCAAAGATGGTTTTCACAGTTTGCAGAAAACAAAGAATAATTAAAATAAGTGATTGCAATAGAAGAGACAGTTTTCTTTTCAAAGCTACTGTCCTATATCTTGTCCCATAATGCAGTGGCTATTAATTGCATATGGAGGAAGAGATGGAGGAAACCAGAAGTGAAGCAATAAAGTATTAAATTTTTATGATCTTCTAAGAATTTCTGACAGTTTTTCAGTTTGTTTTATAAAACACTGGGATAATTTCAAGTGACAAAAGGCTATATCCTAAATTAGGATTGATACTGTGCAGCAAACATATACAACAGAAAGTAAATAACTAGAACAACAACAAAAAAAGATACTCTGTCTCTGAAGTCCTTGTGCCATAGTGGTTGCTGCAAACACTGAGTAAACAGTAGCCAGGAACAGTCTGATCACATGGCAGAACATCCCACTTTCTTTAACGATCATTCATTGACACTGCTTTTTGAATTAGTCAATATTTCATATGTAAGGGAGATGCAATTGGAAAAGCCGACAAAAGAATAGTTGAAAGAAGTGTATAATCCATCATCGTTTTGTGTGATGTTTTAAATAAACACAGTTTCACAACAATTATCTTTCCATCTTCTCCCTCTCAGCATTTGTCTCCTGCTTGCTACTGAGGCCCCAGTCCCTCACTGAGCTCTATGCATTGAGAACTTTGTGCCTGACTGAGCACCCAGTGTTTAACATACTATGATCAAAATATTTCTGATGTACAAAATGAACCACAGTCAGTGGTCTAACCAGCATGTCTCAATGCAATATTGAAAGATTGATTACCTTACTTTCAGGTAAGAAAAATGGAGAAAATTTTAAATTATAAAAATATATACCCACTGACATTTAAAATAAACAGCTGAATCTAATCTGTAAAGCAGTTTAGCTAACTTCCATGGAAATAACCACAGGAAATATCTAAGGAGATCTCTGCCTTCTCTCTTCCATATCCTCCAACTTCTAGAGGTTTTAGTATCCCAAAGCCTTAGAAAATACCATTCAGCTTCTATCTTGACTTCAGGCTTAAAAATACCTCTGAAGGATTCATCCTCGCCTATTCCCATTTGTACAGGAAAGAGCAGCATGAGACCTCAGTCATCTGCTCACAGACATTCATTGTTGTGGCGGAAGCAGAAGAGGGAGCGAAAGAAATGCCACTTCTTTAAAGGAATGGGGGTTGGATGGGCTCACAGCTGCCTGATCAACAGCTGCAAGTGCAATGCAGCTCCATATGGACTGGCACACATGGCTCAAGTGGCAAGGATGGATCTTGCTCTGGCTTTATTATTTTGCTGGACATGTTGATATGGAGTCCTCATTAACCAGTGACTGATTAATGGTACCTAATTAAAGCAAGGGACAGCAAGAAGAATGGAGGAATTAGGTACTGCACAGCATCCTGTCACGCTGCTTGCCTTGAATGTGCGTTGGTCAGGGTGATATGCAACACAATTCCAGGAATTAACTCCTCCAGCTAATGCTATTGCTTCTGACTGAGAGCTCCTGTGTCACAAGGATTAATTCAATCTATACCATTATTTAGTCAGCAACAACAGATGTTCATTCAGATATCTTGGCAGAAGAAGATGGCTCCACTTAACACCACAGCTTGGATGTCACCCCAGGAGAGTTGTTCCACTGTCATCATCTGGTCCTCAGCACCCCTTCACATCTAAGGCTCTGCTTATACTTACTTTATTCTCTGCTTGTGTGTGACACTTAAGATAGATATTTGGCAATAACCTCTCAGACAAAGCAGTACCCTGTCTGAGAAGAAGTGGAAGATGATTACTTAGATGAGGAAAATGGAAAATCAAAGAGAAACAAGCGGTTTGTTCTCCTCCTGCTCTGTTTCCCCCACAAAAGTTGTTTGCCCCAAGGAAGCAGAACTGCCTGCAGCCAGTTTTTCTGCAGTGGTAAATGTCACTGCCATCGCTTGACCAGGTCCTCAGCTCCCCTCAACAGCTGGCTGTCGGCCCACCGTGCACAAAGGGCCTGCTCCAGCCCTCGCCTCCTCTGCCAGCCCCAGGAATGTTTGGCTCAATGGAAATCCATGGAGCAAATCCAGCACAAATAACAGAGGAAGGAGACCTGGTATTATCAAATGAGTTAAAATGACTCCAGGCCTGGCATTTGGGGCTGCAGTACTTGGTGTCTCAGCTTCAAATTTCTCCTCACATCTGACAAAGCTGTGGAACTCTGTGGCCAACAGGATTTTCTGGGGCAATAGTCTGCCTGGCAAGACTCAACTCAAGAGCAAGTTTCCTTAAGGTTACATGCCAATTCTCTGCTTTTAATAAAAAAGTAAAGAGTTTCTAATAAAAAAAGTAAAATGTTCTCCACTCAGGTGCTGAGCTGAAGCTGGGTGACCAGGGGTCTGCCACATACACTGAGCAGCTCCCTCACATGTCCTCCTGGGCTGGCATGCTTTCTGCTAGGAGGAAGCTTTGGGGACTGAAAGTCTCCCACTGAGAAGCCATTGGGATAGGAAGGAATTAAGCCTCCCAGGGGTTTTGGTTGGAGAGGCCCTTGCAGACCATGCTATTTAAAGAGCAGGACTGTTTCCCTGGGAGACCAGTCAGTCCATCCAACAGCCCTGCACTATCCCTGGGAAACCTCCCAGGTGCGTCTCCTGTGAATTATTGGCTGCCAAAAGAGAGCAAGGGAAGAAGGATATTGCAGAAAGCAAATCTAGATTTTTCTTTCCCTCACAGCAGGACATGGATGAGCATGGGGAGAACTAGAGAAGATGCAGAGGGTGTGTGATTGGGTGTATAGGAAGGAGATGGTGCCAGAAAATACTAAACAGGCTGGGATTGCTGAGGCTGGAAAGGAGTCAAGGCAGGATGACTGAAGTGTACAAACGCTATAAGACCTGGAGAAGGTGGGTGGGAAATAGCTGCCCCCTCCTGCTTCAACACAAAACTAAGAGCACCTTTTAAAATCAGTAGGCAGCAAGCAGAAAATAAATAGAGGAAGTAGTCTTTCACACAGTGGAAATTAAACTCTGGAACTTATTGTTACAGGATGCTGCCAAGGCCAAAACCCAACTGGATGCGAGAAGGGTTACATCAGGGCTGGACCAAGGATGGCCATTAAACCTCAGCTTGGCAAGTCCCCCAGGCACTGGCAGCCAGGCGTGGCACCAGGAGAGAGGAAGGAGCAACCAAGAATGACTCACATTTCCTACTCCCTTTCTTAAGCATTTCTGGGAACACTAGGGAACTCCTTGTACTGGGCCAAGGCACAGGCTTCACTGTACAGAGCACAGGGTCACCTGCACTATTGTTCTGACCTGCTCTGGCCATTCTTTTGCATTCATATAACAAATTGGGGGCATTGTTTTCTGAAGTAACTAAAGGCAGGTAAAGACGCTTGAGAAATTATTATGCTTGCCAAAAATACCTTTCAGGGGACTAAAACTGCTGTGGATGATTTACCCTAAATTCAGAAAATAATGCTATTGTTAAAGAAAATACAAGCAGACAAAAAATGAAGTACCAGAACCACTCATGTCAACTTTTTTGAGGGAAATTAATTTTTTTTCCAAAACACCAGCATGAGCTAAAAGCCTGCTCTTATTAAAATTAATTGTAACAACCTAAACATTCCATTAGGTTGAGCACAGCCTGGGGGAC
This sequence comes from Coloeus monedula, assembly GCF_965178545.1. Lineage (NCBI taxonomy): Eukaryota > Metazoa > Chordata > Aves > Passeriformes > Corvidae > Coloeus > Coloeus monedula. The sequence goes on from NC_138783.1 coordinate 101,394,897, forward strand.
AGCTTGATGTCGTTCTTTTTCGGGTTGCTAAAAGGAAAGAGAGAAACATCTAACCTTGTCCCACGTTTCTGGGATGTATTTTAGGGGAACAATGCCCAACATCAAAAGTGCTGTCACTAAGAGTCTGTCCCAGGTGGACATGGAGGAGCTGCCACCTCATCAGTGAAGCCTCCCTCAGGCACAGCCACGTGCACAGGGACCCAGGGCAGAAGGCTGGGCTGGCAGGGGTGCATACCCCCAGGCACCAGGGCTGGCCAGGACCAAGAAACCCAGCAGTCTGGCACGTGCTGAATAGAGACATCTTCCCTCCCAGAAGTAGGGGATTGCAGGGATTTCCTGAGAGAGGGGAGGCTGCAGCCTCCTTGCCCCAGTGGTAAAGACCCCTCCAGGGGAAGCCACGACGCTCCCTCCTGTGTTACAGGACTCCCCAAGCAGACAGGCTGCCTTGGCTCAGCTGCCAGCAGAGCCTCTGGTGAGAGCTCTGCTCCTCAAAACACTTGCTGCCCATAGCAAACACTTGGCACATGCATTCCACAGGGGAGAGGCCAAGGGAACAAAACTTGTTTTTATGGAGTGACAAAGACTACCAGATGGGCTTCCAACACACCTGGGATGCAGCAGCATCATACGGGGGTCAGCAAGTGTCTTCTGGGATCCTGCAGGTGTACACTGGAGATATGAGCATCTGGGGAGAAATCTCTTCCTTTGCTTTGAAACCACAGAGTGGTGACTGACCTCATACCCTTTGGTGTGAAAGAAAAGAGGTGATAATTCAATCCTCTAGGCAACAGATGAGTGGAAGGCAATGCACACCCGCACCAGAAGAATTCCTAAAGGTAGTCCCATCACCAAAATCATCACTCAAATCAGAACTGTCCAAGCAGGAAGAATCACCAGGTTTTCCAACCCTTATTACCAGCTGTCTGAAACAATGACATAATCAACAGGGAGTGAATCGCATGAGGAGTCATATCCTGAGAAGAAGAACCGGATGCATAAAGTATCCTACTGAACTATAAACCTCTCATAACTCTCTGAAAGAGTATTTACAAACACACTGCTGTTCAAAGCTGGATGCATTGTTTCAGAGGAACTGAGGAAACTAAAACAAGAAAAGAAATTACCTTTGCAAGTGGGTTTACTATAATGATGCTGTTATTAAGCCTGTAAAGAGGGCAGCTGTTGGTACTATCCATAATCCATTTGAGAGGAAGAGATGGGGTAAACTAGTGAAATGGTGGAATGATCCAGATATTTATCAGCTGACATTTCAGGAAAAGACAAAAAAGTCACAGATTTAGATAACTAATCATGTGGAGCCTTGTGTTGTCACATTCAGACCAAAAGGATACTTCCACTGACTGCAGGAGGCAATAAATCAGTCCAGCAATTAAAAAGATGAACTTTCTCCATACTCTTCCCTGTTGAAATCAGTGCATGGTGCTGAGTGCTCTGGCTGCCCTCCAACAGAGCACTCTGACATTCATAATCCAGCCAAAGCCACCAAGTCAGGTGTTTACTGGTAAGCACATGCTTAAGTGTGTTGCTGGACCAAGGCCGAAAGGGTCAGCGAGTTGCAGCCTGCAGCTCTCTGCTTCCCCAGGACCCTATCAGGATATTCCATGTGGACGGCATTTTTCGGGCCTATGGGTCACTGGTGGTCCCTGAGGCATGGGGAGGTCATCTGCAAAATGTCATCTGTGTCATTTTGTTTTGAGCCATGCACCGGGTTTCCTATACACACAGAATGGGAAAACAAACCAAAGAAAACCAGACACATTTTAACCTGGCTTGGTCCGTGTGCTGGTAAATAAGAAGTGACAACACAGTGTTAAATGATCTGAATTTTCCCAGTGTGTGGGAGGTTCATCCTTGGATTACAATTTTTCAGGCCTTCACATTATCAGAAGTAATTAAAAATCAAACTGTAAATAATTTCCTGTTGACTGACTAGTCACATGCCAGTCAAATCTCTGGAGGATGTAGCTGTTCCTGTAAAAGAAAGAAGGAAGCCTTGCTGGATTGTGAAAGCAGGTAAAAAAACCCCTCAGAATTATTTCTTCTGCTCCCAGAATAATAACCAGAATTAGAGTATGACCTTTCCAGAGTGATGCATGCAATTAAGGAAATCAAAGCTACTGCTATATCTCCGAGGCAAAAGAAAAAAAAACCCTGTTTTGATCACATTTGCTTCTTTTTATAAACCATGAAAGCCTGGATGTTTGGTGTTTAGACTGATGCTCCCTCTGCAAAAGAGGAAGTACACACTGCACATAAAAAGTAATGCGGGGGAAATAAAAAAATACCTGAATGAAATATCATCTCCAATATACCTTGGTGATGCTTCACTTTTGTAGTATTCAAATGTAGAGGTTATTTTCACCTCCTCTGCTCCCTCATGAATTCCCTCAGGGATTGTGATTTGAGCTTCAAACAGTGAAAATGAAAAAAATTCTTTTTTATCATGGAAGCAGATAAAATGGGCAGAGACAAGAAAAGCTCCTTTTGTTCTGATCTTTCAGACCTCAAAACATATTTCAATTCATGCAAATATGTATTTAAACCTCTTACAAATCAAGAGTATGCATTCTATTTACCTTTCCAAAGATGCATTTTATTTTTAGTATTGCATGTATTATTTTCCTTTCTGGTATAGGAAAATGTTGTTGTTTCTATTTAGATAATATCTGTTATTTCTGTCCTGTGTTATTTGTTATTTATTGAAGTTTAAGCTGTTATGGGCTCTTACATAAATCCTTCTTAGCACGTGGATTATTGATCCTATAATCTGTAATAATATTGTCTATTCTGTCATCCAGCTGGCAGCAATAAACACTAAAAATACACATTCTAAAGTTTGTTGTGAAATTCTACTCAAACAAAAACCAAAACCAAAACAATAAACATGGTCAGTGAATGACACTTCTAAATAAATATTGTGATTTCTCCCTAAAAATGCCTAAAGACAGAAGACCATATTATTAGATTTATGGTCTCTCACACTTTAGGCTTAATACCAAAACAATTCTTTAGTCATGTAGACACCCTTCAATATCAAGCTTGTTTCAATTTTGTACTTGAAAAATCATTTTCTTTTTACCCTTCTGAGGAAAACGTTTTTTTGGCTTAGGTTGTTTTGAAGGGCTCGACAAAAGCTGTAATGTGGAATAGTTAGACCAAACAGGGAAATTTTAGCAGGGCTTCACATGCTGTACCTGGCACCTAATCTCTGCCATGGGCAAAAGCTACAAGCCTGCACTTACAGTGTGCCTTGATTTTGAGGCTAGCTTGTGATGCCATCACCTGCCCAACTTCAGCTTGCTCTGGGGCGGGTCTGGAAGACATCTCTTGTCTGTCCACGTGGGCAAATTTTGCTGTTGGAGGGGGTATTGCCTATTGGAAGGCTGCTGCTCTCCCTGTAGGAGCTTAGACACTTCTCTGTTCCGACCCAATATCCCCTCGGGTTAATGAGGTGTTGCAACCTGCACATCTGATTTTCAGTTTGGTCCCAAATCTGAATTTTTTTGGTAAATGTGTGATAAATGTAAAGCGATCATAAAACTGAGCAGAATCTGGGTTCTGACAGTAAGTCTGTGCAAGATTTCAACCTCACAGAGATATGAAGGGTGTGTTATGCCATCTCCTAAGGGTCCAGCTGCAATGTTGAGAGCATGTCTGAGACAGGGCATGACCAGCATCACATTCACTCCCTGTTTCTGATGCTCTTAGGGTTAAAAAACAACCCACCAGCTCAGGAACAAAATCAATCCATCTCAGTGATGATGGGCTAGCAGAGAGCCTATTGTTTACTTGCATCAAACCTAGGAACTGGATCATTTTTAAACCCTGAAAGCCTGAGCTGCGAGGAGGCTGCATGTCCCCTGTGCTCAGGGCTGTGCAGCCTCCTGGCTCACCTTGGTAGCACCTCAGGGGAAGCACAGGAGCAACATGAAGATCCCTGTGCTGGCAGGCTTGATTTGTTCCTCATTGCACAACTCTTTGGCATGCCTTGGGGGGCACAAGCCCCCAGGTGCTCTGCAGCACCCTGAGGTCAGCTTGGGAGCTCATGACAGGGCACAGCTCCTCTCTACAGAGAAGGCAGAGCCTTGTGTGAGGAGAAGACCATGCAAGGGTTTTGGAGAGTAGCAATTTCTCCTGAGTTTTCCTCAGGAAAGTATGGATAGCTAGTTTGAAAGTTGTAGTCCAGGCTTCAGCAAAAACCTAACTGAAGTTCCAGCAGTAGTTAAAACTGAAGAGACTACACAAATCTGAGTGAAATACATTCCATTTTAGAAAACTTAGGTGTCCCCATCTTATCTGTAGTAACATGTGGCTGTTGATAATGCCTGGTTTATTCACATTATTTTGTATTGGCATAGTTGTTACAGTAAGCGCCTCATAAATCATTTGTTGTTGGGGAAGGTTCCTAAAATCACTCTGCCCTGGGAAATATCCAAACAAGGTAGCAATTCTTTTTCCTGCAGGCAGAGAATTAATTTCTTCTGGCAAATCTAAATACCTGGTTAGGTGGCTCCTACCTCTGGCGATCATTTATCCTCTTCAGAGATGGTTTCTCCTCTCCTGCACAGCACCTCCAGCTCTCAACATTTTCCAAGCCAGTGGCTCTCACTGCACCATCCCTACATTCCTGTAGCGCACATCAGACCTGGGACAGCGCACCACACAACCAGTGAAGGACCTTACAGATGAGATGATTAACCTACAAAAGTTTCAGATTCTTATTTTTCAGATATATTGTGAAGTTCATTTATCTTTTTTCAGAAGGAAGAAATACATCTATAAGAATATACTCACAGCAAGTGTACACGTCTGCCCACTTGCACTTCATAACTTTTTAGCCCATCAATTTCAGCCATCTTTTATGAGGTGGAGTTTGATAGGATAATGATCTAAAATATATTAATTTTCTAAAAGTTTCAAAAAAAAGGTGTGGAAGAGGACCCTGTCAGCTCTTCTACTGGGAAATGAATGAGCCCAATTTGTATTAAATGGCAGAGAATCCATACAGAAGAGCTGTCATGACTGCCATAAATGTCAAAAATGCTTTTCTTAGAAATTGCAGTGCATTGTACACCTGAGACACAAAGCTTTAGGAAGCCAGGCATCATTAGTCCTACTGATCAAGGACTTTGGCATTTGGGTGAGAGAGACTGGGGAACAGGTTTTTGCAGGGATGTTCACTGACTTGGGGTGATTAAGTCAGGAGATTGGCTCTGGTTGTGACAGCTGAGGCAGAGGCAGCTGATTTAGCACTTTAATATACTATTCTGGTTGGTGAGAAAAGTAATACTTGTAAAAAATGTATAATGCTTTTGGCGGAAGCTTTTATACATCTACATGAATACAGCTAAGGTTTTTTAATCTAAAATACATGTATATTAGAGGGAGATCATATTCCCTCTTCTCTTTCATAACATGTCTATACGTCCCCCTTAGACATATAATCATGTTTACTTAGCCAAATCCTTCCTTGTACTTGTGGATCAATTAGTATTATTTCTATAGTGTCTCCATCCAAATTCTCTCATTTTATAAAATCACAGAAGAGGAAATAAATCACATTAAAACCCCATTCACCATGGTTGTATCACGATGGTTATGTTACTATGGAAACATCTGTGTGAAGAGACTATGATACTCTTGAAGATTAGCATTTTATCCCATATTTCCAATTATGTCATCAGACTGGATTTTCAGTGGCATAAACTGACATAAACACAGGAAAATTAAGTGATTTATAATGGGTAAAGATGTGAGTTAGTAATTATTTGAGAAAAAAGCCCTAATAATTTACATGATGGGGAGTCTGAATCTAAAACTGCTGCTGCCCCATGCATATTTGAAAGGTTGGATTAAGTTCTGCTTGAATCACCCTGGAATAATTGTTGCTTCCTAATGAGTCCTAGGATTCAACCAAGCAGCAGGAAAGCAAGCAATCTCTGACTTAGACTGAGTTTAACTAGATAGGGTACTAAATGTGGTGCTGTGTGGCAGCACAGACTACACTGGAGCATGGGCACCTGTGCTTGTTCTCCTCCCTGGTGTCTCTGCACACTCAGGCCTCACCATGTTCTGTCAGATCTGCTCGCTCCACGCTGTGTGTCTGGGCATGTTTCCACACACAGCAGCCATCCTTTCACTTGTAGGCTGGGTCCCCAAATTAGCACGGCCTCTGCACTTTGCAGAGGAGCATTTCCCGTGCTGTCCTTCATCGTGGTCAGTGTCCCCTCAACCTTCTCAAAGGTACTCCAGGTATGGTTGGCTTGTTTTCATCTCCCTGTTTCTGCTGGTGTCTTGCACCTAGTAACAGATATTGGAGGTATGTAGTAGCAAAGTATCTGCAAAATATATTAAAATGTTTTGTGTAGTAGGACATTTTCTGTACCAGCAAAACAATTGCACTTGATAGATGGCCCAGCCTCTCAAGAAAATTCTCCACTTTGTTTCATTTTGATAAACTGCATGATCTTTATGGAATCCAAGTTCCTTCAACACCACAAAGAGAAAAGAATTCCTAGGTAGAAAACCATCAAGTGTATAAATTGAATTGAGCAATGTGGTAGAATTATTTAAGAGATTAAAAGTAAAATGTAAAGTAAGAGTTGGTGCACAAGACTTTGTTTTGATCACATGTTCTCGGGTTGGTAATAAAGCAACATATTAATAACATCATCAGGGACAAAGACCTTCAAAACAGACAAAGACAGAACCACTCATGCATTATAACAGTTCATACATAATAACACTTCTCTACATGAAGCATGGTATCAGATCCCTCTTCAGGAAAGATTCATCTATGTTGTAAAAACTTATCATTAAAAAATCATGCTGATACATTCTGTAGACAAGGTGAGATCCCAAAGTGAGGAACATGAAGCAGAAGTGCTCCATCTTCATTGTCAGGGCCCCGTGTGCCCTCACACCTGTGTGCTCCAGAGCCCAGGCTGTGGGTCAGCTATGAAGCAGGCAGTGGGGCTGGACCACAGACCAGGGACCAGGCTAGAGGATCAGTCTATCTGTATCTACATCTTAGGATGCATCTCAGCCCATCCTTGGTGTGGGCATGGGATTGCTCTGGGGGGGACTGATTGTCCTGCCAGGTCCAGCAAAATACGGAGTTTTCTGCAAAACACAAATATGTTTTCACCTATTTTGAAATAACTTCCAATATTATGTACGTGAGTGAATATAATTGCAGGTATGTAGTCCAGTGATCTGAGTTTGGGTACACTGATGTCATTGTATGATCTCATACTTTACAGGTCTGCAGGCAGATGCTGTAGATTAGCTCAGCTCCAATAATTGCAAGGTGACTGCCTCTACATCTCTGGGTAAAACAGTCAGTCCTAAAATCCTAACACGCAGAGCTCCTTCAGAAGCCAATGGTAGTTAAGGGAAACCATATAAGATTGGCTCCAGTAGTATCACTTGCAAGAAATAACCTTTTTTACCAATTACACTTGAAATATTGAAAGTTTTAAATCAAGGGAACTTGTTTTCCTGTTCCACTTATTCAACAAAACATATTTCTGTCACATCTCTCTGTTAACTATTTCTCAGTTAAGTGCATGCCATTATTTTGAACAGATTTCTTTTAAAAAAAAAAGAGAACAAGGACAGGGAAAAGGGAAGAATAAGCAGAAAATGAAAGCAAGGAGAGAAACTGTGGCTTTGCCTTTTTCTTCTGCATTAGGCAAAAAAAAAAAAAAGTGACACAGGAGTTTGTTGTAAACTAAGTTACATATCATTTGCTACCATGTTGATAAGGGAGGCAATCTCAACAATATACCCTGTGTGCCATCTGGACTGTACAGGAACTGCTAGGAACAGGGAGGAGACAAATTGTTTGCAAGCCAAAGTGAATGTGGCACCAGTGCTATGACTTTGTAATTGAAGTCACATAAATGGGGAAGGCTTCTGTCAGATTCTTTAGAGCCCCTTGCTTTCTCTATAGATTTCTCATCTGCCCGCACACCAAAAGTTTTTTCAGTGTTGATGTTGTGGTGACTCCCATTGTAGATGTCTAATTTTTCCATCAGACTGGCAACCTTGTAGGAACAGGGGGATCTAGCAGCAGACTCCAGAAAGTTATGGGAAAAGTGTTTCACATTTTACTTGCTTTATTTATTTCCAACAGTAGCAGTAGAGCTCATTCTCCTCTCCATTATAATGCTGTAAATTCAATTCCAATTGCTTTTATTAATAATGTAATTATTAATAGTAACTCTTAATTTTCCTCATGGCCCTGGTCTTCAGTTAAAATTTACACAAAGGAATCCTCATATTTGGCTATAGTACCCTTCAGTGAGTTTATGAAAAAGTATCTGTTTTTTCTTGTCAGGAACTGTCTATGGGATTGGTGATTGAATTTGTTTCTTGAATATCATCTTTCCTATTCAGTGAATTTTTTGCACATTCTTAAGATGCCTCATGAATTAAATAGACATTCATAAAAGTTCCAAAATTTAAATTTGATGAAACATATAATGTCCACATAAGCTATTTACATTACTCAAGGGCAATTAAGATAATGATAGTGGAAGTTGGATAGTCTTTTACGAAGGCTTTACTTTCATTTTGAATCAAAACTATTATTACCAAATATGGTATCTTATTCCCAGCATTTTAACTATAAATTTGAAGGAGACAAGTTATTCCCATTAATCTTTGGAATGCACAAAACTCAAAAAAGACGTGAGCAAAATGTTAGAAGGGCTGGGAAATGTTATTTTCATCCTGTCCTTTCTGTCTTGTCTGCACCAGGATGACCCCTCCTTCTCAGTGACATTGTTGGATGAACTCTGCAAAAGGGCATTTCTGTTTCAATAGTGACTGAATGATATGGCCAAGCATGACTTTACTCCCTGCCAAGATTGTATTTTCAGCTCAGTGGAGAAAAAGAAAATCCTTTCTTTTCAGCTAAGGTTCTCAAAATATTTGTTGTTTCCAAACTCCAACCAGCATGATCAACGTTAAAGCCATACAGAAACTAAAAGACAAGTGAAATCACCCACCTGCAAAATTTTCACCAAAACAGCCAAAAGGGAAAACACTTGACTGATTTGTGCTGGCATGAAACAGCATCTAGTGTGCTCCCCTCTTTCTGACACTAGCACATTTTAGTATTCCTGCCAACCACATTGTAGTCTCAAGGGCACCTTCAAAAAAACAACAAAAACTGTTTAAAAATAACCCTCTGGAAAAAAAAATAAAAATAAAAAGAGTGCTACTATTTCTGGAAAAAGTTGGTTTGTTTTCCTTTTTTTAATTAAATGTTTTAAAGGAATTAATAGTCCAGGCATTCAAAGGCACACAACAGCAGGGTTACATGTGCTCACAGTGTGGTGCATCTTGTCATCTCAAAGGTTCCCAAACAGTTGGTCCACAGAGATTTGGGAGGTCACATAGCTTTAACGCTTCCCCATCTCCTACTGCTTAATCTCATTTGTAATATCTAAAAATACATATCTTGCTTTCCCAGTATAGCTTTCCCATGTAAACTTGGACTTGCTGCCGTTATCCCAGGACATGATGATATTCTGCAGGGTGGGAGAACAGGACATGTAATTGCCAGCTGGAAGAGAGGCAGTTTCTGAATGGAAGGGGAGGATTTCCCTGAGATAATGTTTCTATTCATTCTGGAAAATTACCAAGGACGTTTTTACTAAATAGCATTCAGATTGGTTTCAGGCACCTCTGCAAAAGCAATTCTGTCTCTCTGGTCCAGAAGCTGGGCTAGGCAGTCCCTGTGGGAAGCAAGAAAGAGCTGAGGTATCTGCCTGGTGCATTTTATGCCTATGCATGACAACCATCGGTTCAAAAATTGAAGCAAGTCAGAGAATTAGGAGCCCTTACAGAGCACCTCAGGGAATTCTATTCCATGCAAGGCATATCCAAATTGTCTACTCTAATACGTTCATTCTTGTTTTTAAATATTTTGAGGACATAAATATCTTGCTCCAATAAAACATACTAGTGACTTTAAAAGATTCTTCCACTGACACACACTAATTTTATCACACAATTTTGCTTTAACTTGTCAGTTTTTATAATGACCTTAGACTTCCTAAGATACACCCCAGGCCTTTGGCAAAACTGTTTGCATGCACAAAAATTTCTGTAAGAGTAATGCCTGTTTCTCTCCATGAAGATTTATTGCTGTCCTTTGCAAGAGTGTTGCTGGGGAAACAGGGACTCCTAGTCATATTTCACATGATGCCTACAATTAATCTGTTAGCAATTCACACTGGATGGCTCTTTCACTGAGTACATCTGTTAACAAATTTCTTCAGCTGGATAATTTACCTACATGTGTATTTTGAACAAAACAGCATCACATATTAGACCTACTGACAATTATTTTCCCTGAATGTGTTTTTTCATTTAGCATGTTCAGAAAGAGTTACACTTGTTAGTCTCCTTGAGACAGAGGTTCAAATAAGTCTATTAATATATCTTAATCTCAATTAATTTATACAAAAATATCTAGATTTTGAAAGTATGCTTTCTCTCAGGAGTTAGGTTGATTGCACTTTAAACCATTTTTTATTTGATTACCTAAGCAACACGTATGGAGGTAAAGGAAATGCAATATCTTGCTGCTAAGGGCAGGTGTGAACATTAAAATGGAGTTGTATTCATGCATTCAGTGAAGGAAAGTAACTGGCATTCAAGTGAACTAGAAACTGGCAATCAAGAAAAGTCAATCTATGTGAACTCATCATCATCAGACTGAAAACAGTTGTTGGTTGTTTGGCTTCAGATATGGATTACACGGATTCATCTTAATATGACCTAATGAATCTCACACCAAGACTCACTGAGTTTGAGTTCATCTAATGAAAGTACACACCATTTAACTGTTTCTCTAACCTGCAGTGTTAGTCAAAACATTAGGAACTCCAAGGTCAGGGAACACTATCTTCCCCTGAGAAAGTCAGCTACCATTTCCCTGTGAGTCAAGATAGGAAACAAATGGGGTGAACAGCACTGACTTGGGGAAGTGGGAATGTATGAGCTGTCTGCATCTTAGTACATTATCTAAGGGTTAGAAAGAGAGGAGAAAAAGGAATTCTGGAAAATAAATCTGTTGATCTGGAGAACTGCAGAAAAATGCAGTCTCTCTTTCAGACCACCAAATGAAGATGGCCTAAGTAGACCTGCTCACAGGAACACAGGTGGAATCACATGTTCTTTGTGCTATGTGACCTCACCCACTAAACCACCTTCAAGCTTTTTATATCCATCCCACTTCATAGCCTACAGAAGTTGATCCTAGCAGGTAAGGCGAGAAAACTTTTGCAAAATTTGCAGACAACATCAGACATCATTCATGATCAAAGTGAGGCATCTTCCATTCAGGCACTTCACTAAAAATTGGGTACTCTTCCAAGCAGAATGAATTGCATTAGACTTACATCTCATCTTGATAATTTTCTTTGTTAAGCAAAGACTCATTAGCCTCTTATACAAGCGTGGTATCAATCACTTGTGGCAAGGAATTGGAATAAAACCACTTATGAAATCCTTGGCTTACACCCAACGTTTTCCAGTGCCCTCTGAGTAGTTGCAGTGAGGAGCAGGGAAAATCTACTGCTTGTCCAAAGAATTTTCAATGTTTATAGCATATGAAAGCAATGCTTTCTCTATAAGACAGTGTTATCATTTTTGAAAATGTTATTTTCAGAAGTAGTATACTAAAAATAACACAGTACAGCCTAGGAGCAGACTACTCATTTTAGTTCCTTTATAAATACACTTTTCCAGATTACAGAAATTTTTGTCACTCCAGTTTAACTCATAAGGTAGTTTGAGCCTGTTTGGAGACAGGGCAGAGGAGAACTGAGAACTGTCTGAAATTCAAAATATGCAAAAGCAGGGCCCTGCACCTGGGAAAGAATAACCCCATGCATCAGGCTGGGGGCTGACCTGTTGGAAAGCAGCTCTGTGGAGAAGGACCTGGGGCATCCAGGTGGACAACAAGCCAGTGGTGTGCCCTTGGTGCCAAGAATGTCAATGATATTCTGGAATACAGGTCAAAATTGGTATCCTGCCTCTCTACTCAGCCCTTGTGAGACACATTTGGAGTGCCGTGTCCAGTACTGGGTTCCCCATGACAAGAGAGACATGGAGTGGGTCAAGCGGAAGGCAAGATGAATAAGGGATTTGAGCATGTCTCTTATGAGAGAGCCGGGCCTGTTCAGCCTCAAGAAGAGATGGCTGAGAGGAGACCTCACCAATGTCTGTCAGTATCTGAAGGGAGAAGTCAGAGGATGGGCCCATGCTCTTCTCAGTGGTGCCAAGCAATAGGACAAGAGACAACAGGTAGAAACTGAGGTACAGGAGATTCCACCTGAAAATGAGGAAGAACTTCTTTACTGTGTAAGTGACCAAGCACTGGAACAGGTTGCCCAGAGAGGTTGTGGAGTCTCCTTCACTGGAGATATTCAAGAACCATCTGGATGCAATCCTGTGCAATTTATGCCAAGATGACCCTGCTGAGCATGGACCAGACAACCCACAGTGGTCCTTTCCAACCTGACCCATTCTGTGATTCTGTGTATGAAAATGGATCTGACACTACTGTTACAATGTAGAATTCCAGAATGTGAGCAGATATAGTCCAGCGCTACAAATGTTAGAATTATTTTATACAGACTCCTTACAACTAAATATGCACATCTAAGCCTTAATGAAGCCTACAGAAAGCAGTGAAGCTCTTCCACTGGACATGTTCCTAAAACTTTGAAGAAGTCACAGTGTAAATAGAATCAGATCAAAGGATATGGATGCTGGATTAGGCAAGCAGCAGATTACAAAACAGCATTAGCATTTGCCCTTTGCAAAGGTTAAATATGTTCCTATCTTAAATATTGCATCCATGTTCCCATGAGGACCATCCATCAAAAAGATTTTGGACTAAAATTGGAACAGGACCAGAATACAATCAGAGAAAATTTTTCAGAACTTCAGAGCAGACATTATTAGAAATAAATAGCTCAGAAGGCTGTTGAAGAGTTGTAAGTCATAAGCAGCCTCGGAACAAAGAAGAATACTCTTTCAAATAATAAAGTCTTTTAAAACTAAATGGAGGTGATCTGCTTGTATTAAAGACTCCAGATTTCAAGAAGCTTTCACCTTGCTCGGTTCCATTACCAATGTGGTGCTCAGAACAGCTTCAGTAGTCAGTCTTTGAGAGTGCACAAACATTTTAAAAGCAGCAGACCTCTTCATGCATTTTCGTTCCTAAGTCACTGCAAAAGCAAAATGTTCCTGATCTTGTCTGTTTCAATTTGAAACTCAGAGAAAGTTTTGGGATATCTGGAGAGAGAGTTCTCCTTTCTGATATTAGACATCTGCCATGTGGATAAATGAATTAGTCACCCAAGACCCTGTCTGTAGTCAGGGCAAAAAGTGAATTATTAATCTGACCTGTCTTGAGCCAATGCTATAGGATAAGTTGAACTGTTTCTTTCCATTGGTCTGGGAAGAGAGTGGAGGTGTCTGGCTCTTCTGTGGACAGCCAGACTGCAAGACAGCCACATTGTGTCAGTTGACCGCTAAGCCAGCCTGTTGTACTCAACCATCAATAGCTTTGATGCTTCAGCTCTTTCTTGACCTCATACAAGAATCACTTTGTTGGTGTTTCATAGCCTATACTAGTACAGGGGGCTAGTCCATGCCAAGTGCAAGCCTCTGCACTAATCCTGGCTGAACACCAACCATAAAGCTTCTCTTGGCCCATTCTCAGTGCTGGTCTGGGTCCCTCTAAATGTCCCCAAGAGTATTGACTGGTGCCACCAGTTTGGCTTCATCTCCAAACTCTGTAAGGGTGCACTCCTTCACATCCTCCAGGCCACTGATAAATGTACTAAACATCACAAGTAAGTCCCAGTGCAGATCCCTGTGGAACTGGACCTGTAACCAGTCTCCAGCTGAAGTGTGAAGATTTAACTACCCCTTCTGAGCCCAACCATGCAGTCAGTTCTTCAAATGCCTAGTACTCTGCTCAGTTACTGCTGTTGTAATTACTATTCTCTTCAGCAAACCATCTCCCTTTGTGATTTCAGGACCACCGCTGCAGATCTGAAGAACAAAAGTTTTGCCACTACTTTTTAGTGCCAGTGGCATCCCATAAAAACCCACAGCTGTACTGTCAGAGACTCAATGGTAACTTATTCTGTCTTCAGCAACAGACCCATTCATCAGTGTTTCATTGCTGGATTCTCAAGGATATATCTCTCTAATGCATTTTTTTCAGAAGCAAAGACAGATAAAGATTTCTTGCCTCCTTTCCTACTGCCTCCCCTTTGGCTGAGCTGGTACTGCTCTTGGTGGGACGGACTGAGAAGTCAGGAACAGCAGTGTGGAGATGGGACCTAGAGTGGAGGGGGAACAAAAAGCTGGAAATGTCTGAAACTGGCATCCCATGAGACAAAAACATACCATTGAATGCTACATACTAGCCTTACTCCTGGCTTACCTGAAATGCAACCAGACACACAAACATAGTGTCTGGAAGGTGATTTTTGCCTTCTAGGATTGTTTTCCAAATCTCACCTGGCAATAGCAGTAGTAAATATGAAACTCTATCCTGAATTATTCTGTTTCCTACAGCATCTCTGCAGTAGCATTTAGGTCAGACTGAAATACAAGTGCTAGAAAGCGCTCCAAATCTGAGGTAATTTACACAGAAAACTTCTCAAGCTAAATGTTATTTGAGCTCCTGAACAGGGCATTGAATTGTGAAGCTGTGTGAACACACAGAAAAAGGATGACATCATCCCAACACTCGTATTTGTTCAATTCTCTTTAAGGGAACATTTATGGTTTTTTTCAATAGTAAGGGTGCCATGGCTCTCAGGAGGGACAGAAGCTGTTTTCTCAGGAACCATCAACCAAGGTTCATTTCTACTCTTTGGAAATGTCCTTTCAGTTCCTGATGGCAGTTATGTGCCAAAGGGGCCCAGCAGGCCTTTTTGGAAACTGTCACTAGTGATCAAGGAATGTTGCACTATTTCCTTCCCCTGAAAGGCCTCTTTCCTTTCCTGCTAAATCATCCCTGCCAGCTCCTAGACTTTATAAAGTTATTCTGAGTCACAAATCAGTTTCCATGCCATTGGACCAAATCGTACCCAGGAGGAATGGTCATATACTGTGCCCATGCTTCCTGGAGAGAAGTCTTAAGAGAGGGAGATAACATTTCATTCTTCTCTCAAGCAATCTGTTCACCTATAACATTCTCAGCTGAAGAACCCTTGGTTGAAGTTTAAAGAAACAAGGGTTGTCTACCTGAGTGGCTCTTTCATAGGGCTCAGGGGGACATGGGGAGGGGAGGATTTGGTTTCATACCACCAATTTGCCAATTTGGAGAATGCAGATTAATATTAACATCCTCCCTACTCTTTTTTGAACACCTGTAGTAAGGAACAGGACATGAGGATTGTTGTATATTGTAGGGTGAACAGAGAAAATAGGGGCTTGGAAAGAGATGCACAAGTATCTAGGATAACTTAGATTCCTTCAGAAATACCCAAACAAACAAGCTGCAATATGCTGCTCAATTTTAGCAATAAGTATGACTGTGGAAGCTGACATCTCTGCATCGCACATCTAAGTACTACAAGAAGCAATTATGAAGAGCTAGGAAAGTGCTTCCAGATATAATAATAGTTTATTAAAGTCCATCTGGTGGTAAGACAGCAAGCGGGAGTGTCAGTATGAGCCTAGAGAAAGTGATTAAAACATAAACAGGATGTGATGGAGGAGGCAAATAATCTAAAAGAATTATATTTTTGCAGAGTTTCATTAGATGGCTTTTCTGTTACAGCAGCTATGTTTTGCTTGCTGCCAGCTGCTGTATCCCACTCCAACTCAAACACATCCCTCGTATTTAACTGTAAGGCTTGCTATGCTTGTAAGGCATAATTAGTATTTACTAACTAATCAAGATGACAGGGCACAAATTAGAAATCTAAGGTCTTGTGGCCATCCCACTGAGGACCGGAGGCCACATATACCTGACAGCGTAGGCTATGCTCCCATATCAGGTGATGCATGCATGGATATATAGCTCTATTGATCCTCTTCCCTGCTTCCCTCATAGACTGAGGAAACATCCACCAGGTCTTCTTGAAGAAGCCCTAAATACCCAAGCACACCTGCAATAACACCTGACTTGTTCAAATTCTCAAACAAGGTAACACAGCACAGAAACTGCTACCTGTCATGGCTGGATGATCCATGCCATAACTGCCCACTGGAGACAAAGGGAATCTTCACCTTTTCACACAAGCAGCCTTCAGAAATTCACATTAGCATTCATGATCACCATCTTTTGCATCTTTTCTTTTACAATATCTGCACAAATCTCATGTCTTTCCCCTCTGGCCTTGACCAACTGTCTCGTGGCACCATTAAAATAATAATCCTCATCACACATGCTCACATGCCCAGAAGTGTGTCTTTGCACCTTTAAACTCATTCTTAGACTGGTATTCAGTTACCAGTCATCATCTGCATGGAAAAAATATTTAATTTTCCTCTCCTCTCCTTCCACAGGTATTATTATTCTGAAAGTTTTCAGAAGAATGCCAGCTGTCTTCAGTTAAAGGTGGCCACATCTTGTCATGGAAGGAGGTGTCCTTGTTGCTTAAGGCAGAGGGAATGCTCTCATCTCTTTCATTCTCCTGTGTTTTGCTGTTTTACTGTTTGTCAAAATCCATGTCTCTTCTGTCTTAGCCGTGCCCCAGTGATGCTACTTTGGCATCTCGATGATCCTGGCTGGGATCCACATCTGCAAACTTTCTATTTTCAGAGAGACACATTTTAGCAAAATGGTTTTCATAAAACAGTGCTTACATCTGGTTCTAAACTACTTACAACATCAGCAGCAAACATCTATCACCAGCACTTTAAAGTGAGTGTGCTGCCTCAGATGGAATGTTGTCAGACTGTGTAGAGCTCAATAAATCCACTACACTAAGAGTAAACTATTCTAGTAATTAAAAGCATTTCCAGGGACGAAAGATTGTAGAAAATATCTTCTACTGAGTTAATTTTCATTTTTTCCCTTATTGATTCAGCTTAGTATAACCAAAATAAAGATATAAAATGTGGATGAAAAGGGGAATATGACATAAGTCAAGAAAGAAGTGACCAGTAATGGATCAATTCTGCATTCACCATTTGTAAGTAATCAGTATTTATTATTACTCATTTTGCAAAAATGATCTTCCAGCTTCAGTTCCAAAGCTATAAATACAATTTTCACTTTAAAGTTTGCTGAAAAACACAGTGTGAAAGTTTATCTGCACCACTAAAAAAGTTAACACAGCTATCCTGAGACAGAAATGCAGTGAAGTTGAGGCAATTTTAGTTTTATCGTGAGGCAAACTTGCCAAGGTATGCCTTGGGCAGGAGCAGAAAGCTGATCTTGTTGTGATAAATGTCTTCACTGTGCCTTTATACCATGGTAACTCACACATGTTAGTTTTCATATTGACAAAAAAAACCAAAAACAAAAAACCACAAAACCAAACAGAAAAGTAAAGGGGGTAGTGGTGGGAGAAAGAATCATTTATAGTAGAAGTGACATAAGGCGCAGCATCACAAATGGATTCTCACTTAACTTGCTGGTGGTTTTCCACTGGTCCTTGCCTCTGTTAATTTATTTTCTGTCTCTGGGCTATCAGAGTGTATGCAGGGAGCTGCATGTGCCTAGCTCTACCCCAGCAGCCCAGTAGCAGTAAAACAGGTAATAGCGTGTTTGTTTTTCTCCATGTTTCTGAGCGACCTATGATGTCTGGTAACTCTGTGTTCATGATTCACAGAAACATAACTGTCCAAGGAAAAGCTATTCCCCTTCTTCTTTCTTCACAGCACACACTGAGTTTTCTTTTATCATGATTCTTTTCCAAACAGTTCTCCATGGGGGTGGGGAGAGTGGGAAACTGTCTGAATGCCTTATGTTCACTGACAGATCATTATAACATGCCAAGATTTTACAGGGGTGAAAATATCCCAGGAAGTTGTTATTTATCAATTCCCAAAAAATTTAGCTTGCAAAATACAAAAGTAAGCCTTAAGTAAATGAGGGAAATAAAGTAGCACATGCCAAAGGCAGGTCATTTTACTTTTACTTTCTATTTCTTCTACACCAACACAAAAAACATCATCAGTTCCTATTCTCTCTCCCATATGAACTCAGAACTGTACAGGTTGCTCTGAAAAAGCTCAAATCTGAGTTGTAAATATGAAGCCTAACAGCTCCCACATCTGTTTCTTAAACAGTTGGAAGTCATTACTGCTATTCACCCTAGTGTAACTGCAATTCCACATGAACTTGATGTTCCCTCTTTTTTTTTTTTTTTTTAATAATTTAAAATTACACTCACATTTTCATTGTGATGTGGAAGCAGAGGGTTTCTTATAGTCCTTTTACTCAAAACTCTTTTGAGGACTATTTTGTATTCATGAAGAGGGTGTATGTGGTGGCCTGTTAACCCCCTGATTCTGTGATGTTCCCCCTGTTCCCTGCCCTAGCCCTGGCCACTCCCTCGGTTTCTCCCTATTTGCTCCTGTACCCCAACCCTGCCCAGGGACCGCCCCTGGGCCCCTGGCAAAACCACCCCACACTCAGAGCACGCTGTCTCTCTACCTCTGAACATCCCGGGGACAAGATGTGATTAAAGCCATCTCAAACCATCATGAGAGACCCTTCTCTGCCTTCTTTACCATCCACTGCATTGTAACGCTGCTGGCTGCCGGAGCCAGATCACAGGGCTGTCCCAAATGGACTCCGGGATGCGATCAGTCACACGGCCCTAGGAAACCCTCGCTGAGCTCTCAGGGAGCAGCAGCCTGCTAGGCAGAGTCTAGCGGTTACAACAGGTGTTTCTCTCTTTATCTCAAGGATCTGACTCAAGTTCAAGGAGCAAACAGTTGATGCACCTAAAAAGTCTGACATTTCACACTTCTTGTTACTGCTTATTGAGTAGAGGCAACATCTCTACAAAAGAGCCAACAGTGCTGGACACATACCCTGCATGCACGTGCACCTCAGATGCTCCATCTCATGGTTTGGTCTGCTTTCATCACCAGTTTAAACTAATCCGCATGAATGTGAACTGATGCACCTGCTGGGTGGTCCCCCCTGGCTCTGCAGGTTTGTGCTGGGAAAATGGGAACTGTTACACTGGGAACTGTGACACCCTTGGAAAAGCTGCTGGAAATCATCCTTCGTGTGGATGGCTGGATCCTTCAGCTGGAAGATGCAGAGAAGAGGGTTGGGACTGTTTCACCTTGTCCCACAACGTATCCCAACCTGGCCATCCTAATATCATGGTCTTAGTGCCTCCCTGCCTGCACTGTATGTATTTTGCAGACTCTCTTGCCATGGACTTGGTTAGTTTATGTCAAAAACTCAGTGCAGTTACCTTTCAAGAAAGTAAATACAGGAAGGTCCTGGAAATTGTGGGTTGTTTTTTACCATGTTTTCATGGCAATGAGCCCATGTGAATTCATCTGGCTAGAGATGTCCTTACAGCCTCTTGCCAAGCTGCAGGCTGTGAGATGAGTGGGCAGTGCTGTCTTGCCTCCAGGCAGTCTTTTGCAGAGAGCCCCTGCAGGGACAGAAGTCATGGTGCAGGGGATCAGCTCACCTCTTCCTGCAGGGAAGCATCCTCCAGGATGCTGCTGCTCCTTGGCAAGAGTCACACATCCAAAGCAAGGTGCAGCAGGAGGTAGGACTAGCACCAGTTCCTGAGGTGCTGCTGGATTTGAGGCTGAAATGTACTTCTGCAGCACAAGAGACTGCAGCAGGAAAAAATACCTTTCCCCATTTTCTCAAGAAATTTCCACTTTCCTTATTTTCTCAAGAGATTAAAAAATCATCTAATGCCTGTTCCCTGTGATTCACTTGTTGAAATGCCTTTGTGAATTCTCAGGAGGAAGAAATAAAGATCATGAGATCAAGGATTGCTCAATGGGAAAAAAATTGCACCCAGGGAAACTGGAGCTGGAAGAGAGGATGAAACCCTGTCACGGCTCTATCCTTTCTGCAGAGCTTTGTCCTGTCAAATTTTAAAGACTATAAAAGAGAAATGCCTGTTGTGGGAATAGGGATGTAAGACAGTTATACTTCTCCATCTTGGCTGCCTACCACACATGGGTGGACAGATGCTTCAAAACAATAGTGATGATGTCTTGTTAATAAGGCTCATATATCCTAAATATCCCTGAAGTGGGTAATTCGTGAAGGTACAGAAAAAGGGAGATTAAGATCTTTCTATTGCTGTGTTATAATGAACTATCTGGGCTATGTGTACAGCTGTATGATAGCAGCACCACCCAACAATTTTAAGATATTCAATGGCTTAGCAGAACAACAGTAGCCATACATTGCCAGAAGATAGGCAGAACTCAACAACAGTAAAAATGAAACAATTTGAGGAGGAAAAAACAGATGCAGTAACACAAAGCAACGTTGTGACTACATTTTCGAGGAGCATTGACAGGTACCAAACTCTCTCCAAATCACACTGGTGCCTTTTGTTTCATACTTGTTTTGCTCAGACTACTTTTTTCCCCAATTTGTCCTAAAGATATTCTCAGAAGTTATTTCAGTTCCTCCAGAATGTTTCTTAGTTATTTTTTAGGCAGTCTCTATAAACCAGAAGCAATAATTTCTCACACACTTTGAGCCATAAACACCCTGTGAAGAGCCAAGTGAGAGCTATGGGTATTCAGCATCTCTCACTACAAAGCCCTGCAAGTGTCACGTTTTTGAGTGGTTCCTCTTGGAAATTTGAGTTTCTCCCTGTGGTCACTGCTGGGAACATGGTAAAAAGCAAATGAACGTCTATGAATAAAAAACTACTAAGTCAGCATGAGTTCTTTCAAGCCTTTGGGTTGGCACAGCTGTAGAGTTGAGTTGGAGGAGTTGGGCAGAGGTTTGCCAGAAGTGAGAGACAGGGAGGGGGCAGTGAGGTATGTGCAAAAGCTCTGTAGAGAAGGATGTCTCAGAAGGTGAAAAAAATAATATCCCTGGGAGGAACTCAAACAACTAGAGGTTTGTCATTAAATTCAGAACAAGCTTTTATCCCAAATCACTCTTGCAAGCTATGCATTTGCTCAGTCTTGTCTTTGAACTCTTCTCTCCTAAGGATGCAAGCTGATCAAGTTAGTGAGGAGGTGGTTTCTCCTTCTGTGTAAGCAGCCAAAATTTCTAATTACCTCCATGTCCTGTGTTAACTAACTTGGGCATTAACTTTGGTAAAATCCTGGCATGGGTGTCACTAAAGATGGTTGTTCTCCCACATCATCAAATGCACTGCAGTTACCTACAGATCAATGGTGTCTTCCTCAAGAGTGTGCTCTGTACCCTAATCACTTCTTGCTGTCTCTCACCAGTTTTGACTAGAAAATGCATTACTCTACAGACCATGAAACTACAAGCATTTCTCCACCATTGCAGCACCACTGCTCAGCACAGGGATGTTGCACTGCTGGGCACAGCCAGATGTGGTGGGTACCATGGGAGCCAGGCAGCAGTGTGGGTGGCTCCACCTCTGAGATGAGCCTAGGAGAGTGGGAATCTAGCCTTGGGTCAGTGCTGTCTGGTAAGGGGGAAGGAGAAAACATTTAAAATCAGCCAGCAAAATAAAGGCATGGTAGAGCTGGGAAGAGATGTGCCCTGAATCCTTTAAATTCCTTTCCTGTTACGTCCTCCTGAAAACCAAAGCAGGTTTTTTTTTTTTTCTGTGTTCAGCAGATGCAGCTGGGGATTCATAGGGCTGTGTGGGCTCTGCACTTTCATGAGTACATGCACATATGCACACACTTTTTATTTTCTACATTAATACTGTAAAAGCTCTCTGTGCAGGGCGCTGCTGAAAAGCCACCATGTATTCTCCAGCACACACACATATTCTTCAAACATTTCTACTACTGTTACCTTAGTAACAGCCCTAGGGAATCCCTAAGTAATTAATCAAGCTGCGTAGCTGTTTAAAGTTTCTTATGAGGGATGCTGTTTTCTAGCCTCTTTCTCACTGCTGGCAAAAAAAAAAAAAAAAAAAAAAAAAGAAATCTATATTTAGAAAAGAAGTGGCATGGGGGCTGATTGAGAGAGCCTCCTTTTTCTCTCATATGGGGGAGGTAAACGAGTGCCCATGTGCACCTTGTTAAGCATTTCTTTGGCATGTGTATACTTACTAAGTAACTGATACTGCAAGTAACAGCTGAAGCATGAACCTCAAAGAATTTAGAGGTGCAGCTGCCAGGCTGGATTTCTTCAAATATTTCAATGTTCGTTCTAGGAGACCGTTCTGGTTTCTCCCTCCAGTGCCACATTCAGAAATCACTTTCAAAGTCACTGATGCAAAGCTGAGTCAGACATCAAGAAACAACTATTATCGTTTAGTCTGAGTTCCCATAAAACCCATTCTGTAGACATTCACTATTCTATTTTAGTTTGGTTTTTTTCTCTGTAGAAGGCAGTATTCTTCCTTTGTACACTAAGGAGCATAGCTGAGTGTGCTAGATTATGGAGATCATAAAGCCTGCCTTACAGAAAGAAATACCTGTTGATTCTTTCCTCTAAAGCAATTGAAACTCTATGGATATGTTATTTTTATTTTTAGGATAGCAGCTAACATCATGTCAACCTTTTTTCATGGTGTGGATCCCTGAGGATTTTCCCTTGGAGCTGTGGTTCTGTGCAAACCAATTCTCTTTCCTGAGTTATCTCCCAGGGTCACTCAGAGGAGCATGGCACTCCATGGACACGATAACAAAAGTGTGACTAGGTCAGGTCACTAAATTTTCAGTTCAGCGCTTTCCTTCAAGAGATACAGATACAACAACAGCAACAATGAACACTCCCAAGTCTTCATAAGATGTTGCAATTTGGATCAGTTTTCTTTGGCAAGTCTTTACAGACTCCATAGGACAAGACATAGATCCCAGCTGGGGAGACTCAGCAACAGTACTGACCAGGGAAGAGGACAATGGAAAGTCAAGTCCTTGCTCATCCTGAGTAAGCTCAATGCATTGATCTTCACCACTCAATACCCTCTCTCAGTACTCAATACAGTGGTACCAGCTAACAGGTCTCTGCTATGTGTTGTGACAGCCTCTGAAAGACTTGCGTTGTCTTTGTATGGAATGGGAATATTTCTGAAGTCTCAAAAGTGGTCAGAGGAGGGGATAAGAGCAGCAGATACCTTTCTGTGGACTGTGCTGTGCCAGAAGGATGCTGTTTAACCTCATTTTGCTCATTTTGCATAGTGAGTCTTGACAGTACTAACCCCCTTGATGACCTGCATGCTCTGCTCTTTAAGTCTCAGGGATTTGCATCTGTTCCACCAGCAGACACCATTTTATTTTTAGATTAGTCAATCCTGGAGTAGTAAAGCACTGTATGACTGTTAGAGATAATTTCTAACATCAATAAAACTTAAGAAGTTTATTCTAATAAAGCAAGAAACATCTGAAAAATGAGAGGCAAAAGCTACAAAAAAGCAGGGCAAATATATATCAGTAAAATGGAGTTCTTAATCACACTTAAACATCATAATAGATTTCTCCAAAGTGCTTAGGATCTCAGCTGACCTTGTAGATGGACCAGCTGCTCTGTCTTCCCCATTTGTATTGCATTTTGAGCTTACCACTTGAGAAAGCTTTCTCATGGCTCTCCTCTAAAAAAACCCCAGCTGCTTATACTAAATGTGATGACTCTCAGTTTTCTTCTCCTATTTTCTCAGATGTTCATTTCTGAAATCCTAATGGTGAAAGCAAAACACGGTTTATTTTCACTTACCCTAGGATTTTCTCTGCCTTTACACTTCTGTGCTGTGCCTGAATTAGCAATTTCTTCTACTCTAGCTAGTCTTCTTGCAGGTTATTTTTGCATCATGACTTTTGCCTGTTTCTCTTTTCTAACTAGAGAGGAGACCGTAGTGACTTAAGCACGTCTTAAGGCACCTACACTTCAGTTCCTTCAGGTCATGTGAGATGAACCTCCCTGGTGAACCTCAGGGTCTTTAGGAACTCTTCCCAACACCACGCATTGCACCAGACACGACTTTCATTTATTCCACACCTACCCCTCAAGTCCACTCTGTTCCACACCAATGGAATAGGTGTTACAGTAGCCTAGAAATACACAACTAGAATTAATAATAACAGTGGGTTTGATGTTTGTGTTTCATGGTCCAGCCTAAGGACAGTTTTCTCACTGTGGGAGTCATTCTTTGAGTGTTCCTCCATGACCTCATTGACAAAGATCAAATATCCATGAGTTTTCACAAGACCTGTAGTCATTTTGTTGTCATTTGAAACTGAAGAAATTAGTATTTTTAATTGGGTTGTGTATTCCCACTGATCTCTCATATACACTGTGTATACACATACATGTATAATGTGTATTTACAGGGATCTACATACATATTCACAGGACTATTGGCAAGGCAATGCAGAAAATGATCTATGATTAGCAGTATTGCTATTGTCTGCTAAGGGCAGTTCACATATGCTCAGATGGGGCTGCGAGTTGTCTTCAAAATGAGTCACCTTTGCTGTTTCCTTTCCCTTTTCTTTTGATCTATATCTCACAGAAAGTGCTTGCTTTTGCACTGTGCAAACGAGTAGTAATGAGGCCGTTAAACTTTGATGACCACCCATTTACATGACTAGCTTTGGACAAAGCTGTGTCTCCGTCTTGGGGGAAGGCAGATTTTCAGCTCTGAACTACGAACAGACTGAAGTCAGGCAATGCATTGGGCAGAAGGATTGTTCAATGAGGCTGATTAGGAATTCACCTGACAAAAGATTAGAAGGGAAATTCAGATTTTTGGAATGAGAGAGAGGAAAAAAAGAAATTTAAAAAGAGAAAAAGGCCAGCAGCAAGGGAAGGAGAAGCAGGGCATGGCACAGGGCTTTGCTGTCAACATGAGAAAAGCCCTTGCTCACTGAGGAAACAGAAACAAGGAAATCTGAGGTGGTTTGGTCGAGATACCCCCATCTCCTGTGTTAGCTACATAGAGAATGATCAAAAATTTTGAAAATTTTTCAGAGTTGATGTGTCTATGTTTAGACTAGAATGTCAGAGAGGGGTGGCTTGTACACCGGCACTCCAGGAATCCCAAACTCTTGCAAGAGACACCAGGATGTTAGCAGGCAGGAGACAGATGCACTATATCCTATTTAGAGAGGGTCACAGGCAGACAGACAGACAGACAAATGGTGTTCAGCAGCCAGCAAGGCAAGAAACAAAGCTGCACAGGCTGCAGTTTTAGGGAACTGAGTTACCTAATTAGGTGCTCTGGATTTTCATTTAAAGCTCATTGGAAACAAAGGATCTTTGTTCTTTTTCCTGTAGGGAGCAGAGGATTAGTTTCAATACATAAACTGTGCCTCTGAGAAACAAAAGAAAAATCAGTACATAACATGACAGGTGCCTCAGCAGTGGAACATGAACACATGGTGTGCCCAAGCAGTGGCTGCTTTCACAGAAGTCATTGATCTTTGCCATCACACTCTCACAACGGAGAGGTAGGCTCTGAGGCTTGCAGCAGAGGGTCACTAAACCTCTTGATTAAAATAAAAGTGTTTATTTTTTTCAAGACTGAGTTCAGGGGAAAAGAGACTCTGAGTGTCTCAAAATGGCTGCAGCTTCCCTCCAGCCTCCCACTTGCAGACCTCGCTTGTGTGCAGCTCACTCTGCAGTCATTCCAGTCTTAATCAATTTTCTTTTTCTATTCCAAGTGTAAATCAATATGGCTGCAACTGGAGGCAAAATCGCAGCATTTCTAATGTGGAACGTGGGACAGGCTGAGTTCCTAAATCCTAATTCAGAGAATTCCTTGAAAATCGCCTTTAAGTGTGCACTAAAATATACTGCCATCAGTGATCTCCGTCAACTGTGCACCCTGACAGAAACTGAAGGACTTGGGGAAACAGACATAGAAGGGGCATCCTTGGAAAGAGTGACCATGCCCAACACAAGACACCACAGGTACCACAGCTGTACAGCAGTGATTCACTAGGACAGGGTCTGGGGCAAAGGTTTTCCCCTGAACTAAAGACAAACATCTAAATGAGAGTCTTGGATAAGTCAGACTCTTTGCTGTCCCTTGTATATCACATGTGGGAGCTGTGAAGACACTGAAAAAACGTGTGTTAGAGAAGCAATTGGTATGTCCTCTCTGTTAAAGCTTTTCCCTCACTGTTGACTGAGTGGAGTTCAAGGCTGGTCTTCTAAGTGGTGGAAAAGAGGCATCTCATCCCAACACCAAAGAGTGGCTATCTAGCTCATTAGTTTATCCACAACCAGTAATTAATTGTAGCAAAATAACAGGCCTAATCAAATAATATCCACCCCTACAACCCCATTCAACACACACACTTGTTAAATAACACTCCAGTCTGCTTTTTCATCTTTCAGCATCCTCACCTACGGGCCTCCAAAACCAGTTTGGCTGGAGTTTCTGGTGCATCTCAATCTGTACACTGACCCAAAACATTGTCCCACTAGTGCAATGCACTCACACTTATATTGCTACGTGTGCAGTGGGACATTATGAAAGTAACTAGTGGCAAGAGGTGCTGGAATAATGAACATTAAGTGAGAAAACAGTCTATTTCCATTCCAGCTCACCTGTTGAAAAATGTTCAGAAAAACACAGATGTCTGATTTGCAGACAGCCAAGTGCAAAGTGTTCAGAAATCATTTTAGGAGCCTTAGAGTATGACAGAGAAGAGCCAGGTGGGTGGATTGCAGTGGTCATGGCACACAATTGCATTTGAGAAGTGTGTGTGTGTGTGTGTGTGTGTGCGTGACCCCACAGTGATGAAGAACCACTACACAACAAGGCAGAAATGCTACACCAGAGGAAGTAGAGGCCACTCCAGAACAAGAGGAGAGCTGTTGTTGTGAGATGCAAAATGTATTATCAAAGGAGACCTCCAGAGGGGCCTTAACAGTAGTTGAAGACAACAGAAGTGAGCAAAAGAAAAAAGATTATGAAGAATCTTTACTGTGAGGGTGGTGAGGCTCTGGGACAGGTTGCCCAGAGAAGTTGTGAATGCCCCATCCCTAGAAGTGTTCAAGGCCAGGTTAGATGGGGCTTTGAATAATCTGGTCTAGTGGAAGGAGTCCCTACCCATGGCAGAAGGATTGGAACTAGATGATCTTTAAGGCCCCTTCCAACCCAAACCTTTCTATGAGCCTATGATAAGAAGAAAAATACCTGTATGAGACATAAAACTGAAAATCAGTCACCACTTTTGTATTTGATGTTTTCCATATTCTTCAGAGAAAATGACACATTTGACTGGAATGCTCATCAAATCTGCAACCACATCTACATTTGCTTACTTGTAAATTCACTTTTTTTATGATTCCAAATGTTTTCATCTCACAGATCTGTACTTGGGCGTCACCAGTGAACCTTCCGGTGTAGATTTCCAGCCACCTGTGACTGTAGCACATGACATCTGACTTTATCCTGAGTCTTCCTATACACCTCCTAGACAGGGAACAGGTGCTTAAACATTAGTAGCCAATGATATTGTAGATGTTATTTTTGGTCTGAGACCTTCAAATGGCAACAAGGAATCTACAGAAGGCCTGAGCTCTTTTTGAGCCAGAGAAGATAGATTATAGCACCTAAACCACATTAGGCGCTTTCTTACTATCAAGAAACTTCATTTCACCTCTCGGGAGGAATGAGTTTGTTGCAAATTCATCTGACAGGATTTTGTCTTTCTTTGCAGCAAAAGGCTAGATTTAGCAAAGATGACACAGAATTTCTGTGCTGAAGTCACCTAAAATGATGATTAAAATAAAAGCAGAGAAATGAGAGAAAAACCCCCAAAGGAAATAAGAGTTTTTCAGCACTCTGTATATGTTTGTTCTGATATTAACTGTGATGTCTTTAATACTGCCCACATGCTAAGTTTGCAGAGTGCCACTGATTTTCTCCTTGACAAGGTACACTTACTTCTATATTGTCTGGTGGAAAGATGTGAGTTTGTGCAGCTTTGCTTGAGACCATGTGCAGACATGAGAGGCAGCTCAACACCATGGAATAAGATAGATGCATCTTCTAACTGATCAGAACTGAAATAGCTCATCATGATTCTACTTAAACTGCTGTCTCTAAACTCAGAGGTAATTACCCCATTGAGATGCGTGAGATTGTTTACTTACCAGAGCTGTGGCGTCATGCCTGCTGCAAATTCGTAAAGACATTGCTATATTGGTTTTGCTCAATTCCCAGGTAATCCACAGGGAGGGAGGCAGAGCATAGGTCCACGGAAAGGGAGAGTCACCAGACATTCCTCCACGTGAAACAAGATCTTAATAGATACCTCCTGTGGTCTATCCTGACTGTCACAAGATGTCCCATGCCATGCCTGTCCCCAGCCCACGGAGGCCCTGGAGTCATTCCCCACCTGCACAGGTAAAGCCCACCCCTGAGCTGCAGCAGGCACAGACTTGCACAGCCTGGCAGCAGAGTGCGGCCAGCGCTTCCCCAGGGGCAGGGCCTGCCAGTTCCACCACACTGATGGGTTCAGGACCTAGAATAAGTTTTCTATAGTAATTTTCTGAAGATGGAGGACTTTTTCTCAGAGACAACCTGCCTCTGAGCCTTCACAGGGCATTTCCTGGGTGCCCATAGATAGCTGAGGGATGAAATCTCATCAAACAGCAACAACATGCCTATTAACTTCACCATGAATTCTTGAAGGGAACTGCTGAATACAGATCCTGTGATAGTCCTGCTGCATTGCTTCACCAGCACTCTCCACGAGTTGAAAACATAGCCACATCTAAATCCAAGGTCACTGCTGTGGTCTTCTGAATGGATTTGTTGTGACTCTTGGTTGTTGCTCCTGCTGTGGGCAATTGATTTCCTCCCTGAAATGTGACTGCAAGACATAAATTTACTGTACTCATTAATTCACTGACACTAGAAGGGCAAACATCCTTCTTCCTCCTTCATGCCCACATATTCCATTTATGGTCCCTCTTTGTGACTGGTCCTCTTCTGTCATAGCCCTAGTATCTGTTCTTCCCACTACATCATTTCTTACTTTTTCTACCAAAAAAATAGTGTCTTCCTTACATGTTCAGGAACATAACTTCTCATGTCTGCCACCTAGCCAGCTTTTACTCTCCCCAGAAAGTAAATATGCCTCACACTCCCCCAGAAGGGCACAATAACTGTGAAGAGACAAGTACTTTTTGCTGAGATTTGGCAGTCAGATACTAAAAGTTCTCACATCTGCTTTCCCCCCCCCCAGTCAGGAAACAACTACAAAGTGGCTAAAGCTGGCTGCAGTTTACCTGCATCTCCACTTCTAATTTGACAGGTTTTTCTCCATGAGGTTACTCTGTGTCTGTTTACCTGTTTCTGGTAGCAGGCTGGGGCTGTGGACAGTCACAGCAATGGAGAAGGCAGCACAGGGCATCACCACTGTGCTTCTGGTGTGTAAGCAGCAGCGGTAACTGGGCAGAGTAAAGGAGCAACAGCTGCCTTCTCTTCCACCTTTCAAGTGGTAGGTATTAAGCTGGTGTCCCTGACGTATAAAATGCAGGTTCTTGCCAGGGTGTTTGGGAACACAGAGATGCTGAAAAATCACATCCTCCTTTCCTTTCTGAAAGGTTGTGACTGATGGAATTAACTTTTATGACAGACAATTGCACCTAAAACAGGAAAGAGGGAATGGTAGGGTCGTTTTCCCTTGCTAAATTGTTGAGCTTGTCCTAACACTTTACAGCTTGGTTCACCAGCTGCGCCTCCGTCTGTGCGTGAGGGAGCCATCCCACTGTGCCCACAGGACTGGGACATGGAATACGATCTTTACAGACCACCTGATTTTGCCTCTTAAAAAGGGAACACACAGGACTGCTGTAACACTTTTAATTAACTTCTTGTGCTCAGAAATTCTCAGCTGATTTTGAAGGAAATAGACCAGTTTGCACAAGTGGTGAATTTGGCCCTAAGAAAATATACAGTTATCTCAAGAATGTCAGTCTTCAGTAATTTCTCTGGACATGCCCTCACAGTGAACCAGACAACACCAGAAATGATCTTAGCTTTTTGAATGTCAGTGTGGGCGATGAATTAATTTTCAAGAATTGTATGAGCTTTTGTTATGCATAAAAGATTATTTACAGCAAGCTATTTTAAGTTTGAGCTGTAATGGGAACAGACTGACTCACGTGCACTGCCTGTTATAAAATCAATCCAAGTATCTAAGATGGTCATCACCTTTGTAGATGTTTTATGTGGAGGAGGAACATGTTTAAGAAGTTATTAGCTGTTAATATGATCCTTCCAGGAGTGTTTGTATACAGAATTGATTAAGCTTATTTTAAACTTGGATAACATCTTCAGCATTCTCTCCTGTATATTATGCCTGTATTTGTCTAGGAATGCAGTTGGACTTCTCATCCTGGTCTTTCAACCATGGTAACTCTGTATAATCAAATCAATAAAGGTAAGTGGAGCTACAATAAAGCAGTATTCACATGATGATTCACAGTTTAGGGTATCAGCTCACTTACTTTGACAATGCCACTTTCAAAGGCCTTAGCCAAATTAAAGCCATGCCTTCTGAAGAAGGAGAGATGATTTTACAACACTGTTTGATGGTTTTGAGGTTCATATTTCAGGAATTTCAAATGTCATTTCAGTTTAGGAAAACAACAGAGTCGTTTGGTCGGAGTGTAGCTTTGGCCAGTCCCAGCATCCTGTAGCTGCTGGGCACTGAAACCAGCCTGTTGCAGCCACAGGCCAGGCAGTGACAAGCAGCAAAGCTCAGCTCTTCTGTATTTCCTGCTTTCAGTGTGCTCAGTTGTACACGTCTGGCCTGTCCTGCAAATGAATCCACATGAGTCATCACAGCAACGAGTTGCATGAAAAGAGACCAGCTTTTATTGTAGATGGCATTTCTACTGACTTAGAGCAGAGAGATACAAGAGCCCTTTATGGCCACATATTTCAAAGGGAATCTCTAAACAGGAGAAGAAGGAATTTTGCAGACAAAATGAACAACTCTAAGCAAATTCTGCTGAATTGCCTAGAAGCATAAGTATTGGCTGCCCAAAATACATTTAACCCTTCATATTTTCCCCCAATTCTTTCTGTTATTAATCCCATACAATGAAACACATGTACATAATCCTGAAAACATCTCATATAATTCAAAACAGTATCTGTTTCTATTTAAGGCAAAGTGAAATATGTGCCACAGATGCAGGACTAAGTTCTTTTGTTGGAAAAAGTCCTTTTCCCCAGGCATGCAAATATTTTAGCTTTTTTTTCCTGCTCCCGTACAGCATGCTTGCTCAAGCCTAACTTTCCCTCTCTGTGTAAATAGCATCATAGCACTGGAAACAGAAGATGATTCTGTCTCTCAGCTAGTTTTCCTGTCAATGTTTTAAAAACAAAGTTCCTTTTAGTGACTATCTCAGTCACCCAGCAGCACAGTTTATCAGAACAGTACTAGGTAATTGTTTCATGAGAGTCATTTCTGTCTGCATGAGCATGCTCAGAACGAGTCTGACATGCAACTAGATAAGCCAAGACATATGATTTTTTTATTATTATCATGTCAGTCTGAATAGCATTGCAAGAACGATGACGAGCATCAGGAATATTACAGTCATAAGAAAGGATGACATTCCCAGTCCTAAGTGCAATTCAGCTGCAGGGCCTCTGCATTATAGAAGAGGGAAATGCAGCCACAGCAGTGTTTCTCATTAAAGCCATCACCCTAAGAATAGCTATTTACCATAATTTATTTTGGAGAGGAAGGAGATCAATAACTCAGAAACATCTATTTGCTGTCCTTCATGTCTCCCTTTCAGTTTGTAAAAGTCCTTATTAACCTAAAGCTTTTTAACAACAAAAAATAGAAAAAAACCCCAAACCAATCAGACAGACAAAAAAAAAAAAAAAAAAAAAAAACAAAAAAAAAAAAAAAAAAAAAAACCAAAAAAAACAAACCCCCAACCAACCAAAGAAGGAATCAAAGCCCACAGAATTTTACACAACTTTATTTTCAGCAATCCAGAGGGGGATCTGTCAAGGGAAATATCTGTTCTGAGCTCAGGAAAGGCATGTGCTACGCATGAGTGGAGCTTTTCAGTGTCATGTGACTGAACTGCTCTGGTTCGTTTACGTGACATTTAACAGTCCTTGAACACAACACTCACATTGGTGCACATGAACAGAGCTGGCCATTGGGGTGCTCATAATGGGGAAGAGAATATATAAATATTCTTTCTTTATATTTCACAAACAACTCAGATGAAAGAAAAAGAAAAGGGCTTGATAAGAGAAAAGAAAGCAGAGTTACATACAAAGAAATTGCCAATAGAGCTAAAAGTACAAGTTGTCCTTTCTCGTCTGGCAGCTCCCTCTTCCATAATTCACAGACAAGAATCAGAGCAGGCATAAAACATCATCACGTAAGATCACTGTATGCTGCACCTGATGGTGAGAGTTACACCTAAACGTGGGGACTGTCTCAGCTTTCTCAGTACAAGCCAGACTTTTCCTCTTCCTATTTTAAAGACATCACTGGGTCATTTACAAAAGCATGAGTTCTCTCTGTTATCACCTGCTACGGTCCCTCTTCTGTTATGCATAATAAAATTTATATATCCAGACCATCTGCTATTTTAGCAAGTGAAATTTGTAGGTAAAAAATCATAGCAAAAACGTGTTTGAGAGAGAAATTTCACATCATGCGCAGGTGTACAATTTCTTCTTTGGATGCTGGAAACTGCACTTAGGCAGTTACTGCTAGAAGAGCCACAGGCACAAAAGGAAGAGAACGGGCAGAGTAGAGGTAAAGTTGATTCCTTGTTGCTTTGCAATGACAATGAGAAATCAAAACAGATGCCATGAGAAACTGGAGTTACCTTGAGAACAAGGTAGATTCCTCATAGGCACTGTGCCTGGGATGAACAGCATCTTTTGGTCCTCGTCCTTCTGGTGATCCATCACCCTTTACCCATCTGCTCCTCCCTTGGCAGGGCTGGCAGAGGTCCACACGCACCAGTGTCTCAGACAAAGCCCAGTATTTCACTGCAGGAGATTCACCAGTGCTTTGAACTCAGACCCAGGATTCTGTGGAAGAAGACTTACTTTCACTGATTCAAGGACAGTGATGATCTCTGAAAAAGAGGCAGAGCAGGCAGCTGGCAGGGACTCTCTCCTAAACAGGCACTGCAAGACCTCCTACAGATGATGGGCCCAAACATACTCTTCCCAGTTCAGGCCCTGCTCTACCTGCCTCTCTTTGAAAGAAAGGGCTTCTTACCTGGAGCATCTCAAGGCCCTAGGCCGTTCCTGAACCAACACGAGATATTTGTTGCTGCAGTATAAATGTATCCTGAAAAGCCATACTGCAGATTTTTCATGTGGAGTCGAGGTCTCTAAAACATCACGTCCAGTTCAAAGCCTGTGAAATAATAATAAAGAGATCTTTATAGGTTTTCACTAGGTCTAGAATGAATGATAAGTTGTTATATATGGCACCAAGCTACTGAAAAAAAGAAGGATAACTGCAAGAACAGTTTTGTTCTAGCTACCTGATTTCCTCGACCTTCTCAACCGCTTCAGATCCAACAGCTTGAAAAAGATGTGAGGCGAAGACTTTCTCTGCACAGCTCTTACTGTCCTGTGCCCACAGACAAACCCTGCCAGAGCTCCCAGGCACACCACGCAGATTCCCAGTTCTGTCAGGTGTCTGGCTGACACTGAATTTGTGGCTGTGGAGCCTTCTCGGAGCCTCTGTATTTGAGAAAAAATTATTTTGAAATGCTCAGTTGTTAAAATAAACACTTCCTCTCACCTCGCCAATATTCACTAAAATGGAAATTGGACCAAAGCCTGGTATTATGTATGAAGTACAAAAGAGAAAGCAAACTTCTGAAATCATTACAGATCCTCATTTTGAAGTGCTATGCCTTATTTCGCACCACAATCAAAAGTATTCTGTTGCTTCAAATTTCAAGAGGAGGTTGGACAATTTAAATACACTTGCTGTCTGCATTAAGTAGGAGAAAAAAGAGGGGGGATTGTATCTTTATTTGTTCTTTTGCTTTCAGCTTATGGCTGGTTCAGTGTGACTGATGTCAGCATCTAACATGTGATTTTATGCCGATAGACCTTTTATTTCAGCTGCTCCATATTTGGGCTACATTCGTCATATATCTGATGGAAAAAAAAAGGAAGTACGTGTGTGTTCTTATCTGCATACATACATTTTGTATGTATCCTGTTCCACACCTATTAGTCTTCTAAATCTATGGAGAGGAGGAAAAACTGTTTGGATTTTTTTGTGAGTCTATAATAATGTCACAGTTTAGCCCCAGCCAGCAGCCAAGCCCCAGCCAGCTGCTTGCTCACTGCCCCACCAGCGAGATCCAGGAGAGAATCAGAAGGGTAAAAGATAGAAGATTTGTGGGTTGAGATAAACGCAGTTTAACAGGGAAAGATGCACCCACAAGTAAAATAAAACAAGGAATTAATTAACTGCTTCCCATGGGCAGGCAGGGGTTCAGCCATCTCCAGGACAGCAGGGCCCCAACACACGTAACAGTGACTCGGGAAGACAAACTCAATCACTCCAAATGTTCCCCCTTTTCTCCTGCTTCCCCCCACATTATATACTGAGCATGATGTCAGATGGTCTGGAATATCCCTTAGGTCAGTTGGGGTCACCTGTCCTGGCTGCATCCCCTCCCAATCTCCCATGCACCCCCAACTTCCTCACCACCATGGCAGTAGGAAAGGCAGAAAAGGCCTTGGCTCTGTGTAAGCCCTGCTCAGGGCTTAATTACAATAACATCTCTATATTATGAACCCTGCGTTCAGCACATATCCAAAACATTACCCCATACCAACCTCTGTGAAGGAAATTAACTCTACCCCAGCTGAAACCAGCACAAGTAGTTAGAGCTATTGCAATTACAAATAAAATAGAGGATGCAGTCCTTTCACACGTCAGATTCATCTCTGTGACTGTTGTATGAGCACAAAAATAGCAGCCACTGCAAAACAATTGCTTTTTCAGCTATGTACAAGGCTATTTGTGTCTGGCCAGGGCTCAGCACTCTCTGCACAACAGGCAACAGTTTCTTCTTCCTCCAGGTTTGGTTGCTGTCATCACAAGCTTCCTGCACGACTAACACTGTTAGGGATATTTTTCAAGGATGGGAGGAGAGGTTCAGTTGTGCAGTGGCTCATCCCTCTGTATTGCTCACTTCTATGCCTTACCCACTTCCCTCGTACCAGCCTGAACTTCAATGGCACTCAGCCCAAGATTTTGCCCCACAACCCAATGGCTAATTAAAAAACCAAAAAAAGGCAGATTCACAAAATGTAATGGATCTGCTACACTTTCTAGTACAACAAAGCAGACTGCTATCAGATCTGTTCGTTGGGGTACAAATGCAAAGGGGCAGAAATACACCTGTTTTTTCAAGTAGGTTGTAAAAACCCACCGGTGGAAGCTGTGTGTGCAGGAGGGTTTGTAAGGGCAGGGAAGTCCCGCAGGAATGTTTGCCTGCATCTCCTCACAGAGCTGCTGCAGGACTACTATGCAGCACAGATTGATCCATGCTCCTGCTGACAGGCCAGAACCACCAGCGAGTCCCTGCGGTCCCACCCGACCCTGGCCGAAGAGCTAAAGGAAGCTAAGGGAGAAAGGTGCACCACACACTAGTGTCTGGCTGATAAGAAAGCAGTCCAGTACCAGCTTTGTTCAGGTAGCTCTTATTCCCCACTGTGAAGTGTGGGCAGACAGATGCATACAAAGCAGTGTGAACCATGCCTGGAAGGAAAGACTTTGCACCAGCTCTCTCTGCCTTGCATCAGCACAGATGTGTGAGCAGCACAGAGGTGACCGTCAGAGGCACCACTCTCCACACATATTACACATATCAGCTACGGTGCACAGGGTTACACCTGTCCCAGGGCTGGAACTCTTCCAGTGGCTGATTCATGTAAGGTGGTCTGGTTTCTCTTTCTGAAAGCCCAGCTCAGGAAGTGTATGACATAGATTAACTTCTGGTTTCAGTTCTTTTAAAGTACAGATTCTGTTTTGGTTGGAAGGTAGCTCTATCTGCAGCGTGAATGACAGGGAGGGCAAAAAGGCAGCCAGGTACTGTTAGTGTGGGATACAACTGGGAACAGGATCTCCCTGTTGGCTGGTGCTTCTGGACATGACTGATGACCAGTCTGCCCCCTTCCCCCAGGCTGCTCCTTCACACTGTAAATAAATCCACACTTTTTCAGGAACCAGCCTGAGGACTGTTTTTTTCCAGCTTCCAGATCCTAGAAGGGGGACATCTATTAGACCTAAGCAATGAACAAAGTGGAGGTGCGGGTGATGCTGCTGAGAGAATCTGCCTGCAAATGAAAGACTGGGATGGCTTTTTGGAGAATGACAAGGTTCAGCAAAAAGGTCTGGGGAAGCCAGACCCACTGCCATCACAGCATCATGACATTGCAGAGTTCTACATACACACACGGACACAGAAACATAAGCACTTGCCCACCTCATTGTTTGGGGGGGAAGCAAAGGCTAAAAAAGCTTATAGGCTTAGAATTATTGTAATGATCTGTAATAGAGAGTGCTGCTTTCCTCCAAATCTTTGTCCATAACCACTATTCAGTAAAAAGAAATGCTTATAGTATGTATAATATTTGAAAGGAACAGTTGCTATTTGATTGTATTGGAGAGCAAGTTCATTATGTTATTAACTGCTTATCTTAGTTATATGTTTTGAGGTAATATATGGTGCATGAGACAATGTGCCTGAATCCTTGGGAAATAGGCAGAGTAAGGACTTGTCAACTCTAAAAACCTCCTCAGTTTTAGGTAAGTGTAGTCAAACAGCCTAACAAAAAGTATTGAAAATTAAATAGAAAAGTTGAGCCTAATTTAGCTTAATTTTAATGTGGTTTTCCACCCTTCTTTATCACAAATACACAGCGTCTGTCCCAGTCCAGTGCCTGGACTTTCAAAAGGCTGTTGGAAAATAAAAGAAGTTTCAGGGAAGATCTGCAAAAATTATGCCTGAAATTGTGCCAGATAGATTAAATTAAATGTAGTCTATTTATTTTATCAAAGAAAAGATTTGCAGATGGATGATTTGAGAAGGTGCAGACTTACAGAGAATGGGAGAGCACTAAGGAGGTTGGAGCCCACGTTCCCAAGCCCTGACTGCTGCATGGGAGCTCATGCATGCCCAGAAGGACACTGGGCCATTCCACACACCCTGAACATGGGCAGCTGCTTCCTGGCCCTGCGAAACAGGAGAGAGGCTGTTGGACAGAGGAGCAGCAGGGACTGTGGACCCAGGCTCCATTGTAGCACAAGCCAGCAGACAGAGTCTGAAAAAGAAAATTTCAGACCACAAAGTTTTCCAACACAAGTGGCAATATGCTGCTGAGGCAGCATATTTGCAGCCACAGTGGATTTTCTATCCTTTTATAATCATAAATCAGGGTCGGGTTTCTTTCATTAAAGGTACAAGCACAATCAGACAAAAAAGTGTTTAAATTAAAATCTTTGGTCTCTGTCATGAAGAAAGTCAGCACAGAGGGTTGTTCTGATCTGTACAGCCTGTGAGTCTAAAGCATTCCTTCATAAGAGCATAGGCGGGCGCAGCCAGGACAACAGGCAGCATATGACCAGAAAGAAATAATTTATTCTCTGTGATACAGGATGAATAGATTTTCACACCATTCAGATCCATTTTTTTTATAACCATCCACCATATGCCAGGAACTGGAGAGCAGTGTGCAGAGCGAGCCTGCATCTGCTTCCTCCTTCATGCTGTGCATGCTTTTTATAAAAGTCCTTCCCTGGAAAGCAGCAGAAGGCATCGCCAGCAGCACTTCCCAGGGTCAGGGTGAACACTGCAGGGGATGTACAGTGCTGGGAGCCAATGTAAACATGCAAGAAAGAGCTGCAAGACCATGGCATAGGTGATGATGCCTAAGTGCCTTCCAGCACAGCCACGCCAGGGAAAGTTGACAAAGATGAATATCTTTAAAAACAAGAAGAAAATGTTCATCTTGATAACTCTCCCGTGTGGGAATAGTTAAGCGTGAATCTTCACTATGAGTTGGTTTTGTGTCCACCAGATCTTTCTCCCACTGTTTGCAAGCATGTTTTAAGAAGAGGAGATACTGCAAGTTGTGCAAAGGTCAGCTTTTAATACAGCACTATTCACCATGCAAACTATATTAAATTGTAGTCTCATAAACATCACTTACAACTATCACCTTTTTCTTGGCTGGAGTATTTATCCAGCTTTCTCCAGGTCTCTGCTCAGGGTCAACTGGAAGCCATCAGTCCATCAGACTGCTTTGTTTATTCAACTTTTAAATTTCTTTAGCTTTTCTCTCATGTCATTGGGCCTGATGTACAACAATTTTCACAGGGTGCTTGCAGTCAAAGTCAACACACTTGTACATATAGTTGTTTTGAATAATGATGGCATATTACTGCGCTTATAAGTATTATCTTACTTGTACTTCAAATTTTACCAAGAACCTGCCATCTCACCAGGTTTTTGTTTTTTTCAGAGTGATGATGATATTGCTACAGCATCGACAAAAGAAGTGGCATATCATTCAGAGCATTCACACTTAGTTCAGGTGACTAATTCTAAACTATAAATACTTCAAGACCAATTTGTCACAGACTTACAAGCACCTTGTCTCTGATGCTACAGCCTATTTCCCCTGGCACTTCCACAACACCAGTGAATTGGAAACTCATCACCCAATAAACTCTGTAATTATTCTTCTGCTTACTACTTAAGTGCATTAGTAATGCCACACAATAGATAGGATTAGGTCATCAAGTTTGCTTCTGTGTCTGGCATTGCATGTATGACAGGGTTTCTTTTCTAAACAAAAGGCTGTTTGTCAGTGTTACTTTTGCTCTAACGCATGTAAAGCCAACTGTATAAACAGAGCAGTATTTCTGTAACCACCTCACTGCTCTGTGGTGCTCTGAAACTCAGAGGAGATGGTCCTCTCTCAGCTCCTAGGCTGCATCTACTGAGACAGCAATTCAAGCTGGAAAGCACAGTCTGGCTTGTCACTTGTCATCCAGAAAGTATTAGAGGAGAGTATATTGTATTATTGAGTCATAATTTGTTCAGCTAGGTTTCTGGGCACCAAGACAGCCAGATGGTTAATTCCGCTACTTCTTTTTTTTTTTTTTTTTTTTTTTTTTTTTTTTTTTTTTTTTTTTTTTTTTTTAAAGGCGGAGCAAAGGGGAGGGAAGTCCCCCGGCATCGGGTTCTGGCACAGCAGGCTGAGCCCCAGTGCAGCAGTTGGGATTTTGACCCAGTGAATGTGCCCAAAGATCCTTTTCAGCCACACAAAACCGTTCGGTTTTGCCATTAGCATATCAGAGGTGGAGCGGTGGTGGGAAATGGCACAGGCAACAATGCTGGGAGCTCGGAGTCTTTGTCTGGCTGCAGCTTAGGGAGGCAGGAAAAAAAAATTATAATTGGCCATTGGCCATGCAGTGACAGACAGATGTTGACATTTTTCTCCCTTGGCTGATCAAACCCCACCCTCATCCCGAGGTCTGGAGGAATGCTGCCAGCTGCCCCATTGAGGCAGGCAGCTTTCTGCCCACTCTCCAGCGTTGACAGGGCCAGCATTAGCATGGTATAACCTGTGTAGAGAAAACTGAGAGGGTGAGAGAGATTGCCTCTGATTTTTCTTTTCTTTATTTTTGTCACTCTAAATCAGATCTGAAATAAGGTTTTAATTCCAATTCGAAAGGGCAGGCAAAGTACATCAGCTAAATGCAACATCCTCGATCATCTTTGAACCCCATGCAGTATCTATGGGAAGAGGCCAACCTGCCTTAGACAGCCTTCCTTTGCTTCCTTGCCAGAAAGAGATGTTTTGGGGCCCCAAAAACTGCTGAGAGTTCCCACTCCCATACACTATAAAAATCCCATAGGAGGAGGTTCATGAGCTGTGTCAGGCTGGAGTCTGTAAATGTGCCCTGCTGCTTTCAGCTCCACTCATCTTTCCTCCTCCTGGCAGCAGCCATGAGAGCAGCACTGCTTCTGCTTCCTCCTGACCTGACCACACACCACTCTGGGACAGGAAGGAGGCAGGATTTGAAAGAGATGACATTTTTCTTGACACAGCAATAAAGTCAGCCTGCACGCTCAAAGGACAACTCTGCATCTTTTCCACTTGTTGCCCAAATCACAGACTTATCCCTGGAGGCAGAGCATCTGCCACTTCATTGCACATCAGACTTTCCCTAGAACCAAGCAATATTTTTTTTTTCTGACATCAAGCTCAGTTGCACTGACTATATCATCTATCACTTTCTGAATATCTTATCTATCACTTCTCTGTATGAAGAAAGCCTGCCCACCTCCATGGCTGTTATTCTGAAAACTTTTCTCCATGCAACAGCCCTTGCTTCTGCAGCAGCACTGGGGTAACACGTGAGGACAGAGTGTGGTCATGAACACTGCCTAGGAAACCTCTATGAATTCCTGGCAGTGTTGCAGAGACAAGCCCAGCTGGTCAGAGGTAAGACCAATCCTTGCCCGGCTCCAAATCACTCACAGTGCCCAAAAGGCCCCAGCAGGGAAGAGTGCAGTGCAGATGCCAGCGTCCATGGCAAAGGGTGGCCAAGCTGTGTGTACTGCTAAAATGGAGCAATCTCCCATGCAGTCACCACCCTTCTACTCTCCTTCATCAAATGAGCTTCCCACGAGCTCAGCTTTCACCCAGCTTTTGGCTTTTCCAGTGACAAATCAGGATTTCATAAGGTTTTGTTTCTGCTTTGAAAGGCCTGTACCTAAAGTGTCTGTTCAGAAAATGCAAATGAGTGCAATGAGCCTATTAAATGGTGTCTAGATGCAGACTGGAGCAGAGACTGTCAAGTCTGCATTTCAAATCAACAGCTGAGCTTGGATTTAGAGTTTAATGCTGTCATATTTGGCTTCTTATAAGATCAAGGACCCTGTCTGTCCTCAGCCAGTCCAATGAGGAGGATGCTCATGCTGGGCATGTTTCCTTACGAGTGGAAAAAACCTGGGCCTGCAGAAAGGGCCCTTTACATCACTCTGTACTTCAAAGCCAATTGACTCACCCAGCCTGGACAAAGCAACCACAGAGAGTTAAAGCTCTGCTAACTCTTGCCTCAGGCCAGGTTGAGTTGCTTCAGAGGCGAGAAGGCTTAAGTGGCCCCAAACACCCAGGGGTAGGGGGATCAGACCTGTCAGCACACAGTTCAGCTCCTAGCTCAGCAGCTACTGGCCTCTTGGGAGGGTCTTGAGATTCAGGGTTGGGGTCCAAACCTACATATAGCTTCAAAGATATGTTCACAGTTGTTAAGTCCTTCATTTGTTTACAGATATAATGCACTAAGTGAATATAAAACTAGATTTCAATATGTTGGATAAATTATTTATGGCAAATCTATTGAAAATTCATGTAGTTCCTAGTAATTAGCCTAACCAATGTGCAGTGGATATGAACAGTCATCATTCTTCTGCCTTGTCCCAAAGGAAACACAACCATCGAGCATAGATCTTAAATGCACATCTCTTTACATGTACATCTACAGTCACATCTCGGAAATGAGTTTTTATTTGCTTTAGATTCACAGGGTTCTCAGAGCAGATTATTCTGCTTTATGCTTGGTTCTTGCCCTTTTATTAGGGCTTTGCAATGTGAACATTTCTCCATGGAGGCATTACTGTGTGGTAATTGTTCAGCTCTTTCTACATTAGAATACATTCTCTGTGGTAAAAAGGGCCCCTTCTCAGTTCATCCAAACGCTGGGCTGGATCAGACTTAAAGCTTCTTATCTCATATGTATGGCTAAAATATGTCTTACTCTACTCTATAGCCATGAGGGTTATTAGATCCTCAGCCAGAGTCACTCATTACAAGAGACTCATAGCAGTTACATGGGTGCAAATTTGGCCTTGCAGAATTTTGACTGTGAAGAAAAGGGGTGGGAAGGAAAGAGCAGTTTGACTCAAACACCACAAAGTAATATGTAGACTCAGAAAGGAGTGGTAAGCTGGAAAGCTAACCTGATTTTCAATGGTTATTATATCTAAATCAGGACTCCTTTTCAGCTGTGATGGAGCCTATTATAATGAGGAAAACACAATCCCCTTCACCACTGCCAACCCAGTAGGGGTATTAGAAAAGAACACTTCAAATTCCGTTTAAACTCATAGAGTTCAGTCTAGGTTATATCCTGTGTTGGGATAGGAACATTTGTATTTACACAGTTTATAGATCTGGTCTTAAGTTATTGTACTTAGAAAAGTAATGTAAACAAGCTGTAAAAATTTCAACAAGTAACCTTTAGGATCCAGCAATTTTAGAGTGAATCATACAATTTCAATTAGCAATTATGGTGGTGTGACACCTAAATGTAAGTTTTGCTAGAGATTTACAGCTGCCTTCTGTTCACATTACTAAGCTAAATTTACAGTCAAGGAATCCAAACTTCTTTATACAGACTCAGACACTTCAGCGTCCACATGTTTTTTTTCTGAAAATAGGTGTAAACAAATCTGAGAATCTGGACAAAAAGATGGCAAGAAATTAAAAAGATCTTGCAACTGCTGGAATTAATGCACCTTCATTTTACACTTAGAGCCCTGCAGGGGAGGAATCCCTTGCTAACAAAAATCCTATGCTCTTCACATTTTGGTGTCAAGGTTGTGTTATGACCCTATATTCTTTGCATAGGTCACCTTGCTGCAAAAGAATTAAAAATAATACTTTCTAATGAGGGTAACAGAAACATTAATAGCTGGCTTGATTTGAATTCAGATTAAGGAAGGACATGGCTGATTTTTAAATAAGCAGCTGCTAAAGAAATCCCCAGATCGGTTCCTGTGCTTGTAGGAAATCTCTTAATACTTGCTAAGAGGGAGCCTTGGAAGATCATCTGAAATGTGGCTGCTTTTCCAGGGCTCACCTCAGTCATGCAAGGCTCCTCTGCTGCTGCTGTGTGCACACCCAGACCTGTCCTCCAGTGGTCTCTTTCTCCTCACCACTGGTATTACAGAATCTCCTGCTTATGGGGAAGAAGGGCCTGGGGGGAGGGTCTCTCTGTGGAACTTTTTGCAGGACTGGTCTTAGCAACGCCTCCAGCAACTGCTCAGTTTTGTCAGGGAGCTGGCTTGACTGTCCATCCAACAATTGTCTCCCTCCCTGCACCCCAGCAGATAATTTAGGATTTCAAGCACAACCATCAGCAACCAGGATGAAAAATGTACAGAGCTGTTCCTTATTAAGATGACCACCTCAATATGCATTTTCCAGCACAAAAGTTTATTTTCAGTACAGGATGTGATCTTTTGCTTAAAAAGCCTTGCTTGATCAACACCCCTCATTTTCCTTGTTCATAGGCATGCAGCACAGGGAGTTGAAATACCTTAACAAACTCAGTGCTGGAGGGTAGAAAGGCAGTGAACACATTATCATGGGATAGAACACTTGCTATACTTGATAATCAATGCCCAAAGGCTGGTGGAAGACAGCTAAATTATCACACATGAAATTCCCATCTCCCTGGAGATGAGGTTTTCTACTGAGGAGGTAAGAATGGAGCAGTCACACTTTGAAGCATTTCTGATACAAACATGGATGAGACCAAAATCTACACAAGAAGGACTCCTGAAGCAGAAGGATGAAGTATTCACAGAATACTCTGAGTTGGATGGAACCCACAAGGATCATCAAGTCCAGCTCTTAAGTGAGAGGCCCATGTGGGGATAAAACCCACAACCTTGGCATTATTAGCACCATGCTATAACACACTGAGCTAAAAATTTCCATGGCCAGCTACAAGAAAGATGTGATGGTTTAAGAAGAGAGAC
Source organism: Coloeus monedula (assembly GCF_965178545.1). Classification (NCBI taxonomy): domain Eukaryota; kingdom Metazoa; phylum Chordata; class Aves; order Passeriformes; family Corvidae; genus Coloeus; species Coloeus monedula. Next base: position 101,438,857 of record NC_138783.1, read on the forward strand.
CCAGAGAGCCCTTCTCAGCCCCATGCTCCTATGACCCTCTGCAAAAAGATCTCCAGAAATGAGCTGCTGAAATGGTATGGTGGTGGGAGGAGAGAGGTCTTGGTTTGCATCCAATCAATCCACTGGTCAGCCTTTCTCTTAGGACTTCCTGCTTTACAGACATCAGCCCTGATCTGAACCACAATGGTGACCAGTAATGTTGACCAGTTTTCTCATCATGTCTGAGCAGCATTTTTCTCTTCCCACTTTCCATAATCCTTACATACATCTGTGACAGAGATTTTAAAGACCTTGAAGTTGAACTGCAAAAACCACAGCCTGCTGGAAAAAGGAATCCCTGCCAGCATAACTTTATTATTCCCTTTTTGGACAAATGGTTGAAGAAGTGAGAGCTGCTCTCATTTTTATGGCAGACATTCTGCAGATGCCTTGATGAGAACAGGATGACACATAAACCCTGCTCTAGATCCATTCTGAGATCACAGGCAAGAGGAAAGCTGCCTCATACGACTGGTGAAGCAAAGAGCACATCCAGATTCACTTGTCTTCATGGCAGCATCTGCTAGAAAATACATGCAGAGTTAAACCTCAGACATGAAAAAATATTTTTAAAAGTTTGTGGACAAATGCCATACGTTCCTTAATGGCATTTGTCTGTTAGTAACTCCTGGAATAGGAAATGTTTTCATTCTCAGTTTCTGCATTTTCTTCCTCCCTTTTGAGTCAACAGGAACTGAACCTATAAGTCAAAATAGCTTTCTGTCTCCAAACAGACTGAGTCAGTACCATGGTTTAAAGAGATAGGGGAAAGCTACTGACAGTTATGAGTAATGATATAGAATTTCTGACAAAAATGGGTTGAAAAGCCACAAAACAAAGCTCCAAAACTCATCTTCACTTAAAGAAAATGTTCGTGCTGTTTGAATCAACTTGGCTGCTTCCACAGCCAGTACTGCTGTGACAATCTTTGCCTTTAAAGATGTAAAATGCTCTATCACTTCACAAGCTCTTGCACATCACTGTTGCAGGAGCAAAATTAATGCATAATATTCTGCCTTCATGGTTTGTACTATTCGCTTCCCTCTTCATTAAAAGATAGGTGCTTTCAAACAAGCCTGCCTCGTGCCACCTGTGTATCTACGTTTGAATCTGCCAGGGCCATGGGGAATGCATTTACACACATGCATTGCTGCGTCATCTGCGTCTGTGCAGAGCAGAGCTTGTGACAGTGTGACAGAAGGGACGCTGCCAACACCAGCACGGCTGCTCATGGGTCTGCACAGTTCTTCAGAGAGAGGTTAATTTTGACACGGATCCAACAGACTGGGGAGTCAGTCAGTGTCTTGCTTGTTCCACTGTGTAAAACAGCCCAGAGGCAGCAGCCCATGCTGGGACAGTGCTTATGGGACTGGTGTCAGAAGCTCTTGGCAGCCAGCACAGCTATGCCTGGGGCTGGCCTCACAGAAGTGACATTTCCATGGCCTCAGCTCACCACAGAAAACAGGCTATTTATGTCAACCTTAAAAATGAGGTGGAACTTAGCAGTGAAAGCTATATCTATTGCACAATAAGAATATTCAAAGAAGCAGTTTGGAATTTGGGCTGAAATTATTTCTTTTTCTCCACTTTAAATATTTTCTTTTATTTACTCCCTGACATCTATAAAGACAAACCACCCTGGAAAGCCAGACACCCCTAAAAAATTAAATCATTAAAAAACATGAGAGATCAGGTCCATTTGAGGTCAGAAGAAATGAGGGCAACAAACTACACTGAGTAAACTTGGGGCAGTCAGTGCCAGCTAGGATTACCTTGACACTGACTCCTTGTGCCTTGCTCTGCTCACTGAGCAGACCAGAAAAGCAGCAGCAGTCCACCCAAAATGCCCCAGCTGATCTCAGAGATCAAGAGAGGAAAACCAGCCAGGAGACTGAGCCCTCTGACCTCTGCCTGGACAGGCGCCTGCATGGCAGATTCCTGCAGCCCTGAGTGAAGAGGCCAGGAAGATCAGACATTCCCATTTTAGCCAGGGGGAAGGATTCCGGAAGAGCTCCCCATTGCCTTCCTGTTCATGAACATACTCCAGAACCGTCTTCTGCTTTCCCCAGAAGCACAGCCCTGCTCCAATCAATCTAATTTTATCAGTACTGAAAGAAATCACAGCTGGTTTAGATCTAAGGACCCCACGATGTGTTTGGAAGTCAGATGAGATCATCAGCAAAAAAACCGAAACAAAACAAGACAAAAACCAGTGGGGAGAAGAGGCATCCAGAAACACTAGAAAGGTTTAGGATGCCTTTTTGATGAACAGACTGCAGCCTGGCAAAGCTTCAAAGAATTGCCCAAGGGCTGTGGCAATCCCTGTCTGCATAAATAATGTCACCTTACACTGCAAAAAGAAACCTCAACCATTTTGATATTATTTGAAAAAAAGGTCCAGACACCACTTTAAAGAGAAACTTCCAGGATGGAAGCAGTTTAGGTGCTCCATGTTGACTACCAAACTGCACTTTGGGTGACCAAATATACTAGAAATTTAAAATTTGACATTTGTTCATTATTTATTGTATCTGCTGTTCTTTGCTGCCATGAGGTTAGGCAATTAAACAAAATAGTTTATCATGGGATTTCAATCAGTTTTCTTCTCAGGTTCTCATGCATTATTTTGAAGTGCTTAGCTTGTAAACACTGCAGGGTAATATTTATTTGTTTAAAAGTGCTTTCATAAAGCCCTGGAATGCTTTGTTAACCCTAGATCACTTATGAACAAACAACCATCCTCAGACTATGTTGTCTTCCATATATATTATGGTTTAAGCCTGTACTTTAAAGTGATTTTATATAAAGTCATATGATCCTTCAAATGCTTCCCCTAACTTTTTTCTTGCTAACTAACAGACAGAGGTCACTTCTCTTCCTCTGCAGTCACTTTTTCATAGAATCCACTTCCCTCTTCCCATTTATTTTTAATACTAGTGGTTTCATACACAGGAATATATTTATTATAGAAACAAACCTCTCCACTGTTGGTAACCAGAAATGGCTCTGAAAGACAGTTGTGGCGGAAGAGTTTCCTGTCAGAAAATAGGTACAGCCTTAGCAGCAACCACTACTGCACACTGGCTTTGATGTGTTTCAGATTTGTTTGCTTATTTTATCTTTTCTTCATCTTTATTTATTCCACCATAGTGCTCAGATATCTGAGAGAGCAGCAGGGTTATGAGGGCTGCCACCATGGCTGGGCTTTTATCTCTGGGTGCTTTTATCTTGCTCTATGGTCAATCCTTCGTGAGTTGGCCAGCTTGTAGGTAGACAGATATCTTCTGGGCAGCTCCTTTGTGTCATAACATATCCTTGTCCACTGCTGCTGGCTTCTCCTAATGCCAGGAAGTTTTGGGAGCAATATTATGAAGGGATTTGGCAGGTAAAAATGCTCCAGTGAAGGTGCTCCTGCTGCTGCGCAAGAACAAAGGCCAAAGGCCGCGGCAGTGTCAGCGCATGGGTGTTTGGGTGTTGCCGCTGATGTTTTGGTGAAGCAGACACATGCTCTCTGCCTTTTGGCTTTCTATTGGAAAGATGATTTATTTCCTCTTGAAACTGCTCTAATGCAAAGTGGTGGTTACCTGAGAAAGCCTCATTCATAAACTGTGGGTGGGTAACAGAGGATGGGAGTAAGACCTGGTTTTTGCCCCATAGAGAGAAGGCTCTTACAGTTTGGCTTTGTTCTGGACTGAACAAGAAGAGCAGAGCACATGTGGTCTTCATTAGTGACACTCCTTTGAAATGCCTCCAAGTCCTTGGGTTGTAACTTTAGCACACAAAGGGGTAGGGGAGTGAGGAAGGGAGAAGGGAACGAGGGAAGAATGAGGCTGCTGGAGTTATCCCTCTGAAATCCATACTTGGACGCACTTTCTGTTTTTTTCCTTTCCCCTCCTTTCTTTCTTGTTCTTTCCTTTTTCTCGCCCCACAGACACAGGATTGTTCTTAGCCTTCTGAACTGGGAAAATATATTAAAATTTTAAAAAATTCCGCTGCTTTTCTGTCAAAGAAAAACCAAGATGAATAATCTCTTCTAAATTATAAGCACTAAATGACAGAGTGAAACAGTTATCATTTCATTGCTCTTTATGCATATGTGCCTGTGTATAGGCTTTTGTGGTCACATGAAGCCTGTGAGTCTCCAGCAGGCTGGAGTTTAAAAAATGCTTTTGAAGGAGTGGTTAGAGAGCAGGCAGGAGAGTGGGAACTGATCTGGGAAGCTGAATTAATGGGTGTTGATCTCTGCTCATTAGGAACCATGTCACAGAGCTGCAGCCTGATCAACATGCCTGCCCTCCAACTGCATGGTGCTTCCTCTTGCTTTAGAACTGTACACCTCTACTCCTTCCCAGAAGCTAATGAAGAAGGAAGTAGTTTGGAAATAGCCATACTAACTCTGCATATGTTAATTTTCCATGATTTTGCCCATCTATTAATTACATTTGGATTTCAACCCTCTTAAATTCACAGTTACGCATACATGGCTTTCCATATCAGAATTCAGTTAGAAACTGATGAAAACTAAAGAATATTATCAGAAAAATAACCAACAGCAAATACAAAGTGTCTCTATTAGACCCAGGTGCAATTGAGATTCCACCCTGCATCCTGCAGGAAATGGGAATATTTCACGTCACTGAGAAAATGACATCCACGTTTCTGGTACTGACAGGCTGGTAAAGGATCCCTTTAACTCCTGAGTGAGTTTGGGAACATCAATGTCTTCAACTAGCCAGAAAAAACAAGTAAAGCATGAAACTCTCTCACATGCCCATCCACCCACTTTGTGCTCCCTCCCAGGGAGACTGAATTTCCCAGGTAATGGACATTCATGTCGGAAGTAAAACATCTCTATCGAACAGGCTGAAATAAAAAGGTGCTGACATGGGAAAGGCTCAATTGCATAAGTGCAGGAAGGCAACAGCCCAGACCTGCATCAGGAACAGCTGCACCTTCATGGCAGGGCAAGAGGAGACCATCAGATCTGTCTATAGGAAAAGCTTCTCTCTGAGGTTTTCACCATAACTGCAGAAACAGATATTTCTGCCCAACTGCAAACCATGGTTGATGCTCACAGGACTCTGTGCTCAGAGCTGTGGGTAGCAGCAAAGGGGTTGGTGCCTGGGCTTCTCCGCACTCACTGAGCCCCAGAAGGTATTTTGCCTTTGTAGTCCTTTTCGTCATTTTCCTCTCCACTGATGCTATAAAATCCAGTGATATGCCAAGGGTGCTGTAACAGCTCTGTTACCAAAAGCACAGTCCAAACACTGTTTAACAAACGAGGCTTGTACAACAGAATGAGTGCTATACATAGCTATGAGCAACTATACTTAACTGGAAAATGCTTCTCGCCTTGCCTACATAAGGATTTGCCATTCAGTGTCCATATGAGGCTGTATCATTCAAGAACATCATTCAGCTTAGCATACAAAAATGTTGGGGTCTTGAGGTAAATCATGTGTTGTCAAAGGGGATCGTTGCCAAATGTTGCTTTGGTCCAGCTGTGTTTGCCCAGCACTGTATACAGACCTGGCATATCCTCTGCTCTGTCTTGGGCACAGGGCAGAGGGGCTCCAGCATTAAGGCAGAACTGAGCAAGTGCTCCATCATCCTCCACAGGGCTTCTTGCTGACTGAGAAACAATATTGGGAAATGTCAAAAAGTGCCAATGGAGTCAATTGTACAGGTTATTTCATTCTTACAATATATAATCCAGTAAAAGGAATACTTTGCCTTCATTAAGCATAAGCACTCACAGGCTAGGCATTAGGATGTGGGAGTTGCCTCCTCTTATTCCTCTTTCTGTAGATGGTAATAAAATGCAGGAAGGTATTATTGTCCCTGTGACCCACAAACTGTTTTCTATAGATTGAAACACTGAAAACCCCCTAACATTCAGGTGGGCAGATAAGTTCCAAAAAGAAAAAAAAGCTTAGAAGAACGGGTGTGGTGTTTTGAAGCATGATTATGACTAATTACATATTTTAGGAAACCAGTGCAAAAACAGCGTCACTCTAATCTCCCAGCAAGTTCACAGCCAGGCAGCTCTCCCAGTTCATAAGCAGGGAGATCAGAATCAAGCTCAAGACAGTAATTTTTATAGCACTTGGCATTCTAGTAATGACTACAAAAAGGGAACATAACCCTTTTGTCTCTGTACTTCTACAGACATATTTGCTGTGTAACTATTGCACTCCATTCATAGTTCTTTCTAAAAGCTTGGGCTCACTCCTGCTCCTGTTGCTCTTTAAATACTCATTCACATCAGAAAAACAGCTCTGAACAATACAGGGCTCTATTGCTTGCTTCTTATCTCACCTTCCCCAGTCCAATCCTGTTATAATGCTATTGGCTTCAATATTCAAGCCCTGATTAATGCCACTGTAAATAAGACCAAATCAGATATAGCCCATGTTGTTCTATGGGAAGACATACAAAATAGTTGAGGACAACCAATTAAAATCTTTCATTCAAGAACAAAACTAGAAATTGTTTTTTTTCTAGGTAGTCAAAAAGGTTGACTTAGGTAAATGCTAATTACCAAATAGATAAAATGGATTAGTGTCAATACACACATGAAAGTCAGCAAACAGATTAATACATGCTCAACATGTGTGATGCTACTTCATTTCTGACCAGGTCACTAATGGCCACAGATACAATTTCATGTTCATTTTGGAGATGTCTTCACAGACCATGCAGGCATTCCTCACTCCTTCTTAGTGCCAGGTAAAATGTGCCACATAAAACACTGCTGCACTCCCACTGTGCAGTTAGAGCTCCCGCTGTCCAAGTGACCCATTTCCTAAAGCACAGGTGGTCCTCTAAAACCCCACGTGTTTTCCAAGAGCCTCTTCATGCAAAGGCAATCAGCTTTGGTGGGTAAAGGCTTAAAAATTTAAAATTCAGAGGTAATAAAGTAGTCCAGCATTTCAGTCTCTCCTTGAGAGTAAAGCTGCAAACCATTATTTTGACTCCTTTCCTGTTGTATGTAGAACAAACCAATCGAAATGGAAAACATGTATTTAAAAAAGCTCTAATACCAAGACCTTAAAAGCTAAATCATATATATTTATAGCAAAGGTTCACAAAGTAAACCTGCCAGTGTTGTTGCAAACTGTGCTGGTTACCAGATGGCTTTTTTTTCCCTTCTACTTTGGATTATATCTGTAGTGTGCAGAGGTACACTTTAGATTAGCATGCACTGGGTGATGGATCACATTATACTTCAGAAGAGCACATAGTTTTTGAGAAATGTCCATGTTCTGTTTGTATCAAAAGATCAATTATGTAATGTCTCCCCTGTGTTATTTTGAATATTTCTGTTGTGTACAGAGACTAGAAATTGCAGATGCAGGCAGAGATACTTTTTTTTGAGTTAAACATTTTCCATCAGTTCAACATTTGGCTTCAGGTTTCAAGTTCAAACTTATTCTTCTGTTATCCATATGTTTGCCCGCTCTTCAAAATAGAGACTTTCTATAAACAAGATAAATTTCTTTCATAAAATGCTCTGATCTAAATTTTTGTAATGTGACCATTGTTTTCACATGTCAAATGGAAGGTACATTACTTTCAGAAAGTAAGGGCTTAGCATGTTCTAAAACTTTAGCAACTGATCGCGTCTCAAGTGGGGACTCTGAATATTATTAAGTACTTTACAAAAATTTCTTCTCTCTATAATGGGGCTGTCCATAGTTGACACAAAAAATTATTACTTTCTTCAGGCATTTTGGAGTCACTTACTTTTACTATATGGTTCATTATATGCCTAACATATATCTAGTGCTTATTATCCTGAAAAAAAATACATTCTTTATTAAGCCTTTTGAGACCCACTTATAAACAAACTGCTACAAAAGAGCCTGGAATTAATAACAATAAGCCACAAGTACCAAATAATCATTCAGATCTTACCATCCTAGCCATGAAAATAGGAATAACATATCTAATTCATTCATTGCTTTTTATACTTCCATTTTATTGCCCATGCTGACTTTTTCTCTGTGATAAAACAACCTCAATCTTTCCAGTGTCTCTTCAGTTGGACTGTAAATGTTCTTCTGTTCTGTCTCTGCACCTTTCTTCCTTTTCCTCTTCTGCAGAGTCCTTTCTACCACAGAACCAAGCAAGGTGTCACAGCTGTAGCCACTGCTAGGTCCAAGGCCCCACAATATTGTCCTATTGTGATTTCAGCTCCCCAAATAGCTGTACTGAATTTATACAGCTTTAAAGGCCTAGCTTTTTAACATGCCACTGCATGAAAAATTGGAGCAAGCCTCTAGAGAAGGGAATGTCAATGTACAAAGATGTGATTGAAGGCGTGGAAAGTCTGGGCACATGGAGGCACCTCTCCTCCTCCTCTTCTCTGCATCTCTGAGGGAGATGCCAGATGAATATAGAGCATATAGCAGAGCCCTTATAGCTGCTCCCATAGCTGCTTGCCAGGAAAACACACCAAATGTACAGAATGATAGACTGGGGAAACTGATGCTGAAGGTGAGAAGTTTTGCTATGGTTTGGGCTTGGTTCTCACTCACACTAAATGGGACCTTTCATACCCCAAATCTGGGCCTTGGAGAGGGTCTGCAGAATGCTGAGCTTTTGCATGCATGGCAGAGCTGAAAGGGAATACAGATATTGGGAGAGGGAGCAAACATGAACGTGATGAGGCACTGCACTGTTTGCCTTTACCATGAACTGTCAACGGTGACTGTTCGTACGCAGACACCAACACGATATTTTCTAATACTTCTCAGAAATCAACCCTCAGTTTTCCTAGTTTAAATTTTCTTTAAACGTGGGAAAGAATAGCTGTCTCCTGGCTGTAAGTTTGTTAACCCAGACAGCAATAACATTGCTAACCTCCAGATCTCCAAGGGCAGTTAGAAATATGAGCCCTGCAGGACTGACAGGGGCATGAGAATTTAAGGATCCCATATCTATGATAAAAATCTAATTCTTCACAAGATACTTATAGTGCTTGATTTTCTTGAAGACAGCAGGAGTGAAAGAGCACAAGACCTTCTCTTTCCTTGCTGTGCCAAGGGTCTTTCACAGTCAGTGCATTGTCCAAAAAGCTCCCTCCATCTTCCCCTAGGTGATAGTCCCAGGCCATGTTTTCTATGCTCAGTGGTGCTGCCTTCTCTTTCTAGCATGTCTGCTGCTTCACCTTCTTTCATTCCTTTCCATTTACTCATGAATCACCATTAAACAACACATTATGCTATAGAGGTGGCACTGCTTTGGACTGTGTGTTCTTGTGCTGGTTTCTACTGCCTTGTTCCACAATGGCTTTCTCAGCCATTCCTTTGCACCATCTTAAAGGACAAGGGCTGCACCTGTCCCGTTGCATTTTTCTCTGAGGTTCAGTGCAAACCAGCAAACAGAATCTTGAAACACCTTCCTGAGATTTGATATCCCTGGGTAAGCAAATGGAATGTCACGCTGCTTTCCTACGCTACCTGTACTGCAAATAGTGTTTATTCTGATAACAAGCTGCAAAGTGCAAGACTATGTTGTCATAATTGGAAGATCAAAAAGTAAAGGAACTCTGGCATTTTGGCCTTCTCAAGATGCTGCCCACACCAGTAGGCTGGTTCTATTGGACTGCTTTTTGCTGCTCTTCTAATTACTCTTCTGTGCTGTGTTGCAAAGCAACAAATGAGACATTGCTGCCTTGCTGGTCACATTTTACTTGACTGGTTATTGCCACTTGGCATCATAAAAAATAAATACAACAAAACTAGAAACTACATTGGACATGTTCATTCTATTTAATGAAAAATTTTACTTTGGATGCTCTAGAAACTCCAGTTTTGTGACAGCAACTGCACATAAAGATCTTTCCCCTGTGTAAGCAATAGTAATTTTTATTTATAGAGTGTACCTTCGAGGAAAATATTTCATTATTTTCCATTTCTCTCTTTCATTAAAGACCACTGAAGACAAAAAAGCTAAAATGTTTGAAAAGGACCTGTGTCAGTCTCCTTTTAATGAACCATGCAGGCTCCTTCGTGGTAAGACAATTTCAGTTATGCAGAAGTCAAGCTTCAGTGAATTCTCAGCTCTTCTAAGTGAGCTAATGGTACAACTTTTCAGGCAGTGATTTTCATATCCCTGAGAATTGTATTTGGATAAATAACTCAAAATAAAATCTCTCACAAGTGTTGATGGCTGGTTCTGCAGCAGTATGTTCAGAACCCATATATGTTCCTTTCCCTGAAAATCCAGCAAATTTCATGGCAGAAACGCTTATCTGAGCACCAAACTGCAAACAAATGCTGTTAATATTCACAGAGCGTAGATTCTACATTTGGAATTGATAGCATGCACACAAGAAACGTTATTCCAGATGTTATGGCTATAGTTATGGCTAATGAGAGGAAGAAAAGTGTAGCATGAATCTCCACACCCAGTCAAATAAGATCTGAACTGGACAGCATGGTTGCAACAGAATACTTGCAAACAAAGGTTCTTTTTGGTAGATTGAAATTCAGTTTTTGGACCAAAAATGATCAGCTAACGCTGTCCGCATCATTGATTGTTGTCTTCCCTGATGGGGGAGAAGTGTAGATTTTTGCCAGGAGAAAAAAGGAGGCGAATGGGACTTCATTCTTCTCAGTCCCTAGATAGGTGTTTATTATCTAAGGAGTACAAGCTACTGGCATGGCTTAGACATAGCACAGAGCAGAGAATGCAGCAAGAAGACAACTTATCAAGATCTCCCAGCCTTTTTAAAAGTGAATTATCCAATGAAAGCTTAAAATGCAAGATATTTTCACTTTTTTACCAATGCCCAACAAGTTCCTAAATCACGTAGACAGGAACTGCAGAATTCTTTATCCAATCATCTCAAACACTATTGCTGCAAAATATGGAGTTAGTGAAGAAAGAGAAAGAAGCTTTTAGCTACAACTTATCCTCCATTTTGAGGTTTTCTAATTCTATCTATTTACTATGCAAATAGACCTGAAAGCTCTAAATTTTTCACCCTGTGACAATCTCACATAGTATTCTATCACCTAATTCACACAATTGCAGATTCAAATTCTTCCCAGAGGCTAGGCAAATTTTCCCATGGACAAAGGTCAAAAACAGTACTGTCCATGGGGGTAAAACCTTTCAAAACAGGCAGAGAAATATTCTCTGCATTCTAGGTTCCCACAATCAGCAGCTGTGGCTATTTTGTGAGTGCTTTTATGACAAAACCTTGCCATTCATATGAGAACTGAAATTGAAACTTTCAACCTGTGTGGAGTGATAAAATTCCAGAAGGAAAAAACAAGCTGGTACAGAAAATCAGAGTTCTTGATACTTGTAGGGTGTTGATTCAGGATTTTGAGATGTTTTCACAATTAAAAACCAGTTGCCCTGATGTAATGCATGGAAGATAGAAAGTAGTCAAGACTGCAGTAGCCAAGAAACTCCTAACTGCAAAACATTCCCCAGGCTCTATTTCATCCATTCTTGTGTCCAACAGTTAGAGGCAACAGTAATTCTGCACACAGAACAGCCAAAAAATGGCAGCAAGAGCTGGAACATGTAACAGGAGTGACTGCCAGAGTCACCCAGGGTGCCAGTGACATCACAGAAAATGTGCCTGTGTCAGTGATCCTGCTGGGTTACACCTGTTGCACCAGTACAACAAGACTCTGTTCCCAGAGCCCACTCACTTGTGGCCAGTGAACAGAAGAAGACAAAGCAAATTACTGACAAAGAAGTGGGAAAGAGCTGAAACATGTTTTGTATGCCATCATAACCAATAACAAATGGACAGCACAGACTTCATGTCTGTAAGAGACATAAGGTAGTTACAGACCCTGAGAGAAAAGCATTACACACAGCCTCATAAAAGGGAGACGTGGGAAAGATTAAAAAACAGTAGCCATATTGCCCCCCATACTTGGAAGCAGCTCACAAGAAATAAATGCAGCAAGTCTACTCAGGCAAGGAACAGCTCTCCCCACTTGTTTTCCACTTGCAGGGAAAACTGCATCGGTGTGGTATGTACAGAGTGTCCTAATCCTTCTCTGCAAAACCGATGCATTATTCTAGCTGTGCAGTGTATCCAATCACTCTGAGGCGGTAAATGTACCCTGCCTCCAAATTACCTCTCTTTTTTCTCTTCCTCTCCCACACTCACAGCCACATGGTCCTGTGTGAGCTTTGGGGCTCACTGGACCTTCCATAAACCAATGTAATTCATTAGCACAGTAAAAACTTGCCCAGGTGGATTATGTTGGAAGGAAAGAGGGAACTGATGAGCTAACTCAAATCACAGGCAGTCTGGCTAGATTCAAGTCAGGGGAAGTGACAGGATAATTAGGATGAGAGCAGAATTTGCCATTTTTGACAGTGGGAGCTTAAATTCATTTCACTCTCTCTCCTGAAAGCCTCAGATAACCCACATAAAGTAACTGAGTAACACTCAACTCTAAAACTCAACCACTGCCTCCATTTTGAGCCAAGGAGCTGACTTACCTTGGGTTTCTACTCCATATCAGAAGCATTCAACTCTGAAGTCAACTGGGATTAACTTGACTGCAATACCAGCTTTCAGCAGTCAATGGCCTCCTCATCAGGTTGCAAAAGCAGGCTTACATTTTCTTATGTTGTCTTTGATTTCTGCATACTTTTATTCTTGATTACACAGTGGGCAAAAGGCTTCTTCTTGCCCAGGTGGCTTTAAGTCTCATCTGGAAACCTCGGAGTCAACAGTCTTCTAGTGGAAGACAATGACCTAGAAAGTAAGGTCTCTTAATTCCCATGGAATTCCATGGTATTCTCATACCAGCCCTTGAGTGTTTGGAGTTATCTGGTCTGCAGCTTGGAGGCAGCCATCCATCCAAGGACTTCAGTTCTCCCTGTGCTTGCCTTTAGCCAACACTGGCACTGCATCAGTTCATTCCATCAGATCCCAGCCCCAATGTTTCTGCACAGAGGCACCCTGCAAGATCCCTTCCCCCATTTAATTACTCAAAATTTTTAGAAATAATTCACAAGGTTTTGAACCCTGAGAGAAAATGAAGACTACTTTTTAACAGGTAGGTAAAACTGTGTCTTTGTGTTTTGCTGGAAATCCCCTGCCCGTTGAAATGACACCCACTAAAGATAAGCTGAAGAGATCAGCTGTTAAGGGAGACTTTTCTCCGCAGCAACACAGGCTAGATGGGCTGCTTTTGACATCACTTCCCACGGACAATCTATGCAACAGCAAAACCTTCAAGGCACGTTGTAGCTGGAGTTGAGCAAATCCAGAAGCTCAGCTCAAATGCTGGGGTGAGAGCGGCAGCTAATATCACGGCTTCAGCAGAAAGGAATTTTGTAGCAGAGGGTAACTCCTCCCTCTCTGCAGGGGAGAGCTCTCCCGGAGATAACACAAAAACCATGGAATGAACTTCCTCAGGAACTTAACAATTGACCACAGCAAACCACACTTTTTTTCCTGACCTTGCTCTCGCTAAGGTAAACACGTATCACCATTAAAAACAGGAAAATAAAAACCACTGTAAAAGCCTAACTACCTTATTAAGCCAAATCTCCATACTGAAACATAACACCGCCCCTGAAGGAGAAGTGGCCCCCATGACCAATTTCTGTCACCAAACGCCCGAGTGTAAATACTCTGATATTATGGAGATGAAGGAGAAGCAAGAAAAAGCTTCATGCAATACCTCTGCATTGCAATGTACCTGCAGTGTCAGATTTGAAGGGGTGTGAGATTCTCACACCCCATAAAGCACACCAATCACACAGAGACCACAAGCCAGGCTAATAACACTTTGCCTTGAAAAGGGGTGCTTTGAAATGGTCATTTTCTGTGCACAAATGGAATGGCCAGTGTTCTTCCCTAGTGCACTCTGGAGGAAGTATAAACCCATTCTCTGGATTTTCAGTACTGACAGTGCACAATCTTATGCCTAATAGGAAAAACCTTATGCTTCACCAAGGTCTACTTAATACACTAAAATAAAACTAGTCTCCTTTGTTTGCTCATGGATGATGAGACAGTTTCTCCTTTGAAAGCAAAAGAGGTTTGTTTGAAAAAAAAATTGCCTTGTTAATAGATGAATGACACTGTAAGAGGGCTGGGAATTAGCATATGAAGTCCTAGTCCTTGAGAAGGTTTGTGTTAGATTGGGCAAAAGCAAGTAAAAAATAAATGCCATTCTCAATTTGTCATTGGAAAATTAGGAGTTTCTACCCTTTAGCTTTTCCTTTTCTTGACTTTTTGTTTTTTTGGTTTCTGGGTTTTTTTATCTGCCACAGCTGCATACAAGAGTTTCTTGCTTTCTATTGACAGGTGTTGACCTTTACTAATGGATTTGTATAGCCATACTCTGTCAACACATCAGTATTACTCAGTGTTTCAAGAAATGGACTGGCTAAGACGTGGAGACACGTTCAGGGACATTTTAATTCAAACCTCCAACTGCTTTTAAGAGACCATATCTAAAAGCTCCCTTCCAAGACGCTGGAATGTGAAGTATGTGGGAAATGTTATCTTATTGGCCTCATGTCTGCCAGTGATTGTGAAACAGCTTCACTATTCTGGGAAAAAACAACCATGATTCCAGGCAAAGAGAAATTCATGTAAGCTTGTTAAAAGCTTTAGGAAATACAAATAATACAGAATCTGGAGTAAATCTATAATCCTCCATCACGTGACGAAAGGATTGGTTTGAATGTGATTGCCATTTTTAATCACTTCACATAAAAACATATAGAAACTGAAAAAAATGTAGATCCAGCACAGCTTGTTGAACCTAATTCACCTTTAGATCATTTGTTCTCAATGTGGTCTGTCTTCCCTGGAGATAACAGGCCATTTCATTTGTAGTGTGTCACATAGCCAGGTGCGAGAGAAGAATGAGATGCTGAACCATGGTGTTCAGATTAGTCTTGCACTGCAGTCCCTGGAGGCAAAGCAGGGTGGTATCTACCCGGTGGGAGGTGTGTGCAGCCTTGACTTGGGATGCCCAGCACACATGGAAGCTCTCATCCAGTCTGTGGGCCTTTCCAAGGAAATGAGTGGAGTCTTGCACGCACTTAAAACTAGAAATTAAATTCTGTCTACTTCTCAGGTCTTCATTTCAGTCACTTCTAGGTAATCCCAGAGAAAGGCACAGCAGGTACACCCACCCTGTCATGCAGTGCTTGTGAAGAAATGCGAGGTGTGGAGTGAGGGTTGAGGGTTACCATGCTTCTTTCTGGGGACTCACAGCATCTTTCATCATAGAAGAGGTAGATTTCCCTGACACTCAAGCAAGTATGTTTGTACAAGTATTTCCTGTTCAGACCCACTGTAAAGCAAACAACAGTGAGATTTTTTTTTCTCAGAGAGATAACACAGGTCTTAAATGAAACAAGCTTGTCTCAGGGCATGATTTTAAGGTTCTCTTAATATTTACACAACTAAGTAAAAATTATGTTGTGCTGTGGAGATATTTCCCTTTCAGTAGTCTGATCTTTTCATTGGTGTTAGGACATAATTTGGGAAGTTTCCAAAGTTTGCCTTGACAATCATGTTAAGCTCCCTACCAGCTACACAATGTCAATACGCAATGCATTACATATATACTGGTTGCTGGCCAGCTGGCATTTTAAATGAGTAGTTCAAGGAAAAGCAATTTTGGTGAGGGCTGACCACAGCTGGCTTGACATTAGACTAAATTTTCAGGACTTAGCATTGCCAAGCCTCCAGAGACTTAAAGACTCACTTAACATTATTTTAAACTTTGACTGACTCAACAGCTTCAGTAAATAAAGAGAGTGTGAGGGATCCAAGCATGTCAAATCCCTGCATATGTAACTCTCTATATTTCATTTGCTTATTGAATACATATATTTTATATTATATCTGGTTTTTGTGCAATGATTTGAGTGTCATTCTTATTCTTGTCACAAAGCAAGTGTGGTAGCTGAACTGCTTCCTTGAACATATGTGACCACCACATAATGTAAATATTGCCAAATGTTGCCTCTTGGCCTTTGGAAGACCATAAGGAATATAAATCTGCAGAGAATAATGTAGTGATACAATGTAACTAAGCTTATGGTACACAAAAAAAGTCTGAAGTTGTCAGAAAGTAGTAATTGAGAAATCAGAAGGTAGGCTGTTTTAATCACTTCTTTTGCACATGGATATTTCACTCCCAAATACACCAAAGTATATACCAGTAAAATTTCCAGTAATTTACAATATGTCCCTGCAGAAAATAGTAATTGAAACACAGTTATAGATCACTCTTTTCTGGCATGTATTCTGGAAATAATTCCAGCTTCAGCTTAATTTCATTTAATTTTTTTAATGAAGAAGTCCTATTTGAAACCATTTGACTGGAATATATCAAACAAAGTACAGCGTTGATAAAGATGTAACATTGTTATAACTTTAAATAGTATTCCTACATTATACAACACCTTCTGTAAGTCATAAAATATTGGAAGAAAATCAGAACTCTATTTCTTATAGAAATAAACTGTTCATAAACAGTTCAGTACAGCTCTGGGTGCATCATGTTCTAATTGCCTCTGGTGAGCAATAATATTTAAAAGATTTCCAAATAAAAACATTTTCTCTCCTACGCAGTTTATATCTGCAAATGTTAACTGATCCTTTTAAACTATTAAAAGGAGATTTTTGAAAAACTGTTGTCCTTATCTACAGACTGAGGAACAGGCATATCTTCCAGTTAATCAACAACCAAGCTGTGACAAGAACCCAGAAATTCTAAGCTCAGAACTTGGCAGATGCCTTCTGTCCAAAAGGAAAGGACAGAAAAAAATCTGAAGAACATATCTGAAAATATATTTCAAATATATTCAGCAACAGATAAACATGACTAAGAAAGCAATTACAACTAAAGCATGTCAACAGTGTATACTTACAATTAAAGTGAGGCTTATGATTTGCTTTCCCAACACTGCATCATAAGAACTCACAAAGATCAGTATATTGTTGTTTAGTTAATGATGCAGAATGCCTTAGTTGTGACTTTTCCTAACTTTTGAAGCTCGACATCTGAGATTTTAATAGTCCTGTTCCAAAATCTTATAGTATAAAATGAGAAAAGAAGTAAAAGTGATTGATTCAGGATGTTACTGATGCAAAGGAACTGTCAAGATTTTAAAAATATGCAGTAATTTGCATTCATTAGAATAGCCATGAAAATTTCACAGAAGAATAAAAGTTGAATCAATTCTCACGTGGGAGGCCAGACATGTCAACAGCAACTAGGTGAAGAAGAGCTCCTTCAGCCCATTCTTCCTCCAGGAGGATGGCTCACTCCCAGGAGGAGGCTGGATGATCATTGATGAAGATTCTGCTTCCTCTCAAAGACACAATGGTGGTGCAGTCTCAGGCATGGTAATAGAGTAGCTAGAATAACTGGAATTTTAGAACCTCTCTTAGAGTAGATCGTATCCTTGTGCAGAGTTGGTATGGTACACACTGCAAGTCTGCATTGCAAAAGTTTTTCTGACTTCCTCAGTAGCTTCCTTGAGAAAGCAATATTGGGAAAACAATGAACAGGCTTTTCAGTTTTTGCAAGTTTGATTTAGCAGTGAAAAATAAGGAAGAGAACCAAGAAGCAGTGTCAAAGTACAATATCCTCTGCTCAGTCTATTTTTAAAATTAAGCACAAAGAAGGTTTAATGTTTAATAGCACTTTTAATACTGAAGATTTTTATGTCAGAATTTTGATTTAGCAGAGGGATACAAAAATCTGCTGAAATCAGAATACAAGCACAATATAGTAATTGCAACTTACAACTGGATCACAATACACGTCATAGCCATTTCCAGTCTCCCTGTGGACACTTTCATGATGTTTGGCATCCTCAGTTGCAGGGAAGGAATGCACAGGTTGAAGCCAGTTCAAGCATGTTGCTCTCTTTGAAGTTCATTTTATTGATCATTACTCTGTGCTAAGCCATGTATATCCTTTCCCCGTGCTGGTCTTGCTGATTCAAGAAGACATTCACACCTTTTTGATTAACTCAGGGAAAACTCAGTTTATTAGCTGATCCACTCAACTGATCCCACCCTACTTTGTGTTGAGATGAACTCAGCTGATGTGCAATAGCTGTGGTCAATAAGGTTCCTGAGCCCATCTCTTGCCTTGTGAGCCCTCTTCCATTGTAGGATTGGTCCATCACTCCCAAGCACATGATGCCAAAGAGCTCATCAGAAATTATCAGCAATTGCTCCACAGACTACAGGTAACAAACCCTTGAAACAGCAGAATTTCTCCAATGCCATGAAGCCAATTCCAAAAGGAAGGGTCAGGCTTCACTTAAAAGTGATTTTGTATGTTATTCTGGGGGATGGGGAGCAGAGAGAAACGTAGAAAGCAAACACCCTTCTCCCCTGTCCAGAGAATAGCATTTTTTTTCTAAAATAGAGGAGAGAAAATAATTGCATGGAATACTTTTGCTTTTTTCCCCTAATTTTTCTCACTGCACTGGACTTTGGAGGGCCAAAATGGAGCACCTGGGCTCACTGCACTGCTCACCCTACTTTCAGAAAGCATGATTTATGCATCATAGAGTCTCCTTATATATTACCCAAAGAGTAGAATCTTACTCTGGTGGGTCTTATACAGCAGCTTGACCGGAGGAAATCCTTTAGGAAGAGGATGATACTAAACCCATGCTCTCACATTTGCTAAGGTTGGAACTGACAAAATATTTGGGTTTATAGATCTAGAACCAGAAGAAAACATGCAAGTAAAGCATTTTGAGTTGGACCAAAATTAATTAAATGCTTCTTTTTTCTTGCCAAATAAAGCAAAAACCAGAAGGCGTATTTGAAGGCTTTCCATGCAATCTAAAAAAAATCCCCTTATTGCTTTTGAAAGGAATTTAAAAAAAAAAAAAAATCAAAAGAGCAGAAGATTTATGTGTAGAAAGCTGTTGGACAATAGCTGTAACCTTGCTCAGTAATTCAGTAAGTTTTATATTCTCTGCCCAGGACTTAAGAGATCCAGGTTCATCTCTGCCTGTGGCAGTTTGGACTCACATCCCCTACCTCTGAGACAAAGGATTTTAATCACCAAACCATAGGATATATGTCAGATTGCTCCCCTTCTATTGCACTCTTTCTAGCTTTGGTCATGCTCAGTCTTTTCAGCCAAAAGCAGATGTGAATAGCACCTCAGGCTGCTGGCGGGAGCGTTAAGGTGACATGGCATGGGTGCTGTGAGGAAACCCCAGCCCCACGCTGCATCTGTCCCCAGCTCTGCTCCAGCTGAAAGACTGTGCAAGGTGTGAGGCACCAGAATTCAAGTTCCTGGCCAGCTGCACCTCTAATCAAGTGCACAAAGCAGATCTGTAACCACAGGAGAGTAAAAGTCTGTGCACGCAGGTTTACACAACTGAATCGTCCAGAGGTGTGGTTTTAAAGGCACAAAAAGGATTTTAATCCAGCTCTTCCAGATAAAGAATGAGTTGGTCCAAAGGGCCACTCATTTTGTTGGCTTAGATCTGTTTTTATTAACGAAAAGTAATGATCCTATTCACCTTCAATTCATAACTTTTTTCACAAAACCACGTTTTTCAGAAAATCCTTGGGAAAAAAGAGTAATTTCCTCCAGCTCTATGCCTGGCATTGTGCTGATATGCAAAATCACATTATACAATGCAATAGAGCAGAATATCTGATGGAGAAAAGAACCATAATGACAGCTGCTTTATAAGCTTCTCCTGATAAATACGAATGGTTAATATATGAATGTATATATATGTATATCCAGGTTAGTAATTTCCATGTCCTAGCTATCTGTCTTCTATCTGGAAGAATATTGACCTGATGGTCTTCCACAAAACCTGAATATTGCTATTCTTCTGCATTGTTATCAAGTTAATTAGAGAATAGGGCAATTCTCCCACTGCAATTCTTCCATCTGTTTCTGCCTTACCAGTTTCACATATTATGAAAATGTGCCAGACAGCAGCTCCATCCAATATGTTTCATGTTCACAGTATATGTATGAAAGACGGTTTAGTATCAGCAATTAAACATTTACTGGCCTTCGTTTTAGCTCAATATTTCTTCTGTGGAGGGGAAAAGCTCCAGCTCCTGAATGATTTGTCACAGTGACTCTGTAGCATGTATAAGGCATAAGGAAAATTGCATTTCAGCCCACTTAGGGGCGTGTCAGTAAATTGCTAAAGGATAAAATCCTGATGCATATAAAACACTCTTGTTTACATGATTATGTTCCTGGAGGTTCCAAAAAAACTCTAGATTGCATTATGCTAAATCGTGTCCAAATATTTAGTGAAAGGCAGCCCCTACTTCAAAGAACTTATACCCAACATAGACAAAAAAAGGAGTAGAGGAGGCTAAAGCATGCAGGGCAGGGAGAGGCCAGGCAACAGATTTCCCCCAGTAAGCAGGAACACTGGCACTGCCTCAATCCCAAGTCATTGCTCTAATGACAGAAACACACAGCTGCCTACAAGGATAGCAACATTTCCAGCTATCCACTTTTGTCCACCCAATAATAGTTTATGTCTGAAAGAAAAAAAAAAAAGGAAAAAACAAATTAAAAACATGGTCAGTTGCTGCATGAGACGTATAAAGGCATACACTGTCGTTCATAGGGCTGGAATGAAGCAGCAACCCAAATCATTGCAGACAGAAGAAAAGTCACCTAAGCAAAAACAGTAATCCATGGGTTTTTGGAGTCATTGGTCCCCAGGGTCAGGAGCTGTCCCAGTCTTACTGGTAGTTTTCTGTCATGAGTATAAATATGCATCAGATTGAGGCAAAATAGTCCATAAGATGCAGCACATTTATAGAGTTATGTAGGGAAGCAGAAAAAAAATGCCTTCGTATAACAATGAAGGCTACACTGAAGAAATCAGGTGAAAAAAGACACCTGGTTAGGAGGGTCCAGTCTTCTGAAACGCTTTTAAATTACAGTACTTACCATCTTTGTCATTTCTGTGATATCAGGGCACTCACTATTTTACTTTCCAGTGTTTCTGGCTCACACATAATACCGAAACGCCCAGAATTTGATGGCATCATGTACATTATCATCAGCTGATAAACCACACAATCTAGTCTAAACCATCTGATGTAGAATTTCTGAGGTTTTTAAAGTCAAATTGAGGCATGAAAGAATCTTCTGCTTCTTCTTCCTTACCAACTTCGAATTACAGTGAATACCTTGTAAGCTTCTGGACAGCCCTGTGGGTCTGAAAACTCATACTCAAATGCAAGTGGTATTTGTCAGAGTACTGTAGTTATTAAAAGTATACATTCCTTGTAAATGTCTTATCTATATAAGGAACACTTTTATCAGACAGTGGCACACTAATAAATACTAGGATTATGCAGGCCTCCAAATTGCAAGAGATCACCTGAATAGCTATACTTACCAGAAGCTCACTCTCTGCAAGAAAATAACATTCATTGATATAAATGGCAGGCTGCTTCATTATGCAAGAGCCTGATTCTGCAAAAATAATTTATATGCATGTATTTAATAAAATTTATTCAGAAAATGTACTCAGCATCTGCAGACTGATTTGGATTCAAATTGTTCTGGTTTGAGGAGTGGAGAAGTTTCTCTCCTAACTCTACATTTGTCGACTATAGTCAAAAACATATGTTAAAAAAAAGCCAAAATACACACAAAAAGCAAAAAAACAAAGATACAAAATCCCACCCAACCCTCCAAAAACCCCCTACAACTTGCCTACAGAAGAGCACCATGTCTTTTTTGCACTGCAAGTACATATTTTATTCAAACAGTCCTATTTTACCTAGTAACATAAGATAGAAAAGCAGAACTTTTAAAACTGTGGATCACATCAGCACAAACATACCTTGCACTTCAGCAAAATGTGACTACATGT
The DNA here is from genome assembly GCF_965178545.1 of Coloeus monedula. Taxonomy (NCBI): domain Eukaryota; kingdom Metazoa; phylum Chordata; class Aves; order Passeriformes; family Corvidae; genus Coloeus; species Coloeus monedula. Next base: position 101,460,769 of record NC_138783.1, read on the forward strand.
GGTTTCCTCCCAGCTGCCCCTGGACCGGTGGAAGAAGTTTCAAACCCTGCTCTTAGCTGCTCACCGCTGCCTCTCCATGCAATCCCTCAGCCAATCCATCAGCCATGCCATCTGCCAGCTCCACTACCATCTAAGATCTTCTCACCTGCTTCGCTTAAAACCAGTCAAGTTATTTAAATATATTTAAATATATGGTCCTATATAGGAATTAGAATAATACGGCCAGGCACCCTTCCACCATGACAGGCAGCAGCCTCCAACTGAGGAGCAGCAAAAAAGGAGCACCAAAGGCAGTATAGGGAGAGGCAGGAACAGCGGAGGATACTTGCCCAGAGCTGAAGTCCCCACTCCTGCATTTAAAAGCATTTAATCCATTTTCCTGTCAGAAATCCTGAACAGAAGTAATGGCTGTAAATCTCTTCTGTCATCTGACTTTTTATATTGGATGATTTGTAAAGAGGTGTATGATACAGCATAATTTTTTTCTCAAGTCCATAAAAATCAAAGTGCAATATTTTATTTTTGAGTGGTTGGATACAATCAGAATGTATTTGCAGTCTGAATTACTCCAAAGCTTTGTCTGAGTTTGGAGGGTTTTTTTTTGAGCTGACAGGAATAAGCACACTAACTCATCTTCCTAATGAGTTAGGACTTCAGGATTTCCATGGTCTGTAGCTGAGGACTTCCTTTCTCTTGAGCTTTTGCTGAAGTTGGCTTGCCTTTTTTTTTTTTTTTTTTTTTTTTTGGTAACACGTGTGATGCCTTTCTGAACAAAACTGTTGGATTTATCTTGGAAGCCCTGGGATTCAGAAGGCATTACAGAAGATGGACTCAAGCCAAGGACCCTGCTCATAATGTGGGAATGAATGAGATTTGGTACTATAGCTCCCTCAAGACGATACACAGTCATGATCTGCAGTTCAGTGTTGAAATGAATAAACACAAACCATTGTCATGCTTTGAATAGGCAAAAGAAAACATTTCAATGAACTCCAGATTTTTTTTAATAATATTTTTTCCCAAGAATTTTATAATTTCCATTCCTAGGAAGGTTTGGAAATCTCAGCAAGGTTTGGAAATCTCTTGATTTTGTCCCGTTGTGAAATGAAAATAAGTATTGAGATGCCAGCAATTTTGATGGCAGCTCTAAAAGTAATATGGCTCTAAACATATATAGCATTATTTTGGTACTATATTGAAACAGAGTCATGGGTATAATTGCAGATATGTCAGGACCCTTAAAAGACTAACCCCTCAGCTTTCCCCATAAGCCACATGATGACTATGTAAGTATACAACAAATCCTACAGGGGATATTTTATTCAGTATCATCAGAAAGAGGTTTTCTCATTTCTATTTCTGGATCTTGAGTCCCATGTACTGTAATCTCAATTGTAAATACAATCCACCTAGTTATAACAAAACGTCTTTGTAGAGCACACACAGCCTTTGTTTCAGGGCCTGATGTTAGAGGAGTATAAAGGCTACATTCAAGGCACTCCAGTGTGCAGCTGGAAAAATGGCTGGAAAATTACTTCCTGGCCCACAGCCAGCCCTAAATTTGCTCAGGATATAATGCAATACAGGACGTGCAAGGCTCTGATCCATATCTGGTCTTAACCTGAAATGGGGAAAACCCACTACTTCTGTATCTACAATTTGCTGCCAGTCTGTATTGACAGCACAGCACAAGTCCACGTTGCCAGTCAGGATCCTGGGAGCAGTCACGTGTCCATCCCAGGGCAGTGTCTCCCCCTGGTCCCCATCACCAGGCCTGGTCCTGATGATATCCCATCCATGGACTAACAGTCTGTCCCGGCCTTGGCCCATCCCTTTCCCCATGGAGGGGCTCAATGTCCAGGGCTGGGGCTGTCCCAGTGTCTCCCAGCAGCCCAAGTCCTGGCTGGGGACTCAGATGGGCCCTGATTGCCACATCCTGCCCTGATGTGGGGAGCCACTGGTGCTCCCAGACCCCAGGGAGTCTCCAGTCCCTGTGGGGCCCTGGTGTCATCATGTATTGCCCTTTCGTGAGGCTCTTCAAATTTTAAAAAAGATGAGTGGTAAAACATGCCATTTTCACCTGTTTCTCAGAGTACCTATGAAATCACTACTGAGAATTGAACCCATTTCAACTCATTGTAGCCTGAAGAAATGGAAAAAGATATCAATTCCAAAATGAAACATACTGACTGCTTGGTTATTTTTCCAAAGAGAAATAGGCAAAACAGAACAAGAGAGGGGAGATCTCATCCTAATATATCCACAGGGTTAGAAGCATCACCTGTTCTGTGGGAGCTTATGTTTTAATCAGAGAGTGAAGATTTTTATAACCCCTCTGCAAACAGCTAGGCCTAAACAATGGGCTGTGGGGTACACAAAGGGATTTCTTGATGGCCTTTCTAATACTCCTTGCTTATTCACTGAAGCAGTGATCAGCTTGTCTGTTGGCTCTTCTTTCCTCTGTTTACCCTCCAAGGTAATGTCCTACCTTTGGGCTAGAGGGTGGATGAAGTCAGTATCTCCCTGGCTTTGGGGAATCCACCTCTGATTTTATTAAGCCCTCTCTTGGGCCCAGCAGGTCTTCATGCACCCAGAACCAAACTTATGCTGAAAAAGGGACCAGCATGTACCAGGGATGCACACCATTGGCTGGCTAAGCACAACTGCCTTCAGCAAGAGCAGACAAGGTGGCCTGGAGACAATAACACAGTGACTTTACACAGAAGGGAAATTCTATAGAGCAGTAAAGGTCACCTCCACCTCCTGCCTCTAGACAGGCCTCTACCAGAAGGACTGATCTACTCTCCACCCCCTTTGTTGAGTGTGGCATCAGCAACTGAGGCACCAGCACAAAGGAGCCAATGGCCCCAGAGAGGGCAGTGGTTTGTATCTAACCCTGGGTGGGACTGTGGGGAAAGTCAGTGACTTCTGAGCCTCTCCCTGCAAGCACTAAGCTGGAGATACACAGCCATATCCTAAGCTCACCCCCAGCACAGGCACGGGAAGGATGTTTCCACTTCCCAAACCACACTCTCCCCTGCTTTCAGCACATTGGACCTGAGGCTGCAGGTTCCCAACACCATGAAAGATTTCACCCTGACATCAAATGTTAGAAAGACGGAAAGATCACAGAATAAATGTGATCAATGAATGAAAACCCACTACAAACATGAGATATAATTGGAAATATATATCAAAAGTAGGTCAAAGGACAGGAAAGAGGAAGCCTCTTCTCTTCTGCACTGAGCGAATCACATGAGAGAAAACTACCACTTAAAAATACTATACATAATAGAGTGAAAATCAGAACTATTGAATGTTCCGGTCACTAAGGAAGATATTTGCTTTAGAATAATGTAAAATTTAACTGCATTCATGACAGCATTGACAAGATTTCCAAGGTGATGTTGTAGCACCTACATTCACACAAGCACAGAAAACATCTGAAGATGCTATGTGCGTGTTAGGTGTGTGTGAGAAAAGGGAAGGGCACAGTAGGAAGTTGTGCATTGATGGTGATCAGGCACAGCATCACCAGGGAGGGGATTGTCCCACTCTGATCTGCACTGGTACATCCTCAACTTGAGTCCTGTATGCTGTTTTTGGCACCACAATATAAAAAAAGATATTAAGCCATTGGATGTCCAAAGGAGGGTCACAAGGATGGTGAGGGAGTCACAAGTGTCTGGAGGGGAAGCTGTATGAGGAGCAGCTGAAGTCACTTGTTTCGTTCAGCCTGGAGAAGAGCAGACTGAGGGGAGACCTCATTGTGGCCATCAACATCCTCATGAGGGAAAGAGGAGGGGCAGTTACTGACCTCTTCACTCTTGTGACCAGTGACAGGACCCAAGGAAATGGCATGATGCTGAATCAGGAGAGGTTTAGCTTGGATATCAGGAGAATGTTCCTCACCCAGAGGGTGGTTGGGCACTGGAACAGACTCCCAGGGAAGTGGTCACAGCACCAAGCCTGACAGACATTTCAAGAAGCATTTGGAAAACGTTCTCAGGCATATGGTGTGATTCTTGGGGTGTTCTGCACAGGGCCAGGAGTTGGACTTGATGATCCTGATGGGTGCTTTCCAAATCAGCACATTCTGTGGTTCTTTGATTCTATGATGTGGACTGTATAAAGTGTAATTTAATTTAGTGGGTTCTCTGAGAGATTTCAAGCTCCAGTGTGACTGTAGTGCTGAGTGCCTTCATTACTGTCTTTCTACTGCCATACATTGCTGAAATTCAATGGAATTATGACACATAAGCCTGAGAAACCCTCATTAAAATGAAACTAAATGGGGAAATGTAAAAAGTAAAGTTTGCTGGGGATAAGTTTTTCTACCTTCTTTTCAGGGAGCTGGAGCTCAGAGCACTGGAATTTCTCCCCAAGGCAAAACAAAAAAATTAGATGTCATTTTGCAACTCTTTAACTAAAAGTGATTTCAAACCTAAGGACTACTTTTTTTTCAGAAGAGAAGGTATTGCTTCCTTCAAAGTAGAATTAGCCAAGGAAAAAGAAAAATGGCTGTGAAAAGAGGAGAGATTCAAGAATATTCAAAAGAGGATCCAAAGAACAACTACTACCCCAAATGACAGACAGTTCAGAAAATAAAGATAAAAAGATTCTGAAATACAAAAAAACCCCAAAAAAACGAGGGAAGGAAGCAGAGGCATGTATGTTTATTATTTTGTCTAGTTCTGTATCCTTCCTGTGCTAACTGAACTGGAGGATAATTGTATTTAGAAACCCATATACATCTTGGGCATCTGTTAACTTTCATCTGTCCTGTATTGCTAAGGAGTAACATATAAATCCAGGATGCTGTAGGCTAGATTTAAGGAATTCAGTGTGTTTAAATCACTGTGGTGTCTGGAAGCTTAGGACAGGCTGGGGGCCATTTAGCCCCATTTCTGTGAAGAGACAACAGATATCCATATGATATCTAAGAAGTGTCTCAGAGGTGCCAAGGCTGGGACAAAGACCAGTAGACCAAGAGAAGATGGAACTCATATGTCTATCCTTGAGGTCACAGTACAGCAACCTGGTTAGTATTTAGCTAGTTAGCCACACCAGAGCTGAAACGACAGGCAAGGATAATAGGAGAAAGATACAGTCATAGTAGTAACTGAGCTTGCAAATTGCATTCATCTTAAGCTCTTGGTCTCAAGCCAGAACATCTTCATTTAAATTATATGTTGAAATACCACTGCCCTGCCCTCTTCCCTCCCCCAACCACCACCACCACCACCCCCCCAGTTAATTAATAAAAGCCTCTTACTGAAGTGCAAAGAGTGAAGCATTGAAAATACAGACGCATTTTGAGAGCTTTTTTCCCCCTCAGCCACCTCCCTTCTGCTTCATCAGAATTAGCTCTGAGTTTGGGAAATTTTATGCAAAAGTCCCTCTGAGCTTGCTTGCTTCTGCCTCCTACAAAGTTTTTTCCTACTGGTTTGTGACCCCACTTCCCTATCAATAAGTCTTCTCAGCGAGCTGAACTGGTTTAAAATCTTGTAATATGGCTATGATACCAAGGAGGACTCATCCATGGAGCTTTCTCTGAGGGCCACTCGATCACATTAGGTGTTTTTCGGTTTTCTTTTTTGGTTAGCTGGTTTTGCTTTTGGTTTTGCTTTCTTAGCTAGAAACTTATAATATTAGTCTTAGCCTCTGGGCAGTAAAAGGTTTTGGTTAGCTGGTTTTGCTTTGGTTTTGCTTTCTTAGCTAGAAACTTATAATATTAGTCTTAGCCTCTGGGCAGTAAAAGGACTAAGGGGGAGAATTGGAGGGGACAATGCTTATCTGAGGTGCTCATGTACTGGAGCACACGATCATCAGTTGAACACCACTTCGCCACTTGTGTTACAGCTGGCAGTGTTTGCATTACACTGCAGTGTTTGCATTACCTTACAATGTTTACATTACATTACAGTGTTTACATTAGCCCAGCATTCCCTGACCACCTCTAGCTGTGAGACAGGACACTGCCATTTTAGAGTTGTGAAACCACAAGCTGGAAGTATTTCAAGAAGGAGGCACTTCTTACCCATCCATCATCAACCATCTCCTCTACATTGTCAGTTACTCTTAATTTACTTTGTGCTTTTAAAAAGCCCAGTCTTTACTACAGCAGCAAAACAAGGCCATCACCACACCTATCTATTATTAAACTCAAACTCAGTTATAAAGACATATTGCAGTCTAATTAAAGCGGTGGGTGCCCCACTCCAGCAGTGATCATACTGAGCTCCAGAGCCCAGGACATTACCAGGTGACTCAGCCTAGGCCAAATAGTTAGCTAATGATTAGTGCCGTTTGTATTTGTTTGATCTTTGATAAAGTTGTTTCAGATCATTTTTCAATCACACAATGACAAGGCCATTTGAAGCAAAATCAAGTACTTTTTGTAATATGAGGCAGCACAAATCTTGGAAGTAGATTAATTCCTTTTGCTTTAGGAGAAGGAGACTATAACTACAGTAAAACTAGTTATGGCTGGAAGGGAGAAGTCAAAGGAATGAAAAAGATAAAGCACTCTCCTTTCATTATATTTTCCTGTGAAGTCAGTGGTGCATTTTTATATCACTACTCTCATGTAACAGCAAGGAAGGGACATAATCCAGAGTACCAGTGACTTTAAAAGGATGTGACACCATTAAATGAATTACAGTTTTAGTGGTGATGATATTTATTATTTTGGATTTGTAAAATGACAAAACATAGTCCTATTACTAATACGATTGTACAGTTTTGTGCACAAATCATCATCTGAAATATTGCAAGAACCTCAGTGCAGAAGAGCTAAATCTGCCTTCAAAAGCCGAGCAGTTGGGACAGTTTTCAAAGAGCAGTATTGACAGCCTTGTAAAGAATTGCAGGAGATAATCATGGATGTTTGTCATTTTACCTGTTGCAAATAATCTAACTGCAACACCTTGAGACCACAGTTCACATCACAGCGCTGAGCTGATTTGGAGTAAAAACCAACTATCACACCAAAACCATGCAGTTCAAATAGCAAATAGCCTCGAAGAATAAAGGGCACCATTCAATAATGTGTGGTAATGAATTCCAACTGTACTTCTCCCATGACAAGCTACATTCTCTCATTTCTGCTAAGCTGACAAAATCTCCATTTTGTGATGTTTCTTCTATCAAATGTTCTTACAAGTTTGTTTCTACAATTCTTGCTTAATTGTAGCTTTTCAGTATTAATAAAAAAATATTATTTCTGGAATGCACACATTTTTCTTCTCTTTTTCATACTATTAAAAAATCTCAGTAGAACAAAAGGAAGCGCAACAATTTGGGGGAGATGAAGAAGGGAACTGCTTTGCAAATGGCAAATATTTTAAATACTAAAATTTAAAAACAATGCAGAAAAAGCTCTTTAAAAGATTACTTTTAAATAGGAGCTATGTAAAAATAGATACATAGAGCAGAATAATCTGTATTTTAGAGCTTTGTCAATAACAAGATAAAAGAAAACTACAATTACATCTATTTGTAAATAATAAATAACTGATACCAGTCTTTTTTACTTGCTAGCTATTTTAATTTGGGATTATCTTTGAAATACATAAAAAGGCAGAACCAGAAAGGCTATTCCACCATCTCCTTACTGCAGTATAAAAGGCTTACTTAAGGGCTGTAATAGAATTACCCATTTTTTATGGAAAAAAATGGATCTACTTTTGCTAAAATGGGTCTTCTTTTTAGTAGTAACCAAACCTAACATTTACAAGTCTCAGAATGTGTATGTGGAGGGCATATTTCATATCATCTATGTCACATCAGTTAAAACTGCTATATCAATGAAAAAATAAAGCATTCCTCCACTTTTTTTTTTAATAATAAAGCATATAGTGTTAAGTGCATACTGGAAACACATCTTGTTTGCCTGTTTGCTTCAGCAGATGTGGTGGAGATAAGGAAAAGAGCACAGAAGGATTAGAGACACTTACGCTACCCTCCCAAGCTCTTTTCTACTGCTCTCATTAACTGCTCTGTTAAACTGGCTAAAAATGTTTTACCAGCTTAATGGAAATGGCATTTCACAATTATTCTTCTTCTCTAAACTTCCTCTCACTTGAAGGCGAAATAATTTGGAGTGAGAGGAGATCAGAGGCAAGTCATAGGTTAGGGATTATGAGATTACCAGGGCATCCGCAGGAGGGTATAATCCTCAACAGGACCCAGCAGGGGAGATTTCTCTGTTGTTGCTCTGTGTGATCACACTGAAGCCCTTTGGGGTCTCTCCCCTGACTGAGCTCAGGCATTTCTGTAGATTCCACAAGACAACTGATTTTTGTTGTAGGGCCCAGCACGATGAGTCCACCTGACTAAAGAAAACAATCAGAGCAACAAACAAACTACATGGGAAGCAGCACACAAAAGCAGGAAGTCCTGTTTTGTTTGTGTGTGTGCAATGACTGTGCCTGTAATGTCAGATGAATTTACGTGCTTTTGGACATGACAAAATCTCATTACATTATTTATTCTTATTCTATGCAGAAAGTAGGTACTATTGGTTTAGCTTTACTTTGCACATAGCTTCCAGACTGATTAGAGTCATAAAATTTACCAACCACAGACTATCAGCAATAAAGGAAATGTGGTGAGTTGTAGTTAAAAATATCATGGTTTCAAACTCAAATACAGGACACAACAACCAGATGATGTGCAAAGAATGCTTTTGTATAACAGACTGTGTCCATTGCCTCTGTACTAGCTGGTTTTTCCACAGCTCAGCAACACAAATTTGCCCCAAAAGAGCCTTGAGAAAGCCCTTTCCTTATGAAGGAAGGGTACCGGGCAGGACAGTGGACAGGACTGGAACATAATCAGGGCGGCTGTGATGCAACTGGGTGATTCAGGAAGAAACAGCTGCTCACCTGACCTTCAGCCCACTCATGGTATGTTTGGTACAAAGGTCCCTGAATTTGTCCTAAGAAAGCTTGCTTGGGTGCAAGATCAGCCCTAACATGGAAATATAGTTCCCTGGCATGCTTAACACTCTAAAACTTTAAAAAAAAAAAAAAAAAATTATTTGGAATTCTGAAGGAGAAGATTAAGGCTCTTGGCACACACACTGGGAACAAGCTATGATATGTCCCATCTTGATGTCTAATGACATTAAGTATTATCTTGGATCATGCAATACAGCAGAACCAGATGGGATGTGTCACTGAACTACATGGCAAAAAGCAGACAAAGAGGCTTGGAAAAGGGGAGAAAATATGCTAAAGGATATGACCAGCATCCATAGTTCTGCTTTCTTGCAAAACCATCTGATGCTGAAATATAAAAGAGAAAAATAAAAAGTAAAAATATAGTCATATCTTTACTGCAGAAAGAGCAAGACATCAGGCAACCCACAACTACGTTGATGCATCAAAACCATCCAGGCTTCAGAATATGTGTCACTCTCACCAATGACCCATGTCGGGAGAGGGACACTACCCAAGGTTCCTGCCTTATCATCATTATTATCTCTTTACTGCTTATGCATGAGAAATGAAAACATTTTGCTCGTGTTGTAATTTTATTTACCCCAAGGCTTCACTGTGCAGAATACACTGCAATCCCCATCGAGCAGTGACAGACTCACAAGGGGTCAAATCCTCCAGAATTTCTTGGGATACAAAACACATTGCTTGCTCTTGCTCTCTTTACTTTTTAGTCACATACTGCCTTTTCTGCTCCATATTTTTCCCTCCTGTTGTTTAACCATGCTTGTGCCTTGCTTTCATAAAGCTGTTACTTTCTCATGTCCCTATCTCCTAATATTCATCAGTAACAAACAGAATTTTGAAATACTTGTTCAAACTGTGATAAAAACAATATTAGTTTTCACACAGGAGTTAAGGGAATATTCTGCTTCAGATCCAATCTTTATTGGAGAAGGAGGGAGAATGGTCTTACATTTTTTGTCAAAAATAATTGAATGCTTTTACTTCATTTTCTTTGAATTGCTACATGGTGTTTAGCTTGGTTGTTCAGATTAACTATTTAAAAATAAAGCAATTCTCAGTGGATTAATGAAATCAACACATTGAATGAAATGTACAGACTCAGGTATGTGTTATTTTGGTTTTTTTTAAGATGGTGGAAGGCTTTAGAATGGCTTCTGCTGGCTTCCATTCCACGCACACCAGTTATTAATATGCAGGTAGACCGTAAACTCTTCAAGACCAAGACACCCTGCTTCTATGTGGCTACAACAAACTGACCATGATCCTCAGTCTTCATCTGGCTACTGTTCCAAACCAGACCATGAGTCTGGAGACAAACTGAACAGTTCAAGCTCCTGTATGGTTTGATTTATCAGAGAGTATTTGCTTTGGGAGTTGAGACCCTCGCTCTTTGCATTTGGAAATAATTCTTGATTTTGGGGCAGAGCCATCTGTTTCCATAAAACATCATTCTCTTTATGGGATCTAACAAATTATCTCTGTTTGACTTCCACAGGTCAGCTCTGAATTTACACACTTGATGTGCTATTATGTATAAATATCTGTATGTACAAGTCTTCATTACAGAGTAGAAACCAGCTGAAAGGTGATATTGTTTCAATTGAAAAAAGTTCTAATGATTACTCGAAGGAAGTGCAGTGATTTCTGAGGAAGTGATCATTTGACTACATTCAAGAAAGCATCTCTGAAGAGTATCTGTAACTACAGTCTTGATTCATATTATAGAATAAAATCATCAGATAGACTATAGTGAGAGTAGTGCAGACAGAGACAACTGATCCTAATCAAGACTCCTTACTATAATACAAGGAAGCAGAACCATCAGACAGCTTTTACAAAATATATAGAAATGTTTGCATTGAAATGATAAAATATATATATGAATATATGTTCACCTTATTGAATACATACTCCAAAGTGTTTTCAGTGCTTTTCTTCTAATGGATGATTTTCTCAGGCCTCTGCTCTTGTTGAAGCCATACTAAAATTGTTGTCCTTGATTAAAAACATTTGTATAGTCTAAATTTAAAAACTTTTACGTTTTCATCTTCTTTCATGGGGAACCTCTCCTTCAGCCTAATCACACTCGCTTCAGCCATGTTGATGCAAGGCAAAGCTGTGACAGCCTTCATATGACCCAGTAAGAAACATGGGTCTCCCCTCCATGGGCCCTTCCAAGCCAGTGCTATATCCTGCTATTCAACATAATGTTTTCTCCTGTAAGGGATTTTTAGAAACCACTCTGTAAAATATCCCTTTTTTTTTTTTTTTATAAGTCTGCTCTTCAAAACAAAACAAAGTGAAAAGGATTGCTCAAAAGTTAACGTAAGCCACATTTCCACATTTTTGCTGAGACCAGCCATTTCCTCAGAAGTGAAGTTCTGCAATTTCCTCTATCTTTAATCCTCCTTCCTCTGGAGTAACAGTTTACCCTGTGGAAAAATAGATTATTGACCTGAATTTTACCATCAGGTGAAATTTTTTCAAGTTTGAATCTCCAAATCAAACCCCTAAGGAAATAACTTACAAGTGAGTGAAAAAGTATAGATAAAGAAGAGCCCAAATTGCTAAATTCATCCTATACATGCAATTCTCTTTTCTCTGTGTCTCTGTATGGATTTATGTTCTCATGACCTTACAGAGCCAAAGTCCAATGCAACTAATTAGCACTCCTGTAAGGTTCACCCTTAACACAACCATTCCCAGGGAAGTGGCAGGACAAAGGTACAGGAGAAGATTAGGTCTCAATTTGCTCTCCACTACATTCTGTAGTTGATCCTTCCCTGTATCCCACTCCCCTTTCTTTCTCTTGTCTGCTGATTTGGCAATTCCTGAATATTAGCTCTAAAGCTAAATGTTCAGTGTAGTTGGAGAGGGAAAAAATGAGCTTGTCTGTATCAAAGGGAAGGAAAAAAATATAAATTGAGTCCTATCAGGCATACAACCCGCCCCCCCCCCCCAAAAAACCAAACCCACAGAAATTAGAACAGCCAGCCCCCACCCCCTGCAAACAAACAGCTGAGTGAGCTTCAAGCTGACCCAGTCAGATTCCTTGTTTTATCAATAAATTGCATTATCTCTGCCTTGATTATTTCCACTACAGAGGGTATCGGCAAGGTTATCAAGACCCAAGTGACTTAATAAGATCACAAAAAGATACAGCTGATAATTGTTTTCTGACAGGTTTATGTCCACAACTGATGTGCCTTTTAGGAGTTTGATTTTTTGCAGACAAGTCTAAGCAGAAACATATGCAGTGCCTTATCACGATGGAGTCTGGGGTGGAGCTGGGGAGAGGCAGAGGGGGAGGTGGCACTGATCTGAAGCAAGGAAGCCCCTTCTTGTCACTCAGCCTTGAGAACTTTTTAGCACCTTGTTAAATCCACTGATAAATGCATATCTCAGTGAAGCTCCAAGAGGACAACTGCATGTTAGGAGATTTTACTTTACAGATTGCCTTATAGACAAGAGAAATTTGATTTCTGAACCTACACAAAAGGCTTGCTGTGCTTTGCGAGTGTATTGATCTGGCAGCACTACAGCAGCTGGGAGCTCAAATGTCTGTGCTGCTGGCATAATCAGAAACATGCTACATGCAGGATGCAGCAAGCTTCAAGAGCTTAACAAGCCAGATAGGGGACCTGTCAATTTTTTTCAGGGTTAACAGCAGGGTAAAGAAGCAGTGTATATGGGGAACTATCAAAGCTACTGCAAAAAAGAGATGAGGGAACGACAAAAGAAAATTAAAAAGCACACAAAAATCACTGGAAGATACAAAAGCACCTGATTATTCACCTACTGTACAGATATGTTAGCTTAACAGTACTTAAGAAAATCCAATATGCAGCCCAATTACATACAGTCTGAAAAACAAATCCCTGTTTCAAAATGTCTGGGTGATATCATTGTTCTGTGTTTACCTTTCTCATATTTTCCAGCAGTCCTGAAGCCCTCCTATGCTGAGCAAAGCTTTTTATGGTAGGAAAGAATCTGCTTTGTTATTCTTAATGTTTTCCAGGCATCTTTCATCATATTTTTGGCTTGTGAATATATTTATATATTATTTTAATCTCGATTTCAGTACATACATGTTTTGTCCTAATGGCTTTCTGGTAAATGTATGGCTGACTTTCCACAGTTTGCATCTTGATATAATACTTGTACCTGACATTTTCTGAAATTATGGGTTTTGTTCAGGCAATAGCACAGTGCACAAAAGAAAGGTAATAGTGGTGGTTTATAGCATGTGGATTTGGCTTTGAGGTTAGTGAGTAAGTCGTTAACATATGGTCTATTCTTGCAAATGCTCACACAGAGAGCTCCTTCAGGGTACAAGGAAGCACAATGAACTGGGAGCACTTCCTCCGCATGACTTTGCAGAATGCTTCTCAGTTTTCTTTTTCTGGAGACACACCATGGAGGTAGAAGCTGAAAACCTGTCTGTTCTGGTCAGGGTGAATGCTGCTGGAACGATGAAGTGTGCTTTTTTTGCTCCTTATGCTTGTTATTTGTGAATCATGTTAAAAGTACAGCAATATCAGTTCTGCTTTCTCCTCTAGTATGTGAGTCTCCTGAGTGTTCACTAACCAGGCTTTGCTAGGTAGCTGCCCTCACTACACTGTCATAGTGCTCAGAATCAAACAGGCTTTTAAAACAGCTTTTGTTTGTCTTTCTTTTGTGCAGTTAAATGTAGAAACGACTTCTGTAGTTTTTAATTAATGAAAAGGAAGGTCCAGAGGAGGATTAAATTTAAACAGCAAGTGTCCCTGACCACACTGGTAACATCTGGAAACCAGCAGTTATCTCTCTTGGTAGCTGTGCATTACAGAATGTACCTATGAGTGAAAATCCTCAGTAATGCATTACTCTTCTCTAATGGCTGTGCTAGGGAAAGTATCCATTGACAGGAAGATTGGATCTTATTCATCCATCTAGATGAATCAGACCTAACTGTGTGCTAGAAATACATCATTCCAGTATCTTTGCTTTGGTAATCAAGAATTTAGAAATGTGGATGCATTGAGCATTTTATAGAGATAGGTACATTCACCAAGAGCTAAACATACCATTTACACATTCATGAATAGCCTGTATTCACTCTGAAAGAGAGGTATGTATCTTTAAGACTTAAGTGTCAAAATTGTGGCTGTCAGCCACAGAGCTCTTTTGAGCTAATAGGAATTTGTCCCTTAAGTTGCAGAGCCCACAAGCCCAAGTCACCAAACCTTCTGTTCTCTACTACTCAGCTGGAGAATATGACCAATATTTAAGACTCGCTCTTTAATGGGTAAGGCATGGAGAAGGCTCCAGAGTTCTGGGAGTCCTTGCTCAGGAACCACCAAATTTAGAATTTGGACATCTCTGAACATATCAAATGTGCTTTCATTTTAATTCTTTTTCATCTCAGAAGTTAGCTATAACAATATCAGTTTTCCAAGAACTAGAGAAGGGTGGCAAAGCCATGGGATTTCTTCATTCCTTTTGTAACAACGAACTCACAACCTACAACATGCTGGGTTCCTGCAAAGAGGAACCTGTATGCCTTCATCAACTCAGTACAGAAATCAGACTCCTGCTTCAGGAGGACTGCTTCATGAGACATTAAAAATACAGATGAACTCGTTCACATTCCTAGTTCTCCTTTACTTCCACTAATGGAAAAGCAGCATTAGCTACAGAAAAATCCTTTATTGCTCTACATGATCTCACTCATGTCTGTACTAATCTAGGCCTTGGTCAGAAACAATGGATGCAATATTTCTTATTGCAAAAGTGTGTGAAGTGCTGGTTCAGAGTCAGGCACGGTTGAGCTGCTGATGGGCAGAAAAACTACACTGCAGTGTCTCCTCTCTCATGGGACTGGCTTACAAGTAGCTCGAGGCAGAGTTAATGGGGGGACTGTGCCAGCCCTCTTGCTTCTGCCTCTTCCCTCTGATAAGCCTGAACCAATGCAGTTGTAGTAACTATCTACTTACTTAACACACTGCTCCATCTGTCTTTTCTCCTTTTCTGTGCCTCTCACTGCCTTTCATCTCTCATCACATGTTGAGATCACTAGGTCATTGAGAGAAGGATTGATATTTATTTTGTGTTCATAACATCTATTTTGTGAAGTGTTAAATGGCATCTGTAGGCACTTTCAAAAAACAAGCAAGCAATATAATGTCTTTTGAGCAATTACTGTGGCAGTGTTAGGATGTATTTGCCCCATCGAACGAAATGATGCTTACAAAGCAAATAAAATTCACTCTGGAATGTGAGGGGTGGTAAATCAAAGTAAGAGGAGATTAATATAGCAACTTAGCTAATCTTACTGACTCAAAAATACTTAAGTCTGCTTAGCTTACAGTACAATTGCGGGAAATTATTCATGTTGCTTTCTATCTTTTCTCCAGCTTTTTTACTACTGAAATGGATTGAGAGCAGCCCTGAGAAGAAGGACATGGGGTTGTCAGTTGATGAAAAGCTCAACACTAGGCAGTAATATGTGGTTGCAGCCCAGGAAGCCAAAAATGTCCTGGGCTGCATCAAAAGCAGCATGGCCAGCAGGTCGGGGGAGGTGACTCTGCACATCTACTCTGCTCTTATGACACCCTGCCTGGAGTGCTGCTTCCATTTCTGGTCCCTGACATAGGAAGGACACGGACCTTCTGGAGTGAGTCCAGAGGAGGGCCACAAAGATGCTCAGAGGGCTGGAGCACCTCTCCTATGAGTACAGCCTGAGAGAGTTGGGGTTGTTCAGCCTGAAGACGAGAAGGCCCTGGGGAAACCTCATAGCAGCCTTTAAATTCCTAAAGGGTTTTTATAAAAAAGATGGAGAGAGACTTTTTACTAAGGCCTGTAGTGACAGGACAAGGGGTAACAGTGGTAAACTGAAAGGGGGTAGACTTAGATTAGATATTAAGTAGAATTTTTTTACAATGAGGATGGTGAGACACAGGAACAGGTTGCCCAGAGAAATTGTGGATGCCCTATCTCTGGAAGTGTTCAAGGCCAGGTTAGATGGAGCTTTGAGCAAATTGGTTCAGTGGAAGGTGTTCCTGTCAATGGCAGGGTGATTGGAAGTAGGTGATCTTCAAGGTTCCTTCGAAGTCCCACCATTTTATGAGTCTGTGATTGTGTGAAACACCACTAATCACAGTGCAGTCTGCAAGAATGAAGGTTCAGCCACATTGTACTGGTACACAGACTCCTTACTCTGTTTGGAAATTAAAACATATAAGGACCAGATTCATCTTAGTAACAACATGCCTTTATGTAACAGAAGTACTTTAAAGATCTGACCTAGATCTGGAACTCAGCCGTAGTATTTAAGGAAGCAGTGGGTAAGCCATTTTAAATCTTGAAATCATTAAGATCTTTCAAATCACTGAGAAATGAAATGCCTTTGGTCATGTTATTAACTTAATAAAATAATTTGGATTTCTTTTTTGTTGTTGTTGTTATTGTTTAATTTGATAATATCAGGAGAAAGTTACATTTGGGACACCGTAAACTGGGAAAATTCACAGGCGTGTTCAATTTCATATCTGTGAAGGCAGCTGTAGCAAGAGGCTGTCTTTAGACTCAAACACAGGTTTGGCACCCATATTTCCTAATACTTCAAGCACCTGGATCTAAAACATCACCTGTTTTTTAACACTGTGACTGGTTACATTTATGGCAATGGCTACAAATATGTGACGAGAACAAAAAACATTGATGAGCAAACTTCTCTATTTTTCTATGACTATTCAAAAATACATAAATGTGGACACAGTGGAAAGGATGTATCCATCAATATTTTAAGTGATATCTTTAGCACATATGTTCAATAAAGTGACTATGCATTCAGTGGACCTGCTCTGAATCTTGTACTGCAATGATGTATACACACATACTCTAAAAGCACAGCCATCACCCTTTCAAATGACAGGCGTTCAGACAGAGAGAGGGCATTCATTCTCTAGTTGGCACAAAGCACTTCAAAAAGTAAAAATATTTATTTGATTCACTAGGATTTAAATGGTTTTCCAGGAGAACAGTTTCCAATTACGACTCTCTATTTGCAGAAATGGGACTGTCATTCAGGGTTGCCTGTGATTTCAATTGAATCTGCAACAGTGATCAGGAAATAAAAGACTTCTAGTGAAAACAAGTATATCCTTGGCTAGCCAGTTGCCCTACAGACCTTGTGCTAGTTTTATATCTGGTTGTTGCTATCTAGATGGTGTTTTGTTCAGATCTCAGCATCTGTTTTGTTCCCACACAAGCACACATTAAACTTCTCTTCCTACAATATTTAAGTAAAGCCTCTTGCCTTCCAGAGCTTTCTCAACATTGCAGCTCAGAACACACAAAATATCAGGTGAAGCTGAAGATTGTGCTCTTGAGTCTTTGACAGTATTTATCAAGGCCTTCCAGGTCAGCAGAATTCAGAGCTTCTTTTTCTTTGACAAATTTAGAACCTGGTCACAACAGCTCATATCCAATTACCACTCAGCACTTAAGTCATACCTTTTAGGTAATGGCAGTTGATATGAATGGACTTAATCTAAATTCTGCCCCTTGGACATTATCCCTGAAGACTTCAGTAAGAACTTGACAGACCTATTAGTTAAGGGTGCATGGCTTCTTAATATAATTTTGGCTTATTAATTAATGAACCATGTAAATCACATTCAATATAGTGATGAGGTGGCCTCAGGTCAAGTAAGTATGAAGGTCAAGGAAAGGAGGTGAATAAGCTTCAGGGGTTTGTAGCCTTTGGCTGTATATGCTCTCTCTTCTTTGACATACCTGGTTATTTCATACAGCCAGCACTGGCAGGGATTTCTCTATCAGCATGGAAAAAAGCTACCAATCAGCTAGGAATCTTTCCCTAGCTCAGAGAACATCTAAGAATGAGTCCTGAAGCAACCTGCAGAAATGTCATTAAAAGAAACCACCTTTTTCTTTCCAGATTGCAAAGGACTCATTGTATATGTGACCACTTGGTCTTGGAGGAGATCCAAAAGCTCTTTCCTTGTGCTATTTTCTCAGCCTAGGGCTGGCAACCTAAGAAAAATAATGGAGTTGGACACATTGTACTCTTCAGTCTTACAAAACAAAAAAAAAAAGGCCATAAACACATCCATTTCAAAGGGGAACAGCATCCTCATGTATTGCAGGGGACTCAAAACTAACAGATCTACCCAGGTACGCCACAAGTGAGCAACAGGCTAAAAGATGGAAACTAAAAAATAAAGCCATAGGAGGAAAAAAATAAAGGAAAGAAAAAAACCCCACAGAAATGAAGTACAGGTTGTGAATTATCAGACAAATTACAACAAAGGCTGCTAGGATTATCACAAGTACAGTACAAGAAACAGTTGGAGCTCTGAAGAGGTCTCATGGTGGAGGGTAGCTCCAAGAAGGGTCTGTCCTCCATCCCACAAGAGGAAGGCAGCAGCACTGCAAGGAAGGCTGCTAGCTCCCAAAAGGCCTCCTGCCCAAGAGGCTGCCTGCACCCCAGTGCTCCTTTGCACTGCAAGATTTCTTGTCATGGGAACAGACTGTGAAGCCAAAAAGGGGACATTACAGGAGTCTGCAAAGTGGGAGCACCTGCACCAGTCCCAGGTGAAGGTAAGACATAGCAGACAGAAGCAGGAATGTAGGCTGCTCTTGTGTCAATATTTGTTTTTCCTGAATGCATCATCTAACAAATATTTTCCGGGAGTCTGGCTGTTACTATGCTCTGTCTGGGCACCTTCAGAGCACACAAGTGCTGAGTGTGAGTCATGCCAACGTGATCCACATCAGCACCAAGAAACTTCAGCACAGGCCATGGGATGGCAGGTTATCCCATGTGAATGATATCCCCAGCAAGGCCATAAACCCCAGGGAGCTCAGGGCGTACCTGAGATATCACTAGCTAGGACAGCCTATATGTGTTGAAAGAGTCTCTCTTTAGTCTCAAGCCATTCATAGGGCTATTTCACCAGGATAAAAAATCTCAGCTTTTCTTCCCTTTTTCTAGGGTTTTGGTTTGTGCAGGTTCGTAGTTTTTTTGGAGAGCAGTGACAGTTGAATAACTGGACTGGTAGAAAAACCACCAAGTTCCTATACTGTCTTTGCCAACTTGTTGTATGACTGACAGCATGTCATTTCACTTTTTGTCTCAGTTTTCTACTAGTATATGAGGATAACAATAGTCCAAGTGGTTTTGAGAGACTAAATTCACTAATGTCCTAAGCCAAAGCCCATTGAAGTCAATGGAAAAGCTCTCAATTACCTTGAAAGGCTTCAGGCCAGACCTTGCTTATTCAGTCTTCCAAGAAGCATTTGAAAACCCTTAAAACAGTGACATATGTGTGCAAAGGTATTGGTGGTTACAGGACTGAGGAATAAACTTTTCAACTGATACAAGTACACATGAATAATGCTTTTTGAAGTCTCATTTTTAGTGAACTTTACTTCTTCTGGGAAAAAAATACATATAAAACAAATAACGTCAATACTCACAATTGTCTTCAGTAATCTAGAAAACAAAGCATTTATTCTGTTAACCACAGACTCCTGTTGATTTGGACAGATCTGAAGGCAATGCAGTCATGTACAATACCTGTCATTCTTTACTAATTTATGGCCAGTCTTTGCAAACCTTTGTGACAAGTTCCAGTTGATTGACAGCTTGTGGGCCAGAGACACACAAACAGGTTTTAAAGCTCCAAGACAGACCTAATTTTCTCTAATAAGATTAGATTCCTCTGTATAAGACTGCCCTATGAATAGAAGGCTGTCATTTATAGTGGTCTATCTACTGTTATGCTCTACAGAGATTGACAGACTTTACTGAATCTCTGGACTAAGGTCAATAATCTCTTAGATTTTTTGGGAGACTTTATAGTGACAAGGATCAATCTGATGTCAAGGTCTTCTCTGCATCTGGGTAACTTGGTAGAGAAGCTCAGCGACCAACTGGTGTGTAACAGAGAGAAAGCACCAGTGCTGGCAGAGATGATGATGTCTAACCCCGTTCTGCTGAAGTGAGAGCAGGGAAACCCCACATACTAGGTAGTTCATGTTGAAGGAAACAAAGAGGAGAAAGGGGAAACTTGCCATTTTAGAAGCACTTGGAAATGGCTAAAGTTAAAATTTTGAACGATGAGATATTTAAAAAATAATTTTCAGAGAAAAGAAATTCAATTGCTGACACTGAAATAATTTAGATACAATCAAATTGTTCGCTTCAGTTACAGACACAATGAAAAAATTAAGTCAAATGTTTTAGTGTTTTCTATAAAAAGATGCCCTGTTTCTTCACTATGTGGCAATCTTTACCTTACTGTTTTTAGAAATCTTCAATATCTACCTGAAAAGATTTTAAAACATCAGAACAAAGCACTTTCAGTTGAAGTGAAACATATTATTCAGAACAGCTTGCTTGTTCCTCTGTATTTCCAACGTGATCAACAAATTAGAACACCAAACACACACCATTATTCATCCAGTCCTAATTAAATAATTGCTTAGCAGAGTTGTGCTCAAGGGTTCAGAGTCCCCAACAGTTACAGAGTATAGAAAGAGAGAAAGTGGGAAAGATAAGGTTGCAGGGGAACTCTAACCCAGTAACCCAGACATTTTGCAGGCAGTAAATTCAGAACTATTCTCATAGTAATTGACATCACAAATGCTCCAACCTGAATATATTGATTGCCAAGGTCAGCATTTTAGGCAGCAGCAGCCAACATCCTCATCCATTAGCCCTGAAATATTGATTTCAATCAGGAAAATAGAAAACAGAAAAAAAAAATACTCCAGCAATAAAATGATCTTTCTCTATCTTTCTCTCCCAGACATGGGAACAGACATGCTATTTAGAGTATATCAGTATTTATAGGATTGCTGAAAACCCATATGGATTTCCCATTCCTCAGCCTATTAAACATGCATTTGTATTCAAAATGGCTGAAAAAAATCACTTCAAATGTGAAACCAGATAACAGACAAGAGCATAGCTTTAGCTTTACGCTGCTTGATAGAGCAGGATGGATCTCAAAACTGCAAGTTTTCTTCTTAAAACAATTAGAGAAGGTACAAAGTGTTTTTCAAATGAAACCTGGTATTTGCCAAATGCTTAATTATACAGCAAACACTAACCACTGAGAAAGTCTCCCAAGGCTAGAAACTCTTGTTAAAATTGCTTTCTCAATGATTATTGCTTCATCTTTTTAAGCGATATTATTTAAAATGAAAAACAGTGCAGTTAAAAACAATTCACTAGATTTTATAAACCTGGACAGAAGTAAAAATTTTTCCCAAACACTTAAACAGTTCACAGTATGTATTTTTTTAAAAACAAAAATAACAGTCAATGCCTTTTCTGGCTAAATGTGTGACTAAATATTATTCAATGCTAACTCATATCACTGGGTGAAACTATGCTGTAGAAACATGCTTTATGAGGATGACTTTAACTATTTTCTAAATCCATATGTAAAAAGGAAAAGTAAACAAAATTCTCAGAATAACTGACTTCCACGAGCATGATCCTTTTTTAAAAATAACATTCCTTGTTCCCTGCTAGGAATACTTAATTTTTGCTTCTTTTCTGTCACATGACAAATTTTCAGGAGGAATGTAGTGAGGCTAGAATGAAGCTGAGCAAACTGACTGCTGTATGCATATGGGTTTAGTGGCCAAAAGCAGGTGGACAAAGTCCACCATGTGGGATTAAAAAGCTGGCACCCGCACAAATAGAGCCATGCAGCAAGAGCTGCAGCAGTCATAACTTCAGCAAGCAGTGCACAACTGAAAAGTGATGGTTGTATCCCAGGAAACTTGAAACACGTAGCAAAATACACCATGGCTGGAAGCGAAATTGCTGCCTTTCAATTCAAGGGCACAGTAAGAAAAGGTAGCACAGTAGGTGGTTATACAAAGTAACACTGAGATTGACCTGACTATTTTTGGTCCCAGCATTTATGTCTGTGAACTATCTCCTGGAACCAGAACAATATACACACTGTATGTTTTCTTTTTACTCTATTCCAGTCACAAAATTAGTCCTGCTTCAACATGTTTGTATACTGCTGCATTACATCTTGGAAACTTTAGTCCTACTAAGTCTTAAATCTATGTTGTCTCTTCCTTCCTGTAAGTTTCCACTATGTATTAGCAGACTACACATGCACAATGCAAATACAGCTCTTTCCTAGAGAAGAACACAACAGCTCAGTATGATCCCAACTTGGACAGCAGCAGAGGGAGGAAATTTCTGCCAAGAACACCAGGAAAAAGCACCATGGGAACCATTAGGTTTACGCAGAGGAAAAACACATCGTTAATGCGAATGACCAGTGCAATAAAACACTGAAACATATTCCTTTATCAGTTTGTTCCCTTGGGAAAGTGAAGGAGTGAAGTCACTCACTTAGACTTGCATAAGCTGTTCTAAGGCTCCCAATCTATCTCAATCTATTTTAAGAAATTACTTGTTTGGAAAGAGGGAGGGAGGGAGGAAGAGGGAAGAAGAGGGGGAAAGTAGAGGAGACTAAACTAAATCCTCTTTTTCTCAGAGGACATCACACTTCAACATAATGGTGTAAATAGAAAAAATAGCAGGAGTTGACTATGAGGATAGGCACAAACAGCTCAGCGTCTGCTCTACCTGTGTTCCAAAGCAGCCAGGTGCAAGGCAGAAATGGTCTGCATAGTTTCAACGCCCACACATACAGGTAGCTTAGAGCAGGGGTGAAAAAACCACACTCAGTGATGTGCCAAGGCCCACTTGCAGCTGGTAGTAAGCTTCAATGCCTGGTGCAGATGTGGAGAGATCAGAGAAGCTTTGGCCTGAGCCATGAACATAATTTATTCCATCCTTCCTGAGGGCCAGGGCTCACCTGCTGTCCCTGGACACCAGCGCCCACATTATCAGAACAGGACCTAAAGTGGTGGGAAATAATTGAAATCTTTAATTTCAACAGTCTTTAGGACTGTTAGGTTTTTCCATAGAAAAGATGTTTTTCTCTGGTCTTCATCTTTCACAGTCTATCCACTGGCTCTCAGCAGTGAGGCAACTACCTACTACTCTGGTTAAATCAGCCATGGAATAGTAGTAGTTTTTCAAAAGTGATTTTTAAGAAGGAACTTGAAAATAAAGAGTGATGGATCAGTAATTAAAGCAGGATGGCTACCTTACAACATTCATCCCTAACGTGAGTAAACAAAAAGGAGCAGTAGAAAACTGGCCAACCACTATAGCTGGTCTATGTAGTAAAGTCAAAAGAGAAGCCCCTCAATACCTAATACTACAGCAATTTGTATTATTATGTAATCTCTATTACGTATTGATTTCCAGCACAACTGGCAGGACTCAGTACAAAGGAATCAGGCCTGCTGCTTGCACATAGGGTCAGCAGTTTCTGTCCTCCCTTCTCTCCAATGGTCTTAAATTAGATAAAGCTATCCAAAGCTATTGTTGTTTTCAATTTTATCCTGTCTATCATGGGCCAAATAGTCCTGTGAAAATCATCCATTCTGCCCTCACTCCAATTTTACAGGAGGCACTCAGGTGACTTTACTTAAACTTTCCAAATGTATGTCTTCAATAAAGGAGAGCAAAATTTCATCCACTGTAGAGAAATCCCAGTTAACAACAGACAGAAACTAGCTGCCCTCTTTTACTAAAACATCTGTCAAACATCAAGTTTAGCAGTTCAGCATGGGTGGAAAAAATCTTACAAGGCAATTTATGAGTTCTTCTTTGTCTTAAAAAAAAATTAAAAAGATTTTAACCACTTCTTATTTCTCAGAGAGTCAGTTTAGATAAATATAGACATCAGCAGTATTTTCAAGTGAGACAAGTAACCAGTGATTAAACAGTCAATGCCTTTAAATTGAAAGTATTTCCTTCCAGAAGAGAGAACATTCACTTCTCTGGAGGAATTGGCTTAAACAGAAAGCTCAACTTTATCAATATTGTTAATATTTTCCACCTCTGACTGCAAGGTAACTAGAATTAGTGGAGTCCATAGCCTAATTTCATTGGGTGCATATTACCTAAATTTTCAAGGATAGAAATATAAAACTTGATTGTTTTTGTGCACGTCCCATCAAGCTGAAAACCCCAGAAATATTGTCTCTACTAACTGCTACATTCCTGGCTGGTTGAAGGTTTATGGCTCTTTTGCCCTCTTAGTCTCACATCCTGCTCTAAACCAAATGTTATCCAACAACATAAAACTCTTTTATAAATAAAAAATAGGAAAAAAATTAGTTGAAGTGGAGTGAATGACAAATATTGGAACTGAATGAAATCAAAGTCTAACATGCAATCTACGTAGCTGCAGGTTGATCTGCCCCTGGGGTGGACCTGGAAGAACAAACTGCCTTTGAGAAAGACTCCTGTGGAGATTCAAAGACACTTGAGGAATATACAAGTACTGGAGGAAAGAGCTGTGCAGAAAGCACTCCTGGTAACCACACATTTAGCTCTTCAGATATACAAATATGAACAAAATATGCTGGCTGGGCTCCTGCCTGCTAAAAGAGAGATTTTTCTATCATGTTTTGCACAGAGCTAGACTTTTAGGTCAGCAGTCATGTATAATGCACATCCTCTATAGATATTAGGAAATGTCTGTCTTTTTGACATCATTATGGATACTGACTTTTTGCGTCTGGTTTAGAAAAATGCTAAGCACATATTGAAAAAAATAACTTGGGAAACAAAACATTTTTTCAGACATACAACAACAAACATACCATGACTGCAAATCCAAACACATTTACAACAGTTACTATATAGATATGGATATTGATTCCTAAACTCTTATTCCCTAGACCAGACTGTTAAGGCTAAAGAGATTACATGGGGAAAGTTTAACCAAATCCTTTAAAGGACCAGCTCAGGCTGTAGCAGCACCTAAACAACAATTTAACCATAACATGATGTTATTCATGGAAAACAGACAGCCTTTTCCTGCCATTAAACATGGAAAACCACTGTAGATGCAGAATAAGCAATTCTTTCCCCCTGTGCAAATGTGTCATTTGTCAGCCAGACCCAGGAGCAGCTGAGTATTGTGATCTAGTACCACTTTCATGGCTAAAGCAGAACAGGAATTGAAAAAGACCCCAAACAAATAGAAAAGGTACTTGAAATGTTTGAAGACAGTCCATGTCTAGCCATGGGAATTTCTGTGCTGACCCCCTCAGACCAACATAAATAATTTATTTCCACAAGTATAATGTCACTGCACATCAAACACATACTATGGCTGCAAGAACCAGGCCAATTCTCTCCATGTTGCCCTTTTGCATCAATGCCATTAGCTCCCCAGCACATCAGGTCTCTAGTGCAGGAGATGAGTATTTGTGCATTACCATGAGCCTTTGTCCACCCTCCCTGACAGACTGGGATTTCATGGTCTCTGGGAATATTTATGTTTGCTAATCCATTTTGGATTGCCTCTCTTTTGTTTTACATCTAAATATGATACTCCTGTGGAAACTGGATTAGCAGGAAAATACCTTTTATAAATGAATTAAATAATTCCAGTCTTTATTCCCTAGAAAATGAGAAAGCCACAGAAACAAAGACATTGGTTATCTTCTGTTAAAGGTTTTATAGTGCAATAATCATCTATAAATGAACACTTTCTTGTGTCAAATTTATAAAAGAGAGCAATTAAAATTTTGACAGGTACTGCACTATAGATTGTTGAACAGAAATATCACAAAATTGTGCTCTGTCCCTACATAAAATTGTGACAGCTCATGTGACAGACTAGGAATATATTTCAATATCAACCACATAAGCTATAGTACCTGACCCAGAATCTAAGTGGAATTACTCCTTATGATTTATTTGGCTCTTAGGTAAGACTTCAGCCCAATTGATTAGCTGTCAAGTAACTACACTGTTATTTCTGATGACTACACTATCTTAAACCGATATTGAAAAAAATCACAAACAAAACAAATCAACATCCCAAAAGAGCTAGCAGTCAATAATTATGGTAATCCCATACTGGCAAAATAAATCGGCTCCAGTGTAAGCAGATGAGTTTTAAACATCTTCATATGAGAGGGTGGTAGCATTTCATCCATTAAATATAAATGCAGATACACATCTGGTCACAATATTTTATTTAGCCTTTGCAGTAGCACTAGTATTGAGTACTGGCCATTCTGCTATTCTTCCAAATAAAATCCTTTCCTTTTTCCTTCTTCAAGTAAACATAGGCTTCTGAAGAGTGCTGCTGGCAAACTCTTGTGCTTTCCCCAGCTTTGCTTCCAAACACCTCCAATTCAAGTTACAACAAATTGCACCTACGAATTCTCCACAATCTCCACAGTTCCAAGAATCTCATCAGCAAGAAGACAGAGAAAATATTTTAGGAAACTGGCAAGGAAAAAAAAAGCAAAATGTTCTGCAGAGAAATCAAGGCTCAGAGCCTGATATAATCGGGTCTCAGCGATTGTGATAATGAATAGCACAATGCCCAGTACTCAGGTGCTTGGCCCCGGAAGCACAACTCTGTCGTGAGTCAGATGTTTATTGTTTGACACAACAGAACAAGCATGAGGAACGTGATTCAGCTGTGAAGATTGTGTTAACAGTTTTTAATTAGATTTTCTTTTTCAAAACAATTTCTTTGCATGCTGGTGAAGGAAAAGATAAAGCTATCTTTTTTTTTTTTCTATCCGATTGAAAGCATCTCTCCTGGAAAGGCATGGAATTCAGTATTTCTGAACATCACAAATGAGCTATACTTTTATCCTAATTAAATGCAAGATTATAGCACTAGGCGTTTTCTTTTTCTCTGGTATCACCCACTCAGTTGCAGGGTTAGAAGAGCAGCTCACAAACCCAGGTCACTCACGATGTGTCTACTGGCACCAGACCTCCCTCTCTACTCGAGGTGTGAGCCATCACTGTGCTTGTGGCAACTTCCTGTCTGTCAGACGTAGAAGACAGTAACTAACATCTGAAAGCCAGTGAATAAAGCTTTGCAGGGCTCTTTATTGCTGTGCTGAAGAAGATGGCTGGCACAGCCCTGCACCACATGACAAAATGAAAGAAAAGATTGCTGGAGGTCAGATATCAGTGTGGAGATTTGAAAATCATACAGCTCATGAAGTTATGAAAGATGTGTAAGTCATCTCAGAATCTGATGCATTCTGAATTGCTTTGACTCAAGGACTACTTAAATAAACACTATCATCAGGAAATTATTTTTAATTGATTTTAAGTTTCTTTGAGAGAAAAAAAAAGTATTCTCAAACTGATGGTAATGAACTTCATTTTAAGCAACAGCTTAATTCAGTGCTTCAGATTGTGACCTCCTAACTTACATGGGTCAGTCACCCCACAGCACAAAGGCTCCTGTGGTGCAGAGCAGTGAGGTAACTTGAAGCAAACCCCCCCCGACCCAACTTACCATGCATCAGTCCAGTCTGCAGAACATCCCTCATGCATGTAAAGCATATTCCCTTCAGAGGAAACAGAACCTGAACTTGTACCCCAGAGATCTATTTATATGTAGGTTACTGCAACTCCGGGTGGGGACACTGAGGTCTGCATAAAGAAGTAAGGCACTTCACCACTTAATCTTGTGGCATTTATCAAACATGCACAGACCTAAGAAAGGCCTCAAACCATGAGAACCCTCCTGCAATAGCTCCATAATTCTGCATAAAGTACTAAGTACTGCATGTGTTTCCTATTTGCTGATGAATGACAGTCCTCAAATCACCTTTGCTGCTCCTTCCCTCCCCAAGAATTAAAGGCTGGAAGTCTTTATCCAATGTAGTGCTCTCACCCCTTTGCTGAATCCCTCTCTTTCTCCTAATGTTCTTTGTGGGTTTTTTTCCCTTCCTATTGCTTCCTTCTATAATAATAGCAAATTTCAGCATCCCTGGAAATACAAGCACAGCCTAACTCCAAGGTCCATTGTAAATCTGCACTGTAAGTGTACTGAAAGCTTCTTGAGCAGCTGCACAAGCCCATGCCAGACCCAGAAGGCTGTTAAACTGCAAGAGGATTGGCAATCCATGGCACAATAAATTAGGTGATAAAGCAGTTCTCCTAAACCTCTGTTAACACCACCTGTCCTCTACCCACCACAGCAGGCAGGGCCATTCCATTCCATTCCATTCCATTCCATTCCATTCCTAGTTTTGGCAGAGAGAGGCATGCACCCCATATCCTGACTCACTCCTGTGGCACTACATCCCTTATTAGCGCAGAGTTTGCTGTTCCTTGGCAGCAGTCTGCTCTTAAATTTGAGGGCAGCTCAGACAGAAATAAGGGGTTCTGAGCCATGGCTTCTTCAGATCTCTCTTACAGAGGCAGCAGGTTTTTGAAGAAAAAGAAGTACAGATTTTGAAATCATTTGGTTCAACATCAGATTAGGAATATGTCAGCAGCACAGATAAAAAGATAATTAGGTTTCCAAGAGACCAACTTTTAAAAACTAATTAATTTTGTTCAGGGTAGTCAAGAAAATTCACAAGAGTTTCTCCTTGTGGCACAGAAAGTAAAAAGAGAAAAGACATCTGCCTTATGAAATTTTAATCTCCAGCACAGTTTGCAAAATTATATATTATACAAATACATTAATCAGGAGAGTTCTATGTCTTCTTTGACTTCTTGACCATTCTTATGTGCCAAAAATGTAATTTTTTTAAAAAATATGGAAGTGCCAGCAGGATGCATATGGTGCTTCTAAGGGAGATAACAAGAGCTCAGAAGTGGGGAAAAGATGGAGCATTGAAATGAAATAGCAAAGAGTGTTCACGTCAGTCATGCAGGCTCTCATATACATCTCCCCACCTCTTTGGCAACAGATTTAAAAATTGGAACTTGAAGGCATCTAGCAACTCATCTAAACTAAACAAACACCAGCAGAGCGCATGATCTCTCCTCCTCTTTCCTCAGATTAATCTGATTTACTGCATCCTGTCAGGGATACGGAACAGCTAAGGTGCAGATAATTGTTCCTAATAAACCTGGGATTTTTCTTATGGCTTTGGCCAGGAAAATACGTTAAGCCAGACTTGAGAGTTGTTTTATTTCCTATGAGAGCAAGCGAGGATGAGGAATGGTTCTCAGGTTTTGCGGGAATGGCTAGGTTGGGATTTGCAGATGGTGCCAGGCTCCCTCTTCAACCCCCCAGCACTAATCACTCTTGCCAGTGTCCTCTCTCCTCCTGCAGGCCTGGCTGGATGTCCTGAAGCTTCTGCCGCCCCATCCCCTCCTGGAGCTGGAACGCTGGCACACATGCAGTAAACTTGTTCATACACACAGGCCATATTTAATTAGCTATTACAACCTAATAGGAAGGCCATAAAAGCCTTCATTGACTCCTTCTGTGTAACACTGCAGACAGCTCCAGTTACTCTGTCTCCTGAAAACAACTCAGACAACCAGCTGTGATGGTCAGCAATCCAAGTTTAGCATGTAACTTCAGTTACAGTGAGAAGCCATGATTCCCTTGTTCTGCCTTTTGCATGTTTTCTCCCAGTTGGTTAATGTTTTCCCCTTCTTGTTTTATGTATGAAGTTATGTATATTAATTTCCCTTCTTTATATGTATCAGTTCTAGAAAGTTCTTTGTTCCTCGACGCCCCATCTGATCCTTCCCTGAGTCCCTCCTATGTGTTGTTCCCATTGGTTCCCTTGCTGTCAATCCCACCTGCTTGTCTCTATCCCATTGGCTGAGATCCCTTTCCCCACCTATTCTGTACCCAGTATAAGATCCTTGGACCCTTCTACTAATGGGTCTCTTTGTCCCTGTCATTTCACGGGGTTAAACCTGTGTGGAACACATACGGAAAGTCCCCTCTCTTTCTTCTTTGCCTGTGTGC
Organism: Coloeus monedula; assembly: GCF_965178545.1. Classification (NCBI taxonomy): domain Eukaryota; kingdom Metazoa; phylum Chordata; class Aves; order Passeriformes; family Corvidae; genus Coloeus; species Coloeus monedula. Next base: position 101,490,572 of record NC_138783.1, read on the forward strand.
CTGCTAAACAGCGACAGAAGGATACAGCCCCTTTTGGGTGAGGGGCTCTACCCCTTTTTCGTTGTGTGTTGGGCACTGAGTGCTGCCTTCTAGAGGGGTTTCAATGTTGGCCTCTGGGCTTTGTTGTGTCGGCATGCGAGGGGTAAAAAGGTAAAAACCCCCTTCTGCCAGCTCCCAGTGGCTGCTAAGCCATCACTTCTGGATGGTGCTAATGGTGAGAGGAGGGAGGTTAAGGATCTACCCTGGGAGGGCATGCAGAGTACCCAGGCCTTGAAGGACTCCTTCTAGGTTACTGTTTGTTTGTTTAGCATCAAAATAAAGGGAATAATAAAACAAGTAATAATAATAGTGAGTAAGAATAATAAACCAGTACATGTCCTTATGTCAAGGGCTAATGTGAAGAACAGTTCTTGAAAATGCTGCTGCTTTCACACTGACACCTGTAGCTGCCTCTTTTCCCACTAGATCTTGCCCCAGGTGCCCTGTGTTGTGGCTGGGCTTCCAGCTGGGCTGAACCCAGGCTGCTGCAACTGCCCTTTGCCTCTCAGCTGGGCACAGGGCTGTTCTCAGCACACCTGCAGCTTCCCTGTGTGATGCTCTGGTTTCCCCCAGCAGACGCAGACGATTTAATCATTTCCACAATAACTTTTTGTTTCATTTCCATGACTTCCTCCGCTTGATGGAAGACAGGGATGATTGCTGCTAATGTTAACATGTCACTGGGGCCTGATGTTGCAAATCTTTCCTTACACATAATGTTACGCTTTGGCAGCAGTCCTTAGATGAATAATGAAAATTTAACCAAGTAAAGGAATTACAAGATCAGGCCCATAGTGAGATTTATAAACACAGTAAATGCCTTAGATTTTCTACACTGAGTCTCCTGTTTTTTTGGGGTTTTTTTTGCCATGGAAATACTGAGATCGCATGAACCAGGGCAAACGTGGGTCACAAGGATTAATATACAGATTCATCGTGTCTACAGTATACAACTGTACATGCTGGATGATCCAAAAAATAGTGAAACCTAAGATGAAAGTACACACAATAAGGGAATTTTGATCATTTAAACAGCTCTGTTCATTTTATAATGTTCCGTTACCCCACAAATAATGTAGCTGTCATAACAAATAGTAACAGTGATAGATACTAAGGAAAGCTGGATGGCGTGCAAGGCTGTGGATATAGCTCCAGTGCTCAGATCTGAATTGACTTTAAACTTAATATTTCTTGGACTGCTCAGCCCTGGCAAGGGCTGCTACAGTATTTCTCAATTTACAAATCTAATCTGTATCAAATAGCATGTAGTGAAATGTAACACTGAGTTGACCTGAGCACAGTTAAGGCCATATATGGTTTTTACAGATGAACTTGGGTAGTTAGGTTTCTATCTGGAAGACTCCCACAGACCTCAAGAGCTTCTCAAATACCTTTAAAAAGCAAAAAGGGAAGAATAACATAGCCTGACATTTGCTAGTTGGAACTCTCCATCACATCTGCAATGAGTGGTCTCAGGCTCAGTGCAGCTGCTGTCAGCTTGGTAGCACTGCCACTTGCTCTGTGTTTAGAGCAGTGCCCCATTTTCAGATGGTTGAGATTAGAAGATGATAGGTTAAATGAGGTTGGGAGAGACCCAGTCTACCCTCCAGTCCAAAGGCCCAGCACTGGGGTCAGACCAGGCTGCTCAGGGCTCGGACCAGTAAGGCCCTGAAACCCTCCAGGGATGAAGGCAGCACACCCACTCAGGGTGACGTGAGTGGCCTCCTCATGGGGAAGGTTTCTCCCTATACTCAGCCTGAACCTTTCTCATTCCAACTTGGGGCCATTACTTCTTGTCTTCCCATCCTGTACCATTGTGAGGAGTCCCACTCCATCTCTTCCATGACCCTTTGGTGGTGCTCGGGACTGTCAAGTGTCCCAAAGACATCCCTTTTCCCAGCTGACCCAGACTAACTTCCCCAGCATCTCCTCACGCGGCAAGTGTCCAGCCCTACCACCCTGGGGGCCCTCCCTTGAGCTCCCTCCAGTCTGTCCATGTCTTTCCTGTGCCAGGTCCCAAAACTGGACTCAGTATTTGGATATGGTCTGGCAAGTGCCACACGGAGGGGGACAATCCCTTCCCTTGACCTTTGAGCCATACCCCTGGTTGCACAGTTTAGGAGCTGTTGGCTGCCTTTGCTGTCAGAGCACACCTCAGTGGTGTTCAGCTGATTGCCCCATCCTCTGACACTGTCGTTGCAGGGGGGTCATCATTTCTAGGTGCCAAGTATCTGCATCAAGGAAAAATGCTTCCGAACACTTTGGATATATATTTTTAACGACCTCTGTCAACAAAGAATGAAGATGTTTTTGCCAAGTTTAAAAAAATTCAGCAACATTTTCTTCAAGCAACAGTCATTCCCCAGTCTCTGGGATTCAGGAAATGCATTTTTCCATCTTCTGAAAAAAAGCCCTAATGGTAGCAAAGCTGTCTGTGAAGAATTGCAGGCTGCAGAAGGTTGAAGGGTAGCACGATTGAAATGCCAGAATGCTTTTGGCAGAAAAGCTGTGTCATGAAACCAAAACGTTTCTTCGGAACTTGAGTTCCTGCACAGCTCTGCAGAAATGCTTTGCTGGTCTGTAATATCGCAGAAAGGCAGGCCCTCCTCATCATTTGCAACCACGGTGTTGCAAAGTGCTGTAACCTGGGCAAAACGTAATCCAAGCCATTCCTTTTAGGAATGTGCATCTGACACTTGGGTTTGGAAGGGTGCAGTTCAGGTTTCCTCATTTTCACACAAACTAGACTTGTCTTGAACAGAAATTATCTATTCCTTCTGGTTTCGATCATTTCATATGACTGAGGGTTCCTGATTCCCTACAGCACCTGCTTCAATGGTAATTCAGCCATAAGACACCACATTTTATTTATTCTTTAACATAACCACAGGGTTGCTTGCAGAGATTTGAGTATGATTGGAGAGAGAAAAACATCACTTCAAAACCTATGAGGAAATTGGCCGGCTATCGGCCAAAGCTGGTCCAGCTGGAACTGAGGGACATGAACCCAATATTAGCAGAAGTAGTGCAGATCACAGAAATTAGACCTCTGGTGTCACGAGCTCACATGTGCTTCAGGGACTGCAGTGAACAGCTCAGCTCAAGAGGGACAGATGCATCTGGCTGAGGCCGTTGGCTTTGCTCAGGGTAACAGAACATTAGGCTGTGTATTTAGGCTCTGTGAACAATTATTTACGATGCTGGGAAACATGCATAGCTTATCCTAGGGGTATCCTTCTAGTATTACTTCATTACTTCCTCTGTGTGTATACCCTGCTTACATTGAAATGTTTGAGTAGCCAATCCAAGCTCTCAGAAGTTAGGAAATGCCAAAATTCAAGCAGTTCTCCTTCACCTCTCTCATGCTTGGGGTCATGTTGTTTTACTGCCTACACATCAACCAAAGCACTAATTAGTTCAAGCTATGCAAATTGTTTTAAAAAGCTAAAAAGCCTAGTTTGCAATTTAAAATGGGATCCAGATGCCCTCATCACTTCAAGGGAGAAAAAAAAGGCATTAAGTGGTAACTGGATTTTTGTGTTACATGGCACACATCCAGGCTGAACTTGCATATAAAAATAAACCTCATGAGTTCATTGTTCCGAACTTACAGCCAAATGTCCTCTTTGTCTTCAGTTGACTTTGTTTTGTGACTAAGTTGTATAAAACATACTTTTCAAAAAACTCAGTAACAGTAACTAGCGAAATCTAAATAATACAATTATTTATTTCTTTGCATGCTTCTAGACATTGCACAACCTCTGGATATTCTGATAGAATTAATGTGAAAATAGTCTAAATATTCACTTATTTCTCTGTTCCCATAGAAACTCTGACAGCAATGATTCATACCTAAGAATTACGAAGTCCCTGACCATGCAATTTGTACTGTTCTTCTCCACAAGGCTCCAATAGCTCACACATTGTACTGCAGAGAAAGCTCACCTGAAGGACAGATTATCTATTTTTGTTTGTCAGCTTCATGTTCTTGGAAATGCACAGCCCTGTTTTTTCACCACAGGTGATTTGCAAAAAAAACCCTCGCAAAAAAAAAAAAAAAAAAACCATAAGCAGAAAAAAATCCTAATCACAACTATTGTGTTGTGCCATGGTGAGGAGAGGAAAGAACTGGATTTGCTCTGCCAAACTGAAGCATGTGGGATGAACGTAATCCTGCTGTAAATGGAGAGGGACCCTGCACAACAACTGTCTCATACACCACAAGAAGGGACAACACACCAGCTGGGACAAAGTGAGGGGGTAAGGTCCTGACAATCTCTCTCCTGCCTCAGGCTGGTCCTTGCCTGGCTTTTCATACTCTGTGCAGCAAGAGTGTCTTCCCCAGAACAGCTGGAAAAATGGAAACAGCAACTGACAGAAAAATGTCAAGCAAAAAATGGACCCATCATCTCCAATCTGGACACATGCTCTATGTAATTAACCCTTCATACTCAATATTTCCCTGGAATTGGGACTTTTCAGACCTTTTCAGTCCTTAGTCTTTGTGCCAAGACCATCAACTGAGGTGACAGAAACACTGATTTTGATAGCACTTTGGTGTTAAAGCACTTGCTTGGTGAAGCTACCTAAGAAAATCAGCTCTGTCCTATGGCAAAATAGCTGAGGGACATCACTTACCTCCTTAGCAACACAGTGCTTGCTGAAAGAAACACAATGAATGGCTACTCTGGCAGGAAGAGGTGAGGTTGGTGCAGTTCATGAGGGTTTTTTGCCCTCAGAATTACAATGCAGGAGCAGAAAAAGATACACCAGCTCCACTACTGCAGAGTCATTTTCCACTATAAGGATGTGGTAGCATGGCTGGCTTAGTAGTGCACAACACACAGTTGAACTTCGAACAGAGCAACTATTTTTGCTCCCGAGGTTTGTCAAGTAGACATCAGAGAATCAGTTGCAGAAAACACCCCATAGCTGCTACCTGCCAAGTGATTATCAGTCTGTTGTGCAGTGCTGAAGACCAGCTCTGCCACTGACATTCATAAAGAAATACCCAGAAGATTACAGTTGTTCCTAGGCTGCATGGACAAGCCAAGAAACATAAAAAGAGTTACACCTGGGAGTAATCTGGAAATTGGGTGGTGGAAAGGAAAGTCACATGGAATCAAGTAATTCTTTTCCAGGGCAGAAAATAGATACTGGCCTTCCATCATAGAGCAGTGGAGAAGTCCTGATGCAAGCCCATCAAATCAAATGACTGTAGCTATGGAAACTTCCAAGGTTCAATTTTGAAATGAATGCAAATTAAAATTAAATCATATGAAAGAGAAAAACAAAACAAAGCAAAACAAACCTTTTAAACCCCCTATCATTTGGTAATGATGCTCATTTAAGTAATGCTACATTTAAGCATTTTTTTTCAACATTAAAGTATATATTTGCCTAGAGATTTGTGGGTAATAAATGAGTAATAAAACATATTTCCATTTACAGATGCATTACAAAAAGAATCTATGGTATAACAGAAAATAAAATTATATATGCAGGGACTTCTCCCACTTCAATATCTGTAAATGCAGTTTGGTTGGTTAACACAGTGGCTCATGAGTTCTGGTGGGATTGTCCCATGAATAACCATCAGCAGGGCAAGGAATGGAAGGTAAAAAACAAGGAGCACCGCTGGAGTTCATTAATGAGCATGAGATTGAGCATACACCAAGCACAACGGGTTCCTAACGAGCTTCAGACAAGTTGGTCAGACTTGGTCAGACAAGTAAACAACCCCTGGTTAGAAGTATCTTCAAGATCAAGAGAACTGAACAGTGAGCTCCATTATGCTTACAAATGATGCACAGAACTGGTTTGGAGCAGTTTTTGCTCCTGCTCTTTTTAGGCCTTATGCACCATTTGGGTGTACCGGATAATTTACAATGGGCAGAATTTTTCAAACACAATTCCCATCACACAGTGCAGAGAGCCCAGGAACAGTGGCAGTTTCAGTACAGTAAAAATAACTCAAGAAGGCTCCACCTGGGCTCTGTGATACACAATCACACCGTGGTGCTCATTGCAGCAGATTGCATGGGTCAGGAAGGAGGAAAGCATTTTCACTCAATGCCCAATTGCAGAAAGGGAAGTCCCCGTGGGTGTGATCCTGATGAATAAGTAAAGGTAATGTCCAAGTTGGAAGTGTAATTTAAAGCATTAACACTGTAATTTCCGTATCAAGAGTATAATTTAAACTACTTATGGACTGCAAACACTACTTTTGGAAACAGAGAAAGACTAAATGGAGGGTAAGTCACCAACCAGGAATGTCCAACACAGATCAAACATCTGCCTAACTACATGGTGTGTTGATGTGGCAGCTTCCAGCGTGCCTCAGAAACCCAAAGTGAGGGTGTTTGAGACACGAGATAACAGTTACTGTAGGCTGAAAATAGAGAGCTTTTTGTCCAGAATTTAGGCTGCTTGGCTCTATCTACTGTAGTTTATCTATTACAGTGTCAAGGTGTGTTCCTAGTGCTCAAAACTTAATCATATGTATTGTTAATTTACTAGAACAATTACTGGCAAGCCTTCAGTACATCCTACTATCACAATCTGCAGGTGTGGTTTCAGAGTTAGCAGAGCCTAGAGACCATTCCCAGCTGGCTGTTTTCCTGCAGCCGCTCTGTGATGGGGGGAGAGAGAAGGTGATACTGTGGGTGGAGGTGACTAATCCCTGCCAGCTGCTAAGAACACTCCTGGGCATGTTCAGCCCACCACTGGGGATGTAGCCCTTGCATCTTGTGAAAGATGAGCCAGCTGGGAAGAAATGGAGTCAAATCAAGTTTCATTTCTGGCTTTTTTTTTTGCCACCACTGATTTTTCAGGGAGCCAAATCTCTAAGGAAGAATATGTTCCATCTCTTCAGTTGGGACTGATGAATCTACCATTGGCAGTCAATACATTGATCATTTGTAGTTTAATTGAGATGGTTGACTTCGATGCCACAGAAATGGCTGAGACTTAATGACTGTTGGACACAGAGAAGTACATAGAAGATGGTGTGGCCACACCTTTTTGCGTCCAGCCTAGATCTGCCTAACACAGGAGAAAATACAACACATTGCTGCAATTATTGAGAGAAGTCCATCAAGAAACTGTTCACAGGGTGTCCATCTCTTGTAGGAATAACACTTGGTGTGGCCAGTCCCCATATTCAGCTTGTCTCATGGGGTTGACACCTGGTGTCCCTCCATGTGTTTCTAGTTCCTGTGACTCAGCAGGATTTGATTGTGAGAGCCTGAGAAATCCAAAGCTCAGCCCACACAAGACAGAGATGCTGCCGACAGGCTTGGAAAAGAGCTCAGAGCTGGCAGCGTTTGCACTGACCAGTCAACTAAGACCGTGCATCTGCTCTCTGTTCATGCTTTACAGATTTGTATTGCTTTTTATAGCAACAGATGCTTTTAGTGGCACTTTTAGTCACCCCAGTGCTTTCTCACCTCTTCTTGGTCAAAAACCTCCAGTCTTTCCTTTAAGGTGTGGAACTTGCTAATGATGCCCAGGCTGTAGCCATCTCAAAAGAAGGTCACTGCAGTATATTTGGCAGAGGAGGAGATACACATTGCATTAAAACTATCTGAAGATGGAAACTTACAACTGGTTGGTGATGGATGTTGTATTGGAAGCACGAAACCAGTGATCTGCAAGAGAGACCAATTACCTTTTCATATAAATTACTGCCTCCCTCTCCATCCGTGCTGCAGAAAGCCGAGCTATAGATCTCAGACTACAGGAAGGAAGGGAGACTGACTGGCAGGCTATGATGATGGAATTCAAACTGATGCTTTATCCAAAAGCAGCTAGTTCAGTACATACAAGTCTGCAGACCTTCAAAACGTGTAATTTTGGATAGAGGTCAGGAAAAAAAAAAAGAATGGGAAAGCATCTAAGGAGAATGGGTTATTCTACCTCATTATCACTAGGGGTTTTTAGGGTTCAGTTTTGTAAGCTGTTGTCTTCTGGTCTAGAACTAAGTACAAGTCTTTAAGGCATGAGATGCAACTTTAAATGATAGTAGAGATTAGAATTTGTACAGTTGTGTTTTTTTTAATTCTGTTTAAATAGAGAGGACAACAATGAAAACAGTTGGGGCCACACTAGAAGCCATACCAGACTGAAATCAGGCAAGGGTAGCAGTTTCTCACTGTTTCCTTCATTTTTGTTAAGAAACCTTGTCCAATCTCCTTGAAGGAAAGATATCAGTGACTTCAGAGCAGCAGATGGTTTGAGCTGGATAGACAGATCACAGAATCACAGAATATGCTGAGATAGAAGAGACTCACAAGGTTCATCAAGTCCAGCTCCTGACCCTGCACAGGACCATCCCCAAAAGTCATGACGTGTGCCCAAAAGTACACACACATAAATGGCAAAGCTACAGTACACTCACAGTGTCTCACACTCCAGCAAACCAACCCTCAAGCAAGGGGTTTTGAGGTTGCTGAAAGCTGTTGGGATTGCCTGACACCCATGCCAGTGGCTGGGCATCCCTCTCAGATGCAAGGGCTCAGTGCAAATGCTCAGCTTGGTGTATGAAGAGGGGAGGAGGAGGATCCAAACGCATGTCTGAACATGGGGTCTAGGTATGGCTTTAGGACAAACCATAAAATAATGAAGGAAGAGCTATTTTAAAAGTAAAGTTTGCATTGACTCAATTTGTCCATCTTATTCTTTCCTTCATCTTTTCTGACCAGTAGAGATTAGATACGTAAATAAAGTTTTCTGGCTAGAACTGCTCACTAGCTTGCCAAATAGACTTGGACAGAGGCTTTTAAGGTACATTGTAAATACGGAGTTACTACAAATAAGCCACAGAAATGACTTCTAGGGTCACTTTCCTCTTGCCATGCCTTTCCCTTCACGCAGCACGAGAAGCCATGCTTGCTGTCTTTGTAGCCAGCAGCTGCAAGCAGCAGGGGACTTTCCATGGAAGTCCCCTGTACAAGGCATACAGGACATTTCTGAGGCTGGGGCGAGCAGTAACGAGCAGCACCCTGGGGCAGCCACAGGGGTTATCGGATTTCTCAGGGCATGGCAGAGGAGCATTACCACAACTGGGTCACTGTGCCACTGGTGACCACAAGAATTAAAATACAGAAATTTAGTAAATTATCTGTAATCCAGAATAAACAAAAACACATTTTCACTTAGCACATTCCCTGAAGTCTCTAATTGCTCCTTTCCAACTTTTTACTAGAATAAACACTTCTGTTATTAATGTAAAGGAAGCAATCTGTCTTTGAGTGTGCTTTTTTGTTTTCTTCCAAAGGCTGTCCACAGGGAGGAATTAGCATGATCCTGAGCTAAATAGTGCCTTCATTTCCAACAGTGCAGCCCCACTAATTTCAGAAGCCTTCAATTTCTCCACCTCCCCCATGGGGGGAGATTGGAATAAATTATTAAAAATGCCAGCCCTCCTCTTTCCTTTCCACTTGTGTGGGAGAAATGGGTCTTGAAGTGAGCAGACCACATGGGCTCTTCTGGAGCTGTAAGGCTGTGAAGAGAAGGGAAGGAAAAGGTTGGAAACACACTCATGGATGGGGGCCATGTATATTAGAATCTGGGAATTAAGAAGCATTCACTGGATGTTACAAACATTGTCTCCAATGGGGTTTTTCCCCCTCCAATGCACAGAGACAGTAACAATGGTCAGTAATTCGGTCAAGGTGTTGCAGATGACTGAGAGCAGGTGTCTTTGACCAGAAAAGCAAAGCACGACAGCATTGCTACATATTCTTTTAGGTGATCAGTGGAGCAGTTCACACAGTCCAGATTGCCTATGGATGGGGCAGGGATCATATGCTGAGAAACAAAGCTAGCCACACCTTAAGATCAACATGTTAATTAAAACATTTAGGATCTCTTGTGTCCTTCATGTAATAGTTCCCAATTTGCACCTATTACTGCACAATTTGTTGAACTCTATGTAAAATATTATAAGGACAGATTCTGATTATTTACTAATATGTTATAATAAAAAAACCCTTCTAATATGCTTACATTAATTATTAGCAATTATTAACAATTAATAGGGAAAGCTTCTTTCTAATTCATCCAATTGGAAATGAGGGCCAAATCCAGCTTTAGAGGTTCACATTTGTATTTCTGTTTGCTCCTAGCTTTACTGAAATAATTTTCTTAGGTGAGTGCTACTGTAAATGCTTTTATAGGTTTTGCAAAGGACTCATCATCATCTGTCCCCACGACCCATCTGTACCTCTGCTGGAATCACAAAAGAACACTGAGGCAACTGAAAAACAAAACCAGTACTGGGAGAATAATGAAGTTCTGATCATTTGCAGTCTGCTTCGATTTTCCTTTTGTTTGCATTTGTCAGAAGGCTGGGATATGCCTCTGCCGAAGGGGAGATGTGCTGTGGGTGGAACAAATGTGAGCAGGCAGGGATTGGATAAGGTATACACAACATCTGCTCTCAACATGAAGCCAACCTCCTGGCCCCTTGGCAAGACTGCTTTCTTAGGTCCATGCTCATCACGGTGATACCTGCAGCCTCTCTGAAGATATGCCACTGGGATGGCTTCCTCCATCTGACCCTAAGTGAACACAGTTACATGTCAGGAGGTATAAAATGCAGCATAGTCTATAACCAGTTTCTTCCCAAGATTAACTAACTGAGATACGTATTTTCAGCAACATGATGCCTCTGTAAACAGGCATGCTGTGAACCAGACAGCTTAAGCAAGAGAAGAGAGAGATGGAGAAAAGGGTAGAGAGAGCTTGGGAAATGGGAGTTTGGAAAGAAAGGGAAAGGCAGAGAGAGAAAATCATGCGGAAAAACTGTCTGTCATTTCTCGGAGAGATGGATGCTGCTCAGTGACAGCACTGATCCTCATGCAAGCAGGCAGTGCAGTTACTGCTCACTGAAGGAATCTGTCATTAAGCAGGCAAATATGTAAAAAAAATCACAAAACTGTACCTTTTTTAATGCACGTTTTTTGGGATGTTTTTAAACAACCATGTCAAGGCCCTTGCCTGCAGGCTATTGTTGTCCACAGTGACTCTCCATCTGTCTCAGATGCACACAGGGAAAAACCACATTCATCATTATTGATTACTTTAGGTCTTGAAGGCCTTTGTAATGGAAAGGCCGATGTCAGTGTAAGACAATAGATAAAGTGAGACCTTTCCCAGGGTTCTTTGTTTAGGCTCAGCGGGTGCCTCAGGCACTTTTTGTATATGTCTAAACCAAACATCAGTCAGAAACCTGTCATGTCCGTGGGATACAAAAAGCTGGTATCTCTATGCATGAGAGAATTTCATCACCAGGGTCAAGTTTACTTTGAAGACTGTGTCATGAGGAGAGAAACGTTTTGTATTTTTAATTGGACAAAAGTCAGTGTTGTTCATTTCTTGGGTCTCAGATTGTCTTAAAACTAGAGATAGGATCCAGAGTTGTATTGCAACTGGGACTTTGACATCATGAACACTCACAAACACTGGAAATCACCCATACTCATGCTTTATTGTAAATCTTGCCCATAAAATCAGTGGACAAAATTACTCTTGTTGAGAAAACCCCCATTACTTCAGCCTATAGGAACAAACTGGGATACAAAAAGATGATATGCAAAACAGTAGCAGTACCAGTTTCTATTGGCATTTTTGTGTCATCTACTATAAGAACCCAGAGAACAGCTGTGGTCAGATACCCTGCATTGTAAACTGATGTAGAATAAAGCTTAAAAGGCTTTTTACCTTTTGCCATCTTGTTTCCAAGACAATTATAAAAAATCATTCAATTTTGGGAAGGCAAAGGGAACAAGTATTTAGAAACATACAAAGAGATTTAGCGAAGAAATTTTTTGCAGAATTTTTTTGCAGAATTTTTTTCTTTCCTTTTTTCTCTCACATTGTTCCTTATACAAATAAACACAGCATATGTACTCCATCTAACTTTACAATCAGAGAAAGCTTTTAACCATTTCCTTCTTTCTGTATCTGATTTTATCTAAAAAAAAATTGAAATTTTTATTGAAATTATTTTGAAATAATTTATATTGAAATTTTATATTGATTTTTATATTTTAGATATATTTTATATATTGAATTTATATTGAAATTTCAGCTTGAGCTACTTAAACAGAAGCTAGGGAAAATGTAGAAACAAAAAGAAAGCTGAACATAGTAACCTAAAGACATACCTTAAGCTTATCTGCAGGACAGTCAACTACACAGCTGTCTGTGGAGTACAAGAGGCTCTTAGTCATGAGGAAACAGCTGTAGGAGAAGTTGTATTGTCTTCTTTCTCAGACTTGCACCTTCCAAGACTAATTTCTGAATTTTATCAGTTCACTGAAAAAGTCATGTTTTTGAAGCCTGCACCAGCACCCCAGCTGAATACTAGAAAAATCAAAGTAAGGGATGTGGCCTCCTCTCAGAAGGTAAAAGAAATGATCTACAAAAATGGAAAAATGTTAGGGTAGTTTAGTAGCCATTCAGCAGTGCTCCTGCAGGGTGTTCTCCTCTGCAACACCACCTATGCTGTGTTTGGCCAACTGCTCCCACTCACACAAACCCCACAGCAGTGCCTAAAGCCAGCATTAGCAATACACCGTGGCCCTGTCTTTAAGCTCAGTCATTCCTCTTCAGGTATTCTTATGTGCTTTGCACTACTATCACTGTGAAGCCTTCTTGGGAGAGCAGGGAAGTCAAGGACTCCCAGGGTTGCAGTTAGGTACTTGCATCCAAGAAAGGAATTTGTACAAAAAAACCTCCCAAAGCCCATTTTTAATTGGAAGTGGCTAATGGCAGGCATTTTTGTAGCCATGCCTATCCAAAAGTCAACTTGACTTTGCAGGGCACCTCAGCACCTTGGGACTTGCATGCTTTCACCCTCACTTCCAGGGTTTTCATTGGCAAATGAAACAGTGCATGGGGACTTCGCTGGTCAGTGGAATAGGTTTGTCTAGACTAATAAACTCTGAGGATGACCCATGGTATTAGATATGCCCACATCAACCAACTTTCTCTCAAGCAATTCCTGAGCATGGTTTGGGAGTTGGAGGGTCCTAGGGACCTTTCCCAATAGACACCATGCATGAGGTCTCCCAGCTGCGAGGTGAAAAAAAATTCCTGCCATAGATGTAGGCTATTCTGTGAGCCAGTTGACTTCAGTGCCCAGGAAGATCTTCATCCATTTAATTTATTAATGCATATCTAGCTGAAGACAGTGAAATCTGGTCTGTCCCTGGGTTTGCCTGGTACTGATGTTAGTGCACTGGAGCCACATCAGTGTGCGGGAAGGAGTGAAAGATCAATAGTCCCAGAGAGTGAGTAAGAAAGTATCTGCATTCAGCCTGTCCCCCAGAGTGGTCCCACGCTTTGGGGAGTGGATTCTTGTTCCTGCTGGGGAGTTGATTGTGTGTTTTTTATCTAATGACTCTTTAATGGATATACATTCCCGAGGAGCTGGAACAGGAAAACCGCTGTAATTGTGTCATGACAGAACAAGCTCTATGGAGCTCTATTTCCACTTAAAGAGAGGAATTTTAATGATATTTATGAAGGAAAAACCTCCTGCATGTCATTAATCGCTCTAGTCAGTGACTAAAGAAAGTAGTACATAATTCAAACATACATTTGAAAAAATATGGATGAATCAATACAAAATTAATTTTTAATAATGGCAAACTTCCAGGACTAATTAACTTGCTAGGCTGATATACATGATAACAAAGACTGGTATATCCAAACTAGAGATGGATAAAACTTGAAAAAATAATTAGAAAAACAATTCCCCCAAATACTGATTCAAATCAACTGAAGATAGTAAAAAAATTAATGCTGATTCAGGAAATATTTAATCTCTTTAAAAAGAGTATTTTTTTTTTTTATCACAAATAAACTCAGTGGTTTTAAATAAATGGTAAATAAAGCTACTTAATCTCAAGAGAAAGAAAATTAGGTCTTATATATCAGCTAATTAATTAACTATTTAAGTTTATTCAAGTTTTAATTTTGGAATTCAAGCAAATGCTAGGATTGGTAAAAAAATGCTATGGCACACACTTCTTTCAAACGTGCTAATATATTTTAATGTGACTTTTTGAACGTGTTCAAAGCTATTTTTGGAAGACATGGGAAGACTAAGACATGGGCCAAATTATATTCCATTTCCAAGTACTCAGAAGTTTATACTTGCACTAACTATTATTTTTATTAATTTATTATATTTATTATTTCCCCTTTTTTTTTAATGTTTGTTCTTAATGTTTTTCTGGTATTATTTTTCTAGGCTGTTGATCAAACTAAATTGTTCACTCAAAAGTTCACAATAATGTATAATTCCTACAAAAAATCTTGTTGGTGTTCATGGCATCTGCTACTGCAATGTCATACACAAACAGATACGATATCCTCATTCTTAACAGGCTGAGACTTTAAGTGATAGAGATGTGAGAAAACGATTTAAGATTCAGAATGGAGCTATCTGCAGACTAAGGTAACAGTCAGGGTTAATGGAGGGCAGAATCAAACAGGTGAAAGATCTCTGAGGACAACTACAGGAGAAATAGGAGGGACCACAAGGTTTCCAAATCCAAAAACACAGCTGGAACTGTAAGATCATCTTTCAGTCAACAATAAATTTGAGGCTGCTTTTTTTACCCCTCTTTTTTTAAACACAGACTTGAAATTCCTACCTTTGTCAAGAATTCAGGCTTGAACATGTTCACCTCAAAATTATGACAGCAGTTATATGACAAGATGCTTCTTGGTAGACACAAAGGCTGGAAAAAACCCTTCTAACAGAGTGTCTGTGATTTTAGCTCCCACTGAGTACAAAAATAAATGAAATAATTTAGTTTTCACATTTCTTACCTAGATGAATGCCAACAAGCATTAATACTAATTTTTGTGAGCTATTCCAGCATAAAAACAGAAGGAAGCTCTAGGTGTACTCACAGATAAATCAGTAACTGTCAATGAGGACAGAATTAATTTTTTCCAAGTTTGCCTCATGGTAAAATTGAAGTACTTTGTCTTACTGATTTTTTCCAAAATTATAGAAAAGCACATTATCTACCCTGAAGTAAAATACATCTTTCTCAGTAAAAAACATCCCACCTGGATTTTACAGTGAGTTCTGAAAATTGTATATCCCTTCTCATGCTTTTCCAGACATTATATTGATTGCTACATAAAATTACTGAGTTATTGCAGCTGTCACTGTCTTTTGAAGGTTATGCAACTTAAAATAGTTAAACTAACCTTTAGTCTGACCTTTGTAAGCCATCAAAACATTATTTGAAGCAGCTCTGTTTAACCATTGATGATTTTTAGGTACATTTGAAGTAATATCTGAAAACCGAAGGCCAGTGTCTCCTTCGGGAAGATTAAATTCCACTTCCCACACAATATTTTCTAACATTTTTAAACTTGCTTTACTGAAAGTAAATCAGTCATTGAATGAAGAACATTTTCTACTATTTATGAAATGAACAAGCCAGCAAGCAAAAACCATTAGTTAGCCAAAAGCTTCCTCATCCATTTGACCCCCACAAGGGCAGATTCTTTTCTAAGGAATTTAGGTATTATATAGTCTCAAAAGCAGCCTGTTGAAACAGCTGTGAGAGTGAATGCAGATAAAAAGCATGAGGTAACAAACCACACTGTGGTGGGGATAAACTAGCTGTTAAAACGTGAGCCCTCATAGTTTTAACAAGTTCTGAGGAAAACAAGCAAAACTGGAGTACCACAGTAGGGCAAGAAGAAGGGAATCCATCTGAGAGGCTGAATATTTTGCTCATATAAACAAATTCACTGCATATTAGATGTCTGGTAGTCATAATACATTCTTGTAAAATGGAAAAAACCCCAGCCAACCACTTTTAGATTTGGTCTTTTGTGCAGTAATTTAACGGGAAGGGAGTGGTGACCCTTTGCAGAGCAGTGATCTGGAACTGTGGACCTGAAGGAGGGAGGCTGGCAAAGGCTGCAGGCTGATGTCATTGCTGCCTAACAACACATTCCTGGCTTGCCTTAGTATTTCTCACTGGACTGACTATGTTCCATTTGTCAGAATTCCTTGAATTGTGCAGCAACAAACATATGTACAATTAGTTTTCTCATATCACATACTTAACCGTATAGTGTCCTAGTTTGCCTTATTCTGGTGCTATTGCTGGTATAATGTATTTATTCCACTTCCTATCCATAAGAGTGAATGTAAAGGAGTTTTAAAGAATACCATTAAGCATTTTAAGCCTTGATATACAAACATTTTCAGAGAAGAGGCTAATCATGAATCTTGTTCCATTTTCTCCAGCCCGAAACTCCCATGTCTCTTACAGAAAATATCTCAAGGTTAAACCCAACCTGCACTGAACAGGAGAAAATGTCTTACTTATTAGAAGGGGAGGAGAGACATTTTTCATCTTTGTTTACATATTAAAATACTTAGATGATAGTGAAAAAATAGAACTATGAGATTACTTTAAACACATTTCTTTGTACTCTCCATGCTAAGCACACCTTGGTGATTAGACATAAGACAGTCTCCTTGCTTTCAGACATGTCCCACAAAGTCATCTATAACTTCCAGCAAAGGGTTACCAAAGCCTAAACAATGACTTTGATTACTCTTCAATATGAGTAAATTCGGTCATTTTAAAGGACAAGCTCCTTTTGTTTATTACCAACAAAGAAGATGTAAAAAAGAACATAACATTTGATGCAGTAAGACATAATTTCCATTTGTTCTGTGCAAGTGAGGAGAATTATGTGCTTCAGGATTTGCCAGTTCAAGTATGTTGCAAGGAACAAGACTGCTTCTCCATGCTGTTCCCTTGCATACATTAAGCTTTCCTGCCAGGTAGTGTGTATTTGGATTTGCTGCCAGGATAGCTCTGGTGGACAAACAGAGCTGCATGTGCAAAGCAGCCACGTGTACAAAGTGGCACGATTTTTGGGCTATTTGAGCCCTGTCCTACAGTTCAAACATGGAGACTTGTCTAAGAAGATCTCGCTTTTTTGCTATCCAGTATCTCCCCTTCGCTGATTAAAGCCAGTGTTTTAATTTGGACTCAAATTTCTACAGAATGTTCTTCACACAAACCATCCACAGCAATGAGGCAGCTTTCTACTTGGAGAAGGATCAGGAGACTGAGACCCAATATGCACCCACAGCTTGTAACAGCCTTTGTTCCCTTTATTTCACAGAGGTGTTTGAACTTTTTTAAAGGACAGACACAGCCTCTGGCATTTAATATCTAGATGGTCAATGACAACAGATAACTAATTCAAAACACAGAGGTATTGTATTTGAAAATGTTGGCCTAGTGGTTTGACATGTGTACTCAAATACCTTGGTAAAATAATTTCCCTTTAGTTTATATAGAGATAGAGCAAAAACCTTACTGTGACAGAGGGAGTTAATTCAGCTTTGGGCAGTAGTAATTGAGTTTAGCAGGAATTCTACTAGTGATGAGGAAGGGGTCTCTAAACACTGTGTGCATTATCTCAGGTTGTAGTTCTGCAGCTCAGCTGCTCCATTCTGCATTCTCTGGCTCCAGTGCTGCAGCATTAACATTGAAAAGAACAAATACAAAACAGTGCATTTTCCACAGATTTGTCTGCAACCAGTCAGTGTGACAGCCAAGTAATAACTGCAGTAGCTCAAGTGCATTTCTGTTTCTGCAGAACAGCTTCTGACATACAGAAACCTTAGTGCTCAGGTCTCTGCTAGGAAGGTGAGATTTACTCTTTGTACATCAAAGGCAGAGTATCAACAAGCTGTATAGAGCTGAACTATTTAAAACGAGTTTCTGCTATCTGAAGAACAAACAGGTTGAGTTTGGTTTCTTATTTTCATTGTTTTTTAAAGAACACTGTTTTTTAAAGAACTGGAAGAAGTGGTGCTCTAAAGGAGCTGGCTGTCCAGAGTGCCACTGCACAACCACAGGCACCACACCGGCACAGGGAGTGCTGGCTCATTCAGTCCCAGTTGAGTGAGTAGGGTCAGCCACTGTGAATATCACCAAGTTGTTCTGTGCCCAACTGTCACCCCAGCACAGCCCCATCCTTCATGGGGTCAGGGGATCCAGGGGGAGCCATTGGCAGGGGATCACTGTTGGAGCAGCCCACAGGATGCACCTACCCAACCTTTCGTGGCTGTACCATAAGAGCAGGCCAAAGGGCAGACAGGTTTGAGCCTACTACCTACAGTCATCCTCCTCACCAGAAATGCAGAGCTCTGAAATCACAGTGGTGGTCAACGTGCTATAACTGAGCAATCTAAATACGTGTCTATTCCAGAAGACTGAACTTGAAAATGTTTCTTCTGACCTTTCTCAAATGCCGTTCTTTATCGTTGCCAAGTAGAATTCCAAGCAGTTTAACCAGAGAAAGATTTGGAGTTGTGATGGATGTGTTTGGGGGTCATGACTATTTTTCAGTTTTGTAGATGTGTTAAGCACAAGCTGAGCAATGTTTTTTAAGGCTCCTAGACCTCTGACCAACTCAGAAAGTTGTTTCCCTACACCATGCCATCCTCATCATGTCAAGGAAGTTGCAAGAGGCTTTCTGTTTTATTCCAGTCCAGTGGCACACATTTCATCTTGTCATGCAAAGGAAAGCAAGCAAGGCAGTAGAGGAGGAGTGTGAATTTACTCCGCTTGTCTAAGCTCACAGGTAGGTCATGAATGTTGTGATCACTGGAACATGACCTGACATGGCACCGCAGTGAAGTCATTTAGCAGGTGGTAGAACTGTGGTGATATGAAGCAAACACTGTATCAGTGATTTCAATTTGTGTCTGCATGTGCAGGTGTCATGGTTAAGCCCTTCTATTTCAGGGGGCACTTCTGATCCTAAGCATTCTTCATTTATCAAAGACAATGAGTCAAAAATGTGAAATGCAAGTTAGAAGCTAATTGCTGTAACAGCCCTTCTTACAGACAAATTACCAATGACATTATCTGTCTTCACCAGGCCAAAAGAACAGACCCAGTTCCAGCCACAGTTCCTCTTCCTACCAAACAGCCTTCAGACACATATTTTACCCCAAAAAACTGAGAGACAATAGCTGTTTACACTGTTTGCAAATGAAATTTACATCTTCTTCCCATAACTAACTGGCACACAATCACAAGGATGCCTTTGCTATCCTGGACTCCAGAACTGAGCCTTGTGGATGTCAGTCAGCACACTCCTGAGAAAGCTGTGCACTCCCATCCAGGAGTCCATTGGTATGCTCAAATGAGCAGCTCATGACAAAGCCCTTCTAGCTCCTGTCTGCATGTGTGTGTTGGGAAAATCTTTTTTATGGAAGATAAATTATCGGTGCCCTTCTCCACATTACAGTTGTTTTTCTGAATCCCTTAAAGGTTTTTACAGCAGGAAAGAGCTTACTGAACCTCTCTTTTTAGTCTCTGTACTCACCTAGGCTGAGGCAAGACACTTCAGTTGCAGGCAGGTATCTCACTATTCAAAATTACTTCAAAGGTATCTGCTTCCTTTGACTTAAATCTGAATCCCAGACTTGTTAGGCACTTAAAAACCTAGGAGACAATTACAAGCTTCCCAACTATCTTTCTGGTATCAAAGGCAGACAGAGGGACAATTACTCTAGAGCACTGAGAGCAGCATTATTATTTACAAATAGTGTTAAGAGCACTCTGCCTTGTGAATTCTGTTCTGACCATGTCTATCAGTCATTACACTAGCAGAGAAACTCTGGGAATTGTGTGTGTGCCATCTCTTTCAGGCAGATTACTCTTGTACATTGTTGTCCTCCTGTTTTGCTACTATAATAGAGGGTATAGTAATTTGAAAAAATCCTAGGGAAAAAAATGTTTCTCTCTCTTGTTCTGTCTTGGAGACTGGAGGGAAAGCCATGACAGTAACAAAAAATGCATTGTGATTGTGCCTTGGTAGATCCTTATTTAGGAAAATGAGTGTGATTCAGTACCATGGTGTACAATGTGCTTCCCATGTAAGAGTCTCGTTGGCAGCCATTGGCTCCAAATGAACAGCAGCAATTCTGCTGACTCAGAGAGGAATAAAAAGCCTAGAGGTTAATGCTAAATAACTACTTTTAAAGGAATCTGTATTTCTTAAGAAAAAGGAACTAAAGTTGTAAACTACCTGCATAACAAATTTTAGGCATTTTACTGCTGGGTGTTGTGCTAGTTTCATGGCTTATGGCCTTGTTGTCTGCATAAATTACAAAAGATCAGAAAAATAAGTTCTTTCTTTTAATATATATCCAGCTATAAAGAAACAACTAATCAGTGAGCAATATGTGAAGCTGTCTTAGTAGAAATGGCCTTTTCAGAGAACATGGAGTGAAATCAAGCTTCCTCTATTTGAGACTGACAGTTAAAAGAAAGGTTTTAATCGAGGTGGTTTCTTGTGTAGGCTTCCTTGTATTTACACACGCAACAAGTCTTGAAGAGCTCACTTTTAAGCATACAAAATGAAAACTTCATCTTGTATCAAGTTGTTTATGACTGGTCACCCTCCAAAACCATGTAGCTATCTCCCAACATTTTGATTTGTATTGTATCTAGCCTGTAGTGTGGAGCAAGAGCAAGGAAAATGCAAGCCAGAGGAAGTACTACACAGGGAAGTTCTCCACCTGTGTCTTGTTCTTCTGTCTTCACAACAACTGCCAAACAAGCATTTCAGAAGAACTTGGAGAAATGGAAGGGGGTTTATTCTCTTGTGAATTAAAAAAAAAAAGTAATTTTCCTAAACACCACACAGCTATCACTCAAAACTTCTACAGATGGATAATAATGTATGTGATATTTTAGGAGCCAGTGTTCAAAAAATCTCCCACACTTTTTTTTTTTTTGTAATATCTTTTTGAAGTGAAAATTGTGTTTTGCCAAACCCTGACCTTTGTCTGCAAAGTTCCTGATTTTATCAGTGTTCTCCATGCATTTATCAAGACTAGAAATATCCATTCGTTTTATTCACATCCTCCGCTTTTTTATTCCATTCACCAGAAGGAATTTGCATTTGCACCAGAACAACTGAAATCCAAGTTTTCCCTTTTCCAATCTAATTCAGAGAGCAAAAGAAAAAGTAAAGAAAAAATTTTTCAGTCTTTATTGATCAATGACTCAGAACATTCTGTGTGTACTCTCAGGATAAATTCATGAGCCACAGGAAAATGTGGGTTAAACGAAACTATTTAATAATCAATGGAATGCCCAGCTGTGCTGTGCAGTGGTTACGGACCAAGAGGAGTCATATTTTAAAGGAAATTTGCCAAGTCAAATCAATCAAGTTTTGTTCTCTGAAGCTGCAAGTCTCATTCAAAAAGCAAATATGAAGGTTTCATACTTTTAGGTAACTGCCCAGCATGTGATTTCATATTCAACTTGTGCCATTCTATATTTACTGTAGAAAAAATGCAATCTTCTGGCAATCACTGGAGGATATGTTAGGTTAAACAAGGACTGGTTGATTCACAGATCTTTAAAAAACAGTGGGGAAGGTGCAGAATCTTAATTTTCGTTAATCATCTAAAAATAAGTTCAGAATTGCTGATAAAATATGCAGGTATTAAAAAGTTTAGAAGAAGTCAGAGCAATTTTTCTGCCCTGTACACCATGCCCAGTCAAGCAAAATGTATTTTCAAAACAGAAGCTTGGGCAACTGGGAAGAAAGAATGGAGATCAGCCCTCCACAATGGGGAAGTGCCTTGGGGCTCTACAAGACAGCTAATTGAGCAGAACACAACATATTTAAAAGCATAAAAGAGTTTTGGATGAAGAAACTGAAATAATACTGAGTGGCAAAGGGATGGCACTTTCTCTGAATATAGCACCCATAAGCTCTCTGCTAGAACACAGTGCTCTTTGGAGAGATCCAGCTTCAAAAAAGGAGGCTGAAAATCTGCAAAGAGCTTAGGGATGGATGGTTAAAGCAGGAAAATACAGCTGTTTGCTAGAGACTGAAAAACCTCATCTGTTTATGTTTATTCAAGAGGTTAAGAAATTACTTGATTACAGCCTACATACATTTACAGTGAGGGAGGGTTTGAACAAAAATAATGCCTAATGAGATACAGTACTTGGAAGATGAAATGCAACAAATTCAGCCTTGGACTCTAAAGTTCAGTGATGATAACAAACCAGTAGTTAATAGATGTGTAACAGATTTGCTGTCTGTTAAAAGTTTTGGGGACAAAAGTAAATGGGGATCCAATTTTCCTTGCCTACCCCCCTTTGGAGCATGGCATTGAAGAAGCACAAGAGAATAAGCCCAGAAAAGGGTTTCTGCTTGTCCACACCACCAAACCCTAATTTCCTCCCTGGCCCTCCTTTAGGCCACTGTAAGAAACTCTCCCTGAAACAGTTACACACATGTGGCCAGTTCAGACACACTTCTTGCAATATCCTCAGGAGATGGAATGTTGCAAATTTCCCACAGCTGAGGAACTATTACAAAGAACAAATAAATCCATCCATTTGAGCCTAGTTTCCCTTATCTCTGCTCAAAATAACACTTCCCCACTATTTTATACTACTGTACCTTTCACAGTTTTAGCTTACTGCACATCATATGCCAACTCTGGCTACCTCCTTGCAACCATTCTGTTAGCCATTCAGACACAACAAATTCAGAACTATCAAAAATGCTAAATGAAAATGCAACTGCAGCAAGGAACCTGATGCTATAATATACATACATAATACAGAAAGTAAATAGTGATATGTTATCATAGTATAGTATTATATGTTCTATATCTATTTTATATATTTATATTTGTATGATGTTATATCTGTAGTATAATGTGTTAGACAAAACCTGCCAAAACCCGTTTTTCTCTTGCAGGAAACAGGGCTCGTCTTGTTTTCACATGATATCGAGTGTGCATTTCCTTTAATGACTAAAAAATTTATTAATGATCTTAGAATAAGCCAAAGCCCCTGCAAGTAAAAGTATATCTTCATATCATCACAAGGCTGGTGAAAGAACTTTACCTTGAAAAATGCAAACACAAAGGAAATATATGGAGATACCTGTAAATAGTCTAAAATTACAAGCAAGCAATTTTTACATACTTACTTTTTAGTCCATTCCCAGGTGCATGATGGTCATCCCATGAGCTCCCTGAATGCTGATCACCAGTCACACACCCTGACCTCTACACACTGCACTGTACCATCATGAACATTTCTACTCAAATCATCTTGATCTTAGGTGGCCATTCATCCCAAAATCACTGACATGACAGAGCATGAGGATTGAAACTCACCTCTCTCGGAGCACAGACCTTCATCTTCCAGCTGACACACACTCTCCCATAACTGCTTCCACCAGGAGACAATACCCTATCTCCTGAGTCCATACATTTAGAGATGTAACTGGTGGATTGTCACTATGATGGGGCAGAGGGTATCAGAATTTGTGTCATTAGTTGGTTAAGGCAACAGGCAGGACAACAATTCATTACACAGTAGGGATAGTAAAAGTCACCTCAAAATATGTTAGTTACCAGAGGTGGCTGAGTGTCAGAGATGGTTGGAGAATTTTATTCTGTTTGTTATGGCAGTTATATAGCATGACAGAGAAATGTCTTGAACATCTCACCCTGAGTGGCTTCTATTCAAAGCACTGTAGAGTGTTGCATTATGCAGACCACATTTCTAGCCAAATAGTCATAACATGTTTGCTGGTATCAACAAAGCCCAAATTCATAGGCATAGAGATGTAAAAATCCAAAAAGAGGAAATATATTCCCAGTATGGAAATAATGATTGACACAGCCGGCATCTTTAAATTTGTAATACCTACATAATGCTTTACAGGAAAGTCTCTTCTGAGTGGGGAGTACTTACGTCGTCCAGTAGTGATGCCTGAGGTTCAGGATTAGTTCTGCAGCTCATGAAACAATTTAGGAAAGTTGGTTTCCTACGAAATTGCATTCTTTGTTTCTTTTTTTCTCTTCTACTTATGCAGGAGGAATTTCTGCCCCTAATGTGTTTGCTGCTGTCTTCCCACTCTGGCCCTGCTTAGGCAGTGCTGGCTCGGCAGCCCATGGGCACAGTCTGGCCAGCTGGCTGAGCTCTAGCTGCTTTTCCTTTCTCAGTAGCACAGATGTGTATCACCTCCTCACAGTGCAATTATTTTCATAAAACTCTAAATGCACAGACTGTAATGACTCTGAGACTGCCACCCCTCTCACAGTTTGGACTTAAAGAGGCCAAGGATTTAGTGAGGTACGAGGAAAAGAGTGGGAAGGTGTTAGACAGACACTGTGATCATGTAAGTTGCATTTCCTTCAGAAACCATTTAGTAATTTCATGAGAGTGCTATAAAAGGCACAGAAAATATTTCTCAGCCTCATCAAGACACCTACAGAGCTTGCTCTGCTCAAGTCACCAAAATGGAGACTGAGAGGTAACATAGTTATAGGTGAATAAATGCTCTCCCAAGAGGAAAATAAAGATTTTTTTTATGTAGTAGAATAAACTGTAAAGAGAATCAACCATTTCAATTCATAAAGAGAGACAAATCTGAAAAAACCCAATGTTAGCAATGAATGGATTAATTTCTGGCATGTGTGCACAAGTTTTGGTTTCAGCATCCCTCAGTGTGCTCAGATGAGGGACCAGTGGCTTTACCATAGGACATGACTCAGTAGAGACAGAACACCAGGCTCAGTGTAAAGACTGTCTAAGTAATAAATGAGAGTCCAAATAACTGAAAATGCCATTTTGGATGATCTTATGGACTTTTTTTACTTTAAAAGTCATTGAGTAAAAAATTAAATGCCAAGTTAAAGTTGTCTAAAATCAAAATATATAATGAAAGCGACAAAATGCAGTTATGAGTACAAGGATTAGTTGTACACTACATTACTGAATTACAATAGCACACCTTCCTCCCTTCCTTCTTGCTGAAGTATTACGTACAAAGGTTTATGAAGTGACTAATGTATTAGAAGCTTAAAAATGTATTTAAAAAAATGTATTAAAAGCTTCAAGTTTCGGCCACATTAGTTAGTGTGAACATTGCAACAATGTCCATATTAGAACATAACTTTTCTGTTTTAACAAATCATGATGCTGCAGCTCACAACAGCAATAAAACTGCAGTGCTTATAAATCACTCCATAAAAGAGAGTAATTTTTTTTTTCATGATAGCAAGGCTAGGAATATTTCAGTCCCAAATGACTAAAACAATTCTTTGTTTAAATAGGAAGGAAGCTTGGGAAAAAAAATCAAGGAAAGCTGGATATGCTGTGCGTAGAGGGAGAGCCTTATAAGTCACTAATGACAATGTGTTATTTTGAATGAGGAGAGGAAAGGGAAAACAGTGACATAGCAAAGAGATGTTTTAACAATAACACTTTGGAAGTCTCATGAATAGACTCCTGACCTTTACTGCAAAACACTGAGGCACAAGGCTCCTACAGAGGTCTGCATTCATTTCACAAAAATAAATAGTATCAAAGCATTGTTTTAACCAGTCGGAGCAAACACATACATGAGGATTTGTGCTTTAGTGTTGTACTTCAGGCAAACATGAACAAACCCAAGAATAGAAAGAAGTGAAGCACAATGGAGGGAGTTTCATTCAGACCCCCGGATTCTTCTTACTTAAATTAACAGGTTTTCCATGTTTTTTGAGTGGTGATGGAAAGAGTTTTAGTTAATATTGAATGTTTTATTTTATTTATTTTTAGTTTTCTGAATGTGGCTTTTGTGCTGTAGATTTCTCACAGTAAGTCTATCCTACCTTGACGTAGCACACAGTGTCTGTCTAGTGTGTGCTACACTAGATAAGGTGGGGAGCTGCACAGAGTAGAGCTGAATGGTACTTGCAGAAATAATGAGCTCCATTTCCATAGGTATGTCAACACCTCAGTCATCAGTACACTGTTGCCACTGACCTGTCTAGACAAGTGTCAGGTAGATAGACAAGCTTCCCCTGCTGCTGTTTATATGCAGGTAGTATTAAACTGTGTAGTCTCAGGGACACTACAAAGATGCAAACCTTAGGCCAGACCAACATGTTACAAACAGTAGCTATACTACTTGTATGCAAGTAGGCTCCTTGGCTGAAGTGCTACCATCTTCCAGGAGCTACAGGGCCACACTGCTGTAAAAATGGGACAAAATGTGAAACAGGAATAATTTGCACTGAACTCACAGCTGGTGTTCACTAACATGTGGTAGCCCACAACGCACACTCTGCTATGAGTTGTACGGTCTCCAGCCTTTAGCAAAGATCTGACTTTTGAAGGTGTGAGAAGACAAAGCAAAAGGTGATATTTTTAATTAGCAATACAGTCATAGTCTACACATTCTGTGCTACTGCGCCCTTTAAAATAAACAAGAGGCCGTAGGGGAAGAGTTTGTGGAAAGCAGTGCCTTTGTTTTAACCACAGCTCAGAGGCAGTGCTGGCAAGCAGCAAAGCAATAGCATCCCTGCACATGGCACAGAAAGCTCATTGTAATGAGAGCATGAGTGACTCAGAGCACTGGAATGGGACATGGCACCTTTAACCTCCAGGTCACTGGTTTCCATCCATTTGCAGCTAGCTGGGACTAGAAGTTATTGCCATCAGAGGGGTGTCCAGTGAAATGAGTCAGTTGTCTCCGTGCAGCCTGGAAGGGACAGCTGCCTAGACCCCACACACCAGCCCCACAGTTATTACCCTGGAATAACACCACTGTTCTCCAGGCTCCAGCCATGGCTATCCAATAATCACCCGAATGGCCTGAAGCTCTGAGGGCCACCAGGCATACACTGCTGCCTTCTGTTTCACACAATAACAGGCATGTTCACCCCACTGAGAAAAAGACAAAGACCTTCTCATGTCCCCTTTGTTCCTCACTTCTCTTTCCTTAGAAAGATCTGCAAGAAATATTGTCTACACTTCTCTGTAGCTTTTCTACTTTCGCCAAGCCTAAGCATTGAAAAGTGATTAGCCATGCCACAAAAATCACGAGCATTAAAAAGCATATTCTATTTTCTATTGTTCCATTCTCTTTTGATTTTTACATTTGGTTCATATTTTCAACTTATCTCTTTCTTTCTTTCTTTCTTTCTTTCTTTCTTTCTTTCTTTCTTTCTTTCTTTCTTTCTTTCTTTCTTTCTTTCTTTCTTTCTTTCTTTCTTTCTTTCTTTCTTTCTTTCTTTCTTTCTTTCTTTCCTTCTCTAAGGAATTTTGAGATACTCATACAGACCCAGAAGCACAGACTTCAAGAAAAATTGTGATTATTTCTTCATAAAAAACAGGAGCTGACAACACTGTATGCTAGTGCTGATTTAACACACTAATACATTCCATGCAGTGTAAATGTCAGTAACTGACTTCCAGTGGAGCTCAGAGGAGGTTAGGAAGATGGAGAATCAACTATAACATGCTTGGTTTGGGGCCAGAGAGATGAATATTGTGTCTTTGTCTACTGCAAGTCTCACAAAAAGGCCTGTAAAGAAATTAAGATTCTCTGGTACAAACTCAACACAGCTGTGGTCCCAGTTGCTTCTCATCCCTTCCTGCAGAGGCAGTTGGAGGCTGTCTTTGCATTCTCTTAGAAAGCACAAAAGTCTCTTGATCATGTCACGAAAAGTATTTCACAGGTTTTGTTTTTAACTCTGAAAGTTAATTTTCCCCTTTGTGCCATTATCCACCCTGCAAGAGGATTCACATACAAGATCATGGCAAAGAACACTGTGTCTTCAGAATATTGATTTCTTCTTGCATTTTCACATATTCAGTTTATTTGCCCATTACGTGTTTCCTCCATATCCCTGTGCTTCCTGTACTTCCAGGCTGCCCACTGCATCTTCCCAGTGTTGCTGGCCATGGGCCAGGACCACAGCAACTGACTACATCCATCACTTCAGCAGCTTAATCACACCTTTCCTCTGGCTTCCCCCTTATATCAAGGAAATGGCCTGCAAATCTCACAGATGACACATTCAGGAATGAAAACCTAATCACTGCTCAGTCGAGCCGTGACAGGGCAGTGCTGAACCTTTGTGCAGCAGAGCTGCAGAAATACACCAGGGCAGCAAACCCACCCCTGCTAATTTGGTCACACAAGGTCCCGTCTAAGATGTCCTTTGAATTCAAGGCCTGAAAGTTGTTCACTGAAAGCTTTGTCTGATGTCAGAGGAAGCAAAAACATGTTACCTTCCTTTTGACTCCAGAGACACACACCAGGCTGGAACTATTAAAAGCTTTAGACATTGGATGCTAGGAATGCATGTCATAGTCTAAAATCCCTGCACAGTGCTAAGCACGTAAATATTTAGTTTCATAATATGCAACACTTGCCAGTGAAAAACAGAGGAAAGAGGGATGTGATTTTTTTCTGTCACCCTGTAAGAGATGCCAGTGGAAAAGAAAGATTCTTCACAAGAAGGTCTACAGATACACTCAGATACCTGTTATCCCTCTACCTATGCATATTTTTACATTTTAAAAGAGGGCTCAAGGAGGAACAACTGCCACTCATATTTAAGCTCCCTCTACCACCAAGGCAAATGGCATTCAGAAGACTACCTGGTACTTCAGAAGACATACCTTTAACCACCATCTTCTGCACTCTGTTGGGTAAAGCAGAAGGAGAAAGACAGCATTTCATCCTTTTGAAACTGGGCAGGAATGTAAGATTCAAAGTAACAGAAAGAGAGGATATCATCAGCAAATCTGTCGCCACAGCCAGCAAAGAACTGAGTGTTATGGGCTTTAGTCCAGGACTGACAGGACTCTGGGTGGGTCTGCTGGTGATTGGAGGTGATAATGGAAATAAATATCTAAGGCATTATATGGACTTTTTTAAAATAAATCACACTCAGAGGTGTCTACGATGAAATTTAAGTCTTGTGTGTCTGAACCTCAGTCAATAATAGGCCTTGTATTTTTCACTATATTATGCATAAAGTGTGCATTAATGGATGTTTATGTGCTCTCTCGAGGCTTGAACAAGCACTTGAGCCAAAATTGCTAGGATTTTGCAGTCCAGTATCCTGTTTGAAATAATTATTTTAGGGTGACCAAACCTGAATACTTTTTTCCTGACTTTCTAATAAATGGAAATAACTAGATTTCCAGCTGACTTAGATAATGCTCAAAAACTTAAGGTATTGTTAATTGCATTCTTCTGGGCTGTAGGACACTTCAGTTCAACTGTTTCTGCTCCCTGACTGATGAACTGGGGAAATCAAATCCCTCTGATTTGAACAAAACAAGCAACCAAAAAGAGCAAGCTAAAATATAGCCCCACACTTGGACTTTAGATTCTCCTACTTTAAAATGAACTGCTGTGTCTTTTGAGATCCACTTATTGTTAATAGTAATACTGAGATTTTTTTTAAATTGTACCAAAACTGCTTGAAGCTAAATTATTGTTTCTAATAAAATAAAGCTTTAAATATAGCAGGTTATTTTCTCCACCCTGTCTGACATGAGCTATAATCTGGAGTTTTTTTCTCCCTTTCATGGACACCATCTGTTTGTGACCATTAAAATCCATTTTCTATGCTGAAGGGATGGGAATTCAGAGGGATGTGTTCAGCCACTGTCCAAACAGAACTGTCATTCCTAAGGGATCCATTACACTTTGACACACCCAAGTATTTACGAGCTATAAACTGCAGGCCTAAAATGGCGATTAATCACCCTGTGCATGGGAGACACTGACAATGACAGAGCATCCTGCAGCTGAGAAGGGAGAGGGGCTGGATGGGGTCTGAGATTTTTTTTTTTTTTTTTTGAATGAGCAGTGTTATATGGCATCAGGTTTTTCCCCCTACGGCACCTTGTTTCCAAGCCATTTGCTCCAACAGTTCTCACAGCCAATGTTAAATTAACAGATGTCTTGGAACTGGATACCTAATGAGACCGCTACAAGGCCACCACTTCTCAGCAGCATTGTCTCTCTGGAGTCACCACCCACTCGCTGTCAAAGCATCCAGCTGCTTTTCTTGGTGCAACACTCCTTTCAGGGCAGTTTGAGGGACTGGGTGCAGCTCTGACACCGGTGTGAGTGAGCACCCTCATCACATCCAGGCACAGTCACAGCAAAACAGTCACGTGAATGAGATTCCTGCAGACTTTCCCCTGTTATCTCTGAGGCAAAGTATCCCCCCATTACAAAACTGATGCCGTTATAAAACTGATTAGAAGCAGCACTGTCTCTGAAGAAGTCAGACAACACAGCAAATGGTGTTTTTCAGCTGAGATTTAATACAGAAGAGAGATAATTTCAAGACTTTTGCTCCATATGGCAGGGGAACACATCACATAGTTCTCACACCCACATAAGAAACTGCATAAGGGAACAAAGAGAAGGAAATACAAATGCTGGTTTAAAAAATGTAAGTGCAAGGACAATCAGAATATTTGCTCTGAACACTTCTGAGGCTTTGCAAATCCAACAGACTACTGTAAAATTTAGACGAAATTTATAGCAAAATCAAAAAATCACAGCCAGTGCAGAAACCGTCTTATTTTTATACTTGCCAGCCTAATATTCTAGCTCTGTGCATGCCCAGAAAAGCAACTGTCTTGTCTAAGCTGAGCTTCTCAGCGCCTACCAGCCTTTGGAGATTTACAAACAAGGCTCCCGCTGCTTACGTTCCCAGGGGACCCAAGCTCACAGGCATGCTCAGTGAACACCAACACACATCCACAGCACTTTCTTAAGCAAGGCACCATAGACACAATTCTGTTTCATGAAATAGAAAATAAAATAATGGGAAAATCATGGACAAGCTGGAGCAGTAGATCTTAATTGTGATAGATTTAGTAACCATTGTGCATTCAGTGAAGCGTCAAATGACAGATGTGCACAGATACTTGGGACTGAAACTGCACTCCCCATTCCTTGCTAAGTGTCCTCACCAGTGGATTTCAGGGCCTGAACCATTAAGCCTGTTCCCATGCATTCCTCATCTCCAAATTTTCAACTGCTTTTTTTCACAATAGGACAGACACAGCAGTGTCCCAATGGCAGCCTGGGCATTCCCCCTCAGCCCCAGCTCTCCCACTTTCCAGGTAAGTTCTCTCAGGCAAGTAAAGAAATGCTATATAAAAACACCATTACCGGTGGCTACTTTGAAAGCAAATGGATGATTTTATCACCTGCATCCAGTGGGATGACTTTAAGCCTCTGCTGAGTCCTTTTTAGTCTGAGCATCCTGTAGGATGTGAGCTGGCAAAAGGTACCTGTGCTTCATGGTTTCTACCAGCTAAAATCCAGGTACCTTCCCGCTTAGTGTGCAGTTCTGATTACCATCTCCAACCACCTCTCCTGTTGCCTATACTTGCAATTTAGGTATCCAATTCATATTGAAAAATCCCAGGCCTGAAAACAGGGATCTAAGAGGTCACCTTTCTTCACTCCTGTACCAGACCTGAGCCCTCAGTGACTTAAGGCTGTACACCTTGAACACAAATAATAGCATCATCTTTATCAGACTGTGAGATGCCATTGAAATGGGAGTATCCTAAATGCCAAGAAAAATGAGTTAAAAAAAGCACACAATGCTCATTCAGCAGACCCCAGGAAAAAATATTTGCTGGCATGCTACAGCCAATTTATATCTCTCAGTACCATTCAGCCACACTCACGAGAAACATGGTTCAGAGAGCAGCTTATGCATATTCCTCAAATTCTAGTACATGGAATTGCTGACATGTTTTTAGACATTTTCTCCCTATTCTTAGGTTATACCTCAAGGATGACGTAATAACTGTAGACCTGTACAGTAGCTGAGCAGCTTTTTCACCTGTATCCTATGAGATCAAAAAGCTGTATGCTAGTGAGCTGTAGTAAAGAGGGGCAGTGCATTCCTTGGTTCCTCCCAAATGCTGTGAGCACTCTGGTTTTCTCTACTGCATCAAGCAAATGGAGACCAAGTTACACAGTACAGATCTATCTCTAAAATTTCTCCAGATATTCAGAGGTTTGGGGGATTAACCCAGCTACTAATGAAGCTGTTGATCTTAGGTAATTGGAAAAATACTACAGTGCTCATTAATCTTAACAAAAGCTATTTAAGGGCAGAGTGTAAATATATTGATAAAAGAGCCAGAAGTTAAAAAAACTACTCTGCCACCTTGTAAAACATGCAAACTATTTGCTTTCGGGGGCTCTGGCCAAAGATGTAAACAAAAGTCTGAAGAAATTCGCATTAAAATTTGTTCCTTTTCTTAGCACTGAAACACGATGGAAGTCTCGTACTCGGCGAAAGAAGGCGGCTTGCGAAGCTTGCGGCTTGCTGGTTTTTGGCTGGCTGACAATGCCCACGCCGAGAGGCCGTGGGACGGCAGGCAGCGATGGCTGCCGAGCTCTCCTCGCCGTGCGGCTGCTGAGGAGCCGCTTCCAGAACGGAGTGAAACCGCTGGATGCAGTAGCTGGAGCGAAGAGCTCCCCGAGCGGGCACACCCCACCTCAGCGACAAGAGCCGGGGCTCCTAGGGGGTTGTCTGCTGCATTCTACGTGCTACTGATACCTAAAAGGGAGGCTTAAAGGGCTTTTTATTGTATGGTTTTGATATTCCTTGAGCGCAGGCTCTGCCTCCCGCCCCGCACGGGCGCGTCCTGCAGTGCGCGGGCGCAGCCGCTCACGAGGCACGGTTCCGCAGGGGTTTAAGCGCTGCCTGAGCCGGGAGCGCTCCTCCCAAAATGTCCCCGGACATGCTACAGCTGCTGCTGGGGGACGAGCCGGGGAGGCGGTCGGTCCTCTCTACCCCACAGGCACCAACTCCTTTCCCTCCCTCCAAGTCCATGACGGCGGGGTGACCGAGCCGCGGAGCAGGTCGCATCCCTGCTCGTACAGACGCCTGCCCGCAGCCGAGCATCCCTCCCGCGCGAACACCCGCACCGCCCCCTCCCCATAGGCAGGGGCGGGTTCCCTTTGTCAGAGGCTCCCGGAGGCGTCCTCCCCGCCCGTCCCCCGCCTCCGTGCCCGGTCGGAGCGGGGGGACCGCGGGGACCGCGGGGTCGCAGCCGCCCCCGGGGCGGGACCCCCGGCAGCGCCGCGACCTCGGGCGCCACCTGCTGGCGGCCGGCGGCGCTGCAGCGCTGCTCCCGCAGGGCGGGGCCGCCGCCCCCGCCCCGGCCCCCGGCCCGGGCCCTCCGTCTCTCTCGAGGAAAAGTCGCTTCCCGAGGCATTTGCGACCTCTCGTTTGGATTCCCCCCACCCCCGTTTCCTGTTATCACAGCAGGGCTTTGCAGCCCCGTGCGCAGGGCGGGGCGCGGGTGGTTCCGGCCCGGAGCGAGGGGAGGGGCGCGGCGGCGGCTCCTGTTACACGTGGCTGTGATCTCGGGTTTTGCACCACGGGCTGCTGCTGGAAAGTGCCTCTAAGAGGGTGGCTTTTCTTAAAGGATGACAATATGTCTCCTCCCGTTTTTTGTGTAACCCGTGATCTGTGCATCTCACTGAGGAAGGAGAGCATCAGGTAGCAACAGTAGGCTGCCTTTGTCGCCTGTACGCACTCCGTGGAGTCAGCAATGCTGAATTTTATCCAGGAGATTTGCGTAGCTTTAAGTGAAGGCAAGCTGCCCCTTCCAGGAGGATGTAGAAACAACAGGGAATCCAGCCTGAACTTCACATCCCAAGCCATCAGCAAAAGCTAGTTTTCCTTTGCAGACATTTCCTCTGGAGTCACAGAGAAACCCTGAACAATGAGCACCAAGATGCTGGGAAACACCCTTGTTCTTTGCAAATAAAGACATCTCAAAAAGAGCCTGAGCTCATATTCTCAGTTCCAAATATTCAGCTCTTGCTTTGCAACTTGCAAAACATCCTCAGTGTCTGAAAGCAGGAGCTGCATCGCCTCCCTACTGGGAAGAGCCCTTGGGCTGAGCACTACATCCTGGTACCACTTCGGCAGGAGACCTAGGAAGGCCTGGAGCAACTCTTCCCAGCTGAGCAAACACAGGAACCTCTTGATATGGGAAAATGAAAAAATCAGAAGGACAGCTTTTCCCATGCGCCTCCCTCTCTTTATGCCTAGGCCATGGTGAAGATAAGTTACACACACACATGCAGCTGTGAGCAGGAGCACGGAAGAAATTTTCTGTGCGCCGATGTATGACAAGGACACAAGTGAAACAGTCCTTAGATTACACCGACAATATTGCTCAGCTACGCTGTGCTGCAGATTCACCAAAACAATCTAGCAGTCTCTGTTTAAGCAGTATACTCGTCTGTTTCATCGAGTCCAATTCCCACTTACATAGAGAGCAGCAACGCCCTGGAGCTATTTACTCACGTGTTTCTGGAGAGGAGGTGATTATTATTGCTGGTGGCTCTTAGAAGAAATGTATGTAAATAAGATCTAAGGAGAAAATGAAAAGGAACAATGGTCATTTGGAAACAGGCTATTCTCTGAGGGTGATATTTTCAAGCAAGTGTTGACTTGTGGGGTCAATGAGAAGCTGAGTGGGAAGAAGGTTGATACGAATAAAGTACACACAATGAGAGGCTTGACTGAAGTTGAAAAGTTTATGGGCTTCCTCATAAAATTTCCACTGCTCCCTTGTTAAAGGCCACATTGGAAAGATCGTATGAGCAGCTTATCATGAAACAGTTCATGTCACTGTTTTCTCATCCTGATAGAAAACAGAAGAATCCATTATTATTTTAAGCAAAGTTTTGAACCCAAAGGTGGCGGGAAGTCTTATAAGTAACTCTTTGAAGAGAACGAAAGAGAAAACATCATTACAGAGTTGCATTACGAATGCAGAAAACAGCATTTGGAATATAACAATTCATGGCTGCTAAAGGAAGCATTCAGTGTGGATTCTTCATTTTCCCATTCTCCTTCTTGTATTAATCTCATCTACATGCCTAGGGCCCACAGGGTGCCTCGCAAACCTGTGATGACACACTGCATCCATCCTCCTCTGTTCCTCCAAACTCCGAAGGAGAGACCGCTGCCTGCTGCCAGGATGGAGTGAAGGGGAATGCCTGCACAGATGGGCTCCAGTCTCAGCCAGGATGTGCACAGATGAGGGGCAGCCAGAAACTGTGTCTTAAACCCCACCTCAGCTGGGATTTGCCTTTTGACCCACAGGCAGGTAGCTAACTCCCCTCCAAGCTCCAGGGGCTCTGGGAGGGCTCCAAAAGCGAGTAAAGGGATGCCGTGGGCTTTTGGGGTTTGCATAAGGGTGCAAGTAGGGGTTTAATGTTCACATAACCTTTAAAAGCCTTCAACACTGCAGAAGGACCTGCCCAAAAACCTTCCAATAAATTGAACAGTAAATTCATAGAGCAAGATATTTGTGTTTCATTACTGGATCTGCTGTATTGCTGCCTGACATATTGCAGCCTCTGTGAACAATATTTCTGTTCATCCTTTTTTGCATATGGCATTTTTAAAATGCAGTTTTCAGGGATCAAAGCTGTGGTCAGGATTCCCAGTATGACAGTATTCTTTTTTTGTTAAGTACCTGACATCACACCTAGTGCACATTTTGGCTAGGTTGACATACCCTTTCTTCTGTTTTCTGGTGAAATATTAGTTTCATTCATGTCAAGCTTCAGGATATGATTGATCTAAATGTATGTTTTTATAGAGCATGTGTACTACTGCAATATCCAGATATTATGGGCAGTAATTAGGAATTAATTTGAACCAGGTATAGTAGAGTTTATTAAAGAAATTATTGAAGTGGTTTGTAATTAAAATAATACACTAATTTAAAAGATACTTTTGCTTTTATTTTAAAGAAACAAGTAATAGCAAACACCAAAATAATCAGCTTTTTTAGATCAATTACTAAAACAGTAATTAAAAACCCAACTGTATTCTTTATATCACTAATGGGAATCTTCAAATGAATCAGCTGCTTTTTTTTTTGCCTGTTTTGCAATGCAAGCCACATAATCAGATTTTTGAAAACTGAAACTTAATTCTCTCTTTCAGTGGCAAAGATGTATGAAATAAAGACAGATGGATCTTCTTGAACTGAAAAGTTTATTGAACACCAAGCACTTTTTCAGCAGATACACATTCATATTTCCTGGTTGAGAGGTAGAAGCAACCAAAATATGTAATAAGCCAGGCACTGTTGTTTAGTGTAGGTTCTGTTGATTTGAATAGGTTCTGTATGATACTGTTAGTCTATTAATATGTGAAGATTACATACCCTGAGCCACTGCTTAAAGATGTATCATGTTTCCAAAAGGCTGGTTTAAACATAAGCAAAAGCAAGGAAGTACAACAGGGATATTTGGAATCTATCTGTATTTTGGGGGGATTTTTGAACCTTAGCTCTGTGACCAGGAGTATGGACAGGATCAGGTCCAAGCTGCTTATGAGCAGCTTCATCCAGGACATCATCAGATGGCCAGGGAGGCAGATAGGAGAAGGAGGCTGCCAATTAAGAAACAGTCAAACCTGTTCTTTTCTTTTATTTAGAAGTGTTAACACATCTTAAGGCAGCAGACAATGTCTGTGCAACACACTGCAAATGCATAAAAAATGCCTCTTCTGAATGGATTTCTCCTTCTTCCAGGGAAGCACACATAGAAAGTAGGGGTCAGTTGGACTATCTATGACCAATGACTGTTGTATGACTGTAGCATCTCATGCTCAAGAAGCATGGTAATGACCACGATAATGACCACCTTTATTTTTTCAAAAAAAGAAAACCTTTTATATTAAATTAGATGCCTAATTCACTGGGGCATGTTTAGTGTGACGGAATTTGCACCCAGCTGCAGCATCTGGAAGTTAACATTACAGAATGAATGAGTTACAGTATGAACTGAGACCTGCAGAGACATGGAGGTGCCTGAGTGTCTCTGCTGCAAGTGAGAGCACTGTGGGCAGAGTGACTGGTGCTGGCTGGTGCTCGGCACACACAGCTTGGAACTAAGTCTCCAGGCATCCATTAAGATGCCTGTAAACAATACATTCTTCTTGCTTTTCTAATGATGGATGATTTCCTTCTCATTCTGCTAGACTAAGGTATTTTTTGACCAACCTCATCTAGTAGATGTCCCTGCTCATTGCAGGGGCATTAGACTAGATGACCTTTAAAGGTCCCTTTGAACCCAAACTATTCTGTAATTCTAAGATTTACCTTCTTGCACCACCTCCAGATTCGTGGGCATTGCAAAACCTGTATTAGGACTGCTGTAATTTGCAATATATCAGTAGTGTGCAACTCAATTTCTTCTGTTTAGGATAGAGTGTGGACTGGAAGCCAAAGAGTGAGTAAAAGTACACTTCAAAACAAATAAATCTATAAATGTAAGTCAAGACAATTAATGCTAAGGCATAATCAATCCTATCTGACCAGTGAATAAACTCACTAAGCAGCTAACAGAGAAGAAACTGGAATTCCTTTATGTATACAAGAAGAAATCTATTGCGTAGAGATTATGGAGGTTTTCTGCCTTTGGGTTTGCCTCACACTACCTTCACATATGCTACTAAAGATTTTCTATTTCATTTACACATTTATATTATATTCTTATATGAGGCAGCTACCCTGGGAAAGTAACCCAAGTGATAAATCTGGGCAGAGAAACCTTAACCTATACCTTAGTTTTCTTCCATAGGAATCATAGTGTTTACTGCTCTGCTAATGCAGGAGCTGAGCTGCAAGAGGAGCTTTAAGCTTGTGTATGAGATGATAGCAACCATTTGCCCTTGCTTGGGTCAGTCTGCTCTTATCCCTTTATTTTAGTAACTAGGTTTCTAGTGGGGCAGGATCTTTGCCAAGATAGATCTTGTCCTTATACTGATACTTTTGTTTTCTACATAGATACTCTTTTTTCTTGGGTATTTCTTTTTAAGATGGCTTCAGATTTCAATCACTACAATATGAGAGTGTCTCAGACTTAGATAAATATTTCTTTTGGCTTCTATATGAAATGGGAAAAGCTTTGTGGTTTGGTTTTTTTGTTTGTTTTGTTTTTTAATCCCAGTTGCATGGGGAGAGACCAGAAGCACAGAGATTTTATAGCTCTGATTCTCAAACACAGTGAGCTGCCCAACTCCTACACGGCAGAAATTCTTCTGTGTGTTGGAGAGTCTGAGCATGACTTGCTTGGAATCACTCAGAAAGCACGTGGCCGACTGGGGAATCTGGACAATGAATTGGCCTCCTGTGTCTCCAGTGAAAACAGGCTTGGTGCATGTGCACTGAACAGCCCTCCAGCACCAAGGGATGAAGATAAGTAAGCAGAGGGCTTTGAAGAGGGTGCTACATCTCAGCCAAGGGCTTTTAATGAGTCTAACCTGATCCTCTCTTTCAGCACGGCAGTACCTTACAGCATGAATTATTAGATTGTACTGAGAGGAGGCAGTTCATTGGTAGAAATTAAAATCCAAAACACAATTGCATTTTCAGGATTTGTGAGGCATAGAGAAAAGAAAGTGTGTTCATACCAAACATTTTTAAGACGAATACATTGGTGCCATTACTCCCCATTTCTGACTCAGTGTCCACAGTGTATGTGTATGAAGCGATGAATTTTTCTTGACTGCACTTGCTGAAAGAATTTTGTTAATCTTCACTTTAAGCACAAGAGCACATGTGCTACAGTCTTTTACACATCTTGCTTTCCCTTTTAACCCACAAAATATTCCCTTAAAATTTTATTTCTAAAGACTACAGTGTAAAAAAAAAGTAATTAAATGGGACATACCTTTTGGAAAATCTGACATTTTAATGGAAAAAATCTTCACTGAAAATCTGCTGTAAAGATGGTCCTGTTTTATTTAGCAAAATAGATACAGCTTTGAGTACCCATTTTTGGTTTTTTCTTTGTAGCACAAATAACTCAAAATGAAAGTATTTGAGCATTAGTGTGACAAGGGGGCAAAAATGCACCATGAGTCAACTGCCACCCATAGAAAACCTACAAAGAGGTTTATTTAAAAAGCAAACACTTTGCACTTACAGAGGCAAAGCCTGAATGAACAATTGCAGTCTCAAAAATGCCTTAAGCTGAGGGGTTTTGCATTTCTTAGGACCACTAAAAAAGTGAATTCCCAAAAAAAAAGCTCATGCACTGAGACCATTCTGCTATTAGGTGCCCAGGACACAATCAGGACTGTTACCTCTAGGTCACCAGCCTACACAGATATTCATCCTGGTTAGACAGTGTGCCATGCACTTAATAAAGGTCTTCTTTCATCCCCTGCAATCTTGTGTAAACTGTCACTTCTCCAGAGCTTTGCAAAGTGTGAATTCAAGCATGCAAACTCCTAACGATACAACAGGAACTTGTACCAGCACAATCCAGCTACCACGTTAAGGTCAGGTCTGGAGTTCACTGTCATCTGTTGGAGACACCAGTCATCAGTAAACTCCCAAATAATGTGTTCATTCAGGGATACAATAAAAGAAAGTTCAGTTGAGTGGCAGGAGACACCAATATTTACATATATTCCAGTACTATGAAGTACTGAAACACAGTAAAAGCCTTTGGAAGTGAGATATGTGGGGGTCTTTTCTCCACCGGCTGAATTTGTGCTGAGGCCGACAGCTCACAAATGAAGTCTGTAGCAGAAAGAAGAATAGAAGCCCTTATCTGCTGTGCTTTCCTGATATATAACTGCATTTCCTCTGTCCCTAGACATGAACACCCCACATCTGCCCACTCTTACCCCACACTCTGTATGGGGAAAAGTAGTTGTGCCACTTGTGCTAGTTAATTTTTCTATAGCTTGGTATCAGATACATTTAGGTTGGTAGCAACACCCTAATACAGCCTCTACTACCCCTCCCTCATTTATGATGAGGATTTATTTATTCTCTGCTTGGACTTGTTTACTCAACAAGTAGTAATGATTCCACACTGCTAACCATCCATGACATTTGTGACACTTTAATGGCAATTGTAATATCCTTTCATGCAAAGGAAGAGTTCTGGTAGCACAGTTCAGCAAGGGCGATCATCTTTTCTGCAAAAGAAACTGCCTCGGGAAGAAAATCCCCATTTTGTGAATATATTTGGGGTTGTTTTTTCTCTACAAGAAATTCTCAAAGTTTTCAATAAATAAAATTAAGACAATCAATGATAAATTTAGGAATAGACACAAGCTTTGTGCTTGTGGTATACAGCAAGGATATGAAAAGTCAGTGATTAGTCCTGGAAAAAGAGACTTTGGATGCTGTCTTTTCTCCATTCCTCCAAAAGTCTTTGCAGCCCCGTGTTTAGATCTTTCACATACAATACAGGAGAGTCGTGTTCAACTCTTTGCTCTGATGTATATTTAAATTGTTTAAAGAGCTCCAACAAGGGCAGTAAAAGAAATCTGACACACTACTCCCTAACCGTTGTCGTTCCCCCACCTTCTCCTCACTGCCTCTCCCCCACAAGTTACTTTGTGGCCAAAGTAACTTTTAATGCCCTTTGCAAACAGCATCAGAGCAAGTGTTGGATGTGGAACACACACCAAGCAAATGTGCTGTTCACCACCTCATGTGGCTGTAAGAGATTTGCTCCTACCTGGATATTCCAGCATGGATCGAAGAAACCCTTCCTGACTAAACTGCCCAAAAATATTGGTATGTTCCCATAAAACACTTCTTTTGAAATATGAACCATTTTCAGTTTTCACAGGAGAAGCCCTGAGTCAGTTACCTCCACCTCTTTGCACACTTGCTGTTGCATATAGCACATCTTAAGGGAACCCATCTTATCAAGAATTCTGTTGGTTTCTGACTTTTTGGGGTTTTTTTTCTGTTCCCACTGTAGTTTTCCCCTTATCCCAGACAGAGGGCAGCTTTTTGTTCTTCCCACCATCCACTAGAAGAGCTTATCTCCTGGGACACTAACACCCTTCAGCTTTTCACTGTTGTCCCTGCAGGCACAGCAGACGCTGCTGTCACTGGTACAATGACATCAACTTGCCTGTACCCTGCATGGTGTTCATCCAGCAGATGTCAGAGTGGTTCAAGACCCAGCATGAGAAGCAGGGCCTGTGATCAGGGGACTTCTTCCAGTTTTTTACTAAAAGCTTTGTTCACCCTCTCTTCTTGACTTAGCAGTCCAGAGAAGACTCCTGCAACTCTGTCTCCTTTGTGACTTCCCTCCTGATCCCATAAACTGTTGGCAGACTTATTATCTTTTCCATACCAAAGCTCCATGCAGCTGAGCTGCCTTGCTGTGTACAGCACAACCCATCAGAGCACTGGAGTCATGGGGGCTATCCCACAGTGTCCTGGCAGGAGCACTGGCTGAAGAAGCAGCTTTGATGCAGTGTTGCAACTGGGCAAATGGTTGACTGGCCAAAGGGTTTTCTTAGAGGTCTCTTTGTTCTTAGCTCTGACCCAGAGATGATCAGTCTGGTAACTGGTTTGATAAAGCCACGCAGAGAGATGGCACTTTTATGCTTCCCTCTACTTGCAGAGCAGCAGTCAACTGCTGTTAGACAGGTCAATAGATAGTTAGATAGGTTAGATTTTAGACAAGCAGCTCCTACAGCAGTTCAACAAATGGGAGGTGTTCTGATGAAGAGCAGACTAAATATGCTCATTCTGTAGCTAGTGAAAATGTAACTTTTCTCAGTTGCTTTCAGGTTGTGAAATAGCTTTTTAAAAGAGCATCTTAATCCACTGTTTGGCATTGCAAGTTTCACACATGGACCATCTGCCTCTTGTTTACCCTCTTCTCTCTGGTCCTTCTCTTTCATTCTCACCTCATATTAAATTTCTGGCTGAAGATATGCTGAACAGTTGGTCTGAACAGCAGAGGCACCTGACATCTGTTTTCAGAAAACAAAGCTAATCAATTGACAACTCAAGGACCAGACCTTTTGGGGGTTTTACATACACTTCTGAGCAACTACTGACAGCAGTGTTGCCAAAAAATCTGGACATAATGCTCTGTAAGAGTAATGTCTCCTTAATCTGACACAACTCTTCATGGTACTAAGCTCTCTTGAGCATCACAGCTATTATACTCTTACCAGTATTAAGGACTGTATACAAATCCTTCCTTCTTCATATCCTATAGAAAATAGCATTCTGCATCACCCATGGAAAACAGAGGTCATTTTGTATTGTAGATGATATTGTATCTGTAATCCCAGTGTGCACACATATGCATATCTACAGCTTTCTGGTATCTCTCAAAACAAGTACACAGGCATACATATATATGCTATGGAAAAGAGTCCTCAGGAAAGTATTTCTTCATAGCAGCTTTAGAATACATCAGAAATTTCTATGTAATATAAGAAAAAATGTTCAGGTCTGACTGCTCTGACAAATGACTGCCCGCATGCACAGCAGGTACTTCAACTGCAAAGCTGACAAAACACTTGGCAAGACTCTTGGGGACTGAGTTATTTGGTAAGGCTCAAAGCCAACATGAGTGCCACAACTAGAGCTGGAGAGTTGCCTCCCTTTACTAAATTAAATATGTATTGCCACCTACTGGCTATATTGCTATATTACTATAACAAACCGGTGATTGCAAGGATACAAATCAACCACCTGTGTTCTCTCCATATGAAAATTATATACACTAGTAGGAGAATAATTAAAAGTTTGTTTCCATCTTTTTTAGTGAGGAAATGATACTTAAATAGTTTTTTCTCCTTTTACAAAATATATCAGTAAAAACAGTATTGTACATTTAGAGGTTCCATCATGTGGCCATATTTGGGTATGAGGGTATAATATGACTATTAATAAATGTAATTAGTGTCCTGGCTGCCTGTACCCACCTCTTTTCTTAGACACACACAGTATGTCTCAGGGAAGAGGACATATTTTTAGTCTGTCTGACAAAAGCAGAAGAGATCACAGTTGCTGGTTGGCTGTAGGTACTAGAAATATAATCAGATTTAAGCAATGCTGTGGTCACAGTCTGGCTGAAGAATGGTCATGCATCAATAAATCTACTGTATAATTACTGCTGTTTGCAATCTGAATCAAACTGCACTAAAAGCACTGCTAATTATCCTATTCTATGAAGCAGCAAGGCAGACTGGCATCACATTCTGAAGAAAAAAATTATATGAGCACAGTTAATCTGTAAAATAATATAGTACTGCAATAGTGCG
This sequence comes from Coloeus monedula, assembly GCF_965178545.1. NCBI lineage: Eukaryota > Metazoa > Chordata > Aves > Passeriformes > Corvidae > Coloeus > Coloeus monedula. Next base: position 101,533,599 of record NC_138783.1, read on the forward strand.
TTTTTCCAAGAAAATCCAAACAAGATCTAATTCAGCGATTTTGGTAAATGATAAAGACAAGTTGCATTTGATTCTGGTCCAACCCAAGCTTTGCCAGTATAACTCCAAGAATTACACAGGATGATGAAAATCACCTTCATTTACATTGGCTCTAAATTTATTCTGCCACCTTCCTCCAGCTGATTGATGTTGTATAATATGAATATTATTCTACCAATTCAGCGGGTAAAGGGCTTTTTCAAAGCTTTAATGCAAATTACATGGCTTAACTTAAAAATTAAAAAAAAAAATCAAATGTGGTTGGCCTGAATTTATAGCGAAACAGGTCAGAGAGTGCTCACTGAACCTGCACCAAGTGAACGGATAAAGTCAGTAACCTTTGGCTGCTGAATGGAGGGGAATAGTTGCAGAAAGGAGTTTCTTAGTGTAACCAGAATCACAAGAGGATGTTTTTCACACTTCCTAAATTATAGCCTATTACGTAGTGTTGTAAAGTAATCTTACCATTTAGCTTAGTCTGCAGTAAACTGAAGTATCTGTACTCAAAGATGAGATTATCTTCAGAGAAGTTTCAGATACAATAATTTAGGTGTGTTGACTTTATATGTTTAGCTGATTTCCTTACATTTATAAATTGTTCCTGTGCAGGAATTGTTCCTCCTATATTTCACATATGGCTATGTTTTCAGATTTCATTAGTGTCAAGCACAATGCAATGAAGGAAAATTACATATTCAGCAGAAACCTGTATTAGATAACTACATAAATGCTCTCTTCAAAAATTGGCAGCAGCAGTAACCATTTCTAGTGGGACATGTACCAACAAGCAGTCTCAAACAAACAGCTACTTGACTTTCATAAACAGAAAACTGCTCAGTCCTTTCCTGCAATTGTTGGGATTTACTTTGAGGATTTCTATTGAAAACAGAAACTGTATTCTTAAGTAAAGAGAGCTCTGAAGCCATTCTTCAGAAGACACTTGGAGAATGAGCAGTTGATGTCAACTTATCTTAGAAAGCATCTGTGAAAACATCTATGAAGGGTAAGCTATCATGGGTCCCTAAACAGTATTAGGTATTAGACCATCTCCTCTGAGAAGCTACAGTATGCTGAAGTGCTGTGCAAATATGGAATTAGTGTAGCCTCACAGTTTGCCTCTTTACCAAGTAACGTTAAGGTTCTGGAAAGAGAGTAGGGTTAGATAAGATATTAGAAAAATACTGTTTACTGTGCAGATGATGAGACACTGGAACAGGTTGCTCGGAGAAGCTGTGGATGCCCCATCCTTGGGAGTGTTCTAGGCCAGGTTGGATGGTGTCCTGAGCAAAGTTATCTAGTAGAAGGTGTCCCTGCCCATGGCAGGGGGGTTGGAACTAGGTGATCTATGAGGTCCCTTCCAACACAAACCATTCTATGATTCTATGATAGCTCTGCAGCAGCACTTAGATTGACAAGTGGGAGCATCCAAAATACTTATTTCAGGAATATATATATCTATAATTTTTTTTTTTTTTTTACCCTGGGGGTCTATAATACAAGTTCCTTTTAATCTCTCTATGCCATACTTCTGTTTTAATCTTTCCCCTGTGCTCTTACCCTTTCACAGCTATAAAAGTTACCTGTTGTAGGCAACTAAATTTGCAGATTTTTGGCAGCTGTGAAGTTTAAAATAGTGCACAGCATGGCAAAACATGATATTTAAAATATGGTGAGGACAAAGTGCTACCTTTTGTTTCAGTACCAACACCCTTCAAAGAGAGACGGTGATGGAACAGCCACTGTGTGCTGGAATTCCCGTGAAAACTAACCTGTGAGCAGCCATGGGATGGCGATCTCGATCCACACAAGTACGGTTTGAACACCAGAATGCCGAAAGACTGGCACAAAATAAGTACACCCAGTCACTTGCTCTTCATCCAAATCCGTAGCAAGTTAATCAATTCCTTTTCTCTCAGCTAGGCTTGGTGTTAGTAGCCACTAAGATCTACAGGCTGAGAAGTCTAATGTTTATCCACCATGCAACAAGGAGGGTTTTTTCAGAAACATTTTATTAGAGACTTCAAAAGTATTCAAAGATAATTTAATAAACTGAAATAGTTTAAGATACATCCAGTGGCATAATGAATAATGGCACTTATAAAAAAGTGATCAATTTTATATTCAGATTCTCTGTACTCTTCAAATTCAAATTTGTACACTATTTTCTATTTCAGGTTCTTTTTTTTTTTTTTTTCAGACATCAGATTAAACTTCAGGGTAGCTACTGTAGAACAGGTACAATCATAGATATTTTATCAGGTAGAGAAACTGAGTTGTAGTATTAGAAGTGACAGTAAAATAAAAGAAGACTATTTTTTTTTTAAGTGAAAATCTTGTCACACAACCATGGTGATAACTTTGTAGTCCCTGAATCTGATTTGGATGTGTTTAATAAGACAGGAGCTGAATTTTCTTCAGGTATGTCACAATCTGAGGTTTCTGTGCATAAGCAGGAGGTCAGGCAAATATGAGTCACATCAGCAAAACCACAAACAAATAACAAACGCACAAAGTACCTTAAAAATATTTCAAGTTGCAGCTCTATGTTTTGAAACCACACTAAGTTTTTCAAGTGCTTTCCATCTTCAGACTCATTTGAATTCAAATTCCCTTTGTGAAAGAACAGAAGACATCAGAACAAGAAATGACAACATACAGTTGTGTGGGGACAGGCCAGCTCTATTAACTGCACTATAGCACTACAGCATATTATACAGTGAGAAATGATCTAAGATCCACTTTGAACCCATTGACTTGCAGGAACATATTTCAGACTTGCTTGAATCCCTGCTGGTCCCTGTCTGCCAGGGCCATGACAGTGCATACATGAAGGCACATAAAATTAGTTAAAGCTCTAACAGATTTCAATTCCACTTACTAGACACACTTACTGTGTCTTTTCAGTCACTTGGAATTTCCCTCACCCTTCTATGAAGATTAAAGCAAGTTAACTACTTTTATTCAATTTGGAGACTATATCCAGTCTCTAAATTTCTTCAAAGGGAACTTCCAACTGATAGCTCAAGCATAAAAGCCCAAAGAATAGCCAAAGGTGTCTCTCTGAGAGCTGTTGGACACTGATTGCTGCTGGTGCTGCATTCAGATTTTTAGAAGGTCTGCACCTTTGAGAAATGCTCCCACAATATGCATGCAGCTAATTCCACCAGTGAACTGCTTTTTACCTGTAGCATCCTACAGTTAGAGATCATGTTGAAAATAACAGAAAAGTTGAGTGTCCCAGTCAAGACCTGGATGTTTAATTTTTGTTAAGCTCACAAATTCTCAGGGAAGCATTATTTTTTGGCTTATCCACACGATAAAGTTAAAGTACAGATAAAGAAGTGTGTGGATTTACAGCCAGTTTTCCATCGGAGTCTTGAAGCAGCTCTCTGTATGTTCTAAGGTAAGTCGTTTGATACGGTGCTCTCCCTGTAGGTGTTCAAGCCAAGAAATAGCATCAGATGTCTGGTCAGTTATTAAGTTCAAGTTTCATTTACTGTGCACTGACTTCTCAAACAAGCTTGGCTTGAGCAAGATCAGGAAAAGAGTGTGTGTAATTGACAAGTTATCAAGGAACTGGAAAAGAATGGAAAAGAGCAAAACAGAAAGCTACAACTAAGTTGCAAGGGAAAAGTTTTCATACTACTGCCTTTTTAAAACTTATTTTTCATGTGGCAAGTGGCTGGCTGCTGCCCAGACTTTCAGAGTGCAGTGCCATAAACAAATGCAAGAAGATTCCCTGATCTAATTCACTGAAACTCTCTAAAATGCAAATGATCTCTGACGAGCAAATCAAAGCCACCTTCCTTTCCAAGAAACTGGAAAAGAATGGAAAGGGGCAAAAGAGAAAGTTACAACTAATGTAGGGCAGAGAAAATTGCCCTGATGCTCAGCACTAAGCAGCACAGAAATGCACATGCTGTTATGTCCTATGACATCTCCTGTGTTTGTGGGGAAAGGGGAATAGATCTGGATATATTCAGAAAGGTTCAGTACAGCTTAGGCAAGTTAGTGTCCCTTTGTTAAGTTATAGCAGGAGTTTTCAATATATGGTCTGTGAAATCAGGAAATAGGTCTGCAAATGCATCTGAGAAGACTGAACCTCTTCTGAGTGAGCTGCAGCTTATCCTCAGGTCTGAACTTCCACTGGGGAAGCTGGCGAAAGTCTGCAAAGCAGCACTCTGTGGTTGAGGAGAGGTTCTTACAGGGCACCTGGACATGTCAGCAACTGCTTAAGGGTAACCTGTGAAATACTGTAAGAGGCTCTGCATAAATATGGTCAGCAAAGACAAACAGCTCTGTGTTTGCTGTGTGGGGTCAAGAACACAGACAGGAGCCACTGTTTTACAGATAACTTCTCTCTTATCCATTCACACCTTAACTTGCTCTCAGCTTACATCTGCTCCTTGTAGCTTTGTCTACCTGTATAGTTGCACCATTACAATAAAAAAGGCACAGTTTTACAACTGCTGACTTTGGAATCTGTGCAAAATCCCTTCGACCAGGCAGCTCTCTGTCAATGGATGAATGGACTCACAGCACACATGCTGTGACTTCAAAAAAAGCTTCAAAAAGTTTCTGGGTAAGAAAAAAAAAGCATACTAGGAAAACCTGAATATATGATAACTCCATTCATACATCAATTTCAATTTGCCATATCAGATCATGTTGCACCTGGATGTTTGATGTTGTCAAGGATGATTTAAATTAAAGTGCAGCTTATCTATTAACACAAACCCTCACATTCCCTCAGACTCTTCAGTGCAAAGATCATATCTTTGACTTTTGTGAAGTGCCTGAAAAAGAGCCCTAAAAAGCCGTGAAAAATACTACTATTATCTTTGGAAACAAAGATGTGATATATGAAGTGAAATAACCTTGAATATATAAGGGAAAATTCTCTATATTTGAGGCCAAGATAATAAAAGCAAATACAAATCTGATAATTCCATTTTTTCCACAATTTCAATCCACACACCGAAGCTGTATTTCAGATAAGCTGATGTCATGTTCAAACCATAGGCAAAAATTTTCAGTGTCAGAAAGTGCAAACTGCAATTTTCAGTCATTAGATTAAAAAACTGATTCTGTAGCTGATTAATATGTCATGAATGTTTTTGCTTGCGGTAAAAAAAACCTCTGCTTTAATCTGGTGACTCTAATTATTAAACACGTTGCTTTAGTGTGCTTAAATCATGTTGCCCGTGGAGACTAGGAGAAAAATCACTCTAAATATGAATTACTCTTTACAATTGTCCTCTTTAGAGCCCTGAAAGTTTAATCCTCACATTAAAACACCTAGTCTATCCCAAAATTCTCATCCTTGAGGCCAAAGCCCAGAAATAATATAAGAACTCATGGAACATGATATGAACATTAGCATATTTAAAATGTAAAAACTTTATCAGATGGCCATAGCAGATGCCATCAAAAGCAGAGCAGAACAATCTATGTAGAGTAGTATTTGAACACTTTCCTATCTGGAACCACTTGAGATTTGTAGAAAATCCATAACAGCCTGCTTCAAAATAGGTTAAACCTACTGGTAGTCCAGATCCCATTCCTACTGTATCCCCACACTATTATTTTGCAGTATTTAAAACAACAAATTCTCAGCAGCACCTTCAGAACTTGCAATGCTGGACCTTTACAAGGAAACACAAGGAATGTTGATGGTGCTTACCAAAGAGAGAATTCAACCAGAAGAGTCCCAGACCCCTCTTGACACTCAAAGATGCTACTGACATCCCAAAAGGCAGCTTCTTACACAAACAAAGAAAAGACAGACATGAAGTCACATAGTAGTGTATTGGGAGGAATGCTTTTTGGCTTTTCATGTTTAATAGGAAACTTAATTGTATAAATATGTTATACAGTGCATCAAAAATTGAACTGTAGAATATTACATTATGGGACAGATTTTAAGTTAAGGATGTTCTCCGTAAGAATATGACCAATATAATGTTCCAAAGGGTATTCAGGTAGTCTGTAGTGTGAAAGCACATAAAGTGAGAAGAAAGGATTTTGCTACACTAGTAATGAATCCAAAATGTCTTATGGGTACTTGAACTGACTGATGGAGTTTTTGGTGAAATCAGGAGCAGAAAGGAAGCACAGGCCACTCAATCACTCCTACAAGATTCCTCATTTTCCTGATTTTTGGTCTTTTTTTCATTTTTAATTTGAGTGAAATTTACATCTTTAAGAGAGGCCATGGAAAGAACATGAAAGTATCAAATGTCCTGATGATTCGCACTAATCAGGAACTCCATCTTGTGGCCACCTCACAAGATGAGGGCTGAGGGCACCAGCCAAGTCACATGAGAGGTCATCATGCACTTGCATGATATCCCCCAAAATCTTCACTAAAGAGGAATTCTTCTCTTCCCACAATTCTGGAAGGAGTGCAGCCCCAGGCTTGACTTGAAAAAATTTAGGCTGAACTGAAGAGGATTTAGGTGGTTTTTTCTCTCCACCTGTATTCTTGGGATAATTTTTCATGAGGCATTGATGAATTCTAGAATCTCAGGCAATAGTAGTCTTCTAGCCAGGAGTGTAACTATCTGAGAGAAATATGAAAGGTGTTTTTTACTTCCTACAGTTAACCTACAAAGCAAATGACTACTTCCACTAAAAGTTTGTCATAACACAATTGCCCTGCTCAGCCCCTCAGTAGAGGGATTGACACACATGGAGGGCAGAAGCAAAGGGCAATTCGTGTGTGCCACTCCTGCCTTTGAGCAGGAATCCTGGGGGGCACAGACAGCACAGGACCCCTGGCAGGGAGGATATGGCGGATTCAAGAGTGGAGGAAGAAAAGTGAGCTTCTCACAAAACTGTTTGCTCTTAGCAAAAAGAGAATAGGGAAGAGCAGGCAATGAGGAAGATCAGAGACACAGGACAGACAGTGTCTACACTCAGAGCACGACCCTTTACACGGAGAAAGTGGGATGTGGCTGCCAGGGAGCTCATGCAGTGGGATGCTGAAAGTATGCACAGAGCAGGCTCTTAGCGAGCCAACAAGCATGAATGCATTTTGCTTTATGTAAGCATGAGAGAAAAGCTGTAGCTGAGGTTATGTTGCCATGGAAGCCCAGAAAAAAACAGAGCAAAGCAGCTCTCCCATGAGATTGGCTGTTCTTTATCTCAAGGTGTTGAGATACAGACGCTGCTCTGTTGTACTTACACAGCAGTGCAGCTGCTAGCACTGCATTTCAGGAATATTCAGAACTCGATAAGGCCCTCCTGGGTCCTTCCCAGTCCAGTTTACACTACTCTTAGGTGGGGGAGATGTTGTGTTCTCTGATCTTATATTTTAACTACCATCTGGAAATTTATTTATTGACTTACTGTGCCTTTTCAAAGCAATTGTGGGCAATTGAATGTACTTTGAGAACTCCTGAGAGTTCTCACTTTTGAAAAGCCACATACAGAGTTCCTTGCTGGAAGAAAGTCACATTTTGGCAGAGATATCAGTTGGTGAATGGCTTTGTTTCATCATAGAAAATGGGGCCACAGAGAGCTGAGATATAAAGGAAGTCTTTTAATAGCAAAGCAGAATGAAAGCTGGGAATTGCTTCAGCCCACTAGTATGAGGACTGCAAATTTTTTTACAGTGAAATCAAACATAGCAAGTTCATTCTATGCTTCTGTTCTTTACTGTTTTCTTCTTTAGTCACTGTATTTTCAGTTAGTTTCAGAAGTTAGTTCATTTTCCCCTCAGATGAATTTGTTTCAACTCTGTGTTCTTATTTAGACACAGGGTATTTTTAAACATCACTTCTGAGGACTCCTAATATTTGCATTACTATGGATGAACCTGTCTAAAGACTGACAAACAAATCACTACCACTAGATGAATCCTCTAAACACATTTCCACTTGTGCTATTTCTTTCACTTTCATACATATCTGTAGCCCATTACTACTTCTGACAAGGGAAATGCATCCATTACCATACTGAAAGGATACAATATGCATATCTGTAGATTATGGCTTTCGTTTTTTATATAAAAAGGGAAGTTACTGGAGTAACTGGTTATACTGGAGTTAACTGTATGTTCCTTTATTCATAATTCTAATATGCATGATAAATAACTGCATCTAGCATGAGGTGTGTGTCTGATTCCCAAATTACCATGTCTTTGAATGCAATAATGCACTCATTTCCTAGACAAGGCAGAGCTACAGATAAGCATTTTACTACTGAGTACAGAGTGACCAGAATGAAGAGACTAAACAGCCCAACATCATTAACTTGCTCTCAGGGGTTAGCAAGCATAGTCCCAGAATTAATTTTCCTGCAAAGAGGTGCTTACAGCTTCCTCTGTGACCTGACGAAACCAGCAGCTGGCCAGTTTGAATATGGACAATTTTTTAAGCCACTTAGAATTTTGACTGCCTCTGTGGTCCACATTTAAGAATGGACAAAGCCTGGGAAGCTCTCTCCCTTGCTTTCGGCCAGAGGACTGGTAACTGGGCTGGGCCCTGCCAGGACCTGTTCGGGTCGGGCCGGGCCAGGCCACAGCCATCCTGGAGCCGATGGGCCCTGTTCCACGCACGACCCCCCCAGCCCTGCTACCTGCAGACGGGCCCCTCCCCCTCTCCAGTGCAGCTGAAGATGAAGATTCAGATGAAGCTGCCCACTGCCTGGCAAAGATCATGTGACCAACAGCGATAAGCAACATTCCAGCTGTAAGGCCTGGGTGAGATTAACCCTTTTAGTGCTGTGAAGAGCTGAAAACCTGAGGGAGGAGAAAGAGGAGATGCTTAAAGCTGAAATTCTGTTGTAAAGCTATGGTGGTGATGGACAACGATATATCAGAGTACCCGTTGTAATTTCATGAAGGTATGGGTGGTGGAGCGTTCAACATCTACTTGTGAGCAAAAGTACCTATGCTGAAACAAGCAAATGCTGAAGCAGCTGTAATTTGATGAGAAGTTTGAACAGGGAGAGATGGAAGTGATGAGGACTCTTGCTCCAATTGGAAGGAGAAGACCTCTGTTCCTAGAAATACTCCCAGAGATGGTCCTAGAGATGAAGATGATGAGGACCCTTTTCCTCCCAGGGAAGGGGAGGGCCTCTATTCTTAGAGATGAAATGCTCCCAGAGATGGGTGAAGAGAACTTTTGTTTCTGAATGGCTCAACCTTAAAATTGTACCCCACTAGCTCAAGATTGGACCCTCGAAAGCAGTTGTGGAAAAAGCTGCAAGTTGTGGGAGGGGACTCTCACATGATGTGAGCAGAGAACCAACCCGGGCGGCTGTCTTGTTGTGATAATGTCTCCATAGCATGAGCAAGAGAGACTCCTCTTCCTAAATGGACTGAACAAGTCTATTATGGAAGTGGTAACTGAACATCTCAAGGGTTGTCTTTTTACATTGTCACTGGGAGGAGGGAGAAAGGTGGGGGGAGGAGAAGTGTTCTGAAGGTGTGGTATGATTTTATTGGTTTTCCCCTCTTTTAGGTCTATTAATAAACTTCTATATATTCTCTCAAGTTTTGTGCCTGCTTTGCTTTTCTCCTAATTCTTATCTCACAGAAGGTAAACAGTAATGAGTATTTTGGACCAAACCACTACACTAAATTGGTGTTTCTGCCCAGTTAGTTACCAACTGAACCTGCTACACTTGCCTTTCATGAACCTTTTAAACCATTATTATGCTTTTATCAGTATCAATTTTCAGCAAATCACCATTTCATTTAAACTGGAAGGAGCTGTATAAATATAAAAAAGAAAAATGACTCTTCTGAAAGCTGAATTGCACATCCTTGTAGATGACAAGAAGTGCTAACACTTAGGAGCTTCTTTCTCTCCTGCTTCCCATTCTTTTTGATTCTTGCAAAATTTCCCTCTCAGAATTGCCTCTGACATAAGCTTAGCTCATTGTAATAGTTGTTGTGGTTTATGCCTTGAGAAGATGCAGTCCTGAGCTACAGAACAGCAGCACCCAGGGACTCTGTGAACTGTGACCACACAGCGACAGAGGAGAACCTTTCTTCACGTGTGTAGCGGGTTGAGTTCGAAACCAGGCAGAAAACACCAATTAAATGTAGTGGGTTTGGTTCAAAATATTCATTACTTACTTATTTTCCTTCTGTGAGATAAGAATTAGGAGAAAAGCAAAGCAGGCACAAACCTTAAACAGTTGCAGTACAATGAAAGAGTTTTATTACTAACAGAATTAAAAGTAAAGAGACAATAACAAAACGAAAACAAATCCCCCCCCCTCCAGCCAGTACTTCTCTCCTTTTACCTAGCTCACACAAGGGATAACAGAACATGGGATGTTAGTCAGCGTTCCAGTTCTTGAAAAGTCTCTCTCTTATGCTTAAGGGAAAAAAAGGGTTTTTCCTTCAGTTGCACGTGGTTCCCAAACTGCCACCAACAGCAGATCCGCCCGGAAACAAACAATCTGCTGTGTGTAGAACATCTCTCCCATGAAAAATCTCACAGTTCCTTCACACTGCAAAACATGGGCCATCACATGGGGTTATTCATCTTTTTAAGGATAAGTTCTTTTGGCCTGCACACAAAGGCTCTTCTTCGCCACAAGTCTCTAACAGCCTCTTACTACTATATAGCCTGGCATAGGCATTCTTCACAATCTTCACAGGCACACGAAGATACTCCATCCCCCCATGTTCTTCAAATGGATTAAAGAGACAAACAGTTTGTGGTATTACAGTTTCTTACCACGGCATGCAAGAAGGTTTCTTTTAAGCTGCCCGCCAGAATCGCAGCACCGCCCTCTTTTCTCCCGTCGCCATTTCCAGCTCCGTCCCATGTGACTCACTTCTCTTTCTCTCTGACTGACGCCGCCATGCTGAAGGGTGTTTTTGTTCGGGCTTTACGGTGGGGAAAGCCTCGCTCCCTCTGTGCTGCTGGCTGCGTGGTGTCTTCTTCAGTTCAGCACGAAGTGTGCTGGCTGCAGACAAGAGGCTCCGCCGGCTCCCGTTGACTCCGCCGGCCCCGCGTGGAGAGGAGAGGGACCCGCCGGTCCCCAGAAGCCGCGCTGGATGGGTTTAGCTGTGAGCAGTCCATGGCTGGTTTTAGCTGTGGCAGTCCATGGCTGGTTTTAGCTGCCTGTGGCTCTGAGGCAGTCCCCCCCAGCCACCCAGGGTCCGTGCCACAGCGTTGGGAAAGGGGGAAAGGGGCAGTGGCCCCGGCCCGGCCCGGCGGGGCCGGGAGGCCCCGAGCTGCCCCCACCTCCCAGCAGGCGAGCTCCGACAAAAGGGGAAGTCCCGCCTTTCTGTGCGGTTTAAATATGTAAATTGTGAGAAGCGTAATTGGTCTTAAAGACTGTCCATCAACTCAGGGTCAACCCAATACAACGTGAAACTTCATCCTGTTATTTCCTGTCACCATTTCCACAGCACTGCTCTCCATTCAAAATGTGTTCATGAATGTTAGAGTTTCATGTTATTGACAAGAATATGTCAGAATGTTGTAAGCAGCTGGAGCCTAGGAAATCTAATGTGTCTCAGTATTACTGTCAGTGGGATCCCCAACTACCTCCTAATGATAAATGAATAAACTATCACTAATATCAGTGTGAGCAGATCCCCTGTTCCCTATTTGAATAGTGGAGTTCAAAACTAAACTTTAATGTATGATTTTGAACATAAGGAAAGTTTATATCATTTTAGCACTTCAGTGTTTTAGAGATAACATGATAACATCATGTATGCACAAAAGATATGTTTATAAATATAAAATAAATATAAATATCTATGTGTATATATAGAAAAACAAATATAAAAATAATATAAATATGCTTATATGTCCTATGCACATATTTTAATTTTCCTTTTTTTCATAATCCAGTTCTTTCACATGCTTCCCTTTTCTCTTGCAGATTTTCTTTGCAATATATTGTCCTGTTAAAAGAGATTGAATGAATGACTAGGGAGTAAATGGGAGGAGACTTCATGCTCAGTTTCATATTAATTTAAATTTCATATAACTAACACTTCAATAGGTCATAATTGCCCCAAATAGGCCCCCTACATGGCAACTCATGAGTTTAAGAAAGAGGGAAATATGAAGAAAAATAAGTTTTTTAGATCTTGTTTTCTAATTCCTCACAATTTACTGGTCTTAAAATAAATTTTGAAGTCTGTGAAGAGCAACCAAAACTAAACAAGCAGTAGAATAGGAGTAATCATTCACATAGCACTAACACAAATGGATACAGCAGAAATTAAACTGGCAAAAGATAAGAGGCTTTTTTTCAGGGCCCTAAGGGAGTCTAATTAACTTATTTCCAAATGGGATAGAAACATCATACTAATTTTACTGTCAGATATTTGGCTAGAAATCAAGAGGTTCAAAAGACATTAATGGGCAAAAAGGTAACATCTGACAATATAGCAGACAGGCTCATATAAACGGTGGGCTCCTTAATTTAAGAGTTCCTGAGGACATACTGAGAGCAGACAAATTATGGGCTGCAAAAAGGAATCTAAATTAAGTACCAAAGATTAATCATACCAAAAATAGACTATCAGCAATTTCCTTTCCATGTAGTAAGAGCTACCAGCAGTCTGGAAAATGAGCAATAAGGCTCAGAAAATAGGTTGCAGGGTTTGCTCTGACCTGCTGTGCTGCTATGCGATTCAAGCCGTCAGCATATCAGCATTGCATGTAAGTACATGAAATCATTACTGGATATAGGCATGCCAACTCCTCATTTCCATTTATTACTTTTTCTTCCAAGGTCATGAAAAAGTATCTGATGAATGTGCAATATTCCAGATGATGCCTGACAGAGCAGGCCACTTGCAAGCCTTCATTTATTTAATATTACTGACTGACTGATGCTCTTTTCAAAGGTGAATTTAGGTTGGTGTTAATTTCTATGATATTCTACTTTTGATTAGCAGTGTTGCCAGTGCCATCTCCTACAGCAAAAAATGGTCCATCATCTTCAGGAATTTACCATATGTAAGCCAGAAAACTTAAACCATGTTCTTTTTTTTCCACAAAAATATATCAGATGGGGAGAAGGTTGTTAAAGGTACAATATGCTGTTCTCCTGAGACAAAAAGCTTTCTAAAGGAATGATATTTATAAATAAAATCTACTGTTCTATACTAATTAGATCTGGTAAAATACAGACCCTTTCCAAACATACATTGTAAATGTAAGCATGTAAATTCTCTAAGGAAAGTAGCTTTGGGGGTAGAAATTCCAAATGCAAGTATTTCAGAACTATGATGGAGATACTGTGGGTTTCAGCCATAGTCTACAAAGAAGCATGGAAACTTTTTTTTCCACTCTTATAAAACATTGTTTCAATTAGAACTGTAAGCAACAAACTGTTCTCTTAACTGCAATTTTCATGAATGCTCACTAGTTAACCTTAGACAACCATTTTCAGCCATTCCCATGTTTTCCCCTCACTGTATGTTTGTGCTCCCTCAGGGCACCGACTGGTTTGGACACACAGGACAACTGCAGAAACAAAAAACTCCAAATAACTTTCTGAAATAATTAAGATTTAATCAATTAGTCTAAGATTCACTTCAGGTAGCTGCCTGATGCCTTGACTCCCACTGACTTTTTCCCATGCAGATGTCTTCACACCCTTAAATGTGCCAAAACCCAATGCTACTCTTTCTATATCCAGACTACAACTGAGATGGTAAAAACTCTGGCAATGAGACAGTAGTAAAAACTGGGGTTAATCTTATCCAAGCTTCATACCCCACCCTATAAATAATTATAGGCAATATTTACAAGTACCACTGAATATTTGTGGTTTCAACAGATATAATTCTAGTTTTATCATATATAATTTTTAAATAGTCCTGTGGTTTCAACTATAGGTGCTACAATTCCAGTTCTCTCTCTGTCTGTTTAAATTTCTTTGGCCTTAGAGCAATAGTATACAGAAATTATGTAAAAGAGGATCCCTTGAGATCTACAAAGTCACCATGTCTGCGAAGTAAAGTTCAGAACAATACTCAAGGAGAGAACTTAATGAAAATGGCCATTGTAAATCTCAGAACATTTCAGTAACTTGTTATCTCTGTATAGCAATGTAATGGCTCTAAGAGAAGAATAAAAAAAGAACACCCTCAGATAAAATCACTGTGAAAATAGTTTCTGTTTCAGGAAAACAAGATTAAAAAAATAAAAATAAGGATCACTACTGGCCTCATTAAAGGATGAAAAAAAGGAATAAATACTCAATGACTCTTAATTTGTTTATTCCACAGAATTGCTTCTAGGGTAAGATGATATGCAAGCTAATTGCAAGGAAACTGGCTGACTACTTAGCAAAAAGAAACCTGTGTAGCTCCTCTAACATCATCTGAGTGTTGTGAATGTGTAATTCCTCTCAGTCTGATTCTTCAACATACCTACAGCATTTTTGGCAGACTCTGGAACTACAGACCAGCTGAGGAAACAGCCTTGAGCAGTGCCAATCATAACATTCTTTTAAATTGTGAAAACTTTAAATTATTCAGGTCTAGTACTGAGTGAAGCCGTACAAATCTACTGTGTGACTTTCCTTCTCTTTCTCATATCGTACACAGGACACAGGTTCCCAGTGACATATCCAGACTTACAGCACATCTTTCAGCAGAGTAAGAACCAAAGGCAACTTCTAGTCACCTTCCTTAAACGATGGTCAGTTCTTTTTTTTCCAAGGCAACAAAACTTCAGTTTCAAAAGCACTCAGCCTTGAGCATTTCTGGACACACTCCTCTGCACCTGCAGCCAGAAGGTATTTGCTGTTCCAAAATGCATTCTTTCCAGGCTTTAAATTTCAAGATGATGTGAACAGTGATAAAAGAGAAGAATGTGTCTGTGAGTAACTGACAATTACTAACCTTACACCTGCAAGAGATACATGAACATACATACATGAACACAGAGTTGAAATATATACCATATATTCCCTCATGTGAAATACTTCCCAGTCCATTCTCACCCCTCTCCAGAAACCAGACATGGTTAGGCAGCAGTATAGAGGAAAGATGAGACATTCACAGATTGCTGTGGGGAAATTAAATTACATTACATTTTTTCTAGTTAAACTATCAATGATCTTTCTAGTCACATGCACAATTCCAGGACCATTTTTAGATTTAGCTTCTCCACTTTATGCCAGCAATTCTTCTCTGGATGCCAGTGATAATCTCATAGCATCTCATGGGGTTATTGTTATCCATGCCTCTGAGCATGACTCTGAATGAGCAAACTGCCAAGGTATCTGACAAGAACAGCTAAGCAAGAGGTGGTTTGTGTGTCACAGAGATCAGTATTTGGTAGTCCCTAAATTGCCACATCTATGTGTTCCAGTCCCATGACCTGTGAGCTGCTTTCTGCAGTGCTGAAAGTCAAAGAAGAGCAGCATGGAGGTGACTGGGAGAAGACATTCACTGGAGAAGACATTCACATTCTTCACATGTGCAGTTCTCTACTGAGAGCATGAACAGCAAAGCTACAGTTTCATCATAAACTTGAATCAAAATCAACGAAATCTACAAAGGAGTCATTCTTCTGGCTTTAAGGATCATTGGGTTAGGAACAATCTTTCAAAAAGTATAAAATTCATCTCTTCCAGGTCTGATGACAGTCAGCTGGTCCAATACACAAGAAGTGCAAAGAATTCAGTTTGGGGTGTTTGCACAGTATTCAGTCTCCATCTTGAGGGGCACCACCACAATGAGAAAGATTCATAATAAAATCTCACTCATCCCAGTTATTTCACATCTGTCTGTTTTCTTATACAGTTACACAGTAAGAGGATGCATGTTGTAAAGTGCAGTTATCTCCAATAGTTGGTCGGGTGCCTATAGCTGTAAAACAGAAAAGCTATTTGGTCTTATCAGGTCATTTGAGTGACCTATCTGAAATCAGACTGCTGCACTCAGATTGGAAACAGGCCCCAAAATGCATAATTCTTGATAATACCCATGCACACACTAGGTCAGCAAGCTAGTGAGAAAGGCAAATGGGAAAGGGAAGAGTGAAAGTATTTAACTTCAGAAGAGATGTACAAATGTTTACATATTTTACACCAATGAGCAAGTCTCAAAGCTAAGACTTATTTTTCAGACCACTAATTCTAAAATATTACTAGTTGTTTTATAAGCTGGGTAAAAATATTTTATCAACATTTCTTTTGCTGAAAATGCTAAGCTGGATCAAAGACATTTCAGAGATTGATATGGTTCACAGCTGAAGCACGCTGCCAAGTACTGTGTGGGAAATATATTCTCTGGGCTGTACAGTCACATTTTATGATGATAGCCAGACTATTTTTTCTACGATGTAAAGAATTATATTTTCTTTGTTAAAAATGCTCAGCGCTACTGACATCTTCTCAAAGCATTTGATGTGAAATGTGGTAACATGTTTCTTTGGACATAATTCTACACACTGATTAAAAGTCTATCTTTTAAATGTTGTAGTTCAAATTATTTTTCTCTGGTAAATTCAGCTGACAATTTCCCACAAGCCCAAGCTGCTTCTAGGCAAGGACAACCAGCCAAAAGAAAAGTATTCTATGTCTTTTAGGTAGAATGTACATGTACAGGTGTTGCTGCCATGTAATTCTGTAAAAGTACTTGCAAATAATTTCAAAAGTTCTGGTTTCCCAAGCTCAGGAAAAATCAAGGTTTGTTGATTGTTTCAAGCACCTTTTCCTGATAGTACTCAGTTCAAATATTCTTTCTATTCTTTATCCTGCTGAACAAAATGCTTTTGCAGAGTGTTTTGGGCTTTTTGTGCTCCTTGTTTTACTTTTTTGATTCTCCTGCTCCCCTTTCATGAGCTTTTACTTACAAGCGAACCTGGACCCACTCACAGTCTGTGTTTGCTCTTGGGAATCGTATTATAAATGAGCTTAAATTTTCCTGCATTTATGTTAAGAGAGGCTCTGTTCACATCCAATCTTTAACAAAATATTACTACTGGAATAATGAGCCGAAGGCATACAATTGCAGGTCGTTCTGAGGTTCTGGGTACTTCTTGGCTCCTAAAAAGTCTATTTGTTGTTAAAATGTCATGATACTTTGCCTGTAGAGCAGCTGGCAGTAAAGAAATTTGGCTCTATACAGACAGGAGGGCTTCTTATCTGAAAAATACTTCACAAATATCCTCAGATATCATGTTGCATGATCATATATTTTTGCTCATAAAGTTACAGAGTCAAAGTACTTTTCAGCAGCATATGAATTACACGTGAAAGCTTTAGTATAAATATTAACATTCCTTAGCTAATCAGTGAGAAGTGAGGAAATGTTAAAGCCAAGACTTCTTGCAGCCACCAAAGAGCATTGCACTGGCAAGACTTTAATTTCTTTAGTTATGTTACCAGTTCAAATAACTGCTTTTACACTTCCACAGCCCAGCTGAAATCCAGCAGTCCTCTCTCAGTTTTCCATCCCCTTTCACTGCAAAGGCTGCTGCAGCTATTTAGTGTTTCCCTAATCAATGTTCAAGCAAATTTATCTCACATGTGTCCCCCTATCCTAAGGTGTTTCTTTTAGGTCCACTACTGTGGAGGCCGGTGGGCCTACAGACCAAAGGGAGTCCATTGGTGGGACTGTCCCTAAGCCCAGAGATCCTCCCAGGTTAGGGTGACTGAAAAGGCTTCCCCCAGGTTGCTTTGTTCCATCATGTTAACGTACCCCAGTTCTGTTTCCCCGGTTGGCCCGCTGGCCTCCCTGCCCCTTTTTACCTACTACGTCCCCACTCCAGAAGGTTCTCCACTCCTATTCCCCCACTGGCCCTTGCCCCATTGCCACGCCCTCAGAGTTTCCCCATTGGCTTCCTTACCCTGTCCCGCCTGTGTACTGCCCCTGCGCCCTCAGATCATTGTCTCTGACGCTCCCTTTTCTCCCGTATATAAACGTGAACCCTTCCCTGTTCTTCGCCTTTGTCCCTGGACCCCTTCACACGAGTGGCTGCATTAAATCTCTCCTGTGGAACCCCATATGAAGACTCTTCCTGGCTCTTTACTGTCAATCCATTCCTGGAGCTATCCGCACACGCGCGTGTGTGTGGACGTGTGTGCAAGTGTGGTGGCCTCGCCGAGCAGCTTCCTCCTGGAGACACTTTTGGGAAGGTCGCGGCACTTTACCATCCAGCCCTGCACTGCAACACACTACAGTGGAAAAACTGTGAAAACTAAGTGAAATATCAGGTACATTAAAAATATAGAATTTTTGAGTATTTTACTATAATCAAATGAAAACACACCTACAGCCATTTATGCACGACTGAAAATAGTGGCACTAGTGAAGACATTTCTTTCAGAGAAATAAGATAATACCACTTCTGACTTCATCCTTAAGGACTATTTTGTGTATAGTCACTTCAT
Source organism: Coloeus monedula (assembly GCF_965178545.1). Taxonomy (NCBI): domain Eukaryota; kingdom Metazoa; phylum Chordata; class Aves; order Passeriformes; family Corvidae; genus Coloeus; species Coloeus monedula. The sequence goes on from NC_138783.1 coordinate 101,551,980, forward strand.
TTATCACTTGTTTTAAGATCAGATAAGTTAAAAGCTGCATTTTGAGCAGCTACTGAAAATCGTTAATAACTCCATCACAAATTAGGTGCAAGTGTCTGGTGCCTGGAAAACTGCTGTTCTGTGGGAGATAGTAGTTCTTCATCAGCATAAGTTTGCTGTATTTTACCAGAGAAGTTACATCTGGAATATGTTAGAAGCCTGCTTTCTTCTGTGGATTTTGGACAGACATTGCCCAAAGGGCCAGATGAGACTATCTCATTTACTAATGATCTGGATTATGATGATTTGATTCTACCAGAAAGTTAGAGGTAACTGGTATGTGTAAGGATGTGATTTGAACATTTTCTGTAGTACAGTCGAGGAGAGCAGCAGCTGAGAGTTGTCTGCCCAAGCTGGGGTGTCTGAAAGCCTGTGCACAAGGAAATCATCCTTCGTTAGCTTTCCAGCAGGGACATAGTCACCTTCAGAGAACCACATGTCCCAGCCTAAAATGGGTCAGATAGAGTTAGGTAAGTTGAATCTCACCTTTTCCTGCAATTTTGTTTCCATGTAACTTCATAAAAATCAAACCACCACCCATCATGCAGAAGTATGGGGTTACTTAACAGAACATGTGTGGGAACTCAATAACTAATGCCAGATGATTAACTGAGTGATTATCATTCAGCTGCTTCCGCAGTCAGAAACTTCTAAATACTTGGGAAATAGGTCCTCAGGAGGTCCCTTTCTGAAGGCTCCTTCTTGTTGCAGTAGGAACAAATTCAAAGTTCTTCAGACTGTGCATCTCTGCTTTCAACCTTTATTGTACTATGGATCTATGCAGTGATTTCCTTCAACTATCCCATTGCTGATTTAATAATCTTGTCTTTAAGTGTATGACTTAAGTGCTTGACTCCACATAACTAATTTGCTTAATTTAGCCTCAAAGCCAAAATATGACTGAAAAGCTCAGTGTGTGTTCCTTAATTTACATTCCAACAGAAGAAAGTAATTCCTGTACTGCTCCAGCATTTTACATAAGTGGAACTTCTCAACAACTGAATTTCAACTGGCTTTTACCCCCAAAACCAAGGATAAGACCTACATTACCCATGGTGACTAACAAGCTTCAGCTCTCTTTCTTTGGTAGTAGATTTTTTATAGTACCTCACAGGCTTATTACACTTACTTTTTCTCTTTGTCCAAAGCACCATGGTCCAAGACATATTCTGACAAAATATTGCAGGATTTGAGATTGAGAAAGTACTTCAGTGCTGCAAATATTCACTTCTAATTTTTTTCAAGAAAAGGCTTGATGAATTTAGAGCTATGATTTTAGCATAAGGCATCCTGTAGCAATCACCTTGATTGTGATTCACTTACTCCAGCTTCTTTTCTAGCCACAGCAAAATGCTGTTAGTCAGCACAAATCTAACAGTCAAACCCACATCCCAAAGCATGTGGAGCCACCACCAGATAAAACCAGGTATCAGGTAGCAACTTTCACTTGCCTCTTTTCAGAAAAAGTCCTAAATATTAAAGAATGGTCTCCTCATACAATGGCTTTGCAATGGTAATGAGCTCCCTGCCTACAAATTCTTTCAATTGGGGCAACTGGTGTGCATGACAGATCTAAACTCAATACTTTTAAGGAAGGAAGAATGGTCTGCTAGGTTCCTTTTAACAGTCTGCAAGTCCTGCTAACATTTCTGGGATACCAAAACAAGTCCTGGCAATATATAGAAGGCAAATATTCAGGAACCTTCAAGAGCTAAAAGAAATACAGTTTTATATTTCAGAATAATAACAGCAGAGTCTAACCACTATGAAGACAAAAAAGCAATAGAAACAGAAAAGACAAAGAGGTGTCTCAAATCCCTTTTTACTAAGTTGGAGAACAGATGACTTCACAAATGAGAAAAGGGGTAAGAAGCATTTTTTTGGTTTGTTTTTTTCCCAAGAAGTGTAGTCTCACAGCAGACACAATATAGTTTATGTATTTGTCTCAGGAGGTTGGTCATACAGCCAGGTCTGAAAAACCGTTCTGTAAGGCCAAGTTCCTCCCTTAGATGCACATACTTAATTCCCATTGAGAAGACAAGCCATAATACATCCCGGAGTAGAATCTGATCCTTTTCTGTTCTCTGGTTTCCTGGTTGCTATTAATGTGTGGACTAGAACCAGAACACCATTTACTACTTGCCAAAGTTCCCTACTTACATGCCAAACTTGTGTGGAATTAATACATTTCAGTGATAATACTTCATGTCTCTTTAAAAGTTTGTTACAAATTTACTCCTAATTTGGTGGAGCAAGTGCACAAAAAATACAAACACACAGACACCCTTAACCAGCATCATAACATAATATCTCAAGAAATGAGCATTGCACAAAAACTTGAATGTATTTGAACTGCTTTCCATTAATTTTTATATCCCCAAATCAGTAATGCTATGAACATGCTCCTTCCTGTTCTGGTGCTTAAGAGAGGGTAAATGGTACCTTGAGACCTGTATTTTACTACAGAGACGCAGAAACAGAGACATTTGTGGTATTAAACATGTGCTCAGAATTACCATGAAACACAGTTATCCCGTAGCTGAGGGAAGCAGCGTCCCCCTCTGCAAAGGCTGCGTTCACAAGATCCATTAAGAGCTCTGGCAGACCCTGACTGTGACAGGCTTAGTGTGGCCCAACAGAGCAGGGAGCAAGGATTAGCACAGCCATATATCCAATTTTATCTATATCACTGCACACAGTTTCACAGTAGCAGTCCTCTCAGAAAGCTCAGCGTGCACAAAGCAATTCTGTCTACAGCTAATGGGACTTGGGTAGGATTCAGCCTGAAACGTGTCACTAATCTGATAACACACAGGCACTGTGGCCTTGAAATATCCACCATTCAGCCTTGCAGAGCACAGGACACTGGGTCCTTGTTTAGCTCATCATCTGCAGTACATTCCCACTGTGCTCTGGACACACTGTCACCATGTATCCTGAAGGAAGGGTAGTAAGGGCATGTGTTTGCTTTTATTGAGGAATGAGAAGACTAACAACCTTGTAGGCTTTAGAAAAATCGTACTTAAACACATCATTTTATTGGCACATCTTTAAAAGCAAAATAGGCCTACTCTGCTGTCACTGTTCAGAAAGGTAAATGAATCTAAAACTGTTATAATCTCAGTTTTTGACACCTTTGGCATGATTCACCATTTGCTAACTATAGCATTTTCTTACTGTAAAATAATTTGGATGTTAAGAATTATAATCTAAAAAAGACAAGTTGGTTTCAATTTAAAATATATAGAGATAACTGGTTTTTAGCACCGTGAGAGGAATAAAATGATATAAATACCAGTCTGTACAGAATTTAGACATAATGGAACAGCATTTAAGCAACCATTACATTATCAGCTCTTGGACCAAACTATAGACTTTTGTGACCACATAACATGGGTAATTTGCTTATATGGTTTACCCACCATCATATAAGAAACAAATGCTACAGTGAGGTTCTAAACCCACAAAATTTCCAAGTTTCAGTCCAAGAGCTTGAGCAAAATGGTCTACCTCCTTTTACTAAACTAGATATGGGCCTGAACATCCTTTCATCCTGAATTCAGACCAGATTCAATGTCCATTTTCATAAGCTGCCTAGTCATAATTTCAGATTTTGATTCCTGTTCATAACATGATAGCATAGGCTCAGTTCTGCTGTGGGAGGCAATTCTAATATGAAGAAAAAGTTATTTTTAAGATCTGTCCACAAATGTGGAAGCTAGCTTGCTGAGCTGTAAAATCTGTTTCCACCCTTTGTTTTCTTTTTCCAGCCCTTCAGGTCTTTCTAGAAATAATCCACACAGAGATAAGCAATAGTGTAGGAGCAGGTTTACAAACACACTTTCAAAATGTGGAGCATATATTCAACATGTATAATCCAAATTTAATAGAAAGATTATCTCAATTTGGCAATTGTAATGTTATCACTTTGATGTTATAAAATGCCTCCAATTTTACAAAGGCAACATTTACTATACAAACTCATTTTGCAAGGAATAGCTTTGTAGCTGTAATAATCCTCTTGACAGATTTAGTGGTCATTTTCAAAGCTGAAGAAATAACATTGTTTATTCCTTTTACTGTTAATTTGAACAGAAGATTTAAAAAAGAAAAAAAATACGTTTAGCTTAGTATCTCTCAAATTTCAAGAGTATTTTGTTACAGCTGGCACATTTAAGAAAACCCTAAATATGAATTTTTGAGAGACATGTGGAAGAAGTCAGGTAATTATAATTGCCCCTTTAGCAATAAAGGAAAAATGGTTTTCCACCTTTTCTCAGTCTGTTACACCTAAGCTACCGCCAGTGCCTCTCCAAAGTGAAGTTAATGAGAAAGTTGTATCTATTTAAAGTCTGTAAAGCCACAAAGTGAAGCTATTCTATGTACAAAAATACACACATATCCACCTTTTTGCTCACTAAGTGGGCCACAGGAAAAGAAATTAGATAAATAAATAAATATATAAATACATTTAAAACTGTAGTCATAGTTAATTAAGGCTTTCTATTTTTCAACACCATCAGATTTTTTCTCCTGTTTTGGTACTATGGAAGCAATGAAAGTGTTAAAGTGCATACTTTTCCTTATGCTTCTGGCAGTCTTCTTTGCATCATTTAGTAATGGAGCAGAGGGAGTCCCAGTTCAAAATAAACAAAACAAAACAAAACTTTGCATATAAATATGTTTGAGCAGAAAACTCATTAATCTGTTTCTCAGACCTGACTCTCCATATCAATACCTCATAGAAAAAAAGCATTCAGATTCTTCTAAAACAACAGCAGAGTGGAGTGGCTCTGAGGTGAAAAATGAGCAGATGGAGATCGAAAATGTTCAATCCAAAGCTGCAGACAGAAAAATGCACATCAAATTACTGTCCAAAAATGCTCAAAAAGTTAGAAACTTCCTATAAGCCCGAAGTGGTTGTGGTCAGGATTTGGGGTGTTCTTAAGTCCTACAGCATGAATGCAAGCAGGTTGAAAAGAGAATATGACCTGCCTTCAGTATTTACCTGATGTAGTAAACTAAAGCCCAATTCCAGAATCCCACCACCTTTTGGATTTCTTCATCCTTTAAGAAGAGTATTGTCCGGGGTTGCAGTGTATTCTATTACCATCCCCATCAGCCGTTGAAACCAGGTGGGGCAGTGTTTCCTTGCCTCCTCCCCCCAGACTATCTTTCTGTTAATGGCCCATCATTGTCCTGCCACCTGACTCAGAGATAACTCCCTCCGGACTATCTTCTGTTAATGAGCCTAATCAACACTTGGCCTCATGACTCATTACCCCATTGTGAGATGCTTCACCCAGAGGGAGGAACCAAGCATTCCATCCAGGATATGATCTGAGACTCTGAACACCACAGACAACCTTTCCACTGGATTTCCAGAGGACAGGAGCTACACAGCCACCACTGGACCTTCTGAGGAGGAGCAGACCCTTTCTACAGGATCACTGCTTCAATCGAACCACATTCACCACTTCAGGAGGACTGCAGCCACCATTTTATTGGACTGCTACCGCTACCCTGACTAACAGGGTGTCAGGCTGTATCCTGACTCTGTCAGTTTGAATCAGTGTTTTCTGCCTTTTTTTCTTTTTTTTCTTAATTTCCCTATGAAATTGTTATTCTGACTTGGTGCCTCCCACTGGTTTGTTTTCAAACTAGTACAGTATTTGACTGACAAAATTTGGACAGGAAAATTTTTTGCTAGGTTTGAACACCTTAGATTTCTTGTGGTCTAGAAATGAACCATGCCAAGACGCCCTTTTTTGCTAAAGACAAGTGGCATGGCACCTCAAATGCAAGCTCATCTGTGTTTATGTGTATTGATTTATCTCTTTATATCCATAGGTATATGTAAATATATGTAAAGGAGTGGCTTGAGTGCATGGAGGCTTGTCTTGGGACAGGTGACAAAACAGCAGAGAGATATTACACTGAAGCAACCTGATTGTTCTCTGTGAAAAGACAAATAACCTTGGTAGCTGGTCAAAGCACAGCCTTTGCCACAATCCCCTGATTAACAAACCAGTGGCCAGTAAGGCAGGTAGGAAATTGGACAGAGTGGTGTCTCAAGGAGTTGTGATGAGTAGTGCACAGTCCCACTGGCAGGCAGCAACCAGTAGCATCCCTCCATCTATTTATCTACCTATCTATCCAACTAACTGTTAATACAAACACACAACCTATATCCAAGGTCTGAGAATGGATGGTGTGAGAAGAGGTAGATTTCTTCCAGAATACAATTTGGGGGTTATTATTAGTACTAGTAATAAAAATTTTCTCTGAAGATATGCAAAAGCTATATTTAGTTGTTCCCTAGGTTCCCATTTTGATTTGTTTTTTCCTTCTTTCCCTGAAACAAATTTACTGTAATTGAAAGGAATCATTCATGATTTACACATCTTATCAGCAGGGTGTTGTGGGAGGACAGATTAGTGAGTTTTATTGCTGTGTTTCTTATGAAAGAATGAGACAAGAGAAATAATAACCCAGAGCTTTCATAGCAATGGAGAAGGAGATAATCTTCAGGGTGACCTATTTTGGGATTCAGAAAAACATAGTAGAGGAAGTGAGCTGTGGAGTGCCAGACATATTGTAATGCAATTTCTTTATTATGAGTTATTTATATGCATTGGGATTTATACCAGTTTGGTTCAAGGCATTTACTCACTCTCTATGTGCTGTGCTATCTTTTGAGAGAAATAAATTCAAAAATATAAACAAATGTTTTGATGTCCACAGGAGAATTTTCCCAAGTTACCAAAACTTATTTCCATTTCATTTCTAGTCACTAATAACAAAGCCACTGTCCCAGTCGGTAAAGAAGGCAAGTTTTTCAGAATCATACAAAAAAATCACCAAGTTAGGTTATGTTAAATCAGAGAAGGTAGAGAAAAGGAACAGTAACATTAAGACATGCCATGCAAAGCAATTTCTTCATCTTTCAGCAAGGAATGTCATTTAACAGTGTGATGCAGAGACATTGTTTGGTGTCATCATGACCATAAATGTTGGATTAAGTTGCCTACTGAAGACAGTGGACCACTTCTTGTTTATCTTTGATATGTCTGTGACCACAACCTATGAGTCAAAATCAATACCTTTTTCAGAAACAAATCAGAAGGCAGTACAGACTGTATCTGCTGGTTTATGCTGCCATCCCAACCCTGAGTATCTAAACACCATTATCAGGCAGTACCACCCCAAGAGAGGAATCCAGCCTATGCATAAACTATGTGCCATCATTCCCAACTTGTGGATGTTTATTTTTTTTGGTATCAATTGATTCATCTTGGCCACATTTTCACATGTCAAATTCCACACTACCACAAGCAGCAAACTGTTACAGCTGAGGAATGGTCATGGTGGGATTTCTGCTGCTGGCCTGTCTGAAAAAACCTTTGGATGCTGTAATTGCTATAGTAAATGATAACTTCCATGTGTCTTTATACCTGTCTAACAACTTGTTCCCACCTTGGTTGCCCACATCACATTTATAGACAGAGCAGTTGATGAGTGGCAGTACACACTCCCTAAATACCAAACTTCCAGGCTGAGCCTGTACTACAGAAGGTCATCAGCAATTTAATTTTGTGTTTTGTTGAACATGAGGGTTGTTAGAAGAGACAAGGAGGATTTCGTATTCTCAATCTCTGCAGAAATCCTTCTCAGCCAGAAGTACATTTTTCTCAAGGAGAAAATAACAAGAAAAATATGTGATAAAAGATAAAAAATAATTTTTCCAATGAGACATTTCCTTAGTAAATTAGTTGTTCAAGAAATCTAGCATAACATTCCTATATGGACCTGAGTCACGAAATCCATGCTCAGCCACTTAGTTCCTGTCGCAGACCTGGGCTTAAAGGCTGAAGTTTCTGAGGAATGCCCCCACACAGGAACTGACCTACTCACTTCTAAATCATGAGCTCCATTCTAGGCAAATAAAGTACACAGAGTTATGAAATAGAAAAAAGAATGCAACACATTGTGTGCAGCACAAAAAGGCCCAGATTTTGCTGTGAGAGGGCTGGGATTTCTCCTCTTTGTATTTCCTGCCATTTTTCCTCACATGGGGCTGTTTTATCAATTAGCAGCACATGTGTGAAATAAAGGTTCAATTAAATAGAGAGAACCAGCACAATTATGCACATTAAACCACAGAAAGATACTGGCATTTATTCAGTATTATAATCTGCCTTCAGAAAGCAGTGAACACTCTGGGACACAAAGCCATGCAATTGTTTCTAAAGAAGAGATTTTCTCCAGAGACCACTATTGTTCTAGGCAGGAGATGTAGCTTTACTCTCTTACAAAGATTGCTGTGGAGAGACAGGGCACTGTCCATTGGGTTCCAATTCCAAGAGATGCAAACAAAAGTTGCCTCTCTGAGCATTATTAACTGCTCAGACTTATACCATAAACAGCATTAATTTCAAGAACAGGAAAGTCCATATCCTACAGAAAGGTCAATGAGAATGACAGCCTTCTTTAAACACTGAAACAAAATGTTTTAACACTCTAAAGCTCTTACTTGTTCCTTCCTTTTTCTCAGCAAGATGCACGGGGCAGTCAGAAGTTCTGGGTCACAACTCATCTTTTTACTTTTAATCCTCCTTCTCATTGCATTCTGCTGCTTGCTTAGCCCACAGGGTCTACACAGCTTCCACTGCCACCAGAGCTCAGCTTTACTCCACTAATGCACTGGATGCCTCCCATAGGCCAGATTCTGCTTTTTAACAAACTGCATATTATATGATTTGTATCTAAAATTAATAAACATGTCTATTTTACTGATAATGGTATTGGAAATGGAAGACAGCTTTCTGACAGGCTCAGAATCATACAGATGCAGAAGGGTTCATTAGCTACTAGTGCAATTTCAAACCATGGCATATCAATTTCTGCTATTTCTAGCGAGAAGATACTCAATTTCTTCATTGTGCTGATTGAAATTAATGATAAAGAAATTAAAATCCAAATTATTGAGCAAGGTGGATGATTGATTCAACTTTCTGGAAAGGAGCAGTTCACCTGTTTAATCCTCTATCAGAACACTTCTGTCAAGATAAGATTAATGGAAAAAGAACTCCTACTTTTGGGATTTTTTTTCCAGAAAATGGTGATTATATAACTCAGGTAGGGTTAAGGTGCAGAAACGTTGGGAACCACAGTCATAAAGGACAGAATTACTTGGAAATGTTGTATAAATATGCTTCAGATTTGCCCTTCATGTACTCACAGACCCATAGTGGGAAAGCAGAATTGATACTGAAAGAAGTACAGTGAAAACTGAAGACAATAAACATTTCCAGTCCTCAGTTTCATCTTGAAAGCTTCTGCAATCTGTGCACTTTCTGTGTGATAACTTTGCACTATCAGCCTGCAGGAGGTGGCATTTAGAAAATATTTGTTACAATGAGACTGATCCAACACTACGCATGCCCATATGTGTATCTAAAATGCTTGTAGGCATCTGCTTGCTAAGGAATATCCCAGTGTCCAATCTCTCATGGCGGCCATTTACACAGGAACTGTGATTACACAGCACAAACACAAGTACAGAGCACTGACAAAGAGTCTGTAATTCCACCCAGCCTAAATTGGACTTCTGTTTAGCAAGGCAGGATTAGCCATAACTCATTCTTATAAACCATCTGAAATTACTACACATGGTCAAGAATGATGATACACAAAACACATGGTGCTCAGTAAAATCACACCAAGACAATGGTTGCAACTGCTGACATGAGTCTGGTTTTGTTACTAGCACTGTGGAGCTCTGCAGATTACATCATACAGATGGCTTCTATACCTGGCATCCATTCAACCTGCACATACACTTAACCACCTCCACCTGTCTGCTTAGCCAAACCAGTAATGGAAAAAAAAAAAGCCAGGTAGCATATAAATCCATCTGCACTGAATACAGAAAGTTAATATTAAATGCTGTGCAATAGAGAAGTCCTTTAGATTTCAAAATGGAAACGCTCCCATTTAGAGAAGCAGGGAGTTCAGTCCACAGTTGACACAGAAAAACTGAACACTCTTACATGTTTAAGCACAGCAGATACCATGAGGGTACAACATTTCAAAACAAAACCAGCAGGTATACAGCTGTCTACTCAATCCTACCATCAGTCAGTATTGTCTTGCACTGTTAGCCTACAATATCTATTTTCTTCAAACCTATGTTATAGGGTCCTTGCTTCCTCAAACACAATGGCATCAAGATCCCAGAGTTTATTGGCAGGGAATATAAATGAAGATACAGAAGAAACACCTACTCAGTTGAAAAAATAAATTTCTTTTTCCAGAATAAGAATTCTGACATGGGCCAGTGATAAATATGTTAAAAAAATTAAAAATCATTATACTCAAGGGATAATGATTTCATTCTCTTTCTCCTCAAAAGGAAGATAATCCTCAAGCTGAAGGTTAAAAGCTTTCCCATTCTTGGCATTATGACACACTACTTGGCAGTATTTGAATGGAACGGAGAGATGGCCTCTCCTTGGCAAATTTTATGCAGCTATGCATAGGAGAAGGTGTGGGGTTTTGTTATATTCTCCTTCTGTATAAGCTTTACAGTTATGCATCTTCTTGGGTTGTGTTGCTTGCCATATTATGTTGTTATAATGAACCACAGGCAACTCTTGTCTTTTCCCGGTACAGGGAAAGCACCAGTTATTCACATTGCCTAAGTCCCGCACAGCTGTAATTCCAAGGTTTTCCTACACTGTAACCAGGATGGAAAGACTTGTAACCAAGGTATTGAGGTTGCTAAGAATTAATTATGAATGGAAACATGTGTGAGAAAGAGATAGCACTAGAAGAAACAGCATTAAAATGGTTAAAAAAATAATATAGTGAACAAGGCAATTCCCAGTCAATCACACTGAGGAATGTGTCAAACCCAGACAACACACACTGTGATAAGACCGCAGCAGAAATTACTCATTAATGTAAGACATTCTGAGAACAGAAAAATGGATGGCAACAAGGCTGCAGAACATCATACACACCATCCCCTCCTCTTATCACAACAGGAGAATAAACACTATTCCTAAACGGACATGAAATATTTATTTTTAAAGTAATTCATCACTGCCAATCATGAAGAATCCCAGAGCTGTGACAAGGACTCAGGACCTAGTTTCCCTGGTCCTTTGTGTCCCACACAGTGCCAGACCACTCAGGCACACTTGGTGCCTGTAGTAAGTGGAAGTAAGAATGAGTGTGAGTAGAATCAACTTACTCAGAGCTTTTGCAAGCAACTTTCACCTTTCCCTTCCTTTTTGACCTGATCTGTTTTGCTATATCACTTACCAACAAATTTCTCTGTATAACATCTATACTAACACCATACAGCCATGTGCATAAGGGTGACCTGTGTTATGAAGTCTTAAAAGAGTTCAAAAGATTTTTAACCAGATAATAATCTAGAAATTAATATTCATCATTATAATGTTATTAACTTCTTTTCCCATTAAGGATTTTTGTCTTATAACACATTTTCCTCAACAGTTCTTGGGCAATGGGAAAGAGCAGAGCTTTTCATCTTCCTGAACTCAGACCACAGGTAACTGTAAATGAAATTAAAGAACACCTACCAAGCAGGCTGTAACAATGATTGCTTTTGAGCTTTTGTTATCTGTCTGGATTAGTTTACAACCATACTGTGCATTCATGGGAACAAACTGTTTGTTAGTGGTGTCAACAAGGAGGTTCTGAAGTATTTCATAAGTTTTGAAACAACAGCTATTATTTTAACAGCAGTAATTTTCCAGTTACTGTGGTAGGCACACCACTCCGTGTGATTGAAGACTGAAGAGTGTAAGAATGGAATATTTCAGGAGGTCAGGCTTCCAGGCAAGAAACTGAGCATCATGACAGAGCTGCCAAAAGCTTTCTGGAGAGTTTATGGCGAGAAAATAACAAAGGTCTTCAAGAAAAAAACTGGGAGGTCCTCTTTCTCTGAAAGTTGCCATGCAAAAGTTAAACATGGAAACTTCCTAATGAGCACTGTTATTGTTTTCTGTTTGACACAGAGGGTAACAGAAAGCAGATGTTTCTGCATAGCCGTCTTTAAGGAAAGGAAAGGAGAAGAGGGATGGAGGAGGGAGAAAGGCAGTTGGACATAAACACTATGGCTTCAGAGTACAAATTTATTTACAATATGTACACAGTTGGGAAGGGGCAAAAAAAACAGCAAAATTATTTTCCAGGAGGGACTTAAGGCATACACTTAACTTTACACTGCATATTAGCAACAGAGAGATGTTAAACAGATGTTTATTTGTAAAAATATCCATAACAATACATCTCCACAAATAAGCTTAGGAAATATGTGGTCACATGCAAAATTTAAAGGAGAGGAATACTCATTGGAGGAAAAGGTTCCAAGACAGAGTGGTTAAAACCAAAGAGACAGATGTCTACTCAGAAAGGCAAATCATTGAATCACAGAATGGTTTGGGTTGGAAGGGATCTTAAAGATCCTCTAGTTCAAACTCTCCTGCCATAGGCAGGGACACTTCCCACTACACCAGGTTGCTCAGAGCTCCATCCAACCTGGCCCTGAACAATTCCAGGAATGGGACATCCATAACTCCTCTGGGCAACCTTTTCCAGTGTCTCACCACCCTCACAGCAAAGAACTTCCTCCTAATATCCAAGTTAAATCTCAACTCTCTTAGTTTTAATCTGTTCCCCCGTGTCCTTTCACTATCTGTCCACAAAGAACTTCACTCTCCCTCTTTCTTTATGATCCCCCTTTGAGTGTTGGAAAGCCCCAGTGAGGTTCCTTGGGAGCCTCCTCTCAAATGCGGAAGTGAGATTAAGTGCCACCTGGAAGACAGAGTGACATGGAACAAAAGTGCTGAGTGGTGAAAGGTGTCTGCATCATCCAGGGAAAATAACAAAAAGCCTGCAAAGATTTCTAGCCCATGGAGCAAGATAGCAGATCAATTTCAAGAGGAGTTTTGATTATGCAAGAAACACAGCTCAAAAATCTACCTGGATCTCAGACTAGGACCAAAACCAATGGTAACAGTTTTAAAGCACCAACGCAAAAAAGAATGAAATGTGCGCACTTGCAAATACGAAACTGTATCCACCAAATGTTTGTGTGAACAGTCATTACTGAAAAATAAACTAAGTTTCATAAAATATTGCATACTTAGTAATTTTTTCATTTGACTTAATTCTGCATTACTTTTGTTTTTTGTCGGATCTTCTCTGGATTTTCTTAAAATTTGTATGAGGGCAAGAGTATTCATAACTTCTGTGAGAAAAAGAGGCAAAGGACACTGACCAAATGAATTCAGGGAAGTTGATGGAATTCAGACTGTTCATCTGAAGAATAAGAATATGTCCTCCAAAACTTTCATCTGCCATTTCAGTATCATATTTGACTGGACTCCAGACTCCTCAATGACTCCTGCATGGCTGCTGGGTAGTGGAGTGAGCATTAAAGTGACAAAAACTCTGTTAGTCTCTTCCTTTCTAAGTACAATTTTAATCAGAAATTGTTCGGATTATTTTTGTCTTTTTCTATTTTATAATTCATAGAGGGTGCACAAATGTTTGGTTACTTTATAACCAGTTTTATAAGCATCAGAAGACGTCACAAGAAGGTTTATGAAGTGTGTTATGAAAGCTGTTTTGTACTGAGAGACATTTTTGCAGGAGTTCCTAGGAGCCCAGGAAACTCAGGAGATATTCTTTATTATACCTTGCTTTGCCCCCACACCTTTTTTTCTCCAATATTTCTGAGCCAAATCAGAGGAGAAAACATGCAAAATATTAATCAATGGTTTCTGTTATGCCCACAATAATTGTGAATTAAAAAACTGAGCACCCATCACAGCAATGCATCACAATCCACTCCCAGAGAGACAGACACCTCTTCTGGCCTAATGTTTGGGACAAACCCAGTAATATCAGCAAAGATCCAGGAACAAATTACAAGAATCTGACTGCAGAAGTGAAAAGTGAATATCCCAAGCATGGTGTCTAGAGGTGTATTAGTGGGTTTGAAGAACAGAGAGTCAGTGAGTGACTTCAAAGCAAAGGGCTAGAAACTAGATATCACAGAAGAAAATGACACAGAAAGAATAAAACATCCTGTTCTGCAGGAGGTTATAGACATATAAAATTATCAGAAACACAGAAGATACACAATCTCATTCCAAGTAGGATACACCTTTGGAGATGCTAGTTTCTGCTTAAGAACAGATGATCACTACAAAAAAAGCCATACTTAGATTATTTTGATCAACAAGAGAAGCAACCAAAGAAATCATTTCTCATTCAGTAGAAGGCACTGTTTTGTGACAAAAAGTGAAAACAGACTAAAATGTTCATCTAAGAGGATATCTAGATGTGAAAAACACTTTCTACACATGTATGAGGCAAGGTGGTTCTTTTAGGAGCGGAGATCAGGAGGGGAGTATTTTCAGAAAAGTGATATATCCCCATTTTTAAGCACTGAAGATTGTGTAGGGAAGAGAAAAGAGCTTATGAAAAAGGTCTAATAAAAATAAGTGTAGACAGTGAGACAAAAAACTTGAGGTTTTGAAGGCGTCCCTTTGGAAAGATTTTTCTCCAAAAAGCCAGTATTTATTTATTGTAATACCAGTAGTGTCCATAATGCAGATACAGATGGTGTTTCTACACCTGCATTTTACTTCAAATTAGAATTGCACTGTGAAAGTAAATCTTGTGACTGACTGTTCAGCGTGCTTAGGTTCATGCACACCATGTGAATTGGACTTAGGGGATTTTAGCTGAAACCTTAAGAGGCACTTTAAAAGCAGACTGGCACAACTGAACCAGTAATGAATATCCATGCCAGAGAACCAAATGACAGCAAAGAAAACCTTGACTAGACATTTCCATGCATATTTTCATCTATGATGCCCTCGGATTTTTCATTAGTTCCATGTTGTCTTCCTTTCATTTAATAACCTTTGTCTTAGCTGCCAAAATAAACTTCATCAGCTTTTGCTGCCTTCTTCACGTTCTCCTGAACCAGTCAGCAAACAGGCACATATATCCTTCAGCTCAGCTCCTTCTGCCAAATAAATTTATAACCTTGCTTGGAACCCAGGCCGTGGAATATAAACCCAACATGTGAAACCTCTTACTTGCATGTTTAGAAAAGTGATCTCCAGCCCAATGGTGTAATTTTAACAGGCTCATGTTCATGTTGTGTTAGGCCACCCACTATCTTGAGTGCGTGATTTTTAATTATTTAAACATAATACAATACAAAGCATTTCCTAAACACTGAGCTTTAATGCTTGCAATTACTTTTGGCCAGAAATAAGGATTCCCTCATAGAAACCATAATTTTGTTAGCTATACACTGAACCCTTCTTAGGGATATCTGGGATCTGTGGTGAGGCTGTCAATGGATTCCTACTCTCTGCTGCACAAAGGACAGCAAGCATTGCCCCATGGACCACAGGGTTGAGTTTAACCATGCTAGCAATCTGAAAAATGTTATCAAATATCAAAGGAATGTAAACAGACCACTTTTGAGAGTATTTTATAATGCCAGCTAGAAAATAGGTTGAGGTTAAAACTAATTTTTCCTAGTAGCAAAGGTTTGTTAATCCTGGTGCTCTGCCTTTAGCAATCTAGTCTGCCAGCTTTTCCTCACATGTATAGTCTCAGTGAAGCAATATTACTAGGTCTCATAAATCTCTGGATATTTGATAGTTTTCCTAAAGCCTCAGATCATAGTTAAATAACTGTAAGAATTTCAACTTCAAACCTAATTTTGTTTGTCAAGGTATCCTGAAGCAATACTCAGCAAACCAAAACAAAAAATAAACTCAATTGATTTTATAATCATGATTTTATTCAGGATTTCCAATTCAGAAATCCCATTCATGGCTTTTTAGTGTTTCAAAATAGTCATTAAACTTGATAAAATGGTTCATGAGAAAAAAATGAATGGTTTGCTTTTATTTCTCTGTTGATTCTACTCCATGAGAAACCTATAAAATAACTTTATCTGTACTACTTGGCAATATAAATGGAACTTCAGTTAACTAAAAAAACCCGACATAGCCAGGATTGCTATTACAGCAATATTTCAGTCCTTAATGCTCTGAGTTATTTTTTACTCTATCTATGCTTAATGTAAATGTTTTAGCTGAAGTATGTAAATTTCAACTTCATCAGTTCCTTGTGATTCCTAATTAGAGATTGAATAATTTATATTTACAGCATAAGAAAAGTTAGAATCTTACACCAACTCCAAATATGAAGACACAGAGAGAACCTGAACTCATGATAACAGAAGTGCAATCTGAGAATTCAGGATGAAATATGTTTGTGATGTGAAACCACAAAGATCCTCCTGTTGGTTCCATAAAGTCACACCTAGTCTGTGCTTCTCCACTGGGCCAAGGTTTCTCCTTTATTACTGAGCATGCCAGCACTGAGATGCTCGAGGGGAATAAATGAGGATAGAACCTGGGATCCAAGTAAAACAGAAACCTACTGCCATTCTCCAGACAGTAATCTCTAAAGGCAGCAGCAAATTAGCAAAAGTTGAAAAGTAGCAACTGTGCACCCATGATAACTGCAAGATAGGTCCAGACCCTACCTGGTTTCATCCCTACTTTTTTTCATTCTTTTGCCACCTGGTGAACTGTTACATTTTGATAATTCATATAAAAAGGACAAACTGTTAAAGCTTAAAGCTGCAAAGCACTGAACTACAGGACAGTCAATTGGTATTTAACATTTATTAATATGACAAAATAAAGGTATTGATTACATGAACTTCACATTTTTTAAACATAGTTAAAGGCTGAACAATCTATAAAATCACTGTGTTTTTTTCTGTCAGAAGAAAACCCCAAAAACTACTAAGAGGCACCATGTTATTGGGCTACCATATCGAAAGTGTTATATAGAGGATTACCACTGACTGAATTATTTTTGTTATAGGCTAATGTAGTCAAGCAATGAAAGATTTGTGTGTTAGCATGTAGAGAAATAATATGAGGGAAAAAAATGTCTAAATCTTTTTGGCAGGAGACCTGAAACTAAAGAAAATCACATCAAAAGCCAGGAAGCTATACTTATAAAATTCCTCCCTGAAAACCACACTGCGATCTCCTATTACATTCATTCATAAAGCTGCTGGAAATAGCAGTCCCTGATGCACACATGGATTGTGTAGGTATTAATTAAGATAGGCCAGGTGGGAAAAAAGGGCTCATATGGGGGGCATTATGTATTAGATACTTGGTGTTGGGTTCTTCACATGGGACTTGCAGAACTTTTCAGAGTTCAAGGCTTAATTTGAAAATGTAACCCCTTGCTTTCCTTGGGAAGGGACACTCAAAGTGTGGAAAAGACAGGGGAAAATCTAGTTCTCTCTTCCATAGCCTCGTAAACCATCTTCCATCCCACCTTTCCATCCTTTTATCAGAGCTACTGCCTCAGAGGAAAAAAGCATATTAAATCATGGTACAGCCAGGGTTGTGTCAAGGCCTGTACTTCGTGTATCTTCAGCATGCTCTGGAGACTGCATCTCCTCCTCTGCCTGGAGGATCCAGGGTCCATGAGTCTATGGAGCTGTTCCAGAGTAACTTTCAGAGGGAAAGTAGCAAGTGAGACAAGTAGGAAAAACCTAAGCAAATACAAATCTGGTGGATTTCTCAGCACTTTCCAAAATACACCATGAGGAGACTGAAGTACATGAAGAGACTTATTGCCTGGCTGTATTGAGCTGAAGAAATAACTTTTCTACCCAGAACCTGGAGTCAGAGATTCCATAGAATGAAGCAGTTACATGAGAGAGACAAGTCTTTTTATGATTACCATAGCTACATTATAGTATACCTGGTTTTTAAAACCTGGTGAAAAAACCAGCAGGAATATTGACAGCCATAAAAGGCTCTCAAAAATAATTTCACTTTTTAAAAATTATTAACTTCAGTTTCATTTTGTTTTCCTTTTTTGTGTTTTCTTTCTGTTTACTGTCACTACCATTCATCTGGAGCCATGAAACACACACAGTGTGAAACCAAAATGGCAACATCTTCAAAAAAATTGGTTCTTTGTCCACTAGGAACCTGACCAGTTTCTGGCAAGACGGGTCAGTCAGAGCTTTTGCAAACCTCTGCCAAAGCAATTGAGTTCCAACTACAAGCAGGAAACAGATACTAACTTTCCATTAGCATCTAATTAAAGGTAAGCATGTGTGTTCCACTTGTGCCTTTACAAATCATGTAATCGCTGCTTTCAAAAAGTACACTTGAAATATGGACCCTAGGGAATCTTAGGTTCTTGAATCCAAGAGATATTTTTCATAGAGATTCTGAACATGCTCTCTCTATACCGGCTCAGTCCCAGTTTAGCAGTGGTTGCCACTGATAATGATGATGACAGCTAATGATGGTGAGTTATTAAAGAACTGTGGCTGTGTCTTAGCTAATCTGATCTATACATTGTGGCTTAAACCTACTTAATTATACTTGTAGCAACTGTGTGATTACCTAAAGGACAGCTGATTCTGAAACTCATATCATATTCTTGCCAGTATTACTTTAAGACTCTTTCTGGTAAAGACAAAATGGCATATCTGTATACTAAAATTGCTTTAAGACAACTTCTTCATCCTAAAGGCAAAATATCTATCACTTAGCTTAACATTTGTACTGTAAATAATTGCAATCTTTATGAACTGCAAACCAAATGATGGTAAGTCTTTCCATTACGTCGTTATTGACCGGGCAATTTTACAGACAGCATCCTGTACATATCACGGAAAAACAGGTTGGACAGGACCTCAAGAAATATTTGGTCCAACCTTTCTTGGCAAAAGCACAGTCTAGACAAGATGGCCCAGCACTCTGTCCAGCCAAATCTTTAAAGTGTCCAACACTGGGGAATCCACTGCTTCTGTGGAGAGATTATTCCAATGACTGACTATTCTCACTGTGGAAAATTTTCCTCTTGTGTTCAATTGGAGTAACTTGTATCCATTACCGCTCATCGTTTCCATGTGACTCCATGTAGAAAGGAAGCCTGCATCATCCTTGTAGACAGTCTTTAAGTACTGAAACATGGTGATAAGGTCTCCCCCAAGCCCTTCTTTTCTCAAGACTGAACAAACTCAGTTGTCTCAGTCTTTCCTCACACAGCAGCTTCCCATTCCTTTGACCATCTCTGTGGCCCTTCTCTGGACCCTCTTCAGCATGTCCGTGTCTTTTCTGTATAGCAGGGACTAAAACTGAACACAGTATTCCAGGTATGGCCTGACAAGTGCTAAATAGAGAGGGACAATTACTTCTTCATCTTTGCTTGGTGGTGATTCTCTTGTTGATACAACCCAGCATGTCAGGCAAAGGAGGAAATGAGGGGGGGTGAGCAGGACTCCCCCCCACACCAATTCTGAGCTGTTATGTCCATTCACCCCAAGTGGGAAATGGTGTCTTCAGTGGGCAAAGCACTCCTATCATGGGGCCTCAGTTTGGTCCAGAGATGACAAACTGGAATAAAAAACATAGCTAAGACCCAAAATTAGGGGCAGCATTTCATGAAACAATAACAAGAACTGTGTTCAGTCTAGCAATAGGACTAATAATTGTCATCCCCCTAATTTCCCATTTTGCATTCTAGATATTAAGAAAATACATGAACAACAGCAACCATGAGGTGTGCTGTTGGGATAAGGATTGTATGAAGTACAGAAAGATTTTCCTAAAAGCTGAGGGACGTTCCTGTAAGACATGTTATATATGACCCTAGAAGCCACAGGCCACTCTTATATCACCTTGGTATGAAAGAGCTCCTGTGAGAGCTCAGAGCAAGATTGGGAGGATAGTCCAGAAACTGCCCATTAGTTTTCACTTGGGAGATAGCCATGACTACAACCTCAATAAACATTTCCCTAATAAATCACAGGGAATGGGGGAGACCCAGGGCTAGTCCCATTCCAGCAGGAAATGTGAAATACTACTTAGGGACCACCAGGGCTGACAGACCTATCCACAAGTCACTCTGTAAAAAGTAACGATTTTGAGGGAGTAATTATGGCTCATAACAGACTACATGCATCACAATTCAGAAATTATTTGTCCTCTGACCAAAAGCATTTGTCTTGAACACTGATCAGTATTTTAGTGGCAAGCTCAGCATCAAATGAAAATTCATACCTGTTTGTTGGAATAAATGTGCATAATAAAAACTGTGAGTCATTGAGTACAGTTTTAAGTAATTAGAATGCTTTCTACACGATGCTGATTTAACTAAAATCAAAAGCCTACTCCTCCCCTACAGGAAGACAAGTCTAATGAAGGGAGTTGGAGACTCTCAAGGTACTGCTGCATTTCAGAAAGACAGCAGCACAGCTGCAAACCAAAAATGGCTTTTGTGTCCAGCATCCAGAAGAAAAAAAGTCTTTACCATCCTGTGCAACACATAATCAGTACAAGTTTGCACAAGTTTGTTTCTTTTAAATAGATTGAATTTTAATCAAATGTAATTTGAATCCTGGGGCTAAATTTGCCATCTTTTGGTACTTGTTACTTTGCACTGCTCCTCTCTACAAGGTAACTTAAACGTACTTTGGAGGAACATCTGTACTTTCAGAAGACTGAAGAAATCAGCAGTAGATGACAACAACCTGGCACAGGGTAAAGAAGGTTTTTCCTACCAAGTATTTTCCTTAGCAGCTTGGAAAAAGTTTGTTCAGGGATGGTCCTGCAAGGCAAAGTCTCGAAAGCATTCGGCGCAAATGCTGCTTCCCGGTGATGGAAACCCATCGCAGCGCTGCCCCGGGGGACGGCGGGTGCCTCCGGAGGCAGAGCCCGCGGCTGTGGCACGGCGTACACCTCCACCAGCGGCCGGTCTCGGCTCGGGGCCGGGCTCCGTACCGCCCGCCGGAGTGACACGGCTTTCCCCGGGGGAGCATCACCGTGGCTCCATGCCCGGCTCCGGGGCAGCCTGCCCTGCTCCGCCCGGGACCACCCGCCCCTCTCCGCCCCGGCTCAAGGCGCGGGGGAGCGCTGCCGGAGGCGGGTCCGCCCCGCCCCGCCCGGTTATACGGCCCCGTCCCGCCGCCCGCCCGCGCTCCGGCGCTGCGGCCGCCCCGCCGAGGAACGGCCCGAGGGACAGCCCGAGGGACAGCCCGAGGGACAGCCAGACAGCGCCGCGGCCGGGGCCGCCTGCCCGCCCGCGGCCGGGCGATGGTGCCGGCGCCCGGGAGCACCCTGCTCGCCGCGCTGCTCGCCGCCGGGCTGGCCGCCGCGGGCAGGTGAGCGGGGACGCGGGCGGGGGGGGCGGGAAGGACCCGGCACCGCCGCCCCGCTCCCGGCGGCTCCGGCCTCCCGGGGCTGGGTGCCGCTGTCCGCCCGGCGGCCCCGCGGGTGTCGGGCCGGGCCCCCGGGCCGTGGTGCTGAACGGCGCCCGCCCGGTTCGGGGGCTCCAGCGGGCCTGAGCCGCTTCCCCGAGGTACTCGCACCAGAGCTGGGGACTCGTGCTCTGGGAAAGGCGGCAGCTTCAGTGACGGTCCAAACTGGGGGAACAGCTGCACCGTCTGTGGAAAGGTGTGGGCGCCTCCAGTTCTTGGTCTGCCGGCACAAACGGGCCCTTCACAAGCAGCCGGTCATCACAGGTGTTGGGTTCTAGGGAGACAGGTATACTCTGGAAACAGAATGAGATTTTGAGAGGATCAGTAAAACCACTTACTCCAGACCAAGGCATTCCAGTGTTCCCTCTCCCAGTTCTCCAGAAGCAGAAGTGCTGCGGCAAGGAAATGGCTCATAAAAGGAGAATTCGCAGCAACTGCATATGAAGCCTTCAAGATGTTGTGTGGTTTATTTCTTTAGTATCAGATTTGTGAATGGAAAAGTTTGTCATCAACAAGTTGCAGTGTGCTGTTCCAGCACGTGTGAGGCTATTTGAGTGGTCAGCTCCTCAGGAACTGGAAGTTCATGAACTCCAGACCTGCTCTTATATCTTAGAGAAAACACATTTGTTATGTCTATACCATCTCACACCATTGTTGGGGGTGGGGAAAAAGGACTCTTTTCTGGGAAGAAGGGGTTCCTTCCAGTCAACAAAACGTGGTGGAGGGAGCCTGTCCGGTCTATTACTGGGGTATTTTCGTATGAAATGTTTCTTTTCTTCTACCTTCAGTCAGCATTGTTGCTGTTACTGTTCATTTCCTTATCTCTTTGCTGTTTTCAGTAAATTGTTCTTACCTCAATCTGCAATCTTTGCCTATTGTGCCCCCAGTTCTCAACTCCATCCTGCTGCAAGGGGAAGGGTGAGGGGAAATTGGGGGAGCAAGAGAGGGTGGCAAGTGGTTGATGGAGAGTCTTGGTGGGGGGACTAAACTGAGGAATACCATTCCTAAACCACAACAGCAATACATGTTACAGCAGCAGTGAAACTTAGTCCCACTTAGTTTAAAATGGTGCTAATGGCTCACAGCAATCCTGTGACAGCTAATGCAGCCAGCTTTCTTTCAGACACCTCGAACTCAGGTGGCCCTGGGTTGTTGTGGTTACTATTCATCTTCACTGTGCTTTGCTAGATGTCACATAGTGCTGTCAGCAATACCACAGCCACATAAAACCAATTACTTCCCTCCCACCTGGGCACCCTGGACTGCTAAGTAGCCACTTGGTGCTGCCTCTCAAAGGACAGAGTTCTTCAGGCACCACTCTTCCACTGACCTGCGCTGTGATCCGACCTGCAGAGTGTGCCTTCTCTTGCCTTTCTTCTTCGGTCACATATTTTGGCTGCAGGTTCTTCAAGGCCAGGAATTTTTTGCACACTGAGCAGACAGTGACAAGTCCAGCCATCTCACTCAGGTACTTTAGGTAGTCCCTCTGAAATCCTACAGGAATGTAAGACAAGGAGGCATCAGAAGTGCCCCGTGCCTCCAGTCTACATTAGTTCTTCCCCAATATCCAGGAGGGTTCATGTGACATTCTCCCAGAAAGGGTCTCCCTGACTGAAAGAATCTCCTCTTTCTAAATTTCTTTCTTCTTCAAAAAATGCTGAACTCCTGATAGAAATAGCTAAGCTGATGGGTGTTGTTTCTTCGTGTGTGAGAGGGACTAACCTGGCAAAACTGGTTTTCCTCCCAGATTTTGGGATCTAGTTGATCTTTCCCTCTGCCAAAGGTAAGTGTTATCTTGATGCTTGCTGTGGAAGTCAGAACAAGTGAAAGACCATGTCTAGGGCAATATCTATAGAGTTCAGTTATGTTAATTTAATTTGCAGCTTTATGGAACATTTCCCAGTTTTAAGGAAAGTTTATACTGAAATCTTGAGAGATATTGTATACTTTATAAAGACATTGTTTTCTTGATTTTAAGGTGAATTATTAAATAAAACATAACTGAGTAAGTTTTTCCTGTGAAAATGAGCACCTTTTGGAAAGGAATGAGATCTTTTTTTCTCCAGGCTTTAGGCATTTTAACCTTCCAGGGGAGTCATGGCACTATCCAGATGCAACCAAGGGGATTTTCTGGGATGTAAGCAGAATGTACATTTACTACCCAGGTGAATTCAAGGCCACTTTCTCGTCTGCAAGCAGAACATATGTTCTTTAACTTGTATACTTGGAAGTGATGCAAGCCAGTGGCATTTGGATAACAAAATGGAAAAAGGTTCTTTTATTGTCTGTAGATGCAGAGGTAGGATGCTGATTTGTCACAGACATGCACAGAGGAGTTATAGCTGTTCAGTACACTTTTTCACCTCTCTGAAGATGTACATGTACAAGTACATGTACTCCTGTAAACTGCATCACTGGGTTGATGGCAAAGGTTGGGTGGCTTCAGAACAATTTATTCCAACAGTGAAGCTTTATCACTTGCCAAGTGACATGAAGACCATCTCTTTGTTTAGAGCATCTCAGATACATAAGCTTATGCATTTCCTCTGAACTCCCTTCTCTTTCTGATGATACAATGGAGTAACATCTTGTATCTTTGAAGTGTATGCGTGTATGTGTTCTACTAGTTTGCCTCAGTGATGTTTGAAGGAACTGTTTTGATGTGAGTGCAACTGTTACAGATAAGCACAGGAGGATACATGCAAAGCACTTCTGTAATGTGATAAAGTAATACCTTTTTTGTGCCTCAGACTAAAAAATGCAAAAGTTCATGCCAGATTACTTTTTTCCACCATTTTTTTCCATCATGAGATTTTTGTTGCAGTGTGTTGCCCCCTTCAGTACCCCAAATCACTTACTATAAACTCTCACCAAAAAGGTATTTTCAGGGTCAAAAACAACACTTTGGACTCTTTGAAGAAAATGCATTTTAAATTATGGCTTGGATAAAGCAATGGGGACAGAGGATTTTGGATAAAGGAAAGAATTTCATAAAGGGGACAGGCTGTGGTAATGGACAACTTAAGTAACAGCAAGCAGTGGCAGAATAAAACTAAAGCCACAGCACTCACAGAAGCACAGAGGAGATCTAGAAGATTTACACAGTGGTGGATTTCCATCCGATTTATAATTTTGGCAATTAACAAAGCAGGTTTTCCAACTCCTGTAGCTGTTGATCTGCACAATGACTTTGAACTCTCTGGGCTTATTGGCAGGTGAAATGGACATTAATTCGTATGGTCAGGGAGTCTCAGGCAACCAGAATGCTTGGGACTATGTGAACTTATGCAATCACTTTGCATGTATGAGCATGCTATGAGCCTGCAAGTCACTAGCTTTTATGGGGATGACTGATGTTCACAACATGGTTTTCTGTAGAATCAGTCTTTCATCATCTGAGGCAATAGTGCTGTCAGTTATGGCATCATATATTCGATCCAATTGTTCATGTGACACAAACTGAGGCAGCCCCATTGACTTCACTGATATTAAAATGACTCATTCTAGCAAGTGAGCTGGCTGTATTTTTTGCCTGTGCCATGTTTCTCATTAGAAATGGTTTACCTTGCATAGTTAATTTATTGCAGGTGAAACATTTCCATCATCCCTGTTTCTCTGATCAAACGCAAGTTTTCATTCCTGTCTAGGAGCACTGCCCTAGGTTTGGTGAAATGAGAATGCCTGACAGTGGATAAAACATAAGGGAAATGTACAACAGGGTGTACAGAGGAATGGATGAGTGCATTTTCCTGATGGAGCTAGTGTTTTTCCTTCCTTACGCAGCTCAAGAGCTCATGGGCAGCTGGGGGCTGTAAGCCAGCCTGGGGTGTGTCGCTACGGTTCCAGGTTGGACTGCTGTCCTGGCTGGAGAAAGAACAAGGGCCACTGTGAAGGTAACATTAACTTTCTGCTTGTTTCCTCTCTATGGCTGCATACCTGGTACTAATAAAGGAAGGTTTCTTACATGTCTGCCAGAAGGTACAGAAAGAAAACTTTTGAGTGAAATCTTCTAACTCTGTGAGAGAGTGAATAAAACATGCTTGAGAGACCATCTCCTCTAAAAAAAGAGCAGATGTTTGGGTAAATAACACCAATCCATAACTTGCATGTTCAGAAATTCTTAGATCCAGAAGGCACCATCTGTTCTAACCTCCTGCACAGCCCTGGTCAGGGGTTATACTGTTACAGCTGTTGAGTACATACCACAAATGCAGTGTTTTCTGATGCTATATAAGGACCCCTAAAATGATTTCATATCAGTTGGTATCCTTTATCTTCAGAGTATGCAGCCTCTGAGAACCAGAAGGTTTTGACTTTCTAAAAATATAAATAGAACTCAAGCAATAAGTGCCCCTGACTTGAGCTTGAGTAGCCAGCTAGAGTTCTGGTCTGTGGATCGTTTGCTTAATGAAGAGACAATGACTCTTAAGACACTTCTAATTTGTAAAAAGTCTACATATCCCAAGGAGAATGCAGTGTGGAATCTCTCGTCCAATTTTACTTGGGCAAAACACAATAAAATCATAAAATACATGTTTTAGAAATCTTTTTCAGATGTTGCACCTGTTGTCCCAGAGAGTTTGGCCTTTTATATCTAGTGAATTTGTCTAGAGGCTTAAGATTATTCATTGCTGAATACCCATATACTAAAAGGGAAAGATGCTAAAATGTCTCTGCTCTGTATACATTATATGCCATTTTAGAAAAGGAAAAAGGGTTTACTGTAGTATTTCTTGCATTGCTTAATCACACTTTAGTTTTGATGCAAATTAATACCTGGAGGGACAACTGGCAAATATAACTTTGATCAGCCAGTGAAGTAGGTTGTCTTTTTTTAAAGCGATAGGTTTTCATAAAATTTGAAGACTCTTCTTTGGAAAATCACTTTAAACCACCTATAATGTAATTCTGCATTGTAAATCCAGATGTGGTGTTTTTCTCTGCTTCAGTGCTATAACACTGCAAGCTGGTCTTTGGCAGTCTTGCATCTCTTCAGTTATAGCAGAGGAATGTGTCCATCCTATGGGAGAACATCCCAAGCAGGAATCCTTGGGATCCCAGGGGAACAAGCTGGCCTTGCAGTGTGCCACGCTGTATTCAGGGATGGAAGAAGTGTTGAAAAATGCCTCAATCTACAGAGTTAGTACCTTTGGTACATCTGAATGCATCTGTTAATAGAGGGAAGATACTTGAAGTCAGAAAAATCAATGTTAACGTTAATTTTACTATATGCTAACTAAATTTTCCTATAGTTTGCAGATCAGCTTAACTAATAAGGAATTGAGATTCACATCCTGGTGCACACTCTTTCACTGTTTCTCCAGAGCTAGTCCTGATTTAAATGCATGTTTGGTTTGCTCTTCCAGAATAACCACTATGCTGAAAATCATAATGATTTCAGGAGCCTTGAGGCTTATAAAACTCAGCATTTAATTTCTGATTGATGATCCAGAGGGTTTAGAGTTGCTTTTTAATGCATCCAGGTTAAATGTAGCCCTCTCAAATTATTGTAAACCTGATGCAATTATACTTACTGGGATGTGTGGTAAGGACAGTTGTCTGATGACAGATGTGCTCTGGATGTTCCACCATGGGATAGACACGTTCCTCAGCTGTAACTGAGGAGATCCAAGACCGTAAAACTGCTGTAGGATTATGTGTCTCCTCTGGCTCTAGGAGAGTGCTGTTACCTCTTTTCTGCTCCAGATGCCAAGCATAGCAATTCAAGCTGTTGGCCAGCTGCTTCCCACATAGGCTTCTTAAAAAAAGGAAAAAGGCAAGAGTATGAAACTAAATGTGAGTTGTAAGCATTGCAGAAAAAAAAATATGAGGGAGAGACCTTTTGTCTTTATAAACCTGGAAAAAACCAAGTTCTTGTAATTTTTGTTAGCGCCACTATTCTCAAGCCCTAATAAAGTGCTAATCAGTAGTTACCGTGCTCAGACCAG
Organism: Coloeus monedula; assembly: GCF_965178545.1. Taxonomy (NCBI): domain Eukaryota; kingdom Metazoa; phylum Chordata; class Aves; order Passeriformes; family Corvidae; genus Coloeus; species Coloeus monedula. The sequence continues at coordinate 101,579,349 of NC_138783.1, forward strand.
AGGGAGAGGTATGGAGGATGCTGAACTTGTTCAAAAGTTTTTAGGCAACTAAGCAGGGCAAAAGTTCTCCAATAGAATATTTTTAACTTCTTATTTTTCTCTCTTCTTTCTCTGCCTGACTCCACCAGCTACCTGTGGACATGGCTGCAAGTATGGCGAGTGCATGGGACCAAACAAATGCAAATGTTTCCCTGGGTTCACAGGGAAAACCTGTAATCAAGGTTTGTGCATATGCTTCAGAAAGGAGACTGCTGGTTTTCCATTTCCTTATCTTGCACTATGGATTGTGTCATCTTCCAAAATAGTAAACCAGGATATTTTCTTGTTTACATAGAAGAACTTAAGAATTTTAGGCTTTTGCATCTCAGGCATCCCAGGCAAGCGCTAAGCCTCCTTCAGCAAACAAAAGTTTGAACCTATATTGTGTATCTCTTATGGGCTGATGACAAGTGCAAACTGGCATGTTTATAGTCAGACACAGAAAAACTATATAGGAAAGTACCAGAAGAGATGGAAGTCAGTTCCACAACTCATGTTATTTTCTTAACTAGCAACCCATGTTTATTTTTAAACTAATCTTCTAATCAGAAAAACATGCAATTGTATGCTAGACATGTAGTTTATCAAGCTGCCCGGGTGGTTTGTCTATGCTGATGGTATTTCTGAGAACCACCATTGTGAGTCCTTAAAATTGCATTTTAAGAAACTTTAAATGCACCATTTTCCCTCCATAAACTTGGAATTCAACATGGAAATATTTCAGTTAATACATTGGTAAGAACTCAGCTTTTTTTCTCCTGTTCCAAAATATGAGACCCCTGTTTTGGATCAGATGAAGGGAGGAGGTCACTGCATGGAGAGGACATCCTACTGCAGTGCAGATGAGTGAACTGTAGGTGCTATGATGGAAGCATGACATAAAGGCCACACAAATGACTAGGCCTGTCCTTGCTAGCTTCCTAAGATCCTGCAGACTTTGCTTGAAACTATTGCATTGACATGCTAAACACATTTTTTTATAGTCAAAACAGCCCATCTATTACACAGTATCCTTCAAACAATATACCCTAAAGATGTACTATTAAGTATGTTGGAAAAATCCATCTTTTGCACTTTTGATGTTTCTCACAGGGAAAGAAGTTTATTCCTCAAAACCACTAGAGAGGAAAGGGAAACAGCAGCTGTGCTTAAATGTAACAGATACGTAGATACCACTTACAACTTCAGCCCCTAAACCCAGAAGTTTAGCCTCAAAAATTATTTGGCAGCTTAAATGTTACTAAAAGGCAACAAAGCAGCCCCCAGCTTTTAGGTGTTTTCTGTGCAGTAACTCCACATGCATTTGACATGCTCTCCATAGGCAGTCACATCAGTTCTGTGCACTTCAGCAGGTTCAGAGACAGAGGCTTGGAGGAAGCACTACACAGACCTACACATGCAAATTCCCTATTAGCTCCTGGGCTTTTCTTCTGAAGCATGGCCAGGATTTTTTCAGTGAAGAGGTGGCTGGCACAGGCCAGAAGTGTCCAAGAGCTGTTTGTTCCATCAGCCAGGAGTGGTAATAACCACTTTTAATTTACTGGCAGATGTAGCCTTGGTCTGTCCTTACAGCAGAATGTCCCGCTGAGCAAGCTCAACATGAGCTAACTAAAATAACAGAGATAAGGGGACTGTATTAGTCTGCCACCAAGTCTGAGCTAAATTAGTCTTATCTCCATAGGTTCTTTTTTGGAGCTGTGTATGCTATCTGTACATTGTGAGAGATAGGTGCAGATAAGCACTTTTGAAAATGTATTGTCTAAGTGGAATAACTTTTGTTCTCCAGTTTGCTCTCTAGTTTTTTTGTTAAGAGAGTCTTAGTTATTTAATGGAGTCACACTAGCACAAAAATCCAGTGTGATTTGCAAGCAGATAGGTTGTCCTTTTTCAAACATACCCTATGTTTAAATAATAGAATGCAGCCCTCTCTCTTCCCTGGACTGAGCTGTAACAAACACTTGTGCACCTCCACAAAGTTTATGCTTTGAATGGCCTGGAGGTTTTTTTCCTGTGGTCTGCAGGGTGTGACACAAGAACAGATGCTTTTCCCATTAGAAGTGGAGCTGCTCAGTGCTTGCCTGGAGAGCTGCATCTTTACTGAAATTATGTTATCGGTCATATGTGCTGTTAAACACATATTGAATAGGCTGCGTATGCTGGTGCATTCTGTAAATGAGTTCTGTCTCCTTACAAATCACTACAAGAAGTAGAGATGTCAGTTCATGGAAGCCAAAAACACAGCTGTTGTCCCCTTGTCATAGGCCAAATATCATGGTCAGCACTGCTCACCCTATACCTCACAAATTAAACGGTTTAGAATTCTCTTTTTCTCCCTGTGAAGGATAGATGTTGGGAATTTGAAATTGATTTAGTTTCTGAAAAGTCTTTAAATCTTGGATTTTGAGAAGGATTTAGGATGTTTTATTCTCAGGATTTTGAGATTTTTGAGATTGATCCTTTTAAAGTCACGTAATTATTATCATATATTGTATTTCATTTCTGCTATTGATAACCTTGGTGCCAGTGTGTAGCTCAGAAAAATTAAAGTAAAAATCTTTGTTTCACTTTATCTCAAACTGTTTTGCTGTTCTCAGTCTTATGTTTTTGCCTTTCTAGTACAGAGGTCAACTGGAGGACTATAATCAGAGAAACCCAGAAAAATAACTCCCAAAAAGAGATTAGCTACAATTCTCTCCACCCCTCCACTTCGTCCTAACAAGCGGCCAGATGTGGCCAGAGTTTGCATTAATTTTTCAAGTGTAGAAGTCTGTGTATGTTGGTTTTACTAGCAGTCTTTCAGCCAGATGGTCTGCTAAACTCTCATCTTGCAAGGGGCTGGCTCATTTTCCATCCAGACGATTTTACTCTGGGGAACTCAACACATTAGGCACCATTATCCACCTATATGCATGAATATATGTATAAAAGCCCAGCACTCAGTCAGTTCCAATGACTTCTGCAGATCTGAACGAATGTGGACTGAAGCCACGTCCCTGTGAGCACAGATGTATGAACACACATGGCAGCTACAAGTGCTATTGTCTCAACGGGTACATGCTCATGCCAGATGGCACATGTGCAAGTAAGTAACAGAGCTGATGGAACAGGCACACCCAAATAATCTAATCACATTTAATCCCAGCAGATTTTCTTCTTGTGCTGAACAGATTTAGTTTATTCAGGATAGGGTCTTTGCCCCAGTTCTCTGGTACTGTCACAGCTGAAAGAGGCTTCCTATTTGGTAGTTCCTGGGTAAACAGGTCATACTTATATTTTGGTGTTCAGAGGTGTTTTTGTCCTGATAAAAGTCTTTGATAGTGTTTATTCAGATGAGGAACAGCTAGTACGATCTCAGTGTGTAGTCCTGCCAGTTCATCTGTTGAATAAGGATGACTGAATGTATTCAAGCAAAGCACCAATACAGATTACTTTTTACTGCGCTGAATTTCATGCCATTATTCCTTGCTTTACCTTTCTGTGCTCCACAATTGATTTATTTCATCTGTGTTGATATGCTTTCCACAGTTGATGAAAACTCTTCTTGCAAACATTTCTTGTGTGATCTAAGGCTTATCTAAACTTGTTGTAAAAATAGGTATTTCTACCTATCTTCTTTGTTTTAAGCCAGCATGAAATGGAAAGCATTCTGCTTTTTAAGCCAACCTGATTTTTCAGACCTGAGGAAGCTTCTAGTTTTTCAGTGACAGAGTTTTGTTTGTAGAAAATATCTCATAGTTTCCTGAATTTTTAATATGTTAATGTATGAATAGCTTTATTTGTAATGAATGAAATTTTGTTGTTCTAATTAATTTCTGTGTTCATCCATATCTAACTTAAAATTAGTGTGTGATTCCAGCCTAGAATTTTGCTCTCTTGTTATTTTAAATCCTGTTTTTAGGTTCTAGGACATGTGCCATGGTGAATTGCCAATATGGATGTGAAGAAGTCAAAGGGCAGGTGCAGTGTCTCTGTCCATCAGGTGGCCTTCAGCTGGGACCAAATGGAAGGACATGCATTGGTATGGTTAGAGAGCTCACTCTCAGCTTCTTTTGTGCAGGATCCCCGAAGCCATAAGATTCTGGGGAAAGGTTAGGAAGTACTTAACCCTCCTTGCTGGCTTAAATAGTGCTTCATGTTATTCTCAGTGTGATGTAAAGTTTTGATGCTTTTTTAAAAATATTTTTTCTTGTAATATTGGCCATGCAATTCTTCAGATAAGTCTCATCCCCAGTACATAATTCAAAATTTTGACATGATTTAGAGTCATCAGCAGATTCAGTTTCTGCCTATTGCTATGAGGCCATTAAATACAGTGCTTTGCCTGCAGGAAGCTGCCCTGCTGGCATAATGTGTTATAGGATTTGGGCATTTTGTTTGGATGGGGCTTTCTTTTATTGTGATGACCCACAATACAAACTTCTCAGTCTTTCTCTAGAAGCCTTAACATTACCTGTGAGTTTCTTGTGATGAAGAAAGCATTGCTTATAATACTTGGTACTGTGTTCTTCCATAAAGTTAGTTCACATTTTACTGCTTCACTTATAAGAACACGTGCGAAAGCCACCACCAAGTGTGAAATTATAGGACTTACTTATTAAGCTTATTTGTGATAAAAACCAAACCACTCCCATGCAAATCCCAGCAAGTTCTTTCTTTCCCATTTTACCTTCTCGTGGATCTGACCAGCATCCCTTCTCCTGCTGCAGACATTGATGAATGCTCCACTGGCAAAGCTGTCTGCTCTTACAACCGCAGATGCATCAACACATTTGGAAGCTTCTACTGCAAGTGCCAGCTTGGTTATGAACTAAAATACACCAGTGGCCGCTACAGCTGTGTAGGTAAGAGTTAGCCCATGGATGCTCCCTCTTCCTTCTTTTTATTCCCACAGTGTGCATCTTCCCTGTCGTTGCCTCAAGCATGTTGGCCTGTCCTGGGGATGCTGCCTCAGAAATGGGTAAAGGATGTCACACAAAGAATATTCTTGATGGTACTTTGAATTTTTCTCTGGTTTTTCTTCTGTAGTCTTACGAAAAACTGAATCACTGGCACTTACAATTTAAATTGCCTCATTGTACCAAGTCAAGTTGTGCAAGAGTTTGTTGCCAGTTGGCAACTGCTGACTAAAAAAAAAAGAAGCTATTTCTGGTAAAGATTTAGTTAAGGAACCATTTTTTGTTGTCTTGGCTTTCAAACTGGGATGAATAAGCAGTCCCACAATATTTTTTTTCTTCTTTTCATGTCATTATTGAGGAATGTGAATTAAGTGCCTTCAGTAAAAACAGTTATTTGGATGGATAGTACAGAACTTGGGGGGTAAAAAAGTATGAAAATAGTAGGTTTCAATTACTTTTCGGATTTCTGTTGCATGGCAAAATTTCTCCCTAACAAAAATAAATACAGGCAGAAAGTTATCTTGACATGCTCAGGTGTTAAAACAAATGTCAAAACACCCTTACTCATGTTTCAATCCATTAGTTGAATGCTGGAACGACAGCCAAGTATAAGTTACTGCAGCAGGTGCTGTGGGAGTATTGTTCAAGCTGTTGACTACACAAGGGCCTGGAAGGGTTAGAACTACTATAAGTGCATTAAAAATGAGAATTAATGTGATTTGTTTATATTTAATGAATATTAGAAGTGAGGGGTGGGAGGGAGATCATAAGGCAGGTCTGGAGACTTAAGTTTGCATTTCATGTTGTCTGCAAATCCTGTGAGATTTAAAGTGGAAAAAATATTTACTTTTCTCATACAATATGTGTGCATGGGGGAAAAACTGGAAAGGTCTCAGCAGTCAGGATTTTATTTGCAAACCTAAATCTCACTCTCAGACACACCAGACTTTTGAGTCAGTCTTCCTGCTACTTGTTTGTTTGCTGACATACAAGAGGACCTGTCAGCTGCTAAAAATGATGCAATCTGGATAAAATACAAGTGGTGCAAACATTTGTGCACCAACATGACTCCCTCATGTGGGAGAAATCAGAAACATCTTTGTAATGGAGAAACATCAAATACTCTTGGTGCCTGTACAATTTTCTGTGAGTCGAATGTAGTATTTTCTGCTGAATTTTCCTGATTATACCTTGTTTCATGCAGCATCATATGTTTTCTGGAATGTTAGAGGTAGATTAAAGATCTTGACATCTTGGCATGCTCAGGGTAACTTTCTATTACATTCTTTCTACAGTGAATGAATGAATGAGAGACTTGGTGAACGGTTTTTTGATTGATGTCACACATTCTCTTGGTGCCTTGTGCATTGTGTTAATAGAAGTCTGTGTACAACCTATAGTTTGAATCCTGTTCTCAGTCAGAAAATCACTGCATTCACTTTGTCTTTACTGGGATGCTCTACATTTTCCATAGATGCATATTCCAGCATCGGTTCATCTGGAGCAGGCACCAAGCATTCTCTCCTAGTGTGAATTCTTCTGCTTCTGAGGGTCACTGCACTGTCATGGTCTAACATTAGTGCTTACAGTACCTGGAAACAGATGGGTGGCACAAGCAGGCTGTCATGAACCTTGGGTCTCAACACAGTTTTCACTGAAGCATTTATATCTTTCTCCAGATGTAAATGAATGCGTGACAAATACACACAGGTGTAACCTCCACGCAGAGTGCCTCAACACCGAAGGGTCCTTCCACTGCAAATGTAAACAGGGCTACCGAGGAAGTGGAGTTGATTGTGCTGGTGAGTACCACTGGATGTCAGGAATGGTACTGTATTGTTTTTCTCCAGTGACTGATCATTACAAGGCATGTTCTCAGAAATGTCATGCTGAACAGTGCTGCAATACCAACCAAGCAAGACCTCTCCACAAAATAATATATTAATTGTATGACTCATAATATAATTCATACAAGTATCACTTGTTCAAATTAATTTTGCCTGTAAGTCTCCAAGTCTCATAATATCTCTACGAATTGCAAGTAGAACAGAGAAGTGAATTTGTCTTGAAAAAACAGAGAAAATAGTTTTAAAAATCTACTGTGATTTTTCCATGAATTCCCAAGTTAGCCCCTTGGAGGGCTGTGCAGTCCCTCCCAGAAGAGTTTCAGGCTAACTTAGCAAAAAATGAGAAAAGGGAGGAAAGCTGTGACTTCTGTGTTAAACTGTTTTCACTTAAAATTTTGCCTTTGTTTGTCTATTGAATATGGAAGACCTCCTATAAAGATGTCATTTTCCACTTTAACTGCATATGACCCTCCAAGAAGAAAGAAAGAAAGGCTGTTCTTGTATATTTAAAATGAACCTTTTAATTTATACCTTTATTAAACCTGGGAGATGTTTCTCCTGAAACATCATTAAAGATGTTTTCCTCAAGAGGACACTTGACTCCTCCTCAAACATTTTAAAAGTTTTTGTCTACAGCAGATGAAGCCTACATAATATATAAATCTTTTCAAGTAATTCTTGATTAGCTATGTATTATGATTATACTTCATGTCACAGATGTTCTCTGAGTCCCTCTATTATTCATGTTCCTACTCCCATTATGATAGTAATTGAAAATTACAATACACATTGATAAATTAATATTATCACAGAATATTTTGTGTTGCAACGGACCCATTAGTCCAACTCTTGGCTCTGCACAGGAGAGCACCATTTTCTTAAGTTTCAACTTCCAGTAAAAAAATGTTGACTTTTAACAAGCAAAAAGAAACTCACAAAAATCTGACTGATACTGAAAAGTTTGGTATGGACATCGATTACCACAGCAGAGCTGTTTAGAACATTCTTCCACTCAAATTCAATGCTATGAGCCAGTTTCCTTGCTAGTCCACATCCCTTGTGATATGTCACTGTAGTTGAAATGGAAGGATGCATTTGACTGGATACCAAAGCAAACTGACATGACATATATGTCACATATGTTGATATGGTTTTGTTAAAACAAAATGTACCACAGGTGAAATGTTAAACAAATACATCAGATCAAAATAGTCTGGGGTTTTTTTGTTCATTTATTTGGCTTTTTCTTTTTAATGAGAAGGTAAAAATTTCCAGAGAAATTTTCTTGTTGACTAACTCTATGTATAAAATATTCTTTTGTCAAGCAAAAACAATTCAACGAGAATGATTGCTTAAAGATGAATAACAGAAATATTTTCACTTGTGGAGAGATATTTTTTGATGTCTAGCCCTGTAAAAAAATCGGTTCTGAAGTCAGATGATTCTTATCTTCTCACTGGTGTTTCTCTTACATAGTTTGCCCTCTGTCTACTTCCTCATGTCATATTCCCAGTTACTGAACTCCTTCCAGAGGAAGGATCCATGCCATTCATAAACTTAATAGAATACACTAAATGGAAAAGAGATTTAGTAGAAGAGAGGATAGAGGAATAACACACAGTAATGACAGCAGTCAGAGCCATAGGCAGAGGTCAGCCTATGGTGACCTAAGCTGAGGGTCCAGCTAGAAAGATGTAAACAAGAGAGGAAGAGTAAAATACAATCAGGGGTAGGTGAACCCTGAAATGCAGTGGTGCTAAATAGAGACTGGTTCCTCTGGTGGTAATTCCGACACGTATACCTTATTTTTAAAAGAAAAATGAGGAGACTCTTTTAGGTCTGAATGTTTCAATGGTTGATTTTTACTGCAATCCCCAAGAACATCTGACCAGTGTAACTGATGGGGGCAGGACATGTCTTGCTATGGGGGAAAATGTTTTTTCAAACAGTGACACAAACAATTGGATGTACCAGCCTACAGCGAAAACACTAAGTGTTCTCCATGTCATTTGGCAGTTGTGGAAAAGCTTTGGCTTTTTCCTGCAGCCAAAAGAAATTTTGCTATTGGGTTTAATGGGATGAGGACACTGTCTTGGGAATTTAGGGGCTGAAGGCTGTGGCTTCACACCTCTTTTGGTGACAATGGCTACAGTTCCTGTGGTCCATTCCAGCTCCCAACTGATGGGCCTGGGCTTGTGCTGCAGATGAACAAAAAGCTTCTTAAATAAGTCTCCAGTACTCCACATAATTATTCCCACAGAGCTGGAATCCTGTTTTCACGGGGAAGCATTAATTCTTTATAGCAATTGTCTCTAGTGTAAAAAAAAAAAAAACAAACCCAAAAAAACCTGGCTACCATGGAAGCAGTATTTGCTTTATTAAAAAAATGAAAACCATTTTAATATATAACTTAATTTTTGGAGTATGAAAGGAGAGCAACTAAGCACATTGTTTATAATGAAACTCCTATGGCTACAACTCCTCATGCCACCAAATAACCTAATAAGTGAGGTAATATATAATTCGCTGTGCACAGAAGGTGGTGGAAATTCTTTCATTCAATTTGTATGTCAGTACACTATCTTGGAGAAAGCTGCTGAAACATCGGGCTGCAAACACTGCTGCTGGTATGAATACGAATGTGATTATTAAGGCACCCTTCTGCCATTTAACACTCCTGTATGTATGAAACATTAGAGACTATTTCTGAACTGTCTGTAGCACACATTTTGTTTGAGAATCCATAGAGATGGATTGATTTGAATGATCCCTAAAAGGGTTCTAGTCATTTCCACATCTGGCCTCTATCTTGCTGCAATCTGTTGCTGTTCTCAGGTTCATGTGTTTCCTGATTTCCTATTGTGCATTGAAAACCCACATTTCCCCTGCCACATGCTTCTATGTGCATTTCAGCTTTTATTCAAGAATAAAGTCTCACAAGGTTCCATAAGCAATTAAGATTCCTGGGGAAAAAAATGAACCTATTTTTGTTTCACTTTTTTGGCCCTACAAAATAACAGGAAAAAGGATTACTATCTTAAAGTCTACAGGCAGCACTCTAAGAAGCTCAACAATGACACTCTTGTTATTGCCCAGCTAGAGGCAGAGGTTACTCTTCTTCATTATGCTTTGCTGGGTATCTAAATGTCAATAAAAATTCATGCTGGCTCTCTCTCTGCCTATGGTATTACTTGTTCATTCTTGGTGATAGGGTAACCCTTAAACCCCGTATACGATTTAGCTTTCTTATTAACTTGCCAGTCCTGAGAAAGGTTTGATTCGACATAATAAAGTTTCAGAGCTTCAGAAGCGACTGTGGTCATATCACTGGTGATATTCTTAAAATTCAATTCAGTATGGAGTCAAATACTGCTGTCACCCTTTAGTGAGTAACACTCAGGCTTTGTCACCACACATTTCCTACTGGATGCCTTGCTGGCTGGTGTAGTCATGTATTAAGCACAGTCCAGCATGACCAACTTGCCCTGATTTCTCAAAGTATCCTTTCCTAAATAAGACAGTAAAAATTTTAGAAATGAAATAGAGTATGAATACATACATACATGATGTTCCATGGTGTTTAGAAGAAAATAATAGCCCAGAATATGTCTTTTTAACGTATCTATGAAAGCTTTCAGACTCTCTTAAGACAATCTAAAAGAGGTTGATAACTTTTAGAATGATTTCTGAAAGTATGTCATGCTAATCTAATCTTTACTCACATCTACAGACTCCACCTACACATGGTAAGTGTTGTCTGTCTCCCCCGCCACTGCTCCAACTCTTATATAGAGAAGCTGTAAAGGGTGCTGTGAAAGGATTTGTAAGCCAATCTGCTAGGCTTGTCTCTCAGCAGGTTTTTAAATACACTGTGAGGTGTGAAGGTGGAAGTAGTGCGGTACCTGCTGGAGTGCAGAGCAAGCTGCCTCCTACTGCATCCCCTGTATGTTCAGGGCCAGCACTGGCTGCAGTCACAGGGTGTGGGGAAGGAAAACAGATCAGTCTGTCCTTCTCCTGTACCATCCCCTGAGCACTTCCCTTTACACAGTGCAGGACAGAGTCAACAGGTTGGCATATGCTCTCTATGAATTTTTTTTCAACTCGACTTTCACAACTTGGTCATTAGACATCCTACACCAATCAGTTTCTGTGAGTTTATAATTTTGTATGGAATTGATGACAGAAAAGTTTTACTTTTAGCCCTCAGCCACCGTTTGTCTTTGTTGTTCTACTTCTTGCCTTAATTCTCTCTAATTCAAATAAAGAAGATACCTTTGAAAACGGAGATATTTTCATATTAGGGCAATAAACAGAAACTGCATGAGCAGGAGGCATTAATCTGCATGCTTCCTGATTGAAGGTATGTAAGGGAGAGCTGGGGTGGAATGCACTACATTTCTTTGCACTTTCCAAAATTCTCTGCAGTCACATGGACAGATAAATGTACAAATGTTTGTGACCAACATCTCTGCATTTATCTATATGTCTTGAGCTAAAGGGTCCTGAAAAATCACTGCCTCAGCTATAGAACCCCAGAGTGCCAGCGAAGGCGAGCTGCTCATTCAGGCAAGTCCACAGGCATTGGATTGGAATCCACAGATTCAAAAGAACAGACTGAGTTTAAGGTGGTGTATCCTTACATTGCATTAGTCCTCCTGCAATTTATGGGTAGACATAAAAAGCCTTAAATCCACACCTCTGGCTACTCTAAAGCTGAATGCAGGTTAGAAGGAGACGAGTGCTGTCTCCTAAAATATGCTTAATGTCTAGTCTCTTTGTCTCCACAAGCATGGAGATTTTCATAGTGCAGCAGCAAATTGGAGTGTGCAAGCACATGGGAATTTATACATTTTCATCCCCCTATTTTTCTCACTCCTTTCAGTTGATTTTCCACACTGCTAAATTTTGCACATACAAGGAGATTGGTTTTCTGACACCACGGGGGTTATTATGTTGAACTGTAAGAATTTTTCATTTCATGAGGAAAACTTCAAAGCAGAAACTAAAAGCAGATGTTCAGGTTTGCTGAGCAGTCAGTCCTGTGGCCTTGAAAATCCCCATAGCCTCTTTATTAAAAGCGTGAAGTTTCTCGTTACTGATTGTCAAGAGGAAATTTGTTTGAAATTAAGCTTTCCTGTTAATTTTTATTGCTGAATTACGAGTTTAGACCCAGGGAACCTTACATCTTTCATGATATCATCCTCCAGAGGATACTTAGTGGAGTATTAGGAAAGAGTTTACTTCCAAGTATTTGACAAGCAAGCCTACAAGTTTTATCCAAAAGAAAGGAAGAACAAATCCTCAATTCTGACTTTTATTTTATTGGCATGTTTACTCCAACAGCAATCTCAAAAACGCCTGGATGCTACAGTGAGCACACCAAGAGTCTGATTCTGTTCCTGACATACTAATAGCATGTAGCTGCACTTGCCATAAATAAAATGTGACAAATTCACAGTGATAGGATTGTATTTTCCAGGATTGAATATAAATTCAGGGAACTTTCCCCTTTTCCTACTAGACTGCAGTTCTATTCTATTAAGTGGTGTTTTTTCTTGTGCTGTGTCTCCATGAAAAGAAGCACAGAGACAATAGCACTACCCAAGGTTCCAAGTCCAGTCCATCTGTCTCAAAGTACTACTATAAAACTTTCATAAATACAAAGTGAGGAGAATAGGAACATATTCTTGCCCTGATAAGCAGAGGGAAATAAAAACAGCTGTCTTCCACCATAATTTTTAATCCTAAAAGACTGCAGGTACTACAACGTCAATACTGATTGAGAATCAAAGATGGGAAGCAGTATATGAGGCTATTCTGATGCACTGATGAAAATAGTCTCTCTCTATGAAAGAGCTTTTTTATAGCACACTGGAACTGCTCAGCTTTCATTGTTTCCTAGGTAGTTCACATAAAGGACTCAAACTGCAGAAGGCTGTGAGTAGTTTATGACATGGTTGTGCACAACATTTGATAGTAGTATCCAAAAGGCTAATTCCAGAATAATTAAAGTAATACCACTTTATCCAAAATTATAAGCTATAGCATTTCACATCGAAGAGGAATCATAAAATGGTAAATTCTCAGGAAATGTTACACTTATGTTCTAGTCCATCTTGGAATTGCAAGATGTAATAATTTGGCATTCTTGGATGCTTCTCTGAATTGTGGTGTTTACCACATACAATTAAATATCCCTTAGAGCTAAAAGAAATATGATGGAGCAGCTTGATGTAGGTCTTCTCAAAATATCCTCCATTTCAGTAGCTTTCAGCCTGCCATGGAAGGAAAATTAGGCCAGAGAAGTTCATGAAAGATAGCCAAGAGAAATGCTCATTATTTTTAGGCTGCAGTTGTTGTGCAGGGGATCCCAGCTCCATGGACAATTTTAATCCACAAATTGAAGCAGGATTTTTTTTGTTTGTTTTTTACCCAAGCTCCAGTGTAAAAATAATTTAAGTAAGGGGCTCTATGGCCTGTGTCACTCCTGTGTTACATGAGAGTCCAAAGAGATCATTACAGAGGATTGCTTTGGTCTTTTCACTGTAACTCAGACAGAGCTGTCCATACAACAGAGCTGAGCAAGTCGTGTGTTAGGTTCTGTGCAGAACTGACCTTGTATCTTGTAGAGAGTTTAATTCTATGGGTCTCTGGACCTTGTAAAGAACACCATGGTCCCATTGCTGAATGATTCCTTAGATTAATATTTTTTATTTTCTTCTTGGTTCTAGTTATCCCTGAAAAGTCAGTGAAGGAAATTGCAAGAATCCCTGGAACAGCTAAGGACACAATTAAGAAACTTCTTGCACATAAAAGCAGTGTGAAAAAGCATGAAACAATCAAGAATGCAATCCCAGAAGCAGCTGAGACACCACCTTCTAAGACCCACTTGCAGTTACTGGACTATGAAGGTGGTATTGGTCTTGGTGGGAGCTACAGTGAGGAAGAGAAAGAAACTGAAGCTGCTGCAGAAGAGGAGGCAGAAGAGTCAGATGAAGAGGAGAAGGAAGATTTTGAAAATCAAATTGATGAACGAAGCCTTAGAGGAGATGTCTTTTGTAAGTTTCTTTGTTTTTTAAAAAGTCTGGCTTCAATGTAAACATATATAAACACTAAAAAAATCCTCACAAAACACAGACACTTTATCAGAATTTACTTGTAGAAAATGAATCATAGAATCATAGGATGGTTAGGTTCTAGTTAAGGCATTTGAAAATACATTTGAAGACTTTGAAAAACACAGCAAGAAATTGCACAGCATATTGGAACTAGATGATCTTTAAGGCCCCTTCCAACCCAAGAAACTCTATTATTATAATTGGTGTTTAGTACAGCTGTCTCAGTCAAACATTCTTCAAGGTAGTGGCAAAAATATGTAATATGAAAAACACACACTGTCAATAGTTCATTCATTATGTTTTCCCTTTTCCAAAGTATGGAAAAATAATAAATAATATCCCACAGCAATTAAAATTATAATAATAAAAATGAAAAAAAAATAAGTTAACATTCAATTTATTGCTATTTAACTTGGAAAGACAGGTAAGTATGTATTTTTTAAAGGAAAGATAATTTTAAAGTCCTCTGGAAAAAATGGTCTGTAATATTGTAATACTGTAAGACAGCCAAGAAAAAATGTAATTATTCACTTAATACATTGGAGAATACAAACTTCTTTGCCAAAGGCATGTTCCTAAAATTGCCCTTTTTTTTTTATTTTCAGTGGTAATTGGACTGTTTCAGTTTAAGCAAAGGATATAGACTAATATTGCTTCCTCAAATTATGCCAGGGAGCTGATAAACAGAACAAAGTCAGGACTTTGCTCACCAATCTCCTCCCTTCCTGCAAATATTAACAGTGAGTGCTAATGGCATGTTTCAAGTTTGCTGACAATACCAAAATGTGGAGAATGACCCATTCATTGAAGGGCAGCACTGCTATTAAGATCTGGCCAGGCTGTGGAGGTACTGACAGGAACTTTATGAAGCTCAACAAAAGCAGATGGAAAGGGAGAGAAAAGCCTCATGCAACATTATGGATTTGGGATGACTACTTAGGAAGAAGCTTTGCAGTAAAAGGCAAGTTTTGGACTTCCCATTACAAGACAAATGAGGACACACTGGCATGAGTCTAGCAGTGCTCCACGAGGGTCAGGGGCCTGAAGAACATGAGGAGAGGCTGAGACAACTATTTTTTCCAGCTTTGACAGGGGAGGGCTAAGAAGAGACCTTATAGATGTCTTCAGCTATTTAATGGAAGGTTACAGGGAAGGAATAGACAGACTTTTCTTGAAAATATACAGCAATAGGACAGGAAGTGATGAATACAAGTTGGAACAAAAAAAATTCTCATTAGATATAATGAAAAGAATACTTCACCATGAAGGTGGACAAAATTTGGGACAGGTATGCAGAGAGGTTGTGAAATACCTATCCTTGCAGATATTCATACTATGACTGAACTGGGCATTGAGCAATCCCCTGATCAGGAAGTCAGACTAGGCAAACTAAAAATGGCTCTTCCAACCTACATGATTCTGTGATTCATTCTGTGTTTTCAACCAAGAATTTCAAAGTAGTTTAGAAAATAGTGTGTGTAGACCTGCATCCTGGAAGATGCTTGGATTTCTCGCTGGTACTGTAGGCACATAACGTCACAATTCAGGAATCAGTAATATTTCCAAAAAAGCAAAACAGCTGCTTCCTAGCTGCATGCATCTGTTTGTCAGCTTTTAATCATATGAAATGGTGACAAATTTCTGACTAATGGTGCCATGTCTCCCCAGTGAAGGATCCTATGCTCAGGATGTCACTCTCCCTCTAGCCAGCCACACGTAAGCCCTAGACTATGTCTTTACTCAGCCTTTCACTCCTGACTAGCATGTGCCACTTCCTCTGAAGAAGTGGCCCTTCCCTCTTCTGAGGATACCTTCATAAATTACTTACCTAATAGAGGTAGCAGGTGCAGGAGCTGATGTAGAATTGGGGTTGAAGTTTCCACTGTATGGTAAACTACCCCTGGGGTTCATCCTTGCCATGCTGGTACTGCCAAATGCATTTGAGAGTCCGAGGGCAAAGGATTAAGTGACTTGCCTCTGTTCTCTCACAAGAAGCAATAAAACACAGATCTTATGATGGTCATACATTTACATTTAGAGAACCGTGTGTCCCACACATTTCCACCAAAATACTATCCTGAAGAAGGATATAACTCTTCCCAGTCATGCTAATTAATCCAAAGCTGGCCATAATTTTGCAGAAACTGTGGAGAAGGTGAGCAGAAGATAGTTGCAATATATATGTTGATGTTTGTTAAGATTAGGTTCTCAGGTACTTGGGCTTCTTCATGAAGGTAAGCTAATGGGGAGCTTGCATGTGCCAAGCGGGTGGTGTGAATTGACCAGGTATGTCATATGAATGTGATTAGACTGGGAGGACTCAAAAAGATTGACTAATTAACAGCAAAATGCTTGTGGAACCTGAAAGGAGGTTTACCCTTGGCAAGGGTGTGTTCCCCTGCAACTGTGATTTCTGTAGGGTTAAAAGCTTTTATTTCTTGACAGAATTGCGGGTATATTGCTGATCTAGCACTTTAAGGGGCCACACTACTAATAGGTTCCATTAATATTTACTGTAAATAATAAATTATTTATAAATAATACTCTTATTAGTTATAGATATATTTATTCAGAATTTTGTGCCATAAAGGACTATGGCCTTTTCTGCTTCCTCAATTGTGAGGCACGGCAGCCTGTTAAAAAAAAACAAAACCCAAGTCAGCCCTTCTATCCCTTTCTGCCTTTCTGGGAGGGAGGGCTGGCTGGCTGGCTGGCTGGCTGGCTGGCTGGCTGGATGGATGGATGTAACTCAGACATCACAACAGGTGTCTTTTTCAGCCTGCTTAGACAGGTCACGAAGGATTGCCAGGAATATTGCCCCTAGGGTAGGGCCACCCTGCGTTTTGGTTAATAGGACAACAGGCTCTGCTCTATCTGCCTGGTGATTCAAGGGGAACTTGGTCTCCTGTACTGGGCTACATGACCTAATGCAATTGCAAAGGGGGGATTATACAACCTTCCAGTTGAGTACTCAGTGCTACTCTATTTGGAGTGCACTAATTTTCCAGATTTCAATTTGATTGAGGGCACACAGAGAAAATCCTTTGTCCATAGGAAAATCCAAAAAATATTTTGTTGTCATGATGATTGGTAAGATTATTTTTCAAGCATCTTCCCAACAAAATCAGGACATTTGAACACCCTATACCTGGGCTAGGCAGAGAGGAAGAGCCTACTTGTTTCTACAAAAATTACCCCTACAGCTGACAGCAGTAACAATGAATATTACTGCTTGAAAATATTAAAGCATTGTGGTTCATCTGTATTTTTTCCTATAGTGTCTTTGTGTCAGTCACATTTGGCTGGAATTTTCCCTTACAGATGTAAGAGATTTATATGCTGAACTTGCTAGAGAGATTTTATTTTGCTAGGGGATACTGGCAGAAAGCTGGTGTGGTACTTGGTGCAGAGATAGCAGCATGCCCAAGATGTAGTTTCACCAGGTTTGTGAACTCTGTATTATTTGTGGCTTTCTTGTTTGATACCAACTGTGATTCAAGGACTTAAAGAATTGTGCCATGTTCATTTTCATTTTGAATACATTGCTTAACTGTGTTTTCTTTCCTTTTAAATTTCCATGTGTTGTACTTGATCCTTGTTATCATAAAAATTCAGTCATGATTCAGGTGCTTAATTGCTTGAACATTTGGCTTTAAAAACACTTTCAATTTTAATGATATTGAGTGATCCTTCAGAGAACATCATTAGCTCAAATTTACAGCTTATAAATTTGTACATTTTTTCCTTTCTTTGCTGATGTCTATTCAGCAGATTCCTTTACTACAACATGAAATTCCACCATATAATCCCCTCAAGTATTCACATAGCATCTGCCTTTTGTATTATTAATACTGGTATTGTTTGTCTTCCAGGAAGAGTAGTTAATTAGGAAAAATAGAAAGGTCTTAAATTGATGTGTTATTTTATCATAGTAGTTTTACTACAGAATAAACATATAGGGAGCCAGAGAAAAAATATTGTAGAGGGAAAAAAAAAAGGAAATATTATATGGAGATGGAAATTATTAAAATAGGCCCAACTACCAAAATACTGGACCTTTGTGAGAACTGCTACTCACAATTTTTTTAAAAAAACCACACAATAGTTAAGATAGCAAAGTGAAGCCCAAAAAATTTAAGAAATGTTAAAATTAATTCATCAATGAAAACTTAATTTATTTTTATATTTTTATATCTTATGATACAGTCTGAAATTACTTCAAATTACTATTTTCTGTGGGATACTTGCCTTGTCCAATGTGAAGGAAGGACCCGTCCTGTTGTGAAAGGTGCAGTTTAATAAATATGAATATTTATTAACAGATGAATTATTTATCAATATGATTATTCATCATTGTTTATTCATTATTATTAAATAATTTAATAAATATGTCCTATTTACTGCAAAATTTGCAGATGTATAGAAAATGAGAGTAAACCATAGTATTGGAAAGCTCTTTATTACATGAGAAATGCCCTTTCTCCTTATGGAAGAAGACACAGAGAGCTGGACCAAAGTATTTGGTTATATAAGCAATGATTGTAGAGATGCTACACTCAAGGTGCACTTAAATAATTAAGTACAACCTTAATTCTGACAGTTTCTAACATTTCAGTGCTTTTTGGATACCACTGGTAATTCACTGGTAATCCAGAATGGTATTGCCAACTGCAACCGAATTCTATATTCTGTACTTCATCAGTTTATGAAATTCCCATTGGGCTTAAAACTCCTGTAGTATCACGTAGCCAGCCACATTATTACACAGAGACACTTCCTTTGGTAGCACCAAGAATGATAAAGAGAGTTTGGTTTCTGGCTTATTTGGCAATACTAAAAGTGGACTGCTTCCCTTATGGCTTCACAGATCTTAATGCTGAACAAGAGGGCTCCCACAGTTAATCATGATGTTTGCTCTTAATCTTATTATTTTCTGATAATTACACCACTCTGTGAGCTATTAATGCTCAGATCACAGCTCAGTTCATAGCTGTACATGTCAGACTTCTGGCAAATATAATTTTTTCAGAGTCCAAAATAGTAGCATACCACATACATAGGAAGCTCATCTTAAATTTACTACGTCTTATATTCTGCTTGGTTTTTCTACGGTGCCCACTCTGTTTTTCTGGTTTTGGGGTTTTTTAATGGGCTTGATGACATCAGTGGTTAAGAACATGTGGCACAATGATATGAAGGGGTTTGTATGCAGAGATTACATATTAGCTATTGCTGCAGATAAGTAGATGGAAGGGCATCTGCAGTACAGAAAGGATGGACTCTGCTGTACCTGGAGTGGGACATATGTGTTCTTTTGTTGGTGAGAGTTTGTTCTTAGGGAACATGAAATGAGACCTGCCTTTCTATAAGACCACTTGACAGCAGAAGAGCTAAAAAGACTAATTCTGACTTCTGCCTATTATTTATGAAGGAGTAAACTTCAGATCCTGGCTATGTGTGAGGACGGTCTGATGTAAAATGTAGGCACTTTTCACGCAGTAAGGTTTCTTTGAAACCTTTCTGTAAGCTGAACCTTACAGTTTCTCATAATATGCAGCTGATATCTTTCAGTGAGTGCAAAACCTGACTGTAATGCCTGACTGAAAACAAAAACATATTTGGAAATAAAACTGGACTCTTTTTCTGTCCATGAAAGTTCTTTGCTTGATAACACATAGCTACACCTGCATGTATCTCTCTCAAGTGAATTCAAGTGTAATTCAGTAACAAATAAATCATCCTGGCAGCTGTTGTCTTCTGTTAAATCACTCCACTCTTTCCAGAACTGATCATATTTTAATAGCTCTCTTCATTTTGGCAAGGGTTTTCATAGCCTGACCCTCTTCCATGAAGTACAAGGCCAAGTTTATGGCATGACAATAAACTTAACACCTAATCTCTATGTGCCTATTCCTAAATGTGTATATGTAAACATATATTAATTGGAGAAAGATGTATTTTAATCCTTGCCTTAAGTATGAATATTATCCAGGTGATCTAAGCAATGGTCTGGGTGAGGGGAAGGCTACAAGGACAACAAGAGAGCACATGCTCCTGGCAAGTTATCAGAAAGCTCGTAAGATTGCAAGAGTCTTCTTCCTCAGCTCAATTCAGCACCTCTGGTGCCTCCAGGGCCTCTTTGTTAGTGTGTGTTTCACTGGGGTACACAGAGCAATTTTTGACAGTTTTGAAGGAGAACAAAGGTGAAGTGGATGGCATAGCCTTTATGGTGCTATGAAGCTCTTGATTGCAGCAGCTTCTAAGTATATTCTTAAAATTAAGTATGTGTGAACATGTTGGAGTATTTAAATGGAAAGCCCTAGCTCAGTCAAACGCATGGGAAAAAACCTCCCTTCTGAACAAATGTGCATCCATGGGAAAGTATTGACTTTTAAAATATTTGGCATTTGCATATATGATACAATGCTGAGTAGGGAAAAGTAATTTCCATAGGTCCTATCATCTGGCATTTTTGAGGAAGTCTGAGCTTTTCTTAGCACAGCTGCCCACAGGGCGTGGCTGAAAAGTGAACTTCAGTGTTCCAGGCTTTCCACTAATACATTCTCTAAGCAGTAATCCAAAGGCTTCTCCCTCACTCCTCTAAAATGGCACTGTTAAGCTCCTCCTGTTTTCATTGGTGTGCATGAATATATCACAGGTATCACCTGTTTATGTGTTTGCAAAGGATAGAATACCAGTGAAAGCAGCTCTTCCCCTTATCTCATGTGTGATTAGTTACTTAGGGTATGCATAACGAAGTTGAGACTTATGATTATTTTTTGAGTGAGAGCACTTATCTATTAATCACCTGAAATAATACAACAAAAGCTTAATTATAGAACTTTAAAATACTTATAGTAATTTAGAGTATTACTTAGCGTAAACAAGAATATGTAAGCTTCTGTCTCACCAGATAGGAGAGGATTTCCCTTGGTCTCTGAGGCTGAGAAATAATGCTTATTGAGTAACCACCTCTTTCAGGCTAGTATCTTAGAGAATGTCCCTAACATTCATTGGCTGTGCTGCTTTACTGACTCTTCCAGTTTGGCACCAGACACATCAACCAATTTTTAAAGAATTACTCACTCAGGGGTTTCCACTGAGACTGGTTATCAAAACATCAGTGTGTGCTTACCAGCTGTAGCAGGGAGGGAGAGGAAGGGGAAGGGCAGCTGCTGGAACCTTTCTTCCCAGCAGACAGCAGAGCTGATCAGGTATGCAGGAGAACCCTAGCAGAGAGTGTGACTTCAGAAAAATAACTTTCTGGGGCTTCTGTTACAGCAGCACCAGCTATCACTGCCCTGAATACAGGGCTGTAGGCCTTTGATGCCCTAATGTTTATGGCTTTTACAGTCTCTGACATTATCCATTTTTTGAGGCTGCTGTTGGCAAAGTGCTGCCAAGTCTCTGCTGAGTTCTGGTAGAGTTCTCTCACTGACTCTGGTAGAGTTCAGTGCAATTTGATCCTTATAGCAAGAAAGCAGATCAGCCCACTAAAGAAAGATCAACATTTTATGACCTTGTGAATCTGTAATTCAATGAAGCTGTAGCTCCAGTGCTTATAGGTTAGAAGGCTCAGTGCTGTGGAAAACAGCAATTTAAGCAAAGTTTTAAAATTAAGAGTAGCTAAGTGCACTTAGGAATCTGGGTTTGGTGGTGGAGTGGAAAATACATATATTGATTTATTTAAATAAATGATGGCAGGTAGTATAAAGGAATAAAGTTCCATTTTATGTTCCTGTGATGACTCAGTACTTGACAAGTTGTTTTCCCCAGTTCCCAAGGTAAAAGAAGCAGCTGCCTTTGTCCCTCACCTGGCACAGAGGAAAATTCCAGTGTCGAGACCAGAGCAAGAAGGTGGCTTATTTTTATTATACAGTATTTATTTTCCTGTGTATTGTATCTTTTTGTGACAGCCTATGTTAGCCAAGTCAGAACCAGTTTAAAAGCCTTTAATATAAACCAAAGATTTTGTGAACACTTTAAAGAGAGTACCTGGCCAAACTATGCTGCCCGTTCCAATGTGTCCTTTTCCTGTTTATAACCCATGCATAGAAAGTTTCCCCACATTAGAACTTGACTTGCAATTGAATTTCACTTGAATAATTTCATAGTCCTAAAAAACTAAAGTAGCTTCTATAGTCTGTAAAATGAAAACACGTTGCACAGCACACAATAACCCTAAACAAACAAGATAGATGTGCTGGTTGACATTTTTTCCAATTTAGAAAGCAGTAGTCTCAGAAACAACAGATTTATACAGCAAAGCTCTCAAAATGCCATGTCTCTGACTCATGATAAAATACATTAAAATAACAAGAAGGATGCTTCTTTCTGAGGAAATTCAGATGGCCAAAGTATTACTCTTAATCTGATCTGTCATGTTTGCATCGCACAGTGTTCCTTTGTGTGTGTAATGCTTCTCATCTGCACAGTCACGAAGGCCATGGTGTGCTCTGGCTGACACCCTTTTTCAGTGTGCTCCAAAGGTCAACTGATTTGGGCTATTCCCAGCACCATGTAGTTGGAGTATGAGGCACTGATGTAAGGGATTCTTCTCTTGGGAGGCCAGTTTCTCCCAGTGGATAGAATTGGAACTTGAGCTGATTGCAACTACAGCAGTGTAACAAATGGAGAGTGGAGAGCTCTAAAGCTGGCAGATCTCAAACAATTCCTGATGCTAGAGTTAAACACTAACACCTCCTCCTATACTTGGGGATTTGCAGGCACTCGGTATACAGAAGTCACAGCATATAAACTCATGTGCAGATGCAAGATTGGCAGTAAAAAGACACTGAGCTAAAGAAAGAATCACTACATAAATTTCAATATTTTGCTTTTTTGAAGTTTCATCTAGGTCAACACTATCTGAATTCAGATTATAAATAATTTTAGAATGATCTGTACATTAATAACTGTATGAATACAGAGCAAAATGTTTTAACAGTACTTAGGATATAGTGCTCCTATTATCTCTACCAATTTTTTTTTCAGTTGATTGCAGCTTCAGTCGAGGGGTGTGTGACTGGAAACAAGATACTGATGATGACTTTGACTGGAATCCTGCTGATCGAGATAGAGGTATTTAACTATGTGTCATCTAGATAGGCTTTGATTTGATGGCTTACCTCCTCCAAAAAAAAAGGGTGGTGGGCGGAAACAGAATCCCGGATTCTTCTTTTCTATCAGTGGGTTTTCTTTATAAAAGAAGAACGAAGGCAGAGGACGCTAGTACTGGATATTGTTTCTTTGAAATATCCAGTAGCAAATGGTAATCAGCAGCATATTTCAACACAAATAAATCAAAATGTAAGAAAAATTATTAGAACATAACTGTTCTGAATTGCAAACTACAAGGCAATGGAAACCTTATCAGCTATGTGTTGTGTCTCTCCAAGATTGGTAGGGCATTTAATCACACATCCGTCATTTAGATGGATGTGGCAATGTAGTCACTCACATGGCTTAGACATCATGGGGAAAACTGCTCAGAAATCTCAAACTCGGCGAGACAAACTCAGAATAAGCCAAGGGCAAGGGGCTATTCAAGAACAACCAATACATGAACAGGTACCAATGGGATCCTGCTAAAACCCGAGAAAGAGCTCCATGAGAGCAATGTGGGACTGCTGGGTGGGTGTACATAAAAAGGTGTGGACAGGGATGGACAAGTTTGGTTGAAAGGATGTCTCTACCCCTGTTGCAGAAGTTGCTGCAGTAGTGACCAGTGGATCCTACAGATCCTGCAGGCTGCTTGCACCAGTTCCCACATGCACATTCTCTCCCTCCTCCCTCAGAGTCTTTCCATGTTAGTCTTTCTTCACTAATCCTTCCTCTTCTGCTCCATGCAATTCCCTAAATCCCTTCTCTGTGCTGTCACTCCCAGGAAAACCTTACCCTGGCCTTATCCTGTCTCCCTGAACTTATATCTGGGGATTATGACTTCATTTATGGGCCCAGATGTTTTATTCCTTTAAGACTGTGTGTGTTTGTGACTTCATTGGTCTTCCAGGACTTGGGAAATAAGCTGTCAGTTCCCTTGTGAGTTTGTCATCAATGCAGAGGACAGTAGAGAGAATATTGAGCTAGCTCAAGTACTGAAATAATCTGATCACAGAGGCACAGCAGCATGTTTCAGACTGTTGCATTTGAAAAACAGATGGTTTTGCCTTTGAAAGATGGTGCAAGGAAGAATGACTGTAATTGCCAGTGAAATATGAACTCATCTCCTCTGTAAACTGATCTGACTTCCAACAGTACAAGTTCCTTGCAAAGTACACTCCCTACTGCTTTTCTCCAGTGTGATTTTAAATTATTCAAGTAAACAAGCTTCAGCTTCCCCTTATTTTCTTAGCAAACATGGATTCAAATTGCTAACAAATAACACGAGTGTATTAAAGATGATGTTTTTAAAAATTATTTTCTTTTTACAAGGCGATGGCTACTACATGGCAGTTCCAGCTTTTGTGGGGCACAAGAACGATATGGGGCGTCTGAAACTTCTCCTCACTGACCTCAAACCAAAGAGCAGCTACTGCTTGATTTTCAGTTATCGGCTTGCTGGTGAGAAAGTGGGAAAGCTTCGAGTGTTCCTGGCAAACAAAAAAACTGCTCCTGTCTGGGAAGAGAATAAAGGAAAAGATGAAAAGTGGAGAACTGGAAAAATAGAGATATTTCAGGGGGCTGAAACAACCAACAGTGTAAGTATAACACAATTTATAAGCCAACTACTGTAACCAACATGCCGGTTTAATTTCCTAACCCTCAAGAGTTCCACCAACTGTTTTATAGGCATCAGCAATCAAAAGGCTTATCTGAAATGGAAACAGGAGCCCACAATTTAGGGGCCATAAAAGTTATCACCTGATTGTAATTTCAGAACTGAATCACCCCAATTGGTTAGAACACTGATGCCAGTAATTCTGTCATTTTGTAAAAGTACTGCATCACATCATAAGTTAACACAAGTAATCAAAATCTGCCCTTAACATCTCATGCAACACAAGCATACATACATGCCTGAAAAAACGAAAATTTTTCATTTCATAGAAGAGGATGCTCTCAAACCACACTAAACCAGAGCATTAGAGCAAAAGGAGACATCATGTATAATCAAGGGGGGCCATCACCTTTGGATCAGGGCATACCAACAGGGAACACTGTGCACTGATGTATGCCTGGAAACTGCCTCAGTCAGGACTTCAGCCAGTTTCTCCTTGAAGTTCTGGGGTCTGCTTTCCATTTGTGCGATGGAACATTTTCAGTGCTGTGTAAAGACTTTTACTGTATAATTTAATACAGTGAATATAAAGGAAATGCAAGCCCTTTTCAAGGTTTTTTGCACAGCTGGAATGATGTAGAAAAACTCTTAAATAAATAAGAATCAGACTATAAAATAAAATCAGACATCCTATTCATAAAAATAAACCTCCTCTTCATATATATAGTATACATACTATACTCAATACATACGAGAGAGTATAAATATATATAGTATATACACACAAAACCTGAGGATCCAAATAGATAAAAAATGAACAGTTGTAATATCTTCAATAAATAAAATGCATGAGCATCACATACTGTGATAAAACTACATTACAGGAGGATTTCATTCAATTTGTATTTTTTGTACAATAAAAATAAATAATCTTATTAAAGTAATCCATTTAGCATTGTAAATCTGTGCAGAGGATTTTACATCTAGTTCAAATAATGCTCAAAAGTTTTAAAAATGGCAAAGATTCAAGTCATTAAGTCCTGTGTTGCAATAAAATATTCTTCATATATAGCATTATAACTAATTAAGAGTTCCTAAATGTTTGGATAAACTATATTTTTACTCTTAATGCGTATCTTTTCTTATGACAGGTCACTTTTGAATCAGAACGTGGGAAGGGTAAAACTGGAGAAATTGGAGTGGACAATGTTATACTAATTTCTGGTCTATGCCCAGAAGATACCTGATAATGGACACTTGAGTACACCAGATTTAATCCTATTTTTCACATTTGCCTTATTAGTAGTGTATTTTTCTATTCTTTTCTTTTTAAAAAAAAACCCGCAAAACTATAAAATTGTGCCTTGAACCTAATGCAACAATGCAAATAGAAAAAGTGATGTGCGAGATGCAGATTATGCTTTTTTACGAGTTATTCTAATTCTAATACATGTGTTGAGTGTAATACTACTGTATTTTATAATTCAAGGTCAGGGTTTCTGAAGTGTTATTTGTCTGGCTTTTTTACAAATTCTACATGCTTTTATTTCTTAAAAATCTTCTCGAGGCTATTCATTAGTCTTCTATTTCATTTCTTCTACTCCACAAGAACATAAAGCAGTATTTAAGAGGATGTTACTACTTCTGGTGACATAATTTTCTTACTTAGTGGTTATGTTGTTCAAAAAATCAGTATTCACCACCCTGTGTGCAGTAAGGCAATCATACACAGAGCCAAGGTGTTTGTTGATTTAAATACTTGTGCAAAGATGGGTGCTAGGTGGAAAATCCACAAAGCCAGCACAGCAAGCAGAAATGATGACCACTATTTAAATGTTAATCTTGATATATTCCACTTACCTAGTATATATTCAGTGTTTACTACTCTACTATTGCTGAGTTGTGCTCAGCTGGCTTCTTATCTTGGGCAGCCTGGTGGCCTTCATTGTTTACTATTGTATTATTGCTGAGCTGTGCTGAGCTAGCTTTGTTAATTTCTTCTTATCTTGGATGTCCTGCAGTAGCACACACTTCCTCCCAGATTTTGTTACCCCTCTGGGTCTATGATCTTTGAAGCATGTCAAGCCCTAAACTTTAAAAAAGTAATTCTATTGACAAATAATTTGTCTTAAACATCAGGGAAATACTCAATCTATTGAAGAAGTAGGAAGAAAGGGAGGAGACTTCACTTCTCTTTTGATGGAGCTAAGCAAGTTGTAAGTGGATTCATGTCTTTGAGGAATATTTTCATTACCAATAAAGTATGTAAAATACCTTCTTTGTCATCAGTGTCTTTGAATCACACAAATCATTGTTAAGAAATGATCCCTTTACAGTTTTATAAGCATTTAATATTCACCATTAACAGATGATGTTACCAATTGGCACAGAAAAACAAGAGCAAAAAGAATGACCCATTCTTAATGTTTAAGAAGCTTCACATTATGTACAGACCTTCAGGAACAAAAGGCTCCTGCTGGATTGCAGGCCTACTTTGACCCCATTAGAGGTGAGAAAGAATGATTTTCATTGTCCAGGAGACAGTATGACCTAGTGGCCACAAAATAAGGCTCCTCTTACACAATTGAAAAAAATAATCTTTGTTGTGAGCTCCTTCATGACCCTTCAAACATCAGCAAAAGGGGGGGAGATTATCCACCATTCCAAGGAGCAGGAAGGTGAGCAGAACTTTCTCCCACAGACCAGGAGCTGCCACCCACTGCCATGCTTGCCCATGCACACACGAGTATGTGCATGTACAAATACACATTTGAGAAGGGACAAGGATCCAGGTCACATTTCTGAAAGGAAGCCGAATGACAATGCTGTGGAAGATAACACTGTTTCTGTCGTGTGATCTCTGCAGAATGCACCTAATGGCATGAGTTCCAAGAGAACAGAGAAGCCCATGGAAAAGCCCTGGTTCAGTCAATGTTCAGTTAAATATGTGTACATACATTTTTCTCTTGATTAGCTCTGTGTATCCCCTTCCACGCTGGCTGCTCACTGTTTATTATTAGTGACTCTCTTCTTTTAGTTTTTGTATGAAGAAGGGGACATCCAAATTGACTGAATAGAATTTCATAGTCTAACACTAAAGAATTTTGAAGAATTCAGCCTATATGAAACTAAGCTTTTTAACAAAAACACTACACCAGTTCAAACACCTTGAATTGCACCTACGAAGCTAGTTAGGGATGCTTGAGAGATTCCTTGTTGAAACACAATATTTTTGCACTGTGCACACAGTTGAGGAAAGGGTAGGCAAAACTGAAATATCTAGAAAGTTTACAATGGCTATGTAACCAGGAAATGCTGCTTTTTTGTTAGAACTGGTTTGTGTTACAAAACAGATACTCTGAGAAGTGTGCATGGACTTCAGCTTTGACATGGGAAACTGTCTCCTGGTGTCTTTGGAGCTGCTGAGGAAATCGCAGAAAAAGGACTTGGGAAAAGCAAACTCTCTTTAATCTCAAGGCAAAGACTCTGGTAGCTTCAAAGTGAGGGCAAAGTTCCTTCAGCATCAAACTGGATGCTGACTGTGATTGATCTCAGGATGCCTGAATAACTTGGTCACAGTGAGGCAGAACAGTATTTTTCTGGATTCACTCCTCCTTGTCTGACTCTGAAGTTGAACAGTTCTTACTGAAGATCAAGAAAATGAAAGTTCAATTTTACTGAAATAAAATTCTGTATCTAGTTTCAAAGAGCAATAATTTATGCAGTGCCTCTAAATACTAAGAAGCCTAAGAATCACTACAATCTTGAGCACTGCAGTGTTTGAAGTGCAAATGAGGTACATGTATGGAGCAAACTGAGTCCACCTAAAAAAGTGCAGCTGGGCATTTCTTGCATGGGCAGTTACTAGGCATAGAAAGATAAATACTGCCTGTGGAAGGCATAATACCTAAAGGGTATTAGCTCAATACACAAACAACAGAGAGTAAACAAACGAACATGGTTTCATACGGAGCTGATATTTATTCATTGTTGGTTGAGTCGTAGCCCACCATGAATCATCACTGGGACAAATACTTTACTGGTAGAATTCCATCCAAAAGTCAAGTCAAAAAGATTTCATGGAATGAGTAAGAAAATTATTTGCACAGATCAGTACAAACTAACTGCAATAGCTGCCATAAGACCGTCTGTAGTAGATACAGAAGTGGTTTCCCAATTGTTTGCAGTGGATTATCATACACCTGATAGCTTGCATCATAGTGGATGAGAATTTTAGCAAAATAACATCTGAATAGCAAAACTGAAATCTTTTTTTGTTGTGAATAAATTCAAAAATAGCTTCCACAAAAGCAACAAAATAAATCCATTCTGTATAGACAATCACATAAACCACATCAGCACACCAGCAAATTAACTGGATTTGTTTGCAACATTCATTCTGAAGATGGAACTGCTAAGGGCAAAACCTCCATGTTTCTCCTTCAGATGAAAACAGTTAAAGGACATATTATGCCTATAGTCATTAATGCCTCAAAATGTTCCTGACAGTTTTCCATTACCGTGAAATGTGAAATCCATTATCTGCTTGATTATTTTAGACAGCAAGGAAACTGCACTGGGAGTATTTGAAAAAGTTACAGTTATGCTGTAATCAAGTGGCTTGAACTTTGATAACATCATTAGTAACTCTTAAGTCTGATAACACACTTTAGAGATGGTACTCTGCCCACAAGTTAATGGAAAAAAAAGAGCTTCTAGCTAATTGCCCAAATCTGTACTGCATCCTTCAAAAGCTACTCAACAGATGCGATCACTTAATCTTGAATGTTGTAACAAAAGGTTTGAATCACTTTTCTTCAGCTGCCAGAATAACTAACAGAAGCATTTCATTTTGACAACAGTGAATACATGGAAATGCTGAAGCATGTTCCCAAAAGATGGTTATCTTTGAACCTGCAGCTGGCAGGAACTTGAAACATTTTCCAGCTATTAGATGTTATATTTATATACTAACAAATGATTCCCAAATGCAATTTTTCAGGATCACAAAGGTCAAGATGATGAAGAGAGGTTTTCAATGACTGCTGCTCGTATTTACTTCATAATTGCAATATTGTTAATGACAGAGTCCTATACCTGCATGTACTTGAGGTATTGTAACTCATGACAATATATTAAAGAAAAGTTAAATAGCAGCGTGAACAGTAATTTACTTGGTCATATGTGCAACTGTTACATTAAAGCTCATCACAGCAAAAAAATTTTAATAGAAAATAATTTCTAATTTTGACAGTTACTAATCTCTCAAATACCTGACTTTAAAGTTCGATTTCAACAAAAGTAAACATGCAGTCTCTCTAACCCTCCCCAGTTCTTCAGGAAGGGCACATTATACAACCGTTGAGAGAATTGATTATTAATTTTTTATTTGGGGAATGCTAAACTGGGGAATATTCAGCCTTCTGTGAGTCAAACTAAGTAATGTTCACAGCTGATTTTAAAAGTACTAGAACAGATACTGTATTCAAGAAAGCCACATGTTTGCTTACAGTGAGTTAATCATTTGCATCACCTTCCTGCCCTGGATATAAATATATGGGAGTCCTAATTTTCTATGGCTTCTTTGAAACTGCCAGAATGTTAAAACAGTCACCCTTTGTAGAGGCAAGGGGGCACTTGTAGACTGGCCCAAGTATGTGCATTATTGAAAATGTATGCGAAGGTGTGAATAGATAATAATGTTTGCCTTTATGGTTCAAGAGAGTTAAACTGAAAGGCGGCTGCAAAGAATCTTGTGATACTGAGTGACTGTGCAAGCAAATGAGATATGAAAATTAATTGTGGGTCACCACAAGTAATGGAATAGGAGTAAATAACCTTCTTTATGTCTATATAGTCAGTGGCTCCAAATTAGCTAATACCTCTAAGGAAAATGATCTGAGAATCACTGCATTTTCTTTTGAAACTCACTTGCACTGAAAAAACCAGAAAAAAGCACATCAAGTGTGTAAATGTCCCCTGTCCAGATCCAGTTCCTATATATTTTTCCCATGTTTCCTGTACTGGCATTGCTGTCCACCAAGCCATGTAGTGATGGAACACAGGAATAGTTTGTAGTTGATCTACTTGCTGGTTCCTTCAGGAGGAGAGTCGATGCAGTCACATCATTGTCATCACAGTTTGAGAGCTTTCTTTAACATCTAGTAACTATTTCAAGAGTACTGTGTGTATGTAAACAACCCCAGAACTGACACAACAAATTAATATCTGGCTCACCAACACCTGACTGGTTCACTGCCTATGCATAGCAGAAAAGGAGACATAGAGAGAGACAGCTGTTTATCTCAATTTCCCTCAAGTGAAGTACTCTTCAGTGCTTAACTAATCAAGTTACTCAGATGGCTTCATTACCCTCCAGTGACTCTGGCAGAATTTCTTCATAATCCTCCTGGCAATTCAATTTCAGGTCTTTCAGGAGGTATGATACCCCCACTATGTACTGGAACTCCTGCCAGGAGAAAGAGCCAGGAAACACATGGGAAATATCTCTCATTAACACTACCCAGTTAACTTTATGTGCATCATCCTCATAATCCTAAATTCAGCACATTCCAGTGTTACAGAAAATGCACAGGAATCTCAGGACATGGAAATAAACAGCACAGGCAGCCATATCAGGAGAACTGAGCAGCGTTACTGCCAAACTCGTCCACTGCTCGGTGCTGGAGGTTTTATCTCATCACACATAAGCAGCATCAATTCAATGCCAGCCTACAGAAATCCAGAGCCTCATCCACCTCCCTCTCAGAACTGGATCAGAGCCTAAAAATGTGAAAGTGACTCTTGAAATGAAACAGCCACCCAAGAAGTCATTCTTTGTGGGAATCAACACACTTCAAATGCTGTGATGGAAGGTACTCTCATGAAATTAAATCTGTCTGAGTCCCAAAGTATGGCCCAATTCTTGGATTTTCGGAGTCTATGGATATGACATTTATATAAGATTCCCTTCCACATATCATTAAGGATGGAGGGAGATAAAGTTTAAAACTCTTTGGCCCCTATTTAATTTAATTTTATTCAACTATAATGCTTTGCTTCATGGTGTTCATATTATTTTTTTCCTCACTTGCTAGTAGGAAAGTAGCGAGCCTTTTTATGAATAGAATCACACTTCTAGATTTTGGCTTTTTTTCTGGGAACTCTAAAATCAATATAAATTCAGACTTATTGACAGGATAATGTTTTCTTTACACAAAGAAAACCTTAAACTGAAGAAAGCTCTCCAGAAAGAATTACAGTAGTGGACCATGAAATGAATGTCATAGGTCCTGTTATAACATTAAGATAGGACATAACTTTAAAAATAAAGTAAAAAGATTTAAAAAATTATTAGTAAATAATATCCATGCATTTGGTTTTGGGTTTTTTTTTTCTTTAAATAGAACCATTGTTTCAGAAAAAAAAATAAATTACAGAAGCTTATTTGAAGCATATACTATTCTCTACAGGAACCTTATGATGGACATTGACCAGCATTTTTCCAAATAGTTCTCTGGATACTTAATACTTTCCCAGCTGGCAGAATATCTCACTTTGTTGAATAGAAGCCTATGTTTCTAGAAATGCAACTACTCATCACAGCCAATACTGAAGTTTCAAGGAAGTTGTCACTGTTAGAGTAGCACTGATATTATCCTGGTAAACCATACAAACACATAGATGGACACATATATCATTACACACATACCCATATATGTATTAATTTAATGAGTGTATAATTTTTGTTTTGATTTGCTTTACTTCAGAGGTAATTGATAAAGCATTATTGCATCTGTTCTATAAGTGGGAAATTGGAATAATGATCCCTTATTCATTAAATCAAAGACAATTTAATGGAGATGCCCAAGCAGTCTTTTGACTGAGAAACCAGTCTGCAGGAGGGGCATCCTCAGTTTTGATCCCTTCTCTAAGGAGGGCTAATCACAAGGAACAAGCCAGGCTCCTTTTTTGCTTTCCTGCCAAGGGAGCTCTCTGCTTCTGTAGGAGGCAAGGCACTTTCTGTTGAGGATATAAGGAATCCTGTATGTACTGTTCTCACAATCACACACGTAGAGAAAGATTAAAGAAAGCTGGCATTTAAAGCCTTGGAGTGTTGCGATGGAGCTCCAAACAGAAACTAAACTGTGAACTCTTGCAACAAGAGCTGCTGCTGAGTTCCTGACATATGTATGCTGCAGAAATACTTCAAAATATGTAACATAGGCCACTGGATGACATGCCACATTTGGACCTCGAAGGTTCTGATCCTGTTCTACTAATATGGTACTGTGCCATTTCTGGACAGTCATTCTTCATCTCTTGTTTCATAAAACTCTTTGGCATAGGTAGTCTCCCACACTTTTTTGCTGTGTGAGACACAAAGACAAGGCAAGAAGGAAGCCTGATTTCAACTGCAGCCTTCAGCTAGTCAGGGCTAACCACTGCATCACATGTTCAATCACTGATGAATTCATGAGTTTGGCACAAACACATAGTGAGTTAGGAATTGAACAGCATTAGCAATCAGTCTATAAAGCAACCACTGCAGCATTAGCAAGGAAAGGTTTGAGATCACTCAGTGATGAGCACTGATCAACTGGTTCACTACAATAATTTAATAAATTGCTTATCTAGGTTTTTTTACATCCTATACAAGAATGCAAGGCTTTTTTTCCCTGTGTGATTAGTAATGGTGATGTTCATTATATCAAAATAAGGAAAAAGTGGTCTGCAGTACGTTATATTCTTGCCAAGACATATTTGGCACCTTCAGGTAGGTAAAATCATATTACTGACAGCAAAGGGCAACACAGACCTCATAAGTAAATAAAACCAAAAACATGTGTTAAAAAATCATACCAGCTCTTTACTATATCTGAGTATAAACCCCAGCATCATCTGTAGATTTGCTATAGAGCCAAAATCCTAGAAGTATTATCTCTTAAAAAATATTTTTAAACACCTATGTAAAATATATGTGAAAGAGGAAAGCAGTGCAACAAAGACAATGACAAATACCTTTGCTTTGACTAAACTACATCAACTTTTAGATGTTTACTGCATAATCTGATATGTCTAGCACACTTCATCATATCCAAAAGCTATAACCCTGTGAAATTTTATAATTATTTTCTTTGTGTATACAAATACTCCATTTATCATCCCAAAGACTAGTTGGTTATACCAAAAGTAACACAGTACCACGTTGAAAACAAGAAGTTTTACAATGGGGTTTTTTTTTTGTTCTGTTAGCCTTAGGTCTGATACTCATTTACCTTGCATGTCACACTGCCTTTTCAAGCTGTGTTTGCTTGAGAAGGACTATATCATGACTGAGGTCAAACTCACATGAATATCATCTATTTTTCATTCATCTCAGGGAGTTGAACAGAGATGAACACTGAAGTAAGGCCATGCCCTGCACAGGACCAGCATCAAGGTGTCCCTTTTGCCCCACAGCCACATCATGTGCCAGATCCACACCAGCCCAAAACAGCCGGCAGCCTCAGTGGAAACTGTGCCCTCACACCTGAGGCTGCAGGGGAGAGCAAGTTACTTCCATGGCTGCTGCCCGCTCCAGAGTGCTTTCACCTTACGGCAGGCCCGCAACAGCACAGGAGCCCACAGTGAATACACCTGCCATGGTCATCCGACAGCAGAATCACAGGGTGAGTTAGGTTGGAAAAGACCTCTGAGATCATCAAGTCCAACCCCTGACCCAACACCAACCTGCCAACCAGACCATGGCACTGAGTGCCATGTCCAGTCTTTCCTAAAACACCCCCAGGGACGGTGACTCCACCACTTCCTTGGGCAGCCCATTCCAGTATCTAATCACTCTTTCAGTGGAGAAATTCTTCCTGATGTCCAACTTAAACCTCTCCTAGCACAGCTTGAGGCTATGGCCTCTCATCCTGTCACTAGTTGAGTGGGAGAAGCAGGCCGACCCACAACTGCTACAGTCTCCTGTCAGGTGGTTGTCGAGAGTGATAAGGTCACCCCTAAGCCTCCTCTTCTCCAGGCAAAACAACTCCGCTCCCTCGGCCGCTCCTCATAGGCCATATGCTCCAGACCCTTCCCCAGCTCCGCTGCCTTTCTCTGGACAGGCTCCAGCACCTCAGTGTCCTCCCTGGAGTGAGGCGCCCAGAAATGAGGCCACAGGTGTGGCCTCAGCAGTGCCGAGAACAGGGGAAGAATCGCCTCTCTGGTCCTGCTGACCACACTATTTTTAGTACATCGGGACGTGGTTTCTTTTTCCGGGAACACCCCGCGCCAACCGCACGGCTGCCCAAGCCCGGGGTCCGCCAGCGTTCCGGCAGCACCGGGGCCAGCGCGCAGCCGCCCGGGCCGCAGCCGCGCGGAGATGGCGGCGGAGCAGGAAGCGGGCGGGAGGCGCCATGTCGGGCCCCGCTGCGGAGGTGAGGGCGCCGGCCCGGATGCCGGGGTACGGGACGTGCGGGAGCAGCGTTGTGTTTCTCTGGGGGCAGCAGGAGTGTGGCTTCCCCGCCTTGGTGGAGCCCAGGGAGCTGCTGCCCTTGCCTTGGCGCTGGCGGTGAGGTCGGGGGGTGGTCGCAGGAGGCACGAACCGCCCAGCTGCTCCCCAGCCCCGGTTTGACCTTCAGCGCCGTGCAAGGCCCGGCTGGCCCTCGGGACCGAGGGGAACGGAGAACAGCGCCCTGAGAAGCGGGGGGGGTTGGCGGGTAGGGCCGTGCCTGCTTCTCCTGCCCGGGCTGTGCCACGGGTCTGAGGCGCGGTGGCATTTTCGCTTCTGAGCAGGACAGCAGTGGGTCAAACTTAAGCTAGAGGGGTCCGGGGATGTGTAGCAGGAACGGGTATGAGGTGCCAGGGGAGGTTTAGGTTGGACATTAGGAAGAATTTCTTCACAGACAGGGTGATTAGATGCTGGAATGGACTGCCCAAGGAGGTGGTGGAGCCACCGTTTTGGGAGGTGTTTAAGGAAAGACTGGACTTGCGATGGTCTGGTTGGACAGGGTGGTGTTGGGTCATAGGTTAGACTCGATGATCTCAGAGGACTTTTCTGACCTAATTGATTCTGTGATGTTTAATGAAGGATTTGGAGAAAACCCCGCAGAATTAGCGTGCCCGTGGCATTCTGGATCACAGTTACAGAGTGCACTGGCCTACCCGTTTCCTGGGAGCGGCTGCAGGCAGATTTGCAGGCTGATCTCTCCCAAGTTTCGTGGGCTCGTGTCTGAGCTGGAGGTTCCAGTGGTGATGCTCAGCCGCTGGTATCGTGAGCCTGACCCCAAACCTCGGCCAGACAAGCTGTCACCTGTGGCTGGCTTCCACGCCAAGGAAGTGTCAGCTTCTTCCAGATAAACACGGCTGGACTGCTGCTCCCAGCTGCTGTAACTACCCTTCTGATTTATATTGGAAGCGGCTGTAATTCCACTCACAGAAGAGGCTGACCTTGGAAACTGCAGGATGGATATTTGTGATGGTACTATTATGGGAATTCTTTATGTATTTGTTATATTAGTCTCCCTACAGCATTGATGTCTTGAAATAATGCGCATGTTGGCACAAATACAGAAAGGAGTTAGAGTTCATGCTTTTAAATGTAGTGTTATTTTAATAAATATATAAAAATCCATTTAATTTCAAGTGTATTTCATCCTTTATTTGAACCAGTACATCATGTGTCTTTGATCAAGATTCTCAAGTATTAAGAAATTATTTACTTTCGCTTTTAAGTGTTCTTTTAGCATAAGGAATTTTAGCAGACACTAATAATATTTTACAAATACCGTTTCTTTAAGTCATACTCTTTATCCATTCAGGATGGATGGCCTTTTCAGGAGCATATATACTCTCCTGCATACAAAGGATTTATTTTTAAAGGAAAAAAGTTTTATAATTTTTCAGTGGAAAACCTGTGAAACAACAATAAAGTGGTATCTAATCTAAGTATGGCCCTGGCAATGGTATGACAAATAGAAATAGTATAGACCCAAGACTTAACTGAAAAAATGAATGTTAAAGCAATGCAAAGACAGTGTTCATTTGACAAATGATGAAAAGCTTGCAGAAGTTCATAAAGCATGTTTCTATTACTTATGTGTTCCATTTTTATATGACTTTGTCAGCACAATTTTCCATAAAAAGACATTGCAAACTAAACATTTATCTTTGCTTGTAGTGTGCTAGAATTGAAGTTTTTGCTAGCTCTATATGAATAAGAATAATCTTCAAAGCTATTTTGTAAAGGAAATGTATTCAAGAGAAAGAATTGCTTATTTCTCTCCAAAATGATTCATTTTTTCTTTGTAGAGTATTAAGTAAACAAATGTACTTTGGATGGATATGTCTTAAATACATTTATACTTACTGATTTAGGCTTCTGTCTTCAAGACAGTCTGTTTTGTTGGACTTTTGTGCCAATACAAAGCTCAATGAAAGAAGGAAGTGTGATCCACTTTAGGAAAGCTTTTTTTAGATTGAGCTTGTCCAGGTTTCAAATCAGTACATCTGCAAGAGGATATAAACAGTATTTATGGAGACTGAAAGATAGAGGGACACACAAGAGAAGTCTGATGAACTCTATTACTTAAAAGCGAATGTTAAACCTGCACCTCACAACATGTTCTTCTTTTCAGTAGGTTTAAAAAGTGCTAATTACACTTGAGTAAATGAACAAGAAATTTAAGATGAAATTACAAAATAGTAGAGGAAAGCTGTAATGCCAAGAATGGACATGGAAAGTAAGATCTTTATAGGAAAAGAATTTTCAGTCTTTTGTAGTTATAATAGAACGTGTAAAAGTCTGAATTTTTTTTCAAGTATTGGCTGCTGGAGCCATGATGTGCACAACAGTGTAACCTTTCCTTTTCAAAAAGGTATAAACTCCTAATCATTTTGTCTGCGGTGGAAAGATGGGAAGACTAGAGCCTTACAGCTTTAAAAGAAATGCAGAACAGTTTCCATTTTTTGTACTTCTAAGAGCATTATAGTGTATAAGCCAATCTCAATGTACTGGGAATTTTGAATTATGATTTCCCAGTGTTTGGAGGGCGATGTTACGAATGCTTCTTGTGCCCAGACGTTGAGTAGAGAGAGCAGAGCAGCTGAGTGATACAATCCCAGTGGTGTTGAGAGAGCACCCAAACATTTCATGAACTGACACTCTTACGTGTATAAGGCAATACAGTTAAAGTATGTTGAAGAAACTAGCTTCTACTTGGAGATGTCACAGCCTTCCTGAAATTGTTTGGCTGGTTTGCTGTCTGAAGTGATTGGAAATACGAATATGAACATTTGCATCCATCCAGATGAACAGTTTAGGAGACTAAACTATATTGAATATAAGTAGTTAAGTAATAAATGATGACACAAATCTGCTTAGATCATA
This sequence comes from Coloeus monedula, assembly GCF_965178545.1. NCBI lineage: Eukaryota > Metazoa > Chordata > Aves > Passeriformes > Corvidae > Coloeus > Coloeus monedula. The sequence goes on from NC_138783.1 coordinate 101,617,340, forward strand.
TTTCTATCGCCAGGTATTTTTCTTGAGTGAGGCACAATGTTTATAGCATCCTCTTGCTGTAGGAAAATAGCGAAACATTGTTCATGTTGTCTGTCAGATTTAACAATAATTCTTTTTTGTTATAAAATCTGTTACTGTTGGAAAAACATGAATGTTAGGAAATGAAAAACTAATTCCACAAAGTGCAAAAAACTCTTTTTCACCCAGCGAAGTTTTGGCTCAGTACTGAAGCGGGTGATGTTAAAGGAGTGATAATAGCATTTTCTGCTTGGCTTAGCTTAAGTTTTGCTCTTTGTGATAGAGATACGTTGGGAAAATGCCAGATGTATTTCTAACAAGCTTGCATTTTTATGCAGATGGTAAGCTGTACTCTTTAGCTTTCAGGAGACTCTGTTAGTGTAGTGTACAAAAATTATTGTATGATTTGTGAAAGATTGTGTGCAGCCGCACCAAAGGCCTGAATCCCATGATAAACTTTACTGTAGAAGCTCAGCTTAGTGCAAAATACATGTCATAATCTGTGTCTCTACCGTAGCTAGATAGCATTAAGTCATGTCTGAGTCATCGGCTTAAATTTCTTTCAGCACACTTCTTTTCCTGTGTATTTGTCACTTGAGGCCAAAATGGGAGTTCGTGTTTAGAAAATGTGCCCTGTGTGTCAAAAGCCTGACTTTTGACCTGCTTGAAGCCCCAGCTAGTACCTCATAGTGACAAGTAGTGGAAAGTGGCTGAGAGAAAAGGGATTCCTCTGCCAGCTTTGACAAGGCTTTGTCATGAAGATTTGAAAAACCAGAGAGCCCCATGGAACATTTCTGTGACCTTGTGCTGAAACTAGGAAATGGATTTTAGAATAAAGTTAGTTAATATTGAAAAATAACCTGGTTGTAGATTAGAGAAACCACACAAGTGTTTCTTTATGTGAAATGGTGCAAATTTTAAAGGAAATTAAAGCCCACTTTATTTATACATAATTACCAATGAAACTGTTGATGACAAATCTCTCAGAACTATATATACATTTCATTATTGCCCCATTGAATCACAATGTATTATAATGTATTGTGAGTCTGTATAGCTGTCCTATTGTGGAAGAGATTAGCTAATACCTCCACTTGACACTTGTAATCTGTAACTTGTTAAAAGTAAATTTCGTAATTTTTTAAACTCCTTAAAATTATTTTATTAACAAGGTCAACAATATCAATAGAAATAGAGATTTCATGTCAGTGGAGTAATTACTTGTAACATTTTTTGTGTTTCAAGTAGTTAACTTCATTTAGTAGAAAAATTCATGTGATTAAGGAAGACGGGATATAGGAAAAGCTAAAATATCTTCCAGTGCGAATCAGTTTAACTGTAAATGAAGTTATTAAAAGGAGCCATTAGCAAGGTAATGTCTCTGCTGGGATGTGTATCCTCTCTAACATCAGCTGAGCATCCTAGAACTCAAAACAGCTGTAGCTATTCAATTTCTAAAGTATTTTCTCATTTAGTTTTTGCCATGGAACAAGTCAGGGTTTAATTTGTCTAGTGTAGCTGTAATATCTTGAACATTTTCATGAGCTCTGGCTTACATACTGATGTCAAATGAAGCCAGTGGCTAAGCAGCTTGTCTGGTAAGGACAACAGCTTTTCCTATCTCATTAAATCTCTGCATGTTTGATCTTATTAGAAAAATGTGCTGAGAGCTCTGCATTGAGGTTGATCCCTGAGGCTTGAGAATTTCATTATGTACTCTATTGATTGTTTTATCTTTTTTCTTTTTCTTTTTTTTTTTAAGAATATAAGAATTCTATTTTAATTAAAAATGGGGAGTCTAGGAGAAGGAACTCCAAATAAGGATTAAAAATTGGCCTTGTAAAAGAGGATACTCGGTGCATCTTCACATGAATGTGATACCCTCTGCCACCTCTCCTCTTCAAACTCCCTAATTTGGGAAGAAAGCTGTGGGAGAATGATTTCACTGAGAGAAACACAGAGTCGAGACAGTATGGCTCCAGATTAGTTGAAAGTCCTGTAGTTCAAGCAGTCGCTGATGTAAAAGGTGCAGAACAAAGCTACTTCTCCATAGTGCTGTGTACTTCACTGCTTCTGGATCTGTGAGTGAGAGGTGACTCTTGGTCAGTGAGGTGTCAGTGGTCATGGACAGCTGGAAATTACACCGTTGTATTGCCTCAATTCTCATTGTATTAACTTAGCTTTATTCATGTGGCTATTCTTTGAAGATGAACTTTACCTAGTTCTGTATTTTTTCAGTGTGGGAGGCAGTCCTGTAGAGAGGCAGGAAGAGCTCTGCTTTTTGCCAAGATGAAATAAAACCTCCAGTAAATGGTTTCTTGGTGACATTGATGATACCTGCTCTCCCACTGTAGATAGGATGGAGAAATGTTTTTGGAGTTGGAGGCTGGCTGTGAGAATTCTCTGATTTCTGATTAGGCTCTTGAGTTTAAAATAGCATTTGATAATTTTCATAGTTTATATGGGATTTAGGTTGCCCAAAGTAAGTTGGTGTTTCCAGGATTATGCTATGCACCATCTCTGCTATAGCATTAACATTTTTTAACACAACAGTTGCAGAGAATTTATTCCACTGTATCATGGTTTCACCCCAGCCAGCAGGCAAGCCTCATGGAGCCTCTCATTGGAGCCGTGGCCCCACCAGCAGGTCTGGGGAGAGAACTGGAAGGATAAAAACCAGAAAACTCATGGTTTGAGATAAGCACAGTTTAATAGGAAAAGTAAAAGCCACACACATAAGCAAACCAAACCCAGGAATTCATTCACTGTGTCTCACAGGCTGGCAGGTGTTCAGCCATCTCCAGGACAGCAGGGCCCCACCATGTGTAATGGTGACTTGGGAAGACAAACTCAATCACTCCAAATGTCCCCCCCCTCCCCTTCTTCCTTCTTCTCCCCCCTTTATGTACTGAGCATGATATCAATGGTCTGGAATATCCCTTAGGTCAGTTGGGGTCACCTGTCCTGGCTGCGTCTCCTCCCAATCTCCCATGCACCCCCAACTTCCTCACCATCGTGGCAGTAGGAAAGGCAGAAAAGGCCTTGGCTCTGTGTAGGCCCTGCTTAGCAATAACAAAAACAGTTCTATATTATCAACCCTCTGCATAAGTCCAGAACACAGCCCCATACCAGCCGCTGTGAAGGAAATTAACTCTACCCCAGCTGAAAGCAGCACACACTATTAGGAGTACTTGACTTCTGATCCTTGTCTGGGCTGTAGTCTGGATTTTTTTCCAGTTACATAGAATTTCTTGTAGAAAAGCTCACCTACATTGAAGGTTGGGATGAGGGAGAAGAAGACTGGTGTTCAGCCTTCCAAGACATTCATACACACTTGCTTGGATGCATTCTGAATTTGTCTTGGTTTTTCAGTGTTAAGACAAAATGGGCTATGGCTTTGCACAAGATAAGGTGTAAAGCAAAGACAAAGCATTTACCCCAAATACTTTTGGAGAGGGCAGTGTTTTTCTCGGGGACTGAATTTGCACTTAACAGGAAGTGTCTCAGGCTGTGGGTTTTTTTGTTTGTTGGTTTTCTCTTAGTCATTTTACTGTTTAAAAATGTTCTTACTCAACTTGGCATTATTACAGGATGGCTATATTTTAAACCTGAGGTAGCCTGATCTTTTTTTTTTTTTTGGAAGTGAACTGGCTTGCAAGTTTTTTATTGATTGTCATCATTTATTCTTGTACACACAAGTGACTCATTATACCATGCAGTCAAAGTGAGAGCTCATAACGATTTGGCAAGAAAGTGCCTCATCAGCATAGCATTACAGAGTCTCATTGTAAATATGAGCCTTGTAACCTTCAGTGTACATTTGGAACTCAAACAGATGTTGTCATGCATATTTGGAAAGTCATGGCGGTCAGTTGAAGTCCCTGGTGACTGGAAAAAAGGAAACATCACTTCCATATTAAAAAAGGGGAGAAAGAAAGATCCAGAGAACTACAGACTGGTGAGCCTCACCTCTGTGCTTAGGAAGAGACTCCTAGAAGATGTGCTAACACACATAAAAGACAGGAAGGTAATTCAAGGTAGCCAGCATGCCTTTACTAGTGGCAAGTCATGCCTGACCAACTTGGTGGCCTTCTAGGATGGAGTGACAACAAGGTGTTGACAAGGGAAGACTGACCAATGTCAACTGGACTTGTGTGAGGCCTTTGTTATGGTCCCACATGACATCCTTATCTCTGGATTGGAGAGATACGAACTTGATGGATGGACTCATTCTTATTTAGTGGATAAGGATGGATGGATGGAGCCAGGGAGTTGTGGTCAGTGTCTCTATGTCCAGGTGGAGGCCAGTGATGAGTGGTGTTCCTCAGGACTCTCATGGGACTGGTGCCCTTCATCAGTGACATGGGCAGTGGGATTGGTGCACCCTCAGCAAATTTGCAGATAACACAACAGCAGGACAGGATGCCATCCAGGGGGCCCTGGACAAACTTGAGAAGTGGGCCCCTTGTACTATATCAAATTGTACAACTTCTCCATCTCCTACACTTTGCAGGTAATTTTTAGGGTTATTCCTTTTAATGGCAGTTCTATGGATGAATAAATCTTCCCCTGTATCATCTTGTGTTATAAATCCATAGTTGTTTTTCCACAAGCACCTCATGAGATTCAACAAGTCCAGGTGCAAGGTGCTGCACCTGAGTCAGGGCAGTCCCAGACATGAGCACAGACTGGGAGAAGAAGTCATTGAGAGCAGCCCTGCAGAGAAAGACTTGGGGATTCTTATGGATGAGAAGCTGGACATGAGCCAACAGCGTGCACTCATGGCCCAGAAGGCCCATGGCACCCTGGGCTGCATCAAAAGCAGCGTAGCCAGCAGGTCGAGGGAGGGAGGGCTCTACTTTGCCCTCATGAGACCCCACCAGGAGTGCTGCATCCAGCTCTGGGATCCTCAGCCCCAGAAAAACATGGACTTGTTAGAGCAAGTCCAAAGCAGGACCACAAAGATGGTCAGAGAGCTGGAGCACCTCTCCTATGAAGATGGGCTGAGAGAGCTGGAGTTGGTCAGCCTGGAGAAGAGGAGGCTTTGGGGAGGCCTTATTGTGACCTTATGTTGTGACTTTTTATATGGGCAGATAGTGACAGACCAAATGTCAATGGTTTTAGATTGAAAGAGGGCAGATTTAGATTAGATGTTAGGAAGAAATTCTTTACGCAGAGGGTGGTGAGGCACTAGAACAGATTGCCCAGAGAAATTGTGGCTGCCCGATCCTTGGGAGTGTCCAAGGCCAGGTTGGGTGTGGCTCTGAGCAACCTTGTCTAGTAAATGGCATCCCCTGCCCATTGCAGGGGGGTTGGAACTAGGTCCTTTCCAGCCCAAACCATTCTGTGATTCTGTCATTGCTAAACTGAAATGCCTTGTGCCGTTCTGGGAGGGATGAGGATGTTTGTTTTCTACTGCACAAAACTGTGACGCTACCATTTGTTCGTTCTTTTTCTTACAGCTCTACCTTAACAAAGATGCATGATTCATTTCATAACTTAAGAAAAAACCCTAGTCTTTCTGGGATTTCTTGTCTCTTTGAATTAGGAACACAGCAGAACAGTGCTGACTGAGTTCGATTCAGTTAGTTTTATAAGTACTTGCTCAGCAGCATTTGTCAAATTGCATTAAATCAGGTAGAAAAGCGGTCAAATTCCAAGTTAAAGAAAGAAAGAGCAATATACAAACAATAGCTGGATAAGGGATGAACCCTTTCCCTTCTGTCTGTATCCCAACATCGATGGACTCCACAGGGTTTATTTGCCAAAATTAGGCAAATACATACCATAAAAATGTGAAGTCTCCTAAAGGTCACAGGGTAATTGTTTTATCTTTTTTCTTCACAGAGGCTGGAGTTACTCATGCACATTTCAAAAGATTCCATGGGTTTGCTATGCCACAGCTCCCTCAAGTGGTAGAATAATTTTCCATTTGGAATTGCGGCTTTATTTCTGTGACACACTTGTATTCTTTTCCAAAGGTTTTGGGGCTTCTCCCAACTTACATTCTGTCTGATTTATAACAGAAACAACAGAGTTCAAAGAACAAGAGTCTGAGCAGGGAAGAACTCAGGCTTACTATACTTGGGTTCCCAGTGAACTTCGGCTAGAGAAAACTGCAGTATTACAACTGCGTCGGTAATTTCAAATTTCTTCTTATAAGAATGCAAAAAACATGTTTTCTACAGTTGTCTGACACAATCATGTTGTGCCTTGATTAGAAAAGATGCTTGATATTCAGACTTGATATGAAATGCAGTGCACTTTTCCCAGTATTAATTAATGAGCTTTGCTTCATTCTTTGAAAGAAACCATGGTAGTAAAACGAACTGTTGGATTACTTTATATGTTCCTTTTAAATTCAGGAATCTCTGTTTAATTTCTGTTTGCATAAAACAATGGTGTCAACCTTGGTGATAAATCTGGTAGGGCAACAAATGTACAAACAACTTCTCATTGTTTTCATCACACTTCCTTTTAATTTGGAAATCAAGATGAAATTTATGCTTGAGTAGTTAGTGTAGTATTTCAGAAGTATGTATTGCTTTTCACCTTGAAGGATTTTAAAACTTTTTGCCAACTAGGTATGCACAACAAAGCCAGGACCATTCCTAGAATATTTCACTGCAGAAACCTCTCTGATGTCACTGATAATAATAATATAATATAATATTATATAATATAAATAATAATACCTTTATTCAGTGATTTTTTTTCTGCTGTTTCTTATGCTTCTCCCAACTACCAGTGAATATCCCTCTCCATTAAAATATTTAATTACTTTTTCTGTTACTTTTACTTAACTTTGCATATTACATTTGAAGGGAGTCAGTCGTACCTCTTTGCTAGAAGTTGTACATTTTGAGACAAGCATTTCCTTAGAAGTGATTGTTTTGACTTAAGTGTGAGGAGTCTATTAGGTGGTTTAATTTCCAAAATTATTTTAAAATAGTTGCCTATAATTTGATGTCCATATTTGTGTTTTCAGTTTGTTTATTTAGCTGCTGCTGAAACATTTACAAACTTGAATTTAATGTTGCATGAACTTGAAAAGTCAGTGCATGACTAAGAAAATTTAAAATTTCTGATAATTAAATTTATTGCCATAGTGTAAGAGTCCTAAGGTAGAACCTTGCCATGCTGGGGGGCTGTGTAGGATCAAGTAGATAATGATGAGCAAGGACCACTACCATGAAGCAGGTGATCCCCACAGACTCAGCATATGGATCTTGCATGTGGATTTCTTACATACAGATCCTCACCCTGCAGTATTAGAGAGGAAACTTCCTATGAAGCATAGTCCTCAATGAAATATCAAAATACCTCACCTTTGCCACAGGGTAGAAGTATATGCACTGATAAATTATCAGCAGAGTAGTTTGTGTCTGATAATTTCTTTGTGTGTCCATTGTCCTATATGCTAAATACTGAGAGCTCATGAAGTCATCTTGCCTTTAGATAAGTTTTACAGTGTGTGAGCTTAATACAACGCATACATAGACACAAGATCTGGAAGAAGCACAACTGATTATAAGGCGTAGCAATCATACTGGGTTAACATATAACTGTCACCAACTCTGCCCTGGATTGCATGAAAAACAGTAAATCAGCAGATAATAATTTTCTAATGTCAACTTCTTGGTATTCTGGAGACAGGGAACTGTTCTTGCTTTTGAGGGCTCTCCTACGTTACAAAACACTTCTTTTTGTTCACAGCCTCCGTGTGTTCCTGTAGCAGAACAGAGGAGTGGATGCACTTAACATGGGCTTTTTAGTATGATGATGCATAGGGTTCAACTTAAGTATGTGAAAACTGCATCCTGGTTCTCTGATTTTGAAACTTCTTGAGTAATAAAATCAGTTTCTGTAATTGCCATTATTGAGGTTTTGTAGGACTTCAAAACGTAAGACAGGAGTGTTTAAATACAGCTTAAGGGAATGCTGAGAACGTTCACTGTGCAGAGTGGGTTGGTTCTGTTTGTATAGAAAAAAGTCTTACCCTCTCTGCCTTTTGATTTTGTGGAACTCTGAGGTCCTACCTAAAGTTGGAACTTGTTTCTGTCCTGCAAAAGACAAGTTAGCTGGTGGTGGTCATAGAAACAACAGAGTGTGCAAATTACACAGCTGTATCTCTTGTCCCTCCTCTGCCCCTGTTCTCAGGAGTTTTCATCATGGAAACAGTGATGCTGCAAGAAACCTGCTTGTGATTCCTTTCCCATATGGACATGTGTAGCTAGCCTTGTCTCTGTCAGGCAGATGAGTTTTTCTGGAGTAGAATCAGGATGTATGCAATTTCAGACAAAACACTGATTTTGTGCGTAAACTAAGACTAACTGCAGAAAAGAGGAACACAATACTTACAAGACGCCGTTCATTTCTGCATTCTACATTTAATTCTCCTTTTCAGCAGAAAAATAATAGTAGGAGTAGAAACATTTTTTTGTATGCAAATTGGCAATAACAATGCACTGAGCATTTTTCGATCAAAGGACTTGATGAAAAGGAATCAAAAGGAAATACTATTGAAACCATGAGATTCTGCATTCTGAAGACCCCCTTTGATTTTCCTTTATGCGTCAGAGTATATGGGAGCATGCTTTACTAATGCTACAGCTGCAAGAAAATACAGAGGGATCTGTCTTTAACCTTCAAGAATTTTCAAAATTTGTAGATGTCAGTGTTTTGAAACTGTTTTGCTGGTGTCACTGGTTTTGAGCTGCCCCGTCTTGATAATCCATCTGTAATATGATGCCAGAGCTAGTGAGGGAAAGGGCAGCAATAGGACCTCAGGTAAAAGTCACTACTCTGACTTGCATCTCTGATAGCTCTAGGGAGAAACTTTCAAAAGAGGTGCAGCATGATGTCTTGTACAGCAAGTGAAAAGTTGAGGGTCATGTATGAAGCAGGATGGTGTTTCAGGCTTCTGTACACCATTTCAAGAAAATGGTGGCAAACTCAGTGATATATACAAATAAAATAGAGTAAAATAGCATAAAATGAAAAGAAGACTTTGTGTGAATATACAGAAGATGAATTAATGTCATAACTGCAGGAAAGGTGATGATCTTTCTTTTGTTTTCAGGTTTAAAAATGTCTGACCTGGAAAATATTGTACGCAGAACCCACAGTATTGAAAAACTACTGTCTGAGAACAATTTGCAAGATATTGAGGATCATCTTAAAGAACTTGAAGATGTTGACATGACTGTAGAATATCTCCAGGGGACAGATGTTACCAAGGCTGTATACAGAGTACTCAAGAGCTGCCCTTCAGGAGGGTTGAAAAAGAAAGCAAAGCAGTTATTATCAAGATGGAAAACACTTTACAAGAATAACTCTGCTCAGTCAATGCAACTTAAAAAGTCCATTTCTGTGTATGTGAAAGAGGAAATGGAGCATCTTGGTGTAGTTCCTAGAGAGCAGTTGCTGTCTGAAGGACCATGTCAGCAGGAGGCATTAGATGGTACTAGTTCCAACATTTTGGTCCCATCACAAACTGTTAAAAATGTGGTGTGTAACAATGCAGAAGGCAGTATGAATCAGCATTCTTCTTTTGAGGAACAACACACTGTTCGTGAAGATTCTAAATCTGTTGTTAGCGAAGCAAGTCTGCAGCAGCATCCAATGAGAGCTCTGAGGTGTAAATGTGTGGATCTTCTTTATAAAGCTTTGATTGGTTCTGCCAAAGATGAAGAAGAAACTGTTAAATGGCTAGAGTTAGCTAAAGATATTGAAGAACATATTTTTGCTCTTCATGCTAAAAATGATAAAAAGTACAAAAATTGCATTAGAAGTAAAATCTCTAACCTTAAGAACCCTAAAAGTTGCCACTTAAAACATAACCTTTTTTTGGGGACTTTGAGCCCAAAGGCTTTTGCTGAGATGACAGTGATGGAAATGGCCAGCGATGAACTGAAACAGCTCAGGGCTCTGTACACAAAATCATCTGTTCAGGAACATCAGCTTCCGCAGGTTATTAATGGCACACAGACAAATAAAATAAAGTGCAGACGCTGTGAAAAATTTGATTGCACTGTAACTATGATTGCCAGAGGAACTCTCTTTCTTCCAGCTTGGGTGCGAAACACAAATCCAGACGAACAAATGTTGACTTACGTTATTTGTAATGAATGTGGAGAACAGTGGTATCACAGCAGATGGATTTGTTTGTAATGCTATCTCTCTTTAATAAGGGGTTTGGTAACGTGTATGAGAACGTACCTCTGTTGAAACTCTGTAATTTTAAATTCTGCACTGATATTATGTGGGTGCTGCCACTAAAAACCTCAAAATCAATTTTTAAAAAAACTGCTATTGTATTTTTAAAGATGACTTGAATGAATCTTACGGGTTTTTAAGTAATCTAAATAGGTAAAGAAATAAAATAGTAAAGAGGAAAAAATGGTTACACTGTATCTGAGTAGAATATTTGCTAGTTAATCCATTAAAAATATTCTAAGTGCTGCAGTTTTTTCCTGAAGGGACTAGATACTTGGACATTTTTTTTTTATCTTCAGGAGGAGTTCTTTCACAGGACATAAGTTTAATTTACAGTAAACAAACTGTTTCCAGAACTGTAGTTCACATACTTGTGTGCATTGCAGAATGTTCAGCATGGATTCACTCCTTAATTAAATCACTATTTGCAAGCAAGTGTTAGATTATTAAGTTGGTTTGAGAGGTGATTTCTAACAGGGAAAAAGAAACAAAAAGAGCATTAAAGGGGGAGAAAGCAGCTAGCAAATTAAAGCAAGAATTACATTATGCTTTAGTTTTATTTTAGCTCCTGGAAGGAAAACAGGAGCTGTGACAGTCTATCACTATGTGGGCCAGATTTATAATATAAGATGGTATGGCCTGCTACTGCAAAGAAATTAATGCAGGATCAGATAATGGATTGTTTCAGAAAATGATGTAAATATATTATTTGATTTATGTTTATTTAATAAAATTAATAAGAGTTAATAACTTTCTGAGTGAATATCATCTCTGGAACTGGGACATCTGTCCTGAACTGAGAAAATTAATGTTTTTGTATAGTGCTGGTTACCCACAAACAATGACTAGAAGGAAATCCAATAGCAGAATTTTTTAAACATATTTTTGTTCCAGAGTCAACAGGATTCTCGCTGATTTTTTACAAGAAGTATTTATTAAAAAAAAAAAAAATTAATTCTTCTCACTGTGAGAGAAGTATCTTTTACGAATGCGCAACAGGCATTTTGCACTTCAATGTTAAAATGTATCAGCAGAGCAGAGAAACCTGCGGAGTATTTGCTGGAGGAATTGAGGACAGTTGTGCACCCATCTGACTATGACACAGCTGAGGTTGGTCAGCTCCTCTGGGCTGAGCTGCATGACCTCTTAGAGAAAGGAGTTGGGGGCATGAAATGAGAAAATAGCTGAACTAAAAGCCAGCCAGGACTGAAAGACAGGCCTTTATCTGTATATGGGGAAAATTACATGTAACCTAATGTTGCAAAGAGACACTTAACCTGTTCTACTGAAAAAAAGAAGAAAAATCTTTCCATTCTGTGAAGTGTTAACAGTTAACTTTCAGCGGCATTACTTAGATTTTTATCATGTAAAAAAGTGTGGTTTGGGGGAATTGCACTGATGTAAAATACACATTAAAGCTTTAGGCCAGACCCCCAATGTTCAACTGTGTAACCAAGGAGTTGCTATCTGGCCTTCCTTCCCAGCCCTTACTTGTGTGCTGAAATTGATGCTTACAAGTAGTCTTGCTTAAGTGGGAGGACCTTTGTGTACAGTATTATTGTTAGCTTTCAGTGAAACTACAGGAAAGCAAACACTCCTGTGTCAGTGGATCACAGTAAGCACAGGATTGTGTGCAGTCATTTTGAAGGTCATGGTCCTGTTGAGGAGAGCTTTATGCCAGCACTGTGCTGTGTCAGAACACCATGTAGCAGAAGACATTATTTTAGCTGTGAACAACTTATAAATAATTTCTGCCTGCAGTTCGTTTTGAAGCCATTCCAGTAATGTAGAGCTCATCCAAGTTTTATCTTGGCAAAGGGAAATGTAAAAAGGCATGGAGGGTGTTTTTGACAGAATATATTTCAAGGGTAAAATTTGTATCTGTAACACTGACTACATTTGTGACATAATATATAACATCATTTTCTTTTGCATTGCCCATCACTAATATGTAACTGTGCAGGCTTAAAATATTTGACTGGCTAAGTTTATATGCTTTGTCTCAGCTAACTTGCAGCTACATAGTGTGTAGAGCAGCAGGAGGGTGTAGATCACTGAAGTACAGGAAGTATAGAGTCCAGAAACAAAAGAAATGCTTTGAAAAGTGAGATTCTTTTATATTGTTGAAGTCTCTTTTTTTTTTTCAGTTCATTCCAGGTGAGAAAAATACCTCTTTTTTAAGCAGAGACAATTCATTTCGGTATGATGTTTAGCATGTCCAGGCAGCTACTCCTACAAGGACCGTGACATTAGAGGTGATCCCCACAAACACAGGAGAAATGTAAGCTGAACAAGGCTAAAGTCTGTATTTGTCTCCACAGGGTTTTCCAGAGATTCTATAAATTCAACTGCTTCTTGAATCCTGTGATTTAACAGCAGCAATAAGGCCTTAAACATAAATTGCACTCAAAGATCAAGCAGCCTGTAGCTGCAGAACTTGTGATACATATCTTAAGAAGATGAGAGCTAAATTAACAATGAATTTTACACAATTTTCAATGTAAAATCAAAGATACTATTCTATATCTGAGGTGCTCTATTAGTTGTACTCAATGTTGCTCCCTTAACACCAGTAACAAAACTTCTGGTTCCTGGAGATCCACTGCCAGATCCACTTCTGTTCTGTTGAGTGCCTTTTCTATCTCTGTCATACCCCTCTTACTGTGCACTTTTTAGGGAGGTACTCAGCTGCCATTTGTTGTTTATAACTCTTTCTTCTTTTCAAAACCAAAAGTAAATTTGTGCTGTTTATTTTTCATGTAAAGTGTATTCATTTCTGTCTGTTGTGCTATGTATGTTTGCTACTAAAGCAAAGAACTGCAACTCTTTAAACAAAAAACAGCTTTTTTGTGCCAAGAAAGAAAGTTAGCTGGTAACATGCTGTGATTAAGGAGCAAATATGTCGAATTACAGTCCTTCAGGGAATCTTCAGGATGTAATGGCCCAATTCACTGACTGCCTGGAAGATAAGGAAAGAAACAAGAGTACTTTGATAATTTCTTGGATTTGCTTGGGAGTTGGCTTGTTGCATTCTGGTATTAACAGAGCCATGAAGGCAGATGACTTCATATCCCCTCATTTTGTGCTGCTGTAATTCAGCCAAGAGGTAACAAAGTCATGTTTTACTGAGGCCATGTCCTCACTTGCCAGGATGGAACGTAGTCTCCTTGCCAGCTACAGATGGTAAAAAGTATTATTCACAAACTCTTATTATAAGAGAGCTTTGCTGATAGAGACCTTCCCCTACACACACACAAAAAAGTTGTCCATTATTTGCCATTGGATGTTTTTTGTGCTGTTCACTCTGATGTGACATAACAACACCACTTCATGAATACACCTCTGTGAACAAAATCCTTAAGGTGCAAAGTCAGCTTTCAGATGAAGGCGTGTGATGGAGCAGCAAGGGTGGGTTACTGTGCAGGGGGAGGCGAGCCAGGAGTGGATGGTGTCAAGGCATATAGGGACAGTGGCTTCAGTTAAAAGGGTCACTGTCCAGCAGCACCCAAACAAGAGCAAGGCAGGTCCGGTGACAATAATCTGCCAAAACTCCAGTGAGAAGCAGGCAAGTCTGGGGAGGTGCTGTCGGATGGAGATTTGGTGCACAAGGTGGGGTGCAGGAACGGGATCACCAGGCTTGTACAGTGTCTGAGCTGAAATGGGGCTATTGCTGGCAGTGGGAATCTGAAGCAGCTGCCCCCAGCAGCACTGCCCCAGCCCTGCTGCCCTCCACTGGGATGGTCAGGCAGCAGCCTCGGGTGGGGGCAGCCCCACAGCAGCCACCACTGGGACCCTCCCCGCCTGTCTGCAGAATTTAAACGGGAGTGATTTTGGTGCACGTGTTTCAAACTGCATCCTAGCTGGGCATGTTCCTCTGTCTGACCTCGGAACTGGCAAGTGTACTTCATGTGACCAGCCCTCAGTGGCATTTGTTCTAAATTTGTATTGTTCTATAGCACTGTTTGGTTTGTTACATACATGGTATGTAACAGTGGACACAGAGAAAAGGGCCTTCAGTTCCTGATCCTCAAGCACTCATGCATGTGTATTAACCATGACAGTAACCCTATGATGCTCCATTATGCCTATGAAATCATAAGCATAGTAGCCATGGTTACACCATAGTTCTTTTCTATTTTCTTATATGTTCCCATGTTAAAGAAATAAAAATACATCTTATCTGAGAAATTCAAGAATTTTGTTTCTAAATAGAACTTGAATAAATTTCGAGGTACCTGGACAAGCTGAAGAAGTGGGTCCAAGTGGATCCTCATGAGGATCAATGAGGCCAAGTGCAAGATGCTGCACCTGGGTCAGTGCAACACCTGGTGTCAATACAAGCTGGGAGTTGAACGGATGGAGAACAGCTCTGAGGAGAAGGACTTGGGGGTGCTGGTGGATCAGAGGCTGGATATGAGCCAGCAATGTGAACTTGCAGCCCAGAAAGAATCAAAAGCAGCATGGGCAGCAGGTTGAGGGAGGTGATTCTGTTTCTCTACTTGGCTGTCATGAGACGCCACCTGCAGTGCTGCATCCAGCTCTGGGGTGTCCAGCACAGGAAGGACATCGACCTGTTGGAGCAGGTCCACAGGAGGCCACCAAGATGATCAGAGGGCTGGAGCATCTCTCCTATGGGGAAAGAATGAGACAGCTAGGGTGGTTCAGCCTGGAGAAGCCTGTGAAAACCTCATTGAAGCCTTCCAGGACCTAAAAAGGAGCTTATATGAAAGATGGGGACAGACTTTTTAACAGGGCCTGTTCCAGTAGGATGAGAAAGGAGCATAGATCCAGACTGGACAGACTGACTACATTCAGGCTAGGAATACGTTTTTTCACAAGAGTGATGAAACATTGGAACAGGTTGCCCAGATTGATGGTGGCAGGGCTCTGAGCAATCTATCGAGTTGAAGATGTCCCTGCTCATTGCAGGGTGATTGGACTAGATGATGTTTAAAGGTCCCTTCCAAGCCAAACTATCCTGTAATTCTAAATTTCCTCACATGTATCCAATGTGTTTCAAAACAAAATCCAGTGTTGTTTCAAAACAAAAACATGATAGCTTCTCCCCAAAAGGTATTAAGTTCAAAGTAGAGTAATTATTTCCTCCACTTCTTAAATGCAGCTTTTTCTTCTTTATAAGTCATAAAATAATGCCATAACTGATCAGAACTTATATACCTTAGCATTACCATAATTCAAAATCCACTTTCCTACCTCTGCAGCACTTACATGTGTTTTATTCTAGAACTGGATGAAAGCAGATTCCAGGAAAAAAGTGCTTAAGAATTTTCCAAGTCCAGATTTGTTAGATAAAAATGGGTCTGGTATCATCAAATTTGCCTCTAGCATGGCCTGCCTCTTAACAATCCTGTTCCTGTCAGTAGGAGACATCTGCTTTTGATGATACTGAGATCTTGTTTTCCATTCCTTGGGCCATGTTGATGTCGGATCCAAACAAGACAATTCTACAAGTGGCAATTCCAGTCTGATTGCATCTGCCTTATGATCAGAAGCATGTGATGACTGCTTGAGCAAATGGGTATACTTATGTCTGTCATCACCTATCCCTCTTGATGATGTGGGAACATCTTTAATTTGTTTTCTTCATTTTAATTATATTTTGCCCTTGTGGGGAGGTTGTAAGAGCACAGAAAATACTCTTATCACTATTTCCTTTAGCTTTTTTCCCTGTGATCTTATTTAAACAGTCAAGGTGGTGTTATTCTGAGTTACTACAGAAAAAAAAAAGTGCCTGGCTACTTTTTAAAAATAACGTGCTTTGTATTTTGATGAATTTCTGCATTGACACAAGCACAGTTTTAAATGTTTCTACTTAAAAAGTGAAGCTGCCTTACAAGTGTGAGTTTGCATACCTGGGCCCTTAGAGTGGAGCACAATGAGACTACTGCCTTTGATAAATAACTGACCGGCAAATACTTGATAAAGGCATTTTCAGGCGTAATAATGCAGGGCATTCTAGAGCAAGTAAAAGTGTTATCTTTTCCAGTGAACGCTCTTAGACAGCGCACGATAGTGATCGATGAAAGGTATGGCTCTCACTGGGGCTTTCTGTGCCCTGTCCTGGCTGGGGGCACAGCCGTTCCCGTTGTTCCCATTCCCGCTGTTCCCCCGTTCCCGTGGTTCCCATTCCCGCTGTTGCCGCTGTTGCCGCTGTTGCCGCTGTTGCCGCTGTTGCCCCCTGTTCCCGCTGTTCCCCGCTGTTGCCCGCTGTTCCCCGCTGTTGCCCCCTGTTGCCGCTGTTCCCCGCTGTTCCCCGCTGTTGCCCCCTGTTCCCGCTGTTGCCGCTGTTGCCGCTGTTGCCGCTGTTGCCCCCTGTTCCCGCTGTTCCCCGCTGTTCCCCGCTGTTGCCCCCTGTTGCCCGCTGTTCCCCGCTGTTGCCCCCTGTTCCCGCTGTTGCCCGCTGTTCCCCGCTGTTGCCCCCTGTTCCCGCTGTTGCCCCCTGTTCCCGCTGTTCCCCGCTGTTGCCCGCTGTTGCCCCCTGTTCCCCGCTGTTGCCCGCTGTTCCCCGCTGTTGCCCCCTGTTCCCCGCTGTTGCCCGCTGTTGCCCCCTGTTCCCCGCTGTTGCCCCCTGTTCCCGCTGTTGCCCCCTGTTCCCCGCTGTTCCCGCTGTTGCCCGCTGTTCCCGCTGTTCCCCGCTGTTGCCCCCTGTTCCCGCTGTTGCCCCCTGTTCCCGCTGTTGCCCGCTGTTCCCCGCTGTTGCCCCCTGTTCCCGCTGTTGCCCCCTGTTCCCGCTGTTCCCGCTGTTCCCCGCTGTTGCCCCCTGTTCCCGCTGTTCCCCGCTGTTGCCCCCTGTTCCCGCTGTTGCCCGGTATTCCCCGCTGTTGCCCCCTGTTCCCGCTATTCCCCACTGTTCCCGCAGCTCGGGGCTGAGCCAACTCCCATCCCGGGGCGTGGCCTCTGGGCGGTGGGCGGTGCCGGGATCACGTGGTGCGCCGGCCGCGCCCCCTGCCTGTCCGCCATGTTTGTTCCTTCCGCAGCGCCTGGCGGCGGTGGCGCAGCCCGGGACCCGGACCGGCGGCAGGAGCGGCCATACCCCCTTCCCGCGGGCAGGGATCGGCCTCTTCAGCGCGCCCGGGAGCGGCGGCAGTCCCCTTCCTGCGGTCTGGAGCCGAGTCAGGTTGCGTTATTTTCCTTTCCCTTGTGTCCGTGTTCTCCGCTCGGTCCCCCGCCGCTGTCCGAGATCCCAGGCGGGCTCCCCGGTGTTCCCTGGCGCAACTTCCAGGGAGCGGGAGGGCAGCCCCGGCCGGGCCCGCGGTGCGAGAGCGCCCCGGGTGCTCGCCAGAGCCGGTGCGGGTGGCGGGGAATGTGGCGTGATCCGGGATCCCGTGACTCCGGGGCAGGCGGTGGCTCCTTTGGGAAGCGGCTCTAGCCGGTGCATGGCCGGTCGCCGACCCCGCAGCGCTTCCTCGCCACTGAGAGAGATCGCTGGTCTGTCAGGGTGAAACTCGGGTTAGTACTTGTGTCCTCAACACGTTTCACATTGGGAAAATAAGAAATATTAAAACTCCTTTTATCTCCTTTTTCTCGTTGCTGTGTGCTCGGAGCGGGCTGCCCAGGGAGGTGGTGGAGTCACCGTCCCTTGGAGGTGTCTAAGGAAGGGCTGGACGTGGCACTCAGTGCCGTGGGCTGGTCGGCAGGGTGGTGTTTGGCCATAGGTTGGTCTCGGTGATCTCAGAGGTCTTTTCCAACCTGATGGGTTCGGTGCTGGAGAGGGGCCGCCTGCTCAGGGCGCCCTTAGGTTTCACTTCTTCATTTTTGCAGCAGTGACTCGGCTCAGCCCCTCTGCAGGGCCGGGGGAGTTCCCAGTGGCGGCAGGTGGCTCTGCGGGCTCAGGTGTGGTGATGGCTGGGTAGGGAGGGATGGGGATGGGCCAGGACTGGGAATCGCTTACGTCTGGGTGGTTACTGGGCTGCTCTCGGTGTAAGTAATTCCGTGTTACATATAACTTGTATAAAGCAATTGAGTGGATAACAGAAGAGGGCAAGAAAACTAGTTTTAAAAGCTTCCATTAGTGGCCTTTATAGTAAGGTTATATATAACTAGATACACAGAGAGCATTTAAGTTTTATTAGCTTGGGTGGAACAGTCAAGTAGGGACCTTCTTGGCTAAGTTTTGTTCAGGAATTAAAATGCTTGTTTGCAGATAGCTGTCATGCAGCCTTCCATCTTACGTGTTGTTTTCCTTCTTGTCCACAATAATTTACAGCTATACTAAATAAGCATGTGGGTTTTATTTGTCTTTACTTTTAAAGTGTTGTGCAACACTGAAGATGTCAGTGCTCGCTTTTTTTAGAGCAGGGGTGGCTGTGTGTGACTAGGTTTTTTTGGTTTTTTAAAAGTGTTTTTCCATGACTTTTTAGTAGCTTAGAAGGTGACAAGCTGTAATGGCAGACTGGAGGGAGAGCAGACATACCCAAAATAAATACGAAACGTTTTTTTTTAGTACTTTTATTTTCAGAGAAATCTAACCTAAGGATGGTACAGCTATATCTGTGTTTCATACCAACATCAAATTTATAATTAACTGTTACTTTTCTCTGTCTTCATTCAGGTTGTATGCCTTTACTGTCTCAATACATAAAGTTAAAAAGCGACAGTGTGTATTTAAAAAAAAGAAAAAAGATCTAGCAGTGCTTAGCTTTTGAGTGCTCAAACACCATCAGTTTCCTTAAATTGAAAATATGTGGAAAAAAAAGAATTGCAGAGGGTCAAATAAGATATTTAGACTTCAAGCTTTGTTCTATTTTGTGTCAATTTCGTAGTAAATCCTGGGAAACGGATCTTCCAGCTCCTTAGGATTGGAATTTTACATAAATGTTTCACAATGAATAAAAACTTCCGGGCAAAAAGGCTTGTAAGAAGTCCTTAGGGTTTGTTAGGTTGTTTTTTTTTTGGTTTTTTTTTTTTAATAGTGTTCATTCTCTTGTGTGTTTTGTTTTCGTTTTCAATCTCTGCAGAGCAGGCAGTGTGTTGGCCTGGTACAGTGTAACCCACTTAATGCCTTAGGGATGGGGCTTTCGTCACAGTTATACTGGGAAGAATATGAATGTACAAGGTAGCCTTGTACCAACAGAGGCTGCTATTACTAAGATTCCCTGAAGGAAAGGGGAAACTAATGCAAGGGAGAAAGATGAGCACATTTGAGCAGAAATAATTGCTGGATAGGTTATTGAGAGAGTGGAGGCAGTAACAGAGAAGTAGGTTGCAAGGAGAATGTCAAATAGCTCAGGCATTGTTAGCAATCTTGGACCAGGAGCAGCAGCACCGAAGGGTGTTTTGAAGTTGGCTAAAAGTAACAGAATATTTAAGTTGGAAGATGCTTAACTGTGAACTGCTGAGAAACATAAATTCTGATGAAATCCGAATAAATAAGTTTGCTCATTCTACTTGAACTTGTGGAATGAGGCTGAAAGTGAAGGTTAGGCTTCTGCAAGATTAAACTGGCAGAGATACTAATGTAGGTATTTCTCCTGACATTTTCTGATTGACTTTGTGTCTAGCTAGAAGTTAGAATAAATGAAGTGATTCTGGCAGTAGGTACTGGAATGATTCCATGATCCAAGGGTTATGTGAACTTCAGGATTCCTTCCCTTGGCCACTGGTTCTTTCATAGTCCTGAGTCATGCCAAGCAACTGTTTGAACTAGAATCCTGAGCTTCATAGGAGTTAAAAACAACCTTACAAATAAATTGCCAAATACAACTTTTTTGGTATCCAAATGAGTGCTAACAGCTGAATGACAGTTCATTTTGGGTTGGGCTCATATGAGAAGTTACAAGTAAATTTTAGTGATATTCTGGTGTTAGGTCAAGCATATCTAGGCTGCTTACAACTAGAGGCAATTTTAGTCTGTGTTTTCTTCTGGATAGATGTTCAATAATCTGCTGACAGGTTATCTTCGTAGTACAGTGGTGAAATCACAGATACAGGAAGGAAGACTTGCAAGGAGATTAGGACTTTGGTAGGTCGAGCTGTATGATTGAAGGGCTTCCAGGCAGCTGATAAGTGGCTGTCAGTAAAGGGGTGTTCCTGATCCACAGTTCTTATGTCAATGCCCCGTGGAGGGGAGGGTCAGTTTGGAGGCTGACTAATGTCACTGCTTGTAACATATCCGAAAGTACAAAACCTGTAGCATCTTGACTTCATATCTGGATGTTTTCCTTTGAATTGAGAAAAAAGTATTTCAAAGTCAAAAGGCTTGTGGCTTCTTATGCACTAAAAAAAACATTCTTGTGCCACTTAATTGACCAGGGTGTAAACCACTACCTCCTAAATATAAGAACAAGGATTGGCTAAGGGGAGAAAAGTGAGAAAATATGCTTCTGTCCTTTCTTTTCAGATTTTTGGAAACTTGCAGATCTGCTATAGACAACAAGTTTAACCACTGTAGTGATTGAGGGCTGAGAAATGTAAAAACTCCACAAACAGTAAGTGTTAAAAATTATGTAGTTTTGGATTCTGCTCTTTCTGCTGCAACTCTGGTAGTTCTTGGGACTTCTTCTCAGACATTTCACAGAGAAGCAATTAATGTCATTCTTTGATGGGCCACTGTAACTAACAAACTATGTTTTCTATGCTTGCCTGGCAATTATTGTCAAATGCTTTGTTTGTGTGAAAAAAAACCACTACTAATGAGGGAGGGAGTTTACATTTCTATTGAAAGGCAAGTGTTTTTTTCAGTCAAAATACTTGCAGTGGTGTGCCTTTTTAAACTTTTAATCTGATACCAGTGGTTTAACAAAATACGGTGGCTTAGCAAATAAAATTGTTAATAAGCTTCAAAACTGAAATGGATGTGCTGTATATGTGTAAATTTGAGGATAGGAAGTTATGAAACATGGTCAGTGTTATGCTAGTTGTAGAACTGCTAATTCTGCTTGTCCATAACTTGAGTGTGTTTTCTTAAATCAAAGACGTCCCCTTTTTTCAGTAAGTCTTGGCTGATAGCACATGAGGTTGTAAGCAAACATGACTAGTTGGAACAAACTTGAGTCTGTCTTACCTTTAACAGCTTCAGTTAAAGGACAGTGTAGCACATAGCCTCAAGAAAACCTTTAGGTTTAGTCTTGGTTTCATATAGGAGGTGGCTCATCAGTGAGCATTGAATGACAGTGATAACTGAAACAAATTTTCTCACCTGTTTCCAAGTCAGAAAGTAAACACAAGTGGAGAAGCAACTGTCTGGAAATTAGAAGTGTCCCTTACACCTGTTTCCTCAAAAATGCTGAGGCAGTTCAGTGGTGGTATTGCAATAGATCCAGGTTTTGGTGCCCTATTGAAAAAAGGGGAGCGGAGGTGAGATTTCAGTTGCTATGTGTGTTTTTTTGTTTGGGTTTTTAATGGTGTGCTGCAGTGGCTGGTATCAGAGTGGTAAAAATGAAACTGTAAATAGGTCCAATGAACTGGATTTTGTAATGCAAACTGATTTTTCTGAGGTTGCTTAGCCTTCTGTCTTTCATTGTGACAGCAAATTTTTGGACTGATAATGGAAATATTTGACTTGCGATTCATTTCAGTGTTTAAAAGGGACATCCTGAAAGGCAACAATTAATTTACTTTTTTGTATTATGGTATATGGTCATGCTAGAAATTACATTAGTAGAAAATGTTCCCCGCTTTTAACAGGAATACCGAAGTCAGTGATTTAAGCACTGTAATCCTTCTAAGTTAGTGGAAGCAATTCAGAAATGGTTATCAAAATGAAGCAGAGTGGGGCTGCTTTTTATTTATTTGCTCTGACTCTCTTTGAATATTGAAATGATTGAAGAACATGAGGGAAAATTACTCTTGTTGCAAACTCTTTGTCTATTAGGTTGAGAATACTTTTACATTAAGTAGTTGTGTAGCTCACTAAGAAATAACTGGAACAAATAATTACCTGTAATTCTATACTGTGTTGCAATTCCCGATGTTGGGTAAAACAATCAGATGCACATTAGAAATTAAGCTTTTGTTTTGTTTTCAGATGATGAATGATGATTTAAACTGAACAATTAAGGTAAAAAATCTTCAGAAACATCATAATGTATGTAAACCATCCCTTCCAAAAATACTGTCAAAAGCACATTATACAGATAAATTATGTAATAGGAGTAATAATATTAATTCTTGTAGTGTTGTAAGTATTTTATTGTTGTTTTATTTGTTGGAAAAAACTTAATTCTAGCCTAGCATGACAGCTTCTGCTGTGGAAACTTAATGTCCTGAAAAGCAACTTTGCCTGCAACATCACAGAAGACTCTGTAGCTTTTGTGTTAAAGGACCAATTTGGTCTACTTTTAATGGTTTGTGGTTGGTCTGTAATTGTCTGCCTAGTAAAACTAATTTTATGATCATCAGTCTTAGACCTTACTGGAGTGGCCCACATAGTTGAAATTGTGCAAATTAACTTTGCAGGTTCTAGATGCATGATGTACTAGCTACTGTTAACACTTTCCTTACATGTATTTTGTTTAAAATGTGGCTTTGTGGACAATTTCATGATAACTGCCATTGATAAAAATGCAGAAGCTGAAGAAACCAGTGCATAGTACCAGTCAGAACTACTTAAGCCAGTTATTTATTCACACTGTGTCTTTTAGGGAACTTCTGATTTCTGCAGGACTGGAAAAATAAATTGTAACTTGTTCCCTACACTGGAGTGGAAGAACAGGAGAACATTCAGTACCCTCTGTTCCCACGAAAGCATTATTTATTAAGAAGCAGCTCCTATCTAATGGTGTAGAAACAGGAGGCATAAATGAATATGCTGGACTATTTTCAGGAGTTAAGCATAAACCTGTAACTCTTACGCAAGTAGTCCAATGACTCTAAGGCTTTTCACATGCATTAAAATGTATGTGTTCATAACCTGAGCCATAGCTGTTACCCTGTAGCTCTCTGAAGGGTAAATGAACAATCTGCTCGTCGCTTCTAAGCAGCTTTAACGTCATCATACAAACCTGTCGAGAATTAAGGCTTCATAAATGTTGTTAATTACACAGTATAAATTAATCAAATTACTTGCTCTGAACAAGTTTTTAATGGATGTAGTCAGTTCCTTGTGTTTTGAAGTTTTTTTTGTGTTGAGGCTTCAAACTACTCCTGTCTTACTGTAGATTATGTCTAGCAAATAAATATTCAAAGATGGAAAGTCACTGATAAAAAAAATTCCTGAAATTTCTCACTCCTGCTGTAGGCGTTGATTGTAAGGCAGCACAGAGTCATATGACTCTCACACCAGCTTGTATCAGGTACTAATTCTACCGGCACACTGTGGGTGATGTATATGCCAGTAATGCTAATTACAACTAGCAAGACCGCATTCCTTCCTTCAAAGAAAGAGACGGACTGGGCAACTTATGACCCATTTCCATTTTAAATAGATGCTATTTTCAGAGAAGCCTGTTGGGGTGAAGCCTTTGAACTCTTTTACTATCAGGCAGGTTTAGGAACAGTTCTCCTCATACAGAAACTTCAGTTTGTTAAACAAACCGTTTTTTGTTTGTAACAAACTACGTTTGTTAAAATTAAACTTTACCCCCAAGCAATTAAAACACCATTTTACAGTATTAGATGACACTACAGTTGTGAGGGCAAAGGTTGGGTACAAAGCACTAATGAACAAACCACTTTAGTGCTAAAGGGTTGGGTTTTTTTAAAATTTCTTTTTAAGTCTGACAGTTAAAAAGCCTTCTTTGGTGTCACTAATTTGCCATCCCCATGCTGGCAGCCAGACTATTCACTAGCACTTCCAGACTTTTTGACAGTTTTAGTATGGGAAGTTGACACCTCCTAACTGAACTGTCACTGTAGGCTTGGCCTAGGTATCTGGCATTTTGAGTATCATTGAAGTAGCAACTGCTGATTTGCTTTTGTGGTAGTTAATAGTATTCCATTCATCAATGCTGTTCTGAAAGGAGGAAACTATAAACTGTTGAATGCTTGTCTAAATAAAATTACAGCATTTGCATTTGTTCTATAGATAACTGTGTTGCTAGTGCATTGGTTTAAAAAATAACTTTGGTAATAAAATACAGCACTGAAGTGACTAGTTCAAGGCACATGCTCTATAAAATTCTCTCCACTTTTTTCCATAAACCTTTTCTCAGTGAACGTAAATGAATAATTTGCTTTCTGAATGTAATGTGATACCCCTTCAAGCACAAAGTGGGGGTGGTTTGAAGGGTTTGGGGGTTTTAAAGGGTTTTAAGTGACAGACCAGTAATTTATACAGCATACTGCTTAGATGCAGACTGCAGTCTGTGAAGAGACACCTCTTAAATGTGGTATTTTTGAGCGGGTATTCTTACTGGAGTGTATCTACAGTTCACCTGTTTAGTGGAGTCCTGGTTTTGTGCATGAAACTTGATGTTGGTGGACTTGAAAATACATTCTAGATATTTATGTGTGCAAAATTTGCTGCTCACAACTATTTTCCTTTTTAATGATTTCCTTAATCTTCACAGGTCTAGGAAACCAGGAAGATCTTTTCCCGTAGCAATGGCAACAAAATCATCGCTCCTTAAAGTAATACTGCTAGGAGATGGTGGAGTTGGGAAGAGTTCCCTCATGAACAGATATGTCACCAACAAGTTTGATGCACAGCTGTTTCATACAATAGGTGTGGAATTCTTAAATAAAGAGTTGGAAGTTGATGGACATTTTGTTACAATGCAGATATGGGACACAGCAGGTCAGGAACGGTTTAGGAGCTTGCGGACTCCTTTCTATAGAGGTTCTGACTGTTGCCTGCTAACTTTCAGTGTGGATGACTCTCAAAGCTTCCAAAACTTAAGCAACTGGAAGAAAGAATTCATTTATTATGCAGATGTCAAGGAGCCTGAAAGTTTTCCATTTGTGATACTGGGTAACAAAGTTGATATTGATGAAAGGCAAGTATCTACAGAAGAAGCCCAAGACTGGTGCAGGAATAATGGCAACCATCCCTATTTTGAAACCAGTGCAAAAGATGCTACTAATGTTGCAGCAGCCTTTGAAGAAGCTGTTAGAAGAGTTCTAGCCTCTGAAGATAGATCAGATCACTTTATTCAAACAGATACAGTAAACCTTCATCGGAAACCAAAACCCAGTTCATCTTGTTGTTGACTTAAATTTCTTTTTGCCAAATTACGCTCTATAAAAAAATGGGGAAGGTGTAGTAGATAAAATAACAAATGGGTTTCACTCTAATACTAAAATCTTAATATTCTGCTGCTTTCATGGGGAGAAAAAGAAAAATGTCCATTCATGGGTGACCCGTTATTGAATTAGTGATGCTTTCTGTTTAGGAAGATGTCAAGTAAAAAAATAAGAATGTAATTTGCCAAGTTTATTCAAATGATAAATACTTTGAATATAATTAAAACTTGAAAGTTCTAGAAGCACTACTTTGGAGAAGCTGTTCTGGAATTCAGGCACAAAGATACTTTTATATGTGTATATTTTTATGAAATCGGCATTCCACTTTTGTTTCATTAGATGTCAGTTTCTTAACAATGCTAGATATTAAACTTCAGTCTCACTACATTCCTTTTGCTGTGAGTGGTACTTCATCTCTAATGTGGTTATTATAAG
Organism: Coloeus monedula; assembly: GCF_965178545.1. Taxonomy (NCBI): domain Eukaryota; kingdom Metazoa; phylum Chordata; class Aves; order Passeriformes; family Corvidae; genus Coloeus; species Coloeus monedula. Next base: position 101,643,152 of record NC_138783.1, read on the forward strand.
TTAATATTTACCTCCAGGTCTTCTAATTGCCTAATGTTGCTGTAATTTGTGTAGGTTTATAAGTAGGAAATAAATTTCCTACATATTTAATGTCCATTTTTTCCCATCTACTATTCTAATGCTGCACTAATTTTTCCAGCGGTTTAATGCAAAATACTGATAATTTTTAAAATTAATGTATGTCTTTGCCTTAAGTCCATTCTAGCATGTTTCTGATCAATAAGGTGAAAAATCTGAGTAACTGAAGTATAACCGCTTTTTGAAAAAGAAATGCTTTATTCAGTCAGCTTTAATAGCACTTGAAAGGATCCACATTACAACAGTTTTGTAGGAAAACTCCTAGTCTACAGCCTTAGAAGTTCCAAACTTCTTGTTCCTGTTAACCCGAGCTGTGAATGTGTTTACCAGTAATATCTGCACTGTGATATTAAGGATTGGCAATACGTAGAGAACTCAGGAAGCTCTTGACTTACAGTAGATTTTGACAGCTTTCAGCCCTAATACAGGTATATAACTATAGATAGTGTTTGAGCTGAATTTGATCCTTATTTAAATTGCTATTTTAGGATATGGACTTGTACATTTAAGATAATGTCTTTTATATTACTGAATTCATTTCATAATGATGAACAGGAACAAACTGTATTTAATGGACAGTCTTTTTTGCACTCATGCAGACAAAACTACAGGTGTATTTGAGGTTTCAGGTGCAGTTTAAGTGGTAGAATACTTGTATGAGAGAAATTGTTCAGTATTGGCTCTCAGAGTAACCACTGTCCTTGCAATTGCAAAATTGCTAGTGCACTATTGCATCCATCTGTAATCCATGTGCTAACAGGCACATGTGGTCTGAGAAAGGACATGTGGTCTGAGAAAGGAAGTCTGAGGCTGCAGGACAGGCCATGTTATTCATTAAACAACTGCTTTCTGTACAGCAACTTTTTTGTTCAATAGAAAAGCCTTTCTTGAGAGTACATTACCAGCAAGTATTTTATCTAATCAATCTGTACCAGGTGTAATTATTTGGAAGTAAAGCTTGCAAAAACAAACCCTTCTTGTTGCTCTTAGTACGCTTTTCTGAATGTATTGTATTCTTGCTTGAACCTGTCCTGGACAACTTTACCTGGCAGATCTGCTACTCCTGCTTAAAAGTGCCATCTTTTTACCTTTTGTGCATTCCTAAGTTTGATTCATTCTTGCAGTCCTGCATCTACACCAACTGAACTGTGTTTTAAACTTCAGTCCTTGAGCAGTTAAATATAGGTTGAACTACTTCTGTTATGTTTAATTTCTAGTCAATGAATGAAAAGATCTGTGAAGAAAATCTTAGCTAATGAGAGAGCAAAAAGCTTCAGAAATTGAGATGGCTTGTGTTAGGGGCTACCAAGCTAGTGACATGAAATTGTTGTAAAACTACTACCTTAGTACTTAAAGCTTCCTTTAACATTCATTTTAGCAGAGATTAAGGTTGAAACAAAACAGGAGCTGAAGATACTGTGACTAGAGTACTATAGACCATTCAAATAAGATTGCTAAAAGGGAAAAACGAAGGATGATAACCACTGTGGTCTTTCTTGTGCCCAGGTATCCATCTGTGTTTTCCCATCTGTCCCCTTTCCATGTAACATCATGATTACCAAGCCTCCATCTGAGAAGTAGGTTTAATAAAGTTAAAACATAATTCCATAGAAGTGCATTACTCATGCCCTGGGAGCTGATACACCACAACCGTACACTAATCACAAAAGTAGCTAGTAAAGAAAGGGGCATAGACATGTAGTAAATAAGACAGTATAGGATTTATGTTTAGGTCAGGAAGTGCTCTCAGAGAGCAACTACTGAGTGCCTACAGAATCAAAAAGCTTCTGACATGCAGGTGTAGGTGACAGGTATAAAATCATAATGCTTAATAACAAACATTAATTTCTGTACTTTGTAAAAGCTTTGCATCATTCCATATGGATGTAAGGTAGGCACTTGTGGCTTATGTTTCAGTTCACTGATTTGTTTCAAGAGCTAACAGACCTCAAATATTAGGGGGTCGTGTTAGCAGTATTTGGAGCTCTGCAGATTGACAGAGCATACTGTGTAACATTTATGCAAAGTCCAGGTGTCCTTTGAAATGAGGAGAAGAAACTACTGTTGCGGCAGATTGGTTAGACTGCTGAAAGCTATGCTTGTTAGAACAAAGAGCACAATGGGAAGGGGCAGAAGAAACTATGACAGCTCATGTCACAGCAAACTGTATCAGTGCTTACATAAGCTGCTTCAACAGCTGCTCCGTACCTCAAATGGATCTTACTTCAAGTCACCTGACAGCTTACCTAAACAGTAATAGAACCTTGTAGAACATGGAGTCTGAGTTGCATTTCCAGCCCAAATTTATTAAGGTCGATTCATGTTAGCTTGTGCTAATGTTCTCATCTCCTTATGCTTGATTTTTGAACGACTTAGGGTAATTCTAGTCCCTTTAACTCATAAAATTTTTATTGTCTTTATTGCGTAATGCAGATTATCTCTGTTTTCTCGTACTGCAATAGACTTTGCTTTGAAGTCTTACTCCTAAGCCCCTGAGAGGGTGGGAACATAATCCTTGCAAAAGAGGTGTCTCTTCACAGAGAAACTGTTCAGTGAAGCATGCTAGAACTGCAGCTTTTAGACCTGGAGTGAATTTGTGAGTTTAGTTGATCACAAGATAAATTTCACCCATCACTTCAGCTAGTGGTCTTCCAGCTGACTGAGTAGAATCACAAACTAAAGCATAAACAAGTGTTTGTCCATGTACAGAGAACTTGGAGCTATCTCCCCAAGGCCCTTCATAGTTCTATCACAAGACAATACTCCTGACCCACAGACTCTCTAATGACAAAGATGATGAGCTAGGACATAATTCTTCCATTCCTGTGGCCAGTAACAGTCTGTTTTCATAAAGCCTAGGTGGACCTGAGACTGCATTTCCCATCTACAATTCCTATATTCAGAAGAAAGAGGGAAAGAGGTAAGGGGGGCATAAGAACAGGCAACATTTGGCTAACTGCCTTCAGAAATCAGGCAAGAGAGAAAATGCTTTTATTTTACTTAATGTTCTACTGCAGCAACAAATACAATTATAAAAAATGCAGCTTCTAAAAGTGATGGAAACTGTTAGCATTAATCCTTCATATTTGCCAAGCCTTTTCTTCCTGCTATGTATATGATTATTTAATTTAAGTATTTCCTCAGTGAGTTGTAACTGTTAGTATTTTTCCAACCATCATGCTACAGGGGAGGAGGCAGAAAATAACTGCAGCTCAGTGGCTCCTTATCCTATAATCAAGAACACTTTACCTCAAGTGTGTTTCCGTTCTGTACACAGAAGAAAAAAAGGTGATTTACATGAAATCACATGACATTATCAAAGTGCTGTACAATGCAGTTTGTATGCAGTAACATTGCAAAGACAAGTATTCCCATCTTCACTGGCCACACCACCAGATTAAGAGTTATTGTGGTTATCTAGTTTTCTTCTAAATCACTTCAAGTATACTCAACAGGCATCCATACATCATTCCATGTTTTATTTAAGGTAAATATTGCAACCTCTATATCATGTTCTTTTTTCTCATGGAATATTTTACAGCGACAGTTTAGCAGTAAGTGCAGAAATAATGGCTGACTGTACACTTATAGCACATACACACGTGGTCCCCTTAATTATACAGACTATGCAAAATGTACTTCTTAGCACAGCATACCACTTCCTTTGGAAATTACTTTTCAGACTTTTAAAAAAAAGTACAAGAAGATAGCTTATACAGATTTCCTGCAAAAAGGAACAGAATGCTTAAAAGACTGTAAAGCCAAACAAAGTATTAGGTAAAAAAAAAACATATTACAATGGAATAGGAGCCAGACAGGCCAAAAAATGCCTTTCTGAAACCTCAACAAATAGAGTTGCATGGTTCAAATATCCTAAATTCATTTACAAGAAGAAAATTTCAGCAGTTGCAGAAATAACGGGAAAAAACCATGGGTTTAAAGATGTAAATTTAGTTTGGGGCTTTTCGTGTGTGAATTACAATTAATGTCAGGGCAGATCTGGTTGTTCTGGTCTACTTCATTCATTGATGCAACACAGCAGCTAAATATGTATTGCACTAAACATACAGAAAATTTGAAATTACAGGCTTTTAAACTTAAAGGGTTTTTCTCAGAATTTCTTGAAATACTGGAGACAGAGCTTTTCTGATCTATCAATTTTTTATTGAGCACTTTATATACATACAATTACATGTTAATAAATAGAGGCCTGATTTACTACCACAAAGTGTAATGTTAGTCTGGTTAGTCTGCAGAGTGAGTACTCTAGTGAAAGAATACAAGTAGGAAAGTTTATAATAAAATTAAGCACTTAGGCCAAACAGTCAAGAAGTCCCTTTTGCTCATATTAAACCAGCTGTCTGGCAACATCTTTTCCATTTAGGTCTGATTTCCTCTCACCCTGTATCAGAGGCTTACACTTTGCATATGCATTAACACATAATGTCTCAGTTTCTTCTTTTGTACTTCTGCAGCTTCTGACAGTTTAAAACTTTGTTTTCATACCACATGAAAGGAAACTTCTTGAGATACACATTTTAACCAGAGAAGCTTGGCTGTTCTGATCTATATCAGCAAAAGAGAAAGCTGCTTCAGCATCCAATTAGTCAGTCTTCAGAAGATGAATATCAAACATGCAGGGGACTAACCAGAAGAAGTACAGTTCAAACAATCAGGAAAGTAGGGGAAAAGCACTCACTCAGGAAATTAATTTATTCAGCTTAAAAGGTGTTTCTTCCCAAGGAACTGGACTTTCCTTTCAAAGGCAGTGGATCGAATAGGAGTATTGAGTTCATAAAATGGGTTCATTGCAAACTGGGGAAAGAAGAAAAACACATCAGTAAGCACAATGCCCAGCCCTGGAAAATACCACTTCAGGTAACATCGACTACTAGCTTTCAGCCTATTTAGTGCCACTAAGAGCACAGAACTCCTAAACAGTCCCTGCTTTCCAGGCCCTTGCATTCTCCCCATACATGTGCAGAGCCATCCCCTAGCACCAGCTCCTCAGAACAAATCCATCACACCAGTGGAAATTAGGATCGTCTGAGTGCCCACAGGAGGCTGAGATGGTGATGCTTCCCATGACTGTTTGCCATGACCCCATCTAGTGGAAGTACCACCAGGATTTGAGAACAAGGGCTATGTGTTCTGAGAGCAAAGCTACCAGGCTCTGTAGAACAGTCCTTTCATTATCATCATTAATGACATAAAACTATCACAAAATGCATCACAAGAAGTTGCCCCACAACTTCTCTGTTGCCCAGAGAAGCTGTTGATGCCTCACCCCTGGAGTTTTTCAAGGCCAGGCTGGATGGGGCTTTGAGCAATCTGGTCTAGTGGAAGGTGTCTCTGCCCACGGCAGGGGAGTTGGAACTAGATGGTCTTTAAGGTCCCTTCCTACCCAAACCATTCTGATCTATTCTAGAAAAAATCACTGGACTAAAGTGAAGAATTCTAAAATCACAGTTTATAACAATTTTGAAAAATCTATTTTGTTTAATGGAAAATACAGCCTTTGTGTCACATGTTACCAGCTCTGGCTGATGTGGCCTGCATGGGTGCTTATACAGGGTCCCAAGAGAAAATATGCTAATACAGCCATGCCTGAGCATGTACAGCAGAACACGCTTAAAAGTACTGCAGCAAGACCATAAAAAATGAGTTCTTACCTTTATATACAACTCATATACATCAGTAAAGAAGTTCTTAATTCCATCTTCTTGCCTTACATCATGAAGCATTAAAAATCTCATATGTACAGTAATTAAGGAGAATAGAGCTTTTAAAAAAAGACACGTAACATATCCTGAGATAAGCATTTACACCTAATTTGGCATATAGCTAAAATGTTTAGCTGCACATGAAATAGCAGTTACTCACAGGAGGAAGCATTTAAAGAAGTAATTGAAGCAATGAAATTTGGAAAGCATTACCTTTCTATTTTAACATCCCCCTATCTGAAAATAATCACCTCTCTACCCAAGGTTCCTCTTTTTAAAATGATGTCATTCTGAATGTGGATGATGCTCTCTGCACCTCTGCCATATACCCCTGAAGTTCAAATGACATTCAATGTTACTTGCTGTGTGTAACAAATGGTTCACAACAAACAGTTCTAGGACTACCTGCACACAGTATCAAGCCCTGGCACTGCATGTTCACTGTTGGAGTCACTGACACCAGGCATGTTCACTGCCACTTCTCTAGCACGGTCGAAGGGGTGGGAACAGAGAATCATAAAAGCTTGCTCAGAGCCTCTCATACCTCTTTACTCCATGTGAGCTCCTCATTTCATTATGCTATTTTAACTCCTACAAAGGTAAAACTCCACCTTTCCAATTGTTCCCAGTTTTAAACAGCTGCAGTGCCTTCCAGCATAGTTCTTCGTGAAGCTCATGACTGACAATAATAGTGAATAGCCAGAGAAATCTGTGCCAAACTCATTCTATCTAACTTACCTCTTTCTAGCAAAAGGCTTTTCTTACAAAAATACGAGAAGAGATAATAGGGAAGGATATGTCCAGCTGTGACGAAAGCAGAAACAAACCATTCATTAAACTTGTCCACAGTCTTCAAATACATGTTGTTAGAAAGCCACATGTTCTCATCTACCAGGTCAAGAGCAGCATGGGCAATGAACTGGTTGAGATGGCGATGATCATCCTAATGCATTTCCAGAAGACAGCAGATTAGTAATTCAGTGAAAGAAATGAAATATAAACAATAATTTGTTCAAGTTGCTATGGAACCAGTGTTCAAGTTACATAATGTTACATATAGCCTGCTTTTCTGTCACATGTGCCATCCTGTAAATGAAACTAGTATATGTTGTCATGGTATTTGGTTTCAAGGGAGAAAAGAGGTCATAATAAAAAGATCACGACAAAACCAGTCTTGAGAGCAACAGAATCAGCAAAGCCTGTATTTATATCTCAGGAATGAACTCAAGCATGAATTCTTTTGTTTACTGATGGGCAAACTCCCACCGCTAACTTATTCCACAGCAGAGGCTCTCATATGTCTTTCTCTCTTCTTTGCAGACATCTGTTTTTGTGATATTCACAACAATGTAGCATTTTTTGGACTATAACATTTCTGCCAAATTTGGCAGAAATTGACCCATAGGTTACATTTTGTAAAAGGTGGGGGACAGATGGAGAAAGCAGAGATACAGACGACAGGTATGCTGATAAAATCACCTAAAGATTCTGGTTTTCTCATGTTGTTTACCTAGAAACAGGATTGTTTTATTTGGTTTGGGGTCTTCTTTTTTCTAAAACCTAGTGCAGAAAAACATCATGCAACTATTATTAAATACATGCCTGCAGATGTAAATTACATCTCGTCCTATAATAAACATGAGAGTGATCACAGTGTTTGGCCCATATACTTTGTAGACAATCTAGAGCACCAGAGGACATCTGCCAAGAAGAGATACAGGACAAAACCACACTGGAAGCTTTTATTAGACTGGAAAATGAATAGTCTTGCACTATTTTCCATAACAACAGGATGCTGTTACTGCTACTCTCACCTCCCAATTTCTCCCTCAAACCAGCTTTTACACATCCTCACAAAAAGTCTAGTCTGAGTAGCCTTATTTATGATCTTTTATGGGACATTAGTTCAAAATACTGATGATGCCATGCAGTTCCAGTCAGTGACAGCATATACTTCCATTTTTGGATACACTCACAGATCCACATACTTTTATTTTGAAGTCTGCTTTTTCTCTGATGTAATACCACTTACGGATAGATTTATTCTTTTTCCACTCTTAACACTATTTATTGAGTAGTCTTACATTTCTCACATTTTAAACTTTCCTACTTAAAAGCGAGTATGACTAATGAAGATGATTAAAAAATTAGGTATTTTATAGCATAAAAAATAAAGGAATGAATAGAGCTTTCAATTTTATGTTCCTTACTTTACCTTATTATTGTATATGAATGTCTTAAAAGTAAGTGGCATTAAACAATGAACAGCTATTATAAATAAAACCTCTACACACTAAGAGAAATTACCAAAGCAAAACTGAGATACATATTCTATAACATACAGCAGGGAATGTTTAAGGAAGCTGTGTTTTGTGAAGAACTAGTAGAATCTGGCAAAGACTTTTTAAGAGACTTCGGAAATCCAGAGTTCTACTCCCTATGAAAAAAATTCTGTTTAAAAAACCTTGAAAACGGTAGATAGTACTTTTAACAACATGCTGGTCATGCTTCTAATACACTGTAAAATTACAAAAGAATCACAGGAGTCTCACAGGGGGAAAAAACACACCTTCGACTCTACTTTTCCCGGAGGCAGAAATTCCATTTCAAATATGGGATTATCATGATGACCAACTATCACGAAGTAGAAACTTCCAGACATTCTTCAAAACAGTGCTCCTTATAAGAAAAAGACATGCTCATGAGTCTATATACAAACTCTTAATCCATGTAGAAGAGCTCCTAAAAATCAGTCAACGTGCTCCCATTCATATTTACCAGAGGCTAAAGAAAGATGAGCATTAAGGTATGCACATCAAGAGGATGGAGCCGAGCTCTTGGTGGTGCCAGCCACCAGGGTAAGAGGCAACGGGCAGAAACTGATGTCCAGGAAGTTCCACCTGGATACGAGGAAGACCTCTGCTGTGCGTGTGACCGAGCACTGGAACAGACTGCCCAGAGAAGCTGGAGTTATTCCAGAACCGTGTGGACACAATCCTGTGTCCTGTGTTCCAGGATGACCCTGCTTGGGCAGGCTGGGCCATCTAGATGCCTGTGGTCCCTCCCAAGCTGACCGATTCTGTGATTCTGGGGGAGCCGGAGAATATCCTTGGGAAGTGGACCTGGAAGTGAACCTAGGTACCTAAACCAATTCCTGCCCTGCTCACCGATGATTTACCCCGTGGGAGCCGCCAGTCACCCGGACGCAGCGATCCCAGGCCGTATCGCACCCGCCTCCATGGAACCTCCTCGCCTGTCTCTCCCCGGGCCCTGCTCACAGGAGCACAAAGGGGAGGGCGGCAGGCGGCGGGCGCCTCCTCCCTCGCACACGGCGGCCGAGGGACAATCCCACGGCTCCATTCCCGGACACTCCACAGATAACCGGAAAGGCCGAACCATCCCGCCGCCCGCCGGCGTCCCCGGGGGAAGGGCCGGACTCCGCGGGGCCGCCGTCCCCGGGCGGGCCCTCGGCACAAGGGGGAGGGGGAGGCAGGGAAGGAGAAGGAGCCCAGCCCGTAGGGTCCCGCGCGGGGCCGCCGCCTACCCTGCACCGCGCCCCGTCCGCCGCCTGCCCGCGGCCCCCGGAAGCACCGCGCCCGCCCCATCCGGCGCCGCCGTGACGCCTCAGCGGCCGCCGCAGCCGCACCCGGAGCGGCCTTGCCTTGCCCTGCCCTGCCGAGCCCGGCCCCGAGCCCGGCCTCGCTCCCCGGCCCTGCTCCCGGCCCCGGCGCTCTCCCCGTGGGTAGCGGGAGGCTGCCCCGGGAAAGCCCGAGCGGGCTGAGGGGAGGCGGGGCGGCGAGAACGCTCGGTGTCTCGCCAGCTGTGGGTCGAGCTGCGGGTTAATAATACCCCTTTTTGTTTCGGTGTTGTAGGGCAGGATGGCTTCGGTTGAAAGGGAGACATTGTCCCAAGAGGAGCTCCGGAAAAGGCTGTATCAGACTTTTAAGAGCCGAGGCGTACTGGACACACTTAAGGTGTGCTTTATTTTCAGCAGGTGCTACCTGTGGTCCGCTGTACTGCTTTAACATTGAGAGCCTTGACAGCCATGCCGAGTACTCTTCCCCCCAAAGTATTTTTTTCGCCTCAGCCTAGTTAGTATTCGGGGGGTGTGGGGGGGGTGTGTTGTGTTTGGGGTTTTTCTCCCCCCCATATACAAGGTTCTTCCTAAACGGAATGGCTTTTCATTATGCCTTGGCCTCGGAGTCTTTTTCAGGAAGGTTAAAAGCCTGTATTAGGTCTTTGAAAATATCCATGTTTGAAAAAAAAAAAAAAAGCAGGGGAGAGAACAATAAATTAGAATATAAAATAGGAAGGGATCTCTTAGGTCACTGGCTGTGTTTATTTCCTACCATAAGTAAACATGCTATATGAAGAATACTTCTAAAATACTACGATTCTGTTTTAAAACTACTTCATCTGTTTTGTCCCTGTCTGCTCGTTCAGGAGAATGTATTGGGGAAAAAACTCAAGATCAATATTTCAAAAATATCATCGATAATCCTATAGCCAAGAATTTATTGTTCAGGACGATTTGTTTCTGTGTTACTCATTTCCATACCAAGCTTGTAATGCTCGAACCATTTCTTGTTTAACTTAACGAATATTCTGTCAGGTGACTTCTGGTTTAAGTCCATTTTCCTGCTTTGTTTTAGTTGTCTGGAAAGTTATTTCTGCATTCCTTTTCTGTACTAGGGATGGGGACTTAGCCCTGTGCTTACCACCTGCACTTTGCCACAAGATGTATAAGAGGTTTCTGTTCTTGGTTGTTTTTGAGACAACATCATCTCTGTTGAAGTTGGTTGAAACTGGACAAGTTCAGAAATTAATAAGGAAAACAGTTTTTTTCAGTTGTGTTCAAGAGTTGAATTCAGTGATCCTTTCCAATTCAGATTACTCTGTAGTTCTGTTGTCAGCCTAATTTTTCTTGAAAACCATGCTAAAATATCAGGCTAGTCTGATGATCCAGCTTTGTTAAGTTTCAGTAAGTATTTTGTTGCATTTTGGTAAAACACTGCCTCTTTATTCAGTTGTGTCACTGTTGCATACCTGTTGTTGAAAGCTTAGAACACTATTTGTGTCATGATCTTTTCCTGTAAGTGGTTTGTATAAACAATTTATATAACTGTATAATGAAAACAATTATTTCTTCCTTTTATGGAGGGGAGATCTTCTGATTTTAGGTTACTTTTTTCTCTGTTGTAACTTATAGAATGCAAATAAATAATTTTAAAATGCTATTTAATTATTATTAGTGACTGTAGGTCTTTTTGGTTAGTACTCTTTTGCTTCCCTATAAAATAAATGATAGTAAAGACATTGAATTTTTTGTTTATTTTGACATCTACTTTTGTGATGGCATGAGCAGCTTCTTGATATGAGACTCAAAAGAGGACCAGTGAGGGTTCCAAGAACACCTGAAATGGATGCCACATCAGGAAGGCTTTATTTGAGCCACAGGGAAGGATAACAGGAAAGCAATGATCTGAAAATTAAGCTGGGGGTCCTAGAGTGGTGTTTATGTGAGCTCTTGCCTGGGAACTTCTTTTCAGTCCTGTTTTTGATACATTTGAGGGGAAGTCAGGGTTCACTGTATCCACCACTAGAGGGTTTTGAAGAAAGGCATGGTGTCTAGCTTTTGCCAAAATTAGTCTGCCCTACCGCGTTCTGTAGTAAACTGAGGCTCCCTGTGGATTTTGAAAAATTAAAACTCTCATGGAATCACATGTAAACTGGTAATACAATGGTTTTTTCTGTATCAGACACAGCTCCGAAACCAGCTAATCCATGAACTAATGCACCCAATTTTGAGTGGAGAACTTCAGCCACGGATGGTTCCAAGTGAAGACAGTTCACTTTTGACCACTGCTTCCAACAGTTTGGTGGCAGATCATCTAGAGAGATGTGGCTACGAGTATTCACTTTCTGTTTTCTTTCCAGAAAGTGGATTAGAGAAGAAGAAGGTAAGTTCAGTATTTTGCCTATTCCCCGATGTCTCTTTGCTCTCTGGGGCTTGTCATATTCTAACAATTGAAAAAATCCTTTTTTGTGATATGGAACACAAAGATAAGTACAGCCTCTGAGCACCTCCACAAAACATTCCATCATTCAGGGTCATTTTCATGAATACTTTAAACTGGCAATAAGCTAATGATGCTGTTCTGGAAAGGTGCAGCCACAATCTGTGTGGCAGAGCTCTTGAGAACTGAACCTGATGAAAGGTCATTTGGCCATTCTGTTCCCTGAAAATGTGGTTCCTGGTCAGTTCAAGCTGTTGTAACTACAAAGTGTGGCTGAAAAGGGCAGTCCTTCCCCTCCCTTCCCTTTGCTTCTCTCTAAGTGTGTGATAGGGTGAAGTTGTTTCTAACTGAAAATGAATTTTTTGACCTGGTGAGTAGTTAGTCATCATTTGGATTAGTGAGCTCATCTGATTAGTATAATAAATCAAGAAAAGAGACAAGGAAAGTAGCAAGGACATGTTGGGGTCGGGAGGGAACAAAACACTTTTCACGGCTTCAGCTGATGATGAAGCTACATGCTGGCTGCCCTATGTCTGAAGTAGTGAAGATAAGTAAATGCAGAACAGCAGGCTTCTGGAAATGATTTTACAGGCAATAAATAGATCTTTTGCAAATGGAAAAAACATTTACAACTGTGAAACAGTGCTGTTTGCATACTTGAAATTATTTTATATTAGTTAACCTTTTCCAAATGATCTTTCTTTTCCCCAAAGCTGTGGACTGTGCAAGATCTTCTTCAATTGATGAGGATCAATCCAAAATCCAGTCTTTACAAATCACTGGTAAAGTTATTTTGATTTTGAAAATAAGCTTAAATTACAGTGGTGATGAAAATAGACTGGCTAAAACTTCTTTTCTTTCTTACAGACTTCAGGAACTCGGAAGGAAAATAAAGGTACAAAATGTTTACATGTGTGATGCAGACAAGGATAACTGTGTTAGCTTCATTTTTGTTAAGATGTGAGCAATAAAAAATCAGATTTCTTGAGTGTGTGTGGGTATGGAGTAATCTGGATTTAGTCGGATTTTGAAACTTGCAGTACACCAGGATGATGAATGTTGTATTTCAGGATTATCCATCTTGTATTTGTGGTGTGGATTAACTGTTAACATTCACTTACAAAATAAATTACTTGTACATTAGAAATATGAGAAAAATCTGTAATCAGGTATTAAATATAATGCTCTTTGGAAGCTTTTCATGCTAACTTTGGAAAACTCAGGTTTTGGGTTGCCTTTATAACATTGTATTAGCTTGCAGAATATGCTTCAAAAGTTACAGATTTAATTGACTTTCCATTGTATTGTGTAAGAAATAATTCTTACATCTACAAGACGAAACCTAGCTATACTGTATTACCTAAAGGAGCTTGATCTTCAAAAACCCCTCTTGCCTATAGGCCTCCTAGTTAAGTACTAACAATCTTCACTCTCAACTGATCCTGGGAGTCAAGAGACATGGATGGGAGGAAAAGTTGCAAAAGTACAGCTTTTGCTGACTGAGATGGACTGGATTATGCTTATAATAAAACCATAATTGTTCACAAGAATTGATTTTTACTGAAATACTTGTTCTTTCTGTAAATCAGATAGGTTTTCTTGTACACTGAAAATTGCTTTGTTAATTACAGGCTCAAATTCCATTTTGGTATGAAATCAGAACTAATTTATCTGTTGGATCTTGCTAGGTTTCCTTATGCAAATTTTAATCGGACTTACAGAGCATCATCTAAATAGGGAAACTCATAACACAGAAACTCAGACCACCTCAGTGCCTCCTTTCAGAGAATCTCTTGGTAAGTGCAGGCAAGTCTCCCCACGTATTTTCATACTGGTGTATGGTATAGCTGTATATACATTTTGTATGAATGATGTTATTTCATTACTTACTCAAATGCAGCCTAAAGTTATAATGAGGAAAGGTCATGTCTGTCACTAGTACATGGAATTTTAAAATTTTCTTAAAATAAGGCAAAATCAGGATAGGAATTTTTTTTTAAATCATTTGTGTGTTTTCTTAGGCATTTAGCTAAGACCTTTGACAAATGGACTGTAACTTTATTTGTTGAAATATGTTCTGGAGAACAGAATTGTAAATGCATGGTCTCTTTCTGTGAGCAAGTTAGGCATAGATTGGGAGTTCTTGAATTTATAATATGCATGCTGTTATTAATATATTAATACAAAAAAGCTAAAAGTTGCGTACAAAAGGAAATTCTTGTCCGCCCATGGTAAAAGAGGGTGAATGAGTATGTAATACCACAAATAGTGCCTAAACAGCCAAGTGCCTTCTCCTAGGTATATGTGGTGTTTATGTTTATATATATATATATATATAAAGCAGATAAATGGCATTTCTGTGCTGCCTCTGCTTTTGTGCCACACAAGTCTTTCTAGGATAGTGCTGCTTGGATAAGCTGAAGAATGTCCTGCAGAGAGAGAGGTTCCTGCAGCCTTTGGTAAGGTAACTGCAGTGAGTGTTTTTAAATTATGGTGGATGTGTTGTTTTTTATAGCTGAGAAGCTTCAGCTGATTGATGAGCAGTTTGCAGACTCTTATCCTCAGCATCAGAAATTTGAATCTTTAGAAGTAAAACTTAATGAATATAGAAAAGAAATAGAGAACCAGCTTCAAGAAGAAATGCGTCAAAAGGTATAACTCTGGTTTATGAATCTGAGGGAGACGTTTATTAATTTTGACTTTACATGTTGCAAACTTTTAATACTTAAGGTAAATTGAAAGAAAAGATCTAATCCTTAGTTACAATAAGCACAAAAGGCTAAGTTAATCCAATATCTCTTGTTAATTTGATGATATAACATGTATGTTTGCCATCCCCCTTTCTTGTTAAATGTGCACAGAATGTTAAGCTTTTTATTCTGATGTTAATTTGTAGCACAACATTTACTTACTCTGATTGTCTTAATTTGGTAAATTTTGTCTGCTCTTTGATTATTTTGTTTTACGGAGAAATGTTTATACCACAATTTTAATTTTCCTTCCCAGTTAAGCTTTTGATGCTTGAATTTCAATATGATGCATAGCATCTGCAAGGTATGAGTTACTGTTGTGTGGCTTGACAGACAGTTAATTTTTAATACTGATGAGAATTTGCATTCTATTTCAAAGCATTGCACAGAAACACTAAAGTCATAACAGACAGTATTATGAATAATTTTTGATTTTTTTCTTCCTATAATTGAAGACAGCTCTTCTAGAGAATTTTCCTTCATTTTAGAGATAAGATTAGAATTTTGTCACATAATCCTCTGATAATCCTTATGTCTGAAAAATGGAGCGGAGGGAATATACTGCATTTCATTTAAATACATATTTTTTTCTTTTCCATAAGTTTCTGTCAAGATCATCAGTTTTTTTGGATAGAAAAAAATAAATCAATTGTGTTTCACATTTCAATATATTTTTTCACTAATTTCTGTCAAGATCAGTAGTTTATTGGGATATAAAAATGATAATCTAATAATCAGAATTCTTCCACACACTTTAAAAGGCACTCAGCTGATATAAACTGTTTGAAGAACTCAGTGTAGTCGTCATTTTTTCAGCCAGACGGGTAGAAGGATGGAGTGTTAAAACTCTCTTTTGCCTTCATTCTTCATTTAGTCTTTATTCCCCAACTGGCTCTGTCTTTTTTGGTATGTAAAGCATGTTAATTTGTGTGTTGTGAAGTTTGTATCAGTTTAAGCAAAGCAGCTGTAACAAAGGAGATGGGAATCTTAACCAGATGTAAATCTCTTCTAAATTCAGTTAGCTTTACATGAATTACTTAGCAACATGATGTGAATTACTGTACGACATTTCTAATCAAATTTGTATATATACAAGTAATGCTGTACTGTCTCACTGTTTCTTTAGTTTTTCACAAAATTTATGACCACAGACCTGAATTCCTTGATCAGACATTCCTACTCTGCTTTTTCCATTCTTTAATCTTTTCTCCAGTCTCACAGTTTTTCTGTCATACTCTTTTTATTCTTTTGCTCAGTTTTTCCTCACATTTTTTGTCTTGTATGCTTGCTTTCCATTTTCTTCCAAATTTTTATTGTAATTCTTTATAATCCCATTTGCTCTCACAGGTATTGTCCTTCACACACTGTGTGGAGTCATGTTCCCAGCGATTCTTCTGTGTAGTTCCAAGATTGTGCTTTCCTGTTTGTGTGCATTAACTTTTTTTCAGTTGTGCTTAGAAGTCAGTGAATCAGGACTTTTCTTTCTGTAACCTTCTTTAGATGAAGTTACATGTTCTGCATTTTTTTCCATTTCTGGCACTTTTTTTTTATATCCTGGTGAATTTCTTGGTTTCTGAGCAACTCCGGGTGTGGGTCTGTTTCTGCTGTTTCTGGTATCACTAGTCAAAAGTGGTTCTTTGGGAAAGGGACAAGAATAAAGACAGTGTCAGAGAAGGAGTTAAACAGTGGCCATTCCTTAATTCCAAGCAGAGTATCACTCCTGCAGTGCATTTTTCTTCATAGGCTTCTGTTCTGCTCTTGTCTAAAGCTGATAGTTTCGTGTAAGATCTGCTTTGGGATACCAGGTAAATACATGAAAACGATGTGAGATATGCAGATAGTATGTGCTGCTAAGATACTGTTATCACAGTAATTAATTTTTATCCATTTATCATTTCCTAACAAGAATTTTGAGGTGAAATTTTGGATTGTCTTAGGACGAATTGTCTTTGTTGATTTGAAGATGGCCCTATTTAACCCTCTCTTCCTCCTTTATGTAAAAGCTTGAACATTTTAAAGAAGTTGAAATAGCAAAGATTAAAATGGAGGAGAAAGCGCAGACGCAGAAAGAAATCTCTGAGCTGCGCCATGAGTTAGAGAAGACGCATCAAGCAAAGTCTGAAGCCTTGATTTCTCGTGAAAAGAATGCTATTGAGAGACTTCAAAAGCAACAAGAGGTAAAGTTCCAAATATTTTTTCCTAACCTATTGCAAATGATTCAGTGAGTTGGTTAGACTTTCTTTTATCTTAGGGAGATTTACCTTCAGGTCTTGCTTGGCTTATTAGGGAAAACTTAGAATTCACTTTTGTTCTTATAAATTAGGGGAATGCATTTGGCAACTGCAAGAATGAGTATGGTTAAACATCTAAGTAGAGATTGCTGGAAAAGGAATAGTTCTGCAAGCTGGGATCTAAATGTAGGAAATGATTTTAAATCTGTTTTAATAATTTTGCTGAATTCAGATCACTGATTTTATTTTTTCACAGAAAGTTGAACATAGCTTTTAGTTGCACTCAAGTTCTTTTAGCAGCTGAGAAGACTCTAAATGGAATAAATAGCTTGTATGGTACAGATAAGCTGTTTCTGTTTATATATTGAATATTATGAATAACCACTGTCTTTACTGTAAGGTAGCATTCATTTCTTTGAACACTTGTGTTGATGAGTTATTCCTTTGGGCTGTTAACTCCTGGTGTTTTGCCAGGGTAGTAACTGTTACTACAGCACACAATAATTTGTATGTAGTTCTCAAATGCTTATCCCGATCTCAAACTGTTACTTGTCAGTTTTTGAAAGAATAGTTTCTCTTCTCTTGCCTGTTTGCCTTGCCACCTCCCTGCTATCTGCAGTAGACCTTTCTATCCAAATAATAGTCATCCACAAATGTTACCATATTTTTGCTTTGATGTGGTGGTTTTATGGCTTTCTTTGTCTTGTTTTTTTCCCTGAGAACACGTGGTATTGGTTAACAAAGCAGTTGTGCAGTTCTCTGTATAAATTATTATAATATTAAACATTTTATCACCATGCCATGAATTTATTTCATGGTTATGTCCTTTGAAGCTGACAAGAATACATCTATGTTATGCTCTCAGTCTTATTCTGTGGGCATGAAATTAATTCAGTAATTAAAAAAACCCCTACCAATGACTAGATCAACACAGCTGTCAAGTATTGTGTATGAATATTTGATTTCTCTTATCAGCTTCTGCACTCACTGAGAACTTTGTTTCATTCACCTGGGGATTCTTTTAGTAGAGTTCAGGTATATTTACATTAAAGATGTCAAGTCATTTAACCCTTCACTACGATGACTTTATGTCGAGGAAATGTGGCTTGAGAAACTGCTCTATTTTTTGTACCAGGAACAGCAGCTGAATCTGTCAGCACTGTCAAATGCACATAGCTTTCAAAGTTGATATAAAGGTCCATATGGGAAAGTCATAATTTTCTTCTTAGATTTTTTTTTTGAGAGAAATAATGTCTTTTGTGCTTAAGGGCAAAAAAAGCCATTTTTATTAATAGGAAGTTACGTGGGTTTTGGTGTTAATATGTTCATCACTTGGAGAATCCCTTTTACAGTTTTTTATGAGTTCTATAAATTAAACTGCAAAAACTGAAAAGCTGTTGGTTTACTCAGTTTCAGTTTTAATTCATGTTTTATCAGTGGGTTTTGGTATTTGTTTCTTCAATTACATTTTTGTGAAGAGCATACAAAACCTGTTTATTAAAAAAAAGTCAAGTGTTTGAACATGTTTATTCTGTAATTTTCTAAAACAGTTTTTCCTTTTACATGAGTTTTAATCAGTGCTATATCTAAAAGGAAGAGTGTTTATGGGTTGGCAGAAGTGACTGCATCTAGAACATTTTTACTCTGAGTGAAAGTAGAAAGGGAATTAAAAAAAGATACTTAAAGTCGATTCTAGATGTTATTTCATATAATGACTCTAATAAATGGTATTTATGGAAATAAGTTCAGTCAGTCCCTGAAGAAGATCCTCATAAGTTCGAATGTGTTAAACAGTAAATACTGTATAAAGTGTGAAGTAAAACTAAGGACAATATTTTGTGATTCAGATAGAAGCAAAGGAAGTGTACACTCAGAGACAAAGTCTATTGAAAGATATTGAAGCCATAAGGACCAGGGAGGCTGAACTGAAGCAAAGGATGGAAGCATTTGAAATGTAAGTTGCTGAAGGATGTGTGCAATGCTAAATGATGCTTCTGCAAAGCATGCCTCAAGGTGTTTCTGCTTTTGTGATGTTGAAATAGGTTATATATCCCAGAAGTTATGTTTTATGTTTTGAGCAGTATTGTATACTGTCTCTATTAGCAGGGATACCCCATACAAAAAGATGTTTCTGGTTTTTTTTCTATTCCACCTCGCCCAACCAAAACAGTTCAGCATTGCTTTGGAGGCAAGGAACCAGATGTTTACTTTCAAGTGGTTAAATTATAAAAACCCAACCCCCAAACAAAACCGTATGTATCCCTAACACTCATGAGATACATACATGGATATTTTGCCTCATTAGCCCTATGTTTTGGGGTTGTTTTTTTTGGTTTTTTGGGGATTTTTTGTTACTTGATAAGATCCTTAGTAAGATCAGTTTCCTTTCGTTAAATAAAAAAAGTAACTAAGCCATTTTTGGCCAAACTTTCATTACTACTTAATGTTGTTACTTTGTCATCTGTTTTCCATAGCAAAATGAGTATCCCGCTAAAAAAAACCTGGGTTTTTTTATCAACCCAGCAGAGGGTGCTGATAGAATAGTATGCTCAGCACTCTGTCCTCTGAAGTGTTTCTGGTGTGGGAAACTGAGCCAGGGTTAACCCGGGATAGCTGCATAATTGATTGGTACTGAATTTTAAGTAGGGCAATTTAGTTTTTGTCACATCTCCGTGTTCTTAATGAACTACAGTGACAGAGTCTGATGATGATTTCAAATTGCTACAGTATTCCAAGCAAGCACATCACCCTTTGATGTCTCTAAATGTTATTGTAAAAAAGAAACAAAACCCCAGACTAAAGATTTGATTTTATAACTCGTCATTGTCTGTATATTTCTGGATATTTCAGCACCCAGAAAGTTCAGGAGGAGAAAAATAAAGCTATAGAAGATGCACTTCGGCGTCGGGAGGTTGCTGTGAAGAACATAGAGGAGACATACGACCAAAAGCTGAAGACAGAACTCTTAAAGTAAATTTTTCTTTTGTGTCTAATAGGACACATGGTATTTCCTACGAAAACAGATTAATAAACTCTATAAGATCTCTTTAAAAGCATAGCAAAGCAAGAACTTTGAAAATATGCATTTATGTTTTTGTTTTAGTCAGACTGAATTTTTTACATTACTGCTTAGCTATTTGCTAGTGAGCTTGCTATAGAAAATAATTCTCTTTTGATTATAGGTTATATTATTGCTGTGGTTTAAATTCTGTGTCGATATCTGGAAAAGAGATGGGACATTAGCTTAGACAAGAGGATCTGAAGCAGTATTAGTTACTTCCTTTGACCACAGTTAAAAGGCCTGACCGTTTTATGAATGCAGAAGAGGCATGAAGGGGAAATCAGCGTTAAAGAGATGCTACAAGTGTCTTGGAAAAGGGGTGAGAGACACACTAGTGTACAGACAGACTGCCTCTTACCTTCACCCTTTCCAATTTTTGAAGAGGAATTCTCTGATATAGATCTCCCTCTTTTATTGGCTACCTTGTGCCCGAACCTGGTGTTAACATGTGACTTCTTTTGGGGTGTTGCAGTGGGTATATCCTAACTTTGCTATTGTACTTGTAGTACGTTGGTCACTCGAAGGGTTCCTTGATAGTTCAGTGCAGACAAGTGCTCTTGCCGTGTCATGAACCTGTCTCAGGCAGTTAAACCAAATGACTGATGTATCATCATTTTTTATTGCAAGCCAGTGAGCAGTATAATCTGTGTTTGTAGGTCTTTAAATTAAAGAGCAAAGATGTTGATAGTAGGTTTTGATAAAAATAATCCCTCAGAATTTGATGGTTTTGTTAGAGAACAGTGAAGTGCAACTAATTGACTCACCTTGGTATCTTATTTTATCTAGTCTATAAGAGCTAGTTACAAATAGTGATTGTAAAGTCCTTTCAGTACATGAGAGGAAGCAAAGCATTTTAAGGATAAACTGCTGCTTGGCTTATTTTATCAGCATACAAAATATTTTAAGGCATGCTGCAGGTGTTCAGAACGACAAGATCCATGTCCTTTTTTCCCAAATGATCAATGAAAAGTATTAAAGAACTACTATTTATTGTATGGAAGTAGTGAGGATTGCTAGCAAATCAGTTTTTTTTTTTTTTTTTTGCAGTAAACATTAAATGCTGTATTTGGGAGAAGGATCTGAATGGTCTGCACCATTTGCAGAAATGCAGGAGGGTGGATTTGGCTATATCTGAAACCATGAATTATGTCCCAGTCATGTAAAATGCTTTCTTAGCTCCTGTAAATTCCACTACAATGGAACGGCACAGTTGGATGACTACGGGGCTTGAATAGTGGTGAACCTGGGCAGTGCTCAGTGTCTGGCTGGTGACTGGTGGTGTGCAGAGAACCCCTGGGGCCAGTTCTGGGGCCCTTATTATTATTATTGTCCAACAGCTTCATCTGGATGTGGGCACAGGGCATCCTCAGCTTTGAACATGAGGCTTAATTAAGAGGAATCATTTCCACAAAAAATGGCAGAATTTCAGTTCAGGCAGACTTTGACAAGGGAATCATGCCAGTGCAAATCTTAGGAATTTTAACGAGGAAAACTCCAAAGCTCTGTGCATGGGACAGAGTATAGTCCTATGAAGTTGTATAAATGGGGAAGAGGAATTGGCTGAGGAGCTGCATTTCTGAAGAGGAGGTGGATGAGTTACAGTGAATGCCAGGTTGATTATGAGCCAGCAGCATGCTCTGGCAAATAAGGCAAACAGCATGATGGGTAAGACTGGAAGCAGCATGGCCAGCAGGCTGAGGGAACTTAGCGTCCCTTTAAAGGTACTGGGGAGGGCTGTGCTAGGAATACCATGCCCAGGTTTGGGCTCCTCAGTTTAAAAAAAGTCATGAAGAAACTGGGAACTAGTAAAATCTGTCAGGATAGTTACTGGATTCTCAAATGTGACCTTTCAGTTCATATGACAGGGGCTAGAAGCTGTGGCTTGGGAGATTTAACTTGGACATAAGGAAAAAATCAACTGGAAGAGTAGTGCAGCATTGGCACAGATCATCCAGGGAGGTGGGGGAATATATGTCCTTTGAGGTTTTCAGGACTTGGCCAGGAAGAGCCCCAGCTGCCCTGCTGTACAGGTGGCGGTAGTCTGGCTTTTTGAGGGGGTGGTTGAATGAGATGATTGGCAGGGCCCTTTCCAACCATTTTGGTGGCTCTGCAGTAGTTAATTTTGTCAATAAATAACTGCGTGAATATTGTGCAATATTTCTAACCATAGCATTAGTATGGTTAATAATGGTAAGAGAACATGGCGTTACTATTTAAGTGCTTGCCTGATAATAGTAATAATTACAAAGTATTTTTAATGTGCATTTGAGATTACAGGAGAGTACAGATATATGCACAGTTACGTAAGGTAAGGATATGTATTTTTCTTCTAGTGTAGGATAGTCTGGGTCTAGTTTGGGAAAGAATGGAATTAGCACAAATGCCTGTGCGTGTGTGCACACACGTCATTTGGAAATACATAATTCTTTTTGCTTCTAGATATGAGCTTGAATTAAAAGAAGAATACATAGCCAGAACCAATAAAGTTACTGAAGACGAGAAAAAAAATAAAGGTAACCATGTGTCTGAGGTTGATAAAGTACCTGTTTATCTCTAGAACTTTTACTGTCATATGCCAAACCACTGTTGTTACTGAACGGTCCTGGTGTTCCATGGTACAAGGGACAGAAAAGCCATCACAACGGGTGGCAGTTCAGCAGCAGTGACAGTTCAGCCACTCATTGCTGTCCAGAATGCAGTGGGAACCATACACTGCTGCTTTGCACAGAGGCTGCAAAGCATTCCTGGTTTTTCAGTGTCCCATTTCCTTCGGAAGTCCTACTAGCTCATTCAAGCTTTAACTGGACTCTGATACTGTACCCTGGAACAGTTGCCAGTTTCGACATTTATTGTGCACAAGATGTTTAATTGGAGCTTGCGGAAGGGAGCCAGAACAGATAACAGACTTTTAAGTTAGGGACATGTAAGAAATGATATATCACAGGCATATGAATTTGATTTACTTAATTCTAAATGTGTATATGCATATGTATACATTTATACATACAGCATGATTTACTTAATTTTGAAGGCGTGTCTATGACATTCAGTCATTTTTATGTCTTAAATTCAATTCAATTTTGAGCTTAGCAGCTTAAAACTGTTTTCTGCTGATACAGTTTTTTACTGTAATACTCTACTAATTTTAATTCAGCATTTGTAATCCTCCCTGCAGAGAAAGCTATGCTTTTGCATGAAGAAGCCATTGCTGTTAATTCAAAAAAGGAGGAACTCAAGCAAGCTGTATCACGCACCAAAGAGCTTGAGGTAATTGTAAATATGAATTTAAAGAATTCTAACTGGTGCAGTTGAGGTATTTTACAAATAAAAAAGAAAATGTGAAATAAAAATAATTGTTAAGTAGTACAGTGGTTCATAAGCTTCTAAACTGTTCTTTATCTGCAGCTGGATTTGGAGTCAGTGAAGGCCCAGGTTCTGCTGGTAAATAAACAGAATCAGTTGTTGACAGAAAAACTGAAAGAGGTATCAGACTATCCTTTGCTAAAGGAGGAGAAATTGGAGCTCCAAGTGCAGAATAAACTACTTAAGCAACAGTTGGATGAGACTCGCAGTGAGAACCAGCATCTTCGAGACAGTCAGTTCGAATGACTTATTTTCTTGTTTCTCTACAAGTATTTGTTTAGAAGTAAATTTTCATTATAACGCTTTCTTTGTATTATATTTGCTAGTAATTTGCATGAAGCCCAAGCTAGTGTTTGGTATAATTAAACAGTCCTTGGCATAAGTTTATTTTCTTTTATGTGTCTATATGGGAGAAATCCTGAATTAAGTGGTAGCTCTAATATGGAAGGATATCCCTTTCACCCTCTGAAAAAAGCAGTGCAATATTTCTAACCGTAGCGTTAGTATGGTTAATAATGGTAAGAGAACATGGCGTTACTATTTAAATGCTTGCCTGACAATAGTAATAATTACAAAGTATTTTTAATGTGCATTTGAGATTACAGGAGAGTACAGATGTATGCACAGTTATGTAAGGTAAGCATATGTATTTTTCTTCTAGCGTAGGACAGTCAGGGTCTAGTTCTTAAAGGACTATACCAGTGAAGATTTTCGCCCTTTGTAAAAGGAAGAAGAAAAATATCACCAAGTACTTTATTCAGACAAAGCCTTGTTATGTTCCTAAAATCAATTCAGCTTTACATATTCACGGGGTATTGTGTAGAAAGGTGTACACTCATTATTCTTTGTCTGAGTGTCTAGTGTTTCCCTTTTGGGGTAGAGCTGTCCCAGCCCTCAGCAGAGTACCTGGCCTGCCAAGTGGAGCTGAGGAGAGTGGAGCATTCTAAGAAGCTGGTGCTGGATGAATTTGAAAGTCATAAGCAGACGTTGGAAAAGCAGCTACAAAGTGAGGTAAATTATTATTATTATTAAATGATTTGAAACTTTTCTTCTTCCCATCATCTCTTTTGCAGTTATCCATCTGCTTGTGCAGGCTGCTTGATATGCAGTTACAAGGATTGTTTGTACTGTGCTTATTTTTATGTTTTCTAAAGAAAACAAAACATCACCACACCAAAAAACTACCAAAAATTAAACCAACCCAACATAACCAAAGTAAATCTCACTGAGTCAACAAATTATCAGTGCTGACTTTCAGTAGGATACTATGTGTATATGGTCTCAATGGACCTGAAAAATATTTAGAAACCAAGTATTCGGCCAGTTGAGATTATACTTTTTGTTTGAATGATGCTGGTTTTTGTTTTTCTCTGATTTCCTATAGGTTGAGCGTTGTGCCCAGTTAAAGGCCCAATTGTTAGACTCTGAAGCTACTGTCAGGAAGTTAAATGTGCAGGTTGAAGAACTGAAACTGCAAGTGAAACAAACACAGACAGGTTTGTATCTTACACCAGAGCAGTCCTTTATGAAGGACAAGTGTAAGAAGTTCCAGAAGCTTAAAAAAGCTGCAGTTGCAGCTAGAACTAATACATCACCAGGGAGTAGATGTTAAGTTTAAAATCAAAATCTATTTAAAGCCCAGTTTAAAAAGCAGACTCATTACAATTTCCTTTCAGAAAACAAACAGATAGGAGGAAAGGAAAATACTCCTCCCTGAGCACTTGCATATTTTTACTGTCTGTTTTTCCTTTGGTATGAAGACATTAATGTTTGATGATAACATAAATGACATTCTCCAGCAGGCAACTTGTGTTTTAAAGCATTTTGATTCTTGAATGTTCATAATAAAAATAATCAATCTGAAATTGTATTTTTGTACCTCAGAAATTTAAGTCTAACTCTTAAACAGATTTAGTCAAGTTTAGTAATTTTTGCCTAACTTATGCTTAACTTACCTCGTATGGGTGTTAGAAACGGGCACTTACATAAAGCAGTTCAGTCTGCTGAAGAAATGTACTTTTAAAGATACTTGTCTGTCAAATTGCTAATATCAAGTATTATAAATAAAAGGGTTGGTATGTATATTTAACGTAAAAATATGGAATTCAATTCTGCAATGATTATACGTGACATACAACATGTGTTGCATCATAGTTCAGTATATGCAATACTTTATATTATTCACTAGTGATAGGTACTTATTCATTTATGTATCGGTACCATTTGGAATTGGAAATTTGTTATATCAAAATAGCAAATATATATTTTAATTAAATGACTGAAAGTACTGTAGGAGCTTTTATTTTACATCAGAGTCAATGAAGTCATTGAAGAACCATTTATGTAGAATAAAAACAAGGTTGTAAATTTGCCGAGAGAGATACAGCCCCATAGGTTGGTCTTTTGGGCTTGTTGAAGCATGAAAGTGCAAGGAAACAGACAACCCCAAAACATTCAGTTTAACTGGCAATTTTAGAGTACTTTTAATGAACAAATAAACCAACAAAAACATTTTCTATGTGCTGTGTTGTTTTTCTCCAAAATTATTTTTTGATCTAAATAAAGTGAAACTGTTAAGACTTGTGGCATGCCCTGTATTCCTTAGGCTTTTAACAGCGTGATTAGATATAATGTGTCCAAAGTGGTAATGTTTTCATGTTTGTTTATTTATTTGCTTAAACATAATTTAAAATTGTAGAGTACATACTTAATGGTAGTTTTATGTGGAAGAATTATATATTTAAAAAATAGCAGTGGTAATTTGCAGCTTTGGAGCTGCATTAAAAATACATTTAGATCAATTTCAATTAAATCATTAAATTCTCGAAATGTAAGCCAATTCCATGGTAGAATAATTTTGATCAAATTGGAATTCAAATGCCACATTTTACTGTTTCTGTTTTGTTGTGGGTCTCTTGTATCTCTCTTTAGTGTCACTGACTTTCTCTTGCTACCATTTAGCTCTGGAAAATGAGGTGTATCGGAACCCAAAACCTTCGCTCGTCGACCGCTCCGTCCTGGACTTCCTTGGTGACAGGATCGTGCCCCATGACATTTACATGGATGGCACATTCCTGAGGAATCCGGGTCTGACTGATGTGGGGAGGGTCAGCACTGTGCCAGCGCCTGGCTATCGACAGCAGCTGCAGCCACGCAGTGCTTCCCTGGACTCTGACCTTGAGTGCATCGCTCAGGCCCAGGCAAGGGTGAAGGAACTGGAAAAGGAGGCTGAGTACTTGGAAGAAGCCTACAGGAGCTACCAACACAGAGTCATGCAGAATGCAGCTGCAAGCAGAACACCAAGGAAGATGCAGCCTCCTTTAATTCTGCAGTGTCCTCTTAATAGACACCCTTTGACTATCCAGCATGAACTGCTAGAGGATAATCCCAGCTCCCCACATTCCCCTCTGAGCAGCCCAAGAGGTGAAGAACACATCAAAAGAGCTGGGCAGGTCGATAACTTTAAAACTCCCTTAACCCCACCACACAGAGGAGCATCTTCTTCAAGGCGCCTTTCTTCTACTCCCATTTCCAAATCGAAGAGAGACATCAGTAACAGGAGAATTCCAGATGGTAAGTCAAAATTGTTAATGGGGTGCAGTATTGGGTTTTACTTACTGTTCATCTTGGGAAGAGAAAGATTTAGCACTTTTTGTCTTTTACTCGTTATTTGCTAAGATGCAGCAGAAATCAGGAGATGTGGTTTTGCAGGAGACAGAGTATACCAATTGCTTGGAGTATTTCTTCCTCCTGGAAACAAGTACTGGAGAAATATGTTGAGAGAAGTTAAACATGCTCTAGGGAGCTTTCAAGAGAAGACAATGCCATATAAATCACTGCAGGTGTAACCTTGTGATATAGAGAGTTTAATTCAAAACTTGCTGTTAAGTATAACTGCTTTGCAACATTAACTGTAATTGCTTAAACCTCCTATATTTCTAACCTTTTCTTTAACTGTTGTAGTTAAAGTGTGCGGCAGAAGCTGTCTTTGGCTTCTCTTAAATGGAGCTTTCCAGTCTGAAATGTCCAGATTTCCTTTTGTTTGTCCTTTTTGCTGTGACATCTTTATCAAATACTCCTGAACAACTGTAAGGAGGAAGGTTTTAGTGTTCGGTCATGACTGGAAAATTTTAATTTGCTGTTAGTATCACAGTTTCTAATAATTCCTTAGTCTTTTTTTTTTCTTAAGGACAGTTCTCAGAAAGGCAAGCAAAATAGAAATGAAATTAAAATTTTTTTAAAAAAATCTGTTGTTTCAAATCTGCAGTACATCTGCTTCTTGGCTCAAAGTGGATTTAGTAGGATGAAAAAAAGAGGCAGTAACCAAAAAAAAGATCAGCTTCTCCATGAAGGAAGGTTAAATACAAGGGCAGCTTAGTTTGGAAGAGAGGTGGCTGAGATGCGCTGTGGGAAATCTGGAAAACAATGAGTGATATGAAAAGGGCGAAAAGGGATCATTTGATTACTGCTTCACAGACCCCAGAATCCTGTGACATTGGAAGGAAACGAAATAAAATAAAATGAAATGTTTTTTCATACCATGAGTAAGTTGTGTAATTTATTATTCTCTGTCAGGCAGATCCAAAACGTATTGATTGAGGAAAGGTCGGGGTGGGTGTTGCCAGAAGTAAGATACAAGTATTCTCCTTTTTTAATTTTAGTTTAGTTTTGTTTGGTAATGGGCACTGTTAGAAACAGGTCACAAATACTGATTGATTGTGGCTGTCCCTGTGCTTCTGCATGTACAGTATCATACTCTGTTACTGGTAACATATTTGAGACTTGAACTACCAAAGCAGTCTTTTATGTTGTAAGTTCTCTCTGTCAGCTTCTGTATAAAGTACCCACAGACTATTGGTTTAGCACTGCACACAGACAAAATCTTTCATAATACTAGGGTTTTGTTGAAAATTAGGGCATGTTAAAACTACAGTTGTGTGCATAACCTGAAAAATCCTTCCTATCTTTGTACTTTTCAGAAGCTAGTTACAGGAGGGCATATCTCTTTTTTCCATTCGATCTGTTCTGTGCTTAATGCATGAAACTGGTTCTGGAGGGGGGTAAGAGTTGAATAACAAAGGAATGCATTACCTGACTTAAGAATTACAGAAATGGGGTGGTATGGAGTGTAGGAAACCAGGCTGCAGCTGGGTGATAGGATCTTCAGGTTAGCTTCAGTGCTAACATGCTGTTAGTGTGATTTGTCAGCTCCCAGTTAGACTGCTTCCCCACTGAGATGTCACTTCTCTCTCATGAGTCTTCTGAGGAGTGCTTTTATACTGGTGTATGTATATTATTCTTTTCTGCTAGAGATGGCTGAAGCAGCAGGTGTGGTTTTGCTAGAAAACTCTTATGTCATTCTGGAAGCTTCTGTGGAGCTTTTCGGTGCTGTTGAAAATACCAGTCTGAACAACTCAGGGTAAATTTCAAAGGTAGAAGGTACCATGAATGTGAGTCTGAGATTGGTTTTTCCTTTGAGGGTAAGTGCTCAGCTGTCAGCACCTGTCTCTGGAGAATGAAAGGAAGTATGTCCTCCTCTAAAACACTTGCAGTTGGCAGATCCAACAGCTCTTTTACTGCGTAATCTGCCAGTGGAAGGATTATGCAGTTTTTTCCTTTAAATTAGCTCATGCATTTGACTGTTTTACTTCCTAAGTCCATGCACATTTGGACCAATAATGCATGTGTTGTACAGCCAGCCTTGTCTGAGGAATGGTAGGACAAATAACTAACACAAATTGTGGGATTTTTATTCTGCAGATGCCAAGAGCTCATCCCTTACCTCTTCACAGCAGAGTGTTGACCAGGTTCTTTCTCCTATTTCAAAGCCATATTTGCTTTCATCTTCTGAGTCTGTTCCTTCCTCACCATCCAGTCATGGCCAGAAAATCAGGTAACATTGTTTACAAAGCAAGATTTTTAACCTGCTTTTTAAAGAAACATGTATCTAATTGTTCACAGTGGTAGCTGCTTTTACAAATCAAGCCAGCCATTAATTTTATACGTGAGAACTTTTCTAAAGGTGAATAAGGATTTCCATTTTGAATATCATGCCTCAAGTGGAACTTGTAAAAAGCCCAAACACTTTGGTTTGCTCTGAGCAAAGCTATGTCTCTTTAACTGTGTCTCTGTTTTTCACATCTGTGACCTGACTGATGAGCTTCTGCTAATTGAAGCATTTGAATTTCTGCTGCCTGTTTGAGAATTTAAATCAAGGCAGTTGTACATTCTCACTTCATTCATTAACAAACTGTATTGCTAAATTTATTACTTTTTTTTCCCTCTCTGAAGAGCTTGTTCATGTGCCTGTTTTCAAAATAGGATTTTCCAGTCTCCTTTGCATGTAGGAATGGGATGGGTAACACAACTTTTCTCTTTTCTTTTGTTGCTTTTTTTAAGATCTTCTTAAGGTAAATTAATAACTTGACAAAGTTAGGCTGCATTAAAATGACTTTTCTTTCATCTCTGTATCTCCTATTTCCATGCCTGAAGTTCTTCTGTTCTTAATGGCCAGTGTTCCCTCCACTCTCCAAAACTAAGAATATGTGTCTTCAGAAGCAGCTCTAATATTTAACTTTTAGTATTTTTTTTAAGATGAGACAACTGAATTGTCCTTAACCTGCTAGCCATCATTCCTGATTTGATGGCTGAAGAAAGCTTGTGCTGGGGCACCTCTAGCAGGCATGTGTAGGGCTTTTTTATTTTGTTGTTATCAAGGCCTCAACATACATTTAATGCAGAGAGGGTCTCTTATCTGGTTAGAATTTTGGGAGAGCCTTTATGGTTTTTGTCTTCAAAATGAGCTGTTGGGATTTTCAGGGACTGTGAGGTCAGTTTCCTTTAAGTATTCCCTTGAGGCTGTGTCTCCTTTTTCCCTACTCATTCACGTTTTCTGTGGTGTGTCAGATTTCCTGTACTTCTCTGACAGACCTTAAAAAGTGAAGGTTGAATGTTAACCTGCATGTTAAGGTGACAGGGGAAAATGCTCTAATCCTGTGAGGGACTTCAC
The DNA here is from genome assembly GCF_965178545.1 of Coloeus monedula. Taxonomy (NCBI): domain Eukaryota; kingdom Metazoa; phylum Chordata; class Aves; order Passeriformes; family Corvidae; genus Coloeus; species Coloeus monedula. The sequence goes on from NC_138783.1 coordinate 101,673,384, forward strand.
TTCTTTGAAGGATTTTATGGACTCCATCCTGTTTGAAGAGTGAACAATATGAGCAGAGGCCAGACCTAGGTTTGGGAAGGCAGCTATGGTTTGTTGTTGATTTCTTGGGTTTCTTATGACAAAGCAAGGGTATAAGGTCCCAATAATTGTCTAGAACTTGCTGCTTTCCCAAGACTTTATTAAAAGGAAAACATTCTTTTGTTGCATATTTTCTAATTTCACGTGCCTTTGACTGTTTTCTGTTGCATGAAATATTTGAGAAATGCATGTGTGGGCTTTTCCAGTTATTTACTCATATTATTAGGCAAATGCCACATCACTGATGTGTATTGTGGGATTAGTTTATGACCTGTAGATTTTAAGTGGTAATGGGAACTTCTTTGAAAAGAAAAGAAAAGAAAAGTGAATATGATGCTGTAACATCTGTGGCAAGCTGTTAGAAGTCAGACCTCAGTCAGTGGGGAAGAACAATTGCTTCTATGACTACAGGAGCTCCTTGTTTATTTATGTTCCAAGATAAGAGTGGTATGAAGGAAGCCAGTAAACACAGACAGGAAGACTAGAGTGGTAAGGCAGATTATTACCTAACTGTTTGTTTGTTTGTTGTTTTGGCCTGAAGAAACCAGCTGAGGGTTGTTACTGAGGCAGTGGGTTCTCTGTCTTTTTAGCAGTGTTGCAGGACACAGTATTGAAGAAAGTGGCATGTGTGTCCTTGAACCTTGCACCTTTAAGAATTATTTAGCACTTAATCATTTCTGTGAAGGAAGGACTCAAAACATGAAATAGACTTCCAAAACCTTGAAATTTCATTTACTCTGTGCTATTTAATTGACAGGGTATTTTTCCCCGCTGACATCACTGAACTATCCTTCTGACAATGCAAATTTATTTATCTGTGCCCAGATTCACTTTTTGTTTATGAACAAATCTTTTTGTTGGGGGTATGTTTTGTATTGTTTGTTCTCCACTTTTGCTCCATGAAAGACCTGTATTCCTTAGAAATTGTAAGCACAAACATACTGAGGCTGTGATGAAGAGCACCAGCTGGTGTGAAGTAAGCTCCTTTATGAAGTGCTGATGCTGAATTTCATTAGTGACCTGCACTCCTTTTGCTGTTCTAGTTCTGGTCAGAGTTTAGTAGCTGGGTCACGTGGGAGACATTATTCTTTCACATTATCTTTCTGATGAGATAAACGGGGATTTAGAATGAGGGCACTAGCCCCATTTTTGATAGAACCCAGATTTTCACCCCTGCATCTCTGTTTTGCCAGACATCTAATCCTAATACATTTCAAACACATCTGTTAAGATGACATCAAAATGGGAATTAAACTGTAACACAGAGCTTAAAAAGGCAAATTTCTTAATTTTCAGTTGACTGTCACAATTCATTGTATTTCTCCTTTTTTGTTGTTTTTTCTTACTCCCTTGTATTTTGTTTTAATGTAATGATTTTACGTCACATAAAGGCCTTGGGGAAAGGCTGCAGGGAAATGGAGTGGACTTTTACTAAAAGTTAGAGAACTGGATTTAAATATCCTGTATTTGAGTCAGAAAGTTTAATGGATTTTAGTGTTGGTTTAGTCTGTTGCTTAGCGAGTGAATTTCAGATTGCTATTTGCTTAAAAGTTTAGCATTTATATTTATTAAATTATTTATATTCTTCCTTATTTTTTCAGACTTCAGAGTCAACAGACAGATAAACAAGATTTCAGCGATGTCCACAAACCAGAGAAACTAAGGTATGAGGATCTTGAAGAACACATTTATACTCTTGAAGGTAAGTTTTAGTGCATTTCAGACAGTTTGTTTAACCTTAGGGCTTAACAGTTACAGGACAACTGTCTTCATAGTTTTAAGACTGTACTTGGAGAGAAAAAATTCTGACTGATTTTGGAATTAAGAAAACCAAATATCTCAGATGATGAGGGATTGATTTTCATCATTCTTGCATCTTTAGATAATTGTATGTAGTAATAAGCAGACATTAAATTGAGTTGGTTCTGAAATCTGTGACATAATTTTGTTCAGAAATCTTGCATAACCTTGTTCTGATCAACGCTGTAGGTCTGACCGTTGTTTTGGAATGTTTTTAAATGGTGTAGAATTTTTATTTAAACAGAAAAATGTACTAGTATGTGAACTAAATTGAGGTTTATTATATTTGCTGCATAAATTAGAACCAGGTTCTAATTCTAAAGATAAGTTTCTGTGGCTGTTGTATGCACTCCTAATTTTTCCTTCAGTAAGTGAGGCATAAATAGTATTATGAATTAGAAGTTGCTATAGGGTGTGTGTAAATGTGTGAAGAACTCCTGCAAGTATGCTGTCATTAATCAGCATCTCTGAATGGTTTTGGAGCATATGGTTAAGTTACTGAAACCTGAATTGTATCCTAACTTTTTTTTCTCTGAGGTCAGCATTTTATTTATTTGCATTTCTGCTCTCTGTGATTGCATGCTATAAAATGTTTCCTTCTCTCTAAATGCTACAGGGTCAGTTTTCAAAAATCTTTGATATAACTAAGGTACTGTAGAAAGAGGAGGATAATAAAACTTAGTGTACTTTATAGCCATTTGTATATGGAGTGAGATACAGAAGCACAGTTACTGGCCTTACTTAGTTTTTCAGCATTTGAGTGACATCCTAATGTTGAACCTGAGCAGCCTGATCTCTCATGAAACTGTGGGTTTAAAGTAATGAAGTTGTCAATGAGAAAGCTGTGAACAGCAAGTTAATCTTTCCTATTTCCAGATTTCGTTAGGTCTGTAAAGTCCTGAGGCTGGTGGACATGTGGCATTGTGTGGTGTAACTAAACTCATAGTTGGTGAAGAGATTGTGATTGCTGTATGGGAGAGTTAGGGGTATTTTCTTTGAAACCAGTGATTCTGACTGGTGTGAGTGGTCTCCTGGGTCCCAGACTGGCTTATGCTTTTGGTTGTGGTTAGGTCATATGGAAGGTGGAGTGGAGCCCTGGCTCATTCTCCTGACCCTGTGAGAATATGGCTTTCAGTATTTTGAAAGGAACTAACCAAAAAAAGATGTTTGTTTAAACAGCAGATGTGCTGATAGTGTTTAGTGATAACTAGCAGAAGATAATGCCTCATCCGTGCATTTCTCTGTGAAGCTTTGCGCATTACTCAGTTGGGTTTATTTATCTCATTTAGCTTCCTTTTTATAAGCTTTAAATGTATTATTTGAATGTGAACCAAGCCTGTAGCCAGTAATGGTTTCTATTCATCTCACATTTTAATTAGCCTTATATTTATTTGCTTAATTTTGTATGAGAGGCTTTTGGGAATATGTTACATATTTCACTTTTATTTTATTACATATGACAACAGACTGGCATTTTCTTGGAAATTAGGGCTGAGTAGATGCTGTGCCCAAGTAAGGTATTACTGAATCATTTGGTGATGTGTGGTGGACAATAATTGTAGGAGTTTACATGTGCTGATCATTTCTCAATCAAGAGTACTTTAGTGGGGTCAGACTGCATCAAAAGAAAATCTCAGTATATAGGAGGAAATCAGAATGGCTAAAAAGGGGAGGAGGTAGCTCAGGAGAAGTGGCTGGGAGCGGCGGATAAGAAAGTAAAATCTAAGAAGTAAATACAGAGAAAGATACAATGAAGAACAAAGTGGATAACAGTAGGAAAAACCAATGAATTAAAGGAGATACCAGAAAATATGGAAGTCTTTTAATCCTACTGTGAGTGAGTTCTAGAAAGAAAAGGTCAGCAGGTTCTCTTGGCAGCAGCTGCTTTTAGGTGATGAGCTCATCTTAAGGGAATAATGCATCTCTTGCTGTCCACCCTTAAAAAGGGAGTGAAAGTATACAGAGTTACCTTTTTTCTCCTTTGCAGAGTAGTTAATTCATTTTATACTGTAATGGTTTTGGTTTGGGTTTCTTTGTTTGCTTATGTTGTTAGCATTCATTTTGAAGTTAGAAGTAATATTTAACCAGGACAAATTTATGAAAGGAATTTTTTGATTATTTAAATATTACATACCCTGATACTTATTGGTGCCTCATATGGAAATAATGTTTTTGTTGATAGCTTTATAATTTAAAGAGAGAGCAACAAAACAGAATAGATTTTATTTTGAGTGTGATGGCCCATTATTTTGGTCTTACAAAAACCCCCATATATAGGAGTTATATTCCTAGGTGAAGCTGGTAGGAATTACTCTTGCTTTTGTAAGAAACTGAAAACATTCTCCTAACTTAGTTAGACTGACAGCTTGACAGAAATTTTCCATCATGCTTTCTATTGTTCCTTTCATCTATAGTTCCTTTAAAAGAGTTCTAATTTAAAGAAATTCAAACCATTCAGATAGAGGCTGATCCGTTTGGTTGACATGGTTTTTTCATGCAAAATATTTCAATTTTATAATAATGTGAAAAAGAAAAATGCTTGATGGTATTTGAAGGATGAAAAGTTGATGTTTTCTAAAGCTTCACCCAAAACCTAAAGAGATATATAGGGTATCTGTGCTCTGTTACACTAAATGCTTGGGAGAATAGTCCTGTGTATTTCAGGCTGGCTATCTAGAGGTAATGGCCACATCTTGGTTATCTCTTTTTTTTTTTTTTTTCTATCTCCCATCAAATGAGATAATAGCAGTCTGCATACTTTGCAAGTAAATAATTAAGAAGCAGTTGAGTATCACAGCAGTGATCAAAGAGGAAGGACAGTAATTGTGGTTTTGTGACTTCAGAGCCACCTTTCACAGGGAGAAGATAGTATAATGTAGAATATCTGAGTTAGCAGCATCCATCCTGTTCATTGAAGAAGGCAACGATCCCATTAAAGAGTGTGTCATCAAATAGTTAAAGATTGTTTTTATATTCATAAAAAGGATGAGCTGAACTTGGACATACAATTTTTCTGTGACTTGTATCTCGATTATGTAAGGAAATGAAAACATCTTGGGTTTCTGTTGTATATTTCTTCAGTTTTGGCTTTATAAACAGATGTGTTCCAATAGCTAATTTCAAAACTAACAATTCTGTAATGAAGGAAGCAAGTACAGCCTATGATAATTCTTAATTCTCAGGGAGATGATCAAGCTGAAGGGAAAATGCTCAATTAGTGCTGATATTTTTGTGTTCTAATTTAGCCATTCCCACACTGAATCCATTGCTGTGCTCCACTTTTGCAATTACAAAATAGTGAAGCCATTGTTCAAATTTCTTCTCCAGCTCAGGGGAACATACCAGAGGAGTGTGAAAGTGATGTCTTGCATCCATCTGGGGACATCGTTGATGGAAACCATGTCACAGCCCCTGTACCAGCAACAGCCACTTCATTGCAGGACTTAAGTGAGTTCTCAGCTCAGACTCAAAAGAAAGTACCCTTTTAAAATGTCAAATGTGTATAAAAGTCTGTAGGTATGTATGCTGGTGTGGTTGAAAAATTTTCCAAAAAGTGCAAATTCTGTACTAAAGAGGAAAGAGTGTTTTCTTTTGCTGTTCTGTATGAGGATTACTTTTTTTCACCCTGGTTTTAGTTAAATTTGGTTTTAATTTCAACATTCTTGCCACCCCTCCCAACCCCCTTGTCCAGCATCTGGTGAAATGATTTTTTTTTCTTTAGGGTAATTATTAAATATAATTTCTGTTCTTGATAGGAATGAGACATTAAATATTTTGGTTTGAAGTATTTTATGTACTGCTTGTCTGGATTTTTTTTCAATTTATTTTTGACTGTTGGTGAACTGTATTATCACAATGCAGTTTTAATTCTTTGGGTAGATGAGAATGATTTCAATCAGCATATGCTGCTTTTCTAATTGTTCTAGATGGAAACATTACGGTTCTTTTTATTTAGAGAGGAGCTTTGTAGCTTCTCATGATTCCCAGTACTTAGTTTGCCCATCTCATTGCTATTTGATGCTGTTCTTTGTAGTCAGCTTTTTAAATATACTGGTCACATCAACAGTATGTCCTGCAGTAATTTTCAAAGGGATTTTAAATACTTTGCTTCTTAAATATAAAGAATTGTATCCAAACCCATTGCAGAGGGGGAAAGAATCTAGTAACATGGAATTTGGGATAATTAAGGTTTAATGAGAATGCTCATGAAAGGAATGAGAAGTGCAGTGATCTATCAAATCTCTGGCCTCTACTTTGGCTCTACTCCTTAACTATTGGTGAGTCATTTATCAGTTTAGAGGTGGGAAAACACATTACCCAATACCCAAGAATAAGTTTGGGGTGTGTGTGTGTAAACAATATATCGAGTTGTTCTCCATTTACTGCTAACGTTATACAGGAACCTGGTACTTATTTGTATGCTCTTGTAGTGATTACTGAAGTACATAAATCAAATGATAGATGTTGAAATAATTTTTCACAGCAGTGCTGGATCAAAGGCAGATTGAAGAACAGAACAGAGAAGTTGACAAAAACTTAGAAGAAGAAAGGAAAAGAAGAGAAGAAAGGAGTGAGAAAGAGCAACAGGACACTTTGGAAAGTGAGCAAAAAGAAGTGGAAAAGCTTAATGAAGAGGTGGTAAGTTAATTAATTTCTGACAGTAATGCAGCTCTGTAGTGCCTTGCAGTTTAGGATTGTTACATGTGTTACTTAGTTAAAAATAGATTTAATTCCTTGAAGTGAAAGTAGTAGAGACTGAGTTATTTTATGTACTTGTGTGATAAACCAGAGTGTCACTAGAATGTCTCCTTATGCCAAGTAACTTTTTCACTGGAAACAGATGCTTTTCCTTCCGTGCTTCATGAAACTGGAAGTTACAGTTTTATGGCCACTGTCACCATGCTGTTGGAACAAGCTGAACATTTGCTGTCTCCGTGGTGTGGCCACTGCAAGTGGGACACCACCAGTACATGTTAATGTCCATCTGTTCATTAGCCTCTGTCAGGGTGTCCAGGGTACTCTGGAAAGCAGAGGGTATAAGGGGACCTTGAGTTTGCTTAAATCCCTTTGAGCTTAAACACTGCATGTTTACGTAGTGTTCTGGATTTTTAGGTCCTGTTTAATGCTGTGTAGACTGGTATGTTTTACTGAGGTTAACATGAAATTCTGCATTTATTGCAGGTACTAAGGTATAAATGTATTTTCCTAATCAGTATTTAATTTTTATTTTTGTATCTTAAAGTATATCCAAGACTCAATGAAAACAGATGAAGAAATAGAAGATAAAGGGGAAGTAAAATCTGAGCATAGTAACACTGGTGCTGAAAATAATGTAAAGGATCCTCCTTCAAATCCATTAGAAAAATACATGAGAATAATTCAGCAGAGCAGAGAGCAGGAACTGGCAAACAAGGTGATTACTCTCAAAACACAGTTCCAAAAATATTATTGACCAAATTTGTGTCTCGCTAGGCATGCTTAGGAATGAAAATAATATTCACATTTTTAAGTTTTTCTTAATGTAGAAACTTTATGTAACAACCTGCAGAGTGTCTGGATTTGTGTAATGTTTGGAAAAGTGTGATGACCCAAAAGAAGAAACACTGAAAACTTTCTTCTATAAGGGTTGCTGGTGTTCTCTGGGTAGGAAGTTTGTTTGTTTTTTAAGGTACCAGGACAGTATTTAAATGTCCTCAATTTTTAGCTTAAACTGCATTTAAATACAGTTTGAACCTACACAGGTCAGTTTGTGTTCCTCTAACACAACTGATAGAATTTATTCTGGCAAAATGGAAAATTGGACTTTTAAAGAAGAGGTATGGGTGGGTATTACTTCAGTGAGGGAAAGCAGGATGCTTTTCTTCAGACATGATCCCAGTCTAAATTTCCAAAGTGTTACTATTCTAGGTCCAATGTAGCATTTGTAGAAATAGGGTTGGTCATTCAGAAGATTTTTATTTTCAGTTATGTGCCTTAAAAATACAGATACTATTAGAGTCACTTAAACTTTGACTTTAGAACTGGTTAGAGAAAGTGTATTTTCCTCTTGGTTGCCAGGATTCAAAAAAAGAAGACATAAGAGAAGTGTCACTTTCAGAAGGACTTCTATCAACTGAAAAGGATGACAGGTAAGGCTCCTGTATTAATCACTTCTAGAACACCATATTAACAAATAATAACAATAAATTCTAAATTAATACATAGATTTAATATGAATTACATTAAGAGACATCTGCCTCCTTAAAAAGCAACATAAATTAGTAATCAAAGCAAGCATGTTGGAAAAATTGAGGATCTTTCCAGTTCCTGTACATGCAGGTTAAGCACTGTTTGGAACTCACAGCTGAGAGCTGCACTCCATGATCTGTTTCAGTAGCTGTGGCAGTCACAACTCTTTACCTGCAACTGAGCAGCATCCAAATTCCTTGACAGAGAGCTGGAGTTTGAGGGATTGTTCTTATGTGATGACCCCCTGGGTGAAGGTTTGTCTGTGCCGCACCTCGCCCATGGTCTGTTCCTAGCTTTGACTTTTCAGTAGCATCGTGGCCTTTTAACACACTTTATTCAGAGATTTTGGCTGCCTGCACTGAGTTACAACAGCCCAGGCATTTCCTCTGGTTCTCCCTACACATTGATAAATAAGGATATGTAGGTTTTAGTTGCTTGCAAACGATAAACCAAACAATCTTCCATCAAATCTTTCAGTTTCTTTGAAGATGGAGAATTCAAAATAAGCAAAAAATGTGGAGCAGATAGAAAAAAAAACCCATAAAGGTTCACCATAACCATAGGAATGATTCACTATTATATGTGCTGTTGAACATAACAAGCCCTACCCTGCTGCTCCTGAATTGGCAGCAGTTGTGTTTGAGCACTACAGAAGATAGCTCTGCTTTTTGAGATACAGGTGATGGCTTTCAGTTAATGAAGGCCCAGATCCTCCTCCTTTAGGGCTGGTTTTATTGCCAGCAGTTCACTGAAACAGCAAGAGAATTGAAGCAAAGGCAGTCTCTTAACTATTGCTTTAAAATGAGTATTAAGATTTAAGATAAACTACATTAGACTCATAACACCTTTTTTTCCTCTCTCCTATAATCAATAGTGTTGCAGACATTTCTCATGGAGATGTGGATGAAAGCTTCTGGTGAACAATAGCTACTGATTTTTTAATTGTTATTCTTATTATGAGAAAGATGTTTTTACAGTAGGTTTCTGTGTGTAATAAATGTTAGGCACCATTGCAGGCTGTGTAATTATAAATTAATAAAGTCGATTTGGATCTGTTTCATCATTTCAGTCATTGACTTCAAGCAGTGAGTCCTGATGTGTTACTAATCCAGGAGGAAGCCCTTGGGTGCGGTGGGAGAAATAACAAAGCAGGGAACAAAAACTGATCAGTATGTTTGGGTAGATTTGTGTTGACACTGAATTCCTCTAAACTTTGTCAACTTTGCCAACCCCTGCCCCCCAACCCCTTCTGCTCCAAATGGTTCAAAGTATGGGTGGAAGAAACAAAAAATTCCATCATCATCACCTGCTTTTAAAGGTGTCCTGTGGAGGCACTTGGCTCACACAGAGTGTGGAGTGTGACAGACCCAAGCTAAGGTGCCCCTTCTGCTGCTATGGCAGGGACAGCCACTTTCAGAAGCAGCCCCTCTCATGGATCACCTCGTTGGTATTAACCAGTCCAGAACGGAAAGATTAAAATAAAAATGCTATTTAACTCATCTTTATTTAAGCTTTGTATTTTGTGGGTAGATTATAGGCAAGATCATTAAACTTTATTTACAGTATAAAATACAGTAGTTTTTATCAATGAAGTAATTTTGGGTGGCAGCATATGTTACAACTTGCACTGCATTTGAGGCTGCTCATCTTGACCTAACCTACAAGAACATGAAGCCAAGTTTGACAGAATTTAGGGGCAAAAATCAAAGTTCTGTCTTGAATTCACTGGATGTTGAAACACAATGTACCAAAACCGTGACAGATACAAACTTTGCTTTTTGAAATGAAGCTAAAATGTGAAGTGGAGGCTACTCTAATTTTACATGCTGCTTAATTTGCTGTTGCAGTCACTCTGGCCTTTACAGAATTTCTGAGAGACTGCTCCTGTTGGATGTTGGGAAGGGGTAGTGCTTGTTGCATTATGCTGGCCTGGAACAACTACCACTACTGCATGCTGCACACAGCTGCTGCTGCAGCTGCACCTGCAGGGCAGCCCTGCCCCATGCAGGAGAGCAGGGAGCTCTGGAACAGAAGCTGTTTCACTTCAGATAGAGATGTAAAGCCTAGAGATGCACTGCCATGGAATAGCTGTAGGTCTGGGTTCAAATAAGCATACACAAGTGTTGTCTATTATCTACAAATATTTATTTTAACACTTGGATGTAACTACAGGAAGCCCTTGGCACTGATAGAAAATATTGATTCACTGTTAGGTTACAAAAATTTATACATAGCAAAATTTAATGCTCTTTACATAAAAATATTAGACTACTTAAACAAAACTTCAAAAACTCCCAGTAATAGCTACACTGAATTAGAAAAGAATTAGGCTTTAAGACACTGCCTCCATTATTACCCTTATGCAAACACTGGGCTAGAACATCACCTGCATTGCTGTAGAAATGTCTCCTTCATGCAACAGGTAAGAACATACACTAGGCTATTTTGTCATATTTGCTCTACATCAATCAACTTTGCCCCTTTTTTGAAACTGTCAAATTAGACTTCAATATTTAACAAAAGAAATTATATTTGAAGTTGATACCCCCCAAAAAAATGCCTTTTCTCTTAATACTGATTTGAAGGAATTTGTGCTTCCTTTGATGTATATTCAGCAAACAGTCAAAACTACCAAACCACACATCAGCTTAGCAGGGGTATGACTTGAATATTTAATTTTTTCAAATGAATGATGTATTTTTACTTTTCCCCCCCAACATTTATATATATATATATATATATATCATATAGAACAAACACCAAATATACCATCACTAATACTCAAGATATCACTGAATGCTTCTGAAAAAAAACATTAATTAGAAGGCAGACTTCTATGGGAAATGACTTTAAAATGGCACCAGTTTGTTTGTTGGGTTTTTTTTCTGAACACCATGTTTTCTTAGTGTGCTAATTAATATGTAAAAAGGAAAACATATAAGCACTGACTATAAATTTGCTAAGCACCAAGATAGAGAAAGGTGGACATCCTGTATTTTATGGCTGCAAATTTTATTGTTAGTGTAAAACTCTGCAAACTTTCTCGTCCGCTCATTTGGAATAGTCAGATCAGTGTCATTTTAATAAGGTAACACTTTCACTTGCTTAAAATGTAGGATAATGGTCTCCTGCCACTATATAAATGCTAAGACATTTATAGAAAATAAATATTAAGGCAAAGCTGACATTTATTTTCAAGGAAGGGGATCATTATCCAGATCCAGGGATCTACATTCCATTAAATAGTTAATAAAAAGATTAGAAACTGGGACATTTGCTCGACACTCAGGTGAGCACAGGGACATGACGGCCTCATCATGGATGCGTGGGGCACAGGAGTGGAGCTGCTCCCGTGGCCCAGGCAGGGGCGTTCCCAAACAGCCCCCCTGCAACCTGGGAGGTGCTGCAGCTGTGCCACCACACAAACACGAGCTCCTCTCAGAAATGCCAGCTGGGCACGGGTTCCTTTGGGAGGTGCTCAGTCACAGGCCGTGCCTGTGCCTGAGGTCTGCACAGATCTACTGCCTGCTTGGCACCTGCCACCGTTTGTGCAGGGCGGCATGCTGTAGAACAAGTCAAATATTCAATACCACAAGTCTCAAAGAGGAATAATTTGGTCACTTTTTGTAAAGTGTTGCCTTTTAAAATGCCTGGAATAAACCATCCATTCTCTGTTAGAAAGGATGGAAGATTACCCATGGGAAGATTTCCCTAAAAAAGTTTTCCAGGAGCTGGAATGTGAAGCTTTTACACTTCTAATTTTGTTTGGTAGACACACATCTGTACTGCAGAGCAGCTATTTGCTGATTTGTCAGAGCTACAGAATTCTTCTGCTGAATTACTGTGGCAAACATTTATGTGTAAGAATTGAGTTGCTCTTTTGACCGAGACTGGATATCCTGAAGCTCCTGCTCTTCTTTTGCTTTGATATCTTGGTAGGCCTGCATTTTGCTTGCATCCTTTAAGTAGGCCCAGTTAGAAGACAGTATCATGAGGAAGTGGATCTGGAAGAGAAGGGTGAGCATGATGGCGAGTGAGCATGTCAAGAGGCAAAGCAAGCTGCTAGTCAGATTAATAGACGCTCTTTAAAATAACGACCAAAAAAATAGTTATTCTACGTTAATAAGCATTCTGTTATTAAAACAAGCACAGAGGCTATTTTTCAAAGATCTCTAGAATTTGGCATGCTAATAACTCAGTTATTCACAGTTTAGAGAAAGTTAGTACAACGATATTAAAATGAGCTACAGAGTTGTACGGGTCAATTAGAATGCAGAATGGGGGGAAGCAGGAAAACAGTTTTGTACGTGGCAGTATACAGAATCTGTAAACTACGAGGTGCTCAGAAGAAGTGCTTTCTAAGGTCGTGGTGTTTATGCATATCCAAGCCCAGAGCCCGGCAGGTCTTTTCCCCCAACAAGCAGATGAGAATTCCACCCTCCCCCTGGAAAAAAACCTGAAACTGTGAACCGTTTTATTTATGCGAACAAGGCTACATTAACACATCAAAAAATTAAACATCAAAACATGAGTCCAAAACTAAGCAAAAGCATGCAATCTCTGGGTTAAGAAGTCTTAATCTTGTATTTTTATAGCTACATTTTAAACTTCCATTGTCCAACCTCAGGTGAAGAGTTTTATATTGTATATAGCAAACGGCTCCTTTTTTTTAAATTATGTGTTTGTTGTTCTAGTTTGTGCATTCGTCTCTTGCCAACTTCTTTTGCCCATACTTCATGCAAAAACATGTACATCTGAAAACTTTGATTCACTTCTCCTTCTTTTTTCTCCCCAACACTGTAAAAAGGTCCCTGTGATCTATGCATGGTTTTGCTTCCTGTGCAGTCATACTTACATTTTTGAGATCTGGCTACTGAGAAATCAGTTACTAAAGTGCAGCCATACAAGAACAGAAGTTACTCATATGCTGTTTCTTACTAGTTCAGGGTCCAAAAGAAAGAATGTGATTGTTTTACGCAGAGCTAAGACAAGGATTTATTTTTTGAGAGAAAGAGTATCATTCGGCACTTACTTAAGAGTAAGAGAAAATAATTGATTTGATCATGCATGGAATCACTTGGAAATAGAAGCAAATTAATTCATAATACCTGGGCTTCTGATCTCTGCCAAAATAGACTGGCACTACTTCATTATTCCCTTGCTTTCACACCATATGTATTTTGTATGCTTGGAGGGTATTTGTATTTGGTGTTCATGGTGGAGAATAAATTAGTACATCTGACCCTGAACTGTTCCAGTATTTGTTTGAGATGACTGTTAGAAATCAAGTGGAGACTTGAAATGAAAACATCCCCTTTTCAGAAGGATGCTTTATAAATGCCCCTACAGTAACTGAATCCTCTCAACATGAAAAGATAGCCAGATCTCATCCACATCATAGTTCATATACAAGAAGTCATTTCATTAATCTGATAAGCTAAACGATGCTTACTGAAGCTATTTACAATTACTGTAACAAAATTCAGAAAGCTAGACTTTTAGTCTAGGGTGTCAGTGGTATTTCAAGCTACACAATGCAGCTTTTTACTGGGCTTATACAATTTAGAATTTAGTGCAGCAATCTTCCCGACTCTTAAACTTCAAAACAGCATAGTTATATGTAGTAGCCATCATGTAGATCAGCTGGTGGAAGAGAACAAAATACAGGAGAGTAAGATAACAACAAGGTGACGGCTCAAGCCCACTTGGGCAACTCTCGATACTTTTACAACAGATGTTACTCTGAGCTCCTTCAGGGTGAAGATGCAAGATAAATAACCTGCCATTTCTCTGGGGAGGATAACCCAGCACAAACCCTAAGGCTATTTTGTCAACCAGTTGTGAGTATTGGGCTTGGCTGGCACAAGGTTAGCAGCTGGCCACTAAAGGAAATGTTAGACATAGGAACAAGTCATCTTGTTAATGTCCCTTTTCCCAGCCGCTACCTGGAACGGGCACTGCAGGGTTGGACCAGTCAATCTGCCTGGGTCCAGGCAAAGGAAACCAAGAGGTTACAAGCAGCTGATCAAACAAACTACAAAAATGAAAATAAATAGTGGAAATAAAAGCAGAAACAGTGGACAGAAGTAGGATTTTGAAAGGACATGCAAATAATTTTTTCCTAAGTATGTGGTAGGCGGGTTAAGATGACTTCTTAAAGCAAAAGTTGGGGACCTGCTGACTTGTGATGACCAAACCATAGCAGCAAATAGTGGTGATTACAGCTCACCCTCCTTCATGTCTAGTATCACTACTTTTAATAGACACAAAATTTAATCTAAAAGCATCTTAAGCCTAAAATTAACATTTTAAACTATAAACCAACAAAAAATACTACCCACCAATGCTATGACAGTGGCACCAGCTCCAGCACAAGCCACAATGAACAGGTGATAAGACATGTAGAACTAGAGAAAAAAACATGTTAAAAACATTGAAGTAATTCATTAGGAATAGTACAAAATGCATTTCAAGTGTTCTAGAGAATAAGGATAATAAAACAGTCTTTGTAGCATGGTAGCAAAGCTCTAGAAAATAAAAATGTACTGAAAATAATTTTTTTTGATGATGTAACAATTGCTTCAGTGTTATATTTAAAGCAGTCTCTCTACACTCCTTGCATGAGTTCTCTCCAAAAACTTTCATCAAGTATTTACTACATGGTGCCCAAGTGACCTGTAGTCAAAAGCTGCACACAGGTTAAGTTTCTGTACCTCATTTGTGTTGCAGATGTTCTCTAAAATTGGGCCACAGGCTTTGCCAGGTACAGCATTCCAAGGGATAATACCTGAAATACCACAGAAAAGAAACCACTAATTTCAGCAATCAACACACACTTTCTATTCCTCTCATCTTTTCCACCCACTTGCCAGTTGTGTTCCCATTCTGGGCATCCGTGCATTGACCAGTACAGCTTTGAGTTGGCAGCAGGAATTAAAACAACTCCCTCAAGTTATGCTTTCTCCTCACACTGAGGGCTGCTGCCAAGGCATGTTCTCAGATGTGGTTTTCCCATCTGGCAGCCAAACGGTTGGGTTTTTGCACTTTGGGTCCAGTTGCACACTCTGCCTACTCCCCCACTCAGCACAGAAGAGAGAATCTGCATCTCAGAGGCACTTGGCACCTTTCAGGATAACACTTACTAGATGAGGTTCTACTTGAACAAGAAACTACTGTAAAAGGGTGTGAATATAGAGCTAGAGGGAAGAATTACAGCATTTTTTTTCTGGTTTAGTTCCAATAGGTAAAAAGCATCAAGTGAACACTGCTACAAGAAAGTTCAGTCTGCTGCATCTCATATACTCCCAATTACTTTTCCTACATGATTGAAAGTCTGAAAAGTCAACAGAATCTAGCAGATGAAAAATAACATAAACTTTTAGGCCTATAACAGATGTAAAGCTTAAGCAAAACCCATTTGAATTAAGAGAAATCCAGTTTGTTTCCCCATACAACTTTGCATTTCCACCCAGCTGGTTGGAATTAGCAACTCTAAAAGCAGCAGGTCATTGAAATTATCTCAGGATGGCACAGCTTTCAAAAAGATTTTATAGGATTGACTTCCAAGTCAGCTGCTTCTCTGCAACTGTTATATACAATTCCAGCCTTTCAGCTACCACTTCCATCCAAAAACGTGAGGAAAGCTCAGTGACACAAGTTGCCTGTTAGGGAGCTGCTCTCTCCCATCATGCACTGAAACCCAAATGGTTTTACTGATCAGGGGAACAATACAGCACAAATACAGCTGCAAAACAACCAGAAGAAACAGGAAGGTGGAGGAGCACATCTCCCTTCACTCCTAGGCTTTGCTGCTGAAGAAAATGTCTTCCCAGCCTCTTGCTGTGAGCTGCTAAAATAGAATGTAAATGTTTAACTGATTGAAGACTTCTTGCTTTTAAAATTAGTATATCTTTTCTTCTACTGGACTTACCCGGACAGGAGAGCAAAGCCAAGCTTTCTTACTTTTTCAACTTTGAATCCATATTCTCAGCTTTGAATGACTTAGTCCAAAGAAAGAAACATTCCTAGAAAATGCTAGCTAGAATGAAGCCAAAAGTAACGGTGACAAAAGATCTTCTGCACAAGGGAAGCTAAAAAGATTAACTTCAAGAAAAACTCACCTTAAGAAATGAAAAGCCTGACCCTATTTTAAGTTATTGTCCCAGCTTCCTTAGGTTTCTGCATGTCATTGGAAAGTAGCATTAATTCATTATTAGTTATGGGCAGACTTTTAATTGCAGGTTTTTGGTTTTTTAACTGAAAGTAATTCTCAGAGCAACATTCAGACATTTACTTCATCTTTAAATGTAAAACAGCTTTCTGAAAGAACATAATATATGCATCATATGGGTTCAAAACACACAATGTGGTTATTTATTTCTCAGCACTGTTTCCAATAAGTTTATTTGGAGGCTGATCTATTTTCAAACCTAATATATCAGTATTGGAAACCACTACAAAATCATTTCAGATAAGTGACTTGTCACTTCAGTGAAATTGATTGCATCTGGAAAAAGATCAGGGTAATGTGAATTAATTAGAAAAGTAATAGCACATTCAGAGATAGAAGATACTTTTGCATTTGATTCATCTGATAAGGCTGAGACAAAACTACTGAGAAAAGACTGAAGAGAAAGGATGAAGTTTTTAATGGGGATTAAAACGAGTACCGTATTGCCTGATGTCCACGCAGATCTGGTCCCCTGGCACAGTCACATTTGTCTGAAAAGATTTGATGACTTCACAAGTTGACCATATGTTATAGAACATAAAGACAGGCACAGCAGAGAAGCCGAAGACCCCAAGCCAGGCCACTCCAAGCACATAGGTGAGGAAAACAAACTGGGCAGAGAAAACACAAACACTTTGTGTTTATTCTTTGAAAAGACTACTTAAATTTTCCTTTAAAATTCTTCAAAATAATCTTTAAGCATACTTTCAGAATTCAAATAAGAAAACATTTGGTTTCCAAGCACACAAAATCAGTATCCTCATTGCTTACAAATACTATGGTAGTTTAAGTGCTACTGAGAAAGTAATTCAGGCATTTCCTTTTTCAGCAGCCTGCTTGAGTAAACAGATTGCCCTCACGAAAGAGCAGCCCATTGATTTCTCAAGATTCTCAGCTAAGCAGGGATGCTGGTTGTGGGCTAAAACCAATAAATTCCAACAAAAATCAATTTAAGGGTTTTTTTTAAATTAACTATAATATACCAGCATTTCTGTACAACTTACAAATCAAAACCACACAGTGAATCAATGCTCACAGAGGTCTCCCATACTCCCTGATTTATTGAAATCAATTTGGAATGTAACATTTGAAAATACCTCTTTTTGCAAACATACCATGACGGTTAACATCAGATCAGAAGGATTCAGTTGGTCTAATGCACATTGCCAAGCAGGAAATTAATTAATTCACATTAGAGAATCATGGATTTGTCCACTGAAATTTGCTGGTTTGGGTTTGCTCTTTTAAAAAAAACTACATTACGTGCATTTTGTTTGGTAAGATACAAGATGTGGCACTGATTGCTCTGGAAATCTCCAGCTCCCTCCTCCCACTGAGCCCTGTCCCTTTTCCCCTCCTCTTCTAAGTGTTATGGTGAAACAGTAGTTCTGGCATCAGTTCCTAGCTCCCTCCTCCTGGTGAGTCTAGGATTTGGATCCTACTTGGAAGGTGGGGGAATGCTGTTACATCTTCTGTGCTCTCTTCTCACTGTTAGCTGCGGCTGTTCTCTCTTAGCTGTAGGTGGAATGGAAAGCCTTTACTTCCAGTAAAGCACTGGTGTCCTACTGTCTTACTTATAGTGCCAGAGGACAAAAGCAAGGATGGGAAAGGCTCTCAGGGGGGAGGATTCTCAGCCTGACCCAGAACCAAGGGACTGAACTAATGCTGCACTGGTGGAAGTTTGCATCCCCCCAGGTTTTTTCCAGAATAACCAGGCAAGTGTTAGAGCAAAAGCTGAACAACTGATCAGGTTTCAGCCAACGAGGGTGGTGTGTGGGGAGATGGAAACTCTTGCGAAGCTATGGCCCATAAAACCCCAGCTAGACTTTAATTTATAGACAACTGAATACCCTATTTCATATTAGCGCCTATACCAGACCTGTATGTTTTGTGTGAGAATTGAAAATCCTCTCTTTGGATTTTGGGAAGGACAAAGTGGACCAGGTTAAAGGATTTCTGTAAATACACTACAAATAAACCATGAGTTTGCATATGTGTATGTGGAAGTGTGCATGAGAGGAAGTGCACAAAGCCTTTAACTCCTAAAATAGCCAGGAAAAAATAGACTCCCTCTCACATTTAATGTGGTAACTGTGGGAAATGGCTATTTTGCATTACCAGAGCCAACAAAAATAATTTAGGGAAGATGGACGTCTTTCTTCTGTAACAACCTTATGCAAGATGGGACTGTCTTTCAGGACTTTGCTCAGCAATGTAATGGAAGAAGTAGTAGTACAGAAGCTCTTGATCTAAGTGGCAGAAGATCCCTGGATGTCCAAAAGCCTGTTGCCTGTACCCAGCTGCAGTCACTAGTCTGTTAAGTATTTTATCTCCTCACAAACCTTATTCTTGCCCTAAGGTTTTACACAGCAGCATAGAGGCACTTTTCCTGTCACCACCAAACATTGATGCATCTTACCAGAGCTCTAAGCCACTACTCAGATGGTAAATTCTCTCCTTCATTGTGTGGACAAATATGGATAAACATGAAAACATGCTGTTCTGCTGTATTTCCATGTGTCACACTGGTGTTTGTATAAGCAGCGACAATCATGTGCCTGCAACTACTCAAATGCACAAGCAATTGTCTGCACTGATGAGATGCATGGATGTGTGTGTTTCTACTTTATTTTGGATCTTTTGAAAATACTGCTTCAGATCTAATTTTGCTCCTTGGTGAAGACCATGCTTGCTAGAAAAAACCTGAGCAAATAGCTGCTTAACTGGAAAATTATCAGATGCCTTATTTTTATTAGCTCTCGAAAAATTCAGTAAATACCCAACAGCACAGTGGAAAATAGCTAACTCTCATGAAAATAAACATGCATTTCTTTTGTATTTAACCAGCTGAAAGTACATATTTTTTAAGTACAGGATCTAGACTGTATATTAAAATGCAACAATCACATCAAAAGCCTCTTCTCTTTTCACCCACACTTTCCCGTGGGCGATCTGTCATACTGCTTAGCTTCCTCCATAACTACGAGCTTTGAATTCAGATTTTCAGTAATAGCTTTGAAATCTTCTCTCAGAAACGCAGTTATGGCTGTTCTTGCACAGTGTGCCCTTGGGGACAATGTGGGTGAGAAGCTGAAGTTTTATGTTTAGTTAAACTTTGCTTACAATTTTGTTCAAATACAGAAGTATATGGAAGAGAATATGGCTGGTAACTTTAGAGTTCCAAGTGTTTTGGCTTTGTGAAAAAGCCTCGCTGTTCTATCTGTCTGCCTTTTGCCATCTGCAAATCAATACTTGATTCAAGTGCAAAGATGTTGTGAAGTTTCATTCATTCATTACTGTTTGTTGAAGGATCCAGACACTCAAGCACAATTGACTATGGAAGTCAGAGCCATTACAGTTTGATATTTAAATAGCTCTGCAAACCACAGCCATTTTACAGTCTGCCTTTAAGCATCACTCAAGTGTTCCACGTTTAAAAGTGCAAATTTCATTTTGGCTCACATTTAAGTGTTTTAAAATTAGCAGTCTCCCCAGTTTAGTTTAGACCAGTGGGTTCAGCTTTATGTCAGGGGAGGCTATGGCAGCCCCCACCCAGCCCATCTGCAGCAGTTTGATTTGACCAAGCACCCTTGAAGTTCAAAGAAGAACCGAGACATGGATTGACCCTGACCACCCACAAGGAGTTAAACAAAGAAGGCAGCAATATTCTGGTGTTCAAAACCCAGGAGTCAAACCAAGCCCAAGGTTTTAGCCAGCAAAGACTGCTGTTCCCATTTCTGATCCCACTCACCATTCCACTGATGCAGCGGCCACAGGCTGTTGTTTTGAACTCTCCATGCAGCTCCTTCACAGCACTTGTTGTATAAAAACCTTCTGCCAAAAGGATTATTCCATATAAGAAGAAAAATGATGCAATGCCATAAATTACATACTGCATTAGCTGTATTCTAAAACGGAAAAGAAAGAAAAGATACAATTAGATTTCAGTCCTATAAAAACAAAGTCAGTCCTCTCAAATTATAATAAATGAGAGATAACTCCTAGAAACAAAGTTCAAGGCTCCTTAGCATTTTAAGCAAGCGGACTGCAGGGAAACACTGGTACGACTGTGCCCCTTCCCAGGTAAGCAATCCTGATGTGCCTTAGTCCTGCACCCACCCGAGCATCCCTGGCTGCTGCTGCAGTCCTTACATTGACTGGTGTTTGTCACCAGGTTAAAGCTGCAATTTCATATTTCATGCCTCCACTATGAAGGTTTTCTTTTTCCTCTTACTGATCCTGACGCCTCACTTGGGAATGTCTGACAGGGACAAAGCAGGGCCTTGAAATGGCAAAGCATGGAGCCAAACCCCTGACTGAGCTACCAGGCTCTGTGGCCATTCCTTCGGCTTAGGGAAAGGAAGCAGTCCCTGAAATTCATCACTTCCACCTGTGAAATCCAATTAACTTAAGTTTGCAAAAATTTCTAAATTCAGCAGTACTTGTCTGATACAAAACTCAGCAAACACGCAGTGACTTCTCCTGAGACTGCTCTACAGCCTGGAAGGGTAGTTCCAAGTGAGCTGGTAGTTTCAGTGCTTTAAGTCACAGCGGTGTTGAGTGCCTCAAAATGTTAAAAATTCTCTTAAAAAATGAAAGAGTTATTTAGGAAACACTTCCACTTTAGGTATTCTGGAACCACTTAGAGGAAGATCATCTCAGGGCACATGGTATAAGCACTTCCCTCAGATGGTATTTGAGAAAGTTTTTGATTCCTTAAACATCTACCATCTGCAATGACATTCTAACAGTATTTTTCCTTTAGCTAGAAGAGGTAGATGGAAAGAATGATTTCTAAATACTATCAATCAGATTCTGTATCTGAAGCTAATTGTTTTGGAGGACCAGAATGCCAGATCTTCCATACAACACTTCTGGTCTCCAAAAGTCATATTTCGTTATTAGCATGATTACTCCAGAACTTCTTAAAAGGAATTTGATTGTTGGAATGGTTGTTTTGGATGAAGCTATTCACAAAACCAAGAGGTTAATTTTATACATCCACACTACCAGTTTTCTGAGGATAAATGTTTTCCTCAGATTTTTTTTTCCCAATTCTTGTCACTCTCCACAACATAGCTGCTAACATAGATCTCCAAAGAGCATCTGAATGTTTTAGCTTAAAGAAAATTAATGACTACCATTTATATAGTTAAATGTTACCCTTGTATTAAAATAGAATATTGCTCATTTAAAATTTTATGTGGGAGGTGTTATCTTTGTTTTCCAACCTGATAAAAAATAACAGGATACGTCTGTTTCACCTGTGCTGTAAAGCACAAAAAAATTAACTCAGGATTTCAGAGAGTATAGAAGAAATCATTTCACCATCTTTGATAGTCCAGGAGAGACTCAATGCATGCTACCAGAAATCAGTAATAGGAAAAGGGGTTAAAAAGTCTATTCCATAGGGTGTCTTACTAATGTATTTTTCTTTTTTTTTTTTTTTTTTCTTAATGTCTCTGTAGCCTGAAATTATTTGCCCCTTTCTAACACTTCTCCCTTGCTACCCCCTTCGCCCAGAGCCGAGCCCTGAGCTGCTCTGGTAGGAATTATGCATTTCCCCAGCTGCTGGTGCTGACATGACAAGAACCATTGTCAACAACTCTCCAAACCGTAAAACTTGCTGCCTGTTACTGCTGCTTTTGCAATTTCTTCTATTTTGCTCAAATGGAGACTGATGCAAGCACAGGGTGTTTTGTTACTCAGTTGCTGAAGAACAGCTGCTTACATTTTCTTACAAATGTTGTGTCTAACTGCAGGGCCCTGGTGGCTCATGCCCTGGAGCTGGGGACACACTGCCTGGCCACAACCAGGGACTGAGCGTGTCCAGTGCTGGGAGGCAGGACCCCAGCGGGGAGCAGGCCCAGAGCAAGTCTGGAGACAGAGGGTCCTGTGGAGAGCAGAAGCTCTGAAATGGTGCTGTGGGACTGGCACCAGTGCTCAGAGGGCATGCAACAAACTGGCAGGTCTATGCCTGCAAGCGTATAAAAGGAGTCAGTGACAAGAGCAATCAAAAAGAAAGTAAGAATTAAGTGTGCTGCATATGGCCCTGATATCAAAGCCTTCAAATATCACCCTAAAAGCTGTGTCTTGCTTGCTGCCCGTGCACCCCTGCATGTGCCATGCCCACCGTGTTTGTCACAGGGGCCCCTCATCACAGCACGCACAGCCAGACTGGCTGCCGGACATGGGACCCAAGGCAGCACTCCAGGCCTTCCTCTGGCCTCACAGAGGAGCCTCAGGAACATAAAAGACCCAAGTATTTCACCAGTGGTTATGTCCAAAGGCTACATTTGCAGATCTTTCCAGTTTTTTCTCTTTTTTCTCATATACTAGTCCAGCTTCTTCTGAAGAGGGATAGACAGAACCATGCTTCCCTGTTACTCCTGACATCCCTTCCAACTTTATGTCATCAACAAAAACTAAAACTACTCTCAGAATAAAATTGTTACCCCTTGTTCTGTTACAGCAGGCCCTGGTAAAAGTCCCTCTTCAGCTCTCTTGTAGGTCCGTTTAGGTGTTGGAAAGCTGCTGTAAAGTCTCCCCAGAGCCTTCTCTTCTCCAGGCTGAAAAACCCCAGCTCTCTCAGCCTGTGTTCATGGGAGAGGTGTTCTAGCCCTCGGATCATCTTGGTGGCCTCCTCTGGACTCGCTCCAACAGGTCTGTGTCTTTCCTGTGTTGAGGACCCCCAGAGCTGGATGCAGCACTGCAGGTGGGGTCTCACCAGAGCAAAGGGGTAGAATTCCCACCCTTACCCTGCTGGTCATGCTGCTTTTGATGCAGCACAGGATATAATTGGCTTCCTGGGCTGCAAGTGCGTATTTCCAACTCATGTTCAGCTTTTCATCCAACAGCACCCCAAGTCCTTCTTGGCAGGGATGCTCTCAATCCCTTCATCTGTATATCAATACATCAGCATGTATTGATACTGGGCATTGCCCTGACCCATGTGCAGCACCTTGCACTTGCCCCTGGTGAACATCATGAGGTTCACACAGTCCCACTCCTCAAGGCTTTCAAGGTCTCTCTGGCTGGTATCCTTTCTCTCAGGTAAGCAAACTGCACCACTCAGCTTGGGTGTCATCTGCAAAGCAGCTAAGGATGCACTCAATTCCACTGTCTATGATACTGATGAAGATATTAAATAATACTGGTCCCAATATGAACAGGTGTACCAGGATACACACTTTGGTTCTTTGTATGCGAGCACCAATAAATGACTGAGTGCTGTTACAAAAACAAGCAACCTAATACTCAGGGGCGGAGACTGAGGTCTGAATCCATCTCTAGTTATTTAGCATGAGGGTGTTATGATGAATAACGGGAATGGGAGGCATACTTACACTTCACTCAGCAAAGCATGGTCACTGGCAGTCGTGGAGAAGTGCTGCTCGAGGATAGACACAGTTCCCGTGAGTGCCACGTGGCCACAGCCACAAAACAACGCTACCCCCGAGAAGCAGAGAATGGTTGCCACGAGCGAAGCATATGGCACTCCTCCTAGGCACTTAATGCAACATTCAAAGCAACCTAAGCAGAAGAAAGAAAGCAAAAGAAACGTCATGAGCGAAAAGCAAATTATGAGGAAAAGAACATTCGTCCTCCACTTGGTAAAAGCCACAGGGAATAAAAGGCCCAGGCATTGACATGCTAAGCAAAAAATCTATAGGTGGTACAAGACAGCATCACCCTCTAAAGCAGTGACCTACAGATCTGTTGGTATGGACTCAAAGCCCAGAAAGTGGGCTGAGTGCTTCTGTCTTTACAGGATCAAGAGGGGATCGATGAGACAGCCTATGAAATGGAAAAAGAAAAAAAATCACTGTCTAAAGTGATCCATCGCAATTCAGCTGCTCATCCAGGACTCACCGTGTTTCAGCATTACTAATGGCAGGAGCACCAGCTATGATGGCAACACTCTGGGAGCCAGAGTGCCAAATACTCAAGATAATAAAGGCTTTTGGAAAAGTAGGAGATATTTTGCACTTTCATTGGAAGATGAATAAATTTAGGTCTGCAAAACCTAACTACCCTGCACTCTCCCAGTACTCTCAAGTTATCTTTTTATATAAATCCATATGAGGTTACAGGGATACAGACACTTTAACAATAGAAAAATTGAATGGGTTCCAAAGAGTAACAATTTTTGTCGAGGGCAGCTGTATGAAGCTGTATTACACAGACAATACATTTCCAGCTTTTTATAGGATACACAGGATTTACAGTGATCCCTGAATACAGTTTGCAGTAGCATAATCAACTGAAATGCATTGTTTAACTGGTCTGAGTTAACAAAACACCCCCCCAGAGCTGCTATTTGTATGAACACTGTAATAAGGAGGTTGCAGCTGAATTGCCAGGTTCCTTCCAACTGCGTGGCCTGAAAACCCATCTGCTTACAAAGCTGGGAAATGTAAATCGGAAACAAACACAGCTTTTAACTGCGCTATAATGGTAATGGCAATCCATACCAATTCATTACTTCAGGGTGATGGCATTAAGCTGTCTCCATTAATGTGCATTTCATACAACTGCACAAAACACAAGCCATTAAGACAACGCTTAATGGAGTGGCCAGCATCGCACGTCGCAGGACAGCCACTGCTGCTACGGCAAGGCGCTACACGGACAAAGCATTTGAAGGCACGGAGATAGCTGGCAAATGAGGACATCACATCACATTGCATCTTCCCACCCAAAAAATTCCTCACGAAGATCAGCAAGTCTCCAGCCACCACATGAGGCAAGTTTATTTTTATCCCCCTCCCTTTCCCACTAATGAATGAGTTGCAGAGCAGGCACTTCTGTGAGGCACTGGGGAATAATATGCATCCAATAACTGAAAGATTTCCCATTCCATAAGTGAGAAACTCTTCTTTTAGAGAGTCACTAGCAAGTGCCCTAGTCAGGCTTAAGCAGCTATCACCATCAAAATTACTTACAAAACACCCTTCACTAACTTCAGGCAAGATTTAATTGTATAGAAACAAGCCTGGGAAGCTTTTATAGTCTACACACAGCTGGAGTCCACTCAGTAGGAGCTATCTTCATGACAAAAATACTGCCAAATGAACAAACTGCAGCTCGGC
Source organism: Coloeus monedula (assembly GCF_965178545.1). NCBI lineage: Eukaryota > Metazoa > Chordata > Aves > Passeriformes > Corvidae > Coloeus > Coloeus monedula. The sequence continues at coordinate 101,698,812 of NC_138783.1, forward strand.
AGTAACAGGCCAAACAAAATCCAAATGCACGCTATCAGAGGAAATCATCTCCAAGTTTCATTTTATCACAGAGGTCCAGAGCTGACTTCAGACACCAGACCTTGCAGAGCAATCCTCTGCTTTGGGGAATCTGCCTGAGAGCAACTCACATGCAAGAGCTGCCATACATGTGAGGCTGGCTCACCTCTGCAGCATCTGCTCCCAGGTCAGGCCCAAACCTCCCAGAGTTAATCCAAGAAATGCACCTGGTGCAGGATTAGCCATGAAAGATTATCCAACACTAACCATGCTCTGACCCAGCAGACAACACACATGTGGTCACAGTCCAGCTCAAAACAAACCACCCTTCGGGCCACACTCCTAAAGCAGGAGACCCAATGCCTGATCATTGCTCAGTGTGTAGAGGCTGATCACCTAAATCATGCTGATCCCACAGACTGCTTAGCAGAAAGATCCTATCAAAGACAGGAAATAAAAACAGCTGGAAGCAAAACCAAGAGACTGACAAGATCCAAAAGAAAAGCTGTTGGTTTCAGAAAATGGTAGCAGCCTGACAAAACTAAAAACTGGTGTAGACCCAGGAGCGATGCTTAATACCCCATACCACCAAGCCAGCTTTCCAGGCCACTGGCAGAACATTTGCCCTGAGGAGTTTGTTGGATCCCTTACTCAAACATATGACAATTTTCTGCCACTAATCCACAGACCCTTGAACACAAGGCAACAGTGGCAGACCCCCTCTCACCTCTCAGCAACTAGCAGCTGCACAGATGTTCTTTGTGGCCATACTCTTTGTCTTCCTCTGCAGTCCAAGTAAAAAGGCATCACACAATTTGGGTGGCTTTCATTTTCTCAGTGCAGAACAAAGCCAAGGGACAACCTCAGAGATGTCTAAAGCAACCACATTATTTTGGGCACAGAAAACTGCCCAAATGTGGAACTGCAGGAACTACTCACCTTGACCCCAAGACTAAAGCAGGAATCAGAGAGACTTTGGTACACCTGGAAATAGCACACAGCCATCTTGCAAGCACATGAAGCATCTCAAACCAGCATGTTTCCAAGAGACAGCATCCATCCATACGTAGTCATTCTGCACCAAACTTGACAGCAGAGCTGCACAGCCTCCTGCCAGAGGGTAACTAACTGCGGGACACAACCTCATCGCAGTGCTGGGGCTGCCAGACTTCCCCCCCAGATCCCACTGTGAACACTATGAGCAGATTAAAGCCATGCCTAGCCTGAGCAATACAACTGATTTTATGATTTTAACAGAAGACTAAAACAGTACTGCTAAGAGCAGCTTTGAAAACCAGCTACAGTTTGAAGCTCATCAAGAACTAAGATATGCGGTACCAAGCTTCCCAAAGAAGCACTGAAGCAAAGCAGAGGTTTTCTGAAAACAATTAGAAAGCTTTCCAGGAAGCCTTTATGTTCTCTCTCTGTAACTCCAAGTCAGCAACTATCTTCACACAGCACAACTGAAACCCCAGGATGATGTTTGCCTAGCTCATGTTCACAAAATAACTTGCTAATGCTCTGATGACAACTGCAAGCTGAAGGCCTGTGAACTCAAGCTGACAAAAATAAGTAGTATTAAAATAAGTTCAGCTCCAATTTTCTGTTAGTTTTTACTTTCCATATGGCCAAAACACTGAACTGTTCAGCTGTATACCCACTTCCAATGAAACAGTGTAAAATGATTTAAATATGAAACTGTACAGCACAAACACACATCACTGCATCTCCCCTTTCAATGGCCATTTTGTGCAAGGCATCACTAGAACCTTTTGTGCAACTCAGCAGAATAAAAACATTTTTTGTCCTCAGGCTGGCGAGCAGTAGTTGCCATGGAGGCAGGTTAATAACAGCCCAATGATTTGCCCAGAGCTGCCTGTGATCTTGGCTACAGATTTAACACACTCTCAGAAGGAGGCCAGCTAAAACAAAGACTGAGATTATTCTCTAGGGAATGAATGCTATTAAACACACACACACACAAATATTCTTGCTAAAGGACAAAAATAAAGAGAAGAGAAAGAAACAGGAACCGGCTATTCTTTTAAACTCCTGGAAGCTATCAGTCACAGGAAATTGGTAAAGGATGAACCTACATATGTACATAAATTGGCAATGAGTTGCTCAATGTATGAAGAACAATTATACAATCTGCCTGGCAGTGTATAGCCTACTGCATATATGCAGGGCTTAGCCATTCAATTTCCCATGCCAAATGGTGACTGTGTGGCTAAACCTCCATTGGTACTTTAAGTACAGCTTTAAGATTTAAACTTGGAACAGCAAGGTAATAGAGAAATAATGGAAAGTGGTCTTAAAATAAAAAAAGAAGAAGAGGCAGTTCTTGAACTACCTTATCCTACTAAGGTCAAATCTGTGCTTTGGAAATGACAAAAGACAATGCAATAGGATCAGGTAGCTTCCTTGATTATTCCCAGGGCTTGCTCTAGGAAGATCATACATCATTCAAGCTCAGACTTAAAAAGCTGGGACAGGCAGATGTTCACAAAGCCATGCCTCAAAGCAAAGCATGGAAAACATGATGTAAAGAAGGAATATCCACACCTCCTGGACAGAAAACCAGCCTGTTGTCTAATGTTCCAAACACCTCCTAGGTTGAACGAGTACCTCAGTGCACCTCAGGTACTAACCACGGGCCCATAGCCAAGGTCACTATGGAACAAAAAACCAAGGAACCAAGAAAACCTGAAAGGAGCTTTGAAAAGCTTTCCCTTTCAGGGAACTAAACCTCCAGGATCCTGTGACTGTCTGCCATAAGTTAGTTCCCACTTTCTTTTCTTTAGAAGTTTGTTTTCTTTCCCTCACATGAAAGATAAAGCAATGGGCATCATTTTCTCCTCACCACTCACTTCCTGTAATTGTGTAACGCATTTTAGGAAATCCTGGCCTGTGAGCCACCAGCCCAGTTAATACATGGCAGAAATTGCACATCATGTTCCACCACAGAACCACAATCTCTGTTGGCTTCAGCACAACTCAGGGAGCAAGTGGGGAGGAACTCTTTTAACAAAAAGAAGGTTGCAAGAAATCCAAGGGAAAAAAAGCACTAGGTAACACCTCAAATGAAAGCACTAGAGAATATCTTAAATGTAGTCATCACATATAAATCGGGCTCATTACTACACATCCACAGGAGCCTAGTGTTGGTAGCACTACTCCCAATTCACAAATAAATGTAAGAGGACAACTCACTACTTGACACTCACCTCCTGCTTCCCCAGTGCTGAAGATTACCCAATGCCAAGCATGAATAATACCCTTGGAGTCCTAAATCACCATGGCTCTTTGTCAGAAAATGAACTATATGTCAATGAAAGCAAATGCCAATTTTACTGTCTGCCACCCACCGTATTTTTTAAAATTTCCATTCTGAATGGCTTATGCATGCTAGGATGTACATTTTCCTACATGCTGCATGATTGGCAGCCATGGGAGAAGCAGTGAGGGATGTGGGAATAGACTAATACCTCAGAAGCAAAACTGGAATTTACTTCTTTCTTCTCTGCATGAGACTAAGCCAATATCTGGCAGTAACTCCTCACATCTGTCACCCACACCTGCAGCCAAGGGTCAGTGGGAACACAGTAAGATAAAACATTTAACCTTACAAGAGTAAGTTTAAAACCTGTGACAAATTTCTCTCTACACTTTGGTAAGGATACTAAAATAAAAAGGCTCTGCATTAAATCACATGGAAGTCTTTGTCCAAGCTCTATCCTTACCCATTGCTGCCCATCTTAAATTTTGCTGATTTACAGAACACGACACAAGGCTAAAATTGCTGTTACTACTTAGAATAAATGTTCACTCACCACACTTCTGGATTAACATTAAACAGACTAAATAAGTGATAAGCTCAAATGCAGAAAATCCTTTCTTCTCCTCCCACAAACCGCTTGAAGCTCTTCCACAGAAAACTTCCTTTCAAGCTCAGTATTTACTAATTTTGCCTTTTTGTCCAACACAAATAAGAAGTTGTGAAATCAACTTATACAGAATTTAACTCATGAGAGCCAGAAAACTTCATGTAAGTGCACTTTAGTCTAGCCAGATTGATAATCTCCCCACTGTATTTGCATTCCCCTCTTCCAGGATTGTTAATCAATAACTCCTTCCTGGCCAGCAGAGTCCCTGTGATGGAGGGGACATGACCTTTGGAGAACACAGCCATCAGGGCTGCCACAAAGGATCAGACCTGAAATGCAGCAAGACATCTCTGTTATCCTTCAAAGTGGCCAGCACAAGATGCTACTTCCAAGTGAGATCTGGGGTGGTCTGATCCATCCAGTAAATCTCATCCCAATCTCTACTATTTAAGAGCTACCTGAAGAACAACTAGCTCCTTTCTGAAGGTCATCAGCATTAATTGTAACGTCTCCAGTTATTCTTGATACAGATACAAGATGTTTGGTTTCAGCACTGTCATACAGCTAGTTCCCCTCTTCTGAGAAGGTATTTATTCTCTGTTATCCATTAGATGCTTCCATATTCATGTGTAGAAGAGAATTAAAAGTCCTTGCTCACACCTCCTGTGCTGGAAACCAACACAGAGAAAGCAGGAGAATTGGTGCATACTAAGAACAAGCATCTCACAGCCTGGAGGAACCATTATCAGATCCTTTTTCAAATCCACAGAGCACCAAGTATCTCTGTGGTATTTTATGAGTAATGATAATAAGTGACTCCTGAATTTGTCACCAAAAATACAGTAAGCACAGGTTTCAAATCAAGCACTTTTTTTTTCTACCATGATTAACAAAAACCCCACAAACAAACAAAAAAGTCCAAACAAACCGAACAACCTTTCAGAGGTTATCAATGTTCATCCACAGCAAAAGCTATTTTTTTTTCTCTCACTAAAGAAAAAATGATGTTCGAATTGGAGAAAAGGCTGTTTTACCAAGGCAAGATTTGTTTCTTCTGGATGATGTTAAATGATGCAGAGAGGACTCTAAGAACAGATAGCAGTAATCATAACCCTCTTTTTTTTTTTCCTCTCCAAATCTCTTCTTCCCAAATCAGCAGTTCTTATAGGAAAAAAAATTGCACTCCCATTGCAGGAACCAAACATGTTTCATGCAAAGACAGATGATCTGAATGGGTTTTTTACATGCCTTATCCAGTTTACCTTCTTCAAATTTAGTGAAAGACACACACTCCCCCATCTATATCATTCCAACATCTGCAAGGCTCATTAAGCTCACAGGTGTTCTGAAGTCATCTTTTTCAAACAGTGAAATCTACTACAATAGAATAGGAATCACTACATCCATAGTTATTGCAAGTGCCCATCCCAGGTGTTTGCTGTATGAGAGAAAGGGGTTGGACCTGCACAGGAAGAACGCTGCTGCCCCATGAGATGGTGGGATGAGAGAATAGCTCTTTACTGCATTTGGACAAAGGCCAGGCAGAATTTTATTTTAATTTATGTCTTCTCTGTTTTACTTTTGGCCCATGAAACAGTGGAATCCACAGCAGAAGAAAAACATCTAACTTATATTTTGGAAAAGGCCTTACTTCAAACAGGTTTCAGTGGGAATTGTTGAGGAGGGATATTTCTTAGCCTTAAGCTACTTCTGCAGGAAAAAAATAAGCTGGTGATTTAAAAAGAGAGACTTCTCACATAAGGGGCAGATCAGGCACTATTGATATAAGCTTTGGTGTTATTTCTCCTGGAGACTTGTTCTAGTATTTACTATCCAAAATAACCCTCGGGATTCAGTGCAGCCTGAGCACGTGGAAGCGCTCATTGGCACACAGAGCTCCAAGTTCAAACACATTGTACCAGCAAGGGCAGCTGCTGCTCCAAACTGGGGCTGTAACTCAGCTGACACATCAACAACTCACTTCTCAACAGGCCTGACGTCCCTCCTTCCTTTCTGCCCTTGCCCTGGCCTCCCTCCCCTCGCTTCCCTTATTTTTGTTTCCTTGGAAAAACGCTCTGGAGGGTCAACATGCAGGAACTGCTGCTTCAATAGGTGCCAGCCGAGGCAATAAGTTTGGACAAACTCAAGGTAGAGAGGTAAAAGAGATGAAGCAATGGGCAGACTGCCAAAGATATCCAAATGCCTGGAGGTCTAGACAAGCACAGTGTAGAAATACAAAGGCACCTAAGCATTTCAGTTCCATGAGCAACTTCCACAGCTCTGTGAAAATCTGTAAGGACATTTGGGTTTCCTTGATCCAACCATCCTTCAGACCCACCTGTAACTTGGCTGACATGATTTTTAAACCTGACTTTTACTTTAATCAAAGGTGAACATCTTACCTGGAAGACTGGAGTTGAAACTCTTAGCTCCACCTTTCTGCCAGCTGTAACTCACCTCACCCTCCACCAGCTTTCAGCACTCAGCAGAAGAGCACGACTTTTGCCACACTGGATTTCAGCCACCGCTATCAACCGCTTCCCCAGTTGACTCCTCCCTAAACTATAAAGAAGCAAACGAGAAACACAACCTCTCTCTCCCTAGAACTGAGGGCCAAAACCAGTGTGTATGTCTGGGTGTGGGGGTGTGCATATTCCAGCATGGCAGATCTCAGATTCAGAAGGCAAATTCTCAATTTAAGAGATAACTGAAGAGGCAAAGATCTTCCCAGACATTTACGCAACTATGGAACAAGAGGAGTAATAAGAAACCTGAGCTGTAACTGCAGAAGTCCTTTGCCCTGCAACAGCTTTCATGCAGGTATTTCCCCAGCTGAATCCTCACCACATCATTCCCAAAACTTGAGCTTGTTTCAGCAAAGGAGCAGTAAGGCTGTTTCAATGAGATACTCCACATTCACATGCCCTTAATGTGCTCAGAGAGCAGCTGAAACACCTCCCAGCATCTGGGGAAGCAAGTTTCAGGGGGAAAAAAAAAAAAAAAATTCCCATAAAGCAAACAACACCCACCCAACCTGGAATAGTGCCTACAGCTAAGCTCATGTCAAACAACTATTGCAAAGTTTCTCTTTCTAGAGAAAAGATGGTACTTTGCTTTCTGGGGAAAAAATTGTTTAAGCATTTTGAAAGGCTCATTAAGCTTGCAGGTGTTCGGGGATGTCTTGGCTCCAGCACTGCAGTGAATCTCCCACACTGACTCTTCCCTTGTTGCTCAAGTGCTGAATTCAAGCTTAAATTAGGGAAGTGAGATCATGTTGTACATGGAGACGCTGGGAGAAGAGGTGGATGCCACGAGGACTGCCACAGAGGTGCCCTCATAGTGAGGTCCATTTGGACACTGACGGAGGAGACAAAGGCACCCAAGAAATCACGTGTCTTGTCAAAGCAGCAGAGGGTATTTCAGCACAGCAGCCAGTCCCACCCGGCAGTGGGGAGCTGTAGGCCAGTGCTGAGGGGAGGCATCTTACAGCAGGGAATTGTGTTGGGACTGAAGTGACATTTTCCCTCCAATCCAAGTGACAGGAGCAAAGACCAGCATTTTCACAGTGGCTAATCCATCACTGGCAGATTGGTTTTACTCAAGACCTGTTCAGAGAGATTTAATTGCTGCCTAAAAAACTTTTAATTTCTTCAAGTGCAGCCATTTAAAACATCTTCCCTTGAACTGGCATTTCTGGGCTCTGGCGGTGGGGTTTTTTTTACCCCATCAACAAGAACTCTTTCATCCTCAACTCCTCCATGACAGGCACATTTACCTACATGTTAGCTCAGAAAGACTCCCAAGGCAGACTGAAAAGGGTTCAGTTGCCTAAACAAGGGTTTCTAGCACCAATTTAGGTGCCAGACTCCCAGCTGCTGTAACAGAAGGCTGTGCATCTCCGTGTCCTGGCTCATTTGTGCCAGCACATATGGACATGTCTCATCACTGGGGACAGCTGAAGGGGCCCAAGACCCTGATAACCAGGGCCTAGCCTGCTCCTTCCATGTCCTTCACAGCCCAGGCAGGCAGCATTCATAATCTACCACTCCTTCCCGAAGCATTTCTTTTGTGTGTAAAATATCCCATGGGCACTAAACGTGAAGATTGGAAATGTCTTCTGGCAGCCCCAAACCTGTCACCCAGGCAACTTATCATAAAATATGGTAAAAATTACTATTGATACTGAAGACAGAGATCATAATTTGTGACCTAAGTATTTGGGAGGAAAAAAGGCCATTTGAAATACATAAATATTTGAATCCTAAAGCATAAGAGTATGAAAATATAATGGAAAGGGGAAGGATGAGGCAGCAAGCTTTGGTGAATATCTCCCTGCATTGCTATTAAAGTCTGATGCGGAGGCAGGCATCTTCAGCAAACAAGCTGTCAAGCAGGCTTCAGTCAATCAGCTCCATAAAGAGAAGAGGATTCTGGATAGAGCTAGCTGCAAAGGCTGGCTCTGAGCATATATATCCCTTGCTGTGCCATCCATCAGTCAGACTGGAATTTTCCAATGTGATCAATCATAGGCTTGATTTCAGGTGCCTTTCTGAGATGCTTCAAAACTCAATTCCCCCACAGACCCTTAAAATAAAGCTTCAGGAAAACTATATAGGATCTTCTTGAGGTCTCAAGCTGGACATCAAAAGGACAGGCATGTAGGATCACCAAACCATTTTTACAGCCTCACCTGAAATCCTCCTTTAGACCCTGACATACACACTTATGCTTCCAACAAGGGAAAAATGCAAACCAAACCACAGAATGATCTCCAGGAAGCACATTGTAGGATACCAGTAAGTCAGATGTGCTGTCACTGCTTTAGTGTCGTTTCTGCATTTGTGGCTGATGAGTCTGATAGATTCATCCACATAAACCCCCATACTATTTCATCTCATCCGTAAACAGTTTTGAAGCAATTGGGAGCACAGTTAAAAGGAAGCTGTCCCTCACTACCCATTTTCGTCTTTCAAGCATTAACAATGAAATTCAAATTTATGTCAAGTATTCATACAAAAGAAGTAGACTCCTTACAGCCTTAACAAACAAAACAAGAAAAACAGAGGAATGTTTATCTTAAATTGTTAGGACTACTACAAAGCATTAAGTTTATGCTACTACCATTTCTGAACTCTTTATTTCCCTTTCACCCAGCCCTTTATTTACCTTGAATCCCCAAAGGACTAATATTGCCTCTCAATGCTGGCACATGATGGTACCGGTGTGGCCTTGAACTCCTGTACATCCAGTGGTACCTGCCAATTTCCATTTCTGGTCTGGTGATCACTGCCAATTTTAGGTGGTAAAAAGTCAGTGTCACCAGCAAGTTTTAGTTCAGTACTTTCAGTCATTTAACTTTAAAAACAAGAGCCCAAAAAAACACACTGTAGTTTCATAACTGAAACAACATAACCTTACAGACTAAGGGAGAGATTAGGAGGGATGATCAACAGGAAAATGCTCACACAAGTGTTAAGAAAGGTTGAATAGCTGCAAGTCCACCTAGGATTTGAGTTAAAACACATAGGGAAGGGCTTTCTATTCCTTACCCCCACCCACTCTAATGTCTCCCTCTCTTTGTCCATGACAAAAAGCTCTGCTCCAGAAGTAAAGGAATGTAAAGTCATAGAAAATCACATTACCTGTTTTTAAAAAATACTCTAATGCTGTCAAAGAAAAAGGTTATTGCTTTATGTCTAGGTAGGGCAAACACAAAGGTTTGCTCTGATACTTTCTTATATTAAAAAAATAAAAGTTTGTGGGCTTTATTTCACATAGGCTCTGCTCACATCCAAAAATCTGGACCAAGTGTGTTAAAAACTATTTGTCCCAGGTTCATGACCAAGAAGAGCAGTCCTGCTTCTCCTTGTCTTTTCAGAGGAAGCCCAGCAACAAGACCCCACATGCAGTAACTCACCTCACCCACTCACACACTCTTTGCACACTCATTGGCACAGTGTTTCTGTGCCCCTGAAAGAGACCACTGGGGAAACAGCATCAAACCACTTTTGAGCCTACATGTCCCCCATTGGTACCCCTATAGCCTTGTCAAAGCTGTCAGGGTGAGACAGCTTTTATTCCAAATGCACCAGGGTCCCCCTCTGCAGTGGCTAAATGAGAAAGCAACCATCATTTCTGGCTGAAGCAAATCCAATTCAGCAGTGTTTGGGCACATGGAGAAAGTGAAGGTTGTGGGGATGAAAACCCTATCTACTGTAGACCAGATTAGAGACAAATTTCAGGGGGTAGGAGAAGTAGAAATGCCATAAATTTCTAGCCTGTGAGGGGCTCAGAAGATCCTGGACCTGGTCCCTCTCTCATGCGGTTTTGCTGTTTGTGCAGTGAGGAGCTTGGCACAGTCGTATTTGCATATGTCAAGAAGACAAAAAAAATCTTGGCCTTGAATCCAAATGTTGGATCTAGAGATTTAAACCAAGAATTTGTTAATCTTCTTTATCAGCAAATGAACTCCAATACTAAAAGAGTCTTTTAGGTTTTGTACATAAATTTAGTATCAATAGCTCTCTAAAGGATACTTTGTGGCTTAGTAATTTTCCCCTCTCTGAATCTCACACACAAACCAGCAAGCAGATGTCAGTAAACCTTCCACAGAAGACATTATTCCATGTTGTATGGCTTACTCTTCCTCTTACTTGTCTTAGGAAAGACAAGTTCCACATCTTATGAGCATAACAAAATGCAAAATGTGTTGAAAATACTGGTCCAAAATGACTGCACACTCTCAGGATGATATCATCTGCTCAGAGAGGAACAATCCTGCTTGTGAGATTACAAGGAATGCCATAATAATTGAATTGGATATAAAATGGAAACGAAAATTCTTCGCTAGCACTGCATACCTCCTCTCCTCTGCCTCCCCAATGTCTGCGCCCTGCCTTTTTGAAGCTACTTACTGGACACAGGTAAAAGATTCAGACTTTAAAAAAGAAACAAAAATAAAAATAACCAGCTGCAAAGACTTCCAAAAAGAAAAGAATTCTTCATTTGCACTGCAGCAGCATCTAAACCAAACCTTTAACATCAAGATTTTATCTTACTAGCTTGAACCCACAGTTTGAGACTTCTCCTGCAGTGGCCACAAAAAGCACTTGTTCAGAGCAGCAGAGCAGGCAGCTCCTTTTCTCCCTTAGCCTGGGGGAACACTGGTGAAGTCACCTGTCTGCTGTGGTACAAATATCAAACCCTGAAACACAGAGACAGCATGTAGACTTTGTAGCATCATTTCTGTAAATGAAAATATTCTATGGAGTTGGTTTCTTTAATTAGCAGTTTCTGGTTTTGCAGTAACAGGGCTCCTTTCATTAGGAGGCAGTTCAAACTCCATAAGGAATCTCAGTTTTCCCACTGCTCTGCAGAGACACTTAGCAATGGCTATTTGGTAGCCCTTAATGCATGCCCAGCATGACCTCTGAAGATGAAGAGAATCTCTGGGTGACTTTGCTGGGACCCACCCAGGCCCACTGATGTAAAATCAACGCCCAGTCAAAAGCTCCCTGGGCTTCAGTGGCATAACAACTACTGCACACAGTCTGTACCCACTGGAATTTAACTCTGTACCCCGAATAGTTGGGAAGGAAACAGGCTTAAAGGGCTTCTTTACCTTTTGCTTTTTGAGGAACTAACTGCATTAATTGCATTCCCTGGTCTAGGTTACAATACCCTTCACCCACAGCCAAGCTCCCATGGCTCGAGGCCTCCTGTTGGAACCAGGTTGTCCTCAATCCTGCACAGACACACCAGCTACAGAACTGACAATGTTTTCACGCCACACCACGCAGGCACACGGATGGCGACCATGGTGTTCAATATTCATTGTGATGAATCATCTTGCACGCCTGTAATAAAAATTCACAGGGCTCAACATCCTCATGCTCACTGCCTTTATAATAAGGTTTTAGAGGAAACACACAGTTTTGACATTTATCTGTCTCAGCTGATGAAGCAGTCCATGGGAGCAAAGAGAGGATCTTGTTTCGTCATTGATGGTCTGGTGATGAATACTGGACAAGGAGGAAGGCTGGCCAGAAAATGGGGGAGGGTCAGAGTAACTGAAGGAGACCTTCCCCCCTCTTTGCTTCCCTCTTTAGCCTCTTTGCTCCTGCTGCAAAATCCACTGTGCACATACAGTGCCATCTGGGTTTCCCCCACCCCCCGTTACCATATCCCATGGCACATATGTCTAGGTTTTTTGCTTTCACGAGGTTGTTCAGATCAGTAGGAGTACATTCTCCAAGTATTTTTCAACCCCCTCCTATTTAGAAACCAAATCCTATTCATTAAAACCTAAATCACTAAGCCTGCCAAATTATTATCCCCAGAATATCGCATGTCCCAGATTCTCCCTGGGCTGGACCTCTCTTCCTACAGTTGTATTCTTCAGGGACTTAGAGCAGTTATTGTTGTCAGTGGATCTGAAACACTAATCAACTGCTTGAAATGGGGAAAAATATGCAGCATACTAAAAATCTTTGAATGGCTTGACAGCTCTGATACCACTGTGTGAGTCTGCCATTAAGTGGGTACCTTAGAAATTTTGGTTGATGATCATAATACATATTTTAAAAAAACCCTTTTTTTTTCAATTTGTTGTAATGAAAAATACATCTGTGATGTATCAAAATGTCATAAGCTCACTGTGTAAAAATAACTTTCCTAAAAGTGAAATAGACTGCACGACAATCCATTCCTTTCTCACGTGTTTAAATAAAGCTGTAAAGTGCAACAACTGTACAACTGGGTGTAATAGTGTAAGAAAAGAAAAGTATTTTCTTTATATTTTGACTAGTATATGCTTATCTATTTAGAGCTTAAAAGCTGGAACATGGCTTCATATACCATGAGAATAATAAAGCTCACAGCTATTACTGAGCACGAGATCTTCTTTTATCAAGAGCACATAAGCAGGGAAGAGCCAATTAAAAGGGACCTTTAGTACAACTGCTCAAATTGGTCTCCATTATTCCTCAGCATAGCATAGGCAATTTGAACATCATATGTATTCATATAGAGAAACTACACTCTGGTATCATGATTTTCTTCTATCCCATGTGTAATTGGTGAATTCACCATGGTCATCCACAGTTGGGGTTTATTTTCTTCTTTTTTCTTCTTTTTCTTTTTTATTAATTTTGCAACTTGGTAGTATTTCTCACAGTTAAGCGAAAAGGGAAACTTCTTGTCTCTGTTAATGTGTATCAGGATCTATATCCTTCACTGCTGATGCAAAACGGCATTTCGCTTTTCTTATTTATTCCACCTCAGTAAATCTGCCTGCCCAGTCCTCACATTTTGATTTAATTTAATGCCTGCAAGATAAACCCTGTCATTTGTAATAATTTTTAAACCTTCATCTTTAAAATGCATCCAATCTGTCCTGCAGCCCTGCAAAGTATCTGTTAAACATTTTGCTTCAGCTTTCATGGTGTTCTCCGCTGATAAGGGCTGCTGATACACAGCATAAAGCTGACTTATTTCTTATCTCCATCAACATGGGGGTTGTTCCAATTCCAATTAAAAAAACTGGGCCAGCAGCCACTCATCTGGGCGCAGAGAAACAAATGTCAGATAAACACAGAATCCATCAGCTGCGTAGTATCACTGCCTGAATCATGAAAATAGTTAAAAGATAGAAGGGGAATTCTATACAGTTTAGCAAACTTTAAGAATCTAAATAATTTTCAATTATTTTAATTTATCAACCAGTAATTATTCATAAAGCATATTAGCTTGTGCAAATTGTCTCAGCTACACTGCAGTCCAAAATAGCTGGCTGTCCACATCTGCCACAGAGATGGGAAACACAAACCAATACCTGTGTGACACCACCGCTCACATACGACTGCTTCAGGTGCTCAAACTGAAAATAGACCTCACTGCTCATGCCAAGTGCTCTGGAAGCATTGTTCTCCAGTGTTCTCCCAAGTACCAGCAGCCCGGTACACAGACAGCATGTAGTTCTAGCCCAGCTTCCTCCAAGTGTTAATTCCACAAAACTGCAGTACATCAAGAAGGTCCTTGCATTGAAAACACACCCCAGAAACATGCAGTTTAAAATTCTGGCAAAGGGAAAAAACCTCTTAGCTTAAAAGTATGATTTGCTATTCATTAAATGCAGATACTTTCCCCAGAACCTGGCAGTGAAAAGCATACTGGGTGTGAACTTGAATACCCAAAGCAGAATGCTCATCATCTTCCCTTGCTCAGACTTAGCAATTGCAGCAACTCCCAAGCCCCTTCAGATGATGGTTTATCTCCTTAGGCTTTGCAATTAATTTCTAGAAGAAAGAGTTAAAAGACCCTGTGATAGCACTTCAACTGCTTCAAGCTGTGGCAGTTGCCTTGAAATCACTGGATCTAGGGCATCTCATAAAGGATGGCCATTACCAAGTCCAGGTGGGATCCTAGAGGGAGAAGTAAATGTTGCAAGGCTGGCAAGCATGTGAGGCATAACAAGAGTTCTGGTCCAGAGTAAACGGAGGAGTCATCTTCTGTTTTATACCCCAAAATGAAGCAGCAGCATTTCCCTGCAGGTTTCTTTACACAGAGAACAAGCCCATTTTCCTCCCTGGGAGCTGCTCGTGAAAGAGCCCTTTTGAAACATTCTGACATTTGAGAGGTACCTGATGCCTGCTGAGCCCATCTGAAAACCCAACTGGACTCGACAGATTTAGCACTTTGGAAAATCTGCCCCTCAAAACCAAATACGACTCCTCCATGACCACTTCACAGCAGTAACTTTGCAAGGGAATCTGGTCTATTTGTTTTACTATAGAAATTAGGACTGTTTCAGCTTTCTGCATTTTATTTGCTGTGAAGCATATTGAGAATTTAAGTGAGTATACAGAGCATAATGTGAGAGACCATGTGTTACTTTCAGGAATCAGAGGACCGGCAAGAACAAAGCCTACAAGTGTTACATACATACACCTGTGTAACAGATTCAAAGCATAAAATTATCATAGAAAACCTAGGAAATGGTGGTAACATTGGGATAGGAGGCTCCCTTGCTTGCATTCGATGAAAGCAACAGATCAACCACCTTGAGTTGGAAGCAGATTTACTGTTCTACATGTTGTGCTTTCATCCTTGCCAAAACAAAAGGGAAGCCATAAACTCATCATAAACACACTCAGCAACACATTTTGTTTTGCACAGCTGCTAATGCATACAAATAACTTTCTTTAGTGTTTATTGTAACATGAATTCCATCGGTTTAAAAGGAGCTTGTCAATCAGGAGAAAGAATTGCTGTAATTTTTGAAGAATGATCAGTTCAAGGTGGTTTTATAGTCAATCTATCCAGGACATTTTGTACATTAATTACTCAAAATCTGCAGTGAGGTGGGTTATTGTCCACATACACTAATGGCTTTCAGAGTTTAATCTCTCATCAGTGGACCTCCTTTTGTGAAATCCCTAAGGGATTATGTAGTATTGTGTCTAATCACTTGACAAATTTCATTTACTTGAAACTGAAGCTCATTTTATATGAAGTGTGTAGCAGAAGTCAGATTCAAAGTAGGAAAACAAAATCTGTTACTGGACAGTACCAGGATTTATCATGTTTATATCTGAACTGCTTAACAATCGATGAAAGAATTCTGCTTGGGGAAATGCATTAGTTGTTTATCATCTGCTTAAGCCTATGAGATACCAGATGAGATACTCAGATTGCTTATAAACGATACACAACAGGTTAAAAAATATGACTCAAGTAAAAAGAGAGGAAATTTAAAAAAATTCGTTACTGTAGTCTACTACACTGAAGAGGAACGGCTATTTGACATAAATTATACGACACAGAAACAAAACATCCCTTGCTAGTTGAATTTACGCTCTGAAGTTCAGCACTCCAGACCAACCAGAATCACCTGTGAAGCTGGGATGGCTGAAGCACCTCTCTTTCTGCATTGCCATCTCCCTACCACAGAACCATGACCACGGAATTGTTCTCTCCATTAAGCAGCAATTCTCAGTGATTAACACATCCTGAAATCTAATGTTGCAAAACTCACTGCATTGTTCCCCCTTATCATAGTGCAGGCAGACCTCTACTAAAGTGCAATTTGCCAGATGACACCATAGAAAAGGAATTTTAAAAATAAGAGTAGTATTTGGCATCAAGCTCACTACACGACGGTTGTGTGACATTATAATGCATTATATGTTGCTATAACCTAGGTCTCCCACACTGCATTGCAAAGCCTTGCTACATGGCTAGTCCCGATGAAAACACCAGATTACGGCTCTGAAAACAACAACCACACAGACACACGCTACCTCTGTAAACCAAATTAACCAAAATCTGTCAAAGATGCAGCAATAACAAGACTTCTTTAGCAAGCATCATTTCGGGTAGGGTTAGGACAGATTCAGAGCAAGTACAGACACAGACAGAAAGGTTGATGCTCTATTAATTTGTTGTCAAGCCATGCAGGAAAGGACGGCTGAAAGCCCGAAGATGCAGTAATGATTGTTTAAGAGCTATTTGAAAAAGTGACAAAACTGGCCTAAACCTCTTTAAGCCCCCTGAATGAAAAGATTTAAACAGGCTATTGTTAGACCCCTGGGTACCTTTTTTCTCTTGGCTTTGTTCTGCATTTTCCTCCGCTGCAGTTTCCATGGCTGGCTTCATACCATCCACCAAAAATGCCGCCCCCCCTCCCCCCCCAGCAAGCACTTTTTCTCTTCGCCTCCTTTCTCACTCCCTTCCGTCTCCTATTTACAGCGGCGGTGATTGAGCGGCTCTGTTCTCCCCTACAGTAGATTACAGTCTTTTCCAAAATGCCAGAAAAGTCTTGTCAGCTTCAATTTCGCTCCGCTGACTGGTCCACGAGAAGCTGTGCCAGCTCGCTCAGCTATACGTCACCACGGTCCCCAGCTATAAAATAGCCATCCTGAGGCTCGGCTTGCCACACCGTGGGGACCAGCATCACCCGCTCGCGCCCCCTTCCTCCTGCCCTCCGCTCTTCCCCTCTTTCCCCGTCTCCCAACAAATGTTAATCGATTCTGCGGGCAGTGAATGGATTGGTGGCATCGGGAGGGGAGATACAAGTGAGAAAGAAAGGAGCCCCCCGGCCGCCGTCTCTAAGGGGAGTGCACGCCGGCACACAATCACAAGGCTCCCTTTCCCATGGGACCTTGTTATTATGCTTTGCATTTTGATTTATTCCACATGCCCTCTGCTCTTTCAAGGGGTGGGGGGTGATGGGTCTGTTCTCTCTGTTTGCTTTCTTTGCCGAGAGTTCCGCTCACCCACGGCAAAAGGCTGTGAGAGAAGCATACAAGCAACAGTGGGCATATATGTATGTACATGGAAATTTAAATTCTTTGACTCGCAAGCACAATGGAAAAAAAAAATAAAAAAATCCAAGCAAGGAGACAGGAAGCAAGCTCAAGCGACCTAAAATGCACGTGCAACACTTTAAAGGATAAAATGTTTAAGAAAACACAACTTGGGCTTTAAAAGGAGGTCTGCCACTAGAGCCCTAAAGCCATGCTTGGGAGGGAGCACAGAGTTGCTGTTCAGCATGTTTGATCACTCCCCTAAATCCAGACAGACTGCAGTGTGATCAAATAAGCTGTACTTGGGAGCAACAAACCCAAGACATGCCAATGTTGCACTGCCTGAGGTGACTTTAGGTGTCCCCAGCCCACTCCTGTGCTGGGGAGCCACAGAGCAGGGCAACACCACATAGGGGTATTGTTCCCCTCCCAAAATCCGGGACAACTGACACATTTAAGGCTGTACTGAGGCTAATTAACCTTGCCTGTCACTTTGCTTGTCTCAATGCCTCACAGTGCAACACACCGCACAGGGCACAAGTGCCCAAAGGCACCCCTTTGTGTGTGTAGGACTGTGGAACAAGCAGGGAGTCATGGCCTTTGTGGTCCAGCCACTGCAGCCAGTTCTGCAGCCCACAAGGATGCCCAGCAGATTCAGCAAATGCTGGGGATGTTAAAACCTACACCCTGCATGTTCCCTAGAACAGATTCAAACAGGAGAGTGGGAAGAGGGAAGCAGACCAATGATTTGTAGCTGCAATTTAGTCTCTTCTGGTTGAAGTTACTACACCCATAATTTTGCTGTGCATTTTTATTTCTAGATGCCTAGTGAAAAGCACAAAAGCCCTCAGACCCAACCATTAGAGAAAGTTCCCTTCTTTAAGAAATTAGTGCACAAACCCTCTTCTCTCACCACAGCTAACACAGCTGGTTATTTTGCTTGGGGCATTACTGCTCAGACTTCAGGCTTCAGCACAGCTGCCAGGAGGTCTTGGACATACCCTAAGGTTTCGTATCACAGCATCAAAACTTGATGTCAAGCATTTGCCTAAAATGTTTCCTTGGAGTCCAGGAAGAGCCTGCAGTTGAAGCTCCCACTGCAGCAGACAGCCCTATAAGCAGGAGGAAGCTAATTTGTAGATGGCATGAAGTATCCTCAGGAGCCAACATGGGGCAAGGGGTTGGGTTCCTGAAGGTAATCAAATCAGTAGCCACAGCAGAGACCTCAGCCCAGGTGGCAAGGCATATTGTCCAGTCTTCCTCTCCAGTGCTCAGACAGCAATCCATACACAGATTGAAATCCCTCCCCAGCAAGACCATGCACTGCAAACACACTCCCTGAAAGAATCAGCTGAAAGGTGAAAGCGTGGGTGATGTGTTCGTTATATTCTTTTAATCATTACTAAAAGTTGTTGGTGAAATGATTATACAAAGAAAAGGTTCTACAAAGAGTGGTTTTTTTCCCCATTAAACGTCAGTAAGACGGAAAATCCATACCAAATACACCCTCCTTGCTGAAAGTCACACAAATTTTAGTCATTGGTCAAAGCAGTTGATTGCTTCTGACATAAAATTCTCTTCTTGGAATGCCTCATTGTGCAGTTGGTACTTCTGCCACAGTCTAGATCTCTCTTTCTTAATCATCTTTGCTTTTAGACTGGAAGGTCTAAAACTTAAAAAGGTTGCAACCTCCCTTCTGACTACCCTAAGTTACAAAAGGCCTGTTCATAACCGAATTCAAGTGGTGTAATATCAATGCACTTATCAGTATAAATACACAGAAAATACATACATAATTTGGAATTTCCTTTATTTAAACAGAAACAACATACCTCTGCTTACAGACTGTCCCTGGAGGAAACCCATGATTGTAGATCTCCCCTCTTTACTGGTGAGACCTACTCCTTCAAACAGCTGCACACCTTCCTACTGGTGAGCAGAATTTGTTAGGCAGGCTCAGGACTTCAGAGCTGATGTTTCAGAAACCCAAACCTAACAGGCTGGGAGATTATTTCCTCGACTCTACTCCCAGGATAACCCCTCTCCCAAACAGGCAAAGAAAAATCAGTGCACAATACCAGAATCAACTTAACAAGAACTTGAACTGAAGACTTCAAAAACCATCAAGGCCAACTATTCAGAAGCATTAATTCTGCCTACTAAATCATCCTCTGAAAGCTCCAAGTGATACATGAGTGTAAAGTTCTCTCCCCTCCCTTCTTACTATTTATGTATGATAGGTTTTAAGCACTTATCCTAAGTAATTTCTTGATTTTCAAAGTTCTGCACCAAAACTGGTAAATACAGCAGATAAGACAAACTGTATTATTTCCTCCAGTGCTAACATGGGTGCTGATCTTGTGCTTCAAGCATTAATCTCAGCCAGCAAGTTGTCTCATTCAATGTTCCCTCCCTTAAACAGACACATCCTTAAATCTTTGTTGTAATATGTGATGAGACTGGGAGACATCAAGTTTATGCCTATGACAACACAGCAAAAGATTAAACCACAAAAGCAAAAATTAAAAAAAAAAAAAGAAAAAATATCTTTAAAGACTAATATTCAGCAAAAACCTGCTTGTACAGACCAGACTGATTTAGATAACCAGCAACCAGGGCAGGCAGCTAGTTACATTTGAGGAGTTCAGCCCAGCAATTTATTTGCAGAACAAGATAAAAGTGGAAATGAGGAGAGGGGCTGAGCAGCAAGGGTTTCTGCTGCTAAAGCACAGCTCTGAGCCTACTGCCAAACCTCAGGATGAATAGCAGCAGAGGAAAGTATGTGAAGGCACTACAGACCAAGTCACATTCACTGCAAAGTAGTTTTTTAAAAAAGGCTTAAATCTATTTTATCTAGGTTTAAAAAAAACCCAAAACCCAAACCACACATTTAATCATTTTGCTCAGTCAATTAAAATAGCACAACTGCAGAAGTTAAAAAATATATTAAAAACCCTATTCTGTTCATGCGCCAGTTCCTTTTGAACATCTATCTTTAATGTCACTGAATCTAGTTTACATTCCTGAAGGCTGAGAAGCTCTACCATAAGCTACAGCAAATTCTTCACAAGCTTTCAGGAGATGAATACACACTTGCCATTTCTACAAAGGCTTCACAGAGCTGTAATAAAGAGTGTTCTCACATAGCTGAAGAGCAGTTTCAGATTGTCTATGTGATCCAAGACTCAGAAGTTAAAATACAGAGATTGTCCCTCAAACAAGACTGACATATAGTCCAAACAGCAAATTTTAAAGACAACTTGCAGAATACCTTTTTTTTTAAATATGTAAGAGAAAGAACAAATACATGTGAAGCCACTTGGTGCAATGTAATTGCTTGTGTTCAGCTTTAAACCAGTTACCAAAGACTTGCTTATAAAACCCAATCCAAATACTTATGCAAAAGCAGGCAAACTTTCCATGTGGATAAAATCAAAGCATGACAACAAGTTTTCAGTTGTGCAGCAGTCATATATCAGGCAAGTACTTGAAAAAAAAAAAAATTGGGGTCCATTCTTTCAGACATACTAGGTTAGTAGGAAAATGACATCCAAATTAATTAACAAATAACAGTGGGAAATCCCTGCACTTATACCACAGCATAAAACACAGACATGAGTCTGCACTGCACTTAGGGGTCTCAATCTCAGATTTCTGTAAGAAAGAGCAAAAACAAAGGCTTAAGCATGGATAGTGGTTACCGCTGTAGCCAAAGAAAATCACTGAGTTAACCAATGGAGCTAAGTCCAGGAGGGTAAGCAAACCTTAACAGCGTGAAGATGCCAGTGCTGTGACTCCCTTAACAAAGCCTTGTGAAGATGTCAGTGACTGCTGCCAAGCTAAATGCCTGGTGGCAAGCAGCAGGCAAAGGAGATGTCACTCAGCTGTTGGGTTACATACAGGTCTCTGTCCAGCCTGCCTGTTTCCAGCTGGACCACTGCAGTTACAGCCACTGCTGAGAATCAAAGGTAATAAACAGCCCAGATCCAGAACATACACCAATAGCTAACATACAGTTGGAATACAAAGAAAGAAAGAAAGAAAAAGCCTTAGAAAGTGAATAGATGGTTCTACATGGCTTTTCCAGTAGCTAGGTCTCATCAAATTCTCATCTCAAAGACAGCTCAGATTGCAGAGATGTGAAGTCTACCAAAGAAAAAAAGCCTGGAGAACTATAATGAAAGTCAAAATGAAAGAAAAAGTTGATGTGTTCTTAAGCAGGTGGGAGCTCCATTTCTGCTTATGAAAGGCAGTCAACAGCACAGAAGGAAATAAGTAATTTTAAAAAGCGCTGGACTTTATTTATCTAATCTAAGGGCCTTAGTAACATTTTCCTGGGTGTAAGAAACTTGTATTAAAAAAAATCTGGGGAAAATAATTCATAACTCTTGACAGACAAAATACAGGAACTCAACCATGCCAAAGACTTCTGAGGAAAGGCAATACAAATGACAACAAAATAGGATACATTTGAAACTAAGCTGGAAGCAACGTCTCCTCTTGCATCCCTCTCCTGTGAGGCTGCCTGAAGCAGCACCATGGTTTTGGCAAGCCAGAAAGATACGCTGACAAACTAGAGGCCATTCAGACTACAGTAGAAAGAGCACAGAAATACAGAAAATGAAAGCCAAGACCTCCTATCATCTCCCCCAGAAAAAGCTTTCATTAGGCAAGTGTTCAGAGCTCCAGCTCCAATGGCTGTCTTCACCTTCTACTCCAGGTCCACAATTTTATGGCATAGTTTTCTACAAGCGTACTGCATGTCCAGTTTCAAATGCTTTAACATTACAATGAGGCAGCAAAACAAGGCTTTGAGTTACCCAATATCCATTCATTTTTCTCTTAATCAGTGGCAAGATCCTCACACATGACTAGTACATGAAGTCTTCAACAGTACTTCAAATGCTCCTCCAGAATTTTAAGGGCTACGTTTTTGATTTTGGCACACATAACCACCTTTTCTTGCTCCCTCTGTCCGTCACAACTGAGAGGAGATTCTCAGCTATCATGCCTCTGCCTTGTAGTGCAGGAAAATAATATGCTCAAATCTTTTGTCTTTGTTGCCTTAATTCTGCACCTTGAAGACAATCCAACATACTTTTGCTGTGAACCTGCTTCTCCAGTACTGTTGTCAAAGCCTACAGCCATCTCAGAAAACTAACTAGAGCTTCTGAATACTTGGACATACTGAAATAGCATCCTAGATATTTATGTCGCACTTGCCAGCACTCAAGTAGAAGTGCCTCTTGTACTTGCAGAAGAGCTATTTCTGCCAGCAATTTAGAAGGCAGCAAAGGTATCATTATAATATACTCCTGTTAATACAGCTGCCTTATCTCAAAACACAAGAGCTTGAGGGGCTACCTGTTGATTTTTTTTCTCTATCTATAAATAAATGTCACTGAGTTCAGCCTTGACACAAACTTATCTTTTTGCTCCACAAAGTCAGATTTAATCAGACAATCCTCTCTTAACTTTACATCCAGTTCTGATTTTCAAAATTGCCCTCCTACTCTTTGCATAGACTTCAGCATCCCACCTACAATCTCATCTATTCAGTGCTCGTTTTGTTCTTCAGCCTTGGCTTCAGTCCAGTCTTTTCACAAAGCATGGAAAAAAACAGGAAAATAAAAAGAAGTGCAAAACCCTACAGCTCCCCAAAAAGAAACCAGGGGTGCTCATTATAGAAGGGTACCTCACACTGTGCTGTGTACTGGGGCTACACATGGGGAGGGACAAGGATGAAGAATCCTCCTAGAATGTCACACAGGATTCCACGTGCAAACCACAGATGTAGATATGTGTATGTACACAAGCAGAAAACACGTCCGTGTGCATATTCACATGTACATGAAGAAAATGCATACGATTATATAAATGTTTTTACTGAACTGTAAACCATGTGAGCACCGTTGGAACCACTGTGAGGAATGCATACTACTTTACAGAGTCATGCAATAGGTATTCAGTTTGATAGCGAATGCAGAACCATCCCAGTGCTACAGACTGCTACAGACTCCTCCAGCTCAAGGTTTCAAGGCCAGGAACCAAGTTACCCAAGATCAGACTGGAGTTTGCAATTGAGCTAAACCACGCCTTGTGAGCACCATTACCTGTTCGCCTCAGTATCCTGGGCTGAAAAAACTGGCCCCACCAGCCCGAGGCTCTGCCATACATTGCTCCTAGACCCACTCATAGATTGTTGGGCAGTTGTGTGTCAACATTTTGAAAAGCCCACCTAACCCAACAGTCAAAATGTTGACGTACAAGAAAGCTTCAAAATAATGACTGGTATGAGGTACTGAAATTCATTGTTTGAAGCTTCAGCACCTTGTAAGTCACAATGACTGTAGCTGTTTCCCCGAGACAGAAAATTCCCATTCCAGTGTAATTAAACTATACTTTGGGAAAGATCCTGGACTAGTTCTGTCATGCAGTGCTGGACAGCCTGTTGAATTGCAAATATAGTTTCTGTTCACACATAAGAGACTAGTCATGAAATCCTCAGTTAAGACACTAACGAAAGGGTCCCCAATTAATCATTGTATTCTTTGCAACAGCAGATATCCTCATTAGGAAAGCAGCAGGACATTAACAAGTCCCATGTTGAGAGTGTCCAATTAACTCATCAACTAAATATGTGCCAAGCAACTTCTCCGGTCTAGCTTTTCCAGTCCCCTCTTTCCAGCTGCAGCGATTGGGATCCCAGTCATGTCTAAAGCAGTGGTTCTTTTGCTCTTTGCAAAGCCTTTGAGAGCGCCGCCGGTGAACAACAAACAACGGCCACTCAAGTGTTTCACAGGTCTTTCACTTGCGCCCATAAAAAGCTAAGTGTGCACTCAACGAGTTCAGCACAATTAAGAAAAAAACCCCACCCCTCTACCTTTATAAACAGGGAATGACTTAACCTGCTAACAACGAGTGTGGTTGGAGCTCCGTCTGGATCATGTCACGCCTCGATTTTTGCCGAATCTCAGCAGTGGGTGATCCTGCATACAAAGTGAGCTCTTTGACAAAAGTGCTATAGGGTGAGTTAAGGACAAAGTAGCAGCTTTCAGCCTGGATTCCCAGATAGGCTGTCAAGTAAAATCCCTTGCCAGGGCAGGATTATTCCCTAGAGTATACATTTCCAACACTTTATCTCGCCTAATTTTCTAAGTGTCTCAAGCTTGGAGCCTTTCAATGTTTCACGAGAAGAGCCATTCTGTGGCCCGGCAGGTTTTGAGGCTTGGCACAAAGGAGGGCTTGCACAATGGCCAGGGTGCCGCTGCAGTCAGGGCAGAAGGAGCAGCTTCTCCAGAAGGAGCAGGGTCCCTGTCTCTGAAATGGCCTCCAGTCCTGCTGCCTGAAAACCACCCAGACTCTCTTTTGAGCTATCCCTAGTTATATCCCCATTTCTGTTTCTTTCCAAACATGACATTCACTTGTTTTAAACAGCTGAAAGGCATAATTTCTGCACTCTGTTATGACTCAGAGTGAAATTCATTTAACATCTACTTTTCTTCATCTGTCCCTCGTATCATTCCCATCCCATTTTATTTCTGCTCTGGTTTTCAGCACATTTGTAACCATTTCTCTTGCACTCAGAGCTTCCCAAGTGTAAACACTAAGCATTCTCATGTGTTTCCTCTGGAGACCCTGACATTCGTTATTGAAAATGCCCCAGGCATTTTTTATTTCAGTAGTACTACAGACACCTCTTCCATATATATATCACTACTACTGATTCCTGAAGTACAGTTATCTGTTCCACCTTTCTGCACCATTTGGAGAGGAAAAGAAAGGAGTTAAGAAAGGGAGAAGGGATGGATATATTAAAACAAACCCTACAATTAAAACAATGAGAAAAGCACAAGGCAGAAACAACACCCAAGGCTCTGGCTAAGGTTCTCTCTTTGGTCTGTAAGAAGAACTCTGAGTGGAAAAAAACTTTACTACATCAAGTGTATGCTCACTGTCCTGAAGGTGACCAGAGGCATGTTGCTCAACATGGGACAGAGCTCCTCTCATTGCAGCTCAGAGACTTGCCCACAGGCTGCAGAAAAAGACCAAGCCATGCCCAGCCAAAATCACCCAGCCCAACTTGCCTGTTCACAAGTTTATTAGTACAGGGAAGAAACTGAAGACCAGCCACAGCTTTAAAAGTACTTATAAATGCTTAATTCCAGCCATGGTCCTCAGAAACTAATTGTGTGTTTGAGTGTAGCAGATACTTCTACTGCAGACCGAACATGACCAGATTGCAAAAGCAATCAAAAGCCCATTTTCTTAGTTTAATTTGCCATTAGTACACTGCAGATTTATAGAGCCAAACAAACATCTATAACTAAATTTTCACTGCCATTTCAAACTGTTTCCAAGCAAATATCATAGCAACGTTATCAGATCATCAAGTTCACTCAATCCCAAATTCTCTACAATAAAACAACACTTACACATGTTTAAAGGAAAACAGAAAATGTATTCCTGAGTATCTCCCTAGTTCTGGACCAACAGGGTCCTGAGACAAACCCCATCATTTAAAGACCTTTTCACAACTTTAAGAGAGAAGGAAAAAAAATCAGTCAGTATTTAACAACTAGTGTTCTAGTGTTTAGAGATTTTTAATATATACTAAACACTGATGAATGTATTTATTTGAACCTCAAATACAATCATATAGATATGGCAACAGACTAAGTAGTATTTCACAGACTCCCTTCTGTTGCATAACTGAGAAGAAAAAAGTCACGCTAGCTGCAGCATCCCCCATTTCCCAAGCTGAAGGCGACTCTTCACAGAGGGAGCTCAGCGCGGCGCCGCCAGTGAGCACCACTGCCCTGCACGCATCAGCAGCTTGGAAAAGAAGCGATGGAGGCCTTGTCACGGAAAATCTGTTATTTCAGCTTAAACTGCACTTCTAGGGAACAGAAAGTAGCTGCCCGTGTTGCGCAGAGAGAACCCCCGGGTTCCAGGGCTGCGGGACGGGTGATGGTGGCCGGAGCTCGCACACCCTGGCAGCAGCAGCCCCTCCGCCCCGTCGCGGTGGCTGCCAGGGAGCGCCGCAGGACCCCGGCTGGCGGGGATGGGGGGGTCCCAGGGGCCAGGGCAGCCGGCGCCCCTGGGAACCCGCCCGGCCCGGGCCTTCACGGGTGACCGGGCTCGTCAGCCCCATTCAGCGCCGCTCCCCGCGCACAATGCCCGGAGCCGCGCTCCCAGAGCACGGGCCTCCCCCTGCTCCCGCTTTTATCATCCTTCATATCTCAGCGATGACAGGCCTGAAAGGGCTTCTGATGGGAAATGTGCTTTGAATTAGCATATTTCCCCCTGCATACAATGGAGGCATTAAGCTGCTGCGTTTTGCAAGTCCAAACAAAAGCAGCCCAGGCTGTTTTTAGCATCGCTGTTTGAAGTTTTATTCCCCCTCTCTCTCCCGAGTTGCAAGCATATTTAACAAATTTTCACTCTTTCTGTAAAGAAGGAAGCACGACTGATAAAATCTTATTATTTGATCGGTTTCAGACTTTAGAAGAAAAAAACAATCTTTCGATACTGCAAAGAGCAACACAGTGTCTGTGCACTGCTTCCACTGAAGTGCAGCTCAGGGTCCACCCCCCAGAGAGCTTGTGTGGCTGCCGTCAACACTTGCACGGACCCTGTCATCGAGGATTTCCGAACTCGAACACATTCACAGTAACCCAGTAGAAAGGGTCCTGTATTCAGCTCAGTTTTACCCCTGTACCCCGGGCACACTGTTGAAAATACCAGTTTTGAAAATGAGAAACTGAACCACTGTGCTGTAAGGAGAAGCAAAAAAAAAAAAAAAAAAAGCCTTTCCCCCATCCTGGAATTATCCTTTGGTTTAACAGGAGAGCTGAACCTCAGAAGTACAACCTTTATGAAGTGGCTTCAACCTAGAAAGTGAATTTCTATTTGCCCAGAAAAAGAGGGCAAGAGGAAGGAGATGGAAATTAGTTCAACACAGACAGAAGAGGAGGAAAAAGCACTCGTGCATCAAAACATCTTTGGGCAATAGCTGCCAGGAGAAAAAATCTACCTCAGCTCAGTGTGTTTGTCTATAATTGCTCATTAACACAGTTGGACCATTAGGGAGCCAGTTTATGGCTTTCTTGGTAAAGAGGCATGTCTGCCTTCCTCCTACATTAAACAGAATTTTCTCTGAGAGGAAGGCATAAGATTACAAAGTCAAAATGCTTCTTAGAGGAAGGATTTGGTGGTTTGGGTTTGGTTCTTCTTCTTCTTTTTCTTCTTCTTCCCTCTCCCAAAATTTCCACAGTATTTATGTAATCTTCTATATGCAGCACAGCTAAGAACAAAAATCACACTCCTTAACAACATGAGATTACAGCAGAAAAGCAGAATGCCAATGAGATCCCAGGCAGGCAGCTTGCAAGTGAGGTGGATATAAAAGCTCTTCAGAAAAAAGCCTGGGTTGCAGCCTGCAGAAGGAGTCTTGTAGGAGAAATATCTGCTTTGTTCAGACTCTTCTGTTCTGTTTCAGAAAATTTTCCTGAGGATGAGGATCCATTACTACTCCTTGATTTCTTTTGCAGCAATGCTCAAGATACTCAACAGTGCACGAGCACTTTGCTCTCAGCCATCCACTTCCACCCTGCCACATGCCAAGCGGCCCACGCAGCACTGCGCTCCCTCCCGCAGAGTGCCAGCCCCTGCAGATCTGCACAACCTGGCAGGAGAGGCATTTCACTCACTGACTTCCACCACAATGACAGAGCTCCTGGCCCTGGCACAGTACAGTGTCCATATGGCAACTGTGCAGCAGCGACTGAGGTCTGACTGTAGACATCCTCCTCCCTCTGGCAGGGAACCTCCCTTCTCACCACAAGGTCCTCTGCAACACTGAGCATCTACAGACTGAGGGTCTGACCCCTAGTGACTCACACTCTTCTCTGATGCACCAGCTCTGCCAACTTGACTCCCAGGAAAGCTTTTTCATAGTTTCCAGTAGCCACAGGTTCACTTTTAGTGTGTTTGTTCAGGGGTACAAAGGAATCCGGCTGGAGAGGACTACACATTATTTGGCAGTATTTCTCTACCACTACATCAACATTGCCTTTAAAGGCTGGGCTGGACATGTGTTTTCCCATGCTCTGAGGCATTTCACAACTTGGTACCAAAGTAGTAGACAAGGCTGCCACATGTTAGCACAGGAAGGTCTAATGTCAAAGCAAAAGAGAAGGGACTAAAGAGGCCCTTCAGAGGCCTTCATTAGGTCATTAACAGATGGGTGAGAGTAACAAAGCAGTCTAGGCAGGAGAAAACAGGAATTAAAGACCAAAATGGAGACTGTTTTTCTCACTCACACTGGAACGAGAACTTCACTTTGTAAGCGCTCCTTCTGAGATGACTCCTTTGGAATAAAATGCCACAACAGAAAACTAAATAAAATAGATCTCAGCTCCATTCACATAGAATTCTCCTTATCTCAACCCATGAGACTTTTGCTACATTTTCTCTGCATTACGCAGCTGAGGAGGGCACTTAACGTCTAGCCAGGGTCAACCCACAACAGGTGGTAAGAGATCTGACCACTAGAAAGGTCCAGTAAACTCAGCAATGAGATTTTATGCTACTTAGGGATGAATGTCTATCAAAAGAAACTTCAGGTAAAACAGTGTCATAACTTTGAATTTAAATCAATGAAAGAGAAAGCTGAGAAAAAAAGCCCTCCACTTATTTAGAAATACTATGTCTCACCTGCACAATTTCTCTTCAGCATCTTGGGGTGTGAAGAAGAAAGGAAGTGAAAAAACTCAGACCAGGGTAAACCAGTGCCTTTCACGTTGCTGACACTCAAAGGGACATGATCACAGCACTTACCAATCGAGGAAATATTCTCAAATTTCATTTATTCTTCAGATTCACTGGATTCAGACCAAGGATGAATACAGAGCACATGCCGCCATCCGCTGTGGTGTTCTGGCACAGGGCAGCACCCTGCCAACAAAGACACCACTCTTCCTTTCAGAGAGCCCCAGAAAGAGCGCTCTGTGTTCTCATGTGATGAGGCAGGCTTTTACAACTTGGATCACTACAGGGTATTGAACTCTGACGGTCTGCTTACTGAGGGTTCACTTGCTTTATCTCAGACCGCAACAGGTAGGTATGATATCTAAGCTAAAATAAACCATCCTCATCACATTTATTTTGGCATCATGAGTCACTATCTTACTGAAACAAAACTACCTTCTCAGCTCCACATTGAGTAAGTGCTATTAACTTTTCCAATATCCCACCTACTGCTGTTTTCTGCTGTGCAAGTGCACAGCATAGAAACATCTCAGAATATGCTTCACGCTTCAGCATTCAGTGAGAAGAGGAAGACACAGAGAATGCTCAGGATATACTATGTCTGCTCCTGTAGGCAGAAATAGTTTCTGGCCTTCTATATTAATCTCATGGAAAAAAAAAAACAAACCCCAAAACTATTGGCACTCACACAAGAGATTGATGTGCTATGAAACAGGACAAGCTCCACACATTTCCTTTCCTGTCCTTTTAACTCAGTCTAACAAAACTGATTTTGAGGATCATTACTATTTTTGCTACTTTCTAAACACTGCCCTGACTTGGGGATTCTTGCTGCAGGGATCAAGGCAGAGCTGATTTTCAGTCTTCTCAGGGAATGGTAGAAATTTGCTAGTCTAAATTTTCTGCTCCAAATGCAAGAGTCCCAGAACTCATTCAGACACGCAGATGTTAAAGAAAAAAGTGCCATGGCTTTCAAGGTTTCCCTTGGAGAGAGGATCAGGATTCATAAAACAGAAAATTCCTTTCAGATCAAGGTTGGAAAGCAGAGAATGCCAAATACTGAAGGTCTGGGCCACCAGCTACATCATGACCAAGATCAGGAGAGTGATGCAAGTAGGCATAGAGCAGGGTGAGAGGAAAAGTAAATGCTTCCCCCAAGTCATCCTATGCATCCTAGTTGGAGTGCACTGCCTGGACAGAGTCCATGATTCTACAGTCCTGAAGTTTCCCACAGGGATCCTTCATGGTCCCAGACATGCTGCACAAGCTGATCCCAAACTGGGGAGAAATAACCTGTGTTCTGCTACAGAGAGGCTTCCTCACAGAATTGTACCACTGAAGGTAAGAAGCCCAGAAACACACACAGGCCTGGATACTTACAAACACTTTTCTCCCCAAAAGACACACTCCTCCTTTCTTTCTACCTATGCTCTATCTGCAATGTAACATCACCACAGAAGTCGACAGAATTTCATCTCTCTTCTAAATAGATCAAAGAGAAAAAAATTTATATATTTGTGTGTGTGTGTATATATATATATATATAAATATATCCCAACTAAGCCAAGATGTAGCAACTAAGTATGTGGGATGCCCTACAGAAGTGAAATGTAATTTTTCCACAGTTTGAATCATCTGACAGTGTTCTGCTGATCCGTTCTCATAAATATTGTTTAAGATTTTTCCTTCAGGACACAAAATACATACTACCAATACAGAGTGGGCTCTACTTTCCACCCCTGCAAGTTTAAGCACTGTTATGGATATGCTCTGTAAATAAGCCCTGTGCAGTCCCACAGAAAAAAAGAGATTGCACACCTAAAGCTCAGCAGATACTCAGAACTGCAATGGAGAAGGAAGACTAAAAATCAGCCATTTACATCTTCAAATATTTGTAATTTCTATCTCACGAATCACCGTTTTCTTTTCAAAAATAATGCTTCTCAGTGCTCATGTAAGCCCTAAGTTTAGAGACACAGGGAAAGAATTTCTACTCCTCTACAGTAAGAGTTACAGAAGGAGTTTCTGCCTCCATTTCTCCTTTGGACCACATTTCAGCCTGAATTTAACCACTTTGTTATACGGAATAGTTGATGTATATGTAAGTGAATGAGATTAAAGGGGAAAGCATGTTTTTGCTTGGAAACATGCACACAACACAGTGCTGAAAAACTAAGTATATAAACTGAATAGACTATCCTTTTGTGCTTGCTGAGGTACTTTACAAATGTAGGACAGGTGTATTACCCTTTTTGATGCATAAACTAGGCCACAAAAATTACTTCCACAAACTCTAAAATCACTTTATTGATCTTTCACAGTATGTGCCTGCGTTTCCAGATGGACTCTTAGCTACAGGGGTCAATTAGATACCACAGATATCTTTAAACTTAACAAATTATCTGAACAGAAAATGTTAACAAATAAAATAGGTTACCATTCATATGAGCCACATCTTTAAAGAGTAGGAAAGCTACTTTCAAGTTATCCTCAGAGGAACATGTCAGTAATTCTCTGAATTTTTAGTTAAGTTATTTCTTTCTTTCACATTATTTTTGAAACTTTATAAAAGTTTTCTAAACTCTGCATGCTAATTAGATTCTAATCCAATTCACCAGATGTGGGCAGTCATCAGTACTCTTCACAAGACTTGTGACTCAAAAAAAAAAAAAAAAAAAAAAAAAAAAAATCGAAAAATTACAGTTGCTTCAGTTCCTCCTTGCAAGGGAGCACTCTTCAGCATTTTGCTCTTAACAACATATCAACCAGGGCCAGAATTGAGTAGCACAGGTTACATTTCTACCTCACACTGAGTTTCTCCTCTCAATAGTTTTTGTATGATTTCCTGTTTATTTATGTTTGTGCCTAAATGCGACATAAAAAGCATGAACAATTTTCAGCTGCAACAGCAGTATTTTAATTCTTACCAATTTATTTGACAATGCTCCTTTTTAGAGAGGATTTTACAGAGCAAATGGAAATAGAGTTTTAAATGTAATTTGGTTAAGACTCACACTGCACTTAAGAAATACCTATACAGCAGGGACAGTAACTAGCAACTATGACATTACATTTAAACACTGGTACCCAATACTTACTCATTAGCATCCTTCTGGAATTCTGCTCCTTTTAAGAAGTTTCATTCTTTTGCTTTAGAAATAGCTATAATCTGCTAATACATGATCTGCCTGAAACCCCCTCTGACAAGTTCTACCAACACAGTCATATTTTTCCCACTTGCACTTTCACATCGTTTGAATGCATGCATTGTCAGCCTCCTCTGCCTCCACCTCTCCTTTCCTACATTATGTGCAGCACTATAAAAAGCACTAGTGGATTCTGAGGCCACTAAAAAGAAGTTGCCGGCATATGGGATCTGTGGGAAATTTGATCCAGTAGGTGAAATAAGACTTAACTTTAGAGCTGATAAATAAGATAGAAGTTTCAAATATTATTACTATAGAATAGGTTGCATTTTTCCTTTTAAAGTTATGCAGAAGAACTGTGGCCATTGCCCTTGCAGAAAACTGCAAGAAACCTGGGGGTTTTTTTCAACATTGAGACAGATGGCCCTGGCTTCAAATATAGAAGACCTTCCTACACAAAACAGAGGTGCTGGCACATGATAGGTGGGTGAAGGATATTCTGGATACTTGCCTGGGAATGTATGTACCCAAGAGGTGAAATAGCAGGATAAGAGAGAAAAAAGGAGACAAAAAAGAAAAAAAAGCTAAAAAGGAAGAGGGAAGAAGGAAGCACTAAAGCAGCAGGCTCAGAAGGCATGGTGAAACATGCCAGTGGCAGGAAAAAAATGCAAAAAGCATCACTTTCTGAGCAGATGGGGAGTGTATATGTACCTTTACATGGGGGTTCAGATTACTGCATTGATCATTATTTCTGAATACTAAACGGGGCTTGAGATTAAGAGCAAAGAAATGGCTTTAGTTCAGATGCAGGAGGTGGCAGAACCCTTCAGACTCCATCCACTTCCCACGTGAGTGGGAAAGCAGCACTCCGAGTCCTGCCAGAAGGCAAGGTCATACCAAACGCTCAGTGGGTTTCACCCCACAACTGGACCACTTCAGGATCCCCAGCTGGAGACTCTCCCATCCAAGCAGCAACCCCCAGCAGTGCTGTTCTTGCTCACAGTCTTCCGCCCCTGTCGCCTGTCACAGCCCTGGGCTCACAGTCTTTGTCTCCCTCCTGAATAACTCCTCCTGCTTTCAGCCTGTGCTTAATCCTCCAGGAAACCTCATTCTCCCAAGAAGAAGAGTGCTTCTGTACGTAATCTCCAGACAGCAGCTGTGACCCCGGCACCGAGAAAGGCGATCATTGTGCAGAACTGTGGTAGCAGGGGTGAACTTCCCCTCTCCCCCCCGCCACTTGTTTAAGGGCTGCTGGAAGCGCGCTGTCACTTTATGCGCACACACTGCCAGCACTGATTTTCTCTGGCAGCTGTGGGGTACTTGTCCCTTCACCCTCATTGCAGGCTACCCTCCGAATCTGCACAACCATCTATTTTATTATTTTTTATTTTGCATTTTAAGGGATTGAACTTCCCACCTGCCAACAGAAGGAGCACTTGTTTTTTGCATTCAGTCCTCGAGGCTATGGCAGTATTACTGAAAAGTGACTTTGTCCATTTTTAATATCCAAAAATACAGAACAGCTGTGCTTTCTTGAAGTCCTTTTGTTTAAGAGTGGCTCTGAGACAATACTAAATTCAAGGCTGCCAAAGCTCAGACCTGAACGGCCTGAAAAATTGCCTTTTTCTTTTTTTCTTTTTTTAAGCTAGTTCTCAAGACACACTATACTACCAGCATGTCAGTAAAGCAACAGGTGTTATTTTAAGGCAGAAGAATTTGAACAAGGTAATTCTTCATGGCAGGCTTATCAGCCTTTTAGAACACTCATCTTTTATTATTCTGACACAAGGCAAACTTACGTAACAGCACAGTGCGTACTAATTTACGGGATAACAACATGGATGTTGAGTTTGGAACACTGCACTTTTGTTTCAGACTGTGGATATTTCCCATACTCCTAAGAAAGGCATATGCTGCGCAAACACTTTTAAAAGCATCCAAGTGGAATTCAATATATTGAAAGAAGCTAAAGTACTCTGGAGTGATTAACAAACACGCTTCAGCAGAATGGCACAAAAGGATAATTAAGAACTAAACCCACAGAAATACTGAGACAACTAAAATCTCTCAAATTTCTTCTGCAATTGATCAGAAAAGCCCACTTGCCCACTGATGGTGTACAGACAGATTGAAAAGAGGTTCAAGATCACTGCCAAGTAACTATAAACCTTCCCATCTTCTAATGCAAATCCTCATTTTTGGGGGATTTAAGGGCTCCTGTTTGGAGACAGTGAGGATATATGCGGCCACAAAGCTGAACAATATCCCTTCTCTGACTCCTGGCTAATGTTTCTTCTTTGCAGGCAGAAGCACACTGAAAGGCCATCCACCCAGAATGCTGGTCTCTGGCAGAGTAAGAGTCAGAAGAAAAATGGTATCAGAAAGACAGAGATGTCAGAAATGGCAAAAATACCAGGGAAAAATGATATGACTTCTTAGTTTTTCAAAATTAGCCTGTTTGACTTATCCTTTATCCCAGAGGACAAACACCTCAAGGACAAAGAAATGCCTCTCTCTTCTAGCTCAATAGAATTTTTCCAGACTCTGCCTATGCAATCCAAGTCATCATCTCCCCACTGAGACAACACAACTCTGGTGAAAGGTAAATGGTCACCATTCATCTTAGAAAAACGGATCACAGCAAAACTATTGTCTCTCCTCTGGCCCTTCCCAAAGTCTCCTATTCACTCCTTGAAATATTGTTGATATCAAAGTCCTTAACCAGAAAAGAAAAACAACTAAAAATCACTCTCAGTACCTTCTCAAAGGCTGAGAGAGATTTCCAGGAGGGATTTTACACTGAAGTACTATTTGTCCACCTTTAGAACACACTTTCCCTTCCCTCATTGGCTAGAAATATACTTAACAGAGGTACATGCACACACACATTCCTGCTAGCTATAGCTATGGCACACATCTTCAGGACTAGTGGACCTGATGATGAAAGACACTTTGCTCCCATAGGCTGGAGAAAATTTCTCAGCTGTAACTCCACATAGGTGAGCCATTCCCACTCTCGTGCCTGCTCCCCTTGTCTCTTTGAAAACAAACATCTGTACACTATCTGCCATGCTAGTGCCCACACACAGGTTGCCCTGAGTATCTGAACATTCATGCCACAACCCAGCCCTTTTACAGATGAGGTAAAGCCAACCAATTAACATGCTGAGGACCTCATCCCATAGTGACAAAAGACTGCAGGCAGCAATGTGCCATGAACATTTACATAATATTATATCTGTGCATGTACAATCAGTGAGCATCAGTGCTACTTCAGGTGGTTGGCATCAGCACTGCCTTCCTCATCAAGTGCTTTGCAGTGAGTAAGCAGCTCTGGGGCAGATCTGTAATCTCTGCAGATGCTGTTTGCCTGTCTTCATCATGTCTACACAAATGAACATATGGCCTTCTAGCACAAGGCCAGCTTACACAGTCATTAATTAGATATAATTTCAGCCTGTTCAATGTATCTGATACAAAAATCTGTCCTCTGGCAGGAATGCCATGGAACTTTGTCTCTTTGTGAATTGACTCATCTGATAAGGAGAAGCAACAATTTTGCCTGTGACTAGGTAAATATCTGTTTATTACAAATGCAGGTTAAGCAGTGTAAACACATCTGAACTTGCCAGAGGGTTTCTTCTCACCCTCCCTATTTCCCACTACAAGTAGAAGATGGGCCCCCTCTCTCCCTCTAGCATGTGATACCAAAGATATTCTCCAAAAGCACCATCACAGCTCAGCAAGGCATTACAATGCCAGTAATTCAGTCCTGCTGCCAGGCTCAGAGAGCTAGTCACAAAACTCATGGGAAAGTGCGTGGAAGCAATGATCCTATATGCAGATACGCCTCATGGCTCTATGTACTTAAGTAGACTTTGTGAATTGGTGCACTTCACTCACTTTTAAGGGAATAATCAAGAAAGAGGATTAATTAGGGCTGAAGACTCAGGAAAGTTGGTATGAAAAATACGTTTTTGGTAAAAGGTGGTAAATTTTTGTTCAGATTTTGCCACATTGCTTCATTCTCTCACACAGCAGCACAAAACAACACCAGGCACATACACAGATCCAGACAGGGATGCTACTCAGAAGTAACCAGAGTACATGATGGCCTAAAGAAGGAGAACTTTGAGCTGTGCTCTCTTCTTTCATCACACACAGCACCGTGCAGGAGTTTGCACTGCAGCACTGTTTGCAGAAAAGCATAGCAAATTCAAGAAGTTTGTAAGAACTTCCCAATAACATATGAAGTGCAAACTGCTGGTTTATGAGGAGAGAGACCTGACCTACAGGCACGGCCTGAAGCTAATGGGGGAGAGGACCTTCTGTGTGAAATGTGAGGAGTCTTCAGCAAAGCAAAGCAGGTACCTCACAGAAAGAAGTGAGGATTTAACAACAACAAAAGAAAAAGCATTTGAGGGATAGCATCCAGTTGAATGATTTGTCTTTAATGGTACTCAACTACACCTGAAGTACTATAAAAGAATTTTTTAATTTCTCTTAGTAGTTCTTGATTATATACCAGTTACAGAACAAAGTACCCAATAATAGTGGCCCTTCAAAATATGGTAATAGATAGAGGTGCTTTTCTGTGGAAACAGATAGGCAGTAAGATCTTGCTTTTGGAAGTTAGCTGGTTCACTGGTTTCCCCTTG
Source organism: Coloeus monedula (assembly GCF_965178545.1). Taxonomy (NCBI): domain Eukaryota; kingdom Metazoa; phylum Chordata; class Aves; order Passeriformes; family Corvidae; genus Coloeus; species Coloeus monedula. Next base: position 101,735,597 of record NC_138783.1, read on the forward strand.
AACCCTATAACGTTTGCACATGTTTATTTTTGGCTGAGCAAATAAACGTACTTGAAAGTGCATTGATCCCCACTTGCATGTGAACCTTGGTGGCTTTCTTGGATTTTTTTTCCTAGAGATACAAGTCTCTCACAGAGCTGAACAGTCACAAATTATATATAACTATGATTATTATGATAGAAAATTAATCATAACTTCTCTTCTGTGTTTCATTACAATGGATTATGTTTTAAGACTGACTTCCAGCAGATTCTCAGCACTAGCAGAAAAGTTATATTTTAAACATCTATGCTATACAAATAATGCTGTGCTTATGTAGTATATTCATCCTTCCTCAATTCCTGATTTCCAATTGATTAGAATTTACTTAGCAGTCATTAATTTAATGTAATTCTTCACTATCAGCTTGTGAAGTTGGGAATGGCTGACAATTATCACTGTTGACAAGCACCGGTATCTTCCTCATGCCTCTCTCCAGATGAGGCACCTCAACAACCAGGAGCAAGACAGCACTCAGTGGTCTTTGTACAATCTAGGGTTCCTTACTGTTACCTCTTTTATGTCCAAAGACTGCATAACTATTTCTACAAACTGAGGAATTCCAGGTTTGTTTGATGTCTTTGCCATCTCTACCCCTTTCTCATAAGGAAGTTGAGAAGAGTGATGACAAGAAGCTGGTAATGAAGAATCACTGAACATAGCTGATACTCACATGGAAGGCTCTAGAGAAAGATTTGGCATCTGGAGACCTCAGCCTGTCCTACTAGGCAGGAGACAAACCACTAAACCAGCCCAACACCTGGTAATGAAGTGCTATAACAGGCCAGGGTGTCACAAGACAGGTAGGGGGAAAAGACCAAGGTGACTTTCTTACTGGAATTTAACTGGACGTAATATGTACCACATAAAGACCCACCCAGCTAGACTGAGTCTGGTACTACTTCCTAACCCCACAGGACACATGCTTAAATGGTACTGCAGAGTCATGAAGAAAATGAAAATATTTGGAGTATCAGAGATTTCAGTTTCCCTCTCAGTATTTCCATGGTCTACATTTTGCAGCTCAAACCACGTGAACCTGCCATGAAGGGAATAAAGCCCCCAGGAGGCTGGGTTTGAGAAAAGTGGACACTTAAATCAGCAGAAGATCAGCATCCATTTGGGTGTAAAGCATAACATTCACACCTGACACTTGTGAAAGGGCACTAGCCTGCCCCAAACTGGCACAGTCTAAGCAAAGAGAGGAAAGGCTGGCTGGACAAAAGGAATGTAAAAGCAGACAAATTGCCCATCTCTATCCTTGGTGAGTCCAGCAGAAGCTACTCTCAAACAGTGCTGTATAACAGTTTCAAACAAGTCAGAACTGTCAGCAGAAAGTACTATATGATTTAGTGAGCTGTTTCTAAAAGTTATCTGAAGAGTGAAACTTAACTGCACATAAAAGCCCCCAAGATCTGGTCTTACCATCTCCACAGGGCACTGATCTGGATTTTTGTCCTGTATTTTCTTTTGTTTCCTCTGGTTCCCAAACAAATGCTGTGCTAGAACAGATAATGTGCATCATCCCTTCCTGTGGTGAAAAGACTATGAAGCAAGCCCACATTTCCTTCCACTGCCAAAATCACTTAGAAATTCTGGCAACGCAGGACACATTCTTTATGTTATCTGGCAGCTGTTCAGCACCCTATCTGAAAAAAACCTGATGGCCTCACTCCAGTTCCTGATGGACTTATTCCAGATCACAAAGCTTCCAGATTATTATAGCCCACAAGACTTCATCCAGTGAGTCCTCCATCATCTCACTGTCTTCTACTTTTCCTACAAGGCTGTGACATTTCTTCTGGAGAAAGACAGCTAATCTGGTATCTTGAAAGCCTTGGCCAGATGAGGAACCTATTAAATCTATGGCTTAGATCTTTCACAGATGAATCATCAGCCTAATAAAGAGTATTGCTTATTAGTAGCATGCATTTTGTGTTCCAGCTTCCAGACTCTGGAACTTGTTATGCCACTGCCTTATGAATCCAAACTCTGTCCACTGGTAGAAATATTCCCCCACACAGTGACTGGCCTGCTCTTGGACCATAGCAAAACCTCACTCCCTCACAGCTTTTCTACAGTTACTGTTCTCCTTGCAACTCGTGTAAATCAAACCCTTTCACACAGTGCTGAATCTTCATCACTCCTGTAACTGGGAATCAGCTGCGTCCCTTCCTCGAGTGCCCTACAAGAGCTCATGTTGCAGCATCCATCACAAACTATACAGGCCTCAAACTGCAATTCATTCCTTTCTTGGATTGTGACCTACATTGGGTTTCTAGATGCAGTCTCTTTTGCAACTATATCAATACTCTATCTTCATCACCTACAGCTGGTTAAATTAATTAAAAAACAGATTATCTTTCTCTTCTATCCATGCACAGATTCTTCCACTTCAACAACTTCTTGGAGCCCACTGGATTTTTATTAAGACATTTTATGTCGTGTATAATTAATTCACTATAGCATTTCTTTACTGTTTAAATGGTGTGACCAAAATTTTCTTATGTATTCTTTTTCCTTATTGGTTAATAAGAATGTAACAGTCACCCTTAATTAGACTGGTTGGACTACGCTTGGGTAGGGGTAGGGACAGCTAATATTAAAGTAATTAGCACTTCTAAGGGTGGTGGGAGAGACAAAAAAAATCCAAGGATTTCTTTTTGAATCACAGCTAACAGCCACAAAGACTTTCATCTCAGCTCTGCAGTGTGACAGTTTCAAATGGCTTCTGCAACTTTGTACAGTGTAGAAGATATATCTCAACACTGTTTGACTGAGTTTTCAGAAAAAAAAAATTCTTCAGATCTATCTGAAAATAAAACACTTTGTCTTTCATGAACACTGTCTAGTGCTTCCTGAGGTCTGTACTCCTCACCACCAGACACCTTAGAAAATAAGCATTAACGACACCAATATGAAGAATACAACCAGAAATTAAATTGTCTTACCTATCTCCTTCCAGCCTAGACCACACACCTCACTGATACAGAATTTCTTTGATGTTTATGGCTCAGAATTTCTATGGACCTGCAACGGGATAGCACTGACACATCTTTGTGTTAAAAACTAAGATAACCTGAATTAATGAAGTACTTCCGAATAGCAAGAAAGGAAATGTAGAATAGAGAGTACAACATTTTCTGGAAACCATAATGATTTTCTGCTGAAATATTTAAATGTAGTTAATGCCAAGGAATTTTCCCTTTCTGATCTATTGGGTTGGGAAGTAATACATAATACAATGCCTTTTTGATCATCTTGAATCTCTCCAGCAACAGGCAATCAATAGCCTTTCCAACAACCACAGAGTAATCAAAGAGATTACAGAGGATTAAAACTGAATATCCTTGATACTTTAAGTGTTTAGTTTAAGTCACGTGAAAATACAACATTTAAACATGTTTTGGAGCACATGCTTACTTGGAAAAAGTCCTGGAGTTTTGCTGGGAGAAGACACGTGTTAGAAAGCGCTGCTATTTGTTTTTCCCAGCGTACAGGGACTAGTGGTATGAGACAGGATTCTTCTACATTGGCCATGGCAAAGGGTCTATATGAGGGAAAGTAAAGCTATACAGTAGTTTAAACTTACCATTTCTGTTCACCAACACATTTTTATGCACATCATGAAAATCGAGGCTGGGCATACCTGTTCAGAGATAGTTACAGCATGACAGTCCTCAGAGTGGCCAAGGAGTATGGTACACACCCTCCCCATCGATCCATGGCTGCAGGATAATATCCTGAACGAGCAGCAGCCTGCTGCTCTGGACTCCTGACTCAAGCTGCACACCAACTATCTGCTGCTGGATATCGCTTTTTCTTCTTTGTCTTTACATCTCCTGTTCTTTTACTCAGAGTTTGAACTGAGACACAGGAGATCGAGGATTCTTGTTCGGACTTAGTGGTTTATTATATCTTATCAGTAACACAGCTGCACAGAGTGTGCCTCTTTGTTGGAAGGGTGGAAAAAGGCCATGAGTTTTTATTTTCCAAGCTTTTTAAAGTCTAAACTAACCAATTATGAGATATGTTTTTACTTACAATCCAATTACTAACTTTTTATGTTCTGCAGTGAGGAACTTTTGACCCAATGACAGAACATTCAGATTTGTCAAGAAGGAGAAGAAAGAAGACATAAATCCACACCCAAAATCCTCCATATTGTAACCTATTATTACCTATATGTTCTAAACTTAATTTTCTACATTTCTAAATATTTCACCCAGTGACATAATTTTTAATTACACAGCAACAACCTCAGTGTTATCACACAATTTAGGAAACTTTCCCCAGGGTTTTGGATCGAATACAGTGTGTTTCTGAGGATCACTGTCTCTCAGCACTGAAAGGCTGAAACTCTCAGAACCCAGGGTTCCAACAGCTGGAGACTTGTCACTTCTACCAGGATCATCCCCTCTCCATTTCTCTGCAGTTGTCAGCAATCATGAAGAAAATACAACTGTGTAAGAGAACAGCAAAGTCATGCAATACCATAGATATTGCACATACCAATGAAGATTAATATCACAGAATAATTTAGGTTGGGAGGGATTTCTGGTAGTTTCCAGTTCAATGCCCAGGCCAAAGCAGGGTCAGCTACAGCAGATTGCTCATGGCTTTGTGCAGTTCTGCATTGAGTATCTCTAAGGATGTTCTCAGCCTCCCTGGACAATGTCTTCAAATGCTTAACCACCCTCACAGGGAAAAGAAAGTATTTCCTTGGATCTCACTGGCAATTCTTGTGTTCTGGCTTGAGGACATGTTTTTTCATCCTAATATTATGTATCTTCAAGATGAGCCTGGCATCTTCTCCAAACCCTTCTAATTAGGGCATGAAAGATTATCCACAATGAAAAAAACCAAACAAAAAAACCAACAACAAACTTGTTTTCTTTCCCCTGTTTAAACTATTTCAGCCAAATCTGAAACTGATATACTCTTTAAAGCATTTTGCAATCACACATTTTTTATGGAGGAGCTGAAAACATTTTGGGGAAAAAAAAACACTTTGAGAAGATGTACAGAAAGGGCCTGTTGAAGATCTTATTCTGCATATTCCATATTCACCAATTTCAAAAGAAAACTGACTATTCTGTATTAAAAAGAAAAGAAAGGAAAATCTTCCTTTGTTAGTGCCAAAATCTCCAAGTCTTTCAAAAAAAAAAAAAAAAAAAATCAAGAAAATCATATCCTGTAGTTCTAAAAGCTGCTGCAAGAATCAACACAGTATTTTTTCTCCCAGGAAGAAGAAAGTTAGTTTCCCATCAGGCGATCACGACTGAAACAATTCATCCACATTGTGATTAAATGAAACTTTTAAAATGTACTCAAAAGCTACATTCATTGCTGTAAGGAAGAATGACCTCCCTCATAATGAACTCTGAGACTAGCAGTCAGCTTACAGAGGTTTTATAATGGCCAGTTTTGGCTTCAGAGTAACTGGTAGCTTCATTTTGCATGTTGCATAGCAGATTCGGGGGCCTGCTGAGGCATTGAAGAACCAGACTCAAAAGTCTGCAACTGAGGCTGGAATATGTTGTTTTTATGATAAAGCAATATACTGTAAACCTGAAATTTAGCTTTTATTTTAATTTTGTGTTTTGATAAGCACTAGAACTGGATTACTTAAGGCAATTTCAAATGCTATGCTTTAAGTAAGTGAAAAGATGTTTTAAATAAATGAGAAGAAAGCTCCTGATGTACTAAAGAACATAAGTTGGATCAAGAGATGGACAACACTCCTGAATGCAGTTTGCCTACTAAGATCCTAATTCATGTAAGAGCCCAAAGATGTCCTATTTGCACCAGCAAAAGATAACTTATGAAGAAAAGCTGAGGAAGAGCTAGGGTGATGGAAAACAGGATCAGAGGGTTGGACAGATGAGCTGCAGAAGAGACCTGCTGTGAGAGGTGCACCCCACCACTGCACATCACACGGTTAAATGTTATGAATGGCCTTTCCTACAGATGGATGCACAATTGGCAAAGTTGGGATAGTAGTTGAAAGACGTCTCTGAACCACACCTTTTGGGGTCAACATCAAATTAATGATCTTATTCCACAGACCTCAGTTTATCTTAACTATCAAGAAGGCATTCCATTAGTCAAAAGACCATAAGACAAACAAAAAAAACCCCCTTTGTTTGTATTCTAATACTCAGTGTTTAATTTTGCAGGCCTCCTGGCTAGAACAATCTAATTAACCAAAGAATGAGTCAAGTGGGAGTGGTGATGGCTGGTAGTGGTGGATGAAGTATTCACAGTGACCTGTACAGTTTCCATACATTTTTCTTCAGCACACACACTTTATTGTCAGAGGTGCAGTGGTAGCACAGGAGGACTTGCTCAAATTAGATTCTCTCTAGCTTGTGTCATTATTAACCACAAGCCCAGTCAGAAGGAAAAAGATGCAAGAACAAGCTGTACAAATTCATTTCATCTAAAATGAAGGGTGAAACACCACAATTTCACTGCAGTCCCCATGAAACCAAATCTACTTTGATGAGTCTGATTTGATGCCCCTCATTCTTGCCTGCACTTTCTCTACAGGCATAGCTAGCAACAGGGATTGTCACAGCTCTTCAGGCATGAGAGTCTCCCCTCCACTGGCCTGTATCTGCATCTGTGTTACTACTCTTTGTAGCACAGTAACAGAGGTAAGCAAAATATTTGCCATTTTCTTTCCTCTGAAACTTAAATCTACTTTCTGGCTGCAAAAGCAAGCACATGTTAAACACACAAGCACAATAAAAGCCCTAAGACTTAGGCACGATGAACTCAAGGGAAGCATGTGATTCTGCACTAGCAAAAACTACAGTGTGCAATTACAATGACTACAAATATTTTATGTAGAAGATTTATTGGCAAACCTCCATAGTGCCTGTAATCTGTAGCACAATTTCCTGTGCTCTTATTAGAGGAAGATAACCTTTTGGCAATTGTTTGTATAAGATGACAGTAATTGCTCATGATAAAGAGCTTAATTAGTGGGAGATTATTACATTAAAGGAAGTGACAGCAAAATAGATTCTGTACCATTCTTAATTTTTTTTAATAGTTCATAAAAAGTCTTATAATTGAAAAGAGCACAAGAAAATATTTAACAAAACAGAGGATGGGGATTGCAAAAACACTTTCCAGACAGCTGCAGATAGCTGGACAGCACATCTGACTTTCCCTTGGGTTGTTCGTGGGTTTCTTACTGGAAATGGAAGCAACTGTGATATACACAGACTTCTAATGAAATGTTGCAGTGGAGTCCTTTGTTACCGTGTGACTGGGACACTGCATGATCACGTGCTTTGCTTTACTCAGAAAAAAAGCCTGAGGAATTTTAATCAAATACAATCGCAACACAACATACAGCATGACCAAAAGTAATCTGTGACACCTTTAGACAAACACCCTCCTAAAAATTCAGCAGTTTCTAGCCTTGGTCAAAAGAAACCCCAAATCCTAAAACATGTGATAAACTGAGAGGCACAGAAATATGAGGATTATGAAGCATGAAGACAAGGATAGGCAAGAACAGCTCCATGCCTGTAGGTGCTCTGAGTTGCCACAGCAACAGAGATAGGCTGGAGGAGGCAGGAAGCAACAAGGAGATATCTAGGGACCGCATTGCACCCTCCCATCCTGCAGCCTGTACACACCACTAAGTGTTGGCAGCTCCGAGACATCTAAACTGCAGAGGGAAGGCCACCAGGAAATATGCAGACAGACCTCAAGGGTATCCACCCAATATTAAGAGGACTTTGCCCTGGCTTGAGTTCTGCAAGTACCAGCTCCTGAATTGATTTCTAGTCTGATTGACTTCTACCCACCAAAAGAAAAACACAGGCTTAAGAAACAGGGCCTGTGTTAAGAAACAGGGCCTGAGGTATGCTGAACAGCACACCTCAGTGAGCAATTAAGTGCTGATCCCAGCTCTGCCTCAGGTTGAGCTTTTCCTACCAAACCATACCAGTTTGCACACAGGTGCTGTCAGGAGCACGCTCACCCTGGAGAAGAAGCTGCACCAGAGCGACATCCCAAGCTCTCCCTCAACCACGAAGACCAAGACGGATGCTTTAAACATAAGCATCTACCAGGCAGCCAGACACAGAACACAAATAAAGTCACTACTTGCCACGTTCTGGCCTGCCCCTTAATTATATGTCAACAGCACACACTAATGAAAGAAACACTTAGAGCTCAATTCCCTTTCAGCTACTTGCAACTGCTGTTCCAGGGTAGAAAAACAGAGTAAAGCCAATCCGTGTTTGGAAGCAGAAGACCTAGGTTTAAACAAAAACATGCAACCACATTGTTCATTTGGCTGTGGGGAAAAATTTAGGTAGAAAAACTGTCTTCAAAACAAGAAGGAAAGTCAGGAACAGCAAAAGGCTAACTCATCCCAAAACAGGAGTTGACGTGTAAGAGCTCCCCACAGCTGATGACTACCTGCATGGCTGGCAAAGAGAGTGCAACTGGGAAACATGGGAAAGCAACAAACTTCAGGGAAGTAAAGTCATAACCATGCAGCTGAGCTCTGTTTTTCATGATTTAGATCCTGAATTGGCAAGGTGCAAAAGCGCAAGAACAGAACATGGACACTTCAGTCAGGCACGTGCGTACACTTCAGCAATGTAGTTTATGCAACACTTAATCACAAATGGAAATACCTCTGCATTCACTACAACACTTGTCTAGTTGACCAGAAAAACCGACCTGGGTATGCCTAGGGGTAGAAGACGCAGACAAAGGTCCCTACCTGGCTCCCACTAAGAAGAGGCCCACCTGGCTGTCCTGAAGCCCCCATCACCCCATGTCTAAGCAGGAGGGTGCTGCTCCCCCAGCTCTGCCACTGCAACCCCCATGGGCACCGGGAGCTCAGACGAGCAGCTGAGCAGAGCGTAACAAACATCCGGGTGCTGGGACATGGCCCATGTGCAGGGTCCACATCTGCCTCTGCCCAAAGGGAATAAGTATTTCATGGAAGCATTGTCTCCAGATGTAAAACTAGTTTCTAAAGCCAAAGAGAACCCGGAAATGTATCTCTCTGCTTGGCCTGGCCTCAGAGCCTAATGCGAGACACTCACTGCAAACCTGGGCTTGTGCCAGCAGCAGTTTGAACGTGGAGCTTTTTTCCTCCTTTACATAGCAACTGGCTTGAGGTTTAAATTCATGATCCTAAGCACGCACAGACACAAAAAAGGAACAAGGAAACCGACCTAGTTAAGGAAGGTGGTAGAAAGAACTGGAATCCCATCCTTCCTCCTGTATGGAGTCACCAGGTCTCTGAGGAAACAAACTGGTAATCTAAGGCAACACGCAAGTCTTGAGACAACACTTGTACCGAGCACATACATAGAAACAACACTGTCAAAGGGCCAAACCCAAGCCCTGCTGAAGCCCAGATGAGTCCTGTAAGGCTACTAAAAGCTAATTTTGCAAACCTGTGAAAAACTTCAAGCTCTAGCAAGATTTTGATCCACAATAAACAAAATAAATCCTGCTCATCTCTATGTGTCAGTAAGGGCAGCCAGTTATGTATGTGGACAGCTAATTTTCATTCAGCTGCTTTCCTCCAACTAAATACATTTTTTGTTCATTGGAAACCATCCAGAAAACAAGTCACAGATGAGCACTGTTACTAGAAATCAAAAGAACAAGTTACTTCTGAAATACAGGATAAACATTTCAAGGCTGGTTATAGCACACATGTATATACATGTACACTGTATGGAGAAATTATTTGTTCAGGGGCTAACCAGAAGTGGTAAATAATATCTATGCACCACTGAGCTGGACTGAGCACTTTCCAATCCCCCAGTTTTCCTCTCCTCCAGCCAAGAATCTATTCAGAGCAATTCACTGACAGGGATCCCAGTTGAAAAAGCTCTTTCCTCTTTGTAGTGCATCCTTAAGCACTACCCTTGAATCGCACTCTCTAAAAGGCTTTTCCAGCTCACAGGCAAACCAGGCAGCACAGGACAGCGACATCCTCAGTCTGCAAATGACATCATCTGGGTAACATATGGCCCCAATGTGAAAAGCCAGCAGTGCAGAAATTACTTGCACCATCTCCTGTGCATCTGAAGAATTTGCAAGCTGGGCTCCTGTGAATGCACCTCCACTGGCAGGAACTTTGAAAGAAAGCTACAGGAGGTTGCAGAGATGGTTTCAGAAGCCCCACTTGCCTAATTGGAAACACAAGCATACTTTTCTTAGCAACTGACATCTTGAGAGACTCACTGCTTTCTGAAGTACGAAGCATGTGTGCAGGGAAATTTGAGATCTCTTGTATGACCTTTATGTCTTTCATAATCATTCCAGGGAAAAAAAATGCTTCAGCCCTTGACACATCAGGTGTCCTTTTTCTGACTAAGATGGGATGTCTGTTTTGCTTTCTTTTAACTGAAAATCATCATCTTTCCAAGCAATAGTGACAATTTTTTCAGTGGCCTTGTCTCTTGTATCTTTAGTCTCTACAGTGATAAAGCAATGGCAGGTAAATCATGGAAGTATTAAATCCATTGCTATCCCCAACCCAAAGTAGTTGACTGAGCTCAGCCCTCCTCCTCAAAAACTTTAAGCCAGCACTTTAAATTAACATGAATCATCATAACTTACACTGTGCTATTTGTCACAAGCGCTACCACATTTCTTTTTGAAACACTGCCCTGTAAACTGCAAATGGTTGAATGAAGTATTTTACATGCACAACTCCCAATCTTAGATTAACACTTAATGGCCATACTCCTCCACTGTTCATATAATGTGTGTGAGGGAATGCCTGTCATAAAATGGTCCACTTCAGGCAAAGCATAAATAAAATAGAACATCATTTAAATTTACAGCTAACTGTGCAATTTAAGATGGGTTGTTTATGAGCATTCACTGAAGAAATAGGCCATGGTTTTAAATACTGAAAAAAACATAGAGATCCGCTTAAGAAACAAATTTGCCTTATTTTAAGGTCAGCATTTAAATATCTGCATCTGGTAAACATTTTATTTCCATGGTACAGCATACGAAACACTAAAGAAAGATCCAGTTGCTATTTTAATTCACTTCTGGGTTTTAAAATACGGCCCTATTTTGACACAATAATATGTAGCCATATTTGTTAAGAAAATCATTAGCAATGCTAAGGGAGTATTTCTATGGCTCTACAGCAATAGTTGAAGCTCTTCAAAGCAGGCAAAACATGGAATACACTGAGCTGTTTATCTTCACATATTATTATAGTAATCTATAATATTACATAAAATTATTATATTAATCGATAATATTTTTCAGTATCTACCATACAACTTAACCACCATTCACCCTTAGTTTAATCCTGTAGAGGAGAAGATTCGTGAACTCCTTGATACCTGAGTCAAACTCTTCACTTAGGCCACCATGATCTATTGCCTTTGTCACTATAATATTCCACTCTTCTGGAATTGACAGCTGCACTCCGGCAAGTCCTGTGACTTACTCCAGCAAATGCTGGGACTCCCACAGACAGCAGGTAGGTGATACCTCCACCTAGGTACTCTCAGCATCACTTGAGAAGACCAAACCACCCAGGAAGCAGATGAGTGGTGGGAACTGAGTGGAGGGACTGAGAAGCTAGGGTGCTGGGAGATCACTGAGAGTTACTCACACTTGCTCTTGTCTCTGCTGTTCCTTGCCAGGCCCCCCAAGCCAGCTGATGCTGCACAGCCCGAGCTGGCACCAGCACAGGGTGCTGGCTCAAGAGCTATACCTGCTCAGAGGCAAGCAGGGGTGTGAGAGGCCTTTGCATACGAGTGAGGTCTGCATGCACACACCTGGGGGACCAAAACACCTTGGCATCCCTGTGCTGGACCTCTGCTTGTTGAAACCATAAGGAAGACACATCACTGTTCAGCCATTTGTTCCTCAAGTTAGGAGAGGAGGAGGTGAGCTATCTTCACTTTCCTTACATTAACTTAGCACTTTTATAATGCAGCAAGTCAATACAGGACACAGAACATTACCATGTGCAAATGTGGCTCACACTGTTGAGTAATACCGCTATTTTAAACCCTCTGCTGCTAAGCAACACTGACAGTATGGTTGGAACATTTTGGAAATACCGAATGCTTCAATTCTTCCCCCCCCACACGTGTAAAAAAGCTGCTCCCGCACTGCACATACATCCAGAAGCTATTCAAAGGTGGGGGCTTCAGTTTTTGACAGGTTAATTCTCCTCAGCATTGCAAGGACCCTGGTCATACTTGTGCAGAAGCAGCCCCTTAAGAGATAAACAAATGTGGCCTCTTGGTTTGTATGTAAGCACCTCAAAGGCACCATTCCTGGAAAGCTCAGCCATCAGCTTCTCGTACTGGATACTCACAGCTAACAAGGAAATGGAAAAAAAATTATCAGTTCCCTTAATTCAAGAACAACCACCAAGGCTGGGATCCTCTCCAAATATCATACTTACCTGAACTGTCCAAAACAGGGCAGTTTGTCCCTTCCTGTAAGAGAAGGGTATTTGTGACAAGCAGTACAACCCAAAGAGTAATTGCTGACAGCTAACATGAAAAATTTCCAATGCTTGCAGAGCAACAAGAACAGAAGAGAGCATGGGGAAAGCACAACATTTAGTATCTTAAGAGGAAGACTTGGGGAAAGACTTCAGTGAAACTGCATTTACTACACTGAGGAAGACTTATTTTAAACCTTTCTATCTACTTAGACTCCAGTAGGAGAAGGGGCGAAAGCGAGCTTGGAAGTCTCTCGCCCAGGGGCTGCCAGCACTTGGTCCCTTTGAACTGATCTCACTTTGTGGAGCAATTTTGCATTTTTCTGTATCAAGCAAGCACTGCAAAATGGCCCATTAATTTGGGTTCCTCTTGGAAGGATTGTTTCACAAGGCTTGACCATGTTTTCTAAGGCAGAAGTGTACCTCTGAGATACAACTGATGGAGAAACGGTGCCCAATTCTGATAGAATATACTTCAAACTTTTCATAAGCTTACTCCTCTCATCATTATTCTAATTTATTCCAGAGTACTTCATTTTGCCACAGACATTAGTGAGGTTACAAATACTCATGTCTCTTCAACTATTAATTCTATAGCATTTTTCACTTCACTGTATATTTACCCGTCTATTAACCTACATGGATGATTTCATAGCTAATCATTTCTACTAGCACCCTTTTAGACACTTGTGACTTCAACCCTGAAGATGTAGGTGGCTGGAAAGACTTGCTTGTCTTCCTCCTCCCTCCTGTGATCTAAAATTAAAATAATGTGACCAGGACAACATGCCTCATATCCTATACTTCTTTGACAGACAGCACAGGTCTAGACCCAATTTCCACAGAAAAAAGTGAATCACTGAAGAACAGCAAGGCAAAGCTTCTCCTAAGTAAGCACATTACAGCCTCCTGGGGAGAGAGCAAGCCAAGACAGATGTAGAATACACATCTGGGTTTTAAATAGGTACTGTTAAGTAAGATGCTTTAGAAAAAAATACATTGTTTATCTTCCAATTGACTGGAACAGACCCTAATTCAGTCAGATGAGAACCGCAGTACTGTACGATTATGCAGCAGCTGAAAGAGGTCTTCTTACCTACAGAAAAGGCATTTAGGATAGTCTCTTTGGACCATTCTCTGCTTATTCCCAAATAAGATCCAGCACTTTCTGCAATCAACAGGAGCAGGTAATGCTAATCCCATCATGTATGTCTCTCTGATCTGCAAGACAACTGTCTCAATGATTAAATGCTGTAGAAGAAAACATTGTTCAAGCACAGTGGCCTTGAACCCGCTGTATTTAAAATCCCTCTGCAGCTATCGAAGGCAACTCTTTTTACTCATTTCATCACGACAAACTGCAAAACAAGAGACTACAGCATGACTAATGAATCCCTCAATTCCCATCTGCCAACACAAGTCAGTCGGTGTTTCACCCACTCGCCCCCAGCCCTTCGCGCTCTGGAGCGTCTGTTGAGCCCTGCACCTGATCTGCCTCAAAACAGGATGGCAGCACATGCCACACAGCCAAATCTTCCTGGCAGGGCACTGGACACTCTCCCTTGCTTAGACGAAAGGGTATGTCTGATAGCTTTCTCCTCTCTTGATCCATTGTCAATTTCATTGGCTGTAAATCACAAAGACCACAAAGAATTCATCTTTGTTTCCATGTCCAATATCAAGGTTTACCTTCAGGACTGCTAGGTATGAGACAGGCACAGATCATTAGTTAGTATGCAATTTAATGATTTGCTTGCAATTTTTCTGTTTTCATTAGAAATCTTTTTTTACATTAAAACCCCCAATGTCAAAAAAAAAAAAAAAAAAAAAAAAGGCAGCTTCTTTCTGAAGCATTTCTTGCCAAATTTAAGGATGAAAAACGGAGCAATTAAATTAGATATGCTTAAAACAATGTACCCTCAAGGTCCAAACTATTGCAAGGGGGAGACAGAGTGGGAGTGTTGCAGCTCATTCTCCTCTGCTTATTTCAGTTGTCACTCAAGGACCTGATTTGTGAGCCCAGTAAGTCAAAATGATCCTAATTTCCTCTGTTCCCTCTCCCTTTTCCTCAGTTTGTTAGCAGTGGGTCCCACCAAATCTGAAATCAAACACTGCTGCAGTTTTGCTGACAGGTAGAATGCAGAGCACAGATAATCAATAACAGCAGGACGAGCACAGATACTCAGTAACAGCGGAATGAAAATCTACTGAAGGTACCAAGAACAGGAATCCACAGCCATTTTGATGCAAGTTTGCTCCACCTGGTGAAATGCAAAAATGCAACTGATCTGCCCACCCTGCAGCTCTGCTGAGTGAGGGCATTCTTGTTGTGCTGAGAAGCAGCCATATGCTGTCAGCTGTCACGATCAGCAAAGGTTTTACTGCATTAGCACCTACAGTGCTCAATTAGGGAGAAGGCTCCTGCTGCATGAGGCGAAGAAAGCAGACTGCTGTCATCCTAGACTGCATCCTCTGCTATACAGACAAGTTGCAGAAGCTGAACCAAAAAAAAAAAAAAAAAAAGCCAAAACCAAACAGATGGGAGGGAATATCCCTTGATTAAAAGGACAAAGCAGTAGTGAAACCAGGGCACATTTTATCAAAATCTGAGACTTCAGATGTTCGAGATCATGGCCTGATAGGGAAATGGATATTTAGCTACATATCACCTTTCTAGACATGGAGCTCTTTCTACATACACATGGCACCATTATGAAGAACCAGGTGTGTGCAAAACAAAATGCACAATGAAACTCAACTGAATTGTCCGAGTAAGAATCCAGCTCATGTCAGAATATCTTCTTTTACAGAATATTAAGTTATAAGGGACCCATATGGATCATCCCAGTCCAGGTCTTAGCCCTGCACAAGACAGCCCCAAGAATCACACCATGAGATTGTGATGCCTGAGAGCACTGTCCAAGCGATTCTTGTGCCCTGTAAGGCTTGGGGCTGTGACCACTTCCTGGGGGAGCCCATTCCAGTGCTCAACCACTCTCTGAATTAAAACCATTTTTGTAATATCCAACCTAAACCTCCCCTGAAACAGCTTCATTCATTCCCTTGGGTCCTGTCAACTGGTCGCTAGAGAGAACAGATTGGTGCCTGCCCCTCTGCTTCTCCTCGTGAGGAAGCTGTAGACTCCCCTTAATCTTCTCTTCTCCAGGCTGATCAGACCAAGCGACCTTAGCCATCCCTCATACAGCTTCCCCTCCAGACCCTTCACTATGCATAAAAATGGTTCACATGCATAAAAAACATGCATTGTTCACATACATAAAAAAGGAGAAACAATTTAACAAACTTTTGTGCTTTTAGGAACATACTTAGTAATAATCCAGCACCAAGTTAGCTAAGAGCAGGCAAAAGTTGGCGTTGTACCACCATAAATCCCACTAGTGCATGCACAGGACACCACAGTTAGGAAAGGGATTGTTTTTCCATTCCTCACTTCTTGTTCACAACAATGAAAAGAGCTCCTTGGTGAGAAAATGATGCTAATAATGCCAAAGTTGTGTATTTAATCCCTGTTGGGCTATTCTCTTAAGAGTTGGACTCGATGATCCTTGTGGGTCTCTTCCAACTCAGAATATTCCATGATTCTGTGAAATAAGTAGTGGCTGCTCAATGCTGGCATAGAAAAAGTCAATGAAAACACACTAGTCATACTGTCATGAAGATGCAAAGGACAAGAGAAAGACAATGGCAGTCATTCATTTTATAAAATGACGTGTTGCTGCAAGACTTTTGGGCAGTGCTTCTCTTAACAGAATGCAGCAAATATGATTGAATACCCATCCCCCGCCTCTTTCACTTGATTTTCCAAACAGAACAAACAACAAATGTTAGGCAGCATCACCCATCCTCCAAAAACTCTTCCAAAAGCACCTGGTTATAGAGAATGATGCCTGGACTTTCAATTTCTGATGCATCATAACCAAATCTGTCACAGAAAATAAAAAAAATTCTTCCTATGAAACAGGGAACAATTTGTTTCCATAGCAGCAAGGACAGTGATGAGCAACTCAGGCAAACAGCTTGAGAATTATTAGGAGCACAATGCAGATCAGATGATTTACATACAACATAAATAGTGCAGAAGGTGACAAGAACAAGCAATAGCCTTTGAAGTATGAGAATGATAGAGACAATCATCAGATCTAACTTGTCTCTTTCCCTTTCATCCCTGCACAAAGTCAACAGAAAACTATCAGCGCAGATGGATAAACAGCACTGGAGGAGATAGGATGGCACCTCTGAGTCATAACGCTGTAATTCCAAAGCACCCTTGCAACAGCCAAAATCTGCGTGAGAACAGCAGCAAATTTAACAATTTTCAAAGTCAGGTGTAACCTTTGTTAAATCTACACTCTGCAACATTGTCAACTGTTACCTGAAACAGTCTGACAGACATTGTACTTCTCTGCTTGCGGACGCTGCACGTCAAAACCAACATCCATTCAAAGCTCCTTTTATTCAGTGAAACAAGTGTTATCTACCCTCAGCTTTGAGGGGACTGGCACTTAAGTTCAATGGGACACAAACCCATGAGGTGAACCCAAGGATCATTTGTCCCTAGAATTTCACACCTTCCCTCCCACTGTTTTCTCATAAATGCCCTAAGTTATTAGAGGATCCCACTTTAATATTGTTGGGTCTTGGCTCTTTAAAACCTTGAACTAGAATTTCGGTTCCAAAACTAACTGAACCAGACATACGGACTCAACCAGCTGCAACAGTTTCTGAAACAGGACATTTGCTAAAAAACCCCAAATTCCACAACACTTAAAGAACAAAAAGTTATGTATCAGCTAAACCACCCTGTGATAGAAGATTAAACTCCCTGTAAAGTTTTTCTATGTGAATTCACTTCATTTTGTTTATCATTAATGCTGAACATTGCTAACAGGCACATTTTGAGAGCAATATTGCTAAAGCCATTATGACACTGCAACCTTGAAGGCACCTTGAAAACTGAGTAGCATTGCGGCTATGCCAGGGCTAATCCACTTAAGAAAATAAAGATGAAATTCCTTGCTTGACATTTCTGAGAACAAGGTGACAGTTTTAACAAACTCGTCATTGAAGGTACTCTGCCTAAGTCAACTCAGAAAGTTTTCACGGGGATTATATCCAGTCTCCAGTACAGATTGTATCCACACAGCCTGATGCAAACACCTAACTGAAAAAATTACTTGGAACAACTGCGTGGACAAAATTATTTTCTTTTATGTGAAGCAACAAAACATTCTGCTGTCCCCTTCAGGTTTCTCAACCCCAAGGTACACAAGACAAAACCTCCCCTCAACTAATGAGCATTGGGCCTGAGACAAGCTTTGAAAGAAGCTAGACCTGTTTTCTTCCTCTTTGGGGAATTATCTTTTGTAGCCATCAACTAGTCTTGAAATAACAGCATGGGAAAATAAGCACTATCCATCCCCTAGGAAATAAACATCTCCATATGTATACACAGAAAAAATATCTATAGCATGATGTCTGTGGGAACATGGGAAGAGGAATTTCATGTTGCTTAAAAACATAAGTAAATGATGCCCAGCTGTGTCAGATCAATAACCTGGTATTCTGACTCAGTGACAAAAGCAGATGTTAGAAAGTGAGTCTGGCCATTTTTTGCAATTCTTTCCTCTTATACTCCCTGAGGGTTTGGAATTGCTATATTAAAGCTATTAGTGTGTACTTGGAACTTATTGCTGAAATTTTCCTTGAAATCCTGAATCCTTTCCTACCTGTAAATTACAGCCTTTCAGAATTAACCCTCACCATGACAGATCTTACAGAGCTTGAACAGCAGCACACAAGTTTCAGTGACACAAAAAAAAGCCCCAAAACAAGACACAGTCAGGTATCTGCAACTCATTCATATCTATAATGAATTTTGCTATCTCTGTCTTTCAAAGGGAGGAGAATCCTTTTTTAAGTTAGTTCAACTCCTGTTTGCTCATTTGGAAGCACTTGAGGTTGAATTCTATTAAAAATTACTGCAGCTAAGCCAATGTGCACTGGGGATCTTGGCAGAAGAACGCAGGCGCATCTCTTTTCCTTTCTAAATGGCAGGAAGGCCCTTTCCAGGAAGGAATATTTTTACATTTCATTGCTCTTTTTCAACCCTCCATTTTTGCACATGTTCCTCCTGAGTTCACACTGTTAGGCCATGTTTCTTTTCTTCCACAGTCTCACAGCACTGCAAGGGACCAAGATGCCGCCACCAGGGTATCACGCAGCCAAGCTGGGGCGCCTGAATTTGCCGTAGCTCTGAAGAAGCTGCAACCACCGTGCTCAGCCATAACCAGTTCTTTTCTCAGACATATTCGTGTAAAGTAAGGCTGTTGATTTCCATGCAAAGATTCCATATATTGAAGTTCCCACCCTTGTGTTCCATGGAGAAGGCTGCCCACACAGCATGCAAGCTGTTTAAAAGCTTATCCCTGTGCCAGATTGGTTTGCTGTCTAGCCAGGAAATGCTTCTGCCTCCCCCTGCTCAAAGGACATCAACGTTATTCAAGTGCAGCAAGAGCAACCATTATTCCAGCTGAAAGGAACAAAACGTCACCCTTTGAGGATACAAACTGCAGGAAAGCTTTGGGGTGAGAAGAAAGACCTGGGAAAAAAAAAACCCAAGTGCCTAAAGAAGACAGTACTCTTTGATCCACAGAGAAAGATCTTGCTAAGGACTGGATCCTGTTTAAAGGGCTGCATAAGTAAGCTGAGACCTTTCCTAAGCTCAATATGGAAGAACTGCAGTGTTATTGCTGTGCCAGCAGACCACGGTAAGCAAGCAGCATGTGACATTGACTTCACAGAAACCTCTTCTGGTGGCAAATGTTAGCTGAGTTTTGATGTACCTGGCAAGCCCAAGGAGGCAGGGTCTTACACATTTAAATCTCAAACACTTAAACATAAGCTGATAGAGCACTGCCTTCGTTAACCTGACGTAGCCGCTCCAGATCAAGGGTACCCTCACACCCACTGGCGATGCCCTCCTTCAAAGCATGCCTGAATAGACTCAGGCTAAAAGCTCAGGACAGAAGCAGCCAGAAGGAGCTTAAGGATCACTTGAACTTGTCAGGGAAAGCTCCCTGGTTGCTCTTAGGCCAACAATGCCCTTGTGGCTGAAATGGGTTGGATTAAATTGAAGCACATCAGTCAAGAGGCCAGTCCCTTCAGGCACTCTTGACAGCCAGCACTGCCAGAGCACGGTAGTATGGCAGAGCTCCCTCCTGCCACCCCACATGGTTACAGAGAGAGCCTCCTCAGCTACAAGGCTAAAGTTAGCTGGTAACATGGAAACGTGTTCTCACTACCCACATCCCCAGATGTCAGATTAATTTAAATACATTTAACCATATTCAAAATCTATGTGTTGCCAGGAAAACAAGTGCACTAATTTGTGCCTGTGAGAAATTCAACTGACAAATCCAGAAGCAGCACAAAAGTGATAAACAGGTTAGATAGTGGAAATAATCATGCATTAGCCCTGGCTGTAATTTGTCAATACAAGGCTTTTAGCAAGCAAAAAGCATTTGCACAGAGACCTAGAAAATGAAGCACTGCCAAAGAGATCAGCTGCTAGAAGCAATACTGCCATCTCATGATTT
This sequence comes from Coloeus monedula, assembly GCF_965178545.1. NCBI lineage: Eukaryota > Metazoa > Chordata > Aves > Passeriformes > Corvidae > Coloeus > Coloeus monedula. The sequence goes on from NC_138783.1 coordinate 101,755,736, forward strand.
TAAGTGAAGTCTCATGATATTCGGTGCTTCTAACAGGGCTTCTTCAGCTTTTCAACTGTTAAACATGAGCTGTAAGTTGCTTAAAACAAATACAAACCCAAATTTTCTAGCCATTTTTTTTTTCTGATAAGAAGCCTAAATACGTAATCTTTAACTATTGATCAAGAGGCAAAACTGATGAACTCAAAGCTCAACATTCAACACCAAACCATGTGCTTTTGGGCCATGACTTCCCAACAGCAAGACTTTCTGCTCCAGACTGCCATTCTCATGAGCTAGATAAGCATAGCAGCTCAGCTCACAGACAGATTTGAGAAGCTCTGACCCCCTGCTCTAACAGCTCGAGAGTCAACTTTTGGGCATCCAGGGGGAAAAAAAAAAAACAACTATAGGAACCCACACCTTCCTCGGACTACAACTGCCAGAAGGGACTAGAACATCCCAGAGCTTGGAAACTTTTTTAGTTCCTAGAAAAAAACTAAATACACCTGATGAACAAACCGTCCAGAGATCCCCACTCCCCCACTGACAATTTACTGGCAAAAGGTTACAAACAGATAGCTTGATGTTCACAAGCATGTGAAGAGTCATTCAAACCTGAAGCACTGCTCACAGCAATGCCTTGCTCTTCAGCTGAGAAGGATGGAGACACAACCTAGACACCAACTCCTCTCAGGGATGTTTCTTGCCCCAGCTCCAAGTTCTCCCACCATGCTTCCCCTGGCGTGCAAACCCACTGACTTGCTTTCTGTGGCCTAACAGGAGCAGGGAAGGGCCCTGTACTCACATCAATGCAAAGCACCCTTCCAGTGATACATGCTCAAAGCCTCACTTGATTTTATCAATTTTATTTCATCCATAACAGCTGGAAGGCTTCTAAGTAGCTTTAATCACCGGTGGGATCAAATTACTCTGGAATGGCAGGAACAAGTTAGGCCAGAGAGCAGATACTCCTGATCCAAAGCAGGTAAGGCTCACCAAGGAGCACACAGGACAGAGCACCCCAACTCCCCCAGCTGCCAGACCCCAGCTGGCCTGCAGCTGCAGCCCAGCACCAAGGCTGGCAGGAGCTGCTTTGAGGCTCAAGACAAGTTTCTCCCAGGCCACATCTGCTCTTGGAGGCAACAAACCCGTACTAGTCAGCAGAGGAACACTCAGCTTTGAGAGCTGCACTCTTGATGGTAGGGCTTGATTCAAAGGGACACAACAGCAGATGCACTAGAAGAGCTTTTCTCATCTTCCCTCTCCCTAACTTCACTTATCAAGGAGAGATTTTCTGGACTATTAGGTTTTCAAAGGAGCAAACTAGAACAGCTGGGCTCGTGACTTTTTTCCCTTGCAGAGGAACACCAGTAGGGGCCACCACAAACCCAACTGAGCAGGTTTTCAGTCACATACGCAGGTGTGTGGGTTCATCCACACCAAGGGGAAAAAGGGACTGGAGACAAAATTTGGGCTTCAATTATGTCTCGACCGGTGCTTGAACAAGACATCAAAGCAAGCTTCATCACTGGCAGCCTTCAGAATCTCTTCATGCATTATTCAGTTCTAGCTCCTCTCTTCAGCCTGAAGTTCATTATTATACTCAGAAGAGCACAAGTGAAAAAACAGTAAATTACAGTATTTCCTGGCCATCACATAAAGTGCTGTGGCATTCAGCAAAGAGAAATCCCAGTGAATCTGCACTAAGAGGCTGGGGTTAAGCTGTCATCCCTACATCCTCTTGCAGTTCACAATAAAGCCTCATCTACTGATGTCAAATCTCATTTCTGATAGGAGAAACTAACAGAGGCCAGCTGTTTTTCCTGTTTTCTCCCCAGATAAGTCATCACCTCAAACTCCTATGTATACAAAGGCCCCATCCTTATACTCACTGCCTCCTTAGAACAACTACTGGCTGATGAAAGTACATAGAAAACATGCAAGAGGCTACATCTGTGCCCCCAAACAAGATTCTTACAATTTAAGAATTATAATTTGTCACTGGACTAACAAATGCAGCTCAAGCCAAGACTTATTTCAGAGCTTATACACACCAACATAAACTTCACTCTGAACTGGATTAAGCTTTTGCTTAATCCAAAAGAAGCTTTCATTAAAAAGCAATTTTTTTTATTTCCTGAGCAGGAAGACTTTCAGGCAACAACATCTAGAACTTCTGTAGGCAGTCTGCCCTGTTCACCTCATTAATGTACTTTTTAAAGAAACCATAAAGCCACAAATCCTCAAGCCGGGCTGTCCAGCACTGCTTCTGGATCTTGGATGGGGATGCTTACCAGAACGAGCAGGTCCTTTCAAGCCCAAGCAGCAGAAATACCTCTCTTTGCCCCGGCACTCCATAAAAATGACAACAGCAGCTTCAAGCGAGGCCAGATTAAAATCCCCTACTCTGCATTTCACTGCAGATGTCATGGAGACTAATCCAGGCATGAAGCGGTGCTCAGGGCTGGGTGCACAGTCACAAACCCCAGCTACTGCAAAGCAAGCCCACCTTTCCAATTCACCTACAGGCAGTGCTTGGACTGGATAGGCAGGAATAATCAAACTGTAACAAGCTACTGCTCCCAGCTGTTTCTAAATAATTCTTCTCTGTCTAGTTATGTGTTATTAAGCATTATGGGTCACTAATTGACCATCACAGATTAAGGCCATGTAAATCAAGGTAAGAGTGATCAGGAAGAAAGTGTACACATGCTTTTTTCCAACTGCTTATGCTATACATTGGTTACTGAACACACCTCTCAGAGTTCACAGATATCTTCATTTTTTAGACTCTGATAGACTTCCCTCTGTCACTAGATTGATAGTCTATAAAGAAAAGAAGGAAGTGTGACAAAAGATTTTGAGTGTCTGAAAGGTTTCTGCAAAGAGGATCAGAGCATAACATCCTCCCTATTCATCCAGGACAGACAGTGCAGTTGGCTTAAAATGATGATAAAAAGAAATTGAGACTGGTTATTAGGGAACTGTGAGGAGGTGGTGATTGAGGGAAGAGGAATAATGGACAAAACAAAGACAAATGCCCACCCCAGGCATAAGGACCAGAACAGGTCACCTAGAGGTGCCCACCCCATCAGTCCCTGGAGGTTTTCCAGAAGGAGCAACACAAATGTGTGCTGGAATTGCACAGAGACTGCAAGGAGCTGGGGGAGAACCAAGGGGATGATAGATATCAGTGTGTTTTCTCATGGTGACATGACTACCAGATTTAATTCACCTTTTTGTGTTTTACAAGTGCTTTCACCAACAGCCATGTATCTATTAAAGAGCTGACAGAAGATTAGCACATAAAGGAAATGGATTCACCGGAGGTGAATGGCAATCTAAGACATTTCAAAGGTCTGAAGAGAGGAAGAGAAGCTCTTAGACTCAACAATTCACCCCTGCTCCATCTCATGACTTGAACTACCATCTTCACAACACCTCTCACCTTTCAAAACTAAGCAAAGACCCATTCAAAGGCATTTAACAGGGTTTTGGGAACACGGACATTGTAATTTCCTTTTTGATCCAAAGAGTCAGAGGGAATAAAGGCTTTCTCCACCAATTTCAGCTACCCAGATACCTTTTACTGGATGGTGCATAACAGAAAAGGGTAATTCCTTCGGTATTTTGTTGTTCAGCTGTAAAGAACAGTATTTTGAAAGCATAACAATTCTTTCTCGTCAGGTCAGTAAAATAAGGTCGATCATGCTGGGGTTTTTATTGACTCAAGAATAGTACAACTAAGCTCCTTTTTCCCTGTTTTATGCTCATATATGCTAATCCTTTAAAATGAAATTTTATAGAAGTTACTTTTCTTTGTTTAACTATGGAGTTAAAGAAATGGTACCATAATGCTCTGGATAATGCATAACAGCTTTTATCCACAGATTTTTGGCATCTCTGTCCTTAAAGTTGTCACAGAAAGCAATAGAAAATATAAAAATAAGACCAGGAATTTCTGAAAATCTTTTATAGTTCATTAGTGACCAGATCTTTCCAGTATCTCCTAAGACTTATGCAATTCTTTCCACGCATTGGTATTGGCTGCACTCCACAAATGTAACTATTCGACATACCTATTTGCTCTGTTTGGTCATCAGTTTCTTTAAAGCAATTTTTCCATTCAGGAAAAGTCCAGTTATGAACCTATAATACAATAACCTTAACCACATAACAGTGGCACATTTCAACAACACTGCCTAAAACCCAAAGATATATTTTAAACGCACCCTGACAAGAAGTTAAAATCCAGTCTCGATGGTTCAAAACACTCAATAGCACTCTTCTGTTTGTCAGAAGACACTTTAAAACAAATGTTTGCTATTTCAAGGTGAAAATGGAAAATTATCTTGGTGTTGACTGATGCCATTCCCATTGCCCATCTACGGTTGCCTAGTTTCAGCATTATGCAGCGATCACGTGAATGAATTCTCACCAAATGGCCTGACATGTTACATAATGGTTAAACAACAAGCACTCAGGCTAAATCTTCCATTAATGAAGTATTCTAAGGTCTTGGCCATCAACAAAAAATGGTAACAGGCTCTAAGTCTGTATGATCAGGGGGAGGAGACACCAAATGTGTATTAAATGAGAGCTGAAACTTGACTTCATTATAGAGTCTTCACCTCACAGCAGGCCATTGCAAAAAGTTACGTATGACAAGTTATGTATGACTACAAGGTCACATAGAGCTATTAAGAGTTATAGGAACATATTCCTATTGATATTTAGCATCTATTTAAAATGTGAATTGTGTCTTCTTCACCTAGAGGGTGGTGACAAATCGCAGAATTAAGTTTCCTTAACTTAACTTTCCCTAACTTGTGAAGTTTGGCAGTAGTTTGACAGACCAGTTGTCTGACAGGACCTTTGCAAGTAACTGATAACAAATCTACAAAGTCTTTTTCATGCCAGGGATTTCTCTCCCATGGTTATGTGCCCGTATTTCCCTGAAGGGGATGCAGGAGAAATGGGGGAAGAAACAGGACCATACACACCCCACAAGGGTGTGTTATGAACTGTGCAAATTAAGCCGGAGTCATACTAGGTTGTCTTGACCACTTAAGTTTTGAAAATATCCAAGATCAAAGATTCCACAACCTGAATGACTTCCAGCACTTCACCACTCTCACTACAGTTTTTTCTCCTTATGTCCCATAAAAAAATTTATTTTATTGCAACAAGAGACAACTGTCCCCTGTCCTTGTAGTGTGCACATATAAGAAGTATTTACCTCCACTTTCTCACACATGTCCATTAACGTCTGGGGATTAGACTGGCCCCCCCCCCCCCCGCCTTCTTTCTTCCCTCTGGCTCCTCATATACTCTGGTCCCCTAAATATTTCACTGGATTTCCCTCTCTGATCTCTCAATAAAGCAGTTACAAAGAAGTGACAGATCAAGGAGCAAAAGTCATTGTTAATCTGCTTCGAACATTTTAGTGGTTTTCACACTGACAGAACAGAGAAACACCAATAAATCTTTCTTTGAATAAGCAGTGATCATAACAAAGTACCCCAAAAGGCGTGCTCTTCTTTTCCTGCAACAGTGAGGTTTGTCAATGACTTCAGTCTCATTGACCTCTTGCTAAGAGCCACCACACTTGTCAAAAGTCTTCTACCATAACAGAGAAAAACACTGTAAAAACAACCAAGAGCCTTCAAGACAGCATAGGGATAAAAAACAAACTTACTGGACATGAAGAGTTTACTTCTTTTTATTATGAGTTGTAACAGACACCTAGCAAGTTCAACAGGAATTCACATAAAATATTCCAGCAAATCTAACATATACATTTCATGATAAGACAGCAGGATTACAATACTAGATAAACAGTCTGATTGTGTAGAAGAGATTTTTCATATTTATATGCGTGTATGTATGTGCCAGCGCACATATGCGCACTAAGCATTTCACAGGCTTAGAAGAGGGAAAACCCAAAGACTGTGTTCTGACTGATTTTACAGGAGTAGTAATCTCTTGCAAATAAATACAATTTAACTGTCCAATCCACGACTCAGCTCCATAAAGCCATCTGAGAAGCAGCATTCTCCCTCCCTCCCAATAAACAACACATGACCTTCCACATTGGTGCTTCTCTTCACATGAACCACCTCACTATCAGGAGTCTGCAAAAAGCATGAGGCTTCAAACTGACCTACACCAAATGAAAATCATGTAGCAGTCATTTATGGTTTACAAGTAAAATACTTTTGAGTGACTTACTTAGCAAGTGCATTTTAATGATTTTAAGTTATCAGCGTGTTAACTTAGCTAAATTAAGCTGGCAAAGAGAACATGCAAGAGTGTATAATGCCAAAGATATCATAGTCAATGCACTCATGCTGTTTTGAGGCAGAGGGAAAATACCTGTACAACAGAAGTAACTTTCACATGGGTAGAAAGGTTGTCAAGAGATTACAGAGCACTGTAATACATGTCCAGAGAGGAATTCAAATATGCAGCTTCCACCATCTACTGCCTGATCAGTTTGGCTCATGAGGGTACAAAGCAAATACCTCTGTTTCCACTTCATGGGTTTCCACTTCAACTATCAATCTTCCCAATGGTACAATCAATAAACAGTTAGGTGGCTTCCTCTTTGCTGGAACTGCATGAGGTACTTTTCAATAAAAAAGCAGAATAAAATGGAAAGGGTTTTAAGATAAGACTACAGATAATTGCAGCAAGTTCTCCTCTGCATCCCAAGCAAAAAGGAGCAATAATGTACAATAATTCAGGTCAGGTGACAAACAGCAAGTTATCATCACCCACACTTCCCAAGGTCTCGCTGTCTAACACTAAGCACCTGTTTTGACTGGTCATGGAAACATTACTTTTTTGAGCATACTCTCCCAAGAACTGCTAAAGCAGCAAAGTGGTAACAGCTTGCACCAGCTGGTCCTAGCAACAATGCAGATATAAGTTGCTGCGGGGAGGTGGGACAAAAAGGCATTCTCAACCAGTCAGCTGAGAACTGAAGAAGGAAACAAAGTCCAACAACTCACCGTAAAAGACACTGTACCTTAAAATACCCAGAACATTTACAGCTTCATAGCACAGGTACCTGTAAGTGTTCAAGTTCTTTGCTCAAATTTAATGAGTAAATGATACTTCTCTCTTGCAATGATTTATAACCAAATTGATCATTAGTAATAAAATTGATCATTATTAATGAAAAACACAGTAGACTGATCCTCTTAGAAACTGCAAAAGGTAAAACAGGTACAGCTTTAACATCTTCACTCAGAGAAGATGCAGGAGGAAAAGACACTACCAGTGACAAGGTCAAAAGGTGAGCAGAGATAAAGGTACAATTGCGGCCAAAAGGCACCCTCCATTTCTTCTCCTTCACTTATTACTTAGAAAGAAATACCAAGATCTAAGCCTGCAAGCAGAAAGAAATACTTTCAGTTTATTATTTTAAGTCTTGAAAATGGAACTCTGCTGAATCTGAGCATCACTGAGATCTATGGCAGATCAGTAATTATCTTTGCACACGCCCCCCTCTGAAAAATGGCCTTACTAATCAAAACACATCCACGTGAAATTCTATGAGGAAAAAAAAAGTCTAATTTTGCCTGTCCTGAATCAATTTCTGGCTCTCCCAGACAGTTAAAGTCCCTTTTCCTAGATTTATTTTAAGAGTATTGAAACAGATTACAAAAATGTTCCTCAAGTGCAGGACAGAGAAGTTGCTGGTAGTCATGGGCAAAAGCTCAATTTTTCATTTTTCTCAATTTCTACAACTGCCAAAAGGTATGCAAATTAAATTTCTACTTCAGTTTATTGCTTTAATTACACAATCTGTATCTTCAGCTTACGTAACAATTATATACTTGGTAAGCAGATGCAAAAGCTAACACACAAGTTGTAGGATGTCAGACTTTAGGCAAGTGGCAGAAGAAGGGGAAGAAACATATCAGGATACAGTGTATTGCCATAAATCATTTTCACAAAGCAGTCACAAAGAAAGCATTTATCTGAAACTGAGTAATTTAGTGCTGTGCCTGTCTGTTTTCCAGCTGCAAATTAAACTCTAGCACAGAAAAGAATGTACTAAACCTGTTCCAAAATGACCAGATGTGCACACTCAAACACCATTCACACCACTCTGGTGAACAGCTGGAGCCAAGTTTTGACAAGGGCAACACTGCAGTTTAGTAGTGACAGACAATATCATGTGAATTATAACTAAGTGATATGCTTCAGCCAAAAACAAAAAAAAAGCTAGGGACACTGCAGGGATCCTTTCAATAGCCAGGGAACACTAATGCTAAATTCAACAGGCAAAATCAGCACTGACCTCTTACAACAACACACAGAGACCCAACAGCTGGGGAGCAAAAAAACCCTAACAATTACTATTTAGATGAAGAGACAAGTGCACTTCTGACACATCTCCCAGTCATCCCCCCTTGCCAATCCTCTTGTCCCACACTGTGGTGTAACCTCAGAGCACACAAACTGACTTTCTTTTTTAGAGCAAGTAAACCCAGACATGCTCCAGGAGCACACAAAGCACCCCGGCCAGAGCTAATTTGACATGACCCTCCACCTGTCAGTAAAATGTTCAGCAAGGACACTGGGACCTTATGAACAGTGGTTTCACTCTACAGAACCAACCCTAATGAGCCACACTACTGAGGACACAGCCACCTCTGGCTGCATCTACTGGTGTGCACAGCCCCACCTCGTGCAGACCTGGACCTCCTGCAGAAGAGCCACAGCTCCCACCAGGCCCAGCAAGAGATGGGGGTTTCAGCTGCTGGGCTGCAACAAGCCATGGTATGTCTCCATTTTGACTAAAAATATCACAGAATCATAGAATGGTTTGGGTTGGAAGGGACCCTAAAGATAAATTAGTTCCAACCCCACTGCTGTGAACAGGGACACCATCCACTAGACCGGGTTGCTCAGAGCTCCTGTCCGGCCTTAAACACTTCCAGGGATGAGGCATTCGCAGCTTGCTCTGGGCAACCCATTCCAGTGCCTCACCACTGTCACAGTAAAGATTTTTTCCTAATATCTAACCTAAACCAACTCTCAGTTTGAAGCCATTCCCTCCTGTACTGTCACTACATGCCTTGTAAATTGGCTCTCTCCATCTTTGTTGTAGGCTCCTTTCAGGTCTTGGAAGGCCACAATTAGGTCACCCCAAAGCCTTTTTGTTACCAGGCTGAACAAACCCAATTCTCTCAGCCTTTCTTCACAGCAGAGCTGCTCCATCCCTGTGGTCAACTTGGTGGCCCCTCTACCTGAATAAGCTCTCTAGAAGCTCAGAAGTTGTGCTACAGCCTATTCAACACCACCATTGTAGCATCACTTGATTGTTTTACTTGTTCATGATGTCTGCTCTGCCAAACCAAAACACAATTTAAAGGGAGAGCTACAGAAACTAATTCAAATCAAAAAAAGTATCAAAGAGCTAAAAGGCCAGAGTGAAATGGGTCACAATAACTTGACTCCCTTGTGACGTAACATTTACCTTCTGAATATTTTTATACTTCATGTGCACCATTTCCTTGGCACAGACAGTACTCTGAACCCTGATCAGCTATTCAAGCACAGCTGGGGAACTATGGTGGGTGGAGAGGGATGTACCACAAAAGCAAATTAAAAACTAAATAAAATACTTTCTTTAGCTTTCCTCATAAGCAAAACTGCCTCTGGAACTTAGAAAACCTATGCTGAGGTTTACACAGATTTATCACCTATGTGATTATTGTGTGCAGCATATACCCGAACAGCTTATGCTTTTGGTTAGGTTTCAAAGAAAGACAGATTAGCAGCAGTCCCTAGCTAAGCACCCAGAATTAGAGACTACTGAAATGACTTTTTGTTTTTAAACTCTCATTATCCTGCTAATTTTATTTATTTGCTAGCCAGTTGCCTATAGAGAGTAACTCAGATTTGGAAAAAAATCCCAACCATAGCCACCACCTTCACCCATGGGGCCAGGCAGCGCTTCCCAGAGCTGGCCCTGCGCACCCCCTGCCAGAAGCAGTACACTGCCAAGCAGCCCAAGTACAAGTTCTCTAACCTCACTAGCCCTGCAGGATTCCTCAGGATGCTGCTGAAGGCAGCCAGGTGAGGCCACATCTGCCCTGGTGCCCACAGCCCACCCTCACTGCAGAGAGAGGGAGGGACAAGTATGAGCTCCCCAGACCCCCCACCTCCTCAGAAGGGCTCCCCACCTCTCCAGCTTTCCTCAGATGTGCACCTTCATGCACAGACTCGTGCCAAAACAAGTGTGGATTGCTGGTAGCATGTGGGAGATCACGTGCAGGTTTAAAATCCAGCATACACATGGTCAAGAGTGATCAGATGTACCTATTTCTGCTATTTCTGCTTACTAGCTACACACATGCTGGCAGATTTGGTATACAGTTGCCTTAGTTAACTGATAAATATTGAAGGTGTTGGAGTGCATTAAAATGATGGGCTCTTCATTCAAACCAAGTATGATTTTCATTCAAACCAAGTATGATTTTAAACTGATTTATTATTTATCCTCCATCTTTTAATAAATTAGAAAACTTAGATTATGCATCTTCTTAAAATAGACCTGCATATTGTATGCATGACAAAACCACACGCAAAGTTACCATAAAAGCTATCTATAGCTTAGTCAACATGTTTTAAGTGGTCACTGGAGCTTCAACTGAAAAATAAACTTGGAAAGCAACAGCAGCAGACTTGCATGGGGAACAGTCACTGCTGAGGTTCCAGTACCCACGCACTTTCAGAAGAGAGGAGGTGACTTCAAACCAACTCTAACCTGATCCCATGAACTGAGCAACCCTCAATGGTGGAAACGCCCCAAGTGCCCTCCTGGAGGGCAAATTGCAGTCCATTTTCATCCAAAAGGAAACCAGGTCATGGACTGCAGGACTGCTCTGAGATTTGAGCCAAAGCACAGTGCATAAGGATAAACCAGATTTGCTCCAGAGCCTCATTCCTGGGTCAAAAATAAAATGCAAATGCAGAAAACACCCGCCATCTGTTATGGCCATTTACTTGACTATGGATTTCCCTTTGCTCTCTACATTGAAAATATTTGAGCTTATATATTCCTCTGGTACAATTTTCACTGTGAAATAATTTTGCCTGCACTTCAAAAGAATTACAAGAATTTGGTTCAGCTTCACAGCTCTCAGTTTTCAGCTTTGTCTGGTGACTCCAGCTCCCATCAGTTTATCCCAGCTGGGGAGCACAGAGGGCCACCGCCTCGTTATCCCCCTCTCTCATTAAAAGGTTGGTTTATTTGCACACTTGTTCATGATTCCTTCCTCTTTGGAGGGCAGTACTGGGTGCAGCTACTGCAATGCAGTTGATTTTAGGAATACATCCTCATTTAAATCTGAAATATTCTCTGTAGGGAGGCTGAAATAACACATTGCATTGAATGTACCAAACATTTTTCAGCTGAGTAAAAATAGTATTTTAATGATGATTTGCAGCCAATCACACTGTTTGACCAAAGTAAAACAGGGTACCAGGGGGTCAGAAGGGGCTCTTCACCTACCATTTTGTCAATAAGCTTACCAACAGTAGGATAATACTTTTCTTCATGGGTAACTGTCTTTCAGGTCATCAGATAAATACTTTCATAGATGTCTTTCAAGAAGAATAATTCTTTGAGCTTGACAATTCCATTTATTTATCATTCAGGAAATTAAGAAAAAGAAAAGTAGCACAAACAGTAATATTTAATAAAATACCATTTTAACATGTACCTTAAAGTCTGTCAAACCCTGACTTAGCTACTATGCTCAATAATAATCTATATTCCTTGCCACAGCATATGTTCAATTGCATACTCAGAAAAAGAATCTCAGAATCACAGGATCAATTAGGTTGAAAAAGACCTCTGAGATCACAGAGTTCAACCTATGAACACCACCCTGTCAACCAGACCATGGCACTGAGTGCCACGTCCAGTCTTTCTTTAAAGATCTCCAGGGACGGTGACTCCACCACTCCCTGGGCAGTCCATTCCAATGCCTAACAAATCTTTCCATGCAGAAATTCCTTCTGATGTCCAACTTGAACGTCCGCTGGCACAGGCTGAGGCTATGACCTCTCGTCCTGTTGCTGGTTACCCTGGCAGAAGAGGCCAACCCCCACCTGGCTACAAGATCCTTTCAGGTGGTTGTAGAGAGCAGCAAGGCCTCCCCTGAGCCTCCTGTTCTCCAGGCTAAACACCTCCAGCTCCCTCAATCACTCCTCATATGCCTCACTCTCTAGAGCCTTCATCAGTTTCAGTGCCCTTCGCTGAAAGAACATGTAAGTGTCAAATTTTCACATGCTCATGCCTGGGTACAATGTCCTGGTAAATGAGCATTCAAACATTCTGATGAAAACTGAGCTGCGTTCTGTACAAAAAAAGCTGTGTTGCATCTACATTATTCCTACTGTTAAAAAAAAATTAAGAATTATACATAGGTAATCAGATACTCAGGAGTGTGACTAACTTAAAAAGTATGTCCAGCTCTCCAGCTCTTTTGACAAATTTGACAGCTGTTCTGGCACATATCTTTTCTGCCCTTTTCATCCCTTCTTTCTTCCCCATTCTCACTCTAACAGATGCTTTTATTCTGTTTTGGGTTTTTTTTGTTTCTCCTCCTCTCTTCAGTGGCAGCGTTGGGGGGAGGGAGGGAGGGAGGAAGCGTAGGGTGCTAATGCACAAAGCAGTGCTTGTTAAAAACTGGACATATCCAGGCAATTCGCCAAATCTAATTCCAAAGACCCTGCTTGTGATTCGATGCTAAAGTGGAATATAGCATTGTTCTATCTGTCTGTAGGACACCGTGTCTTCTGTGGAAGAGGAGTTCAAAACAAAAGGACAAAAAACAGCTTGACACTCCCCCCAGCCTCCAAACACACACTTCATTCCAGAAAATACCATATTCATTGGCCTTCAGAGTTGTTAGAAATAAATCAAGCAGAAAAAAAAAGGGATTACCTCACAAACATGATGAAAAAACATTATTCAAGTTCACAGCAGAGATGGTAAAAGCCAAAAAGAGTAAAATTCTGCTGCTTTTATTAGATCTGCTACATTCAACCTTTGTATTTGGACCTTTTTGCAGTGAAAACTGTTGATGAAGAAGAGATATCAGAGTCTGGCCTGAAAATACCATGATGGCTTGTGTCCTTGAGAAATGTAAAGCACTGACACAGCTTCCCAAACTCTTCTGAGCCAGACTCTGAATTCCGTATTAATTTCATGAGGAATCATTACATAAGGATAGAAGAGAGGGTGTTCAGGTGAGAAAGCGCTCATAACATATAAATCAGTGGCTCTAAAGCCAAGACTGAGATTATTTTATGAAATGAGGGAGGGAGAAAGACAAAGAGAAATTAGCTACACTTAAAATTGTAATGAGTAATAGTCACACACACACTTTCCCTCTCACAGTTTGCCATGTAGCCCAATTTGTCCCAACAGATGTCAAACCATAACTCAATTTAACAGTGGAAAGAAGTACTAAATTGTGAAATGGGCACAACATGAGTTTAAATTCCAGATGATTTATGCCACATTGCATTACGTATCCAAAATAAAATGCATATACTGACATCTATGGCAGTAATAATATATTGAACTACAGACAGAAGTTGTATGAAAAGATAAATCAAGATTTAACTGACAGGATCCCGAGCACAAATTTTAACTCACTTCCCGTTTAGACAATTTTTTTTTTTCTTTATTAACCTCATGTGCAAGAAGTGCTTCTTTTCCCATGACTTTCCACTTTTCCATGTGCAGCCTTTCCCATCTCTACTGTAATCCCCCTGCTCACCACCCGCTCCCTCTCCTCTTTAACCCAGGTCACTCAGCCATCAGTGGAGCAGGGACTAGGGCCTCACAGCAGATGTACCTCTTCCCTGCTCCAGCTGAGGGGTCTCTCCCTTCGTTTGAAAGACCACTGACAGAGTACACTAACTTGACTTGCAGAGCACAAGGAAAAACTCATCTTTAAAGATGGGTAAACAAAGAGGAAGGGACTGCATGTCTCAAGACCAGGAAAGAGGAGAAGAGCTTCTCCATTCAAAAGTAGCCAAGCATATGAACTCCAGGAAATGCAGCTAGTCTTTTCAAAACCCTAAACCCTGTCAGCCAGCTTCTCTGAGTCACAAAGCAGAGGCTGAGGTCCCTCTGTTGTCTGGATGACCATGGAACTCAGTCTTCCCATGTAAACACAGAAAGCAGTAACGGGCTGGTTGGCAGCTTCACATTTCTGAAGCTCCAGAGATGGCAGAACCCTAGAGAGCTTCAAATCAAAATTCTGAACTGGCAGTGGACTTCACCAGAGGTTTTTTTTTTTTTTTTTTTTTTGCTTAGTTTTTGGGGGTTGTTTTGTCATTTTGTTTCAGTTTTCTTCTGTCTCCTCTAAAATGATAAAAAACTCTAAGTCTTTCATATTTAGACAAGCATATATAGAAAGACAGGGAGAAAAGCGCTGTGAGAATGCTGGAAGAAAACTAAACTGCAGGAGAAATCTGCCCTTGGTTTCTTAAGGGCAAGGCAATGCTTGTTCCTCAGCTACAGCTCATTTTGCCTTCCAATATTCTCCTTTATGGTTGCAGCAGAAGAAACCAAAGGGATGGGATTTATGAGCCTTTTCAGACATCATGCTTTTGGAAAGTGCAAATACACACACTAGCTGATAATGCTAAGAGTAAGTATGAATCAAATCTGCAACTCCAAGTCACGTGTTTTCCACAGAGAATCTTCTTCATTTTGAAGACAATAATTACCCATAAAGCACCTTGAACATGTAAACACATGAAAGAGAAATGGGCCAAAAAAATGCAATTCGCTTGCTCAAAGCCATAAACTCAAGAAACAGGTACAGCTATGCCTTCGAATTCATGTAAATCACATGAGGCTGGCAGCTACAGCATACTGCCTTAATGAACAGCTTAGCATTTTGCTAAGTCAATATGCTTGTTCTTATAAAAAAAGCTCTTAGGAAGATTCTCAATAACATTTTAATCAGACAGCACTTTCTGCAGTCAAAACCATAATGCTTTCTCAATAATGTTAATGTGCAAAACTGACATTAAAAAGCAAGAGTGACTGAAAGGGCTTTACAGTAACCCTACAAATTATTCAACTGCTGCATAAGACTTGTGTTCCTCAATGTTCAATGCACATAAAATACACTGAACCCTCTCACTGCCCTTTAGGACACCCTGCTCTTGACAATTTCAGCTATGAGGAAAACTCGCATGTTGTCTTCTGAGTCTAGTGAAGTTACACGCTCCTATTTAATGTCACCTTTAATGAAGGTTAAACATCACAACAAATGAACCACCTTGCAGCTCCTGTGTTCCAAATTCTAACCAACCTGGCTGTTAAGGAATCAAGCTTTTTGGAAAGCCAAGAGTTAAGAGAGCTGTTACACATGAAGTGTTCATTTAGAGAGGTCATAAGTTCTGCATCCTCAAGCATTTTCTTAAACACCCCATTTTGTAACAAGGCGCTTATTTCCCAATCTGTCTCACAAAATAACTTAGTCGTTCTTCAGTAAGTCTACTGGACTCCTAAAACAAACTACCTTGTGTAACTTTGATAAGATGGTGCACTCTAAAATATTATTTGCTGTTGCCACATCACAGGTAGCTCACAGATTAGACAACCCCTTCACACATTGCTGGGCCAACGTTTTACACAGAGGAAAAACCCAGCAGACTGGGCCACCACTGACAAAGAAACCCATGAAACAGTCCCTGCTATTAAACAGTTAACACCCTAGGCTTCTGTTCTACACAGGCACACTCACATACCAAGTCTTCTCTCACATGTTTAATTTTTGTATGTTTGTAGTTGTACAAGGTATGACAGGTAAATGACTCAGCAGACATTGCAAAAGCCACAGTTCTAACAGCACAAGGTGACAGCTCTGAGCTATTTTTCTTTTATGACCACGTAGATGGTAGGTATGCAACAGAAGAATCTATTTCTGACCATTCAGACACTTAGAGAACAGATACCATCAATAAAACTGAAGGAAGTTGCTTATTGTTGTCTCCTCAAAGGATACATTTCTGGCAATACAAAGGTGTCTTGGGGTGACCTTATGATGTGTATCCCATATCACTGCCTATGCCCAGAAATTAATTATTGGCCTTTCTATGCCTCTGAACTGAGCCTGAGAGGGGGAAGAAAATAACTGAGCAAAACTTTCTCAAAGCAGTTTGAAACTTGTTCAAGGTCACATAAAGATAGCAGGTTTTTTTTCCCAGCTGGGGCAGTGTGGGGGGAGCGAGGAAGCACCCGGCTTGCAGCTTTTCCAGTCAGTTTTTTGGCCAGTTTTTTTCCGCTTCTTCTTGTTCTCCGGAGAGAGACTGAGAGTCGAACTTTTCCTTCTCTGGAATTTCGGATTTTCTCCCTTTTCTACTGGACTGCTTGATTGCTGTAACATCAGAGCACATCGGGAGGACTTTCCACCGGGCACAGAGGGCCTGGCCCTGGCCAAGCCCCAGCTCCGAGGAGACCAAAGGGAGGACTCGAACACTTTCCCAGGTTTTTCCTCTACAGCAAAAGATTTTACCATTTAACATTATTTTCCTTTCCCGTGTGTTTGTTAAATAAATAGTTTTATTTTCTTCACTTTCCTTCGAGGAAATTTTTTTTTTTCCCCGAACCTGGTGGGGGGAGGAGTGGTTGTGCCTTCTCTCAGAATATATATATATTTCTAAATTTGGCCAAACCGGAACAAATTTAGTGGCGCCCAACTGTGTGGCTTGAAGGAAAGTGAAAAAAAACCTGTGCTAATTACATTTTGGTTTGAATTTACTTATTCTGTGTTGGAGTAAAGTAATCACCATGTTGGTTGAGTTCATAATGTCTCTCTGTCTTGATGTACTCATGTCTTTTTGGTCCTTAGGCTTCATTGAGGTATTGATTTTTTTTTGGTCCCTAGGGTTGTTTGCCTATCCACAACTTGCTCCAATTTTGTCCCTGATATGTAAATTTTACAGAGCAGGGAGACGAATCAGGATTTCTATCTTCTTGTGCTCAGTGATAATGATTTATAAGAAGTTGACAGAGGTACAGGCAGCTGTTCGAGGTGTGTATGATAAGTGGTTTCTCCGTCCTAACCCCAGTCCTAGCTTCAGTAGCCTGTTTTGGGAATTTATTAGTAATTGCACCCAGATTGTTAGAGGAGGAGGAGATGGGGTTTCCCTTCCCTTTAAATTTGATAGGTCATCTTTTGAGAATGTTCAGTTTACCCTGGATGTTAAAGAGACCACCCTCCTGGTATTTAATCTGGTAAGCTTCCTCTATGTGCTCTGTATGTCTCGCAGCTTGTCTAGAATAAGAGCTCAGATTTCCAGGGTGACTGATGAGACACCTGACCCAGAGGTGGAACATCCTGAGTGGTGTGGGGAATGGGAGGATATAGGCCAAATCTTGAAAAAATTCTCTGACCCAATGGTTTGCAAGTTTCCCCCTGAACAAGTTCAGAAACCAGCTGAGGTGGCAAAATATCTGAAAGAGAAATACAATGAAAATTCCAATGAGAACAAGCTCCTTGCAATATGTTGGGCTTTGGCATATGCCTATCGCACATTGCAGCAGGTAATGGTAGAGAGGCAGGAAGATCAATCAGCAAAGCCTGCAGATACCCCAGTCACTCAGGCTGCAGATAAACCAGACAGCAAGCCCAAACCAGATGGAGAGTCTAAGCCACTGACAGTGGCTCCTGTCACAAGGAAAAAGCACACAACCAAAACTGATCGCCCAGTGAAAGATGATGATGATGCAGGGGAAGGGACCTCAAAAGATGCAGGGGAAGGAACCTCAAAACCACCAACGGACTCAGGCACAGAAACCATTACTGAGTCCATGTCCATAAAGGACCTTCACAGCCTAAGAAAGGATTACACCCGACGGTCTGATGAATCCATAATAAGTTGGATGGTCCGTATTTGGGATGCGGCAGGTGATGATGTGATGCTGGATGGTGCTGAAGTGAGGCATTTGGGATCCCTGTCACATGATCCAGTGATCGACCAAGTGATGAAAAGGGGGGCTGACTCTACCAGTCTTTGGAGGCGGGTTTTGACAGGCGTGTCTGAAAGATACATGTGCGGAGATGATCTCTACATGCAGCAAACCCCATGGAAGACCATAGAACAAGGGATCCAGCGCCTGAGAGAACTAGGGGTGGTAGAGGTTATCTTCACAAATGACCCAGGATTGAGAAGTCCAGACCGGGCCAGAGTTATTCCATACATGTGGCGAAAACTCATACATCTTGGGCCACCAGAATACGCTTCTGCTTTAGCAATAATGAAACCGGACTATGGTGCAAATGAGACCGTGCAGGATATGGCAGTGAAGCTCCGAGCATATGCAGACTCTGTGCATGGCCCAACACATGCAAGAATCGCAGCTGTGGAAACACGTATGCAGAAAATGGAAGATAAGATGGAAAGGAACCACCAGGAGATTAAAGAGTGCCTTCTCCGTGGACGTTCCCCAGAGAGAAGGTACATCCCACGAAGTGAGCTGTGGAATTTCCTGTGTGACAGTGGGGAAAACATGAGGAAGTGGGGTGGACAACCCACTTCTGCTCTGGCAGCACGAGTGAGTGAATTGAAGGAGCGCAAGTCTCAGAAAGGAGGATCTACCAAAAAGGAAGTAGCTCCAGTTGCATGTAGCCAAACTGCCGGAAATGATGGAAAAGACGATGGCATGTCCAATTCCCATGAAGGAACCTCTAAGATACAGGCCCAGGGAAAGAAGGATAACCAGGCATAGAGGGGCCCTGCCTCTAGCCAGGTAGAGGTCAGGGAAAACCGTGTTTTTTGGACTGTGTGGATTCGTTGGCCTGGTACATCAGAACCACAAAAATATGATGCCTTGGTTGACACTGGTGCGCAGTGTACAATAATTCCATCGCAGCTTGTGGGGGTAGAATCTGTTTCTATTTCTGGTGTAACAGGTGGATCACAAAATTTGACCTTGGTGGAAGCTGAGGTGAGCCTGACTGGAAATGAGTGGAAGAGACATCTCATTGTGACTGGCCCAGAGGCCCCCTGCATTTTGGGCATAGACTTCCTCCGGAACGGGTATTTTAGAGACCCAAAGGGACTCAAGTGGGCTTTTGGAATAGCTACTGTGGAGACAGAGGGCATTAAGCAATTGAACACTTTGCCTGGGCTATCAGAGAACCCATCTGCAGTCGGCCTTCTGAAGGTGGAAGAACAAAGAGTACCAATTGCCACCTCGACAGTGCATCGCCGACAGTACCGAACAACTCGAGATGCTGTGATTCCTATCCACAAGATGATCCGTGAGCTAGAGAGCCAAGGGGTGGTCAGCAAGACCCACTCACCCTTCAATAGTCCCATTTGGCCTGTGCGCAAATCTGAAGGAGAATGGAGATTGACTGTGGACTATCGTGCCTTGAATGAAGTGACTCCACCATTGAGCGCTGCTGTGCCGGACATGTTGGAGCTCCAGTACGAGTTGGAGTCCAAAGCAGCGAAGTGGTACGCCACTATTGACATTGCTAATGCATTTTTCTCCATACCTTTGGCAGCAGAGTGCAGGCCTCAGTTTGCTTTCACCTGGAGGGGTGTGCAGTACACCTGGAACCGACTGCCCCAGGGGTGGAAGCATAGCCCCACCATCTGCCATGGACTAATCCAGACTGCACTAGAAAAGGGTGAGGCCCCAGAACATTTGCAGTACATTGATGACATAATTGTGTGGGGGAACACTGCAGCAGAAGTGTTTGAGAAAGGAGAGGAAGTTATCCGGATTCTCCTGGAAGCTGGTTTCGCCATCAAGAGGAGCAAAGTCAAGGGACCTGCTCAAGAGATCCAGTTCCTGGGAGTAAAGTGGCAAGATGGACGGCGTCAGATTCCCACTGAGGTCATCAATAAGATCACAGCGATGTCTCCACCAACCAACAAGAAGGAAACACAAGCTTTCCTAGGTGCCATAGGCTTTTGGAGGATGCATATTCCTGAGTACAGCCAGATTGTGAGTCCTCTTTACCTGGTTACCCGCAAGAAGAACGATTTCCATTGGGGCCCCGAACAGCAACAAGCTTTTGCCCAAATCAAGCAGGAAATCGCTCACGCCGTAGCCCTTGGCCCAGTCAGGACAGGACCAGAGGTGAAGAACGTGCTCTACTCTGCAGCCGGGAGCCATGGCCTGTCCTGGAGCCTTTGGCAGAAGGTGCCTGGTGAGACTCGAGGTCGACCACTGGGATTCTGGAGCCGAAGCTACAGAGGGTCTGAAGCCAACTACACCCCAACAGAGAAGGAAATCTTGGCAGCCTATGAAGGAGTCCAAGCTGCCTCAGAGGTAATCGGCACAGAGGCACAACTCCTCCTGGCACCCCGACTACCAGTGCTGGGATGGATGTTCAAAGCAGAGGTTCCCTCTACCCACCACGCCACCAATGCCACATGGAGCAAATGGATTGCTCTCATCACACAGCGCGCCCGAATCGGAAAACTGAATCGCCCTGGGATTTTGGAAATAATTACCAACTGGCCTGAAGGTGAAAACTTTGGTCTCGCTGATGAAGAACAAGTGACACGTGCTGAAGAAGCTCCACCGTACAACCAACTGCCATCAGAAGACACACGCTACGCTCTTTTCACCGACGGTTCTTGTCGCATCGTAGGGATGAAACGAAAGTGGAAAGCAGCCGTATGGAGTCCCACACGACGGGTTGCAGAAGCTACTGAAGGAGAAGGTGGATCAAGCCAACTCGCTGAACTCAAAGCTGTTCAACTAGCCCTGGACATTGCTGAAAGGGAGAAGTGGCCAAAGCTCTACCTCTACACTGATTCATGGATGGTAGCCAATGCTCTGTGGGGATGGTTAGAAAAGTGGGAAAAAGCTAATTGGCAGCGTAGGGGAAAACCAATCTGGGCTGCTGCAGAGTGGAAAAACATCGCTGCCCGAGTAAGAAAGCTGGTTGTGAAAGTCCGCCATGTAGATGCCCATGTCCCCAAGAGTAGGGCTAATGAAGAACACCAAAACAACAAGCAGGTAGATCAAGCTGCAAAGATAGAAGTGTCACAGGTAGACTTGGACTGGAAACACAAGGGAGAGTTGTTCCTAGCTCGATGGGCCCATGATGCCTCAGGCCATCAGGGCAGAGATGCCACCTATAAGTGGGCACGAGACCGAGGGGTGGATATAACCATGGACAGTATCTCCCAGGTTATCCATGATTGTGAGACATGTGCTGCGATCAAGCAGGCCAAGCGGGTGAAGCCTCTGTGGTACGGTGGGCGATGGTCCAAATACAAGTATGGGGAGGCCTGGCAGATTGATTACATCACACTGCCTCAAACCCGCCAAGGCAAGCGCTATGTGCTCACAATGGTAGAAGCCACCACAGGATGGCTGGAGACCTACCCTGTGCCTCATGCTACTGCCCGGAACACCATCCTGGGCCTGGAAAAGCAAGTCCTTTGGAGGCATGGCACCCCTGAGAGAATCGAGTCTGACAATGGGACTCATTTTAAGAATAGCCTTATTAACACCTGGGCTAGAGAACATGGCATTGAGTGGGTGTACCACATCCCTTACCATGCACCAGCTGCAGGCAAAGTGGAACGATGTAATGGGTTGTTGAAAACCACTTTGAAGGCACTGGGTGGGGGAACTTTCAAAAATTGGGAACAGAATCTAGCAAAGGCCACCTGGTTAGTTAACACCCGAGGTTCCACCAATAGAGCCGGTCCAGCCCAATCTGAATCCCTGCATACAACCGATGGAGATAAGGTCCCAGCAGTGCATGTCAGAGGTCTGTTAGGAAAACCTGTGTGGATAAATTCTGCCTCGAGTACAGACAAACCCGTCCGTGGGGTTGTCTTTGCTCAGGGACCTGGTTGCACATGGTGGGTAATGCAGAAAGATGGCACAACACATTGTGTACCACAGGGAGATCTGATTGTTGTGTGAAAACCACCTATAATGTGGAATGCCTGTGTACCCCTGTTTGCTGATTGTCACTGTCACTGTTCGTATATAGCTGTATATATATATATTTACATATGTATTAATGTGTGTGTAGAATTAGAATATCTTCGTTTGGGCATTGAGCCAACAATATGGGATAAGGGGTGGAATGTCTTGGGGTGACCTTATGATGTGTATCCCATATCACTGCCTATGCCCAGAAATTAATTATTGGCCTTTCTATGCCTCTGAACTGAGCCTGAGAGGGGGAAGAAAATAACTGAGCAAAACTTTCTCAAAGCAGTTTGAAACTTGTTCAAGGTCACATAAAGATAGCAGGTTTTTTTTCCCAGCTGGGGCAGTGTGGGGGGAGCGAGGAAGCACCCGGCTTGCAGCTTTTCCAGTCAGTTTTTTGGCCAGTTTTTTTCCGCTTCTTCTTGTTCTCCGGAGAGAGACTGAGAGTCGAACTTTTCCTTCTCTGGAATTTCGGATTTTCTCCCTTTTCTACTGGACTGCTTGATTGCTGTAACATCAGAGCACATCGGGAGGACTTTCCACCGGGCACAGAGGGCCTGGCCCTGGCCAAGCCCCAGCTCCGAGGAGACCAAAGGGAGGACTCGAACACTTTCCCAGGTTTTTCCTCTACAGCAAAAGATTTTACCATTTAACATTATTTTCCTTTCCCGTGTGTTTGTTAAATAAATAGTTTTATTTTCTTCACTTTCCTTCGAGGAAATTTTTTTTTTTCCCCGAACCTGGTGGGGGGAGGAGTGGTTGTGCCTTCTCTCAGAATATATATATATTTCTAAATTTGGCCAAACCGGAACACGATTTTTTTTCTTTTAGAGAAACTGAACAGTCACTACAAAGCAACACTGCTAGATTTATAGTACCACTTTGTTTTAAAAAGGCACAGTTTCTGCCACCTAGCTGCTACATGTAGGTTTAGGTATGCTTAGATCTAAAGGAGTTTCTGTATTTCAGAGATGAAAGTTTATTCACAATATATTCACAGTTTTGAAATAGTGAGTGTATTACAGCATTAATTGATACCATTAGATGTACATATAAGGGGAGCTATCTATAGAAGAATTATTACCCAGGAAGGCTGCAGTAAAAGTAATTGCTAGCACTTCATTACTGAAAAATGAACTCGTATTTGGGGGTGTCTCTGCATTTTTACAAAAGACTGAAAAATGCAACTCAGAAAAGCCTGCAGTTCTGGAAATCAATACAGCACTTCCCAAACACATACATGACTGTTAGAAACCCTGGTTTTAATTACTGTATTTTGTAACTATGAAACAGTGTAAAATTTGAAATTATAGTACAATCTCCACCACAGATCAAGTTGTTTCTTATTACAATTGTTTGCTAGATAGAAAACAGTGGTAACAACAGAGTTGCAAAAATAAACTGTTGTGTGGTTCTGGGGGGAAAAAAAAGAAAAGAGTTCCAAGTCAGTTTGTATGCACATTGCCCCATTACTAGCCTGCAACATCTGTAAGGGGCCAGTAACCATGCTTTCACAAATCATTTCTCTACTAAGCTTAAACATTTGTATCCAAATTGCATTGTACTTCATTTCCATGGTGGTGATCTTCAATCACATTTCCAAGATTGTGCTTATAGCATAAATCATGTTTTGTAGCTTTCATTATAATCAGAAGAAGTTGTTTCCTGGATTATCACATACCAATGCATGTCTGTAATTACTTACCTGAAAAATGAAGCTAGAGAAGTCTTTCATTTGGTCTTTAACACAACGTTTCAGCCAAATAAAAATTATTCCAAGTCATGCTTTATACACCACTCCAAACCATTTTTTTTTTTTTGCTTCTAAGTCTAACACAAAATATGAATTCTCCTGTCCATTAAAGCAAGCAGGCATTTGCAATAGTAATAAATCACTACTGCAAAGTCTCAAATCAGCTAAATTCTGCCTGCTGTGTACGGGTGTTTTCCAACATGTTTTTTAACACAAGCATGCATATAGAGACCCTGAGGGAGCAGACTCCTTGTACGTTCTGCTGCCAAGTACACCAAAGTATTGCCTCTCAGGCTCACAAGTTCCTTGGTGGTGCAACTAAGGAGATACATCTATCAGCGCATTTCTGAACTGGGACAAATCTTCATACTAAGAAGGATGTGACACTAACAGATTGTACCCTGAAACACAGTTCTCTGAGAATCAGTCATTTACATAAATGTGCATTTGGGTTTTTGTTTTTTTTTTTTTTCGATATGCATTTTATACTTCCACTTGCACTCACCACCTCTCTGCAGCTTGCCATATAATGGGAGAGGCCAACACTGAGTATGATGAGAAGACAACTCGTCCAAGGCTTTCCAGAGAGGAGTTATCCACTTCAAAGCAATCTTCATTACCTTTAAAACTATTTAGCTTTGGAAGTTTCAGAGGAGTCATCCACTTCCATAATATTCTGTAGAAAACCACCCCCCAAAAATAAGTACTGCTTTTATTTTTAAGCTCTTCACGCGAAACAAGGCAAAAGCAAGTTAACTCTCCTGTTCTTTGCAACAGTAAAGCAACAGCACTCTACAGCTTCCTCATGAAGGAAAGCACCGGGGCAGGCTCTGATCTCTCCTCTCTGGTGACTGGTGATAGGACCCAAGGGAACAGCATGAAGTTGTGTCAGGGAAAGTTTAGACAGGATATTAGAGAAAGGTTTTTCACCCAAAAGGTGGATGGGCACTGGAACAGACTCCCCAGGGAAGTGGTCACAGCACCAAGCCTGAGAGAGTTCAAGAAGTGATTGGACAACACTCTCACACGCATGGTGAGACTCTTGGGGCTGTCTTGTGCAGGGCCAGGAGCTGGACTTCAATCATCCTTGTGAGTCCCTTCAGAGTAGATCCTCATATTTCTTCTCATGGAAGAGTGAATTACTTCAGAACTTTAAAAAAGAAAATTACCGTCTTTTGCTCTTACATTCCTTTGCAGCAGCCACCAATAAGTATCCAGTAAATCGTGATTCTTAGCTTAAAATACAGCACAGACTCAGCCTGCTTTGATAAATTTAATAAACTCACATTAATTGGAAGAAGTTCAGCTGAACTTAGAAACTTCAAATCAAAGATGCCTGCACTGTTCACTGAGGCTTTTTTATTGCAGTGGATTTTTAAAAAGTTAAATTTGCCTCCATGAAGCCTTTTGTGAAAAAAGGCCTGTACCAAAGCAAATTGAAACTTATCAGGATAGCCCAATTAACACATAGTCTGTGGTGGAGAATATATAAACCATCTAGATAAGAGAGGCCAAAGCCTCTGTCATTCCTACCATCACATTAATTACATTTACTGGAGACTGAACAGGTGGCAGCAGAGAGATTTGACAAAACAATTCCTTAGTGTGAAGCAGCCTAACACCTAAGGAAGATGAACAGGACGAAAAGAAACCTATGCAATTATTTCACAGCACTGTAAATTAATGACTCTTCCAATTTTCATAACACAGTTTTATTGGAATTTTGCAATTGTTGTAAAAATGCAGCACAAAACCTGAAAGGAAATTCTCCTTTTCCTTCTAAACTGGGGTTTGAGGACCACACACAGATTTTCATCGACAGCTGCTTGTCCCAGACCGCCAAAGCCACAGTGGTGAAAAGATGCTCTAGCAGTGGCTATAGGCAGCTTCTCTTCCCTCACTGGGGTACCTCCCTAACTGGTTTAGTAAAGAACAGATGGTTGTGCATGACCCAATTGAACACCCTTTTTTTTTTGTTATGGCTTTGGGGAAGGAAGAGAATGTTGCACGCAAAATTCAGCGTTGATTAAAAAGCACTAACATTTGGCTGAGCAAACTCCAATTTAGCCCCCTGGGCCTGTCTGACCCACTAACCACTGCTTCCTAACTCCTCTGTTATGCCAAAGGTTGCCTGAAAAATGCAGAGCTTGCAGAGCAAAAGAGTATGACCTTTACATCAGTTTTGC
Source organism: Coloeus monedula (assembly GCF_965178545.1). Lineage (NCBI taxonomy): Eukaryota > Metazoa > Chordata > Aves > Passeriformes > Corvidae > Coloeus > Coloeus monedula. Next base: position 101,781,630 of record NC_138783.1, read on the forward strand.
AACACTTCTTTAATGACATACTATGAAAATCCCCATTCCCACACCCTCAAATTTATTGGTTTTAAACTACACATTTGTAGCAAATATGTAACAACTGATGGACCCTCTTCAGTGATCAAACAGGGAATGCATTGAAGTATCAGACAGACATATGACATGACTCAAATATAGATAAATAGCAGGATCTTTTTTCTTTACGTGGAAGAAACGGGGGAAGAAGCCCAGAGCATTTTGAGAATTTAAAAATGTACTATCCCTGTGGTATGCTCAGTACTTCTCCTCCAGACAGCAAATAGGTACCACCTACCAAAAGAAGGGATTCTGGTTTTGTTTCCACAATTTCCTCTCAGATATGCTTCCTTAAAACGTAAGTCTTTCATAGGCTCTGTAGGCTCAGGGTTTGCCTATAGCCTTTGTGCTTTCCTACAGATCTGCAACAGTAATCCCTGTACAAAAGAGAAGAGCATGAAAAGCAGGGGCAGGTAAAGTGGAACACATTTAGCCTTTTCTTGCCAAAGCAACAGCAAAGGTACTAGAGTTGTGGAAGAAGAAACATGCTAGCTACACTTGAACTGCTTCTTGCAACACCATCACCAAGTTTATCAAGATCTGGTACCCAGCTCAAGTCCCAGATCTACAGCATGTATGAAAGCCTTCATCTTTTATTATGAAATAGAAAAAAAAATAGTAGATTTCCATTCATCACCATGGAAGAAGGCAGATTTGAAGTAAGTACCAGCCACTAAATGCTCAGAAAACAAATGCCTCCAAAATAATAGCAGGTCTTGTGATTCTTTTTTTTTCAGCATTCAAGGACTACAACAGACAATGGCTGGATAGGAGCAGGAACCAAGAGCAAAGATTTTGCAGTGTTAAAGAACCAGGCATCTGCAGCTCTCTGAAGGACACTGATCCACCTCTTGCAGAGAAAACAAAGAGATGCTCCCTAAAGAACATGAGACACCTTACAGCCAGTGGGGGTTAATGGTATCTTGCAAAAATGTGATTCTTCAAAAAGGGAGAAGGGACTGCTATGTTTAGATATTATCAATGTTTAATCATTTTATAGGAACGTGGAAAATTATGTTTAGCGACCTCTAAATTCTCATTTTCTCCAAAGATAAATTAGAGCTTCAAAGGAAGAATCAGGGAAATTCAGAGCCAAAAACACAGCCTCTCTGTACAACTCATACGTTTGCTTTCTTTTCCAATTGTTCCCAAGCTGAGGGGATGTCCAACACAAGCCTTCAAATTAAGGATTAATTTCATTTCACTGCAGACACAACTCTTTCAGAGGGGAGAAAAAAAGGCAGCATAACACAATGTGCATTTCAAACATTTTTTTCCCCAAAAAATGTTTCAGTTTTTTGAGAGAAAGAGCTTTGTAATACAAGTATCCTCCTTGTCTGGATCAAAAACACAATCCTACTGGTTTTTGTTTTTCTGCCAACATCAACTTTTTAAACCCTGTAAAAACAAACAAATGGTGAAAAAATAAGAATATTCACTCCATCACTAGAGATCACAGTCATGGAGGACCTTACCACACCACTGTATGGCACAGCAGAACAAGGCAGGAGCATCAGGGCATCCAGGCACTATACCAGAGAAGAAGTTGGGAAAATACTTTAAAAAAATGTCTGAAAAATGTCTTGGAAAACACGTAGCACAGCTGTCATATGAGAGACTTTGAAACTGGCACTCTGTAGTTGTGACCTGTTGGAAAGACAACTCGATGCAAAATGCTCTTTTTCCAAAAGTCTTTACTGTACTTTATGAAAACTCGTGTCCACTTATCACCCAGCCCATAAAGAGGGCTTGAATATACATTAAAATGGTGTCATCTACATAAAAAGAAAAAAATAGGCACATCATCTAGCTCATGGGAACAAAAACCACGAACAAGGGACTTTGAGCCTTCAAACTAATGAAGCTTCCACGGTTTGAGATCAAAACTCTGTTGCACTCTTGCTTTTCTTGAATTTCCCACACAGAGATATAAAAGGCAATGCCCTTAAAGCTCAGAGGACTTGGATTTAATGCAGTAAACTCGCAGCAGCTCAATTATGTTAACTATTTTAGACACCCATGAGAAGAATAGCATTCAGGTCAGTTATGCACACAATAAAGTTTTCTTTTCACTCCCCATTTTCTGCTTCCATAGTCCTGGCTTTCTGGACATGGAACAGCATGAGACCCTGTCAGCCACCAAGCCCTGCACCCTGACAGAGTCCCACCAAGGCTTGTGCTTTGTGTTAGCCTAGCCTTGGTCTCCTCCACAGAGATGAGGGGTCTCATATAAACAGATACTACCCCAGTTACTGAGCTGATGGAATGGCAGGAAATGAACAACATGGAAGCAAAGGGAAACACTCAGCAAAGCCAAATACTGCTAGAGTTAATAATCATGCCCTAATTCAAACCAGGCTCCTCTAAAGCAGGTCAGGTTAATTTTAATTACTAGGCAGTTTTTTTCTTGGCTTAAGCCAAAGAGGTTCACATCGGAACCACAGGAACCACTTGGGAGGCAGGAAGCTGCTGCACTTATCCTGTGAGCACCGTGACCCGAATCAATTAGTATGCAGTGCCGCACATTTCCTTAAATCATCTCCAGTGCATACATTCCTGGTCTCACATCCAGGGTCACCATAGCTATGAGGGAAACAAAAGACGCTGGTGACGCTTGCTGGCAGCTGCTGCCCTGCCTCTTCCACGTGTCTGCACGGGGACACAGCTGCTGGGGCTAACATTTGGGAAGGTATTTCCTTGAGCAAACTCCTACCATGCAAATGCAGGTAAGCCCACATACAGCTTCATGAAAAGAGACTGAAGAGACAGCGTTCCCGAGCAAAACTGGAAATGAAAAAGTGTGCATGCCAGTGTGTGACTGAGCTAATGGCCAATTTAAGATTATGTGAACAGAGGTAAGTTTATGTTACTACACAAAGCCTGAGAGGAGGGAAGCTACACAGCCCAGGCAGAACACTACCAGATTTCCACACTGCCACAGCACATACAGGGGCATTGTTGTTACCTTCTGATTCAAAGCCACCTACTCCACAGGGCTTAATGTAACCAAAGTGTGTGTCAGCAGCCACCCCAAACACAAGGAGGACCCTTCTATGCAATGTTACTGTTACATCTGAAAAGAGTATTTTCCTCTGTACTTCATTAATAAAACAAACAAACAAATAAAAGAACAAACAACAAAAACAGACACCAGGGCAAAAAAGAAAGCTTGTCTTCCTTCACACTAAGCCCAGAAAGGCCATATGAGTACCTTCCTCAAAAGCCCTTGCAGAAAGGATCACAGATGTCCAAGCCATGGCCTACACTTCGTCCTGCAGCCACAAAAGCCCCTGATCATGCTCATGCTAGTCTCCCACAGATGGGACACTGATGGTGAGTACGCAGCTAAGAAGTGCTGGAATCCTGATCTCCTCCTCTCAAGCTTCATGCTTTGTATCATTAACTTCTGCTTAAGAGAAACACAGCTGCCTTGGCAGGTCACACTTTAGGAAGAAAGGCAGTTTCTGACACAGTAAGTGCAAAAGCTCCTCAAAAGTCATGATGACCTAGGGGAAGGATTTTAAATTAATTGCCAGTATTTCCTAGCAGGAAGCACTGGCGCGGTACATCCCAAATGCTGTGGAAGGCCTGAGATGCAGGCTGTCACCTGGGTGCTCTTCCCAGCTGTCTGCTTCAGGACAAAGCAGGGCACACAACAGCGGCCAAGCCTGAAGGCTTTAAGTGTTACAGTTCTATCCATGTCTGCCACAGAAGAGCAAAGGTCACTGCTACAAGTCCACTCATGACTATGGAAGTCACCTGAGTGTATAAAACGTCTCTGAGTTTACGGAATGTCTCTGGGACCACATGCAGCAGCTCAGGATAAATTAAATTTTGGGATACTGCTGTGATGTCAGTGATTTAGCCTGACATGAGAAAATAGCATTAAAACGGCAAATGAAGGCAAGCTTAACAAGGCCAAGTGTAATGTCCTGCACCTGAGTTGGGGCAATCCCAACTATGCATACAGGTCAGGCAATGAGTGGGTTGAGAGCAGCTCTGCCGAGAAGGACTTGAGGTGTTGGTGGATGAAAAACTGAGTATGAACCAGCAGTGTCCACATGCAGCCCAGAAAGTCAGCTGTACTCTGGGCTGAATCAAAAGCAGCATGGCCAGCAGGCTGAAGGAGGTGATTCTGCCCCTCTACTCTGCCACTGTGATACCCCACCTGGAGCACTGCATCCAGCTCTGGGGTCCAGGGTCCTCAACACAGGATGGATATCGACCTTTTGGAGCAGGTCCAGAGGAGGTTACAAAGATGATCAGAGGGCTGGAGCACCTCTCCTGTGAAGACAGGCTGAGAGAGCTGAGGTTATTCAGCTTGGAGAAGAGAAGGTCTGGGGAGACCTTGTAGCACCTTCCGGTACCTCAAGGGAGCCTACAGAAAAGATGGGGAGGGACCCTTTATCAAGGAGTGTAGTTATAGGACAAGGGGTAATGCTTTGAAGTGAAAAGATGGCAGATTTAGATTAGATACTAGGATGAAATTCTTTACTGTGTGAGTGGTGAGACACTGCAACCAGCTTTCCCAAGGAAGCTGTGGGTGCCCCACCCCTGGAAGTGTTCAATGCCAGGTTGGATGGAGCTCTGGTCTAGTGGAAGGTGTCCCTGCCCATGGCAGGGGAGTTGAAACTGGATAATCATTAAGGTACCTTCCAATCCAAACCATCCTAAGATTCTATGATTTTTCTCCTGTGTTTAAACTTGGGTAGGGAGAATAAATCTCTCTCCATAGAGATCTCAGAACCACATGCAAATGCAAAGCACAAGTGTCGGAGCAATGAAGCATATGTAACTAAAAGCTTGACATATTTTCTGAGTAAGGCAATAGAAAACACTTTATTTACAAGGTACAGGAGCCAACATAAGGGATGTTTCACACATGCAGAAGAAGACAGACTACTGACCATGTGGGAAGTGGGCACAGCAGTCACGCTCGCAAACACATATGGAAGGAAAAAGGCATGCTTCCCTCCTACTAATCTTACCATTCTCTTCCCTAAAAAAACAAGGGTAAAGGATCAAGTATTTTAAAAAGAATTACCGTAGACGAGAACTTAAGCATGATGGCATTTTCTGAATTGATAAACCTGCCTTATATGATGGGAAAGATGAAGGAATGCTTTGGGAACTCACATTTTGGCTGGAGAACTGCTTTTCCCCTTCTTTGTCGTCTTATGAAGTCCACTGTCCTGGTTTGGGAAGGGCACGCCCCAATTTAGTACTCCCACTAAAAAAAAAAAGACCATAAGCCGCTCCCCTCCTCCCCCACTCTGGTGGGAGACAAAAGGCAGAGATGATGGGTTGAGATAAGAACAAGTTACTGGAAACAGCAACGAGGTAAGAAAATGAACAATACAAGTAACAACTAATTTAAAAAGCGTATCAAGAGAGGGCGATTTACAGGCAAAAATGCTCACCTAGCCAGGGACAGTGAAAAACAATGGCAGACACCCTCCACATGCCACGCTTTCCTCCCGCAAGCCATGCCCGTTGTCATACATGAAATCCCTATTTGTGCTTGGTCTTTGCATATTAAGTGCTTTAAGTAATTAATTTTGAGTTAATTATTTTTAAATTGAATGTTACAATTAACCCATCAGCCCAGGTACAAAAATCCAGTTCCATTATCAGTGTTTCCATTTGTTTAAAGTTTATTAATAGAGTTGCACCCTTCCCAGTTAAAATTTTCCCAGTTAAAAATCACAAACTTGCCCCTTTTCAAGCTACAAACCACTGGTACACCATAAGAGTTACCTTTCCTGTGTTTACTGTATACTTTTACAAGTGTTTTGAGGTGTGTTGGATGTATTTTAATACTTTTTGTAGGTGTTTCACTTGCATTTTGATTCCAAGGCCAAACCCCCCACCCAGTCTTAATAGCCAGCAGCTATTTTTAGCTACAGAGCCATTACTCTGCAGGCAAGTTCCATGGCAACCTGAATACCTGAATTTTAATGAAGGCATTGTATTCCCTTATCTCTAACTGATACCACCCCCCTTGACAACGATGAGCCATTGGTGGACAGAGATGATCCATCAAAGGGAAAGCACCAATCGCCTTGGACCGAAGGGGCGGACTGGGGGCGAACTGGGGGGCGGAGCAAAAGCTATAAAAAGGACGAAGCGACGAGGCGGGCCCTCTTCTCTCTTCCCCTCTTGCTCTCTCCAGACTAGCTGTGGGAGACATCGGTGCTGGGCATTCAAAGCCTTACCCCTTTTAAGGGGCTTTTAGTAATTTTTTTAAGTCAACCCAGCACTGCAAGTTCTTTTTCTCTACCTGAGGTCTAGTGCTGTCTGAGCCAGAAGATCTCATATCCCTGCGCTCCTGGGGCGTACCATCTACTGAGCCATAGGATCCCAAATTTTTATATTTTTCTGATTTCTGTAATTTTTCAATTTTTCTGTTTTCAATAAATTAATCTTTTTAAGAGTTGTCTCATTTCTCACACCCGTGTTCCTCCCGGAAGCAGGAGTGCCTTACTTCCACCCTGGCAGCGACATGGGTGGTACAGAATAACAACCCACATGCAACCACACGGCTCCAGGCTCTACCCCCTCATGGCTACTGCAAAGAAAATAACTCTGTCCTGGCCAAAACCAGGACATTCTCATCGGTCTCTTTCCAGAAGTCCTGCACAGGGAGCCCAGTTAGCAGGCCAGAGGAATGGCTAATGAACAAAGATGCTACACTTCCAAGTAATTGGTAGTGTTTCTTTGGGTTTTTATCAACAGAAACTCTGGTATTGTTTCCATTCTCATCCCTCAGTTAAACCCTAACAACTCTGTGGCAAATGAGGAGCATTTCTAATTCTCTATCCACTTTGAACATAATTCTTTTTAAGAGGGTAGGTAATCTTCAGAAAGTAGGTAGCCATCCTACAGCCATCACACTGAACAATTTGGCAGGTATCTCTACAGCCAAAAAATGCCAATGCTATCTAAGTTCAACTAATCAAACATGAAACAAAACACTTGTATGAACTAAACACATTTTTGTAAGGGGGAGAAGTAGCTAGTGCTTACTGCAACTACACTGGTATTTTCCTCAACCTTTTTCTTTGTATGTTCTTATAAGAACAGAAGACTCGATGTGCAGTAATTAACACAGTTATATGTCAGGTTTTAACAGCAGCTGGGACATTCCCATTAGCCTTGGCAACGACACTTAATATTCCACATGTGCCATGCCTTTTTGTTACTTTGGAAATAGAAATCTAAGACTCCAAGCTCCCTCCAGTAAAGGACTTAATTTTGCTTTAAGAAAATGTCTCCTGACTTTCTGTTTATTTTAAAGCTGTTTCTTTTAAAGTCTCCCCGGTTTTCTGTCTCTAAGAGAGGTACATCACTTACTTGGAAGTACAAGTCAGTCAAGCTGTGCTCATCTACTGTGTGTGAATCACAGGCATGCAAAACCAGCAAGTGCTTCTGGACACCACTTCATGGAGAAAGTCTTCAGTGGAGGATCAAATGCCAACAAGAATAAGGGGGGCAGGGAACTATCTACCCACACACAACCCCTGCCCACAAAACCCAGTGGAAATCAGCCTAGAGAGAGGGAAGGACAAGGTTTGACCATGATATCCAGCACTTCCTCTGTGTGAGGATAATGGAAAGAGCCGAAGCCATTCTGGACAAGCTGGAGAGCTGATGATAATGGGAAAACATTCAGCAGATTTTATGATGACAGCCATAGGAAACATCAAAAAAATCCAGAAATTAACTTTTACAGGAAAATAAAATAATGAAATCTGCAGAGTGTTTAAGGCTGAAATCAACTGAGTCTTGACTCGTGCTGCTACCTCATTCGTGTTTTGTTTCAGTTCCACCCACTCCTCAAATACCTACCTTCAGTCTGCCACAGCTACTTTAAATCAGCATTTTCAAGAGTTTTTTTACTCCTTCCTTGTTCTTTTTTTGCTTTCCTGAGGTTTCCACTGAGGAATAAGAGGAGTTTAGTATGTGGTAGATTACAACAATTTCTCAAGCATGGTGTTGCAAGCATATCAGTTGCAGATAAAATGAAAAACCTCAAAGAATTTCAGGAGAAGGTTAAAGATTAAGTATCTATTATATGCTTCTCTTAGCTAAAGTTTGAGGAGAAAAACAGGTATTTTCAAACTGTTTAAAAATAATTTAAAGGGAGAAACAAAACATTGCAGGCTAAACCCAGCAAAAATTAATTAACTGGCTATTTTTCATTCCATCCAGTCATTATTTAAGTCTCCAGACATAATCTGAATGGGGGGATTTTCATCAGACAATTACCAAGCATGAGAAACCACCATTTCAATTTCAGCACAGTATGGGGGAAATGTCTATGAAGTGAAGGTATACATTGCATGAGGGAAATAATTACTAACACGGGCTACATCAGTCACACGTAGCAAAGGCCCCTCTGCATTGCATTCCTCACATTCGCTTATGCAAAACTTTGGCTCAATGCAACTGTTACCAGCTTTAGTACCTAATAACTCCACTGGCTGGAGAGCAGGCAGCAACAATGTACTGGATTCTGTTACATTCCCTTGACATGACATGACAAATATCTCAGAGATTCCAAGGCTTTTGTACCTGTGCCCATCACAGAGCCTAAGCAGATGTTACATGAAGTGTTCTTGTTTTTACACCTTGCAAGTCGTGGGTTCTTGACAGATGTGCTGGAGCAGATCCCTGTGCTTGCACCAAGAGAACTCCAAATACTCCCACTAGTCATCTCTATTTCCTCATGACTTTTTTTTTTTTTTTTTTTAATGCATGCCTAAACAGCTCAAGAAAAGCATTTAATTTCCCACAAGGGAAGTTCCATGTGGCAAACTTATTTTCAGCTGTGTGCTTAACAAATACAAAAACTCATTTTATGCTTTTGTTTGGGAAAGCGTGTGACATTTATGTCAACACAGTTTTGGTAACAAAAGGATAAGTTTAGATACAAGTAGCAATCACTTAAAATATTCGAAAAGTTATTCCTTAAAAAAAAAAACCAACAAAAAACCAAAAAGAAACCTACAATATAACATACAGAAAACACAGTGAACAAGAAAATTAAAATTGCTTAAGTAAAGAATTTACAAAAAAAGTATTGAAGATCCAGCCAGTGCTCTGCACTAGCTCAGACTTGCACAGTGTTTGTTGGCATGGTGTGTGCTAAGGAGTTCATTCCAGAAAATCCTTACAGAAATTCATAGAACCTAGAACTTAAGAAGCTTTGAAAAGGAGTCTTAAGTTGATGAAAGCACTGTCTTATGCCATGAAACATTTGTGTCCAATCAAAAAACACATATAAACCCACAGAATAAACAAAAAAAGCACAAAATCTCTGTATCTTGAAGAGCTAGCTAAGACCCAACAGCAGCCACACTCCCAAATGGGGTCTCAAAGGGTGTCAAGCAGGTGAATGCGGGCAAACAATGCTCACCGGCATTGCAGCTTCACTGATACACACTCAGTATTAGAACTGAGAAGACTCAATGAATATGCAAGCTGGCAAAAACATAGACTAAAAAGTAAAACCAGGCATCAGAGAGCCCCAGTTAGCTGTGCCTTGCTGGCAGCATGAGAGAGTCAGATTCCTCCTCAGTTAGCCATCAGTGGCAGGCTCCTCTGCTCCAGCTCAGCAAAACAACCAATAAGCCCAAGTATATGTTTCCAGTATTGAGAAAACCAGTGCATTACTCAAAATATAATCCTCCTCTGGCTGAACTCCCATAATGTACTCTGGGTTTGGATCTCCTGACCAGCTGCATTGTTAACACAAGGTGTCCTTTCTGTCTGTTTATCCACAAACCAGCACCTGGAAGGCAAGCCAGCTGCTTCCTTACTCCTGCCACCAGGGCAATTCTTGTATTTCCATTGGCATTGAAGGAGTGTATACAAAGACAAGAGCTTTAGGCTGCAATTTGCAGTGATTGCTCTATGCACTTAATAAACATTAAAAAAACCCCAAATAAAATTATGAAGGCTGTATCTTACATTGGATACTTCAAATCAGTTCAAGAAGTCCAGTTTTGTTCACCACCCAGGTCCCAGCTATCTTTGAAACACAGTCCTTTACAACATCTCTCCCTGAGAAAAAAAAAAAAAATCCAAAACATTAAAGTACAAACACAGCTCTGAAATTCATTTGCTATGGAACTTGAGGCTAAAATTTCCAAGTGTCACATGCACACAACTATCAAAGCATAAAACAAACACTCCCAAAACTGATGCAGAGAAAGGCACTGAGGTTTGTACGTCTCGATAGCTCTGTGGCTGGCACATCTTTCTGTTAATGAAACATAAGCTCCATTCACATTTTGAAATTGCTGTT